>NC_134462.1:15571406-16889739 GCF_047948215.1 Lycorma delicatula
ATATATATATATATATATATATATATATATATATAGAGTATATGTATATATTTTTTCATTTAATAATTCTATATTATTTTTAAAAGAAATTTTATTTTTCATTCACTTAATTTGTAGGAGAGAGTTGAAATATTGATGTGTTTTTGTCATTAATTTTGTTCACAAGGACTGAAAATTTGAATCCGAATCGAATCATTTAAATATTTTTACATAATCGAAACAAAACTGTGATTTTATATATATTTATTTATTATAAATATATACAGAGTATTAACAAAGTATTAACATACTAAATAACTTTTCAACCGTTGATTATAGAAAAAATGAAATCTAGAAAATTTCCCTGCCTCAAAACAATCTATTTTTTGGGATACACCATCACTTGGCCATTATGTCGTGCTATATTTGTTGATTGCTTCATATGATTTTCATATTATTTGCCCTCATTTTATCCTTAAATTCTAAAATGATAAACGAAAACAAAATCGATTGATACAATTCAAATTATCACCAGCCAGTATCTTGTCCGTTATTACCTGACCGTTAGAACCTACTTTGGCTAAATGACTTACAAGAGGTTTATGATGGTGTAATTTATTAAAAGAAGAATATGTAATTTATAATATGTAATGTTTATAATATTGTAATATGTAATTTATAATAAATAATAAAATTAGCTAGTTAAACGTACCCTTATGAAACTGGATGGAGACAAATTTTAAGCGAGATGATAACTAAAGAAAACAAAACAAATTACTCAGTGAATGAATAAATTGTTCTGTACGTTACCGTTCTCTCTGGTGTCAAAAACTATAAAATGACCTTCGTTCCATACTACCCGATATTCCTCAACATCTGAGAATTTTTCAAAGGAAACTTTTAGTTTATACACAAAAAATAATTATCCTTTTTAATATTAAAAATAAAAATTTATGGGTTACTGTTTCTGGTAATCATATAGCGGGGGCCAATATTATCCGACTGTAAAGACACAAGTGTACCAAACAATTTCGAAGAATTTTACGGTTAGTTAACAGATTGTGAAAAAAAGTACCGTTTCTTCTAACAATGAGGAGGGTCGTGTAAAACATCAATCTATTCATTAGCATTCTTTCGTGTGACTTTTTCACAAGAATTAAGTATCAGCGAATGACGGTGGTCTCTGCGATTCCCTGATATATCTAGTTATGATATTTTCCTTTAGTTTGAAGGATAGAATTATGAAAAAAATCCCCATATTATTGATGAATTTAAGGCGAGCGCTATACATGAAATCGGCGGCAATGGCAATAAAGTTTTACGTCAGGTAATTTTCAATATGATCATTCAAGCGTAAAACTGCACCACTGCTAGGGCACTCACTTCGAATATGTTTTTTAAAAATGTGGTAAATTTTTACTAATAAAAATACATAATTTAATTTACGTCTTCATTCCATTCATAAAATGTTACATGTCACAACTGTGTTTAATCTGTAGTGGTCCGGTTTTATTTGATTTGGTTTTGTATATATATATATTTGTCATATATTTGTTGTTTTAAAAAAATACTTTTCAATAAAAATTACTCGCTATATAACAATTTTTTACTTCTTTTTACTAACTACAAGGAAGTATTGTAATCGCGAAAAATTTCGAGTTTTCATATTTCAACGGAAATCCATTTTGACCATCCCTAAATCGGTTTGAACTATGCTCGGCGTGACGTCTGTACGTACGTTTATATCTCACATAACTCAAAAACGATTGGCCGTAGAATTTTGAAATTTTGGATTTAGGACTGTTAACATCTGCTTGTGCACCTCTCCTTTTGATTGGAATCGACTGTACCAAAAGTATCCATAAAAGCCCAATTCCTCAAAAAATTGATTTTGGACTTTTTCTTAGCTGCAGTAATAAGCCCTCACTAAGAGATTTTCAATGATGTATCATAAGTGGTACTTATTTTCATTGGTTCCAGAGTTATAGCCAAATGAAATTTTAATTAATGAAATATTTGGAAGGTTTACAAGTTACAATGCAGTTGGTTTACAAGGAGAAGGTGCATCGGTTCGAATCCGACTTCATCTCCTTTTTTTTAAACTGTTTTTGTTTTTAATTTAATTATATTGATTTATTAATAATTATTAACCTTTGATTTTTTGTCTTCAGTCGTTTGACTGGTTAAATGCAGCTCTCGAAGATTCCGTATCTAGTGCTAGTAGTTTATTTCGGTATACCCCATACATCCTACATCCCTGACAATTTGTTTTACATATTCCAAACGTTGCCTACCTGCAAAATGTTTCCCTTCTACCTTCGGTCCGGCTATTCTGTATCACTGAACACTTCAAGCTCCCTCACCATCGGCAAGGTCTCATGATTCATAGAGAGAGTTTTAAAAAAGATTTTAAAATTCTGATTTTAAAAAGATTTTGTAATCAATAATAATTCTATAATAACATTTAAAAAAATATGTAAAAAAAAAATCGGAAGTTATCAGTGAAATAACATTTTTTATTTTCATTTTAAAAAAATGTGTAGATTTAATTTAACAGGGATTCAAGAAAGTCATATGATGTCTACATCAGATTTTTTGTATTGTATTTTATACATCTATATATATAAAAATGTTTAGTTCATTTGTGTACGGCTTCAAAAACTCAAAATGTTCTGCACCGATTGAGCTCAAATTTTAGCACGATATATAACCCGCATCAAAAATGGTTTTCATCTATTTTTAATAAATCTACATATCTATTTTTAATTTGAACATGTTTAATTTGGAAGTGTAAACAAAGGAAAACCAATCAGATCAATGCGAGATGACCGCTGTCAAACAAAACGACCAATCACAAAGAGCCCGTATGGCCGTTGCCAATGTAAACAAAATCACAACTGATTAAGCAACAAATTTCTTTGAATTATATTTAACAGCTAAAACATCTGTATTTTATTAAAAAAAACAAAAAACACCAAAACCAAAGCCACCAAGAAGAATGACTTACAGTAAATAAATTAATACACCCAACTTTCTTATAGCCCATATAGACTTAAAACTATGGAAACAAAAAAAGTCGAAATAACCAAATACACAGAAAATAATATCCCTACATAATGACCAAAAAATCCTTTGTTAGGTTATTTTTTTACATATATATGACCAAACAATCATTTTTTGGTCATTTTGCGATCTTTGTTATGTATAAGCAAAGAAAAAATAAACAAATAGTAACACTGAAACCACACAACTAAGTATTCGTTTTTTTTTTTGTTTTTTCTAACCTCCGAAACCACCGTTATGCATTGCTTCAGATGATGATATGAATTACTTATAGCGTATGAAAATGCCATGCCTGACCGGGATTCCAACTCAGAACCACCGGATTAAAGTCCGAGACACTACCACTCGCGCCACGGAGGCCGGCAAACATATTCGTTAGGAGCCGAATAAAAACACGACTTACCAATATGGCGTTATGTGTCAAACCAATTTTATACGGACTATAATTACTTTTAATAAGCGAAACCATTTGCAATGATTGAACATTAACTTAACCTGTTCAAAAATTATTCCTTTTGAACTAAGCCACATTTTGATATCATTGTTTTTCTATAACACGGCTGGAATTCTTTTCGTTTAATGATAAGAAGCGTTGTCGAAGACAATAACCGAATTCTCTTCCAAAGGACATAATACAACGCTAAACTATTTCTAAAAATTCAAATTCGTGTAATTTTTTTACGAATCGCGTTTTTATCAAAATCTCACCTTTTTCTCAATTGACCTGCGGGGTTTTGATTTCTTTGGAGACCGTAATTCATTAGTAGATTCCTACACGAGAATCACGTTGTACACTGAAGCAGCACAAATTCTACTTACGTTAGCAGTTTATTAACATCAGAAATCAACGCCGTTTGATTATTCTGTAATTTGTAAGCATTACTCTGCTTTTTTTCCAGCCCACAAATCTTTATATATAAAAATGTTAAGTTCGTTTGTGTACGCTTCAAAAACTCAAAATGTTCTGCACCGATTGAGCTCAAACTTTAGCACGATATATAACCCGCATCAAAGATTGTTTTCACCTATTTTTCGCATTAGTCACATAACCGCGACCGCGAAAAAACAGTTTTTTTAACGGTCAGCTGTGTACCAGTGACCACGCCATCTGCCGGAAGCGAAGGGAACACTCGCCATACTAGCTAACGACAACCGCAGTCACATGTGAAACAATACCTGTTCCCAATTACGTTGTTTATTAATAAAAAAAAAAAAAACGTATCCACTTGCATCTGATTCAGATTATTATACAATCTGAATTAAATATTCACTTTAATCAAGGTACTTTTGTGTGATCGTGTCGTAATTGAGCTGCGCCTTTCCCCAAGCTCTGAATTTATTAGACAACAGTGGGATATATGTATTAATGACGCGTGCAACACTGCACTTCCAAACCAAATTCGCGCATTATTCGCATTATATTGACCGCTTGCTTTCCTTCATATCCCACAGAGTTATGGGAAAGATATCGATCGTATATGGCTGAGGATATTTTGCATAGAGTACGCCTAGAAAATACTAATATGACCGTGGAATTTACAGAAGGCATTTACAACGAAGCATTGATAAATATTGAAGAAAAGTGCTTAGCTATTGCAAATAAAGTTCTTAGTCAATTGGGAAAGCTACCACCCACCCGAGCTGCGATTGCTTCATTTGATGTGGATTTACGCCGTGAACAGAGTTACAACATTGGTGATCTTCAGTCACATGTCCAATCAAACATTCCCAAATTAACGCGTGAACAGAAAGGCATTTATGATCGCATAATGCAAATGATAAATGACGGAGTTGGGTGAACCTTCTTCTTGGATGCGCCAGTAGGAACCGGGAAAACATTCCTCATTAGATTGATTTTAGCAACGGTTCGATCAAAAAATGACAGTTATCCTGTTGCGGAATATTAATCACCCAAAACTCTGCAACGGCACGCGACCCGCAGTTAAGAAATTGATGAATAACGTAGTGGAAGCAACGATTTTAACGGGGCCTTTCAAAGGTGAAGATGTCCTCATTCCTCGAATACCCATAATCCCGACCGATACGCCATTTTAATTTAAAAGATTGCAATTCCCAATTCGATTGGCATTTGCAATCACAATCAATAAAGCTCAAGGTCAATCTTTAGAATTGTGTGGTTTAGATTCAGATGCGGATTGCTTCTCACATAGGCAACTGTATATTGCGTGTTCCCGAGTCGGCAAACCAGATATCTACGCAGACAGTGGAATAATAAAAAATATTGTATATCCACAAGTATTGCAAAATTAAACTTCTATGAAACGTATGCTTTGTTTTGTTTCTCATTTCTCATCCATGCAACCACAATGTGCCACAGCGTACCGTGGCGGGTAGTGCTAGTATTTAATAAAATTTAAATAGGCAAATTAGTTGAATTGATTTCTCTGTTGTAAAGAACATGAGTTTATTTTTTTAATAGGCCCTTGCCTGGAGCAATTAAAATTATATTCCTGCTATTAATAAATTAATATAACTGTTAGCATAATAATAACAATAACAATAATAATAAATTAGTTTTTCTTTGCAGGTTACAAATGAATGTTCAGAAGAAAGAGTAATCAGTGCACGTGTAAAACTAGCAACATTAAAAGAAAAGAATACACATCAAGATAAAATTAAAGTGATAACAATTTGATTAAATTAAGCACAGACATTTATAATAATGGGATGAAGTTGTTAGTAAGAGTTGTTGGTAGATCGCTTTGTTAACCAATAGAAACCAATAATAAATGGGAGTTAAATTTGTTACTTCTATTTATTAATGTCTGTACGAGTGAACGAGTGTACAATTCGCTATTGGGTAGAGTAGTCGGAATCTGAAATTCATCGATGCGGTATTATTTCACGCATTTAGAATGCTAACGGTGACTGGATTATTTATTATAAATAAAAAACCATGTTACTGATTATTTATTATCTTGTGAAGTGGATATGGCCATTATAAAATCTTGCTGTTGCTGGAGATCGTTAAGGAACGGCTGCTACGCTAGTGCTATCTACACTGGGGTAAGTTACATATTTATTTGTTTATTCGTTATTTCTCCTCTCATCTTTTTTATATAATTTCATAGCTACATTATATTTTCATACAAAAAAAATTCTTAGCTCAATTTAATTGTTAATTGTACTTAAAAATTAGTAACACTATTAAAGTTTCTAATATTTCTCAGTTCTGATACAATTTTTTGTTAGTTTCTTTTAAAGATGAAGAGAAATTAGGTACTCCCGTGAAAAACCTGTACGAGAGTAATCATCACATTATTTTATTTGCATTAAATGAATAAAAAATTTAAAAATATAAAATAAAGGCACAACGCTACCTAAAAGTAAATGAAATAATGCTCATACTTATTATTTACAATTAGAATTAACATCCAACGTATGCCAATAAACCTTGATACAATCAGAATTGCATAAAATAGGAGGTGTGGCTATTAAATAAAGAGACTAATGGTGTAAGATATTTTATTTTAAATTTATACATATTTAGTTATTATCCCCTCCAATATATACACCCCTCCACTATCCCTACAACGCTCCATGCGAATATTCTACTGTTCGAATCAGTGCAGGAAGTCTTCTATGAGCTCTTTCATGACGCTTGCCGCGTTTTCTTTCACGGTATCAACGGTTGGAAATTTTGTTCCTTTTAATCCAGATTTAACCTTGGGAAACAGATAAAAGTCACATGGTGTCTAGTCAGACGAATAAGGATGGTCTAACACTGGGATGTTATACTTGGCTAGAAATAGCTTGAAAGACAGTGCAGTGTGAGAAGGTGCATTGTCCTGACTTGTTCTTCCACAATTCGGGTAGTTTTATCATCATTTTTTCACAGAGTTGAGCAAGGACCATGAATAAAGAACAAGAATAGCGTAGTTAACCGACGGTCAGATCGGATCAGATTACCCACCGGATTGATCTAGTGGTGAACGCGTCTTCCCAAATCAGTTGATTTGGAAATCGAGAGTTCCAGTGTCCAAGCCCTAGTAAAGTCAGTTATTTTTATACGGATTTGAGTACTAGATCGTGGATACCGGTGTTCTTTGGTGGTTGGGTTTCAATTAACTACACATCTCAGGAATGGTCGAACTGAGACTGTACAAGACTACATTTCATTTACACTCATACACATCATCCTCATTCATCCTCCGAAGTAATATCTGAACGGTAATTACCGGAGGCTAAACAGGAAAAAGAAAGAAAGATCGGATCAAATTACCAATTTTTTCAATATTTTTATCCGTTTTTGACATGAAAGGATGATCCAGGCGAATATCATTTTCAGCATCTTCTCGTCCATTTTGGAAACGCTTAAATCACTAAAAAAAACCCGCACACGTGACAAAAATTCATTGCCATATACTTTTTATTTATAAAAGATAAGTTTCAGTAGCGGTTTTTCCAAGTTTCATACGAAATTTTACGACAATTCTTTAGTCTAATAAAACACTTTTTTTTCGGCAAAACAAAAAGAAATTAAATGTTAACCAAACGAAGGCTACGGCCAGACTAACATGTCTACAGAAACTAGAGTGGCAACAATCGAAAGAGAAGGCTTCACGCTACACCGCTATCGGTAGTACGAATTTGGCGCATGCGCAGTTCTTCTATAGTAGCATTAGTTTCGTTTTTTAATAGTCACATCTCGTATTAGTTTTGAGTATTTTAATACTCCAAAATACCAACATAGATTTCATTTATTTATTTGTTTAATTTTTTTTTTTAAGAATATATATCAGTATAGAGAAGACACATCATGTCAGCTTAAAGAAATAAATATTCGATGTTATCTTTTCTTAAAAGCCGTCGTTTAATACTAGATTTAAATTTTGTATAAGTAATGTCTTTATTTCATCGGGTATAGTTCCTGAAAGATCGTACGTAGGTTGTGTACTCGCCGACAGTGATTTTATTAAAAAATATTTCTAAGTCCATGTAAAAATATATAGGTATCTTAAGTGTAAATTCCATTGTCGAAAAATTGGTAACGAATACGTTAGACGAGGTTTCTAAGAGATTGTCCTGATATATTTTTGTTCCACGATCAAAGGATGCATCACAATGTGGTAAGCATCACCCCAAAATCGTTATGCCATATTGCAATTTGCTTTTTATTAAAGCGTAGTACAGAGATTTCATTGCAAAATCAGGGTAAATATTGGGGATGCTATATCATTGATGTAAACTGTAATATCTTTGTTTTGTTTTTTTAAATGATTTTATAAATATTTTCTTTTTTAAAAAAAAATCTAATTATGAAATCTACTTTAAGAATAAATATCTAATTATACCTTCTGGATTGAGTTTGACACTTTAACGCTTACCTCATAATGAAACATAAATTAATGTTGATGTATAGATATATACTGGAAGTTAAAGTAGGACAATCCTTAAATAACTAATAAGTTGTTTAACTGATAAATATTCAATTGTTCGACAAAAAAATATACGAAATTTAGCAATTTAGCAAATTATCAATTTCGAAACGATCTATTTATTATCCTGTATAATCAAGCCTTTCAAAGCCTCTATGAAAAAACAACACGAAAATTTTAAATGCAAAAGGTAGGTTCGAACCTTACAATATGAAGGACATCTATACGTAAAAATTAATGCTTGTTTGTTTGTCCCGTTGCGTTATTATACTCTATTCATCCGATTACGGATGAGTTGTGCGCATGCTCGAAGAAATTTCTGAGTTAGTGAGGACCCGCTAGATGGCGCCGGGGGTTGAGATATTTCGAAAAATTGTATTTATGGTCCGATTTAGCTAATATTCAGAATATGTGTTACTTATATGGAAAGAAATACCTTTGCAAAAAATTGATCCGGTTGATGGGGCTGAGGTAGAAATTGATTTGGCTCATATTCAGAATATATATTAACTGCGTGAAGAAAAATTTTTGCAAAAACTATAGCTACTAGATGCTGCCGGTCTCGAGATATTTACGAAACAAATATGTAAACAGATTTTTGTCTTCTATATATAATGTAAATAAATACACAGTAGTGGGTTCAAAATACACCTAACTTTTTTTCTATTTGTCAGATCGAGGATTTCAATAGCTTTAACTTTCTCTGGACAACGTGGACTATTTTGCAAAAACCCGCGCGTAAAATGGTCTTTCTTTTTTTTAACACTTGAGAGCAACCGTTAACCGCCTAGAAGATGTTACTTCGGTCGGTCCCAAGTGACGTCCCCCCCCCCCCCGTTGTGCAGCTTGAAACTGATCTCGCGACGGGGGTCCCTCTTGGATCATTAAGACATCATCATCAGTTTTTGATTATGTGAAACCATATTTGATTATGTGAGCCTATTTGATTATTTTATTTGATTTTATTATTTAAGCCATATTTGATTATGTGAAACTAAAAAACACTAACATTTTATGTACAAAAATTTACACTTTCCGCACTCCTACGATACAAAAGCAACATACCACGAACCATTTTAACAAAAATTTAACACAGAATACTTGAAAAACCGACTAAAAAAGCGTTCCACCGAGGAGCGAAAAACCCACAAGTAGTGCATGATTTAGCGCCAACCCTGCGTAAATTGGTCTAGTAGTTTTTTAATTTATAGCGGTCTAAAACCTATTATATATATATATATATATATATATATATATATCGATTTCATATATAAATATAGGTAATATATTTAATAATAAAAGTGTTTTACAAATATTAGATAATTTACATACTACAAAAAAGTTTAAAATTTCACTTACCAAGTTATAAATATTCTATTTGTTCTGTATCTGCTACACGGATAACATCAAGACAATAGCTGAATTCTTCTACAACGCGTAACAGACAGTCGTCTGTAACAGAAGTCACTGCAGCTGTGATCCTGGTTTTCAGCTCATCCAGATGAGGAAGTAATGGTGGAACTGTTTCAAATATTATCACTACAAGAAAATGTCAATCAATAGGTATAATGTCTATGGATCTCGGGGACCAGTGTAATGCCAAATGTTAGCATCTCTCGTTTGCCCTATCCAGCGTCGAGGCTATGTTTCCATTTAGAAACCGATGAACCGGTGTGGCAGAGCCCCATATTGCTAAAATAATGACTTCTGCAAAGTCTTCATTTAGTTATAGAAAAAGTCAGTCTTGCAGCATCTCAAAATAAGAATGTCCTGTTTCTTTCTGTCTCTCCTTTAAAGAAGAAAGAGCGGTAAACTTTTGTAAAGAAAACCGTACAAAACATTAAATTTTGATGAATCTAGCTCCTGCTGTAATTCTCGTGCGACATTTTGACGTGAAACTTTACCGCTTAAATGAAATATAGCTTCGTTACTAAAAATTAACAATCTACCGTCTTCCATACCAACTAAGAGAATATCACAGAAAGCTTTAAGTTTTCGTTTGTCATTTAGAAGAAGAGCTTGAACTGGTTGTAACCGGTACGGCCTGAAACGCAAGCGTCGCTCTAACACGAACCAAACTTTCATACGAAGGTATACATATATATATATATATGTATACCTTCGTATGAAGGTATACATAATATATCATCATCAGTGTATATATATATATATATATATATATATATATATCATCAGTATATATATATATATATATATATATACACTGATGATGATTGTGTTATAATCGAAATACCCACCTAGTTTAGAACATATATATTTTTTCTCTGCACATAAATCTATTCGTGTATATGTAATTAGCCTATAATTTTTCTTGATATTTACAGACTGGATGAACCGATTTAATGAAATTAATTGATCAAAGGGTCAGTGAAGTTGGGACCCAGTTGATTATGTATCTTAAAATTTTATTCAAAGTTAAGGGAAATTTTTTCATATAATTAATTTATTATCCTTTACATACTTTGTGATTGTGTTTCTTCTTATTTAAACCCCCTTAAATGGGTGTTGGCAAAATATTATTTTTTTATAAATTAATACTTTTTAAAATATATTTTAATTAAATATTTTTGTTACTGTGCATCAGGACTGTTTGTACAGATAGACATTAGACTTGTTTGTCAAGTTACACATTAAATAAATTTAAATCTTTAGTTTTCTGACTTTCCTTTATTCATGTTTCTGCCTCGTAAAAATAAAATAGAATAAATAACCGAATTTGAGAGGAAAATTACGTAATCCTTTGACGTTTTGCTAAAAATCGTATTTGAATGTGCGTTTCTTTTTTTGACTTGAAAACAGTTATAAATTTCCTTTTAGAAATTATCTTTAAAAAATTATCCATTGATTCATCAATAAATATATTTTCTATATTTATCTAAATTTTGTTACATATTAAAATTTAATGAACCGTGCAAATTTTAATTTTAAGATGAAATTAAAAACCTTTTATCAATATCTTCTTTGGAAGTCGAATTAAAACTTATAAAATTGCTTTAACTTAGTAAATATTATTTGCGATTTCATATGTAAACAATAATGAATCTACGTTTCAACAATCGATTTAAAATTTTTTATTTGTGGAATAAATACAATATTTAATAAACATCTTAAAAAAGTTTAATGTAAAGTGTCGGGAAATATTATTTTACATCAGATAAACGTTTAACTTCAGAAATGCATATTCAATCTATATTCATATTATATTTAATCTAAAGGAAATCGCATAATTTCCTCTCCTTTTACCTATCTTTTTATATAAGAATTTTAATTAAATGTACATTTTAATTGAATCGCTATAAAGCTACGAAAAATTTATCTTATTTATTCCATTTTTCAATTACAGTGCATGATAAGTTTGAATCAAGAATTTATTCTGATAAAATAATAATGTATAACGCTAAAATAATAATTTATTGTATTTTAAATTTATTAAATATTTTTTAACACGAAAATAAGGAGTTTATCTTAATGAATAATTAATCTACTAACATCAACATAAATATGAATATTTTAGTATAATAAAAGAGACAATTACATTTTCAATAATAATCAGTACGGAACTTTTAAAAGTGTTCTCAATTAAGGCTTAAATAAAGCGGTAGAATTTGGAAATCGGTAATAAAAAAGTCAGATGTGGACATCACATCACTTCCTTTACGCCTATTAAATTACAAATGCATATTTTTTAAGATGAAATGTACATAAAATTTTATTTCAGTAATAAATTCTAATTTTTTTCATATGTTTGTTTTTTGTTATTGAATTGTTATTTATGGTAATTTTTTTTTTACAATCAGAAGGTTAATAATTAGTCGGGTTTGAATCGATGTGCCTTCGCTTGTGAGATCCAAAAATTCATTAATTAAAATTTTATTTGGCTTTAACTCTGGAACCAATGAATCGTTAAAAAAAACTCAATGAGGGCTTATTATTTCAATTAACAAAAGTCCAAAATCTAAGTTTTTTGGATTTTGGCTTTTTTGGACACATTTGGTTCAGTCAATTGCAATGAAAAGGGGAAGTTCACAACTAGATGTTACAACAGTCCTAAATCCAACATTTCAACATCCTACGGCTTATAGTTTTTGAGTTATGCGAGATACATACGTACGTACAGACGTAATGACGAAATTAGTCGAAATGGATTCAGGGATGGTTAAAATGGATATTTCCGTTGAAATATGCAAACCGAAATTTTTCGCGATCACAATACTTCCTTTACTTCGTACAAAGAACTAAAACTTACGCAACCCGATATCAATACTACTGTAGACTGCCAAGATTTCTTTACTTTTCGGTCATATATACCGTATTTAAAATCCCTACCACGCTGCTGTAGGAAGTTAACCGAGAGATATGGGTGGCTACCAGCCAGATTAAAGTTCCAAGCGCTTTAATGGTGGACAGGAACTTGCTAGCATTTAGCGGCCTAGACATTCGCTGCCACGCCTAGACCGCGTGATGAGATAAATTTATTATTGATAGTGTCATATATGTTTTAGTAGTTGACGGGGTGCGCCTACCCATTTTAGTGAAATATGACAAGTGGGCAGTGGGACACGCAAGCGAGTGGTGTATGGCACCACGCTTTTTAGCTCCAGGAGCTAGTTAAGACAGTTAGTCGCTTAACTGTTTCAAGGCTCACTAGCCGTTTGTGGTACAGACATCTTATACTTTAAGGCGACCAAATGGGGTGGTGGCGGGAGAAATACCAAGCAAACCAATCTTTCCCTTTAAAAAAACACATTACTAAAATTGTGTTGTCACTATAAATATAATCTAGACATCTAAATAATAGTCCAAGGCGAGTTTGTCGTAAAAAGAATACAAAAAATAATACAAAAAAAATTACCTAAACAAAGGTTACTAAGATTGGAAGAAATACTCATGTTGACCTCGAATTAGACCTTAACCTTGACATTTAAAGGTTAACAAGATTTTTTTTTCAATTAAATTGACCTGTTTTTGGTCCCACCAATGAAAAAGCAGAAAATTGTATGTTGAAATATGTGGTCACAATATGACCTTTGACCTTTTTAAGGGTCATGCGGATAACCGTCATAAATAGTGTTACACGGATTTTTTTTTTTTTTTTGTCCAGTCATTTGACTGGTTTGATGCAGCTCTCCAAGATTCCCTATCTAGTGCTAGTCGTTTCATTTCAGTATACCCTCTACATCCTACATCCCTAACAATTTGTTTTACATATTCCAAACGTGGCCTGCCTACACAATTTTTCCCTTCTACCTCTCCCTCCAATATTAAAGCGACTATTCCAGGATGCCTTAGTATGTGGCCTATAAGTCTGTCTCTTCTCTTAACTAGATTTTTCCAAATGCTTCTTTCTTCATCTATTTGCCGCAATACCTCTTCATTTGTCACTTTATCCACCCATCTGATTTTTAACATTCTCCTATAGCACCGCATTTCAAAAGCTTCTAATCTTTTCTTCTCAGATACTCTAATTGTCCAAGTTATACTTCCATATAAAGCGACACTCCAAACATACACTTTCAAAAATCTTTTCCTGACATTTAAATTAATTTTTGATGTAAACAAATTATATTTCTTACTGAAGGCTCGTTTAGTTTGTGCTATTCGGCATTTTATATCGCTCCTGCTTCGTCCATCTTTAGTAATTCTACCTCCCAAATAACAAAATAATTCTACCTCCATAATCTTTTCTCCTCCTATTTTCACATTCAGCGGTCCATCTTCGTTATTTCTACATTTCATTACGTTTGTTTTGTTCTTGTTTAGTTTCATGTGATAGTTCTTGCGTAGGACTTCATCCATGCTGTTCATTGTTTCTTCTAAATCCTTTTTATTCTCGGCTAGAATTACTATATCATCAGCAAATCGTAGCATCTTTATCTTTTCACCTTGTACTGTTACTCCGAATCTAAATTGTTCTTTAACATCATTAACTGCCAGTTCCACGTAAAGATTAAAAAGTAACGGAGATAGGGAACATCCTTGTCGGACTCCCTTTCTTATTACGGCTTCTTTCTTATGTTCTTCAATTGTTACTGTTGCTGTTTGGTTCCTGTACATGTTAGCAATTGTTCTTCTATCTCTGTATTTGAACCCTAATTTTTTTAAAATGCTGAACATTTTATTCCAGTCTACGTTATCGAATGCCTTTTCTAGGTCTATAAACGCCAAGTATGTTGGTTTGTTTTTCTTTAATCTTCCTTCTACTATTAATCTGATAATATTGTTATACGGATAATAGTGTTAAACAGAGATGGTGTTGTAAGCGACGCACGTTTTTGAAGTCATACACAATAGTCCTAAAATATTTTATTCTAGGTCTTCTATCTCGCAAACTATGGGAAAGAGCATAAAAATACTTACACTACCGTATAACATTATATCTGATGGTTAGACGTATGACTTTCAAGAACGGTTCAAGGTCATATGTGTGGCTACATATTTCAAATTAAAAGTTTCTGCTCTATTCATGGTGAGGTCAAAAAATCATTCTTTTTGAAAAAATCGTTTTGAACTTTAAATAAGGTCAAAATGAAATCCAAGGTCACCATGAGGTGTCCATATTCAAGCTGAATAACCTTTGTTTAAGTAATTTTTTTGTTTTGTGTGTAGTTTACGAGAAAATCGCTAGGGGCGATTAAATATATATATATATATATATATATATTATATATATATTATATCAGGGTGAAACACCCTGAAAAGAGGTCGAAAACCCTGAAAAAGAGCAGAAAATGTTATATTGTGGTCACAATGTTACCTTTAAAAGGTCAGATTGTGACCACATATTTATTTGACCTTGAAGTAACGGTTAAGGTCAAATAAACGGTCACCATTTAGTGCACCCCACCAATCTGAGTAACATTTGTTTGTCATTTTTACTTCCTTATACGAAGTAAAAGGAGTATTGTGATTGCGAAAAATTTCGGTTTTCAGATTTTAGTATCCATTTTGACTAGTTTTGGCGTGACGTCTGTACGTACTAACGTATATATGTATGTAACTCAAAAACAGTTAACCATAGAATGATCAAATTTTGGATTTAGAACTGCTGTCACATCTGATTGTGCACCACCCCGTTTTGATTACAATCGACTAGGCCAAATGGGTCCTGGTCCTAAAAAGCCCAAAATCCAAAAAATCCATTGGAATAGCCGAACACAGTTAAGTAATCTCGAGATAAAGTAGCGTGTACTCGATGATAGTGATAGGCATGGAGTTGCTGCTCATGCAGAACCTTTCAAACTGTTGCTTTATTAACATTGAACTCCAAGGCCAGCTGTCTAGTATTTATTTTGGGATGGTTAGGCGTTTCATCTAATACATAGTCCTCGAATTTGGGTGTACAATGTTGAATGTGGTCGTCCTGATAATCACATTTTTCTGATTTTAAGCTTCCTATGACTCTGTGCCGTCTATGATTGGTTGAAAACATTGTGTGAGAAGGTAATACTCATTGTGAATGTGTTCCTAATACAGCCGTCTCTCCTCAAGGGTGTTGCAACGTGAGAGACCGTATATTAAATTCATATCCGCCGTTTCTAAGTTAGTATAAATTTGATTCACATTGCCTGCCATGAAGAAAAATATTGTGGTAAAAAAATAATTAATTCGTAGAGCGCAGAATAACGTATTCGTTTGATCAATACTAAAAAGCAAACTGGGTATTAGTTTTTATTTACATTTACAATAATGACTTGTTAATTAGAAAGAATATTTAGATGTAAATAATTTTTCAGTTTTATTTATTATTATAAAATTTTCATGATTTCAATAATACTTTTTTTTTGTCCTTGTTTCACTATTTTCTAAATAAGAATTTGGCTTTTATCTCGCCTATCTTTTTCTCGTACAGTTTGTATATAAATTTTCGTTCTCTGCATTTCAAATGAGTTTTCCTAAAAATTAGAATTATTTTATTCCATTTTGAATTATTTAAAATTTTTTATCAAGCTTTAGAGAATTAATGTAAAACCTAGAACTATTTTTCCAGTCTTTATCATTTTAATAAATAAACTAATTTTACTCTGAATATAATCAGCTTATACATATCATTCGTAATAATAAGAATATAAATCTCTCTGTTACAGCATCACCTCGATTGTCTTACCGAATTCAGTGAAACTAGTGAGATAATTTCATCTATCTTGAAATAGACCGTATTGAGACTGGTTGAATTTTAGGTTATTAAAAATTTCTTACTATTCCCAGGAGCAAAAAAGATATGGAAATTCAAAATTTCGATTAAACAGATTGTTCTTATTTTTGATATAAGTATTAATTACGACCTAAATTATTGATTTCGAATCCATCTTCTTGCCCACAAAATTAGGGAGGAATGTTTCAAAATTTAAAACCTTCCGGGCTGGTGATTCATTTAACGCATAAGATACTTAAAACAGAATTTTATTAATTCGTAGAAAAATAATATTTTTTTATACTTTGTACGTAACTATATTTTTATACTAGCCGGTAGATTGTCGGGGCTCGCTTCACTCGCCCGACCGTCTAGCCAGACCCTGAACCCCGGGGCCCAGATCGGCCCAGGCTAGCCCCAGAGCCAACTACAGAGCCATAGGTTCTTCCTCAGGGCCGCAGAACTCGCTTCGCTCGCCGTTCTCGTCGATCCAGAATACTCCGCCCCCTGGAACCTGCAATTTTCGTTATATTCATGGTTGTAAGAATAATACTGATAAATCACAATTAAAGTCTTCAGGCTTTATACAAATCTGAAAAAGAAAGACATAATAGTAACTACGGTAACTAAAGTGCACAAAACTTTGACGACGAAAAATTCATAACTTTTTTTTTTTGTCGTGGTGACAAATATAATTAATTCACAACTTCACTCCCAAGGAGGGTTGGACCTTTGGTTATGGTTTAATACCTTCACTGGAATAATACAACTGTGTTCTGACATTTTGAGAGCAGTCGGTCGATTAGTTCTCGCGTAATGTGAGAACAGACTAGTTTTCGCCTTTATATTAAATTTTGAATGTAATATATTCATGGGTTTATTTCTTTATATTTTCGATGCGGTGTTAACGATTACGTATAAATATATATTTATGTATACTTAAGTAAAATCTATTTATTTGTTTATTTTTATCAAAAAAATAAACAGGTTAGATTTTACACGTGGTTTCTCATATTAATATAATTATATATATATACACACGTGATCTATTTTTATATATAAACGTTGTAAGATATACGTATTGAATACTTGCTTTCATAAATATCCCAATGACGACAAAAGAGTTTATAAATACACAATGAATGAAAAATATTTAATCTTTATTTTATTATTTATCCATATTTGTATGCATATTTTTTCCCTATTTCAATTACGTTGGTGTGCTTTCATTGAACGTTGTTATTTGATAAAATAACATTCGTTAAACGAAGGTATTGTTTTTCGTTAATATTTATTTTGTACGTTTTTTTGATTTTATATCTATACTTTTTCAGTTGGGATATCAATTAATGAATAAACAAGCCACGGTTTTAAAAAAAATAATAATGATCTGTTTAATATACTACAGAAAAAAACGGTTCATATAAAAAACATTAAAAAAATAAATAAAAAAACGTAAAGATTTATGCCAATTAGCGGAGTTAAAATAATCAACTTTTATCACGTTTGAAGAACTGAACATTTTATAAGCTATTTTAATATTGAATCGTTTTAATTAATTTTTTTACGATAAGGGATTTTAATTTTTAAACGTATTATATAAAATTGTAATTTTTTCTAAATAAATTAGAAAATTTACCGGTAGGATTAATTTTATAATAATATTTGGTTTAATTCTTTTTTAATGTATTATTTTAAAATATATGAATGAAATTTACATATAAGCAAGGATAAAGATATTTATTATTTCTCATTACAGTGATGGAATAACCTACAAGAAATACCATAATTAAAATTGTAAATTTTTAGATAAGGAGGTTTGTTTGTTATCTTTATATTATAATTGACAATAAGAGACCGCTTTTAATCGTAGATTTATATTTAATATTCTAAACTGGATTACATTTTATTTAAGTTAAGTATTATACTAGTTCAATGCTTAAAATTAAAGACAGTATCAAAATTCTGAAATGCTGTATACCAGTGGAGTAACATAAAACTGAACACCTAACGTAACCGCTGAAGAATCGGTCGGATATGTTGGAATGAAATTTTATGAATTATACGGATAAATTAAACAATAAAAACAAAACGTAATTTAAATTTTGCATTTATTTACCTTATTGTTACAAAGATATTCAAAATGACCACCCTGAGCATCGATGCACTTTTGTGCTCGACTGATCATATTGGGAGTCGTTTGACGCAAAACGTTGTTGTCGATTGCGTTGATTTCTCGTTGAATGTTCACCTTCAGTTCATCAATTGTGAGGATTAGTCGCATAAACTCTCTCCTTTAAGTAGCCCCAAAGGAAAACATCGCAAGTAGACAACTCTGGGGAACGTGGAGGACACCGTCCTCTGCTGACAGCTCGTTCATCTGTGAAAGCTGTATGAACGCGATTCAGTGAAACGTTTGGTGTGTGACACGTTGATCCGTCTTGTTGGAAGAAGTATTCTTTTTCATTGTCGGTAAACTGCACATAGAATTCTTTGAAAATGGCATCTTCTGGACTTGCTGTAATTCTACTTTCAATATCGGCAATAGCCTGTGGAATCCTAACGGACGGTTGCCTATTTCGTTTTGCATTTGAAACCGAACCTGCTGTAACCGTTTTTTGTTTTTAACTAAATTGTGTATGCTACTCTTCACTGGAATACAGGCATTTGAAATTTTTTCTACGAATACTTAACGTGTTTCTTCAAACGATCCAGAACGAATATAGGCCTCGACTATAGATATCCTCTCCTGGACTGAATAAGGCATTTTACACAAACACAACTGCACTCGCAATACTGCACTGCAAAAAACGTATATTGCATTGACAAAGTTACCACCTGACAAACGGCAGCAACAATCAGTAGTAACATATACATCCTATAGTCGTGCTAATTGTGTGACAGTCTTTCATAAATAGTGTTGGGTAGGGGTTTCATTATGGGTTTTGTTTTATATTGCTCACTCTTGTATTTATGCTATTGGATATGTATATATGTACATACATAGTCAAATATATACATATAAATAAAAATATTTGTGTGTCTGTTTGTCTTATATACAGATCTACAGTTTTATTCCGATCGTGATGAAATTTTGCACATTAACTATTCCAAACAAGAGGAAAATTTTATCCGCATTTCATTCTGAAAAAAATACCTTTCCAGCCCCTTAAACAACGTATTAACAGGAACCTTACAGTTTTTCGCGAATATCTCGAAAACTGTGAAGAAATGGTCATTGTGAAAGTAATTTTCTGAAAGCCCATAAAATTTGCCGCCAAATTAAACTTGTCCGTCTATCTTCTTAGTTTTGATGTAATTAACAATCAACATTAAAAGTTGGGGCACAACTATTCTGTTCTTTATCCCGTTTTATCCTCCTTTTATCATTTACCATTTTATCTTCTTTCTCCTTCTCACTCGTTTTTCATCTCATTGTCTGTCTCACTCGCTCAGTCTTAGGCTACGAATAAACCAGCAAGCTGAACTTCAAGCAGCATTCAAACCTGCCGAAACTGAAGATCATACAAGCGTCGAAGAGCTGAAGCTTTACGTCAAGTACACGTTCGAAGCCGCGGATATCTGGCTACACATATTATACTAAGGTATTATCAGTGTAAAATGTATGTAAAAAATAACAGTTTTAGCTTGATTTTTTTATCCAACTGGACAAGGGGGCACAACAGTACACACAGTTTTTTATTTCTTTCCCCTGTAACTATACAAAATGTCCCTAGAGGTGTTTGTCAAACATTAGAGATTGATTCAATATATGAAAATAAACAAAAAAAATCACGTGAACAGATGCCCTGTCGCTTCATCTTCCCAGTTCGTCATTTTGTGTTTTCTCAATAAAAAATTATAAAAAAACGGATGGAAATATTCTAAAGAAATTTATGTACTTAACTACAACCCTATTTTCTCAAAAAATAAACCTTTGAAAAATTAATTAAAAAAATAAAAATGGAGCCATTTAAAGTTTAAAATCATTAAACATTTTGCAAAATATTTAGTTTCATTGAATTATATATTTTTAATAATTTTTTTTTATTTTTCAGTATAAACGGCTAAATATTTTATAGCCGTTTATTATGAACAAAATGACACCTTATATGATCAAATCGGTTGATAAACAACTGAGATTTGGGTGAAACTTTTAACGTGGATAGCAAAAATTTATTAGATTGCAAAGCAATCTAACAATTGCCGAAAGCTGGGTTTACATCTATGACATTGAGATAAAAATTCAATCGTCAAAAGTTCGTACATTACAAATCGTTACCAAACTTAAACACGTTGCACTCAAAAATAACACGAAAACTAAACGAGATATCAATAATCCAAGAATATGTGGTTACAGAGAAGTTTATGCGGAACACAATGCTGCCAACCGAGCATCACTAAATATCTCCGTGCGTAATTAAAAATGTTCGGTTGTTTTCTGAAAAGATCTCGTATAATTAGCTCAATCGTTTTAAAGGTTTTTTATACAAACGAGTATTTTTAAAACGTACTTATAAAAACTTACGAAACTCGATAAACATATTAGCCAGCATAAATTCTAAATTTTGTAAAATTCCCGATCCCGACAAGGGAATAGGCTGTACCCAAAATATTTGTATTTTAGATACCCAAAATATTTGTATTTTGGATTTTCCGTAATATTTTTAAACCTGTCTAAGTATTTCTGCACATAAGATGTTAATTTTTTAAGATTTAAGTACTCGATTTCACATTTTGTAGTTTTCTTTAATATCATTAAACATATTTTATATTATAGGGAAAAATTGAATTAAAATATTTTCTTACAAGGTTTAAACGGATTCATATTTTTTACCTGAGGTATATACTGGTCATTTGGTGCTCTTAACATCTATGAAATAAGACATCTAGAAACAGTCTATAGAAACACTCTATAGAAACAGATTTTTAAATTTGTTATCTAAACCGATTTCCAAAATAGTTTTTTAAATGCATTTCATAATAAATCTGATGAATTTTAAGAAAAAATTATTAAGTCATCAACATTCAAAATCCTATTCATGTATTTGAAATAAATATCTGTCAAGGGGAAGCCGGGTAACTTATGCGACTTTTTACCGGCTTTTTTGTATTATGATGACCTTCTGATTTGAGGTAAAAATTATTAGTCAGAAATAATTTAGTACGAAGGAAATATACTTCTATTATACAGTATAACGTAATGTTGTTATGTGGAGGTATTTACCATTTTTCCTTTCATTTTTTTTCAACGAGAAAAGGGGAATGATAATTTCTTTTTGTCTTGTAATTTTTCATTTATCATAAATTTATTTTTACCTTTTCTTCAGAAATTATTTTCTTAATATTGACACTATATATATATATATATATATATATATATATATATATATATATATATATAGTGTCAATATAATAATATTCTATGTCTATTTTCGATAAAGCTTACGGATTTATATTTTTATTTTAATATTTGCTTTTGTATGTGAAGCTTTAATAGTTTTCAAAAATATTTCAATATATGAAATTTTAATTGGAAAGGTGGTTGGTTATTAAATCTTGACATTAATCCACTTCATATAAAATAATTCATTTTAAATTGTATTAATTGTGATACATCTGAACAGTAACTATAAAATTTGTTTAAAATCCAATCAAAGTTAAGTTTTTTTTCAGTAATATTAAAAAGTATTCGTTTATATTTTCTTCCTAAAAAGAAAAAAGTTACAAAAATCATAAAAATACTTAATACTAAATTTTAGACTTCATGGATTATTTTACCTATATATCACCAATCTGAGCAAAATATTTCGTTAGCCACAAAACAAGTCAAAACAGAGAAAGCCGAAAACAAGGCGAAATCAAAAACAAAGTATTTCCAGTTTGTTTATATGAAAGTTTTTCAATATTTTATTAAGAGCTATGCCTATAAAGTGTAACTGAAACATCCTAAAATATATATATTTCAGGAATTGTAATATTATATTGTATTGAAAAAAAATAAATAGATAATGTGCTTGGTTTGAATATTTAAACTAAATTAGCACATTTTCTTAAAATAACATAAAATAACCTCTCACCTCAAATTACGGTCGTTCTTTACTTTAGAAAAATAGCTATCTAGAACGCATTAGAAACTATTAGGAACATATGTTCACTAATGTAATGTAAGAATACACGCGCGCGCGCGCGCGCGCACACACACACACACACACACACACACACACACACACACACACACAACTCTGGTGTAAGCTACTCGATCAGTGGCAAATGTATAACATTTTTGGATTATTATTATTTTATATTACATTTATTATTTCCTTCCTTTTAAGTAATTATTAAGTCTTTATTCTTATATACCTTGAATTTAAACTGTTATATTAATTAGTTAACTTAAAACTGAGCGGAGAACATGTATTTAGTTTGTACAAAAAATTGAAGCCTATTCTAGATATAGTTCACTTAAATTATAAAAAAAATGTAAAGGTGTGTTTTGATTTTAATAAAAACCTTTTAATTTATACTGTTTAGTATAATTAATAAAAAGAAAGTTATCAATTGAAGAAGGACGCCAATCGATTGCTTTTACGTTGGAGAATTCCGAAAAACCTATTTCTTTATTTTCTCAAAATATTATTTTCTGCGGTTTAAATGGAGGATCAAATGCTATCGTAGCCAGAAGACGGCCATTGTCCGCCATTATCAGTTAAAACATACCAAAATTCCTACCAAAATTCCGATCACATCTACGACACATGAATTAACATTGAGTACAGTAATTCACTGTTTGTTCCTTAATCAGTTTGTCCCGTAATTTAGTGGAAGCCCATAAAGGTACTACAGTTTGGGTGTTGTTCTTCTCTTTACGAGGCCAACGAGATTAAGTTCAAGTTTATAGTTGAAAGTGTAACGCTGAAGACGCATATCGAGCCAAATTAGGATATCACCATATGCTCTCCATAAATCCGACAGAAAGATACGGTCTGTTCGATTGGAGGCTCGTATTACGTTTAGTAACGTGTTGGCCTAACTATCAGGTCATCTACTTATCTATATATGCCATCAAATACCCATTGCTGTGGGGATAGAGCCTGTTATCGTTCTTTCATCTGGAGAAAAGCAATTTATCAATTTTAACGATTTGACCAGGGTCTTCTGTCATTATCGGATTGCTGAATGTGCTTTTCGAACAAACGTCAAGAAATCAATTTTTTCAGTCCGTAACCGCATTTCCTATGCTTCAGTGCATCAATTCATCAACAAATATTCGTTTGACCGGCTGTAAATAAAGAAAATTTCAAAATATAATGCCGATCAACGTTGTATTTATCTGCAGGTCAGTTTCTGTCTTGCACTGAGACGAATTACACCATCAATCAGATCTGTTCCGTAATGCCGATATCACATGACCATTTCGGCATTGACAATTTTTATGTAGTATTTCCTACTGCGGTAAAAATTGCATTATTTCTTTTTCCAAAAAACAAAATGTTTTTTTTAAATTGATCTAAACCGAATAGATCTCGAAAGACATTTATTTAATAAGGCGAAATAACCTTATAAAAAATGACCCGATTTCAAATCATACGCCTGTGCAACCGCGCATGGTCAGTGAATGAAATTTTCACTGTTTGAAAATAGGCGTCCTAGTGTCTAATACCGGTCGTCAGATTATAATAATATTGCTCAAACGTACGTTAACATTAGTCGTAAACGAAATGGTGTCTACGGTAAAGAAGTCGTTTTGTGTTCTATAAATTAGCAAGACGGAGAGTCCGTAATAACGGTTAAATTATTATTTAATATTAAATAATATTTATTTATATATAAATAAAATAAATTAAAATTCAACCTTACCAACAATTCGCCAGTGTTTTTCGAGAACTTTCTTCAATTTAAATGTATTAAAATTAACATAGGTTAATCTATATAAATAAAAATGAATGTTTGCCTGTTTGTATGTCTCTTATGCCTTCCTAAACCGTTCATCCGATAGCGATGAAACTTTGGGGAATGGTTGGACGCATGCCAGGGAAGGTTTCTGAATTAGTTTGGACCCGCTAGGTGGCGCTGGCGTCGAGATATCTTGAAAAATTGTATTTATTGTCCGATTTGCCTCATATTCAGAATACATGTTACTTACATGGAAAGAATTATCTCTGCAAAAAAATGAACCCGCTAGATGGCGCTGGGGTTGAGATATTTAGAAAAATTATATTGATGGACAGATTTGGTTCATATTCAGAATATGAATATTAGTTACGTGAAAAGAAATACTTTTGCAAAAACTATACCCGCTAGGTGGGGGCCGGTGTCAAGATATTTACGAAAGAAACAAACAAATATACAAACACACTTTCTTATTCTATATATATATATATATATATATATATATATATATATATATTATATATAAAAGGCATGTTCGTATGTGTGTCCGCTCGCTAAAGACCAAAAAACTAATGGCCCGATTTACGCGCGGGCAAAAGGGAAAAACGGGAAAATGGAAAAAGGGGAAAAGGTGGAAAGAGAAAAGAGGAAAACGGGAAAGGGTAAAAAGGAAACTGCGAGATGGGTGAGGGAGAAGGGTGAAAGGGAAAAGTTGGAAAGGGAAAAGGGGAAGGCGAATAAGTGAAAGGTAAAATTTGTGAAGTTCAGTTTTTTAATTTTTTTATCAAATTTTCAATTGTGTTCATTTAAAATCTCTCTCTCTCTCTCTCTCTCTCTCTCTCTATATATATATATATAGCAATAGCGAAGCATTGCCGGGTCTGCTAGTAAGTTATAAAATATTAAAATCATAATCAAATCAACCAGTTGTTATGACTTTAATATTTTATAAATTACTTATCTATTTATATTAATTTTAATACTTTTGAATCGAAAGAAAACTTTTCCTGATGATGGTCGAATGACTGAAAGTACTCGAAAAATATAGACGAATTGTTGAATTTTAATTTATTTTATTTATATATAAATAATCGTATACGTCAACGGTGCCGTGCTTGGAAAATTAAATAATATTTAATTAATGAGCTGAAATTAAAAATTTTTTAAAAACTTTATAATGATTCAATCTTATATTACCTTAGTAACGAAGCGACTAAAACATTAAAACAATAAAACAAAACCACATACTTTAAAAAATTCACTAAAATCCAACGTAGGTGTACCTTATAGCTTGCAGACTTGCAAGTTTCCAATACTGACGTTTGTAAGTTGGCCTTCGGTATACCAATCTTCAAATTAGGATAATTCTGATTAGAACAATTAACTTAATTTAGTATTATATTTATTTTACTGAAGACATTTTTACTATGTATACATGTATAAAGAAAATTAATTACGAGCAAATTTATTATACTGCGTGCAAAACGAGATTGCATAGAGGAAATCTCATATCTGATATCGCGTTCAGTAGTAGTTAAATCAAGAATTAATTTGATTTTTTAGGAAATTCCAAATAATATTGTTTAGATTTACCTGATATTATTAAAAAGTACATTAGAACTTTTTGGTGTTGAAATAAAAACGGATTGAAAACACGCATAATTGCTCGTAATTCTTTTTTAAATAGTTCTTTTGAAATAAGCAGTTAAACATTACATTGTCCTTAAACTGATCATGTTTAGATGCTATACTTTCTTAGAGGCTGCTCTTCTAACTAAAGTGACGGTGTGAAAACTTTCGAATCATCGTTTGAGATGTGATTATATTGACCAAGAACCTATATCTTGATAGAATCACAAATGCTGTTTTGCGTAGACGAAAAAGGGAATGTAATTTGATTACTGAACTTGATGCAATGAAATTATCATATTATGAGAAGGAAAAGATACCAATTATTACCTATAATTATTCAAGACAAAATAGTAGGGAAAAGGAATGCAGGCAGAAAACGTACATCATGGGTTCAGAACTTCAATCTATGATAAACGAGGGAGTTTTTCCTCATCAAGGAACCTTTTCTGAAGCTGCAGTTTAAAGGTTGTAGGTAGTCTTGGATCGCCTGGCTCCTTAAGAAGGGGAAGACAGTTTTTTTATAAAGAGGTTCGTAGTGTTATTTTTTATGACACTGGGACAATTAAATGAAGCACATTACTCAAAAATAAAATATTAATGCTCGATTAAGAGCGGTTGTTTTTTGTCCAGTTATCTGCGAATGTTCGTGCGATTTCGGACTTCTTTGGATTTAGATGAAGAAAGAAACCCACCGGGTTGATCTAGTGGTGAACGCGTCTTCCCAAATCAGCTGATTTAGAAGTCGAGAGTTCTAGCATTCAAGTCCTAGTAAATGCAGCAGTTACTTTTATACGGATTTAAATACTAGGTCGTGGATACCGATGTTCTTTTAGTGATGAGTTTCAATTAACCACACGTCTTAGGAATGGTCGAACTGTGACTGTACAAGATTACATACACGTCATTTACAGTCATACACATCATCCTCATTCATCCTCTGAGGTAATACCTGAACGGTAATTTTATATTCCGCTATAAAACCAAGCCCGATTTTAAAAAGTACAAGGGCTAGAGCTACACTGATTCCTTTTACGTAAGTAGCCACGCCCACAATTTTAATTCCATTTTGTTCATATTACTGAACCAAAAATTACAATTTACTCCATATTTATAGTTCTTTCGAAATTAATCGACGGTTGAAGGTCACGCTCCTTTGTTATTTCTATATTTTACAAATTGTAGTCATTCCTTTCGTCAAACTACTTATTGTTAATTAATATGACGTTACTGATATGTAGTTTATGATGCCATGTGATGTTACTGCTTTATTATTTTTTTCATTCCAAACGTTTTCGTATCTGTAAACAAATAACTGATCTTTAAAATCAAATACCAATGTATTATTAAGTCAAGTACTTCAAGAGAAGAGTGATATGAGAATTTTTGAGGTATGAAATTTTACCCCAAAAAATATGAAATTTTATATGAATATAGGAGGAGAAAAGATTATGGAGGTAGAAGAATTTTGTTATTTGGGAAGTAGAATTACTAAAGATGGACAAAACAGGAGCGATATAAAATGCCGAATAGCACAAGCTAAACGAGCCTTCAGTAAGAAATATAATTTGTTTACATCAAAAATTAATTTAAATGTCAGGAAAAGATTTTTGAAAGTGTATGTTTGGAGTGTCGCTTTATATGGAAGTGAAACTTAGACGATCGGAGTATCTGAGAAGAAAAGATTAGAAGCTTTTGAAATGGGGTGCTATAGGAGAATGTTAAAAATCAGATGGGTTGATAAAGTGACAAATGAAGAGGTATTGCGGCAAATAGATGAAGAAAGAAGCATTTGGAAAAATATAGTTAAAAGAAGAGACAGACTTATAGGCCACATACTAAGGCATCCTGGAATAGTCGCTTTAATATTGGAAGGACAGGTAGAAGGGAAAAATTGTGTAGGCAGGCCACGTTTTGAATATGTAAAACAAATTGTTAGGGATGTAGGATGTAGAGGGTATACTGAAATGAAACGACTAGCACTAGATAGGGAATCTTGGAGAGCTGCATCAAACCAGTCAAATGACTGAAGACAAAAAAAAAAAATGAATATGATAAAATTTTATTTTAATATGAATATTAAAATTTTTACCCAAAAAAATTTCATATTTTTTTTTACCCAAAAAAATATGAAATTTAACTTCAAGTTTATAAAATTATAATTAAAGTATTTTTGTTCAGTTTATTATTTTTGACATATAATGACATTATTTTTATTATATAAAACGGTAATAATATTGAACAGATAAGAAATAACTTACAGTGGCATTTTAAGTACTGTGTTATAAGAATTTTTACGATCTTATAAAACTCCTCGTACACTTATTTTCTAAATTTACCCTCAGTCTTGATTTCATATTTATTTTGATTGTTCTATGATCTTTGTTTTTTTACGTAATAGGTATCTGAAAATAGTCCGGATATTCATCAATAACATATAATGTAGTTTATTCTGTATGGTACCTATTTAAATGAAGTTATAGCGAATAAACTTCATGTGTTTTTTCAAAGAAGCATCTGTTGAAACAACAAGAAACATCAAGTATTTTAATAGAAGAGATATGAGATTTCTTGACGCTATTTATATAATTTCTAATAACTTTAATTTTCTTTATATCTTTAAAATTATCTTTATAAGAGGTTTAATCGTTTTAAAAACCAGCACTGTGTTTATTATATTCTGAAATAGTAAAGTAATTTAAATAAGATCAAAGGCCAATTTGCTGTAAAAAATTAAAAGCAAATTACATCAACGTTACGGAATTAAAAGTAAAAAAAGTAACCGCATTTTTCTTTTACAATTTATCCTTTATAAAATAATATTTGTATTTTAATAAACACATTTTAAAAATATTTTAATTTTCTCGTGTTTAGCCGTTTTAAAAGCGGCGTAAAAAAATTTATTTTTAGTATTAAGTACTTTTTTAACAAACAGATGTTGCATAATTAATTAATCATATAATATTTTTATTATTATTAATTTTTTATTATCATTTTATTTATGCTCGCATCAACAATTAAGTCGCATCAGTCACAGCGACTTATCAATGAAATGTAACTGTACCGGTAAAGGTGTGGTTTTGAACAGACCATTCCTGATATGTGCGGTTAATTTAACCCCAACCTCCAAATAGCTACGTTCCAGAAAAACTGTGAGTTCACTGAACATATAGACAATGTATGTCGGAGAGCGGATAAAACTATACAGGCACTCAATGTTATTATGAGTAGGCAAAGAGCGCCAAGGACCTCAAAAAGACGAGTAATAGCGTCGTCTGTTGTATCTGTGTTATTATATGCGGTGCCCGTGTGGTGGCACTACACATTAACAAGAACTTGGCATGCTCGGTCAAAACTCGTAGGAGGCTGTTGCTCGGTGTGGTGTCAGCGTATAGGACAGTCTCCTATGAGGCGTTATGTGTTATCGCTGGCGTACCTCCAATAGATCTGATGGCGCAGTACAGATTTGAGAAGACAAAAGATGTGGAAACACATGATGCTAAGGAAAGAATGCTTGTTAGATGGCAAGAGAGATGGAATGTAGCTACCGCTGGAGAACGTACTAGAAAGTTTATCCCCAATTTAAAGAAATGGCTTAACAGGGGACATGGAGACGTTAATTTTTATACTGCCCAGTTTTTCACAGGCCATGGTTGTTTCAACCATTATTTGTACAGAATCAACAGAAGACAGACACCGACATGTATGTACTGTGACATAGATGATGATGTTGACCATACATTTACGGATTGCGTTAGGTGGGAGGCGGATAAGCGGGACGTGGACTTATCCGATGCAAATGAGAGAATCACCTTAAACATGATAGCCAGTGAAGAGAATTGGAATAGAACAGAAAGAATAATTAGAAAAATACTAATACAAAAGAGTGTAGATGAGAAACAATTGGGGTATTGATTATGGATTAGGGCAGGGTGGACAGCCCCAGTGGTGAAGGCTGACATGCCAAGGTGTGTCAGTTCCAATGATCCACTGGGGACTCCAAGGGTTTGTCGGAAGATGTAAGAAGATGTGGGAAATGAAGGATTAAGTAAAAGACCCAGTCGCCACGTCACGGCTGCTCAAGGTATAACGTGGCGACATACATAAGGGCATTGTAAAAAATACTGTGACTCAAAAGAACTGACCGGTGAGCCGACCTGCCATGCCGGACTTACAGCCGGTAGGCGGGAAGGTTCATTAGAGTATAACAGGCACTCCCCTGGGTGGCGTAATACCACACAGTCGATCCAGTCCAGGGGAGTAGAGTCAAAAAAAAAAAACCTCCAAATAGCCGGTCTCCGTGGCGCGAGTGGTAGCGTCTCGGTTTTTGATCTGGAGATCCCAGATTCAAATCCCGGTCACGTTTGGCATTTTCACTCGCTACAAAATTGCCATTTCATTTCATAATCTGAAGCAATATCTAACGGTAGTCCCGGAGGCAAAAAAAAACTTCCAAAGAACATCGGTATCCAAAATCTAATGTTAAAATCTGAATAAAAGCAACTAATTTTACTAGGATTGAACTTAAGTACCCTCAAATTCTCAATCAGCTGATCTACCATGACAAGTTTTATCACTAAACCAACCCGGTGGGTTTAAATATGATGTACTTGCATTTTTTTTAAATTCATTTTTATTAAATGTATGTTTATATTTTCGTTTTAATTTCAGTTTTATTTTTATTCGGTTGGTCTCTTTAATTATAAATGATTAAATATAAAAGATTCATAAACATACAAAATGTTCCATCAGGGAAGGATAATATTCTGGGAGTTTATTATACAGCAAAAAAATATCATATAAACATAGATCCGGAAATCTTTTGATTTCGAGTTACGGATGCCAAAAGATTTTACTCTGATGTTAATCGATTATCTTACGTACGTACAATATATAAATATTACTAACCAAAAATCAAGGTTTTCGAACCTGTGCTTATAAGACTTTTGTTTTAGCTATAGAATCATCTTCCACATTAGTGTCCTTACCTGATTGAACACAATATATCTAAACAAATACTCCTTAGTTGTTTATAATTGAATTTTACAAAAATTAAGTAAATAAATAATCACAATTTTAATTATTTTAATATATCGAGTGTGCGTTAATAATTATAATACATTTAAAGTAAACTTTAATGTTTTTTTAAATTAAATTATTCACTAGGTAAAAGCTTTTACTGTACTAATGAAAAATACGTTTGCAATTAACTGCATTAAAAGCGGTTGAGGGAAATGTCAGTTTGGAAGGAAAAACACTGTGTAATCTTTATTTGACGACTGTTTTTAAATAAATTTTAATAAGACTGGATTATGATCTTCCTTCCGATAAATATTATTTTTGTTTATCAGCAAGCCAAACCCAATAAAATACGAATAATATTCAGTTATAAAATACTTTCGCTTTGTTCATGAAAAGTAGTGGCTATTTTATAGTGAACATCACTACTCTTAGAGAAAAAAATTGGAGTCAGTTGTAATTAAAGTGTTTTATTTGTGGCATAGGCATAAGTAAGACTAGGACAAATGGCACAAAGGAATGTATATTAACATCTATCTATATATAAATAAAATAAATTAAAATTCAACCTTACAAACAATTCGTCTGTTTTTCTCACAGTCGTAAGTTTTTTCCAACAATTTGTTGTTTTATCAAAAATAGTTGGAAAACATTGGAAAAACCTGTGTTTTTCTAACAATTCCCTTTGTTTCCTGTGCAATTTCCTGTGTTTTTTCAACAATTGTTGGTAAGATTGAATTTTAATCTATTTTATTTGTATATAAATAATCTTATATACCAACGGTTCTACGCTTGAAAAATTAAACTTACATCTATCTGTTGTGAAGAATGATTTTATTCCTTATTGAAATTATATATAATGAATTTATTTAACATTTCAATTACGTTAACGAAAATATATTTCTTAAATAATTATAATTTTCATTTATTAAATTTGAACAATCTAGTAGAATTAAGTTATGCAATTCTAAAATGATGATATACATTAGTTAATCTCCGCTTGAAATTAATTTGGTTTAAATGTCGAATATTAGCAGTGGTTGTTTTTACAACATAATTATTTTAAACTTATATGTGTAAATTTATATACATACACACATATACGGAATGATTAAAAATTTACGGCAATCTCACGGGAGTTGATTCTGTAACCAAAAACTATAAAAAAAGTTCAAATAAAAATAGATCAAAAAACGATACGTTAGCGAGTTTTGCCTCGCAAAACATTTAGCCCTGCTTTCTGTACCCTCTGTGTGAAATTAAACCGTAATAAAATTCATTGGGTAATCGAGAAGTAAATTTGATGTTTACTTATAGTTTTTGATTTAAGAGATTAAATAAAATTATTATCAGATCTTTATCTTACATAAGTTTTAAGAAAAAGGGGATAAACGCGTAAAGGTTTTGCCGGAAATTACATGTTTTCGGTTTGATAAAAAATAGCTTTGTTAATTTACCAATGAACAAATAAAAATTTTTAATTAACTTTTTAAAGAATTTAATTTTGAAAAAGTACGTAAATTACGTTTATTTAAATTAAACACAAATTTGAGAAGTTCAAATTTAATTAGAAAACAAAACACAAATTTAATTGGAAAAGTGATATGATTTTAAATAGAACCATTTTCATCAATGTTTGAAAAACATAATTTAAATGAATGCAAATAGAAAACTTATCAATACCAGAAAAAATGAATAAAAAATAAATTAGTAGAAACTACCAAATTTTTAAATAAAAAAAATATATTACACTGAAAAAATCTAACCAAAACTTTACCATTTAGAAACAAAGAAATGTAATAAAAAGGAAAACAAGATAATGAAAAACATTGTAATGTAATGGAATGTATCGAACAGAGATATTAGAAGACTAGTGACTGGTCCGCGGGGGGGAGGGGGGCTAAAGTAGGAGGGTTAAAGCCTAGATCATTTATACTAAAAGCTCCTAACCTACAGACTGACATTTTGAGAAATGAAAACCTTAAGATTTATTTATGTTTTGCACGAGATGAGATTTGTACTAGCTGTGTAATTTATTTAAAAAGAAAATAAAAGCAAAATACATTTAATATATTTATATGTATGAGTGTGTGTGTTTGTACGCGTGCGCGTGAGTTTATTATTTAGAAATAACAAATATAAAAATTTTTCCGTGTTTCTCCTTTGTTTACGAATATATTAAGTTTTTTCTTTACCAAATAACTTTTTATACGACGCCGTTCTTGACCAACCACGCTTCACCCTGCACCAATGATGAGCCAAGAACGACACAAAAAAATAGAAGAAAATTTAAATGGTTATATAAAATTATGACTTTGAATTACATTAACACAAAAAAAATTTAAATATGGTTGCAACAGTTAAACAAAATAACGACTAAAATACTGAAACTTGTGATTTCTGATTGATTTTTTAAATGAATGTTAAAAATCAGATGGGTGGATAAAGTGACAAATGAAGAGGTATTGCGGAAAATAGGTGAAGAAAGAAGCATTTGGAAAAATATAGTTAAAAGAAGAGACAGACTTATAGGCCACATACTAAGGCATCCTGAAATAGTCGCTTTAATATTGGAGGGACAGGTAGAAGGAAAAAATTGTGTAGGCAGGCAACGTTTGGAATACGTAAAACAAATTGTTAGGGATGTAGGATGTAGGGCGTATACCGAAATTAAACTATTAGCACTAGATAGGGAAAAAATTTATAATTATTAATAAAAAAAAGCAAACAAATTAAAGCTAATTTATAGTTAGTTTTATTCAACTTCAGGTTGCTCCAGGATATGAAAAATCCATGTGGATTGATTAAATTATATCCATGATCGTGCTTATAACCTGTTGTGAGATCTACTATAACAAAATTACATTTATCTTGGTAAGAATACCGTATTACCGGATGCGGAATTCATTGATTCGCGTGCCTTTTCCTTTGGGTACATTGGAATTTGATTTACAGCTCCAATCATGGTGGTTGAACAGAGAATTTATAATTGTTTCACGGTTTATGCTAAAACATATAAGGAGCAGGAGAAGTTGTAACAAAGTCGCGTTGTAACGCGACTGGTCTGCTATTTTTAAATAAAAAATAATAGAAAGTTTCTGTAGTGTACAACATATATAGTAAATCTACGCTAAAAAAAAGAAAAAATATGCATTTTTAAATAAAAAAATAAAAAACTAACTCGTTACTAAGTAATGTAAATGTTAAATTATTGACAAAGAATGAATAGATAAGAAACAAAAATGTTGAATACCCTTACAAAAACAATGAAAATGGAAAATTTAACATTATACCCTACTTTAAAGAATATAGTAAATTAGAATTTATCTTCAAACGGCTGGTTATTACGGAGTTGGATTTTAAGGCCGGTAGTTCCAACATATTGCCACGTACGTGCAGTTTATTTAGCAACAACAATAACAACAGGGAAGTGGAAATAAGAAGAGATGTGTAGCAATGCAATAACCGATGGTAGTGAGCCGTTTAGCTGTTATTTTAGGGTTTCAAATAAGTTTGCAATAAAAAGAGATACTAATACATACCTATCAAACTTCACATAAAATGGATACATCGAATTAGCAATTTGTGTTAAATTTTCGAATTAAAACTACGACAGTAAGTAACGTTTCATTGCTATAGGTCACTTCATAATAAAATGAGCAATAATTTTGTTTATTATTGTAAGCATTAAATTATAATAAAAACACAAACGTTTTAAACACGATTTTTTTATTACTCCTTTATCCAATAAAGTTAATAAAAATATGAATGTTTACCATAAAATTTATAAAGACTATTATTTTTTAATTGATGAAAATGCTTTTCCGTTTAATTTAAAAATATAATACCCTGAATACATAAAAAAAATTGTATAAATTACCTGTATTTAAATGTACATTAGATTTAAATTACTTTCCAATTTTTCCCTCATTTAAAAACGGTACATATAATGTATTTTATAATAAAATAAATTAAATCGAGCTTTACGGGATTCCCATAGCAGATTAATACATCACAAGAAAATTGGGCCCCTGTATGGAATAATTTACCAGATCTTGAGCAGCCCTTTATGCCCAGATTGCAATATCTTAAATATCTGCCAATTATAAAATGTGATCATCCATAAACTATGACTGTAGCATATCTAGCCTGTAAAAAATAACTATCATTTTGTTACATGAACAATTTCCTTGACGTTGAATCGGCCATGATGGATCAATTCCCTGACCACGTTCATATCCGGATGTACATCACTCGATTCTTTCTTTGGAGTTTGTCAAACAAGATGTACGCAACGAAGGTTGTCAACTCAATTAACTAAAAGGAAGAATCGGAAGCGTATTTAATGGAATAACTCCGGATATTCTTCGTAATGTGAGTAGTGAAATTGAATATCGTCTAGACACTTTACGCGCCATAATAGATCCTCTTGAGAAATTTGCTGAAAATTAATACGTTTTATAAACAAAACTGCTTGAAATACCCTGTTCAACACTATAACATAAGAAGTATATTGCTTTGTTATATTTTTGTTAACACCTAAAATGCGTTAAATAATGTATAATCACTCTGTATATTGTAGGTGCACTGAGAATATACATGTAAGATTAAGAAAATTACTTGTAATCGTGAATTTCATTACATAAAATCTAAAAACACAAACGGCAATGATTTGCATGGCATTTCTTCCGCTACCACCCTATTCGATCGCCCTAAAGCACAAGACCGATTGTCTGTGCCACAAACGACTATTGAGCTGAAATCAGTTTAGCGACCAGTGTCCTAACTAGCTCCTAGAGCTAACTTAATTGCGTGAGCGAACTAAGCAGGCTAGCGATCAGTGTTGTAACTAGCTCCTAGAGCTAACCTAATTGCGTGAGCGAACTAAGCATGATGCCACACACCATTTGGTTCGTGTCTCACCGCTCACTTGTAATATATTCCAAAATGGGTAGGCGCATCCCTTCAACTACTAAAATATATATGACATTCAACAAATTAAATTTATCTCGTCAAGACAGCAATTCGCTGCCACAGCTAGGTGCTGAATGCCAGCAAGTTTCTGTCCATCAATATTAAAGCGCTTTAGTAAGGAGCTTTTACTGGCTGATGGCCAGCCATAATTCTCGGGTAGCTTCCCACAGCAGCGAGGTAGTAGTTTTCCCTTAAATAAACTACTGATGCCGGTTAAGCAAAGCAACGGCATCAAGGAACACCCACACGGTCTGACAATTCGGCTCACGCCACATTACTCGCCGTCGAACATGATATATTCGTTTGACTGTATCACCCCGCAGACGCACAGATTATTACCTGCCAGGCGTAACCGAAACAAATATTGGTTCGAGTTCCCGTGGTTGGCGAACACCTGGGCACCCGTTGCCCTTAAAAACGAAGGAGATGCATACCATCCCCAAAGTCCTGTGTAAATCTATACCCTTAGTCGTGGTGTGCCATTCTTGCTGCCACGCATCCATCACGAGGCTGTAAAACCTCCTCCGCAAGCGGGAGATGGAGATGGGACACAAACGGCATGTATAACGTCATAGTTGTAACTATACAGTTTGCTAGCTGAACAAAACAGATGTCGGTTGCGTTCGTGGTGAATGAATTTATGCTATGACACCCACTAATGACAAATTTTTTTATTAATCTATAAAGAAACACCTTGACCTATACTACAAGTAGTATTCTGAATAAATTTCTACCCTTTTTTTAAAATCCTTTTTGAATCACTCTGTATACTCGCTTTACTCTGTAATCACTTTGTATCAGTTTAGCGTTGTTTATTATTTAACTTTGAAAGCTTTGGTACAGGTCAAACGGGATAATATTTAATGACATGTCTATTTACGTGGTAATGATGAAACTGCGGTGAGTCAATATGACCGTAAGATTACGAGTATAGTGTACTGTAAACACTATATCCGCAATATTAGTAACCTTACGTAGTTCACGTGTGTGTGTTTTGTTTGTTAAATGAGAGAGAGTGAAATGGAGGAGAGAGAGAGAGAGTGTGTTTGTGTATAACGGAATGTTAGCGTTGTAACAGGGTAATGTAATTCCGGACCATTGGTGGGCAGGATAACACCGTAATCGATCCCAATAATTCCATCTAGTTCGCATTCCACAATCTGGATATTTCGATTAATTAATACACCAATTTACGTGTCAATCTGCAACTGTAATCACTATTAGTACGAGTAATTACCAATATATTAATAATAGAAACATAATACTATTAATTAATTTTTATGATTGTTTCTATATATAACATACAGTTTAATACAGTAGTTAACTAATATTAATTTTATTTTTGACATTATATCGCTCTATAACTAAATTATAGTTATACCGTCGGCTTTCATACATTTATAATACAGTGCCCTTATTTGAGCCCTAACAACAAGGTAACAATTCTTTTAATGTATTTCATATTAGGGTTATATGACAACGCTAACAATTGAACAAACACTTTATTCCAATCAGAACATAATTATACAAGTACAGAACCCTTAAATAATCTGAACCCCGGGTAATTCAAACTTGAAACGAGAAAAAAAAATTTATTTTACATTTGGTATTTTCCAAATCTATAAGAAGCCGTAAGTTTTCCGTGTGTTTATTACGTCTCTCTCTTGCCTTGCGCTAACATTTCTTTTAATCATAAATTACAGCTTTCAATATTAGATACAGCTAAAAATCTAAGGGCGTTTAAAAGTTTTTTCGCCAGTCGAATACAGAAATCAGATAAATGCTTGGCTGATTGTTGACGTATTTTACAAAACATAAAATAAATTTAAAATGGTAAAAGTGACTTCATTGACTGTGTTATTTGTCCCGTATTAGCCCGTACAGTAAAAGATGTCGAAATTTTAAATACGGTCAAATTTTTAAAGTATTCTGTTACTTTGTATTTTATAAAAATTCTTTCTCATATTCTCTGTGTTGTGTGTTCCGTACAGTAGGTTCAAATATTATATCTAAGGAATATTTGCAACTAGAATCTACTGATACCTCGTTTAGTATAGTCTGAAATGAGGAAAATTTGCAATCATTGATCAAAATCTTTTTTACCTTTCTACCCTTCCAAGATCGAATTTTAAAAAATCTAGAAAATTCTTTTTAGTCATTCCCATAAAGACTACACTCGGCAAAAAAAAGTTGATATCGTCATTTATTATAGAGAAATTAAAATAAGTACAGTTGGGATACAAAAAAAAATTTAAGAATATATTTTAAACTAAGAATTTAAAAAAAATCGAAATTTGTTATTAAATATTCGAATGAAGATTATAAAAAAAAAATGTGATGTGGACGCTACATGACTTCCTTGTACGCCTATTAAATTACATATATTTTTTTTTTTGCACTTCATTTAAACTTATTTCATTTGAAAGTGAGATGCGATCCTTCAATTCTTTAATAAAGCGGACAGTTATACAACTGCATTGTGGTAGATATCACATAGTAACATTTTTTTGTAGTGTCCGTATCAGAATTTTATATTAGTTTATATATTAATTTTGTTTCACGTCGCTCATGTAGTTATGTGGTGTAAGTGAGAACGTGTCAGATCCGTAACCAAGGACACGTCGGTTTCCTATCCGACTTTCTATGTTTATTTAATTCTTTTTTTAATTTAAATATAATGATCTATTAATAATTATATAGCTCTGTAAAAATTATTGAATTAAAATTAAAAGTACAAAAACTATATTTCCCTAATAACTTCTGATTTTTTCATATTTATTTTTTTATTTTTATTGAAATAGTATTTATTGTAATTTTTTTTTACAATCAAAGGTTAATAATTATTAATAAATCAATACAACTAAATTTAAAAAAAATGTTAAAAAATATATATATATGTATATGAAGTCAAATTCGAACCGGTGTGCAGTCTCCTTTTAAGATTCAAATATTTAACTAATTAAAATTTCATTTGGGTTTAACTCTGGAACCAAAGTAAACAAGTACCATTTATGATATACTGTTGAAAAGCTGTCAATAAGGACTTATCACTGGAGTTAACAATACCTCCAAAATGTTTTTTTGATTTTCGGCTTTCCTTGTACACTTTTCGTCCAGGCAGCAAAAGGGGTAGTGCACAACTAGATTTTACAATAGTCCTAAATCCAAAATTTCAACATTCTACGATTAATTACTTTTTAGTTATGCGAAATATATAAGTACATAAGTACAGACAGACGTCACATTGAAACTAGTCAAAATGGATATTTCCGTTGAAATCTGAAAATCGAAATTTTTCCCAATCAATATTTCCTTTACTTTGTACAAGGAAGTAAAAATTTGATCTGGACACCACATAACTTCCTTGTACGCATATTAAATTATAAATTATTAAATTCTAATATAAATTTTAAAATAATATAAAATATTTATTATATATATACTTTGTAATAATTTATAATATAAATTTTAGTTATTGCAAAACTTTTTTTATAATCAGAGGTAAATAATTATTAATCAATATATTTAAATTAAAATAAAGAGTTAAAAAACAGATAGTGTAAAGATAAGTAAATAAAGATAAGATAGTAGATAAAGCATATGAAGTTGGATTCGAACCGATTTGCCTTCCCCTTGTAAGATCCAAATATTTCATTAATTAAAATTTTTATTTGTTTTAACTCTGTAACCAATGAAAATAACCACCAATAAATGGATTTGGGGATGGTCAAGATGGATATTTCTGTTGAAATCTGGAAATCATAATTTTTCGCGATTACAATACTTCCTTTCCTTCGTACAGGGAAGTAATAATGGGAAAAAACCTTGAACCATAGCAGCCCGAATCATAGGACCGATTTCGACAATTTTTTTTTGAAAATGTAAGCTTTTGACCCCTAGGTATGTTATCAATGGTCACTTGCCCACTTCTGTCCCTGATGATCTACCCATACCGCCATGATCGGAAAAGTTTATTATTATTGCTTTCTCTGAGAGCAATAATGTTCACTGTTCAGCTAATCTCCTTCGGTGAGAATAGCAAAAAGTTTTGGTTGGAGATTTGAATATCACATGCAATGAGTGATATTCATTGGATTTGGCACACTGTTATTCAGAGGTGTCTCAGTAAGGAAGAACCGGGAAACCAATTGGTTCCAGAATCTCCTAATTAAGATTGGCATGGGATGTTTTTTTCTCGAGAATGAGTGTGATATTTTTGGGAGTGACTTTGTCTCGTGTCAGATAGCCTGCGACTGTCATTGCTTCGGAAAATTACATACAAGTAAACGTTGAAAAGCTCACAATGAGGGCTTATTACTGCCCAAAATCCAATTTTTTTGCAACCAAAAAGGGAGGTGCATAACTAGATGTTACAACAGTCCTAAATTCAATATTATAACATCCTAAGGCGAAACATTTTTGAATTATGCGAGATACCTACGTACGTACGTGCGTACAGACCTCACGCTGAAAAATGGATTTAGGAGTAGTCAAAATGGATATTTCTGATAAAATCTGAAAACCGAAATTTTTCGCGATTACAATACTTATTTTACTTCGTATAAGGAAGTAAAAATTAAATGTTTTAGAGCCAATAAAAAAAAAAATAAACAGAATATTACAAACTCTAAAAATATTCATTCATAGGTTAAAGGTTTAATTCAATTTTCTCTAAATCTTACACTCCGTCTAAAAAACAGGTAAACAAGAACGTAACAATTTTCAAAAATGTTTTCCTTTGGTTAAGGACCGGGGTTTTTAATATCTGAAAATTGTAGACGTTTTTTGATAGGCCTATATAATATTATATACAAAATATCAAAAAATAAAAAAAAATATATTAAAAGCAAAGGGAGATAGAGGAAAAAGACAAAAAATACATATATTTATAAGAGTGAGGGGTTGATTATTTTGAAAAATGTTTTTTGATATATTTACACAATTTAGTTATAAAATTTGTCAAAGAAAATAATTAAGTGCCTCTGAAGAAAATCAAAATTGGTTTTATCGCAATATCCCCAATCCCCTTAAATAATTTTGAGAAAAAATTTAACATGATCAATACTCCACATTTAGAATTTCTTGAGCCAAAATTTGGAGGAAATCGGTTCGATCAATCTGAGATATAAGACCAAAAGCCTTCGACACAAATTCCTACATAAGCATATACACCCTTACATAAATTTTTTTTGAACTAGATGGACCCTAAAACGTATTTGAAATACCAGTTACCCTATTTTTGATACGATAATCATATACTTTTTCTTTCAATATAGCTATTCTATCTATATTCGCCGGGAAACTAATCCATACGCAAGAGAAATAAGTCAAAACGTAAAGCGAAATTTAAAAAAACTGTTTACTTTTATTTCCAGTTAAAAAATGATGCTTATTTTTCATCATAATTCTCTCTCCTTCTATGCAGTTCAGTCTATTTAAGGGCCAAATCAGAATGGTACTACTGATAATCCAGCAGTACAAAACTTGAAGAGAAAAATTTGTTATGGGTGTATGAGAACAATTGTTACCATAAAATAAAATCAAACCTTTTGAAAATTTACAGACTTGTTTTTTGCCTTCTGTGATGGCAGTGACACAGTAGTTTTCACTTTTCATGGTTTCACCTTTAGGCCTGAAGTAAATAAAAACTGATCTTACATACCGCAGAATATTGTCATAATTAACTTTCAAACTGATGGCTAACTTTTAGTTGCTCGTCGAACGCAAAAATTCTAATATTTTTAACCGATCAGTCCATTAAAAGGATCTTTGTTCCACTCAAACATCCATATTGTTAAAACTAATTTACCAATCCCTTCTGGCTTCATATCTTCTGAAATGAGAAAACACTGCATTAATTTCCCTTAGTGCAATCGGACAAAGAAGCATTCATCTTAAATTCATTTTTAAACACAACCACAAACAACTAAAAACGAAACGATACTTCAAATCAATAGATTCTAAATTGTAGTTTTCAATTAAGATTAAAGAATCAGATGTTTCAATGTTTATTATCAAAGAATCGGATGAAACTAGTCAAAATCGATTCAGGGATGGTCAAAATGGATATTTCCGTTTGTCAGTCAGGACAAATTGCTTTATAGGTTTAGATATATAGCTATTATAAATATTTTATTAGGCTAATGAGTAAAAGATTTTAAGAAAAAACAATATGACTTTATCTATATAAATAAATTCGTTCGTTTGTTAAAAATCTTAAATCTCCGAAAGTCGTTTACTGATTGCTTTGAAATTTTGGCACAACACTGGATTCGAGTACGCGCATGTTTTTATACATTTATATACCTATGATGTCACACCTAGACAGGTAAAAAATGCATTTTTTTAAACCTCTATCTGTTGGACGTAAAACCAACACATGGTATACCAAATATTTTACGATTCTCAATGTTTCCGATATTTGGGTCCGCTATAGACTAAAAAACTACTGGACCGATTTAAGCGCGGGGAGAAAGGGTAGGGAAATAAGGAAAAGTCGGTAAAGGGAACAGGGAAGAAGGTAAAAATGGATGAAGGGGAAAAGGAAATGGAAAGGGGAAAGGGAAATTAAAGAAAGATAAATGGGGAAACGAAAGAGAAAGTGGGAAATGAGGGAAGGAAATATGGTAAAAATGAAAATGGGAAAAAGGAAAAGGGGAAAATGGAGAAGGGTAAAAGAAAAAAGGGAAAGGTAAATTTTGTGAAGTCCATAATATTCACTTTGTTAATGTTTTATCAAAATTTCTATTGTGTTCATTTAATCTATATATATACTCTAATCTAGCAATAACGAAGCATTGCTGGGTCTGCTAGTCTTAAATGAGATCAATTTGATCATCTCATCAAATTTTTTTTTCTATTATTATCTTGGACAGGAACACTTTACAATTGATTAATAATTGTACGTCTACCTGAAGAATACACTTGGGTTTTGTTGATTTAAATTTTTTTTTACCTGTAAACTCTATGCCCCAATAAAACATGATATAAGCAGAATACACCTTTTCAAAAAAAATATTCAACAAATCTTTATGAATGAATAATATAAATATTTGGCATTACTTTCAATTAATGCCAGTTCCTTTCGGATTTTTAAAAGCTTTTATTTAACTCGCTTTAGGAATAATCAAATCTTGCAACTGCTGTATCTTTTGATCTATCGTATGAAAATCAATGAAATTTGGTACACGTATGTAACTTCGATGACAATACAGCACTACGGTGTCGGAGTTTGATATGACCCACCCCCACGCCATATACTAAACAACTTCATTAAACAAAAAATATATTTTAAAATACAGCAAATGTCTATAAATACTTATTCGAAAACATTGCTATAAAAACTGCGCCCCGCTTTTATTTAATTAAATATTTTCATTACTTTTAATTTTAAAATTTAATAATTATTACTTTTATTTATTTTTTATTTATTGGTTATTTATTAGATATTTATATAATTTTTTTTTTTTTACTTTTCAGTGCATTTTTATATTTGTTAATATATTATATTTTTTTTGTTTAAAATACTCAATTTGATTTAATTCTTATTTATTACTTTTTAGAGGGTTTTTCTAATTTGTTTCCTTTTTTTATTAATGTTAATATTAATATTAGTTAAATAAAAGCTTTTGTAAAAAAATCATTTTTTATATGCAATTAAATATATTTTTATAATTTTTTTTTGTTTTTTTGTATTTTTTTAAATATAATAATAGTACGTATGTATTAGCGGCCGACTTTAAAAAGTTTTAAAAACTTTTTTTTTTTTACTTGTACCTTCATTAATAAACTTTGAGTACATCGATTAAACGTCAGTTATTAAAATAAGATTTTCTTTATGTAGCAAAAATATTAAAAAAAATTAAAGTTCGTTTGACTACAAAAAGTGTTTGTAGATTTTTACCGATAAATATTCATTATTTGCACAAAATGAAATTAATTTGGTTGATTTTATATTCTTATAAATTTATATTATGTTATAAACCGCACAATTTATTCATCGTTGATACGTCCTTCAATCGTGTGGTGTCAGAATAGAAATGAAAATGAACTTTTTAGGACACCTTCAAAAAATCTGTAAGGAATATTTAAAAATAAAAGAGGTAAATTAATCTATCTTAACAAAATTGAAAGCTTTAGGACATTTTTTGATAAAGCGAAATTTTTTCAATTTCATATTGGTTTTTATTGATATTATTGTTAAAAGAAAGATTATACTGTTATTAAATAAATTGCATTAAAATATAATAAGTTCAATGCACGTCACACAGTATAATATAAAAACTCTATTCATATCCTAAGAGGTTATTGTTTTATTTTAACGTCTACTATTTGCTAAAATAATACAGTAGGTGAGGAATAACACAGTACTTGTCATGAAACGAGATATCTATGGTGGAGTGAGTAACAAGACTGTGCCTTTGCAATAACATCAGATTCAGCTAGATTATTTTTGGCCTTTTTTCTTTGAATATTTTGTTTTAATAAAATGACAAGTGTATTAGAAATAGACTTATTTTATTTCACACAATATTATTTAGGAATATATTTATTTTATCATTAATTAATCAAATCATTAAAATATTTATATTTGAAATAATTTACTCTAGACAAAACTATTTAGCATAATATATATAATAGGAGAATCTCTATAATTTGAATCTTCTGGCGTAAACGCCAACATTTCTCAAAAAAACTGGTACTACCCTAACCTTTTTCTTCTGTTTAGGCTACGAAATCACCGTAAAGAATTGATTCAAAGGATGAATAAAGATAATATGTATGAATGTAAATGAAATGCTTGTACAGTCTCAGGTCGACCATTCCTGAGATGTATAGTTAATTGAAACCCGACCACCGGTATCCACGATCTAGTATTCAAATTCGTATAAAAGTAACTTGCCTTTAGTAGGATTTGAACCTTAAAACTGTCAACTTCGCAGCTGATTTGCAATAAAAATCTACAAAAACGAAAAATACTACAGAATCAAACTCTCCTAAACCGGTATACGTCAACGAAAACTTCTCACCGGTATTGTAAAAATCCTTTACAACGCTAATATTTTCGCTAATAATAATGACTATAAATTTACATGAATAAACAAGGAGAGGTAGCAAGGCAGAGCAATTTCTTGATGCCTATAAAAAAATTAAAATATATTTTATACAATTTTAAAAATAATTATGCAATTAATAATAATAATAATTTTTATTTGCCATGTTTGTGCAACAGAACAGTTACACAAAACCTTTGTATGTTGCACAATATCACATAAAGTCACAAAAGAACAGCCACAAGTCAACAACCCACATATAAATTAAAAATACACTATTCAAAACACAATAATAATACCAATTATACAGTCAAATACAAAAAAAATAATAATTAGAACTTTAAAAACAGTAGCCATGGAGTGACAATAAAAACACATAGATGAAAACATACAAAAACAAAAAACACAATATTACTAATACATTCCAAACAAAACAAGTTATAAGCAATAATCCTTAAAAAAACAACTAATTCTAAAATCATGAAAGTGAGCATTACACCAAGGACAATAATCCATCGCCACGTAACCCTCTCAAATTTTTAATGAAGGTTGTCTCATCTTCCCAAAAGTTTAGCTTATCCTGGAACTCCACTGCAACACTGGTACACCGCTCAATCGGAGACACGGTGGAACCAACCGGCGTCACAAATTGCCTAAAATAGCTCACTGACCTGGCCTGGTTCCGCAAGACAACATGGTAACGCGTCGGAAGTTTATTGTGCAGAGCTCTATAAAAGAAAACTAAGTCAAAGTACGTTCTTCTATTAGATAACCTGGAAAGGTCTAATCGCCTCAACGTATCCTCTCTACTAGCGCCAACAAAAAAATCTCTAAACTTAAAACGCATCCAGTTCAAGAACCTATTCTGAACACCCTCAACCAGAAGAGGCAAAAACTCGTGTACTATTCCACACCACCCTCGAGTACTCCAAGCGACTCCTCACCAAAGATTTGTACAGCAGGTTACAAGTGGAAATATTGTTAAACCGTCCACAAATCCAAAGGACAAGACCAAGGTCCCGGCGTGCTTTATTGACAATCCGAGCAACATATTCGTGAAAATACAACTTCGTGTCAAATAAAATCCCGAGGTCCTCAACCAATGTCTCAGCGACAATAGCGTGCGTACCAATCCTATAGCTGAAAACAGAGCTGGACATCTTACGAGACAAAGTCAAATGTTTGGTCTTTCGAAAATTCAAGGGCATACAATTGCGGTCAGCCCACTCAACAACCTTGTTAATATTCAATTGTAGCAACAGGTGATCCATACTATTCCTGATCAGACAATATATTTTGACGTCATCCAAACGTGTGAAAATTGCACGTCAAAAGATCCCCGATATCATTTATAAAAATAATAATATTAGATCACGTATATCGGGAGTAGATTAGACGGAGGTTTAATTGATGCTCCATTGAAATATGCTTCAAACTTCTGCTCCATATTACAAAATAGACTCGGTGACCCCGATGAGTAAGTAGCCTTCTTTTACCCGGCCTGGGTCTCCCAATATTTGCCATAAGTCGGCTGATGACCTGATCACTCGGGCAGCCTTTAGCATGCTCTTGAAATGTGATTCCAGAATGTGTCTCGTGACAAGACTCACACCCAGATATCGGACAGCTCTTCATCACCACCGTTCCCACTCTTATCGGAACGATGGTGGATATCTTTCGACAAATAAGCATAACAATCTCCGTTTTAGAAACGGCTAGATTTAATAATAATTAATAATCGGTTTAATATATTAATAATAAATAAAACAGGCTCAATATGGATTTGTTTCTGATAGATTTGCAGTAGATCTTCTGGAAGTAATAACAATTAATATAAATAAAGCTTTAAATTATAATAAATCTGTTATTGCTGTTGCAACTGACCTTAGCAAAGACCTTGTAGATAATAATATAATCTTAAGTAAATTAGATAAGATTGGTATTATAGAGAGACTGTTTAGTTTTTCGTAATTACTTTTAAAGAAAAACTTTTAAGTATTATTTAATGATATTCCACAGGAGCTATTAGGATCTATTCGGAGCAGGGGTATTTTGATCCCCTGGCAAAGTATTCTAATCTATTAAGCCATTATTTTAAAGAGAACTTTAAAATAGTAAATAATATAGAATATAATTTAAGATATAGAACTTATATAGTACAAAGGTATTATAATAATTATAGTAAACTGACTGGAATATAGAATATACCTTCTTTATTAAATGCTTTTCGGATTCCGTTGCAAATTTTTTTATAAATGAACCATAGTTATCAAATTCTAATTATATGTATTACATTATACATTATGCATGCGCTCATATATTCCTCATGCCTTACACATTACGTATTAGATTGGTAAAAAATATCTAGTTAATTACAGATACGGCTTAGAACAGTTATTGAGATTTAGCTTTTATAAAAATATAATATAGTCAATATAGGCATTATCTAGGTTAGGTTATGCATTGATCATTGTAATTTTGTACTAATCTGAAATAGGTTAAGCCAGCGGTGGCCAAACGTTTCCGAGTCGCGGCGCCCTTTTTCAATTAACATTTTCCCACGGCGCCCTACCCTAAATAAAAGTATGACTAATCGTAAGTAAGAGATAAAAAATAAATAAAACTCAGGTATCTTCATTATTCTTTTTCTTTATTAGCGTTAAATTAAATGTCCTGTTTCAATAATTATGAAGCTTTTACAATATTTCGCGGCCTCACTGTGAAGAGACCGCGGCACACAGTTTGGGAATCACTGGGTTAAACAATATATCTTAGGAATTGTTATTAATTCCTAAGAATTATATATAATATATATATGATTTCTATATTATATTAAAGTGTATATTAGCAGTGTATTATTAGGAATTATTTAATAGGAAAATGAGCTAAAATTTAATTTGAGAATTTGGATACATTTTTTATCAAGAACCCAATGTTTAATTATAATGTTTATGTTTAACTATATTTCATTTTGAAATACAACTGCTTAGAATACTTTTGTATAGAAAATGGTAAAATAATAAACCTAAATTAAAAGGAGAATTTGAAATTTAAAATTATTATACTTGAAAAATTTTGTTACAACTTTCTTCCTCAGGTCTCCACTGATATTAGAGAAGAAATATTGTATTAAAATTTGTCATTTTGATTCGAATGCTTAGTTATCCGTATTACTACATTTTTTTAGTGTTCAATATGCTATTTATTATTTTCATTAGTGTTATTTATGCCTCTAAAAATTTATGAACGACAACACAGGCATAGTATCTCTTTGAAATAAATAATTTATTATAACATTATATCAATGGATCATTTATAAAAATATTAAGTTTATAGAATAAATATTATATGTGAAAGATTTAAAATAAATAGCTTTTCTCTCAAACAGCTTACAGCTAGGGAGATAATTATTTGTACTGCTGTGTAAGAGATTTATTTGCATCTAAGGAAATAAACGAATCTGAATAATTATCAATTAATAATATAGTGAATTTACTGTTACTGAGATGACAAAATTTCCTAAGAAACGGTTTCAGAGTTAATGTGTATTTGAAATGTTTTTTAAAGTTTCAGTTTATAAGTTTTTAAGTAGCAAGGACCCTTTACACCCTTGTCATGTGTTTCTTTCGGGGTTCTGTAATTTATCTTCACAACTCTATTTCTGGATAATCTGTTATGACAAGACTGGTCTACTGACTATGTCATTCGTCCTTAACACGGAGGAAAAGAAATTTTTCTTTTTTATGAAGCGGCTAATGACCCTAAAACAAAAACAGTTAACTGTTTTGTAACTGTTTCGTTTTAGGTGTGACCCTAAAACAAAACAGTTATTTTAATTTTATTTATATGTTTTCATACACACTGGAGTCCGCTTATTGTAATCACTATCGGACCTGTAACTTTTAAAAACCGATTGATATTATTAAGCAAAGGATGAAAAGAGATTTACACAATAAAACAAACCTTGCTGCTACGAAATCGTATTTTCTTCACCATGGAGTTGTTTGTAGACTATATTCTTTCACTTCTTCCACCTGTTTAACCATCCGTCAGTTGCAATGAAATATACTTTACCCACAGTTTTTCCTAATTCTTCTGCTTTTTGACCCCTAATAGGTCCATTAACCGTTGCGTACTTTTCACGAACATTGCTGAACCAAATTTTTAATGTCGACTCAACTTTAATGTTTTTCCCAGATCGATCTTTCCTTCGATCCACTTTTTGATTGAAAATTTGAGAAGTTTCTACTCGCTCTATTTTTTTAAGATTTTGCATAAGACCGGTTGCGAAATTAAGTAGACAGCTGCATTCCGTTGACTCATTTTAGGCGATTTATCAAAGCGCTCTAAAAGTTTGCTTTTTTCTTGAAGAGATAAATACACACTTTTTCTTTCGTTTGCCATGATATGTAGGGTTATTAATGATGAACTTATAACTCAATAGTGGATAGGTCGTAGTCGTAATTCACCTCAATAGATAGCTAAATAAATTAGAAAAATCGCAACAGTATCTGTACACTACGCTTTCTGTGGCCATCTTTCGTCTTCAATGGTAAAATGACACGCACTGAACCTATTGACACTACGTCATATATGTACTATACATACACGCTGTCTATTCGAACAGCCGGTATAACGACTATGCTTCATGTAAAAATCCATTTACGTACCTACCTATTGTCTAAAAATTACATTGTTTTTCCCTTATGTGTAGAAAGTTGTGAATAGGATCATTTTGTAAGAATTACAATTCGAATCGTTCCTAAGAATTTACATCTTTTGTATTCACGTATTAACTAATTAATAACTAAAAATTAACTATAATAAGTTATTAATTATTAACTAATAACAATAGCCAAAGTTTGATCACAATATGAGGATTATTTTTATATAGATGGTTACGTGAATGACTAATTATGATAACAGTAACTGATTGGTATCATTATCCGCCATTTTAATATCCGGATTATAATAAAAACAAAAATATTATAATATACTTATATATTAATAATATAATTTTTTACTCTAGAGCAACTAAAAAAAAGATATGTTTCAACTGATAATCACTTCGGGCATTTTTTTAAAAATAAAAAAAACTTTTCAACAAAAACACTTGAAATTTTTACTGAAAAATGATGTGGTTATTTTGTTGTAACCTTTTTATTTTCACTTATTGCTAGGTAGCGAATTGATTCAATACTAAAAACAAAACACATCTCTTATTCTTTTTTTAGCATGCGGAATTATAATTACGTATTACTTCAGAGGAAAACTACAAAATCCACTTACTTACTCTCTTTTTCTCTCTTTTTTTCCTGTTTAGCCTCCGGGAATTACCTGATCAGGTATTACTTCAGAGGATGAAATGTATTAGTGTAAATGAAGTGTAATCTTGTACAGTCTCAGTTCGACCATTCCTTGGATGTTTGGTTAATTGAGACCCAACCACCAAAGAACACCTTTATCTGCGATCTAGTATTCAAATCTGTATAAAATAACTGCTTTTACTAGGACTGCGTTTACTAGAACGCTGGTACTCTCGACTTCCAAATCAGCTGATTTAGGAAGACGCGTTCGCCACTAGACCATCCGAAGGGTTGGGCTGAAAAAATCATTTTCTTAGTCTAACTTAACTAACGTTAATCTTACTTCTAACCTAACCTTAATCGTAATCTAATTCTTTTATCTTAATGGTAATTATATATTAACGTTGTTAAACTGTGAACAACAAACTGATAACAATTAGTATTAATTTTAATGAAAATGTTTAACAGTATTGTTTACTAATAAACTGCCTGATTCACATACTGTAATTTCAATTTAAAATTTAAACTTTTGAGAGATGAGATGTCCCCTTTGCAAAAGATACAACAATTTTAATAAATACGTATATTTTTATCACTAATAATATGCGTGAAATATTATTCTACGGTGCATTATATATGTTTAAAATTGTTTACAAAAACGACACATTCAAATTTTCGTTATACACGGCTGATATAAGAGGAGGGTTATTGAAAATAGTTTTACTGTGTAGTGTGCGCTTTTTAAAGGTTAATTATAAAGAAGCCAATTTGTCTTTGTTGTGGTATACGGTATCTCGAATGGAATTCTATCAAAAGGCTATTTTATCATGCGTAGGCGTTCTCACATTTAGTTCCATAGCCCCAAAGGAATACGTAGTGAGACTAAGAATTGATTATCTATAATGACTGCTAGGCCTAATTGTATGCATTAAGTTCAACAATAAAAAAAAATCTGATATGGACATCACATGACTTCCTTGCACGCCTAATAAATTACATTACACATTTTTAAAAGTACATAAAATTTTATTTCACTAATAACTTCTGATTCTTTTTTATATTTTTCTTTTATTGTTACTATTGAATTATTATTTATTGTAAATTCTTTTATAATCACAGGTTAATTATATTAATAAACCAATATATTTAAATTTAAAAAAAAAGTTGGAAAAAAAGGAAATGAAGACGCATTCAAACCGATGTGGCCTTTCCCTTGTAAGATCCAAATATTTCATTAATTAAAATTTCATTTGGTTATAACTCTGGATACAATGACAATTAGTATCATTTATGATATATCGTTGAAAAGCTCTCAATTAAGGCTTATTACTGCAGTTAAGAAAAAATCCAAAATTCATTTTTTTTTATTTTGAGCTTTTTTTGGACACTTTTTGTCCAGTCGATTGCAATTTAAAAGGAAGGCGCGCAATTAGATGTTACAACAGTTCTAAATAAAAATATATCAACATTCTACGGGTAATCGTTTTTGTGTTATGCGTGATACGTATGTGTACGTACGTACGTAAGACTTCACGCCGAAACTAGTCAAAATGATTCAGGGATGATCAAAATGGATATTTCCGTTGAAATCTGAATATTTTTTGCGATCTCAATAATTCCTGTACTTCGTACAAGGAAGTAAAAATCACTTCTTATTCGTGGACTATTCTAATAATTTTGTTTGAAATCTTAAAGTGCTTGTTTAATTGAATGAGTGTATCATCGTTTAAGCAATTACCCATTTTGTTTGGTGATTTTAAAATTTTATTTCCAGTTTAAAATACGATAACTATACTTTTTATTTACGTTTTTAACGGTAAAAATCTGTGTAGTGAGAGTAGAGGTGTTAGCTAAATATACAATTTATAAAAAAAATAATCAGATAAAAAAATCTTTTTTTTTTCAACATTCCGTTGATAAAAGGTTTGAAAATGACTAGTCATGTTACAGCAGATATTATAGCAGATGTCGGTATTAATAAAACGTTTAGGTTATTTATAAGTGTGGAAAAAGTGTAGTATTGCATAAATGAGCTCTCTGTTGTTACATTCATTATCAGTAAGGCAGGATAATACATTGCAGTACATGTCCTGTAATAATATCAATGCAAGGTAATGGTATAATGTATTATAAACATATAAGTAATTATACATAATATATTATTATGCACGTAGATCTAAATACAGTAAATATTTTATAATATTAAGATAATACAAGCCAATTATAATACAACTAAACAAAAGCGGGTATGTTTTTACATGACCAGCAGCATACTTTCCGCCGGCTACAGTACATTAGTACATGATGTTATTAGTACTTGATATTATGTTATCGTGTTATTTGTCATTTTGTAGTCAGTTCATAAGATGAATATTTGCGAATTTTTACGGTAGATCTCTCTTAAAAACAAATCCGATTTTAAATCACTCATACACACAAACCTAGAATAAAATGATATACTACAAAATCGTAAATCACAACAAGACTTCGACTGATAACGAAGATCAATTTTTTAAAACATAACATTTTTTTGGGGAATTAAGGAAAGATAATTTTGACAAATTGTTATCACTTAAACTTAATTCACTCTGACTTCCATTTACATTTGAATATGGTTACGGGTTGCAAGATATGTTCCTGATGAAACATCTTCTTCTTGATCTTGTGTATATCAAAATATCACAATGACTGTTTTTATGCAATATCATCAGAAGTTCTAGTCCGTTTGGATTTTCTAATTTTCCTCAATTCTCACTTAAAAGAATCAAAGTTTTGTATTAAGAAATGTCACATCTGCTTCAGGATAGATGTCTTTACATTTACAATTGATATTTATTTAATCTTATATTTTTATAGCATTTTATAAGCAAGAAAATTGATTAAGAAAGAATATGACATTTTTTCAAAACTGTTTACTTTCCGCTAAACACATTTTAATGCTCTTAATTTTACTAAATTGAATGCTATTACATTTGAATATCAAGTAACTCTTGCATCCAGTTGACAAATTCAGAGTTTAATTCCTCATATTTACATCAGTTTTGCTTGCTGTCAGTGTTGTCGATCTTCGTACTAGATAGCGAGCAGGTAGAACAAATGTAGAAAATTTAAATGGATTTGAGAAATTTTACAGCGGACAAATTCGCGTGTGAATAGTAGCTTTTAATTAAATCTTTTCCTTAAAATAAAGGTTTTATATCTGTTTTCCTTTAATATTTATATCAATAAACATAAATATAAATTTATAAGAATACTAGTCGGTTAGGATGCTCAGCACCCTGGATCCCTGACGTGTTCGTATCCTCATGGTTGTGAGAATATTTATTTTACATATATTAATTAAAGAAAAAATAATTAGTCATTTTACTTCATTATATTTCTGTTGTCATAGTGATATAAATATAATGAAGTAAAATGATTAGTTTTTGTTTCTTTAATGAATATTAAATTTATTTATAACTTCATCTCCAAGGAGATAGGGCTTTGATCTATGACTTAAACCTCTTCTTGTGATAACACAAATGTATTCTCTTTTTCTCTTTTCTGTTTAGTCTCCGGAACAGAGGATGGTATGTATTAATGTAAATGAATTGTATTCTTGCACAGTCTCAGGCCAACCATTCCTGAGATGTGTGGTTAATTGAAACCCGACCACCAAAGAACACCGGTATCCACGATCTAGTATTCAAATTCATATAAAAGTAACTGCCTTTACTAGGATTTGAACCTTAAAACTGTCAACTTCGCAGCTAATAACTCTCGACTTTAAGATCAGCTGATTTATGACGATTTGTTCAGCACTAGACCAACCCGGTGGATTACCCTACACTCTAACGTAGAAATCTTATTTCAGTTTTTTGTTTAGCCTCTGGAACCACCGTAAGGTATTACTTCAGAGAATGAATGAGAATGATATGTATGAATGTAAATAAAGTGTATTCTTATACAGTCTCAGGTCGACCGTTCCTTAGATGTGTGGTTAATTGAAACCCAACCACCAAAGAACACAGGTATCCACGATTTAGTATTATTCAAATCCGTATAAAAATAACTGTTTTTACTAGGATTTAAACTTTAGAATTCTCGGCATCGAAATCAGCTGATTTGCGATGACGAGTTCATCGTTAGACCAACACGGTGAGTTACAAATATATTGTGAGGATTTGAAAGCAATCGGTTGGTTGGTTCTTGCGTGATGGATGCATAAAATAAACAGACAGCAGATATCCAAAATATATATGTTTAATGTATTTTATTATTGTTTATAGAAAGCGAGAGTAAATGTTACGGAAAAAAATATGGAATGAAACATACATAAAACCAGTTAATGAAAAAAAAATTTATTAAAATTGAAGAAAGAAAGAAATATTAAATAATTTATAACTCTAAGGTAATTTTGGAGTAATAAAGTTTGAACTGTCCTCTTTTTGTAGCTATATAGTGTCAACATATTTTTTCTTATTAGCAGTCACTTTTTTTAATGGTTGTAATGCTAATATAGGATATTTTGACTTCAGGGCACCGTTTGAGTCGATAAATTGTGGGAGGAGTATTTCGAAACTCTTTATTTTAAATAATTCCAAAAAAAAATCCGTAGGGTATAAATCTAGCGACCTAGGTTGCCATAGACTATATGAAATGACTTTCTCCTCATAAAAACTCACGTTATTCACATACTGGGCTGTTGCACAGATTTGCTGCAACCAGTAATCGCGTAATCTTCTTTTAGCAGCGTGATGAAATTAGTTATAATTTGCTGGTAGCGTTCAGATATTACTGTTTTCGTGAAAAATATTGGATCCGCTATTTAAATTATTTGACTTATGATTTCTTTTTTTGAAAAGTCATGCACCAAACCCCGATCTTTCTGAAGGTAATGTATTCTCATGGAAATCACGAGGCTTCTGTGCACTCCAAAACCGGTTTTTTCTGATTGTTTATGTAGCAACTTAGATGAAAGAAACCGTGCTCATCATTAAAGAAAATGCGATAAATACTGATGCGAACTAAAGTTAATTATTGAGATACATTTGCAATAATCCATCTTTTACCGTGATCTGGTTCTGGTAATTCCAGGACGATGTAAATACGATACGGATGTATTTTTTAAATTTCTTTGTGGTATTGCGGACAAAGAAATCCAATCTGCTGAGATTGTCTTCTTATTGTCTTTTGCGGTGATCGTTCAAAGGATGAACGGACTGTTCACGAAAAGATTCGTCATTTAAAACTGTCGCCCGGCCGGACCGCTTTCATTCATCTACGCCACCGGTTTCTCTACAACGAGCGACTATACATAAAATCGTGTTTTATCGGGTACGTTTGATCTTCCTAGCACTTAAAAATGATTCCAATTTAAAATAATTGTCACGAATAAGTGCACCTTGAGATAGTAAAACCTATGATAATCTTTTTATAGGATACCTCCATAGAAAAAAATTGGAATAGATTACATGATTGGTGTGTATCATTTATTGCTACTGTCAGCCAATATCAACGAATACCGTTAGTGCTAAACGAAAATCAAATTTTCCATTTTTGTAGATTAATGGATTAATGGAAGGCAAAACATTTGGAAAAGAGAGTTATGATCTCCGTAGTGGATTGGTAGCGTCTCCGCCTTCATCCGGAGGTCCCGGGTTCAAATCAAGGTCAGATATAGCATTTTTCATACGCTACAAAATTCATTATCATCCATCAGTAACTGTAATTGGGCGTTAGCCTTTGTTGTTGTGTAAATAAATAAATGATATTACAAAAACAACATGGTAACCCTTTGATTATCTTTTGAGTAAAATAGTTTTTTTTTAACCTCAAAATCTTGTTTTACGGTTGGGAATCCTCTTGGAAATTGCGAATTTGTTTATCAGCGTAGAGCGATTCAGTTTTTGCTTTCCGAAGGTGAAAACCCCGTTAACATATTTATTCTCGTATTACTAAAAAGTACAGATAAGTTGTCTGAACCACAGAATTTTTTACAAACGGTAGAGACATTTATAGACGGTCAAACTTCAATGATTAATAAACACAGTTCTGAAAACCCGATTGAAGTTTCAATTTCAGTGCTTGAGATTCACATAGACTCTCTCGTTTAAGAAGATCGACGGATTACGGTTGAGATTTAAGCTGAGAAATTACAAGAAAATTTCGTTACAGTTGATAAAATTATCACCAAGAAGTTCAAGTTCTATAAAATAAGCCCAAGGTGGGTTCCGAGTGGCCTCCATGGCGCGAATGGTAGTGTCTCGGCCTTTCATCCGGAGGTCCCGGGTTCGAATTCCAGTCAGGCATGCATTTTCACACACGCTACAAATTATTCGTCTAAAGCAAATTATCCTCTGTAGCAATATCTAACGGTGGTTCCGGAGGTTAAACAAACAAAAAAAAAAGATGGGTTTCGAGAGACTCGACTGATTACCGTAAAAAGATAATACTTTGCATGTCACAGAATTGAAATAATAGTATAATAAGGAATGTTTTGGATCAGAATTCTACCCTGTGAGAGCAAAGATAAGAAATGAATTAGAAAGTGAGAAAACCTGTGGTGAGGAATGGATTCATTGTTACGAAACGGAATAAAAAAGACATAGTATGGAGTGAAAACACATAAATTCATCTGTCAAGAAAAAATTCTGAACGCAACCATCAGCAAGAAAAATCATGATGACGATCTTTTGAGCTGAAAAATACTCATTTTTTTATCAGATTTCTAAATCTGCAAACGATATACAGCCCATACTACTCTGATATGATTATCAACAATGTGAAGCCAGCAATACTGATAAAACTCCATAGATCTCAACGCATAGGCATTATTCTATTTCACATTAACTCCCGGCCTCACACAACTCAGGTAATTCGAGAAATCATCAATAAGCTGCAAAGGGAATAATTGAATTGCATCGGGCCGAGTCACTTTTGACTCTGTTCTATCGGACCGCTTCTTCGTTGTCAAAGAAAATATGCTAAATTTTCTCCGCTATCAAGATAAAGATTTCTTTGCATCAGCCAGAAATAAGTTGATTCAGAGATGGGATAAGTGTATTAAAATTGCTGGAGAGGTTGTCTATAAACGTATGGCGTTGGGGTGGTATGGCGACCGCGATTGTCACAAGCAGAGTACCTTCCCCTATAGAGGTCAAGATGTTGGAGAAATTGAAAAAAATAATAACCCGTATTTTTTTCTTCACTGTTTTAGAATTAAGCGGAAAGAATTTACTGGAATTAGGCTTTTTAAAGGAAGGACTTCCTTTATGATAACATGTTTCTGGAGGCAATGTAGCATAGAGATTTTTAATGTCAAAAGTACTAAAATTTGAGCCCGGAATTTTCAGGATCAAAGATGACCATTATATCGTGGAATTTGTTTACAAATCTACAGATACGCCTATATTAATTGTGTTAATTTGGCATTATACTTCTAAGAAAGTTTATGAGATATTTTACTGAAAACATAAAGAATAAATTTGTTGTATTATCCGGAAAGCAAAAAAAAAAGACTTTTTATGAGGTAGTAAATCATAAGTTATGTAAAAATATGACCTGATATTCGTTTTTAGAGAATAATCTAAGATTTGTATGCGGTTTGTGATTTTAACATTTTATTTTGATGTCTAGGGGAAAATATATTAGAAAGAAGAAGGTCGACACAAGAGGTTCATCTTGATGGGTTGTGGTTATATAGCTCGACTCTGGCACCGTCAGACAACGGTGAATGATGTAGAATAGGGGAGTCCCCGGTGGACTTACTTTATTGTCCTTGTAAATGTCTTCAATTTGTGCGTAGAGTCCTTTTCCTGGACAAACAAATTGATATAATTTTTTATATACTAGACTACAGTCACAACTATATTTTATTGGGCTAAATCCAAAAATTTCTCATTCCCTGAATATACTTGAATTTTTACGACTTCTTTTAACATTATTTCTACTTATACAAAAGACGTAATTATGTGTAAATTTACTTTTATAACTTATGTTCTTCATAAAACGTCTCTTTTTCTTTTTCTTTTATTTAAAAAAAAAATTACTTAAAAAGTAAAAGTATGATGTTATTCATTTTTACATATTTGTAGGTGTTAAGAAATAAAATTATTTTACTCGTACAAACTTGCGGAACTATCATTCGTTAAAGTATTTATTTCAAATTATTTGTTTAGATATTTCGCGAAAACCTGAATACCTATAAACTGTTTTTAATGAAATTCCAGTAAACTATTATTTTGTGTGAGGCTGTCACTCGTTTTAATCAAGTTTGTTGAATTCTATTATCGATTCGATGTCTATCTAAAGCTTTGTCAGACCATTATTTCCAAATTTTCTTTAAAATTGTCTGTTAAATTCGTTCCTGATTTAAAGTAGAACGATGACATAAGGATTTAATAATAAATTGGTTAGTAATTAATAATTTAATTATTACTTTATGAGGAAGAAAGAAAGAATAAGCAAAGCAAGACCGTTCACTGAAAAAATAGGGTTTTTTCAGTTATTCATTCCTAAAAAGTTAATTATGTTATAAATTGGAGTAAAATAAAATGATGATTAATTACTAAAATTAATGATTTGATTCGTTCAGAAATGTTTTATATGTCAAAAAGTATTAAAAAAACTTAGAAAAAACACATTTAACCTTTTTTTCTGTGTATGAGGGATGTTGAGGGGGGAGCGTATGTACACACACACACACACACACACACACACACACACACACACACACACACACACACACACACACACACACACACACACACACACACACACACACACACACACACACACACACACACACACACACACACACACACACACACATACACACACACACACACACACACACACACACACACACACACACACACACACACATTCGCTGTGTCACTAATTATTTGACCAAAACAATGGGTTTTTTCAAATCGATTTCAGCAAGTTCAATAAAATATACTGAGGTAGACACCCAACATTTCTCTTTTCTTTTTATTATTTAACTGGTATTAATGAATAACATACGTAGTAATGAAATACATGGACAAATATAATATAAGGAATTAGAAAATGATTAAATGAGTTAAAAATATCTCTTTCGGTTTATTTTTCTACATCTTAAATCAAAATAAATAAATACATTCAAATAAAACGCATTCAACATACACTGATGATGCTGGAAGTTAAATAAAAATATTTTTATAAAAAAATTGAACAAAGGGCAAACCATCTGACCATTTTACTTGTATCGTTATCGTACATCCGTGCATTTAACATATTCTGTATATCTTGATCGCCCTTTCAACTTTAAAATTTAGAAAATTTGATTAAATTTTTTTATAAATGCGATGAATTTGAGTAATTACCTTCAATGTTGAAGAATAATATATATAATTTGAATATTTAATTAATTAGTCGAGGTTAGCGAGCGAGGCGTGAGTAGATTATGTTGGCTTAAATTTATACTTCCTTATTTTACGAGGGTTTCTTGTAATTTATTTACCTTAGAGATTGGTGGTACCGGGTGATTTTTTTTTTTTTTAATTTCTAGTTATTGTTTCGACCCCCACTAGAGCTTTTCTGTTCGTCGACATATACCGACGAGGTCCGAATGTATAATAATATGAGCAAATATCAAATATTAAATACCATTCAAATGTAAAAAAAAAGAAACGGTTCAAACTTCCAAAGTAATTAACTTAGAAACTGATAATTACAAGCATAAACAACGGTAAATAAAGCTAATGTATAATAATATGAACAAATATTTCGGTTTTTCGCCGACGTGTGTCGACATTAACAAATTTTTTATTTCAAATATACCATAGATTTTTTATAAATATTGATGACAATTTGGCAATTGCGGAAAATATCAAATTAATTAATAAATTAAATAACGAATAAATAATTAGCAAATTTAATTTAGTAAATAATTTTAGAAACTGGATTCTACTGTATTCCTAGACGTTCAACAATATTTACTAGGTTATAGAGCACACCGAATATAGTACCAACGTTTACCTGATGTTGAATGTATCGTACCAATTTTTACCTGATGTAAGTATTAATAATTAGTTTAATGATCTCTTGTAAGGAAATATTTTAAATATATTTTGCGTTTTAATACAAAATCTATTTAATGATTTATAAATAAAATAATAAAATGAAAAATCAGAAACCATCTCACCCGTTTGTCTATAGGGGTGTAGACTGGAAATTACGGCATCTGATAATTTTGTGTCTCTTTTTCACGTATAATTTTTTAGTGATCCACTTAAAACAATTTAGCCGTACATCAACTGTTTTGTCAACCGGTTAAAACAAGTAAAATTTTGTTATAATAAAAATCTTTGCATCTTGCGTACTAAAATATAAGTCGATAAAATTAATATTTAAGGAGATATTAATGATTAAAAAATCTTAATAGCTTCCATTTTTTATTTTCCCAACGTAAAACAGATTTATTTTATAGATATTATTGAGTACATATACATATAGAATTTTATAAAAAAAACACAAAAGGGCGTACAGACGGAAAAAGAAGATAGGGCGTTTATCCAATCAAATTTTTTGTTTATATTGATGTACTGAATCAGTCCCTTTCTTATCAGGGATTTTTCTTTTAGCCTCTCGGATACGCGTTAGGTATTTCTTCAGAGGATGAGATGAAATTACAGGTTTTTAGAGTATGAAAATGCCATGACTGGGATTCGAACACGGAACCTCCGGATGAAGGGCCAAGACGCTACCACTCCCGTCAGCGGAGCCCGGCAGTGTCCGTAAGTTTGACTAACAACGCCTGGAATACTTTGTTTAATATTGCCAGGGCAATGAAGGTTGCCCGATAGCCCGATAGAGGCAAAAATCAGACCAAAGCTGAGAAAAATATAGTCAAATATTTGTGCCAAATTTTAATTTTTTTAGTCAACGAGTTTTCGAGGTATGAGGCAAAACCTGTTTAGAAATAACATTGAATATTCTCTCACTACTAAATTCGGTCGATTTAAATCTTTGGAAGTTTAAATAATTTAATAACTACTTTCATTGTAATAAATTTAATTTTCTACGGACACTATACAAACATTAAACATTTTCCTTTTAAACAGTAAACCGGCCTTCCTTTTTTGATTTTGCCCGCAATTTTTGCCATCAATGGCACATATATGTGAAATTTTTTGAGCAATTACCGAAGGATTAATGTTGAGCCAATTCATATATATAATCAAAAGCCGGCCTTCATAGCGCAAGTAGTGGCGTCTCATTCATCTTATTCTCTGAAGCAATACCTAACGGTGATCCCGGAGTTTAAAAAGAAAAAAAATATATATTAATCAAAATACAATCAACAACAATACACACCATTTTCGGAAATTCCTGTTTTTTTTTTACATTTTTCTCGACAGGGGGTCGAGAAACGATAACATTGGAAAAATCCAAACACCGAACTTTTGGACAGATTGTGAACTTTCTGTATATATCTACTATATAGCAGCAATAAAGTTATAGCCGGCAAAGTAAAAGTACATATGACTGAAAACCATAGTATTTTTTTTTTTTTTGAAATAATATTGAAGTATCTATCGGGTTAGTATAAAAGTAAAACTCGTCATCGTAAATCAGCCAATTCGAAGTTGAAAGTTCTTGGGTTCAAATTCTAGTAAAGAAAGTTGCGTTTATTCGAATTTGAATACTAGATCATGGATACCGGTATTCTTTGGTGGTTAATGCTCAATTAATAACCACACGTCTCAGAAATGATTGGCGTGAGCCTATTCAAAACTACACGTTTTCCAGTATATTTACATTTACACTCAAGTCGCTAGTGACTAATTGTTGATGTGTCTCTAAATAATATGATATTAAAAAAAAATTCATGAAGATAAATATAAAAAGTAACTAAAAAATAATTTGCAATTTAGAAGGCTTAGATTAAAGTTACTTGAGCCTCAATTTATATACAAGTCAGACGGAGATATTGAAATCATTTTTTTTAAAAAACCTTTAATTAGTATTATTTGAAAAGTCTTCAAGAGTTTTATTATTTCTGTAAAATGACGTTTTTCAAATCTATTTGGAATAAGTTGATGGGAAGATTTTTCGTAAAGATGGCAACGAAAGTATAATAAGACCCCTTCTCGTAAGCCCATGTGTTTGTTTTTTTTACACGAAAACAGTTCTGTTGGTTGATCTGAAAAAGGTGGATTTTCTTATTTTTTGTTGACGATAATTACAAAAAATATAAGACTTTATAGAAATTCAGTGAAATAAAATCATACCGTTTGTGGCGATACAATCATCTGCCCGTTAATAATTTTTAAGATATATATATATATTTTTTTTTATTAATAGACTTCCTTCTACGTCTATTAAATTACATATACACTTTTTTAAAATTTTATTTCATTAAAAACTTCTGATATTTTTTCATTTTTGTTGTTGTTATTGATTATTATTTATCTTAAAAATCTTTTTACAATCAGAGGTTAATAATAATTAATAAATTAATATATTTAAATTAAATAAAAAAAAAATTAAAAAAAGGAGATGAAATCTGATTAAAACTGATGTGCCTTCCCCATGTAAGATGCAAATATTTCATTATTTAAAATTTTATTGGGCTATAATTTTGGAACTAATGAAAATAAGTACTACTTGATATATCTTTAAAAAGCTCTCGATGAGTGCTTATTACTGTAGTTAAGAAAAAGTCCAAAATCCAAATTCTTTTCAAATTTCATCTCTTTTGGACACTTTTGGTTCAGTCGATTGCAATCAAAAGAGGAGCTGCAAAACTAGATGTTACAACAATCCAAAATCCACAATTTCAACATTTTACGGCTAATCGTTTTTGAGTTATGCGAGATACATTCGTAAGTACATACGTACATAAGTCACACCGAAACTAGTCAAAATGGATTCATGGATGGTCAAAATGGATATTTTCGTGAAATCTGAAATTTACGCCATCACAATACTTCCTTTACTTTGTACGAGGAAGTAAATAACAACGGCTCGCCGGCAGGCGGAGTTAGATTTCACCGGTGCTAAGTAGGGAATAAAAAAGATTTCCATCTTAAAATTAAGAAAAATTTCAAATTTACTCTGTATGACAACGGTTGCATGTGAGAAAGTTTCACATGTTTAGCATATGACAAGCAGCCCCCATTTTACAATTCTAGTAAAATTTGATCATCCCATGCCGTAAGAGCTGGTCACACAAAAATTGTTGCAGACAAATATTTTAGATAATGTTTAGAGGACTAACGACCACTTTAAACCGATTCGATACTATGCCTATCAAATTGCCTTTACCTAGTTAAGTTTCAGGCCCTTATCCAAAGAATAGTAGGAACCTTAAACGAATTCGATGTTTTACTTAATAAGAAAGTTATAGTGATATTTTTTTCCAAAACCCCTCTTTTCCACTTCCATTGACCGATTTTTCCCATTAACGAACTCGACCGACATTTTTCGTCGTTATATTGTATGTATCACTTTGAATGTGATTGGCGCAAAATTACGGCAGTTATCGTAACAACAAGAAAGTGAAATATATATACGTATATAAGAGTATATGAATTGAATGTGGTTTTCGGGTCTGGGGGATGTTAATTGGTGGTGTTTTTGGGATGTGGGGGATGTGAAACGCGAAGATGTGTCGAAATTTTCCGGTAGTCGAATCATGCTACCCATTACAATACGTAGATTTCTTATGAAAGCTACCTAATTGAGAACCTTCCACATTTTTTATTGAAATCAATTTAAACAGATAGAAGTATTAAGTTTTGTCAAGTTTATTGCATACAGTAATAATTTTTTATTTCCATTAGTATAAAATCATATTTTTTGTTCTGATTTGTCGGGATCATCAAGTTAGACAACATTTGGCTTGGCTTCAATCTTATACGTAAAAGTGAATTTCATTTTTCGAATCTATTTGAAACTTCATGAGTAATAACAAAAAGTCTGCAAGTAAAGTATTATGTAAGAAAATTATCCAACTCTGAGTTAAAAGTTTGTGTTATTGGCTTCATGATGACTGTATCTCCATACCCTCTCGGTCAATTGTGATAAAACAAAAATAGCATCAATGTTCCAACATGCACATATAATCATGTGAATCGTATGTACTTACCCTTCCGAAAATGATAAATGCTAAAATAGTGTTTTTTGTTTGAGGGGGATCATAGAACGTCAGGATTTGCATAAACCGCAATATGCAAAATTTGATGCGATTATAGAGAGAGAAATAGTCTCGATACAGTAACGTCTAGAGATATTAATAGTTGGTGTAGTATGTTAATCTATAAGAAAGCCATTTAAATTACTAGTAAACATGTTTGACAATTTTTTATAGATGCAACACTTTATTACTATTTACGACTATCACGTTTATAATTATTTTTACTTCCTTGTACGAACTAAAGGAAGTATTGTGATCGCGAAAAATTTCGGTTTTCAGATTTCAACGGAAATATTCTTATGACTAGTTTCTGCGTGACGTCTGTACGTACGTATGAGCGTACGTATTTCGCATAACTCAAAAACGATTAGCCGTAAGATGTTGAAATTTTGGATTTAGGACTGTGGTAACATCTAGTTGTGCACCTCTCTTTTTGATTGCTATTGACTGGACCAAAAGTGTCCAAACAAGCCCGAAATAAATTAAAAAATTGGATTTTGGACTTTTTCTTAACTGCATTAATAATCTCTTATTGAGAGCTTTTCTACGATATATCACAAGTGATACTTATTTTCATTGGTTTCAGTGTTCCAGAGTAGCCAGATAAAATTTTAATTAATGAAATATTTGGATCTTATAAGGGGAAGGCACATCGATTCGAATCAGACTTCATCTTCTTGTTTTTACTTTTTTTTTTTTAATTTAAATATATTGATTTATTAATTATTATTATATAATAAAATAAACTTTTATGTACTTTTCATTTAAAAAAAAATGTGTATGTGTAATTTAATAGGCGTACAAGGAAGTCATGTGTTGTCCACATCCGATTTTATTTATAGATCCATCACTTTATTACTATTTATGACTATCGCTTTTATTATTTTTTTTTAATACATATGTTACTCGTGTTTTTTATTTTTATTTTTAATTCTGTGACATCTAATTACTTAGACATGTACTACTGTTACATTTTAATTTCCGTTAAAATTAAATGTCTGTCATGTTTGAATGTGTAATATTACCATTACCCCTTGTCAAATATTATAATAAGCTGTCATTCTAAATCTTGCCAGTAGGTGGAGTTGTTTAATATTTACATATCATTGCTATTCTCTCTAAAAATTTGCATAGGGTGTATTAAAATTTTATATTTTGCAATCTATTAATTTTAATTTTAATTTTGTTCAAAATAGAAAATAATGTAAGGTATATTTATGAGAAATACATACAATTTTTATGTTATAAAATGTTACAAACATAATTTTTCAGCTTATTCTCTGATATTTATTTTTTTTTTGTTTTTTCTCTTAGTATACTAAGAGATTTCTCTTAGATTTCTTTAGATTTCTCTTAGTATACTATACTTAGTATCTTAGTACTTAGTAATAAGTCAGATAAATTTTTCACAATTTTATACAGGAAATTATTCTTGCATTTTTCAAGACAATCCAGGTTTTCTATTTTTCTTATATGTAATACTTTTTTTTGATTGATGAATTAATAATTCAACACTGAAAGTTTTGGAGATTATACATGAGCATATGAAATTAAATATATATACATATGAATGGAATTTGTTAGCGTTTGAAAAATGCCATGCCTAATTGGGATTCGAATTTGGTATCCCCAGATGGAAGGCCAAGATACTATCACTCCACCATGGAAATCGGACTTTTTATTTAACGGTTTTGTTTTAGTACCATTACTCGTTATGCTATCATTAAATGGTCCTTTATTCTTAAGAATTAAAAAAATAATAATTTTCAGATTCTTTGAATCACACACAGTTCAACTGAAATATTTGATATCTATATATATGCATATATATATTTGGGCTTGATTATATTACCACATAAGCTCGAACCTTGGGCATGGGATATGGAAAATTGAATTTTTGCAGCGTATGAAAGATGTCATTCTTGATCAGAATTCGAACCCACGACTTCCGGATGAAAAACCGAGACCTTGTAGATTCACATAACAGAATTTATTTACGTTATTTTTCACCGTAGCACTAATTCACGGATATCAATTAAATATACGAGTAGACATAATTTGAGTAAATTCTTTATTAATCTTTATATTTATAAATGTTATTTTGAGTGTGATGTGTGTCGTTTGATATATAAACAAATACTTATTTTAATAATGCATATTAACATAATTAAGTACAAGCAGGTGGTAACCGTGGCAGTAACAAAATAACAAGTTTGTTTACATTTATAGAAAGCAATAAACATCTTGATATTACAAATAAAGAAGAAATGAAGTCGGCACTGACTAGACCTACTATTATTTCACTTTTATCATTTATTTTTTAAAAGGTTTTATTATTTTTTAAAAATATTTGCTCCTGAAATAGAAAAATTGTGCAAGAAAATAGTTTATCAGGCAAATAAATCCTTAGCCAATTATAAAAAAGACAATAATCTTTTCTTAATTATTCAATTTTTTCCTGAGTATGTTGCAATTTGTTCAACCAGTGCTATGCGATCCCCCCCCCCTGGCCCAATGAGATGAGGTTGATATGTATAATTTATAAATGAGATATAGTCTTATTTGTACACATTCAGGCTGACCATTCCTTTGATGTGTGATTAATTGAATCCCAACCACCAAGTTACAACGGTATCCACTCTCTAGTATTCTAATCCGCATAAAAGCAACTAATTTTTACTAGGATTTTAACCTCAGGGCCTTCGACTTCGAAAATAAGCTATTTGAGAACTGATTTGCAACAACGATATTAACGCTAGGCCAGTTCGGTGGGCTATACAAAATTTAAAGTATGAATGAATAATGTTATTGACCTGATTTAATATTGATAAATTAAGTCAAACAAAAAATAAAAGCTATGTTCATTTAATGTTTTACGATTCGTAGAGAAATATATTCATCGGTGTTTCTAAGTATTGTCAACTTTCTGTATCAGACTCGATAAATTATCGCGTAATATATCTTGACAAGTGACTAACTTGTCAATGAAAGCTTACATTTGATCACAAAAGAGGCAATAGATCTATCAAGTTTCAACAATTCTATTTGAATTTTAAGAAAAAGTCAAATTTTTTAACTTCACAATAATATTATGAATTTAATTTAGGCGATTTACAAAAAAAATCAAACGAGTTAGTTTTTAATAACTGCTTTACACATCCTTTAAGTTACGAATTTAAACAAAGTCACGAATTTATTTCCTAGTTTAGTTTTTTCTATTCGAATTGCAAAAAACTAATTAAAAGCTCGTTAAAAACAAACATCCATTAAAATAATTTCCTGTTGAAGTAAAACTTTATTTTAATAATATTTTAGATTTTTAATACTGTATTAATTTGTTTTTTAAATTTTCTAGTGTAGATTTAAACAGTTGGATAGCTAGACAACCAAAACATCGGCGTCCCAGTATAACTAATCTTGACCTACGCAAGATTTATGTCAACGAAGTTTACTTCAAATTACATCGACGATTTAGAGGCAAGTTAATAAATTAGTCTTATTCCACACTCCTCTTATACCGATATGTAACTGAAATATTTAGAAATGAAATAGATGGTAATACAGATTCATATCTATTAATAAATTTAATTGAAAAATATACAAGTCTGAGTTCTGTTGCTGGATAATGTTCTCTCACATTATCATCTCATCTCTTCTTTATAAATATGTACCACTTTCAATTTATTTAAATAAAGCAAAAAAAAAAAAAAAATAGACAGTAAATTATTTTGGTAAACATATAATAAAATAAAAAAATTGCCGAAATTAGTTTTGTAATTAGTATTTTTTTTTTTTAAATTCATCACATAAGGATTAAGGATTAAGTATAAAATTCTTAGCAGACATCAGGAAAGTTCAAAGTCATTAGCAACTATTTATTTTATCTGAATTTTTAATTTTGATCACATACATGAAAAATCCAGTACCAACTTTATTTTGATTTAGAAATTTCAATTAGAATAAATTAAATAATTATTTACGTGGTCATAAAAACACACATCCACATAACACGAACCTCAGTGAACATATATACTAGAGTCTGTACATTACTACAGTATAGTTGATTTTATACGGTACAATGAATCTCTTTGAAGTCACAAAGCCTTCTCCTAACTAACTAAAACCAAAATCAAGGATCAAACATAGAGTACTCCGATTTGATGGTTACTTTATCTTTTGAACATAAACCCTAACACAGTCGCCGCCTATATATCTATATATACAATTAAAAGCGTTTCAATACAGTTGAATAATGAAAGAGTTCATTCCTAAATGATTTATAGTATTACTGATAGCCGGGTTAATTATTATCTACCTTTAGTATATGTTTATTTACTTGTTTCAACGGCTGTATTATAATGTTTGTAAAAAAAAAATAAAAAATAGTTCTTTTTTCAAGAAAATACCTTTAAAAAAAATTTTCTATTAATGCATGACTAAAAAGAAAAGAGTGAGGGGCATTCTAATTATAAAGTGGTGAGAGCGCACCCCAAGTTTTTATTTTTAGTTATTTATGTATTATTTTATTTTATTTATTTATTATTTTATGTTATTTATATTATTATTTTTATTTATGTATATAAATAAAAAATTTGTTTAAAGTTATTTCCTTGAAAGTAATTCATTTTTAACAATTTTCTTGAAAACAAAATTATTAATTACTTTTTGTACGAATTATGTTTTTATTTTTGTTTTTTTTTTTATTAAGAAAAGCATGTTTTTGAAAGTTTTTATTTTATTTTTTGCATTTTCTACTTTTTTAGTCTCAATTAAATGAAATTATCAAATTTTACATTACTTATATATATATATAATATAATAGTAATATAACAATAAATGAGTAAAATTTATTATCGAAACTTGTAGAGAATTTAATCCTGAGAAAATTGAGCTAAATCGGATCATGGAGATGGAAATGGGAGGGCTGTTTCGAAAAAAAAAACAATATTACGATATTACTTTCCTATTAGGTAAAATATTAAATTCGTTTAAGGTTCCTATTATTCTTTGGATAAGGGCCTAAAACTATCAAAGTAATTTTTTTTGATATCACCAATCATTAAGGAGTGAAAAAAGGGGTTTCGAAGACAAAAAAAATCGTACCTCCCTTAATAGGCACAAAATCGAATCGGTTTAAAGTGGTCGTTAGTCCTCTAAACATTACCTAAAAGTTTTGTCTGAAACAATTTTTTATATGACCAACCCTTACGCCAAGGGATGACAAAAAATATTGCTGGAATTGTAAGAAGATGGGGCTTGTCGTATACTAAACATGTGAAACTTTTATTCACATGCAACCATTGTCGTATTGAGTAAATTGTAGGTTTTCCTTAGCTTTAAGGTGGAAATCATTTTTATCCCCTATTTAGCACCATTTTCCGGCGAGCCGAAGGGGATTTTTTTTTAAACTGGAAACTGTTTTACTAAAATATTTAAATTTAATTTATTTAAAACATTTTATTTTTCAGTTTGAGAATTAAACGTAGAAAAAAGATAATAAATAAAAGTAAAAACTCCATAACGTACAAGATTTATAATGTAGAGGATGAAACTTGGCGAATGATCTCGGGCTTGTTCACTACCTTTTGCAAACATTTTTCAGTGTACAATTCACTTATATCTCATTACACCAAATAATTATTTATGGATTTTTAAACTTTTCACAACTACAAATATGTTTTGAAATTGATTACGCCTATTCATTCATTTTACATAATTATGTGTTTTATTCTATAAACTAAAACTGTTTGAAATTTAACGGTTAGATCTCCAAGAAACTATATTCCCTATTTTGTCAAATATCGGTAAGCGATTGATTTGAGATCCATAAACAAATATTTTTTTAAATATATATCAATATTTCATTAAATACATATACCTGATTTTTCAAGCCCCAAAACTTAACATAATTTATTAATTAGTATATAATATTATTATTATATGCCATAAAAATTTGTGTTAAGAATTTTTTAGATTAACGAAACTTGATTCAATTTCTACTGCGGCAAAATGTAGTGTTAAGCGTAGGTTGTTATGGTGCAAGTTTTTCAACTATAAAAAGTAACTTACTGTAATAAAAAGTCTTCGAACATCCCTTGGAAATTCTTATAGCATAGAATTCTTTATAAAACAACATAGTAGTTTGTCCCCATTCCTTCTAAAGTTTTACATAAAAGAAGTAATACAGGAACTGAAAGAAGAATTTGATGGAGGAGTAAAAACATCAAAGGAAGAAAATAAAAAAAATATTCTTATTTCTTTTTTACATAAATCAAAAGCGGGTTAGAAAAAGAAATACTGAGTTATTGTTACGAGAGGAATTCATTTTGAAGATAAATATGAGTAAAACAAAGGTAACAAAATGTAACAGAAAGGAAGGTAATAAAGAATTAAATATTAAGATAAGGAAAATAATATATCAGGAATGGGAGAATTTTTTATTTATTTAGGAAGTAAAATTACAAAAGATGGACAAAATAATAGGGAGATAAAAAGTACACTATATACTAGTAAGCAATTATTGAGGAATCTCATTAATTTAGTAGGCGATCTACAGCTGTAGGTAGTTAGTTAGTTCAAAGATGGCACCACTAAAACCCTATATTATACAGTCAAAAGTTTGACTAGCGAGCGTAGGTTAAGTTTGGTTAGATTACATTTATAATTTTATTTATTTTCTTATTTCGATATAGCGTTTCAGTAGCGTCATCTAACGACTAACAAAATAACTACATCGGTAGATCGCCTACTACATTAACAACAAATAATTTTTCTAGTGCCAAATATGAATCTATGAATTAGAAATATTCCCCTAAAAATATTTTCGTGAAAAATAGTGTTTTGTAATTATGATACATAAACAACAGAAAAAAATAGAATTTTTATATGAGTTATTATAGAAGAGTATTAAAAATGTTGTCGTAAAAGGGGCGATAAAAGGAGAAATGAAGATAGCTTAAGATAAATACGAAAGGAAAGAAATTCGTGATAGATTTTTTAAATAGACAAATTAAGCTCGTGGGCAACGTATTAAAACAATCAGGATTTTTTTGCTTGATGATTTTTGCTTGTGCGTGGGATTTGAAACTGGAATTTTGTAGGATATGAAAAATGTAATGCCTGACTGGGATTGGAATCCGGAACCTGCGGATGAAAGGTAGAAATGCTATCACTCCGCCACGAAGATTATTAGTTGATTTGTAAGGGACGTGTGTAAAGTAAAACCTCTAGAGAGAAAAACGATTAGAATATATGAAACAAAATAATGGAGAATGTAGGATACAGTAATTTTTTTTTTTAGGTTAAAAATTAAGACATGTCAGAAAGGAATGAAGAGTAATATCAAACCAGAAAATTAATGGCTTGATCCATAATAAAATTGTGAATGGTTACGAAAAAAAAGAAGTTCATGATGAAATTTGGTTTTATCGGACTTGAAAACAGTTCTAAAAATTGTTTTTAGGTTAATTAAAGTGGTTTCAGTCAAATTTTAATAAATACATTACAGATATTTTAAAATATATTTAATTTTTAAGAGTGAGAATGTATTTTTCAGGGTTATAGTATTACATGTTTTCCAGTAACGCAAAAAATGAGGAAACTTTGTTATTGGGTTTGGAAATAATACATATTGCAAGTAAGAAAAGAAAAGAATTTGGTGAATACCAAATACTTTGTAATCACCACGTATTTAATAATAAGATGCAGTTAATAATTCATGAAAATCTGTAACTAACATTTCAATCATTAAACGTAGAAATATAAAATTTAGCAAATATTTTTACCTCGAAACGATTTTTTTTTTGTTGGATCACCACAATCCAAGCCCGTTTGGGGCTGACTTGAGGAAAGAACACAAACATTGTAAATTGGAAACAGAAAAGATGTGACACATAATTTTAAAGGCAGTGAAAAAACAAAATATTTGTCTTAAAACTTCGAGCTACAACATATCTAATCAAAATTATGGATATTTAAAGTTTTTCATACATAATTTCAAAAGTGCTGCAGTACCTCTTAAATAGTACTTGATAATGAAATGCTAAAAAAAAATAATTTTAGCACATTTTCCTTCTCTATTTTTCTCTATTTTTCAGTGTAAGACCACCATACCCCGAGGGGGAGTCAAGCTTCCATGGATAACGGTGGTAACTCAAAATTTTGATATGAAAAGAATAAGGTTGTAATTGGTTGTTTTAAATGACATTAAAATCTCTAACTCTTATGTAACTTCATAACAGCGAAACACTAAGAAAAAGTATATGCCAAATTCCGTGATGGAGTAGTAGCGTCTCGCCTTTCATCTGCAGGTCCCGGGTTTGAATCCCGGTCAGGCATGGCATTTTTCATACATTACAAAATTTCATCTTCATATTACCACGTACAAGCTTTTTTGTAAGATTTTGTGATGATTAATTTTTTGGTATGCGTACTTTGGCCCCGTTTGAAATAAACTGTGAAAAATATTAAATGACCTCATTTTTTTAGGGTTCAACCCTAACAATTTATTAGGTTAAAACCTTTTTTATAACCTTTAAAATGATGCATCACAATCCTATCCTTTTTCGTTAAACGTTTTTGAGTTACATCTTCCTTTTGATGGCCCCTTAGGGTTTTTGGTCTCATATCAAAAAAATCGATCGTTTGGGGCAGGAGCATAAATTTAATTTAACAACGGTTAACGGTTGAAGAGCTATTTAAAAATCCTCATACTCTATATCGAGGCTCGCTTCGCTCCATCCGACCGTTTAGATAGGGGGCGGAGCCGCCAGGGGCCAGATGGGCTAACCCACCGGGTTGATCTAGTGATGAACGCGTCTTCCCAAATCAGCTGATTTGTAAGTCTAGAATTCCAGCGTTCAAGTACTAGTAAAGCCAGTTATTTTTAAATGGATTTGAATACTAGATCGTGGATACCGGTGTTCTTTGGTGGTTTGGTTTCAATTAACCACACACCTCAGGAATGGTCGAACAGACTGTACAAGACTACAATTCATTTACACTCATACATATCAACCTCATTCATCCTCTGCAGTAATATCTGAACGGTAATTCTCAGAGGTTAAACAGAAAAAGAAAGGGCCCAGATGGGCTAGGCAAACCCCGGAACCGACCAGGAGATCCCCGAGGCCTCCCGGGGACATGGTCTTACCTCATGGCAGCAGAGCTTGCTTTGCTCGCCATTCCCCCAGAAATCGCTTCGCTCGCTGTTACCGTTTAGCCAGGTTGTTCTACCCTCTGCTCACCCGCAGTGTTCGTTACCTTCATAGTTTTGAGAATAATACTGATAAATAATTATTAAAAAATTCAGTCTTTATAAAAATCTGAAAAAAACTAAATTACTGAAGATACAATAATAACTATGGTAATTAAAGAACATACATAAATCTTGATTACGAAAAATTCATAATTTACTTTTGTTGCCAAGGAAACAAAAAATATAATAATGAAATAAAAGGATTATATTTTTTCTTTAATCAATATGTTTAATTCACAATTTCATCCCAAGGTGGTTAGGGCCATGATCTATGGTTTCCACGGGGTAACACGACTGTAGCCTGCGAATTAAAAGAAATCGGTCGGTTGGTTCTCGCGTTATGTGAGAACAAACAAATAAACGTTTAATAACAATAATAAATATAATAGTATATATAGTACTGTATATATATATACAATATACATACACACACTACTACTAATATTTTTTGGTATACCCTTGGCTGTATAAATTATGTTTAGTTCATATTTAGCTGTTAGTTTGAAAATGGAGAAGTACACCACTGTAAAACAATTGTATATGTAATATGCATCGTAACGAGAATTAATTTTTGTTCTCTTATTGTTCAGTTTAGCAGCTAAACCAGATGTTACCCCAGATGCTACTTTACCACATAATTCAGACTTTATCCGTGAGAAACATTTACAAAAATGATATTTTGACAGAACGATTAAATTACTTCTCTGGAATTTTAGAAAAAAGGACTTATTTTTTCTTAAAATTCTGTAAACATATATTTACATATTAATGAGTTTTATACATAAATATTTACGAGTATATAAATAGAGATATTAATTAACTAGTCGAAATTATACTAGTCTCGTTAGCTGACTTTGACAAATTTACGACTAACGATTCGCTTTTTGTCAGCTGTTAGACATCTGGTAATACTTAACTTCGTATTAGGCTTTTTTTAACATTTTTTTTTTGTCGCATAATCTTCATCTGTAAAGTGTGCCAACATATATATTTTATTAATGTGCCTATTAATTATTGATAATTAAGTGCCATGATTATTCACACGATTATGGAATACCATATGAATTTCTATCTCTTTTTTCCATATTTTAATTCCATATAAAAATTTGAGCCCATGGAAATTAATAATTAAATATCTGACAGGGACTTGAATCATGGTCCTTTTGTATGAAAGGTTAAGACGCTACCATTCCGACACGGAGATTCTTTTTTATTTCTTTCAGTTTCAAGTTGTTAATTTAACTTACTTTCCTTTTTTTGGCGGTAAAAACGGAAAGTATAAAGGCTTTCTGAATAGTATATTGTTTCATTACTAGGATTTTAAAAATAAATAAAATTAAATCAAAGATTATTACTGTGGCTGGAAGTAAGATAAAGAGAAATAAAATAAAGGTTCATAACATGCCAGAAAATAAAGAGCTTTCATCCGAACTGAGCAAAGAAGAGATAAAGCAAATCCGAACAAGCCAGAAAACTTTTATGCAAAAATAATGTCTTCTAGATTCAAATATAAATGTTAGAATCCTTAAGAAATTCATAAAATTTTATATCGGAGTATAACACTTTATTATAATGAAAAATGAATAACAGGAAAATTAGAAAAAAAAAAAGAATTGTAGCTTTTAAAAAGCACTTTTATGGGAGAATTTTGATAATTTAGTGGTTAAAAAAATATGAAGCGAAGACGTTTTAAGAGTAATAAGTGAGGGGAGAAATTTATGATAGGATTTTGTAATGAATTAGATTAAGCCATATATAAGATATTCAGGATTTATTGCTAATAAAAGAATGTGTTAATAAATAAAAGAGATGATTGAGGATGTAGTTAATATTTCAAAGGTAAATAACACAGACCAGAAACTAATGAAGTATTAATATTAAACCAGTCAAATGATTGAACAAAAAAAAAAAAAATATTTATTTAATTTCTCCTGCAATTCGTGATCGTAAATCAACTGATTTCGAAATCGAGAGTTAGGAGGTTCAAATCTTAATAAAAGTAGTTGTTTCTATACGAATTTGGATATTACATTGTGGATACCGGTGTTCTGTTTTGATTCGGTTTCAATTAACCACACATTTTGGGTATCGTCGACCTGAGTCTGTACAAGTCACATTTGATTGTCACACACAAACAAGGGACGCAGAAGTCTACGGATCCCGAATCCAGAAAGCTGTATGGGATATCTGGAAACTTCCGAAATATTCACAAGAAATAGATAAGTTCTTCCTGCATCTTTCATTACTTTATTTAGACATTCTATTTTTGTTACCTTTAAGTTTTATCTGCGCATTTCATTTCATTATCAAATAAACTCAGAATAATCTAATACAGCTACCTTTTTCTTTTTTTTTTTTTTGTTTAGGATTTCCCTACGATACAAATAATTCTTGAAACGCAAAATTTTTGTAATTTGTAAGTAAAATTTTTGAAGTATTGAGTGAAAGTCACACAAATTACAGAAGAAGTATTAGAAAGATATAAACAGATTAAAAATCTTCAGCTGTTTCTTCAGGTGAGGATTTCTATTTTGTAGTTGAAAAACAGAATTTTTTAAAAACGACATTAAAATCTAATAGTAAATGAAATTTTATATATGTATTTATACATAAGTATTTAATGAAACAAAAAGGTAATGACATTTTTTAATCAATGCCGAATTAAGGAGGTCAAAATCAGAATTTTGCCGAACATATGGTGGTCGTGATAACACTGATCAACAATGATTTTGTTAAATTAGAGTGAATAACTGATTCTTATAGTTATAGTTCTAATTAATTAGTTCTTAATTCTTATAGTTCTGATTTCAAATTTTTTTTTGTCTTCAGTCATTTGACTGGTTTGATGCAGCTCTCCAAGATTCCCTATCTAGTGCTAGTCGTTTCATTTCAGTATACCCTCTACATCCTACATCCCTAACAATTTGTTTTACATATTCCAACCGTGGCCTGCCTACACAATTTTATCCTTCTACCTGTCCTTCCAATATTAAAGCGACTATTCCAGGATGTCTTAGGATGTGGCCTATAAGTCTGTCTCTTCTTTTAACTATATTTTTCCAAACGCTTCTTTCTTCATCTATTTGCCGCAATACCTCTTCATTTGTCACTTTATCCACCCGTCTGATTTTTAACATTCTCCTATAGCACCGCATTTCAAAAGCTTCTAATCTTTTCTTCTCAGATACTGCGATCGTCCAAGTTTCACTTCCATATAAAGTGAAACTCCAAACATATACTTTCAAAAATCTTTTCCTGACATTTAAATTAATTTTTGATGTAAACAAATTATATTTCTTACTGAAGGCTTGTTTAGCTTGTGCTATTCGGCATTTTATATCGCTCTTGCTTCGTCCATCTTTAGTAATTTTACTTCCCAAATAACAAAATTCTTCTACCTCCATAATCTTTTGTCCTCCTATTTTCACATTCAGGTTGGTCCATCTTTGTTATTTCTACTACATTTCATTACTTTTGTTTTGTTCTTGTTTATTTTCATGCGATAGTTCTTGCGTAGGACTTCATCTATACCGTTCATTGTTTCTTCCAAATCCTTTTTATTCTCGGCTAGTATTACTATATCATCAGCAAATCGTAGCATCTTTATCTTTTCACCTTGTACTGTTACTCCGAATCTAAATTGTTCTTTAACATCATTAACTGCTAGATCCATGTAAAGATTAAAATGTAACGGAGATAGGGAACATCCTTGTCGGACTCCCTTTCTTATTACGGCTTCTTTCTTATGTTCTTCAATTATTACTGTTGCTGTTTGGTTCCTGTAAATGTTAGCAACTGTTCTTCTATCTCTGTATTTGAACCCTAACTTTTTTAAAATGCTGAACATTTTATTCCAGTCTACGTTATCGAATGCCTTTTCTAGGTCTATAAACGCCAAGTATGTCGGTTTGTTTTTCTTTAATCTTCCTTCTATTATTAATCTGAGGCCTAAAATTGCTTCCCTTATCCCTATACTTTTCCTGAAACCACTCTCCACTCCACTCTCCTCTCAATTCTTCTGTATAGAATTCTAGTTAAGATTTTTGATGCATGACTAGTTAAACTAATTATTCTGTATACTTCACATTTATCTGCCCCTGCTTTCTTTGGTATCATTACTATAACACTTTTTTTGAAGTCATTACACACCAGTTTCTATAATCTATCAATCGCTTCCTCACCTGCACTGCGCAGTAATTCTACAGGTATTCCGTCTATTCCAGGAGCCTTTCTGCCATTTAAATCTTTTAATGCTCTCTTAAATTCAGATCTCAGTATTGTTTCTCCCATTTCATCCTCCTCAACTTCCTCTTCTTCCTCTATAACACCATTTTCTAATTCATTTCCTGCGTATAACTCTTCAATAAATTCCACCCATCTATCGACTTTACCTTTCGTATTATATATTGGTGTACCATCTTTGTTTAACACATTATTAGATTTTAATTTATGTGCCCCAAAATTTTCCTTAACTTTCCTGTATGCTCCGTCTATTTTACCAATGTTCATTTCTCTTTCCACTTCTGAACACTTTAATCCACTCTTCTTTCGCCAGTTTGCACTTCCTGTTTATAGCATTTCTTAATTGTCGATAGTTCTTTTTACTTTCTTCATCACTATCATTCTTATATTTTCTACGTTCATCCATCAGCTGCAATATATCGTCTGAAACCCAAGGTTTTCTACCAGTTCTCTTTATTCCGCCTAAGTTTGCTTCTGCTGATTTAAGAATTTCCTTTTTAACATTCTCCCATTCTTCTTCTACATTTTCTACCTTATCTTTTTTACTCAGACCTCTTGCGATGTCCTCCTCAAAAATCTTCGTTACCTCATCTTTCTCAAGCTACTCTAAATTCCACCGATTCATCTGACACCTTTTCTTCAGGTTTTTAAACCCCAATCCTACATTTCATTATCACCAAATTATGGTCGCTATCAATGTCTGCTCCAGGGTAAGTTTTGCAGTCAACGAGTTGATTTCTAAATCTTTGCTTAACTATGATATAATCTATCTGATACCTTGCAGTATCGCCTGGCTTTTTCCAAGTGTATATTCTTCTATTATGATTTTTAAATTGGGTGTTGGCAATTACTAAATTATACTTCGTGCAAAACTTTATAAGTCGGTCCCCTCTTTCATTCCTTTTGCCCAGCCCGTATTCACCCACTATATTTCCTTCGTATAGCCTATTGATTTCAAATATGAAATCAGAATTCTTCCATCAGGCTTAATTTTTTTATAACTACCATTCTTATTTTCAGGTAGTATCAACTCCATAAGCATAGCATCTTGTGAACGTAAAGACGTTCAAAAATATTCCCTCTGTCATGCGGCTCGTGCCAAATAGCCAAGAGATTCCAATTCCAGTAGCATTAGATACATGGAACTTAGATGAAGATGAAAATGTCGAATCTTGTACTGACATATCAGGCGATGAAGAAAGAGATCCAAAATTTTTAGAAAATATATTATATATATAAGTTTATAAAGTGATCTGGTTCGTGATCTAAATTTATCAAAGAATCAAGCAGAAATATTGGCATCAAGACTGAAAGAATGGATTTTTTACAACCGAACACTAAAATAAGTGCTTTCCGTGACCGACAGTCAGAATTTGAATATTTTTTCTCTCGGTACTAAAACTTAGTATACTGTAATGATGTGGACTCTTTACTGGAAATTTTAGAATATATGGACCATCCTGGCAAATGACGACTTTTTATTAACTCATAAAAGCTTAGTTTGAAAGCTGGTCTACTTCACATTGGAAATAAATACCCTTAATACAATTATCATACGCTGTTCACATGAAGGAGTCTTATGAAAATATGAAACTTGTGCCGATTAGAATTTAGTACGGGAAATATTTATGGCATATTTGTGGAGATCTGGAAGTAAAAGCACTTTTACTTAGACTGAAACTTGGATACACTAAGTTCTTTTGCTTTTTGCGCGAGTGGGACAGGGATAGGAAAAACCATTACATATATGAACAGTGACCAAAGAGAGAGGTCAGTACCTCTCTCTTTGGTACTATATTTGTTACTATAGGAGAGAAGGATGTTTTTAGTCAGGCATTAATAAAACCATAAAGTTTATCTTAACAATTCCACATTAAGTTAGGTTTATTCAAAAATTTTGTTAAAGCAATGGTCGTAATGGTACAGGGTTTCAGTTTCCAAAAAACAAATTCCCTAATATAAGCTATGGTAAAATAAAGTTAGATATATTTGTTAGACCATAAATAAGACAATTAATGAATGATCCGGCGTTTGAAGAATGTTTGAATGACTTGGAAGTTGCTGTATGGAAATGATTTCAAAATGTGGTAAACAACTTCCTTGGAAACTGTAAGGCCAGTTACTACCGAGAACTTGTGAGTGAACCCTTCAAAACTACAAAGAACTTAGGTGTAACATTTCACTCAAAATCCATTTCTTACATTCACATTTGAATTTTTCCCTTAACAATTTTGGTGCTATCAATGATGAACATGGAGAACGTTTTTACTAGGAGATATCTACAACGGAAACACGATACCAGGGAAAAATTGAACCAAAAAATGTAGCTGATTACTGTTGAAATCTAAAGAGAATACCTACAACAAATTACAGCAGAAAATCCAAAAGAAATAGATTTTAGGTGAGTACAAAATGCATGTAATGTACTGTCATATTACGTTTACCATACATTTTTTTGTTTCAAAAGAATTACAATTACAAAAAACTGAGCTTGATAATAAAAAAATATTAAAATATATGAAATCAGCATAAAAAATACTATAAGAATCAGCTATTCACTCTCATTTAACAAACAAAAAATTAAATTTTATTGACCAGTGTAATAATTGAAGAAATGATTTTAAATAAAAAAATCGAGCAATTTTATAATCAGAAAACATCACGGATAAGTTAAACAAGAACGAAATTAAGAAATTACTTTTTGGCTGAGTTACGGTCATTTAAGAAAGAATATTTAATTCCCACAAAATTTGTTTTTATCGTATAAAAAAGGCAAAAACATTATTCAAAAGCCAATAGCCTTTAAATATTTTTTATTATTATTCTAGTCTACAATATTCGAATGATTTTCTGAACATTTAAGCCCAAAACCATGCCAGTCGGATAATTTTATAGGTGATGAGGATTTCCACCACTAAGAAAAAAAAAATGGTTTCGAGAAAAACTCGTGTAAAATTCACAAATGTTAGTGGAGATAGGATTCAACTCATTGTCATTACTTAAATTTCAGTAATATTTTCAATATATATTAATAACTAATATAATATGTATAATTCAATACCGATGTTATCGAGATTAACCTCGAAATCTTTATAAGGTTTTAATTTGTTTGCCGAAGTAATCGTAAGCGATGACAAGTTCTTTCGTATATCGATTTCGGTGTAACTATCATTTCTCTGACGTGAATTAATTCTTCTTCCTTTTGCATTAGCAAACATTAAAAATGACCTTGAAAAAAAAAAAAAAAAATTTTAACGAGCGCCCTAAGCCACGAACTTAGAGGTTTTTCCGTAAGTCACTGAAACTTCCTGAAACTTATTTTAAAACTTAACTGAAATAAAAACTTTGAAATTATGTTTCAAACATATTGTAATACCCCTACTATATTCTAGAATATATTTTCTTTAAATAGAAAAATGTTTTTGAAAAGATAGGACAGCGGTAGGATCTAAAAAGTAGGAGGCAGAGACTTGAGATTCATCGCGCTCTGAAAATAATGAATTTTCTTATTTACCTAATAAGGTAAACCCCATGGATGTTAAAGAAACAACAGTATTAGAAAGATATTAGAAATCTGCAGCTTTTTAATACCAATTTTTCTTATTTGTTTTTGATTACGAAAAGTCTGATCAAAAAATTTGTCTGCAAAACAGTTTTATTTAAAATTTATATTGATAAACTACTGAGAATTTGGAACTATATAATTAATTAAAATAGAATTTGAGATTGAAGATGATTATTAGTACAGCTTACTGTTAAGGAATAATTAATTAATTTTAGCATGAGATGAATATAAAATAAAATAAAAGTTGCGAAAACCTACGAAAAAATTTAACTAAAAGTCATGGAAAATTTTAATCTTGGTAAGGCAGAGTTTTATTTGTTAGTGTTGAGGAAAGTAACATTAGAATAAGAGATGTCATAGAAGTTGTTGAGAAAGTTAAATACCTGGGGAGTTTTATTAATTAAAAAGATACTTAAACGTTTTAAGAGAAGCAAGTGACAGGATATTTAAACCCATATTTTATGGTATTATGAAGAGAATGAAAAAATAAAGTCATTTATCTATCTATCTATCTATCTATCTATATATATATATATATATATATATATATATATATATAGATGCTATTAATTTAAAGTAAATAAATACAATTTTTTATTATGGCCTGAGTATTATAAAGATTACTCAGGAATGTATAGTTATGTTAATCCATCGATAAAAAAAGGAAATTTTCCGTCGTTTGTCTGGATGAATCGAGGGAAATCGTGCAAAATCTTAAACAGGGCAGTAGCATCATCACAAACATACAATAAATGTATAAATGTAAAAAGCAGATGCGATTGATTAAAAACCATATTAATTAATTAAAATATCAATGTATGAATTAATTTTATATATTTAAAATTTTTTTTTAAAATCTATATATATATATATTTTAATAAATGCATAAAGACATTATAAATAATAATTCCCAATTCAATTCAGAAGGCGTTAATGAAAATTATTTGAGTACATTTGTGACACTGAATGGGATGCAGATAAATCAAGTTTATTTTTTTTTTTTAAATGTATTAATCTTATATATAAATGCGAAAGTTTGTCTGTTTGCAACATCGTCATGCAAGAACCAAACGACCGATTATGTTTAAACTTTCAGGATACATTTGTATTATTCTAGGAAAGGTTTTAAGCTATAGATCAAGTCCCTAACACACTTGGGGGTGAAGTTTTTAATTAAATATATTAATTAAAGAAACAAAAATTAATTATTTTGCTCCATTATATTTCTGTCACCATGGCAACAGAAATATAATGAAGTAAAATAACTAATACGTTTTTCTTTAATATAAATAATTTAATATTCACATTGCTATGGTTACCACTATTCTGTCTTTTGTAATTTAGTTTTTTAAAAAGTATTTGTAAAGTCAATATAATTCTTTCTTTGTCGTTTCCTTTTATTTTTTTTGTATATAACGTCCCCTATCATTATTCATTCTTCTTCCTTCTATATAGTTTTTTCAATTTTTTTCATTAAGAGATCAAATCTAGGTCGATCATCAAGTGCCGCTGAGCGTAGTCGGTCTCATAAGAACAAGAAACCAAATAGGAAAGAGATCAGAGCCTGGAGGTTGAAAGTATCTCACAATCATGAGGATAACGAACGCGTTGGGGGTCTCGAGGTGGAACTCCCTGACCTGCTAGTAACATATGTAAATTTATCTAATAGTAATATTTCTGTAAAGAGAATTTTTTAATTGTATTTTAAATAGATTGTAGAGAGAATTTTTTAAATGTTTCGTTAATTTATTTATAAAATGTCAAGGGAAACATAATAAGGTCCTTTTTTCGTCTGTATTGAGTTATACGAAAACAGTTGTGTTTGGTTTGATAAAGGTGAATATTATTATTTCTTTAAAAATATGATTATTTTTATAACAAAGGTTGCACATTCATACACAAGAATATGTTAGTTTTTAATTTGCTATATATAAATCTACACGATTCACCACCACCAATGGTGGATTTGTATTCCACCATTTCTTTTGCAAACATCCCTCTGTACAGGGATAAATTAAGGGTGCCGGTGTAAAAAATGTCAAAATCTGCAAAACGGCTCTGTCGCAGATTCCAAATCCGATGCCGTTTGACATACAAAAATGACAAAACCTTGGTAAGGTTGTTTTTGTGGTTTCAAATTTGACAATATTTCGTCATCACTCATAAATATATATACACATACACACAGATTATATTTGGTGGGCAGTATGTTGAAACACAGTTCCTTAATTAATAATTTAATTAAATGAAATAAAAACTTCACTAAGCAAAAATGTCTATTTCGTTACTTTGTATAGTAAATGTCTGACTGACAATTTGTTTGATATTTTATAAATATATTAAAAATTTCAGTGTGTGATGTTATCTTTTGAAATACGAATTAACGTACTAATTAAATTCATGCAATATATGATATTAATTTAATTAAAGTATGACTAAAAAGCAAGCTTTAAAAGATTTTTTAAAATTATTTTTTAGTTAGTTTTTCTGACTTATAAAAGTTGCGTTCTTTTGGTTTTCATTATATCAAAACTATTAATAATAATTATACTACTATTCGATGTTTTCCTACTTTCATTCATTAAAATAGTTTTATTTCTTTTCAAATATTGCAATACTGATAATCCAATTTCCTTGCATCTGGAGTTGCGCATTTCGTAGAATGTTATACGAAGTGAAGAAATTTTGATTTGTCTTTATAAAATATTTAATTTTATTATAGTTAGAGAATAGAATCAAAACATCCATAGTGAAATCAGACTAGGAACAAAAAACAGAGATATCAAAATTTTTAGTCTTCGGAGACGGCATGGTCCTACTAGCCGAGATATGGGATGAAGCCAAAGAGCAGACAGAACAGAATTTGAGAAAAGAGCAGCGAAAATCGATCCCAAAATCTCCTTCAAAAAACCAAAATAATGGCAACCATCATAAACCCACCATGGTATCTTAAAATTTGAGATACGAAACATAGAAATAGTCAAGGAATTTAGATATCTCGTGGAATGGATCAGCTGGAATGCCCTCAAGAAAAAGGCAATGCAAACTAAACGAAACAATCTCAAAATAGCCTTTCAACTCATCAAATACATCTACAACGAAAAATCTCTACCCTGGAATTCAAAGAGACAACACGTAATACAGTTATAAAACCGGACGCCCTATATGCAGCCGATACATTATACATCACAAATTACGTCCAATCGAAAGAATGGAGATCAAACAAAGAAAGATCTTAAGAAAAATTCTGGGCCTCAAATTCCAAAACAACAAACTAATCTACATAATAAACGAAATCCTATACCGTAAAAAAAATTGTCAGACGTAATAAGAAAAAGAAGGATTAACTTCTACGGACACATCCTCAACCACAAACAGACTAACCAAACAAATCACTGATCATTTTCACAACAAAACAACTAAACCAGATTGGTTCAATCAAACAGAAAAAGATCTAATAGCACTTTAAATCACAAAAAGCATGTTCCAGGACAACAAAAAAATCATAAAGATAAGAAAACTACGTAAGATCCAATTCTCCGAAGAAGAAAGGAAAGTAATACTGAAAAAATGAAACAATACTGGACTAAAAGATAGGTACAGAACACAAAAAATGATTATTCCAATCTACCTCCAAGTCGGGTGGAACGAAAAAGATGAAGAGAAAAAGGAGAGATAAACAATAATGTACACCATTTAAAAATTATTGATTTCGACAAATATCCGTACAATACATAAGGAAATAAATTAATAAAATTGAACCGCAAAAAATATAAAAATATAAACCTTTACTACATATAAATTGAATCAATACGGACTCATTTTACTGACAATTCGCTGTTAGTTTTCCATGTGGATGTCACAAAAGATGAATTAAATAATTCATTTTTTTCCTATGTAGACTATGTTAATTTGGTTGGGGAGAACTTCATCATTTTATATGTGTGTCAATAATAATAAGACAGGATGTGATATATAATGCAAATCAATAAATTAATGTGTTCCTTTCTGCGAAAAACAATGCTTTTTACTAATTAGTAACCATTCAGTAAGGGAAGCTAAAATAAATAAAAGGAAAAGGTTTATGGATGGTTAAGATATATTTCCTTTTACAAGAATTTCAATTGTAGGAAAACGAAGAGATAAGAAAAAAACGATTATGGAAACTATTATCGGATGTCTGAAAATAAAATCTGCGATTGTAATTAAATCTAATTTATTACGATTAAAATTACAAATGAATGTGTTTTATTACATGAAAGATTAAAGTTATTTCTACCTTAATTAATGTAACTTAATATAAGCACCGTTTCTAGCCCTGCCGTCATCATTCCGATAATTCACTTCATTTCACACTCTGACGAGCATGTCTATAGGAATCGCTTCCACGGCTGCTTCTATTCTTTGACGCAGATTATTTTTGTTGGTCGAGTGACAACCTTTTCCTGGTATACGATGTTTTTTTATTTAACGATAAAATAAGAATTTCATTGCCATCGAATAAGGACTTCGCGGTCCAATACGATGGGAGTTTCTTTGGCTATCCGGGCTTCTGCGAACCTATCCTTAAGCACAGTCTACACAATTTCTGCATGATGTGTAGGGGCTCCATCTTGTTGGAAAATTAAATCCACCATATTTTTAATCTGTCTAACACAATGTGTTTTACCATGTGCCAATAATAGTCTCCTCATGGTAAAAAATGACCCAAAAATTCAATTTTGCATGACATCACACCATGCATTCAGTTTTTGATAGTTGCGGCCGAATTCCATTGATTTTTGTGGATATTCTTAGTGACTATTTTTTTCGATAATTACGGCAAATTCACGACTCCATGAACATGAAAGGTCGCTTCATCAAAAAATAAAATGTGCTGCAAGTAGTTATAATCAGCTGAAATTAAATATAACATGGATTTTACTAATTGAACTCTTTGTGGTTTATCGTTAGGTTTAATTTATTTGAATTTATAAGCAAAGTTTTTTCAACGCATTGTGAACAACATCATGCAAAATGCTTTTTAGTTAGTGAATTGAACGGCTTGGATTTCGATTGGAAAGACAATCGAATTATTTTTGTATTTCCGGCACTTGTTTTAGTCCTACTTGATGAGTATTCTTTCATAACTCTTCTGGTATCCAGAAACTATTTACACCGGTTACGTATACTTTTGTCACTCAGAGAATTTTTACGATAGACTCGCGTATAATTTTTTGTACGACAGTCTCTGATTTTATTTCAGGACAGGATCGAGTTTTCTCTTGTGGCGCCATGGTATTGAAGCTTGAGCTCATAACAGCTTGGCCCGTGCAACAGTCTCACTCAGCTGCTATCTGATGGAGAAATTGTAAACTAAAACTTAGTAGTCGATTAAAAAGTACGGATTAAACACTAATTATTTAATTACATTAATTATTTCGCAGCACTCAGTGCTGCGAAATAAAACTTATATTCCTTCTTGAAATCCCGGAGTTCTTTTTCGGACGCCGGTATGTAAATAAGATAAATAAGGCAATGCTCATATTGAATAAGTACGCGTAAAATTGTTTTTAATACAATCCTTTAAGAATAGAGTTTGGATAATGGAATAAAGAAAGTTGTGTAATGGAAATTTTAAAGCAAATAAGAAAGGTCTATTAGATGACTACTGAAAAAATAGAAATTTTGCATCTCTGGTAAATGGCAATAATGCTCGAGGAAGAAAGACTTTGCTATATACTTATATTTTTTCGACATGTACTAAAACCAGGTACTTCTTTCTGTATTACTCAGCATTTTTATTAATATTTTGTAACTTATCAAAATTAGTGAATTTATAATTATACAGTAATTAATTATTACATAAATAATACATTTGAAATTTACTATATTTGAAACATTCACGAAATTTAATAGAATTTACATTAGCTGTGAATTATTTGATGCATGTATGGGGTATTTACGAGGAGTCTGTGTGATTATGGATTAGAGAGATTTATTGACAGGTTATTATTTGTGGGAAACAATTTAAGCAAGTTGTACTCCTTGCGACGTTCCAGTTAAGCTTGTTTCTCATTTTTCGAATCAATCGATATTTCATTTATCTTCTAATCTTTTTTTACAATTATCTACCTTTTTTTATAGCTCACTATTCAAGTTATACTTTCCTGGTATTAATTGTTTATTTTCAAAAAAAAAATTTTATATAGATTCAATCCGTATAAAAAAAATCTCATCAAAAATTAAAAATAGGTATAAGTTTAACGTATCTATCAACTTACATTCTGCACATTCGTGAAAGATATCAGATTAAATTTTTTTGATGAAAAATACGTAACTAAAAAAATATTAATGTGGTTTTATAAAGTACTGGCTCTACCCGCCACGCTTCGCTGTGGCACATTGTGGTTGCATGGATGAGAAATGAGAAACAAAACAAAGCATACGTTTCATAGAAGTTTAATTTTGCAATACTTGTGGATATACAATATTTTTTGTTTTTCCACTGTCTGCGTAGATATCTGGTTTGCCGACTCGGGAACACGCAACATACAGTTGCCCATGTGAGAAGCAATCCGCATCTAAATCTAAACCACACAATTCTAAAGATTGACCTTGAGCTTTATTGATTGTGATTGCAAATGCCAATCGAATTGGGAATTGCAATCTTTTAAATTAAAATGGTGTATCGGTCGGAATTATGGGTATTCGAGGAATGAGGAAATCTTCACCTTTGAAAGACCCGTTAAAATCGTTGCTTCCACTACGTTATTCATCAGTTTCTTAACTGCAAGTCGCGTGCCGTTGCAGAGTTTTGGCCGATTAATATTCCGCAACAGGATAATTGTCATTTTTTGATCAAACCGTTGCTAAAATCAATCTAATGAGGAATGTTTTCCCGGTTCCTCCTGGCTCATCCAAGAAGAAGAAGGTCCCCCCAACTCCGTCATTTATCATTTGCATTATGCGATCATAAATGCCTTTCTGTTCACGCGTTAATTTGGGAATGTTTGATTGGACATATGACTGAAGATCACCAATGTTGTAACTCTGTTCACGGCGTAAATCCACATCAAATGAAGCAATCGCAGCTCGGGTGGGTGCTGGCATTCCCAATTGACTAAGAACTTTTTTGCAATAGCTATATTGAGTGCTATTGAGTGCTGCGAAATAAAATCTATATTCCTTCTTGAAATCCCGGAGTTCTTTTTCGGACAGCCGGTATGTAAATAAGATAAATAAGGCAATGCTCATATTGAATAAGTACGCGTAAAGTTGTTATAATACAATGCTTTAAGAATGGAGTTCATGTTGGGTTCATATAGGACATATTGGTATTTTCTAGGCGTACTCTGTGCAAAATATCCTCAGCTATATTTTTCCCACAACTCTGTGGGAGATGAAGGGAAGCAAGCGATCAATATAATTGCGAATAATGCGCCAATTTGGTTTGGATGTGCAGTGTTGCATGCGTCATTAATAGATATATCCCACTGTTGGTCGTTTTCTAATAAATTCAGAGCTTGGTGAAAGGCGCAGCTCAATCACGACACGATCACACAAAAGTACCTCGATTAAAGTGAATATTTAATTCAGATTGTATAATAATCTGAATCTGATGCAAGTGGATCCTTTTTTTTTTTTTTTGTTAATAAACAATGAAATTGGGAACAGGTGACTGCGGTTGTCGTTAGCTAGTATGGCGAGTGTTCCCCTCGCTTCCGGCAGATGGCGCGATCACTGGTACACAGCTGACCGTTAAAAAAACAGTTTTCTCGCGGTCGCGGGTATGTGACTGATGCGAAAAATAGATAAAAACAATCTTTGATGCGGGTTATATATCGTGCTAAATTTTGAGCTCAATCGGTGCAGAACATTTTGAGTTTTTGAAGCCGTACACAAACGAACGTAACATTTATATATATATAAATATAACAGCTTAATAATTATTATTATGCTGAGAAAATTATGATCAGATAAATAGATTAACTGGCTCAACAAGTACGAGTACGTATATCAATTATTAAAAATCTAAATTAAGATACTCTTTAGACAAGTAGATGATGAAGTTTTTACTTTACCAACAAATATAGCTAGAATGGCAATAAAAGGATCCAAGAAAAAAAATCTGATGTGTACACCACATGACTTTCCTTCTACGACTATTAAATTACATATAGACATTTTTAAAAATAAAACGTGCATAAAATTTTAATTCATTAATAACTTTCTGATATATATATATATATATATATATATATATATATATATAATTGTTATAATTGAATTACTATTTATTTAAAAAATTTTCGTACAATCAGAAGGTAATAATTATTAAATAGATAAAGAAGATATGATTAAAAAAGTTAAAGTTAAGTTGTCATTAAAAAAGTTTAGAAATTGCTGGTCTAGGTAACAAGCTGGACTCTAAAACGTAAAGATTTACTTTACTCCTTGATCTCACATTTTCGACATGATTACCATACTTTCCCCTTTAATATTAAAGGGGAAATTACCTATTCTAGTTGTATTTGCCAGGAAAATAACTAATGACAATAAAAATTACGTATTCTAACATTGTATTGAATTAGGCCTCATTTTTTATTTTGCCATGTATGACTTTTGTTATAAGATTTTTAAAACTCTCAGATGTTTTTTTCAAAAGAAGCGTATTAAGAAATCTGACAGGTATATTACGATAAATTTGATACCGTTGGAATCGTTAGTATCGAATAAATTCAAATGCAACAATTTTAAATCTCAACTAAAATTATGAAGTATGATTGATGTAGATTTGAAACTATTTTACGAAATAAATAGGCGTGAGTCGAATGGAAACTTTCTTGTATAAGTAAACACAGAACTAAACAATACTATTAAGTATCGGGAACATTTTTTAATCGAGTTAATTGATAATAAATTACGACTACATATCTATACATTTTTGTATTGCAACCAGATTGTAATGGAATTTAAAAAAAAAAATTAAACAAAGTCATCCACAAAGTTATATGGGGCGTTTAATATAAACAATTTAAGTACGGTACGTTCTCTAGTGTTATGCTAAATAGGTGAAGAAGTATTCAAATTTAACTGGGAAAACAATGCGATAAATCTTCTGCAAAGGGAATTTTTCGTTAACCCAAAAAAACTTTTAATACATTCATGCGTAGGACAACTTTTAAAGAATATCTTTATTATCAGTAAAAAATAATTCTATAGTTCATTTCAGTGGTTTTCATATTGTGTTCAGATAAACAAATCAAGAAACAAAGAATATATAGTGTGATTAAATTTATGGTTCATTTTTTTTCTTATTTACATATTCTATTGAAAATATTATTATATCTTTCACAAAATTGTCTGTATAGATGTGATATATCTTGGAAAGTAAATTTACTTTTATTGAATTTTTTTTTAAATAACTGTTTTTAATAGGGTCGTCTCGTTTAAATTATTCATACGGAGCCTACGTGATTACGTGCATATATTTTTGTTTGTTTAGCAACAGGAATTTAAAAATGTAATTTAAAAAACAAATTTAGTTTAACATGATGCAAAATTTTTTCCGTTTATTATTGCTTTTTTTTTTTAAAGAATTTAATTCGTTTCCATAATTGTTATTACATTTGTGTTATTGGTTTTATCTGATTGGGAATATTTTTTAAGCGAACTGTTCTGTTTAGTAAATGATATTTTATTTATATAGGAGATTTTAGTTCAATATTAATTGAAATTTGGCAAACAGCTGAATATGCTGCAAAAAATAAAAAAAATAGAATTATGATTACGAATAAGCCAATTTTACCTGAACTTTTATTTTTTACCTGTTAAAAAAATTGAATGAATTAGTTTTATTCCAGATACTTAAACCAGTTTTCCAGAAAAAAAAATTCAGATATAAAAAATATATAAATAAAAAAAAAATTTTTAGATATAAAATTGGAATTTACAATAATTATAATAAAGTAAATATTTTTACTATTTATATTTACATGATTAATATCTGGATTTAGTTGTAGTTATTTAGGATTAAAATTTATAAAAAATTTTCTATTTCTACTATTAGAGACAATATTTCAATCGAGCCTCTCTCCTGGAAAATGGTTAGAAATTAGATATGCGTAAAAGAAGTGACACTTATTTTTAAACAAAGATAAAATAATTAATAACAAAGATAAGATAATCTCTGGTTAAGTTGGTAAAAAGAATAAGCTCTACGCATTTTTAATGTATTTTACAATGCTCTTTAAGTACTGGAAAAGTATTGTTGAAGTTTATTCAAAAAGTGAAACGCTCAAGAACCAACAGTTTATTATTTTTTTTACGGTAATCCTATTTATTCCCTTTTGTTCTGTGCTATTTTTTTTAATTTCGACGACATATTAAAATTAATCTAACATTATAAAGATATCTGTTCTACATGTATAAATTTCATTCCTTGCCTAAATCTACAGCTTTTACCTTTTTATTCATCTTGTTAGTAAATTAGCTAAAACCTTTATTAATTAATAAAGGGCCCTCCAGCCTATTTTGTGTTTTTACAAGATTCAGCCACAAATTTCTCTCTTCTGTTCGGTTTTTAAACCTACTAATTTTTGACCATATTTTTGTAACACAGCATTTTAAAACCCTTTAATATTTTTCTTTTCTGCTTCTATGTAATCATTATCTAGTGTTCTTCCTGGCGGCAAGTCCCTTACGCCTCCGTAATCTCCATAGTCCATATTTTCCAAATTTCATCTCATTTATTAAATTTACCTTTTTCTGTCAACTAACTCTTCCAATGCTGTTATTAAGTTTGTACTTCTCCTAAACTAAGTTTCATTTTTATTTTTATATTTTCCGCAAAAGTAAACTTTCTTTTTAATCCTGTTCATTACTTGCTCGTTCCTCAATTTATCAGTCCATCTTACTTTCTTCATCCTTCTCATATCTACATTTAAAAACCTCAATGAAGTTTCTCTCCCACTTCCTTATAGTTCATGATTCATTCCATACAAGACACTGCATACACAGCATTTGAGTAACCTCTTCCTTAACTCGTAAGTTCAGTTTTTTTACTACATAGTAATTTCCTTTTCTTAACTGAAGGTTTCCTCTACTATTACTATCCTTCATTTTATTTCAACTGAGCTCTTTCAGACCTGTTCGGTTACCATAGTACCCAAATATCTGCAATTTTTTACTTTTGCTATTATTTTTTCACTTGTCCTCTTTACCGATAAATCCTTTTGGTTGTTTATTTCCATTACTTTAGTTTTTCCTGTATTTATTTTCATTTCGTACTCTTTCATTCCTTCCTCCACGACTGTTAACAATCTTTGAAGCATTTTTTTGGAATCAACTATAATTATCATATCATCAGGTAAAATCTATACATTTTATTTTTCATTCGTCTATACTCACTTCCTTCTTTTCTTTCTTCTAATATGTTCCTTATCATATTGTCAAAGTAAATGTTACAGTGTCGATGACAGACAATATCCTTGCCTTTTATCTCGGCCTCTCTTTTTCCTGTTCCGGTATTTACCGTTCACAGATAATACTTCAGAGGATGAATGAGGGTGATATGTATGAGTGTAAATGAAGTGTAGTCTTGTACAGTCTCAGTTCGACCATTCCTGAGATGTGTGGTTAATTGAAACCCAACCACCAAACAATACCACGATCTAGTATTCAAATCCGTGTAAAAATAAGTGACTTTACTAGGACTTGAACGTGACTTCCAAATCAGCTGATTTGGGGAGACGCGTTCACCACTAGACCAACCCGGTGGGTTCTAACACCTCGACCTAGACCCACCAACTCAATCGTATAAGTTCATCGCTGCTGTTTGCGTCATGTATAATTCTTTAATTAATCTTCTACCTTTCCATTCTACTTTATTTTCTTTAAGAATCTCCATCATTTTCTTCCATTTGACTCTATCAAATATCATCTCTAAATTTATGAAGCACGAACTCATTCCTTTTCCTCTCTCTAAATATCTCTCTACAACTAACCTCAGTAAGTCAATGATATCTTTACCTTTCCTGAAGCCAAACTGTTCCTCCATTGTATTCTATTCCGTTAATCTTACTAACCTCAGTTTAGGTGTCAATATTTTAGCGGCATGGCTATTAATTTATTATTCTGTGTTTTGTACATTTCTGGTACTAATTCTTTTCGGAACAGGTATCACTACTGTTTTCACAAAGTCTAAAAATTATTCTCCCATACTGGATACCATCTTATACAGTTCAACTATTTTTTCCGCTCCTTTAAGCAATATTCTATGGGAATATTGCTTTACTTAATATTGCTTTATATTCTGTGGGAATTTCATCTATTCCACAAAATTTTTTATTCTTCATCTCATAAAGGATTTTTGTACTTCACGTACTTTAAATTGCTTTATTCTCTTCGCCTACCTCCCATTACTTCTCTACGTTTAGTCCAACCGATTTTATCTTTTGTCATATACAGATCTTTCAGATATTTCTTACATCTGTTTTTTATACTTTTTATCTGGTAACATTTTATCATCCTCCATCATTAACTCATTGTTTAATTTGCGATATAGATCAACTTCTTGGAGAAGTTCCTCCACTTTTGAGGGCAGTATCTCATCTGTATGGTAATAGTGCCCTGTACCCACTACTGCTTATCCTCCCTCTGAGGAGGCTACACTTGTTATAGGAGGAAAGTCCATATACTGGGAGTAACTCAGTCCGTTCATTTGTTAGCCGCTTGTATATATTAGAAAGTTAATATATACAATCGTGCCCTCTCACTAACCCTAACCCGTGGAGATGAATATTAGGATATTCTTTTCACTCAATCTCCTACCTTAAAAAGCATTTCCTAAATTTTTATTATTTTTAGAAAGATACTTTTAAGTACTGCCCGATTTTTATGCAACATTTCTGATAAATACTTTTAAAAATTTCTTAATCCATAGATCTGAATTTGATATTTGCAAACTTTTGAGTCTGCAAATATAAAGCAAAGAGAGAAAGTTATCTTTGCTTCTTTGTAATTGTACTTTATAAATAACGTGATTATGCAATTTAATTATAGTATAAATAAGCTCTCTAATTTAAGTCGTAGCAGTTAATTATACATATTTTTATCCCATTGCATCACCTTGATTTTTATTCTTTTTTTTTGTGAGTGAAATTTTTCTTATTTTTGTTACTCATATTTGGTTTGTGTAAAAGGAACCATTTTCATGAGCAAGTGTTAAGCTTTGATTCTTTTCATAGATCATTATTCATCTCTAAAATTGTTTCTTTAATTCTTCTTTCATTTCTTCTCTATAAAAGTAGAATCCTATGTATAAAAAAATACATTAACGTTGCTTTTTCTCATGACCTGAAGATAACCAATTTTTTTTATTTAGTAGTTAATAATTGTTACCTGTTTTTAATGTAAGAAATATGTTTTTACATAAAAATAGGATGGTTAGAATTGAGTAGAAACCCTCCCGGTTTTTACTGCATTCTTGATTCGTGTTGATGTAAAAGAACAATTTAAATGATGTTAAAGAACAATTTAGATTCGGAGTAACAGTACAAGGTGAAAAGATAAAGATGCTACCATTTGCTGATGATATAGTAATTCTAGCCGAGAGTAAAAAGGATTTAGAAGAAACAATGAACGGCATAGATGAAGTCCTACGCAAGAACTATCCGTTCGATGACGAGGGTATTGGAAAGTTGGTACCACTCTACAACAAATGTCTAAATCGGAGTGGCGACTATGTAGGGAAATAGCGTAACTATGTAAGTACTTGTTACAAATAAAAAATTTTTTATTTTCATTGTGATTTTATTTTCGTGACCGATTGGACCTTGAAAAAAAATAACCCTCGTATTTGCTCACATTTTTATTTTTACCTGCTATTTATCTGCTATTGGCGCAGAGTTGAACAATGATGGTGCGTCGGGCGGCTGCGCGCAGCAGTCAAACGATTCATTCGGTCGAACGATTTATACTCTTTGATACGATCGATTTATCTAAAATTAAATTTGTGTTTTGGATATAAAAAAGGAAAACATTAATGTTAGAGCAGCGTTAAAAAATCACTGAAGAAACTACCAAAGATTTTCAGGATTTGAAGCATTTCATTGTAAAAGTTTTTGTTATTGTTAGTACGCTAAATTCATGAACGTTATTTAGTTACAATTTGACAGAAACAATTAACAAAATCATATGTAATGAAACAAATCATGCAACATTTTCGCGGCGGGACGTAGGCCCACCTTTTTCCTACTCATTCATTAATATACGTTGATCAGTTTTAGATGTATTTACCAAAATATACGCCAAAAAATATATAAACTCACACACACAGGGCGAGAGAGTGTGAGGGAGAAAGAAGAGGAGTAGATAAAATCTCAAAACATGAAGAAATTAAGAAAAGACTGGATATATAAAGTTTTGATCTTTTACTAACTTTCCTTTGATGAAAATAAAGGAAAACTGTTGCTGTATTAAAATTTTTCTGTTGCTGTATTTTCTTTAAAATGTTTTTTAAAAGTTTATTGGAAGGATTAGAGATGGCGGGAAGTGATCTTTTGAGACTTAACTTCTTAAGAGTTTAATTAAAAAAACAAATTTTAAAGTTTGCGTAATAAAATTTGTTTACAATTAATTACGTTTTCTTTCATAGACGTCAGTCATTTTAAGAATATATTTTTTCGTCATTAGTAGAAGTAATGTGGTGTAAGAGAAGAAATAGGATTTGCAGCTCTTGAATGACGCTTACGTCTAGTGGATATTTTATATAAAAAATAAATTAACAGAAAATATTATTTTAAAGTTTCCTCGGTTTGTTGAAATTTTAAAAATAGCGATGTAATATTATTTTAAAATAAAAAAAATTTTCAATTTAAAATTTAAAAGACAAATTTGACTTATAATTAAACTTTGTTTTTGATGTGTGAATAAATAACTTTTAAAGGAATTTTCAATTGCTTTACAAAATAAATTTTTATCATAAATTATGTAGAATAATTTTCTTCGTGAATTTTCAATTTTACACATGTTGCATTAAAATTCTTAATTGTTTTAAAACAAGCGTGCGATTCCCTAATAGAGAAGTGGTTTTATTTATTAGATTATCCTGATAAAATTAATTTTAATCAGAAACAAATTAAAATTGGGTAATCGCCATGAAGTCGTTTTATATGGATATGTTCGTACGAAGATATATACAGAGTGTTCCAGAACGTATTCGACGAATTTTAGGAACTGATTCTGAATACCAAAATGAGAAAAATGTTCATATCGATATAAATCCTATTTTGCTTTATTTTCCTTCTGTATGCCATTTTGTGATTTTCAGCATAAAATTATTTATCAGAAACGGGTAAACCTAATTTAATTAAATTTGGCAAATCTAAGACTAGTGTCTTGGAAAACGTCACCTTCAAAAACATCAAAACGGCGGCCATATTAATTTTTTAATCTTCAATATCTTTGTAATGATTTGTTTGATCTAATTTTTACATTTAAAAACTTTAATAAGAATATTATTTTATACAAAATGACACCTCATTTGTAAAAATCCGCTAACAAACAATCGAGTTATTGCAGACAATTAATCCGTCATTACGCTTTCGCACCGTAATGCAAGCTGATAATTTGCCTGTTTTTATTTCCTCCATTAAATGTAATAAAAATTAATAATAATAGTAAATTAGTAAAAATTATCAGCTTGTATTTAGCCCTAAGGACCACAGAAAACCGAAAAATGGTATCGAAATTTCCGCGACAAAATGTGCGTACATACGTATGTTTGTATGAATGAGTGTAAATCGGCTTATATCTTCAGAACTACTTTACCGATTTTCATCAAACTTCACTATAATATTTCTTTAGTAGAGGCATTAACGCTATTAAATTTTCAATTCAAAAGATCAGTGGGTGGGGGTTACAGGGGGGAACGAAATCGTCTCCAGATTTTGAATTTTTAAGGTTTTATATATATATATATATTATAATTTTGAAAATTTTAATAAATAAATTTTATAAAAAAAAATGGTTTTGGTAAATTTTACCCACACCCTTAAAAATGGTTTTAATTTTGAAGAGTCATAGAAGGCAGTAAAAGGGGTGATTTTAATTGCATTATATATATATTATAATTTTGTGAATATTAATTAAGTAAACAACTTTCATAAAAAAAAATTTTTGGGTAATTTTGCCCCCACCCCTAAAAATGGTTTTAATTTTGAAACGTTATAGAAGGCAGTACAGTGGGTATTTATCATTGCAGTTTTTTGTATTAGCGTCTCGTTGGATCCACAAACCTGTTTCCCATCAAAGTGAGGTCTTAATCCAGCCATCCCCCTTTAGACACCCGAAGTCCCACTTAGAGGCCGGACTACTGTTGTAGTAGACTACTGTGTTGTGACGTCACAGTTGAGCGGTAGAATTAAATAAATTAATAATATTTAAAGTGTAAAAATTTATTTACAGTGGCCGCTAATACCTCCACATCCTGCGAGAATGATACGATATACGCACGTGTTTTAGTTAGAATCATTGAATTAAGTAAAAAAAAAATATTGTATTTAAATAAAATGATAAATATTTTAAATTGTGTGTGTATGCATGTGTAAGCCGTGCATCAGAAAATAGCCGCCTGATGGGAAAGTCCTACAATTGTGTGGTTAGTTTTTAAAAATTTTTTTTTTAAAAGAACTGTATTATATTTTTAAAATGCTTATATAATTTTCATATATTGAATATATTATTAGCGTTACAATCATGAATTTTTTTTTTAGAAAGCTTGTATAAAATTTAATTTGAAAATTGATTCTAATAACATTTTGAAAAGTAAATGAAGGGATTAGACTTTATGAGAATTAAATTTTTTTTTAATATTATCGTAAATGGAAATATTTGAAAGGTTTTAAAAATTAAAACTCTTTTGCGCATAATATATTATTTAAAATATAAATATTATATATTAAATATACTTTAGGTGTTCAATAAGATCGAACTAAAACAAGTTTTTGTTATTTTAATTTGCATAAAAAAGTAAATAATTCATAGTCGTATTATTTTTTATTTTTTTAATCCCCGTGACCACCGTTAGGTATATTAAACTTCAGGCGATGAAACGAATGAATATTTTTTAGCGTCTGAAAATTCCATGCCTGACCAGGATTCGAACCCGGGACCTCCGGAAAAAAGGCCGAGAACTCACTCGCGCCATGGAGGCCGGCAATATTTAATACGAGTCGAATTGGGAAAATATTTGTCATTTTTTTAAATTTGAGAAATGAGTTATATTTTAAGCTGCATGAAAATTCTATGAAAGTTCTGCAACATTTTTGCCTCCTCTTTATTGTATTTTATCGTAGATGGATAAACAAACAAAAACTCGTATAACAGTTAGTTAAACATGCATAAATCCTAATAAAAAAATAATTAAAATATTTATGTAGGAAAAACCTCTTAATCTACTCATTCACAATTGTTTTTATGTTATCCAAGAGTATTTAAATTACAGTAAGAAAAATATGGGCAAACATATATTTTCTTTAAGCTGTTAAGTCATAAATTTTCTATATTTTTATATTTTAAAGCACTAACCGAAAGCAAATATTTTAGCACATTCAAGTAAAATAATACCTTTGAATTATTAAGTGATTTAAAAGTACCTTAAAAAATTTTACGACTTTTTTTGTCAATTCATAAGTTTGTTTAAATTTAAAATATGTTTAAACTTTCTTTATTCTTTGTTGAAGTATTCTAAAAATTATTTATTTACTTTTCTGTGAATTACATTACCGTAAAATGTTAAATTAGCTACTTTATGAAGTAGAATGAATATATTTAATTTCTTGTCTTATATATTATTTTATTTTTAGCAGAAATAAGAAATGATGTGTAATCTGATTATAAATTCGTTTTTAATTCTTGATTTTTTTATTTGACATCTTTTATGTCAGTATACACACACACACACACACACACACACACACGTAGCAGCAACAGCGGTAATAATATATAAATAAAGAGTGTCCCACTGGAAACGCCCTATTTTAATTTAAGTATATCCCAAAATATAACACATATCGACATGAAACAAAAAATTAAATTAAAGCCTGCCTTGTCAAATTATAACAAAAAATCACATTACGTCACATCACTTCTACATATGTCCACAGTGACACGAAGAATTTCCAGCCAATAGGCGATTTTTTGCTATGTTCGTTGAAGCATTTTTGGTGTGATGGTTGAAAAGGCATTCCGAATGCATTCACACAGCTCCTGGATGTTTGCTACTTTTGTCGTATACACCCTGTCTATGACGTAACTTCAGAAGAAGAAGTTCAAAGGGGTTATGTCTGGCGATTTGGGTGGCCAGGGTATTGAACCGTCTCTTCCAACCCACCTACACGGAAACGTCTCATCCAGCCTTTCCTTTACCTCAAGGAGCCGGTGCGAGGGAGCCCCATATTGCAGGAAGAGGGTATAGGATGCCTACGTTTAGTTTCTAGGAACACAAACTGCTCCAACATGTCCAGATATAAAATGCTCCCCCCTTACAGTACCTTAAGCGGAGAAGAAAGATTCTATGACTGCATTTACCATAAGACCACAACACACATTACGTTTAGGAGTGTTTCTCTCAAACTCAATTATCACACGAGTAAGCGCTGACCCCCAGATTCTTACGTTTTGACGATTGAAACGGTCTGACACGTGATTTTTGGTGTCATTGGAAAACATAATCAATGACAGAAAGTTAGAATTCTAACCAATGCGTTCAAACATATTTTCATTTTGTTTTTTTTTTTTTTTTTTTGGTTGCAAAAGCCGCCCTCGTCGGCTTATCTTCTGGTTTTAATGCTTGGAGCAATTGCACTTTGTAGGCGTACAACCTCAGACTAAATATTTCTTTGAAATATTTAGGCGCACTTCGTTCTCTTCTGATACACTTGTCGGCCACCGCGGTCCGTTTCAGCTATTAGCTGAACCAGTCTCCCAAAATTTTGCGCTCTATGCCTTAATTATCTCTTTTATATTTGGTTAAAACTAACTGTTTTCTGAATGGTTTTCAGTCTTTGTATCTGATAAAATGTAAGTTTTGTGATTGCATGTGATAAAGTGTTAACAGTATTCAGGGGCGGTACTTATTTTATCGGTCAAAATTTGTCGTATTCCAATTGGTAAATTTTTTCTACACCTTATGATTGTTTGGAATTTACTGCCTAATAATTGGATTTGATCAAATTTCCGTTTTTATCATCTCCCGGCGACATACGTATTCGGTCATATTTCCAGTATATTAATCCAACTAATTATTTCATAATGAAACTTGCTTTATAACATATTAAACAAAATAATTTTTAAGTAATCTTACTTAAAAATTGATGACAATAAAGTACTTGAATCCTTTAATAACTTTTCAACAATATAAGGATACAAAAATTAAAATAATTACATTCTTCTACCTCGATACGATCTACCTCGGAATGAAACCATCACACCCAATACCTCAGTTATTTTGAGAAGTGGTTTAATATAAATCCTAATTACTGCTTTAATACTGAAAAATAGATCGTTTCAAAGAATAAGCATTTGCTTAATTTTATCTTTTTATATTTATCGATCGTTAAGTTACTATTTAATTGTTCTCATAGTTTATGAATACTAACAATAATAATTAAGGAGAAAAGTGCAATGAGAACTCAAATTATCATAATTGATGTTTAAGAAAATAAACAAATTGAAAGTAGAGTACGGTAAACCTTTTGTGATCAAAACCTTTTGTGTAATAATTAAAGAATAATTAACAAGACACAAATCAGGTGAAATAATTAAATTTCCCACACTAAATCAAAAAGCTCAACCGTTATGAAATATCGCCAATCAATAGAGCAATTTTTTGGTTTTACAATTTGCTATTCATATTAGATCCCAAGCGAGAAATAGTAATTAATTCAATAAACAAACATTTAAATAGTCAGTAGTTTTCATTTTCATGTTTTAGAAACTGTAATTTATAAACCAATGCATAAATTTATTTATCTAAAAACAAAAATCGCAATATATATATATATGTATGTATATAAAAGCATTATCGTATTATAATAAAAAGGGATTGATCTTTAGTCAATACTGCTGTAACAATACAGTGGAACACATTAAAACATTTCGGTTTTTTAAACACATTTGTATAATATTTTTCTTTATGCTGTTAAAAATATTGCCACCCGTGTCGCTCTGTCAGGATCGCTTTAATGTTCCCCATTTTATAAAGTTTTATGAAAATATATGGTACGCAAAATTTTGAAAAAGCACAGGATAAAACTTAATAACCATCGAATTGTGAAAAAATCTCACCAAGTTAGAACGCTTAAAAAAACGATAACCTAGAAAATTTAGTTAGTAGCGTTTATTTAAAAAAAGAGAATAAAAGTTGAATCGAAACGGTTATAAAACAATAAAATAAACAACCAGGTGAAAATATTGACAAAAACTAGCGTTTACTGAAAAAAAAAAAAACATTAGCTAGAAAATTTAAATGAAGAACGTCTCAAATATTCAGAACGTCACGTCACGCAACCCACGTGTAAAATAAACAGTATTTATTTAATGACAAGATAATTTGATTGTACGTGTTTAATACACGAAATTAAGCAGGCTACATTTTCAATGAGGCCGTAATAAATCTTTATAATATCCAACATGAGCGTTGATGTAGTCATCAACTGGTTTTCATGTTCAATATTATGTTTCTCAGAGTTACTGGACTGATATTAGAAATGCTATATTCCATATTTTCTTAAATTCATATGACCGATTTTATCTTTTTTTATGAATTGCTCTAATTTAAATTCAGTTTGTTATTTCAGCACCCTGTTTCTTTTATACTATTATTACCAACCTAATGTGAATTCTGAAGGTATATGAGTTACTTAGATTCAAATAAGCTACAAAAGTGTCATTTTGAAATTGCCTATTTTCAATTTTCAAAATTTTGAACTCCTATGTCTTTAATTTCCTTTTAGATTGTTCCTCCTGTTTTCATTAATCCTTCTCCAACAATATATTCCAGCCACTTAGCTTTCCTATTTTAGATTGTTCTCTTCCCATTTACAGCATGTTTAATATTCTTTTAAACAGGCTTTATTTATTCTTTTGGTTTGTTCTTTAAAACAATATCTTTCTGATGATCCCGTAAATAAAAATAATTAAATAAGAGATCCGAGAACCATGGAGGCTACAGCCCGCGGGAAATTGCGTTTGATCGAAACATTTGCTTTGAATCGGCAGTTTCATTTTTACTTTCAAGCAAAACTACGAAATTTGTAATAATTTCTGACAAACGTTCTTCAGTTAATGTTTCTTTGTATGAAATAGAACCAAACAATATTTTCCACGAAATTGTGCACCAATCACCAATGGTTTGACAATGATATTTCATATTACAGGTGTGACGATTCTCATAAATTGTATTGTTTTGCCGTTAATAGAAATCCAGGATGATGAAGTCGCGCTTTAACTGAATATAAATCGTTGTCTAAAATACGCGCATCACCTCGAATGCAACGTTTGAACCACAATTGTCTGTATTAGTCAATCTCTTCAAGTTCTTGCATTACTCGAGCCCGATACGAGCCTAACATGATTTTTTTATAGCCTTATGAACAACCGCTCGGCAAAAGTCAAGTCCGCTGGAGAACGTTTCCTGAGTGAATTTTCTGGAGAACATAAAAACGATTGATGAGTGTTGTTCAAACTATCATCATGTAAAATTGACGGACGCCATAACATTTACTACCAGTTATATTTTCTCATTCACGAAATCTGGACTCTAAATAAAAAAATAGTAATTCATTTCGTATTGCACTATCGGGATAATTAGCCATAAATACATTTTGATATTTGGAATTAGGCCTAATGATTAAATAAATTTAACAAAAATATAAAAAATAAAAATAAACATATTGAATTTGTGAAAAATTCGTGCTTCTTGTATATTATTACAGATAGAGGATGACGAGTCAAAAAGACTATGCTTTTTGACCTTGATTAGCACAGTATCATCAAAATATCTGTCTTGTCAGGAATCTTGGAATAAAAAACCTATTAGTTTAGGATCGGCATCCGTTTTGATTGAGCGATTTTATGAACTCATATATAGACGAAAGATAATGTGAATAATTTATATGAAGCGTGCCTGTTAAAAGAAACAACCAGAGATATGACGTAAAATTTCATTTAAGAGCGTCCCTTGGAGAAAAAAAAGGAGATGAATTATAATAGAAGTATAGCTCCCCTATTAATTCAAAGAGAAATAATATTTTCTGAGTAATTTTTTTTTTTTTTTTCATTTGACTGGTTTGATGCAGCTTTCCAAGATTCCCTATCTAGCGCTAGTCGTTTCATTTCAGTATACCCTCTACATCCTACATCCCTTACAGTTTGTTTTACATATTCCAAACGTGGCCTGCCTACACAGTTTTTCCCTTCTACCTGTCTTTCCAATATTAAAGCGACTATTCCAGGATGCCTTAGTATGTGGCCTATAAGTCTGTCTCTTCTTTTAACTATATTTTTCCAAATGCTTCTTTCTTCATCTCTTTGCCGCAATACCTCTTCATTTGTCACTTTATCCACCCATCTGATTTTTAACATTCTCCTTTAGCACCGCATTTCAAAAGCTTCTAATCTTTTCTTCTCAGATACTCGGATTGTCCAAGTTTCACTTCCATATAAAGCGACACTCCAAACATATACTTTCAAAAATCTTTTCCTGACATTCTGAGTAATATATACACGTATTTATATTTCTAGGTTTATGTAGAATAAGTAGAAATTAACCCCATTTTACAGTTGGAGCTTACTTAGTGTAATCCATGTCTTTAAACTAAACACCTTCAAAAGTAACATTTTTTGAACCATTTCACGGTAAATTTTAGTTTAATAGTGCATTTAACTTGTTTTTTTCAGTGTTATTGTAGAGTTATAATTTATTCGAAGAAAACTTGTAGAAATTTTGAAAAGTAACACATAAAAAAATACTATATTTTCCTCCATGTTCAGTTGAATATCAGGAAAAGATTATATTGAAAAAAAGTTATAGTTAATACTTAAGAAAAGGTTTATTTAATATCTAACGTATAATAAATTATAATAAACATATTCCGGTGATCGATTTCAATTTGACAATTTTTTTTCTATTTTATTTTTTAAATAATACGAATTTAAAAAAAAATATTTACAGGTGTAAACAGTTGATGGTTTTACAAATGATATTATGTTTACAGAAACTTTAGTACAATAGAATTATACAGAATTTAACTTTTAAAAACAACGTCCAATAAAATGTACACCATTATTTTATAAATACTATTTTAATTTACTTTGAAAAGAAGCGATTTTGGTTTTCTTATTTTGATTCTACTTTTTGTTTCTTATTCTTTAATTGAATTCAATTCTATTTTCCTGGAGCATCCGCTGAGTCCCTGGGAAGTGCATGCGAAGCACTTAAGCCTCTACCCGACAGAGGTTGTGAACCATTAATTTAGAGCAAGTGGGGCATTTCTAAATTTATTATGCTTAAAAATTCGTTAATACTTTTATCATTATTGTAAATCCCCCCTTATTAAATTTATCTCGAGCTTTTTGTACGTGCACAGAGTGAAATTTTATTCTGACCTCACAGAATGCTTCGTATATTATTTATCTTAAAAAAAATATCTCGTAGGATTGTTATCATTAATCTCTTACGTACATTCCAAAATCTAAATTTGTAAATAAAATTCCTTTCCAGTAATTGTTTTCAGATCTTTTTTTAACATTGTTTTTCTTTCATATCAATTTTACCTTCCCATCTAGATAGCGCTACACCAGAGCTTATAGCTCTAGAAGAGAAAGTATTGTAATCGGCCCGATTTGGGCATATGTGGTTTTCACCGGATCTCGACATTTTGACACCTAAGGAACCCAAAAAACCGGATGGAAATTTTTCGGGTGTTAATGTTCTTACGTGTGTTGGCCTCTAAATCACCTTATATCTTCAGAACTACTGTACCGACCTTCAGTATCTTTAAATTTCGGCTGATTATGTTCATATTTTTCTTAGGCAGATTTGTTAACGATTAAACAAAAAAAAATATTTGCGAAAAAAAGTTTTTTTAATTCTTACCCCACCCCAAAAAATGTTCTAAACTACTGCTATGTTGTGATATCACAGGTGGGCGGTAGAATTAAATAAATGAATAATATTTAAAAAAATTACTCGGTCTGGCTGGGTCTCGAAATCGATCATCTGGTTGACTCGATATCTGGTGCGTTAAATACGGTATGCGCGCGCGCTTTAGTTAGAATCAGTAAATTAAATAAATGAAAAAATATTATATTTAAATAAAATGATAAATATTTTTAATTAAATTGTGTATGTAAGCCGTGCATCAGAAGTTACCCACAATTGTAGGAATTTCCCGGAATGCGGTTTTAGAGCGTGACCGGAAACTCCAACAACTGTGACGTCAGCTATTTTTTTTCCTATATTCTAAATTATGCTATATATTTTAATTTCAATTATTTAATAATATATTTATTATAAATTGTTGTAAAGTTTGATAAAAAAAATATATGTTGTTTCCTAATGTAAAATGTAACTGTGGTATTTGTCTGGAAATTATTATTTTTTTAAAATAATAATTAAAAATAGTGTATATGATTCCGTATGTAAGTTACATTAGCCGGTACTTGGAGTTTGCATAGATCAGAAATATTAAAGGAATTAAAAAATTTTTTTAAAAAGAAATTCAATTTTTTATAGGTTCACCCCATAGAATTATACATTTTACATTTGATAGAAAAAAATAATTTATTTAAAAAAAATTTTATCACACGTAGTTTATCATTCTGTAAAGAAAAAAACAATTTTTTTTAATCCAAAATAATATAAAGATATAAGGCATATAATTAAAAAGTAATAACAATAAGTTTAGATAGATTACTATTATTCGTATATATTCATAGCTAATAAATAAATAAATGAAATTCTAAAAGATCGGTAGAAAGTTTTTGAATTAAGGTATTTAAATTAGAACTGATCTAATATCAAAGGCGGCTAGTCAAACAAATAAATGCGAGTACTTGACCGAAATGCAGATTTACCTCTGTAGTTTATCCCGTTTTCAGCAAAACTCGAGTAGTCATCAAATCAAAGGCGAATTCAAGTTCAACTAAATTTACATATCAAAAGATGAGAAGGTCTTTGCTTGTCATAATAGGCAACATCGTATTATTAATAGTACTGCTCCATGAAATTTCATGTTTAACTCTTGAATAATTAAATTATTATTTAATAAATTTAATTAAGGATAAATTCTTGTTAATAAAAAAAAAAAATCCATTTTATTCCTCGTTTATCAAAACAATTTCGGCTATATTGATCATGATTTTATAGCCCACTTATTTCTTTCATAATAAAAGGCAAATCATAAAAACAATTTCTTTTTCATTGATTTTATATGTATATATAGAAAAGGAAAAATAAAATAAATAAAATAAAAGTTCATACATTTTTAAAAATCATTTCTTTTTACCTTTCTTTGAAAAAAAAGGAATTTATTTTCGTCACAGAAAATTAATAGCAGATATTTATTCAGAATGTATTAAAAATTTTGTAATCTTGCTTGAAACTGAAGAGCATAACTCCCGATAACAGAAATATAATAACTAAAGCCACACTGATTCAAATGTGGACTTATTAAGTTAATTTTTCGAGACCATGTATGTAATTTCCAATGGGCTACAAGTTTTCCTTAGATCTATGGTCTTTTGGATCTCTTATTTTATGATTTTTATTTATGGGATTATCTTAAACAACAACTTTGGATGAATTGTAAAAAGAAAAGTGAATGATTGGTAACACAATTACACCGAGTCTTAGGAAAGTTGCCCTGAACATGAAAAAATGATATGATCACTGCATCAATGTTGAAATTGTACATTATGAAGATTTATTGTTATATTTTAAGTGGAAAATATAATCTGTTTAGTTTCTCTTATCATTAAATAAATATTGTGGTTTGCGTGACCTATAAACTTATGAACAACTTATGTGAACCATTAATAATTAAGATTTTCTATATTTTGTGGTTTTTTTTTTTCAGTAGATGCCTCTTTTTTGTCAAAAATTTCACCTGGTTGTTTACTTTATTTTTCTATAAGCGTTTCGATTCACCTTTTTTTTTTCATGCTACGATACTAAATTTTCTAGACGATATGTTTCCTGAAGCGTTCTAACTCGGGGAGATTTTCCACTATTCGACTGTTATTAGAGTTTGTCCTTTTCTTTAAATATTAATTTTCTAATAATTTTATTTTATAGGCGAAAATAAAGTGGTCCTGAACACAGCGCCGGCAATTTTTTTGATAAGATAAAGAAAAATATTATGAAAAAGTTGTAAGGGTAATGTTTTTTAATGACATTACTATATTTGTATATCATTATTAATTAAAAATCAATTCCTTTTCATAATAATGCAGTAACACTTTTATATATGATTTCGATTTTTTTTTATATATGAATAAATTTATGTATTGGTTTATAAATTACAGTTTTTCAAAGCATAAAAATTAATTAACGACTTATTAATTGTTTGTTTATTTTATTAATTACTCTCTCTTGCTTTAGATCTAATATGAATAGCCAAACTTAAAACCAAAAGAGAGTGCTCTTTTGATTAGCGGTATTTCATAACGGTTGAGTTTCTTGATTTACTGTGAAAAAATTAATTATTCCACCGGGTTTGTCTCTTATTAATTATTCTTTAATTATTATTAAAAAAGTTTTGAATGGAGTATACCGTACTCTACTTTCAATTTGTATATTTTCTTAAACAACATTCACGAAAATTTGACTTCTCATTACACTTTAATCCTTAATTATTATTAGTATTCACAAACAATGAGAAATATTAAAAAGTAACTTTACAACCGAAAAATATAGAAAAATAAAAGTCAGCAAACGGTTCTACCTTGAAACGATCTACTTTTTAATATTAGAGCAGTACCTGGAATTTACAGTTTGCCAAAAAATAATAAAATTAAAACAAAAAAATATATACATTTCTATAAATCTTCTCTTTTGTTAACACCATCATCAATTTGTTTCAGGATTTGAGAAAAATTTCTTTAGTGTTGTTTTTTTTTTTTTTTTAATAATTTCCCCTTCTTCATTATAAACATTGCTTATGGAATCAGTAATTTTTTTTTCATATATCCGATTAAATATTATTATTAATAGAATAGTAACACAATAAAAAAAAAAGCTGACAACATAGTTATAGGACTTACCGTCACTCTACCTTTTTCTGATGCACGGCTTACACACACAACTTAATTAAAAATATATCATTTTATTTAAATATAATATTTTTTGTTTAATTAATTCAATAATTCTAACTAAAGCGCGCGCGCATACCGTATTTCATTTGCGCGGATGTGGCAATACTAGCGGCTACTTTAAATTTTTTTTCCAATTTAAATATTATTCATTTATTTAATTCTACCGGTCTCCTGTGACGTCAAAACGTAGCTGACGACTACAGTAGCTGTACGTAAGTGCTACACTAGTGCTCCTTGTAAATGGAGTAGTAATGACACGGTATACCCAATTAGCCACTAGTTTATTTAGAGCATTCTTTTTGGGTGGTAGTGCGATTTTGCAAATTTTTTTAGGAAATATTTTTTTTAAATTGTTAAAAAATGTGCCTAAGAAAGATCTTAATTAGGCGAAATTTCAAGATACTAGGGGTGACCTTGCTATATAGCCTCACTCTCTATACCTTTCAAGTTGAAAATTTAATAGTATCAATGGCTCATATATATAAGTAATCTAACCAAATTTGGTCAAAATCGGTTGACTAGTTCTGGAAAGTTATAAGATGAGTTAGGGTGAGACAACGAACACAGACACGTACTTATGAACATTCGGAAAATTTCCATCTGTTTTTTTCTTTTTTTTGGTTTTTCGGGTTCTTTAGGCATCAAAACCTAAAGATCTGGTGCAAACCGCTTATATCCAAATTGGACCGATTAAAATACTTTCCCTTCTAAAACTATAGTTCTGCTATGGTGCTAGACAGGAATGTTATATATATATATTTTTTTTTTTTGTAGAATAATTATTATTTAATTAATGAGGAAAATAGAAATAAGTGTGTAAATGTATATCAATGTAGATAACCAAACATATTACATTATCCTTCTTTTTTTCTTTTTTTTTTTGACTCTCCTCCGCTGGGCCGGTCGACTGGTTGTTATTGCGCCACCCAGGGGAGTGCCTGTTGTACTCAAATGGGCCTTCCCACCTACCGGCTGTATGTCCGGCATGGCAGGTCGGCCCACCGGTCAGTTCTTTTGAGTCTATTGATATGCCCATCTATATATATCGCCACGCCATACCATGATCGTCTTGACGTGACGATTGGGTCTTTTCTTTGATCTTTCTTATCAAGAAAACCCTTGGAGTTCCCAGTGGCTCATCGAAACTGGCACACCTCAGCATGCCAGTCCTCACCGCTGGGGCTATCCGCCCTTCCCTATACTAAGATCAGAAATAAGATCGGTACAAAATAAGGCCAATTTGGCATTACAGATGATAGAAAACTGGATATGTAATAAAAATTTAGCGCTGAACATTGATAAATGCAAATTTATCACTTTCACCGGAAGAAGGATCATCGATCGGCTGGATATTAGGATTAATGGTCAACCAATAGCAGAAACTAATAAGCTGAAGTACCTAGGCGTTACCTTTCAGAGGAACGGTTCCTTCACCGAACATATAAACGAAGTTTGTAACAGGGCTGACAGAATGATAAAATCTTTAAATATCATTATGACGAACCAAAGAGCGCCTAAGGCGTCAAAGAGTAGGGTCATAGAAGGCGTCTTCGGTAATGTCGTCCGTGCTTTATGCGGTGCCGGTTTGGTGGTTTTCAGTGCAAGTAAAGAAAAACCTGGCACGTATGATCAGGACCCATAGGAGACTGTTGCTTGGAGTGGTTTCTGCATATAGGACGGTTTCCTATGAGGCTTTGTGTGGGCTCGCTGGAGTCCCACCGATTGATTTATTGGCACTTTTAAGAGTTGAAAGAAGAGATAGAAGAGCATTGATGGAATGTATGTATTGCGATCGCGAAGATGATGTTGAGCACACATTTACTGATTGCCATAAATGGAGAGAAGAATTAGAAGACATCGATCTATCATCTGATGGTAACGGCAGATTAATTAATCACATGTTGCAGAGTGAAGATGCCTGGAAGAGGTTTGATTCAGCTATTAAGAAAATATTACATTATCCTGGTTTTGATAGATCTCAGGATCCATGATCTACGACAAAAATCCCATTCACCACTCCCTGACATTTGGCTCCTTCATACAGTCCTTATCAAAATTTTCCCTGATACCATCATACCATCTCCATCTGTCTTCCTGTTTTACATCTTCCCTCTTTTCTATGCGTCATCAACCCACGAAAGTATCCTTTCCTCTCCATTCTTACCACATCACCCGCACATCTTACTTTATTTATTCGCACCACGTTCACAATTCCACCATTGTAAATCACATCCAACTCACTATTCCTCCTCACCCTCAATTCACCTGTTGTTCGATCGTTTACAGGTCAAAAAATTCTTCTCCACACTATTCTCATATACTACTAGTTTATTTAACTGCCTTTTAGTAACTTCACATCCGTAAGTCACGATCTGACGTAACAACATCTTCTCTATATGCTCAGTTTAGGGGCTCTAGAAACCTTTGACTCAACACCATTTTCAGCTGATACAAGGCCTCATTCCCCTTGCTTAATCACTCCCTTATTTCTTGCTCACCTCCAATCGTATCATTGATCATTACTTCCAGATAATTAACTTCATCTACCCTTCTGTATAGCTTCTGATCAAACGAAACCATCTCCTCTCCAATCCCTCCATTGCTAGTAACCATCATATATACCGTCTTGTTCTCATTTAACTCCAGACCTTTGCATTTTCCTCAAAAGATAAACGATCATAAAATAATTGTTTATTATAAAACAAAACAGCGATAACTAATTATATACGGAGTATTCATAAAGCATGGCAATTTTTAAATATAACTTTCAACAATAAACATAGAAAAATGAAATTTAATGTTTCTATTTTGATCGAAACTCTAATTATTCTTCCCTAAGAGATCATCATACCCCAAATATTCATTCGGGAGCAACTCAATAATATTAAATGTAAGAGTAGGATTGAGATATATCATTTTAAAGATAAAGATTTTAATATAAAAACTTTAGGCTATGATAATCCAGTCCAAAATAGCAGCCGTAAATGATATGATTATCATATCATTTAGCGTGATAAAAAAATATCAAAATATATTTTTATACTGGGACTTGATCTGCAATCTCACGGTTTTTGATGAGATTATGTTTTGTAGCAAGGATAAAAAATGTTTTTAACTGGAGACTGAAACTTTCGAAGAAGTTAAGCGTGTGTAAGAACTCGACACGTTGATGCATTGTATCTCCAATTTTCCTCACCGGGTATATCGAGTCGTCTCTTCATCTTAAGTATTTTAGTACAGAATAAAAAAACAAAAATGCTGTTAGCTTGGATGTAAAACTTAGGTGAAACCTCCTGAATTTTTTTTTATTTTTTAGGGTACGATTTTAAAAATACTTTGATGAAAACTCTATAAAAAGAAATATGAAACAAAGTTTTACGTTTATAGATTATTTGATGAGATTATATGTTTTATAAAAAATAATAATTAAGGTTTTTTTAATAAAAAAATACTAGAAAGTCCACTTTCAATATGTTATTAGTTTTGACAAAAAAAGATAATTTAAAAAAATTAAATTTCAAAATTTATTTCTAAAATTTTTTTATTTTATTTTATTTAAAAGAAGTTCTATTATTAATTTATAACGTTTTATTATCTCTATAAATATTGGTCGGATGGGTATCATCTTGATACAGTATATATAATTCTTACAAAGGTCTTAAAAAAAAATCGATCAAAAGAGTATTAAAAGGTAATGGTGTAAAGCCAGAATACACTCGTTCTATTTTCTATAGCTACAATTAATCTAAGAAATATGTTTTCCTGCAGTAACGACGCCAAGTTCCTTCCTATCTCTCGTTTTATTGATGGTTGAGATAATTTTCAAAGAGATTCTATTATTTATTATCCCAGTATTATAATGGATTTTAAAACTACAGTATGTGTTATAATCAGTTTGTAGCACCATTTATTCCGATGAGACAAAATCGAATACAATTAATTTATTTATTACAAAGTACATCATATAGAAAGAATCAACGTTTAATCAAATAAAATTAACAGTGGTACCAATAGAATATTTTTTTTTTTTTGTCTTCAGTCATTGACTGGTTTGATGCAGCTCTCCAAGATTCCCTATCTAGTGCTAGTCGTTTCATTTCAGTATAACCTCTACATCCTACATCCCCAACAATTTGTTTTACATACTCCAAACGTGGCCTGCCTACACAATTTTTCCCTTCTACCTGTCCTTCCAATATTAAAGCAACTATTCCAGGATGCCTTAGTATGTGGCCTATAAGTCTGTCTCTTCTTTTAACTATATTTTTCCAAATGCTTCTTTCTTCATCTATTTGCCGCAATACCTCTTCATTTGTCACTTTATCCACCCATCTGATTTTGATGTAAACAAATTATATTTCTTATTGAAGGCTCGTTTAGCTTGTGCTATTCGGCATTTTATATCGCTCCTGCTTCGTCCATCTTTAGTAATTCTAATACCTCCATAATCTTTTCTCCTCCTATTTTCACATTCAGCGGTCCATCTTTGTTATTTCTACTACATTCCATTACTTTTGTTTTGTTCTTGTTTATTTTCATGCGATAGTTCTTGCGTAGGACTTCATCTATGCCGTTCATTCTTCTAAATCCTTTTTACTCTCGGCTAGAATTACTATATCATCAGCAAATCGTAGTATCTTTATCTTTTCACCTTGTACCGTTACTCCGAATATAAATTGTTCTTTAACATCATTAACTGCTAGTTCCATGTAAAGATTAAAAAGTAATGGGGATAGGGAACATCCTTGTTGGACTCCCTTTCTTATTACGGCTTCTTTCTTCTGTTCTTCGATTATTACTGTTGCTGTTTGGTTCCTGTACATGTAAGCAATTGTCCTTCTATCTCTGTATTTGAACCCATTTTTTTTTTAAAATGCTGAGCATTTTATTCCAGTCTACGTTATTGAATGCCTTTTCTAGGTCTACAAACGCCAAGTATGTTGGTTTGCTTTTCTTTAATCTTCCATCTACTATTAATCTGAGGCTTAAAATTGCTTCCCTTGTCCCTATACTTTTCCTGAAACCAAATTGGTCGTCTTCTAACACTTCTTCCACTCTCCTCTCAATTCTGTATAGAATTCTAGTTAAGATTTTTGATGCATGACTAGTTAAACTAATTGTTCTGTATTCTTCACATTTATCTGCCCCTGCTTTCTTTGGTATCATTACTATAACACTTTTTTTGAAGTCTGACAGAAATTCCCCTTTTTCATAAATATTACACACCAGTTAGTATAATGTGTCAATCGCTTCCTCACCTGCACTGCGCAGTAATTCTACAGGTATTCCGTCTATTCCAGGAGCCTTTCTGCCATTTAAATCTTTTAATGCTCTCTTAAATTCAGATCTCAGTATTGTTTAGAATAGAATTAGCACAAAATATTGTATAAAACGATAGCAATAACATGAAATTCTCATCAGTACTTCAAAAGTTACAGTTACGAGCTTTGGAAAAAAAGGAGCATAATCAGACGCGGTGCAGCAAATTGTTATATATTTTTTTCATAGCATAGAATTGTTGTAATCCCATAAATAATTTATATGAATTAAAAACAAATTACGCTGTTTTATATGGCGCAAAAAACAAAAAATGTAATTTTTTTTACCTTCCCAGGTTCGCTTAACACGGTTGTAATTTTAAAAAGGTTAACTTTTAACTACTCAAACAAATTTGATAAAAATAAGATATAATATAAAGTATAACGCTAAAAAAAATTGAAATGATAATTTTAAATGAAGAGAGGTATTTTAAGATTTAAGATGTCAAATAGATTAAGAATTAAGGAAGTTCTAAGGAAGGATTCGAGAAGAAAGACATTTTATAAATACAAGCACTACCATGAAAAGAAAAAAGAACTGATTTGAGATTACAATGAGAAAAGAAGGTTTTTCGAAGAATTTATTAAATGGATTATTAGAGGAAATTTCCACGTAGAGAATAAAAAAACATCTAAGATCAAGTTAGTGGATGTTTTCATAGAAGAAAAGGAAAAGCTTATGTCAGTGTGTAAAAAATAGATGCAAGATATATAATATCGTTGAAAAAAACACAGCTGGAACTCTAAATAGAAATTTAAAGAATTATTTAATTATGCCGAAGTTACAAAAATAGTAAATATACTTTTTCAAAGTATATTTTTTATACTGTCAGATTATATACGTTTTTCCATTGTTTAATTTATATGGTCAGATCGTTTTAATAGAATCATTTTTCTACTTATTAATTAAGACATACAGCATGTGTTTTCCACTTGACGATGATAGCAGCGAAATAAACGTAGTTTTGGTTGATTATTAACGGTAAGTTTTTATTTTTTGATGATTAATTCACCATGTAGGCTTAAATCTTGTACATGGGAATATGAAATTAACATTTTGTAGCGTTATGAAAAATGCCATGCTTGAACGGAATTCGAACCCGGGACCTCCGTACGAAAGACCGAGACTACCCCTCCCCCACGGAGAACAGCAATTTATATTCAAATTAAAATACCATTGTTTGGTGTTTTACAGACATATTTATAGAGATAACAATTACTTTAATAGAATTTATAATAATAATAATTAATCTAAATCCATTTTCTTTTCTCTGGATATGGAAATTACATCATTCTAATAATATTTTGTTTAGTAATGATGATTACAAATTTTAATTGTAGATGAACCGATACTGAGTGATATTTCAAAACGTTTTATGTCAAGAGATTTTAAACTAAGTAAGGCTTCAGCCTGAACCGTGTGTAGTTCAATTGAATAATTCAGCGTGCGCGCGGATACATTTCTTTGAACGGGATTAATTAAGGAAGATTAAGTCTCTTTTTTGATGGTATTTACAGGAGAATCAATTTAACGTAATATAAATTTTATTTGATCATAAAGTCGTTCATTATTAAATAACTGCATCCATTAGGAACGATACTCGGATGTTTTGACAAATTGTTGGCAAAATTAATACAGGAAGGGGCCTTGTGCATTTTTTGGATATGATTGTATGACTCTTTTTTCCAATCCCTACCACATATAAATCGGGAGAAGCCTCAAAACTACTCGTTTCCAAAAATTTTATGGAATAAACATATTTGTTCTGGATCGAGCGAATTCGATGGGTTTCTCAGGACCGGAAGAATATTATCTACTAGAAAAATTTATAATATATTGTTCATTCCACGATTAATCCACCCTCTTTATCAATTACCGATATGAATCCTCCCATAGTATCAAATGATCTCCACTTTCATCGACAAGTTCTGCTGTTCTTTACAAAAATTTCGAAATATGAATGCTCATTATTCCTTTATATTCTGTTAATTTAATAAAATTTCACTAATATTTTGCACGTACACTCGAAACATGTAGAAGTGAATATTTTTCACTAGAAGAGTAAAATACACTAGAGAAAGTATGAGGTAATTAAATTTTCATAAAGATTTTTCCTCTCGATACAGATAAGAACAATCACGATGTTTATGCGTAAAATTCTCCCATTTATATCGTGTTCCAGCATCTTACTATTCAAGTGCAAACTTAATCGACCGAAAAATGTTAAATTTAATGTGCAAAACCTAACCTAACCTTTCTTTTTCGTCGGAGAAGAAAAAATCTCTACCACTCACCCGGATGCAGGTTGTAGTGTCGGGCTTTTACCGACTAAAACCCCTTGCTAACATAACATGGAGACCGGACTCTCCTAATCATTACTCAGTGCCCGGTAGTATTTGGGTGCGTCCTTTCTATTATAACTCCAGCAAAGGGTGGCTATGCAGAGGTTCCTGTGGAGTCCTACGCGCATCATCGACTGACGTCCACCTACGACAAAGCGGGACGAACGCCTCCTCCGCGGGCAGGTTGTCCCAACGTATTATGTCTCTGCCTGCTTTCTGCCGATTAGTTCACCTATCGTTTCAGCGATCTCATTCCACGCTTTCGAATTCATCAACATCTTGATGATGTTACTCATCTCCAACGGATCTGTCTTCGTGTAACATTGCTCTCTTACGTCTCTATATCTACTACAGCGAAAGACCACATGCTCTGGGCTGTCAGCTGACTGCAGTATGGAGATTAGTCGTCTTCAACTCACCTCTTAGGAAAATCCTCACCTTTTCTTTCTTTTTCCTGTTTAACCTCCGGTAATTACCATTCAGATAATACTTCAGAGGATGCTATGTATGAGTTTAAATGAAGTGTGTCTTGTACAGTCTCAGTTTGATCATTTCTGAAATTTGTGGTTAATTGAAACCCAACCACAAAAGAACACCGGTATCCACGATCTAGTATTCACGTTACTAGGACTTGAACGCTAGAAATCTCGACTTCCAAATCAGTTGATTTGAGAAGACGCGTTTACCACTAGACCAACCCGGTGGTTTAGGAAAACCTCATCTAACCTTATCTAATCTAACCTAACCTAATTTAAACCCGTTTTATAGTTTTTACTGCTTGTTTTGAAAGTGCCCAAAGTACTGGTGATCTTATTTGAAGATCGATTGAAGAAGCACTTAACTAAATGCTATTATTTATTTATTTTTGTTATATTAAGGATCGCGTTTACATAGTTTGTACTTCTTTTACTTTTCTCTAAATGTTTTCCTCCCTTCTTTCCATTTCTTCGTCCAACTGTTCAGATATGTACCTTTATTTTTTCTCTCTGGAAACTTTGATTATTGTATTAATTTTCTAAATTATCTGTTTTCAATCAAATTTTTAGAAATGTTCAACGTTTTTAATTTTTTTCTATTTCTTTAAATCATGTGGTCTTTGCTGTCCTGTCTTTGTAAAAGTCATATTTGTTTGGCAATCTGTTATTATTTATCCCATATCAATATCCATAAAATTGTATCTTCTTTTTCAGATTTAACTACCAATTTTTTATTTATTTTTGTACATTTTTTCTCTTTTCAATTTGTAAATTTCATTTTTATAAAAGTAGAAAGTTGTTGTAATCAGTATATCTTCCTTAGAATTTTTTTCTCCACGTATGTTATTTCTTGTTCTGAAAGACACTGTAAACATTCTACACCACATGGTGGTTCTAGTAGAATCATAGGTTTATAATACCTTAATTTTGAGTTACACGTAACAATTTTTTTTGTAAATTTTTTTCGTAAGATTATAGGCAATTAAAATTAATTAAACTATAATTGGTGTAATGATTTTTCCCGGATATATAAATTTTTGGACTCTCTTTATTTTCGTAAGTTTTATTCTCTTTGTCATTGGAAAACCACTGGAAGACCAGTTTTATTTGACATTCGTCTAGTTTATGAATTTGGGTTTTTCTATATCATTTGAAAAAAACTGCAGTATCGTTTGCAAAGATTGTTTTAAATTTCTGCGCATTTTTATGTTTCAAATATGTTAAATTTTTAAAAAGTTTTTTTCACCGTTGTCTTATAACTTCTTTTAGGGCGCAATTAAAGAAGATAGTTGACTGTCTCTGACAATCTATCTTACCTAACTCCAGTTTTAATTTCAAATGGTTCTTAAGGTTCTCCTAAAAATTTTACTTTTGATTACGTGTTTATTAACTTTTCATTCATAATGTTTATTGTCTTGGTGTATATTATAATTTTTTCAAAGGTTTTTAATAGGGTTTCCTTGTTTTAAAATACATTAAAACTGTTACTGATTTGGTTTTTAATTTTATGGTACTGTTAAATTTTTTTTTTCGATTAAAGATCTGTTCAGTGCAACTTCTTCCAACTGTAAATCCGCTTTTATATTCTCTGATTTCTTTTTTGCAATTATATAACGGGTTTTCATTACTTCAACAATGTTTTAATTGAATGTAAACTGTTTAAAAAAATAAATAAATATTAAGTATTTATTTTTTAATATTAGTATAGTATAAACCGTCGTACATTGTTCTGAATAATTATTATGTTTAGGAAAGCAACTGCGTTGTATAAATTATAAGAGCATTCATAAATATTGTTTTAACGTTTATTTTTTCTCTTTGTTTGTTTTTTCTTTATGATAATAATTAATCTGATTATAAATTATTCTTCTTTCTTTTAGCGTAAAAAGTAATTTTTGTTTATTATAACCATCTTCCTTTATATGGGATTTTTTTGCTTTTCTTTTCTCTCTTATTATAATAGAGATGGAATTTTTTTCCTTGATAATAATTCATCATCTCTAATTTCTTTGAACAATGGAGCGCTTGCTAAGTCTATACAAGTTTTGTTTATTTATATATATATATATATATATATATATACAAAACTCGGCTAAAAATTAACTAAATTTATTTATTTAATAATAGAAGAAAATTATTTCGTCTTAGTCTTCTGGTTTGATATATACAACTCTTTATTATTAATTAAGATTTAAATAGTTAAATTTCGTCAATGGAACAGAAGTATTTTTTTTTTTTTTTTTAATTGAACAAGGTGATAAGTTCTAATCGAGATCGATTTATCATTGTAATGGAAAATTACTTTTGGCCCAATAGATTTTCAGATTACTTCATAGAGTAGGATAGAATTTAATTTAATTATATTAATTATAAAAATAAATTATTTATTACTCAATTAATTTTGTTGTGGCATATAAAGATTGAGCGAAAACTTACGCAATTTGAGGTAAAACATACATAGAAACTAATATTAAAAAAAATGTATTAAACATTGAGAAATAAGTAAGTATTAAATAATTGCATAACATACAGTAATTATGTTGTAATAATTCTTCGAAAAGTCCTCCAGTTACAATTTCACATATACTAATACGTTTCTTCATGTTAGCAACCACCTTTTTTTTAACTGTTAAAGGACTAGTGTAAGATATTTCGACTTAATATAAAAATATTCTGCTGTTTAAATCTAAATATTTTGTTTGAATCTGTCAATTATGTGAGGATTATTTCTCAACACTTTTTTTTTAAATAACCCCGAAGAAAAATCGCTCGGAGATAAGTCTGGCTATGTAGGTGGCCATTGACCACAAAAAATTACTTGCTTTCCAAAGAACTTACATAACATTGTGTTGTTCGCTGTATAGTTGCACCGTCTTGCCAGCAATCGGGTTCATTTTCTTTTAGCAGTTCTTTGAAGTCACTTATAATTTGCTGGTAGCGTTCAGATGTTAAGGTTTTCGTGAAATCCTTATTCAAACAAATATTAAACAATAATTTTGACTCTTAGGTTGGTTATACTGATTTATACTAATGGACACAACAATTGAGACCTTCATATTGACATGATGGATAACGATGACATTATTTTTTTACCTTATTTTACCTTTATATTATTTTTACCTTTTGACGATCGGTTTATAATTTTTTTTTTTTTTAAATCTGTTTAATATAATTAATGATATGTGAAGTAAATAATTATAATGTATAATACATCAATGTTCCTGAGGATGGATTAATAATCCGAAAGCGCTCGAACATATTATTAAAGATTATTGGTAAGTGGAAACTATTATATAAAAAATGAATAAAATTAATTACCAAGAAAAATATTTTACCTATTATTTTTTCATAGAAATCATGCACCAAATTCCGATGTTTTTCTGAAATTAATCCGGTATCATAAAAAAACAAGGGTTTTCTAAACTCTAAAACCATTTCTTCTGGTTATTTACCTACATACCCAATTAGATGAAACCATGTCTCGTTAATAAAGAGAATTTTATCGAAGATCAAAACACATAAACCATTTTCAATAATTGAGTGTTTTTCTATGATCGAGTTCTTTCAATTCCAGCACGATATGCGTGAATAAGGTGCAGGCATAGTTTTAATTTCTTTGTGTCATAGCGATCAATCTAATCTGATAGATCGATTTTCATAGGAATTGTTTAAAAGATACATGGATACGTTTTAAAGATTTTTTTTAAATTTGTACTCAATTCGTAACGTTATCGTTCATTTACGCTACAAAATTCTTTAAACGAGCTACTATGAGTGAAACTTTTAACTTATCGTGTACGTTTGATCGAGGAAAAGTTACAGAAAAATATTCTTGCCACTTTAAAAATGATCGCTATTTAAAATAACTCAAAAATAGATGCTCGTTGAAACTGTGTAAAACGCATGTTTTTTAGCACATCTACCACTGACAGACAAAACAGGAAGAGATTACTTGGTTTTTTAGTATACGTTTTTGCTACAACGTCAAGCATTAAAGTGTCATCCTAAAAGCAAACTTTCCTCTTCTGTGTATTAATGAATTTAGAGTTCCGTATTTTTTAACTCATTTTGAATATAACTATGAGATGAACAATCAACGAAGGGAAACTTACTTTATTAGAATTTTATGCAGCGGCAGTTGCAATACTGCCGCTGCAGTTAATAACCATTATATCCGATATCAGTAATATAGGAATTCTGGAAGTCCCGATGCTACTCTCAAATATCCAGTCACGCAGTTTCATGCAGTTCCATGGCTGTATTCTTTTACTAATAAGATTTAACTAATTTAAAATATACTGTAAAATTTATGACGTGTTCTGTATCATCGTAAAATATTATACGCGTATACTACGTAATAAATTAAAGTAAGGATTGAAATGTGAACTATACATTGCAACGCTACAATAAACCAGTTTGTTTTCATGACTTATTTATTGTTATAAATTAATTTTTGAGTGTTTTTAAAATTTATAATAATTTAAAATTAATGTTTTATTTAATCTGATTAATCTAGTACCAATTTGAAGTATTCAATGTAGTTTATTTGCAATACGATCCATTGAAAAGTACCCCGTTGCGTACTTGTAAAAACATAAAATTCTTTCTTCCATGCGTAAATATGATGAAAACGGGCTTGAAATGAGGCGGTATAATATTGAAGCTCTAAAGTTATACCGTAGAGCTGTTCCTAGTGTGCATAACGTATAAAAATAATCATGCAATAGAAAATTGAAATTTTTTTAATAGACAGGGTAAACAATATAAAAAAATAAATTTCTTATATAACATTAAAAATTTTACATTGAATCTTTCTTTCAGTGTAATTACTTTATATATTAAATATTTTTTCTTTAAATCAGTACCTGTAGTTTATGATTTATATGGATATATTATAGAAATGAAGTTTTAAATTAAAAAAAAAAAATATGATAAAAACTACATTACATACTGAAACAATTTAGGTTCACGTTTTTCTTTTAAATATGTAAAAAAAATGATTGTTATTTAAAAACAGTTTATTATTTTTAGTTAATACTAAATATAAATTAGCTAGCTTTGAATGAAATAAAGCAATAAAAAATAATTCTAAAACAAGGTTATGGTATCGTGCTTCTATTTTTCAACTATTGCGTATTCTTTTATGATATCTAGATCTGAGTTCCTAAAATACTTCTTAAAAATATTGTGACAAGTAGAAAAGTTACTAGAGACTGAAAATAGAAGAACAAGGTAGAATGAGACAGAGAGAAATAAATGAAGAATGTAAACAAGGAAATAAAAGTAAAAAAAGAAAGAATCAAGAAACAATGGAAAACATTTTTGGAATGGAGTAGAAAGATCAACTTTAAAAAATTCTGAAAAATAATATAATAATTGGAACAATAGATGTTTTAAAGTCATTACGCATGAATGAACTAGAGGATGAATCGAATGCTGTTACGACTGGATAACACCTAGGCCTGGGGGGTGTAAATACTGCCGACGCCAATGAGTTGTAGTGTGTGTGTGACATCAGACCATACAAGCGAAGAGTCTGACACGATAAAAATACTTCACCGCTCTGTTCTGTCTTATAAACAGGGAGAAAAGTCACTATTTATTGTTAAAAGTATAAATTACTTTTACTTTTATAAGTAGTTGGAAGTAAATAATTCTTGTATGAGGTTTATTATATTATTGTTTTTTGTAATAGCAATCTCACTCCAAAATGTTCATTAGTTATTGTAAATTTTGTAATAGATGAAAATTATTTTTGTGATATTAATTATTTAGGATCTTTTTCGGAATTATAAAAAAATTAAAAAAAAATTATATTATGTGAAAACATTAAACAGCAATAAAATGAAAGTAGGTAAAATACGTAATGAAAATAGGTAAATGAAAATAGGTACACAACTAAGTTGTAGGATAAAACAAATACCTAATAAAGTTTTCCACAGGGAATGGTATTTTCAAGGTCATTGGGTTCTGCCATTAGGACAAGTCCTGTTATGTCTCTTTCTACCTTGTTCTATTTTTATGATATGATGTGTTTTCCTCTTGTAAGATCCAAATATTTCATTAATTAAAATTGTATGTTTTTGGCTATGACTTTGGAACCGATGAAAATAAGTACCACTTTATGATGCATTGTTTAAAAGTTCTCAATCAGGGCTTGCTACTGCAGTTAAGAAAAAATAAAAAATTCAATTTTTGGGGATTTTGGACGTTTTTGGACATTTTTTGTCAAGTAAGTCGATTGTAATCAAAAGGGAAGATCCACCTACAACAGTCCTAAATCAAAATTTTCAACATTCTACGGCTAATCGTTTTTCAGTTATGTGAGATACATATGTTCTTACGTACATACGTCACGCCAAAACTAGTCAAAATTAATTCAGGGATGGACAAAATTTCCGTTGAAATTTGAAAACCGAAATTTTTCGTGACTACAATACTTCCCACTTCATACAAGGAAGTAAAAATAGTTCTAATCTAAGCTGCATCTGATGTTTTGGATATTAAAAAGAGGGGAAGTTCTCCCTCTGTGAAATGTTTATGTAATAGGATGCACACCCTCTGGAGTAAGGCTAGAATTTTATATGCAAGTAGGATTTCATTCCGCGTTTCCTTTACTAAATAAATCGTCCTTTACAACATTATTCTCCTTCATCATTGTCTTTTTTCTTCTACAAAATATATTCTGTTGGTCACGCCAAATCTTTACTCAGTCCTCGTTGAGATAATGGGAAGACCAATTGTACGTCTTTATTAGGAATATCGAGTAAATCCGTCAGGACCTCTACCCGTATGATAGGGAATAATCGTGATAAAATAATTGAAAACCTGTCAACATAACATCTTCGCCACCAGATTTAGTTTACGCATGAATATATATATATATATATATATATTAAACCGAATATTATATCGGTTTAATATTGACGAGATTCCATTTCTTTGCCGTCTATTTTTTTAATTAATTTTTCTATTTTTATAGCTCCAGTGTGCTATTTTATCATAAATATTGTGTTCCGAATATTATGACGAGTAAAGAACGTAAATAGGAAGAAAACACCGCAATTTATTTTGTTATAATAGTTTTTTCATGAAAAGATATTTCATAGAAAAATTGCTTTTCCTAATAATTCCTCTCTTCGTAAAAAGTAGGTAACTATCATTTATACATTGAGTAATATTTATAATTATATAACTTCTTTATACTCATCTCATTCAATTACGTTTCTTGCAACTTTATCACAACTTAAAAAAATAAAAAATACACTATTATGAATAATAATTCACAATATAATACTACGTTTATTACAATTATTTTTTTGCACTAAATTTTACTTTTTTAAAAATAACTCCCTGTTGTTTTTAATCGGTTACAAATGTGTTTTTTTCAATTTCCATTTTATTGAAATACCTTAGTTGTAGTACGGTAAGTATATATAAATTACTTACAAAGGCCGCTATTAGGTTTCCGTCGTTGGCGTTTCAGAAAGGTATTTTGATGGAAGGAAATTGCCAAGTCACGCCTTGGGATATAGCTGTTGATTAATTTCTAACCTGGGTCGTAGATTAGAAATCATGTAATATTCTACTTTCAAAACAATTCTCATTATGTTCTCATCATGGTGTCTATAGGTGATTGAATAAAAATTTACAGGAGAAAACTTTACATAAATTATTATCACTTTTACAGGAAATTAGGATAGTAATTAGAATGTAATATTAGAAAGAATATCAAAAGGATTAAATAAGTTATTCATTGACTATTTGTAATATGTACAAAATTAAGGGATTTGTTATAAAAAATAACATTTTTAGTAAATATTATATAAAATGTAAAATTTCTTAGGATATGCGAAAGTAAAATAAATAAATATTTACAATAGAAATACACGTAAAAAATAAATTTAAGTATTTTTATTAAAAAATCTATTCATGTAAATAATAGTATATCAAAGATTTGTTGTACTAAAAACAAATCTTTTATTAAAAATAAATTAAATACGTTTTATTAAGCTTATTGTATGCAATAAAAACGATTAAACTGTGTTTAATTAAAATCCTTCGAAAATTAATCCGTTTAAAAGAGCTTTATAAAATGTAGAAATTTTTTAATGTTTGTTAAATCACTAAATCTCTTTTTATTATAAACATTTAAATTTACATTTAAAAGTTTTTTTTGTGCTGTAAGCTATCACAAAATGAACGGCCCTTTATTTTTTTCCGAGTCAACTGTGACTGGCATATCGTACCTGGAGATGCTTGAATGTTATCTAATGTAACAATTACAACAGGATATGGGCACAGAATTCATTTTCCAGCAAGATGGCGCGCCACCCCATTATCATCTTGCAGTTATCGCGTATCTCAATAGCAAAGTGCCGACTTGGATTGGACGTGGTAGAAATATTTCCTGGTCACAATGATCGCCTGATTTAACTGCAATAGATTTCTCTTTATGGGGTTACGTTCTGACGGAGTATGTTCCTTCGCTTCCAGGAAATATCGATGAGGTGCGGCACTGGATGACACAAACAGTTGCCACCGTAGATCAAGACATGCTTCATATGATTTTGAAGGAAATCGATTACAACTAGAACATCTGCTGTGTTACAAAAGGTAGCCCGTATTAAACATTTGTAAATGAAATTTGAAAATATTCTGTATTCACTGTTGTATCGAACATATCTGTAAGTTATATTTTCTTTTTTCGTTATTAAAGATTCCTTTTTCTAAGTAATTCAGAAATGCTCTGTATAATGATAAATTTTGATAATGGTGAAAGAGATTCTACAAGGAGGTTAAAAAAATTATGAAGATGATACAAATTATTTCTATTGTAAAAAAAAAAATTAATCGCTACCAGATCGCACTACTATTTATAATTATTTTCTGCTAAATAGGCAAATAAATTGAAATTTTAATAATGTAACAAACAATTTAAATTATTAACTTTTTCATTAATTATAATAGAAATTTTAATTACCTTCGCTAACAATTGAGCGGCTGTTAATTTACTCCCGTGCTGTATGAAAAGTACGTTATAGACGCAGGTCATTAATAATTATTTACAATATTTTGTTCATTCTCCTGATTGACGACTGATACGCTAAAAACATATTAAATTGCAAACACGTTTTGTTGAATATTAATAATTAAAAATTGTGTGATCCTGTATTTTTATATTCCCGGGTATAGTTATAAAGGGCAATAATGATCGGTAATAATTATGGAAAAAACTTTGGAAATTTCGATCTTTTAAAACCCTGTTAGAAAAAAAAATGTAAATGTGCTGACCTGCAGTTTAATTAAAATCAAAAAATAAAAATAAAAATACAATTATCCCTTACTTTTCCATCGGTAGAAAAAAATAAATATCTTTTTATTAAAACCATTTTTTTTTTAATGTATTTATTATGAAATATTTTTTCATAAAAATGAAATAATCTGGCAATTTTATCAAAATAGTTTTATCCAGTCAAACACACGAATACACCTGCATACGTACGTACCAATACTACCCTCCACCTTTTAGATAGATTTCATAAGAAAGCTACCTATTCTAAGGGATACCATGATTCGCCCTCCAGATTCACGTTTCACATCCGCCAGACACCGAAACCAGTTGAAAAGTTTATATATATTATATATATACGATAACTCCTGTAATTTTGCGTCAGTAATTTTCAAATTGATACATAAAATATAACGACCCAATATATCGGTCGAATTCGTTAATGAAAAAAAAATCAGACCATGGGGGAGGAAATGGAGGAGCTTTTTAGAGAAAAAAAAATATCACTATAACTTTCTTAAGTAAAATATCGAATTCTTTTAAAGTTTCTACTATTCTTTGAATAAGGGCCTAAAACTTATCTAAGTAAAATTTTTTTATATCACCAACCGTTGGCTCAGGGGGTGGAAAAATTGGATTTCGAAGACAAAAATGGGGTTTCTACGGTATCGAAGACAAAAATATTATACCTCACTTAATAGGCACATTATCGAATAAGTTTAAAGTGGTCGTTCGTTAGTCCTCTAAATATTACCTTAAACTTTTGTCTGTAACAATTTTTGATATGACCGACGCTTACGGCAAGGAATGACCAAAATATTTATGGAATTGTAAAAAGATGGAGCTTGTCGTAAACATGTGAAACCTTTTTCACGTGCAACCATTGTCGTATTGAGTAAATTTGACGTTAAGGTAGAAATATTTTTTATCTCCTACTTTTATGTTCTTCATTTGCCCCGCCCCCCAGAGCCGGAAACGCAATTAAACAGAAACTCAGATCTGGGGGGTGACATTGCCTCAAACCACCTGGGCAATAACCCTGGGCCTGGCTATTCCGTTCCCATGGCTCTACCCAGGCAGGCGAGACTCGGTCTGTTCTTGCCATGCTTCTGATAAGAAGACACCCGAGAGGGTACCCTCACCGCAAGACATCGGTCTTTACGTTGCCTCGCCTCAAATGGGGAATCCCCGAAGGGATCCCTCACCGGGACTACGGTCCCGGCGGCTCCAGAATGAATCCCCGCCCGATCATCGAAAGTGAGACGCCAAGCATCCCACCCCTCTCGTATGGGGCTGTCCCAGACCGGATCCGCGTGGTATCCAGGTGCAACAGCAGCCCATCCTCACCACGCATGTGTAATTTTGCAACCCTGGCCAGCAGGGGTGTGACGTTGCACATTACAGGAAGAACATCTGGCCTCCCGGCGACAGTCCTTACTGACGTGGGTAGCCTTCTCACAATTAAAACAGTGGCCGGTACGTTCCGGGTCACTACACGCTGTTGCCCTGTGTCCCAGACGCCAGCAGCAAAAGAAGCGGTCCTCTAGGGATCGCCGCACTACTCTCCAGGCCACCCATCATATACGCATCCGACCATCTGTCAACACCTTGTCGGCGAGGATGGGTGGCAAAGCCACCGTCACTGCTTGTGTCGCTCCTTAGGCCGGGCGCATAGACAATAAGTCGTCACCGCCTCCCTCGTCATCCGACGAAGGTCTGTTACAAATTTCTCTTGAGATGTGAGTGCATGCACATCCTTTACCAGGATGTGGACTCGCCGACCACCCCTTCCCCTCCAGCGACGCTGTGATGCCCTCAACCGACTTCGAAATTTCTCGGCTGAGTTTTCTGGCGGCGCCCCCTTCGGCCAGCACCCGGATATGGAGGTCTTCCCTCAGGCTCCGACGAGCCGAGGGAACCCCAGCCTGTTTCGGTAACACACTGTTCTTGACCTACCGGTGGAGGTCCGCAAAGGTCCTCACCTGATTCATAAATCATGCAAAAAATCCATATCCCATTTTTTTATCGATTACCATACTTTCTTTCTTGGAATATAGTTCTAATGCTATGATGTCAGTAAAGATAAAGGTGATGAGTCTAATAGGACCCGACTTTCGAATTAAAAAATTTGAATCTTTTATACATTAAATTTTTAGCAATTTCACATTAATTATAATATCATTTTGATGATAAAATTTTCATTCGATCAAGAGGATCATCGGAAACCCAAAATTGTTTCTTAAGAATTTTCTTTTTTTCAGTTTTACTTTTAATACTGCATAATTTTTAACGTAAAATCGTCATTTAATCAAGGGGGTCAAATTGCCGACTTTTTTAAAATTTAAAATCTCGTGTATACATTAGTTATATTTGGTTAATTACATAGATTAAAAAAATATTAGTATTTAATATTTTATTGCATATAAAAGTAAATCTACAAATTGTTTTTTTTAAAAAAAAACCAATATGTAATATTTTAATGCTATTTATTTATCAAAACTGTTTAGTTTTTCTTATACTGGCGTTACTACAAATATTTTTGCAAATTTATAAAGCGTTGTATTAGAAAATGATAATTTATGTATATTTACATTTTCGACGTAATTTATTAATATTACTATTATAATTCCAAATTCGTAATTGCTTTAATAAAAATCCGATATTTATGTCATATGATGTAGTTCATGAATGTAACATCTTTAAGATTTCGGGGAACGTTATACCCTTTGATTAAAATATTTCTATGTAATTTAAATTAATTCATTTTCATTATGTTTCGCTATCTCCAACTAATATACTTATAAAATGTCTTTCTTACATTTTACCCGTGATAAGATGATAAACATCCAGGATTATATAAATATTTGATCATTATTTTTCAAATAAATACAATTTTGAAACTGATAACGTGTTTATCATGTAAATTCAATATAATTTATTTGTTTTAATTTGATAATTTTTAACTTGCAGTATGTATTTTGGTGTGAAGTAAGATTTAGATACCGATCTACTTTCTAGCTTAAATGATAAAGGTAAAACATCAATAAAGCCATGTAATTGATGTCCGGATGTGACCAGTGGCCAAATGGTTTTTAACCCACCGTTTGACTGATTTATATGTTACGCTCTAACTTTCTATTCCTTCAGTATTACTTTTTTCTCTCTTTCTTTCTTTAAAGATGTTCTATTTATATCGTCAATCTTATTTATGTCTGTTTCTTTTCTGTTTATTTAAAGACGTCGCTACTGAATTTAAAACGGTTTATTTTTGTTTATGTAACACAAAAATTTTATGTGAATAATTTTACAACATATATAAGTTTATTTCTTGTAACAACAAAAAATGTAATTTTACAAAACGTGCATCAGTTTTTCCTTCTGTGAAAATTTACTTTACTAGAAAAACATTGTTATCAGTCAAAGAGTGATCATCTGAAGTTTTATATTTTTCAGTGTTTTATACTATAATTTATAGTTGTATTTATAATTTTTGTATTTTTCAGTGTTTCCCTAAAACCAAAAATATTTAAAACATTAGATACAAGATTCTACATGTGCGGTAGTGTGTTGGAATATTATTTGCCTTAATACCTAATTTTTTTTTAATTTGGTTTAATCTTCAATCATTTAATTTTACGTGTAGTTTTGTATGAGATACAGTTCTATGTGTTTGGAAGGAATGTACTATGTATAAAATATATAAATTATTTGCAAAACATTCGTATTATGGCCACTAAAAACTTATGCTTCCACAAAAGAAATTTGACACGAAATTATGAAACAGTAACATTTTCATCATTACAAAGGATAAAATCCAGTGTTTTAAGTTTTTAACCTACAAACTGATCCCGGACTTCCAGAGACGGTTGAACCGCAAGCGGGTGGGAGTAGAATACGAGTTGACAGTTCCTCATCGGTTATGGTTGCTTGATCTGTTAACCGCTTTAAACTGTTTTTGACTGGTTATCGGTTGGATGCCTGTGCGCGAAGTCTTTGACAGTCCACGGAATATGATTATTGCGGAAGGAAAGATACCGCAGAACACACGGTGTTCGAGTGCGATCGGTTCTGGCAGCACAGGAAAGCACAGTTGAGAAACGTCAGCATACTTACCCCGTACAACATAGGATTACACAACAGACCGAATGGGGGCCTGGCACACGTTGTCGATGATGTTTGTCAGTATTATCTGCACAAAGATTGAGGAAGAAGTACCACGGCGAATTTTCCTTGATTGGGCTGTATTCGTATGCAAAACAGGTTCGCCTTCACGGAGAAGTAATCAACAAAAATGGTGATGGTGGAAAAGAATTCCTGGTAATTGGACTGTCAGTTCTTCGCCTCCGAAGAACTGGCAATCTATCTTATGCAATAGCGTATTTATTTGGAGAATTAGAATAATACATTTTTTGAAAGTCGTATAATTGAAAGGTATTGTTGCTATTCTATAAAGGAGCTTATAACAGAAACATTCCTCGCCCTCAAAGATTACTTCCGTAGCTATCTAATCAGAATAATATAATAAATCAATGACGACGAACGTTCACTCTTCGATACCGCAGATTACTCTTACATTCACCGCCCTCAAATATTACTCTGAACATTCATCATCCTCAAAGATTAGTTCCGTAACTATCTAATCAGTAATCAGAATAGGAAAGCCGATAAAAACAAAACCATTGACAGCACACGTTCACTCTTCAATACCGCAAATTAGATTTAAAATTCAACGTCCTCACATATTTTTTTTTTTTTGTCTTCAGTCATTTAACTGGTATGATGCAGCTCTCCAAGATTTCCTATCTAGTGCTAGTCGTTTCATTTCAGTATACCCTCTACATCCTACATCCCTAACAATTTGTTTTACATATTCCAAACGTGGCCTGCCTACACAATTTTTTCCTTCTACGTTATCGAATGCCTTTTCTAGGTCTATAAACGCCAAGTATGTTGGTTTGTTTTTCTTTAATCTTCCTTCTACTATTAATCTGAGGCCTAAAATTGTTCCCTTGTCCCTATACTTTTCCTGAAACCAAATTGGTCTTCTCCTAACACTTCCTCCACTCTCCTCTCAATTCTTCTGTATAGAATTCAAGTTAAGATTTTTGATGCATGACTAGTTAAACTAATTGTTCTGTATTCTTCACATTTATCTGCCCCTGCATCCTTTGGTATCATTACTATAACACGTTTTTTGAAGTCTGACGGGAATTCCCCTTTTTCATAAATATTACACACCAGTTTGTATAATCTATCAATCGCTTCCTCACCTGCACTGCGCAGTAATTCTACAGGTATTCCGTCTATTCCAGGAGCCTTTCTGCCATTTAAATCTTTTAATGCTCTATAAATTCAGATCTCAGTATTGCTTCTCCCATTTCATCCTCCTCAACTTCCTCTTCTTCCTCTATAACACCATTTTCTAATTCATTTCCTCCGTATAACTCTTCAATATATTCCACCCATCTATCGACTTTACCTTTCGTATTATATATTGGTGTACCAACTTTGTTTAACACATTATTAGATTTTAATTTATGTACCCCAAAATTTTCCTTAACTTTCCTGTATGCTCCGTCTATTTTACCAATGTTCATTTCTCTTTCCACTTCTGAACACTTTTCTTAATCCACTCTTCTTTCGCCAGTTTGCACTTCCTGTTTATAGCATTTCTTAATTGCCGATAGTTCCTTTTACTTTCTTTATCACTAGCATTCTTATATTTTCTACGTTCATCCATCAGCTGCAATATATCGTCTGAAACCCAAGGTTTTCTACCAGTTCTCTTTATTCCGCCTAAGTTTGCTTCTGCTGATTTAAGAATTTCCTTTTTAACATTCTCCCATTCCTCTTCTACATTTTCTACCTTAACTTTTTTACTCAGACCTCTTGCGATGTTCTCCTCAAAAATCTTCTTTACCTCCTCTTCCTCAAGCTTCTCTAAATTCCACCGATTCATCTGACACCATTTCTTCAGGTTTTTAAACCCCAATCTACATTTCATTATCACCAAATTATGGTCGCTATCAATGTCTGCTCCAGTGTAAGTTTTGCGGTTTGGATTCATTTACTAAAAAAAAACATATGCATGTCACTCGTTTTGACCTTATATCGCAGGATTGAACGAATCGATTTTCTTCAAATCTTGGTCAAAAATTTCTATATATAGGGCATTGAACTTGTTTAGTCTTTTTTTCAAAATTTGTTAGGGAGACATCGCGAAAAAACGATTTCGATTTTCTTCACGGCATATAAGTATTTAAAAAGTGTTTTATTTTTTTCTTAAAAAAAAATCAACCCCAATTTCTAATGTTGGAATATGTTTTTTTTCTTTTGCTCTATCTCCCTCCGGTTTAAATATTTTTTTTTTTTATAAATGTTTGAAAGTTTATACTTCATATGTAGAGTTATCAAGAAATGTCTATAATTTTTTTTTAATTTCCCGGATCTAAAATGCAGAAAAATGTTTTTGAAAATATATTTTTCTTTTAACTTTTATTGAATAAGGTGTTAAATTTAGAGAAAACTACTCAAGCAAATTTATCAAACTTAATCTATACATGAATATTTTTAGAAATATTTTTTTTAAATTTATTCCCCACCTCTTAAAAATATATATATTCTGCTTTTGTTTTTTGGCTCTAAAAATTTTAAATTTTTATTATTAATAGCCGGGAAGTCATGCAGCTTTTTCTTTATAATGAGAAACGCAGAAACGTCCTATGTAATCGTGTTCTTTGTTCGTTTACGGCTGAGAAATTTTTATGTAAAATTTAAGTTAATATGTTACTTAAATTAATGTAATATTTATGTAAATATGTTAAAAAACTAACGTGTGTGATCTTTAGTTGTAAGATAAAACACTAAACATCCGAGCCAGTTGTACAAAAGTTGGATTTAATATATAAGACGCTTTTTCCAGATGATATTTCAATTATTTATAACAACAAACGTCGACAACGTAATTTACAAAAGATGTTGACTATATTTAACTTGTGTAGGGAAGGTTATACTGTGGTGGGGCTCTGTGTGTTTTCCACATAAATTATCAATTTTGATATTAAATAATCTAAATTCTAGCCAATATCCTTCTATTTTCTTTATATTTTTATTTATTTTACAAATTTAAGAAAAAAAAAATTAATTATTCACTGCTACTTATTTTATGAATTCTGTTTCTCTATAGTCATTTACGTGTATACGGGCGAGCATCAGGCACATCAGTGTTTTACAAATGTTAACAATGATTAAATTAATCTGTGGTTGAGTGGTAGAAGATTACGGCTATCACCCGGATGGTTTTGTACTTAAAAACCTGTTAGCCGTACAATTTTTCATTATATTCCCAATCAAAATTTGTTAAGATTTTGAAATAAATTATTATAAAAATTTAAATAAAGTCTGTTGTGGAATATACAAATTACAATTCACTAAAAAAAAATTACACTATAACTCTGAATATTTATAAATTCATTTTAGATTCTAATATAAATAAATAGTAATGAATTGAAAATAGAAAAAAATACTGTATTTTTACTCAACGACATGACGGAGACGGTATATGCGTTTAGGGTAAGAGGTTGTGTGTATTACCATTTTCCTCAAAAACTACCGGACCGATTTCGATCCGGTTTTTTGCAGTATATCTGCATCACTTCAGAGCAGGTTCTTAGATTAATTTTAAGGTTATAAGTGGCCTGGAGACGCTCCAATATATTTGTTACTTAAAAGCAGCTTTTTTTTACTCACGGTTTATTTCGTCGTGGGTTTTTAAAATATTTAATTTTATTTACTTGACGATTAGGAAGTCGTTTATTAAGAGTATTTTTCAGTATTGAATAATTATTTAAGAAGTACCACTTACCTCTTTTGAAACATTTTATATTTTCTTTCGTAAAAAAAAATTATAAATCTTATTTTTCTATTTACAAATTTATTAATGTAATGTTATTTTAATATATTTCTCTGTTTTCGAGTTTAAGCACTGTATATAATGCATTGCTTCAAAACAAAAACAGCTGATTTTTATTATTTTGTAATAACTAATTTGTTACTTAATATTTTCTGTATTAATACTCTTTATCACTGTCATACTTGAGGTACCAGCACTGTAAAATTTTGTTTTACCAACCTGTACCAGCACAGGGGTCTCATTTTGGTTAAGGTTGTGCCTCAAAATGTTTCTTGTTAAATGCCCTTTTAAATAAATAATTACAAATTTATCTTCTTTTTTATCTAAAATGTCATTAGGATGCCGTAGGGGTTTGGAGTGCGATGGTCTAATAGCGAAAAATAGATTGTTTCGAGGCCCTCATTTTGGTTAAGGTTGTATCTCAAAATGTTTGTTATTAAATGCCCTTTTAAATAAATAATTACACATTTATCTTCTTTTTTATCTAAAATGTCATTAGGATGCCGTAGCGGTTTGGAGTGCGATGGTCTAATAGCGAAAAATAAATTGTTTCGAGATGGAAGCATTTGTCAAATTTCGTTTGTAACTCCTGAAATGTTTTTTTTTTAAGATTTACCGTACTGTATTAACATTCCGTAATGTTAAATTATATATATTATCATTTAATTAAACCACTGTAATGGTTAATTCTGCAGATGAATGTTATATAATTCTTACCAATTCTTACTGTTAACTATCTATTTTACGTTGTAAAGTAGAAGTTAGTAAAAATACATTTTAAAAACTATAACAATTTAAACTTGTGATGGAAATACATTTTTCATATAGTATGGAATATTTTATTTTGCGTGAAAAAAACTGTATGTATTAGGATTTTCAGTTGATAGGAGGCTCAAGGGATTTTAAGAAGGTAAATCAACGTAACATATATATATATATATACACATGAGCACGAGTTTTGGGAGATGGGTAGTGAAAGAGTAATGTAAAAACGTTGACTGAAATGAAAAGGGATGAGAGAGTTGAACCGAACGGGTGTATTTTAAACCACATCAATATTTTAGAGAACGGTTGTAGGATACATTTGCTGGATTAGAATTTACTTTTATTCATTATTTCTGACTTAATAACACCTAAAAGCCTTAAAGTTTAATAATACAAAATTAATGATTAAAATTGTTAATGTATCATATATTTATACGATTGGCGATCAAATAAATCGAAGATAAACTCAAAATTGATACTGGTCATAAAATTTTACAACCACTTCTATATTTAAAAGATGTTAATAATAATTATAAAAAAACTATTTGATATGTACATTAATAATTATTGCTATAATAATAATACTTAGTTCAGAATTATAACAATAATAATAAGTAATAATAATACGGCTTCAACTAACCTACAATTCGAATTAAATGTAATCAGTAGGTGGCTGGATACATGGAAATAAAGGGTTAATCAAGTCGAGCTATTTGACATTCACAGTAACGAGAGGATACTGTTCACGGGTCTACCTAGCTGACATTTTAATTTCACTTACTGAAAGTGTAAGGTAACTGGGTCTTCACTTGAATCGTCGTTCGACGTAGAAGGTTCATGTGAAGGAGAAGAGAAAGCAATTCAACGTGAAGTTCAAGGAAATTAAATGGTTGCTGGACAGGTGATCTGAGTTACATTTGTCTAATAAGCTACTTTTATACTCAGAAATTTTGAAAACAAATACGAACATTTTGCGTCCAACTATGGGGCACGGCAAGCAAATCAAATGTTGAAATTATACAACGGTTTCAAAACAAACTAACGAGGTGTATAGGTGAGACGCCATCGCTTGCTAAAAACGATTAAATCCACGAATATTTGGGTCTGCGCTACGTCAAGGAAGAAATACAACGTTTTAGTTTGAAACATGCCTTTTAACCGCGTTAACCACTTGGCCGTAAACTTCCTAAACAACGGTGAGGATGTTAGAAGACTTAAGCGACTATACGTTCTCGATATTAGTTCTATAGAGTAATTACACTCGCTGAGAGTAATATAACGCCTTAATGTACACGCCGATTGTGTATTAATCTTTCATTCCCTTCCTCTCTGTTCAATTTTTTTGTTTGTTTATTTTTTCTTTCCTAAATGTTTCATCAATCTGCTATTTATATGATTATTATTGTTATTGTTTTCCACTACACTACTAACAGAAAACTTCTTCAAAACTACCTTGTGTACGTACTACATTTTACCCTCAAGAAATTCTATATAGTAATATTATAGATTTGGAATCATCTTACGGGTGAAGGTCACGCAATCTTTCTCCTTCCACACACTAAAGTTTCTCCTCATTCCCCCCGTACTCAACGATAATAATACAATACTGAGTTATTTATTTTCTCTTTACAGGCCAACGTTTCGTCAACTCATCATACGTATTTATTAGCAAAATATTTATTACATTACTCTGGTTCGCATTAGAAGTTACTATCTCGTATCTGAAATGTTTTATTTTATTTAAAATATTTCCCTAATTTTCCCACACGTTCAAAAATTTCTACTTGAAGGTTTTCTGCTGTGTAACGAACGCATTTTCTCCAGTCATCTATTGTTACACGGTTTATGGCATCTTCCTATCTGAAATTTACTGTTTTTGGCTGTCGTCTCACTTTTTATCTGCGCCCAAACATTTTTGATTGGATTATACTGACAGTGATACAGTGGTAGTCGAATGACTTCATACCCCATTTCTGTTGCAATATAATCAAAAGCTCATACCGTCAATATTTTTCTCTGTGTTCATTTATAATAGATAATAATTCCGGAATTGTTTATGAATGTTATAAACGGATTTAAGACGTTGAAAACGACAAAATGATTGCAGTTCTAACAAATGAATAATCACAGTGTTGAAATGATGAAAATATCGACAATATAAAGGACTTTATGATCAATAATCGTAGAATCATTATTAGAGATGCTGCTGAAAGGTATCTGTTAATGGCTCGTGTAAAACTGACTGAAATTTTTAGTATGGACCTTTCAAAACGGGAAAGTTCTGAACAAAAGCAATATTACTGTACAATTGTTAGCTGAAGTTGCTGATGACTTAGAATTAATCAAACGTAAAGGTCCGATCATCCGGATGGAAGCAAAAAAAAACAGAAAAACTTTTGTTTTTTATATATATATATATGTATATGTATATGTATGATATGTGTATAGATGTTGATAGATACTCACAAAAAAAAAGATGAATTATTATAAGGATTATTACTGCTCTAATTATTTTTGTAACTAGTTTTATTTAATTAAGAGAAAAGTAATAGAGAGATTACAAAGACCTTTTTCTTTGTTTACATGAAAACAAAAGTTAAGGACTTATCTCGGTCTACGTAAGTAGTTACAATATGATTATCAATATATATATTGATAATACATATTATTATATATAGTACAATTAATATTTATATATACAGAAAAAAAGTATTGAATAGCTAACAAAAAAAAGCAACAAAACGTTTTCTTTGGTTACTTGAAAACCAGACATTAAGGACTGTCCCGGTCTACTTAACTTGTACGATCCAATAGATATTTTTTACTTCCTTCTACGAAGTAAAGGAAGTACTGTAATCACGAAAAATGTCGGTTTTCAGAGGTTTCAGCGAAAATATCCATTTTAACTAGTTTCGGCGTGACGTCTGTACGTACGTATGTATCTCGCATCTGAAAAAATTATAATAGATAATAATGATAAAAGTAACAAAAAATATAAATACATAAAAAATATATGTAATTAAATAAACGTATAGGTATGTAATGTGCGGTCCACATCAGATTTTTTTTTTTTAATCGAGAAAGACAAATAAAAGAAAAATGAAAACAAAAGTTAAGAAAATAAAAAAAATATTCAAAAAATAATTAAAATTCTTGTGTATATAACGGTAGGTCAGCAATAAAAGAGACACGAACGTAAAGTACAGTTTTTTTTGTGCTTACAACAAGCTTAACAAGAGTTTCTCCTATTCGCTCTCTTCCTCAATAAAATCTTTTTCCTAAATGTTTCTCCTGCTCTCAGACCCTTCTTTTCCTAATGTAGTAAACGAGATAGTGTTAATATACAAGTGATTGTTGTGTATCAGTTACACAGTATATTCTCGCATGTGTAAGAGAAAGAGATAGCGATACAATTTTTTTCCTTTCTCTTTCAACCCCTATTGTCTCTAGTTCTTTTCAGATTAACTCATTCACATTTGTTGTAACTGCACATAACGGCTACGTCCCTAGGATCTCATTGTGCACAGCTCTTGTTTAATAATAATTACTTCTTTTGTGATAGTAACATTTCTCTATAATATACTCGTTATCTTTAAAATTCCCGTTGGAGCATTTCAAACATCCAGCTTGAAAATTTCTAAAGATTGTGTGTACACGTGCGCACACGCGCATGTGACTCTGAAAGTCCTTCAAATTATACACTTCCGCCACAATTTTAACTGATCTCTCTATTACTTTTCTCTTAATTAAATAAAACAAGTTACAAAAATAATTAGAGCAGTAATAATCCTTATAATAATTCAAATTCCCTTTGTGTTTAAATTTTTTATGTTTATCCGACTAAAAGTTACTAATTTATAGATTGAATTACACAAAATTTTATCAGGTAATCCCGTGAAGTTTTAAAAATAAAATCACAAAAAATTTCTATTCAATTCATACTGGATTTTGAACTATCCGTCCCAATTTACCGGAACCGTACATAAATTTGAATAGCAAAAAGGATGACGTGCAGAGAAGGGTTTTCATTGAAATTCCTCAAAGTATGTATACATACTTTATACAGTAGTATATAAATATGCGATAAACATAAATAAGTACATAGAAAGATGCGTCGAAGGACGTTCAACTTCATCAACGATCCTTCGACGCATCTTTCTATGTACTTATTTATGTTTATCGCATATCGTTGATGAATTTCAGAACATAAAAAGCAAAAACAAAACACCAAAAATACACTTATCAATCATACAAAGAATAAGTAATTAAATAAAGAAACAGTGAGATAAATCAAAGTATCAATAAAAGTAAATGGTGAAATGAAATGAAGAATTTTGACGATGTACAGCACCCTAGGATAGCCGATTCACCTCAAATTTCGGTGAACTTACAGATCTAATATACGCAGTCGTTTTAGGCGCCTAACATCCTAACTGTTATTCAGGAGGTTAACCGCGAGTCAGTTAACATATTTGTTCAGTCTCATTTTTTACCATGTACCGAATCGTTGAATCTCCTTTCGAACGGTTGGCTATTCCAAATAATCGTGTATTTCAGTGTTTTTCGCAAACCACGATGCTTCTGTTATATTTCTCAATAGTTTTTTTTTTTTTTTGAATCGCTGTATGACGTCGATGTTACTCTCACTTGTCGTGCTTCATAGTAACCGCTGAGTACAGCAGTTATTTGTTAGGTAATGATACTTGCGACCCCACTGCTTAGCAACCAAAACATTCCCCTGAACTTAATATTAAGCTGCTTCCTTTTCTTTCCGACATGAGTCCCTCATTTCTGACGGTGATCGAGATGCAGGTCTAGGCATGGCGCGCTGTTAGCATGCAATATGCAGATTTCATATTTCTAATTTTGAAATTGAGATGTACTTTTATTGAATGTTCCTTTGCAGGGAACTGTGCTGGGTCCCTTGTTTTGCTTATTATTTATTATTCTTCTGCTTCAATATTTGAACCGTTAATTGTTCCTTTGTACGAGAGGAATTCAAAAGAATATTTACTAGATGGATTATATCTATAAAACGTTGCATTGCGCTCCGCAGGTGTTCTTTGGTGGTTGGGTTTCAATTAACCACATTTCTCAGGATTGGCGACCTGAGACTGTATACAGTTAATTCACATTCATTTATATTATTTTCATTCATCCTCTAAAGTAATACCTTACGATGGTTCCGGAGGCTAAACAGAAAGAGATATACTCCATTCTTGACGTGATCATTATACTTTCTCCTTTCATGTAGTTATTCTAGCTACAGTTGAAATTAATAACTTAAAATTAAATGTATCTATCGTATACAGTTTCCATGGTTTTAAGTAAAAAAATTAAAATATCTTAAACAGAAAATCATTTTTTTTTCCAGTAAAAAGTGTGATTTTGAATTCTAACATCATTGCATAGTAAAAAAATATTTATTTTAAAAATAGTTGTATTATAATAATGTAAGATATTTTATATTTACCTACAAGGTAAGATATTTTATATATTTTTTATACTATATAACGAATTTAGTTGTGAAATCTAAAATAAAAAAGTCTATGTGGACACTACATGACTTCCTTGAACGACGATTAAATTACATATACACTTATTGTTATTGAATGATTTATTACAATTTTTTTTACAATAAGAGGTTAATAATTATAAATAATACAATATATTAAATTAAAAATAAGTCGGATTCGAACCAATGTCCTCCCCTTGTAAGATACAGATATTTCATTAATTAGAATTTTATTTGGGTAAAACTCTGAAACCAGTGAAAATAAGTACCGCTTATTAACCTCGTTGAAAAGCTCTCAATGAGAGCTTATTACTGCAATTAGGAAAAAGCCAAAAATCCAAATTTTTGGGGATTTTGGTCTTTTTGGACACTTTTGATCCAGTCGACTGCAATCAAATGGGAGGTGCACAACTAGATATTACAACAGTCCTAAATGCAAAATTTCAACATCCTATCGCTAATCATTTTTGTGTTATGCGAGATGCATACGTACGTACAGACGTCACGCCGAAATGCATTCAAGGATGGTGAAAATTGCTATTTCCGTTGAAATCTGAAACCGAAATTTTTCGCGATAACAATACTTCCTTTACTTTATGCAAAGAAGTAAAAATGATTGAATGTTGAAGATGTTTAAAATATTTATAATGGGTGCCATAACTATTATGATTTTAGGCGATTTTATTCAAGACAAGTTTCTGTTGCTTAAAACAATCTATTCATGTTTAAGAACTACTACGTCTCATATTAAGAATACTAAAGATGTCTCCACATTTAATGTAGTCTACTTAATAATAACTTTTTTCTCATAAACCACAGTAATTTATTTTCAGTTCAATCCATTACAGATGATACAGGGAATATTTTTTTATGGTTCATTTAGAAATAATAAGGAAACAGATTTTATGTTATTTCAAAATAATCTCCAATTAAAAATGAGAATTGCTTTTTTGTTTTGTTAACATTTTTTGAAGTATAGTATTTGTTACATATTTTAAAATCGAATATAAAGTGATCAGCACTGTCAAAGAAATTAATTTTCGTAAGTATTTACTTAGATTAATGAATGACTTAGATTAATAAATAGAAAGAAGATTGCAAGATATTTATATCTCATGACAAATGATTTCTGAAATTATTGTAAAATTAACTTTCGCAGTTCTATTAACGTAGAATCTAAAAGCCTTTTAAATTATTACGCATTTGTTTTACAAACTTATATCACAATTCTATCAAGGCAAACTAAAACCTTTAGTGTCTTGTCAAAGATAATCAACAAACGATAAATAATTAACAAAATCTCCAAATAGAAGATTCCATTAATTTAACAGGTGTCCTATAAATGGAACATCCTTGTTTCTGTAATGGACCTAATACAAGGATAATCTTAGTTAAAGTTAAAGTCTCGTTAAATTCATTAGTCTCTAAAAAAATTAAAGGGAACTTTTAACGTAAAATATACTAAATTCAATTAGAAAGAAGTAAAGAAGTAAAAAACAGCAAAGGACTGCATAAATTTCCTACCTTTATTTTTGATGATTTTTTCAAATTTAAAATATACCATACGGTTTTTATATAATAAAAATCTGATGTGGGCACCACATGACTTCCTTGTACGCCTATTAAATTACATATACACATTATTTTTAAAATGAAAAGTACATAAAATTTTATTCCATTATTAACTTTATATATTTTTTCATATTTTTTTAATTTTAATTTTTATTATTGAATTATTATTTATCGCAAAAACATTTTTACAATCACAGGTTAATCGTAATTAATAAATAATTAATTGTAAATTAAAAAAAAGAAAAGGAAATGAAGTCGGATTTCAACCGATGTGCCTTCCCATTGTAAGATCCAGATATTTCATTGATTAAAATTTTATTTGGCTATTAACTTTGGAAGCAATGAAAATAAGTACCACTTATGATACATCGTTGAAAAGCTGAAATGATGACTTATTACTCAAGTTAAGAAAAAGTTCAAAATCAATTTTTTTTAGATTTTGGGTTTATTTGGACATTTTTGGTCCAGTCAATTGCAATTAAAATGGGAAGTGCGCACAACTAGATATTACAACAGTTCTAAATAAAAAATTTCAACATCCTACCGCTAATCGTTTTTGAGTTATGCGAGATCTATACATACGAACATACTTACTTACGTACCTACAGACGTCACGCCGAAACTAGTCAAAATGGATTCAGGGATGGTCAAAATGGATATTTCCGTTGAAATCCAAAAACCGAAATTTTTGGTGATCACAATACTTCCTTTAGGCTTCGTACAAGGATGTAAACATTTAAATATACTATATTTATTTAGATTACATTAGCGAAATATTTAAACTATTTGTTATGTTCATAAAAAAATTGAGTCCGAATTTATCCCCTTGATCAAATGACGTGTTTACCTTAAAAGGTTTGCAGTAGGAAAAGTATAATAAAAAAAAATTCAAAATTCTTAGTAGAAAATATTGAGGCCCAATTAACCCCTCTTGAACTTACGTTTTTATCATCAAACTATGCTGTATTAAAGAATAATTACCAAAAAAAAATAATAATTTTTTTTTTAAATAAAAATTTGTAGTAAAAAAAATTTCGGTCACATTTAACTTCCTTGTTCGACTCCAGTCTCATATATGAAAAAATTATTTATGCCAGATTTCAACTTATCTAGTCAACGGGTTTTCGCAAATAAAACTGTTTAGAAATAATGTTGAATTTCTCTCGACCCTAAATCCTGAAAGTAGTAAGTATGATTATCACGTCAAAAATGGGGTATATCACTTTTTCTGTTTAGCCTCCGGAACCACCGTAAGGTATTACTTCAGAGAATGAATGAAAATAATATAAATGAGAATTAACTGTTGTCTTGTACACTCTCAGGTCGATCACTCTTGAGAAATGTGGTTAATTGAAACCTAACCACCAAAGAAAACCGGTATCCACGATCTAGTATTCAAATTCGTATTAAAGTAACTGCCTTTACTAAGATTTGGTCCTTTGAACTCTCGACTTTGAAATCAGCTGATTGCGATGGCGAGATAACTACTAGATCAATCCGTTGGGCTGAAAAACAGAAAAATAAAGATAGGGTATCGGGTTTAGGCGTAAAACGTCTTTAAAATCACAATGAAACATACGGGTACCAGAACAGAAATTTGTAGCGTAACGAAAAGTTCTATACCGTCCTGCCTTAATAACTCCCTGACTATTAGTCTCACAGACGTACATGACTCACAGAATAATTAATTAATTAGTTTAATAAATTAGCGCTCTCACTCATATTCGTTCAGTGTAGCTCACAACTTAGACGTGATTCGTATGTTTGTGTTTAGTTTGTCGAGATAGATTGATTTAAGTAACAATAAATGTATTTTGTACAATATTTATGTTTAACAAATTAAAGTAAACATGTAAAAAAGTATAAAAATTCAATACGTCAGCCTCAGCTCGCACAAAAGCCAGTCGCGGAAATATAAGCTACGCATATCTTTGGAAAGGGGAGGTTATGGGCCATTTACAAGTACCCCGATATCCGGTGCCGAGCGAGCGACACTGTTTCGGGAACGTCGCAAAGCTGATACGGCGCGCTTAGGGAACGATGCGGACGGCGCGAGCACCTCTACCGCTGCTTATTATGCCTTATGTCTTACTTCTGATATCATAGACTAATGTTGAACAAAATTGTCGTCAAATATTAGTCGAAATCAATATCATGTACCATTTAGTGTCTGTTTTATGTTAAAATTAAATTTAGTACGCATTCAATGTTTCGTTTTTATTTCAATCCAATAAACTAAAAGTGACTTGCTGACATACAGACCGACCAATTTATCTGTAGAGTTGGTCAAGTTTGACTTTCAGTTTTGTTAAAAAAAAATAGATAAGTTTGTTCAAAGTAATTAGATAAGTTGGTCGGTCTGTAGCACGGAGGAACGTTAAACCAACAACCGTGCGCCTCGACACAGCCCCACCCGATTTTTTTTGCAAATTTATACGTTTTAAGGTCTAACCTAAAGCAAAAACATTATTACAGGTGTATATCGCACTGCTTTTGATCTTATATCTCAAATGTCAAATTTGGCTCAAATAATTTTTTATATGGAGCATTGATCAATTAATCTTTTTTTTTCAAAATTCGTTAAAGATGTGGGAGAATATCTCGGCAAAAGCGATCTCGATTTTTTCAAAGACATTTAAGAAAAAACTTTATTAAAGCAATTTTGTTATCTACGATGCTTACATAAATAATCCAAAAATACTTCATAGCTAAAATATGCTTCTTGGTTTTTTTGCTATCGGTTAAGAAATGTCTATATTTTTTTAAATATTAACTCCCGATCTAAAATAGCAGAAAAGTTTTTGAAAATTTTATTTTATACTTTCTTTAATGAAGAGTGTATTAAAGAGAAAATTTTACTAAATTTATTAAGCTTAATCTACATGTTTTGAACAATTTTTCTTAAAATTTATTCCTCATCTCTAAAAAATATGTATTCTGTCTTTTATGTGTAACTCTTTTAATTTATATTATTATTGTTTTTCTGTACTTTTCTTTGTCACTAAAAGGGCTATTAAAATTATTAAAGTAGCTTTGTCACCTGTATCATATTCCGGACTCAGTATTAGAAGCGCATTCTTTTCATTTCTTTTTTTTACCAAATTATGTTGATAAGACAGATAGAATGTTTTAAATTAAAAAAGAAAAATTTATGTTAATAAGGAAAAATTAGTGTTTAATTTTTCTGTATTAATAACCTAAATATTTATGTTGACATACCTTCATATTATATTATAATTTATTTTATAAAAGTATGATCTTTATTTCCTTTTTATATTTTTGTTACAGGTGTACTTTCTTCTTACATTTGTAGTTATGTTTGCATTCGTTTACGAAGAAAGTCATTATTACAGTGGTCAAACGTCAACGCCAAAAAGTCCTAGTATTTTGGAACCTGATGAAATATCTCCAAGTGAGTTACTTATTTTTTCGAATAGTATTTTGAATGGTATTGAGTTATCTATTTATGTATATTGATTAAATGTGTAACTTTTAATTCTTTATTTATTTTTGTACAATTCTAGAGCTTGTATTTAGAATTGTATTATACAATACAATTCTAGAGCTTATGTATTTAGTTTTACTATCATTGTGGAACCATGAAAAATCATTATTTAAAGAGTTCCATTGACAACATTTAAAGAGATATTGTGAAAACAAAATTACTATTCAAAGAATTGCAATCAAAGTTTAGAAAATCCAGTTGACACCCAAGATTGGATAAATTGTGACTGGTTTATGGCTGGGACTATGTACCAATGTTCAAGAAAAAAAGGCTTCATTCTCAAGGTAGCAAAAATTGATTGTGTCAAAACGCACCTACTCGACTGGTGACGGGGTCCATCAGTAACCAGGTAGATGAAAGTTAGTTCAACATACGTTTAAGAAATTAAATTTGTACCTAAAACCTGGCGCAACTACATTGAACGAAAAAAATTATTAATCAAATTGTTTAATCATCATTAAATTTTCATTGTAAATATTTTATGGGTTCCCCCTTTTAATCTTTAACGTAAGGAATATTATTTGAAAAGATCTAATAATAAAACGCGTTAAATTTCACGTATGTTTTTAGTTTTTGTGACTTACCGTCAATAAAACTGACCTCTATTGACAAATTTACTGATTATTTAGTAGAAAATTAAACTAGTGGAAAAACAAAATTTGCATTACCTTTATGGGCATCATCATTAAAAAATTTACGTTCATATATTTTTTAGGTGGGTGCAATAAAGAATAAACAGACGTATATTTAGATTTAAATAAGAACTACTAATGTGCGAATTTTAAAGTGGATTCATGAATACTTAAAAAAATAAAACACAAAAATTGTTTGGAAATGAAAATAAATTTTAGTATATACAAACGGTTTCATATTGTTATAGACTAAGTTTAGAGACAGCGGTATTTGTGAAAATTTAAAAAAAATCTATAATGAGATTAAAAAAGTAATAAATAGATAAGAAATAAAATTAAAAAAATAAAAATTTTAATAAAACATACATAATATATGTTTGTGCGAAGAGCAATCTAATCGCTCGACAACATTGTAAAACCTCTTTAAAGATATTAACTGGGCTGGCCTTAAATCTTATATTTTTGTATCAATTATATATTTTAAGAACATCTTCCTTTCAGCCGTTTTGAGTATTATTAGATACAAGGTAAGAGGGAAGTGATAAATGTAACGAAAGAGTACTGCACGGCTCTTTGCCTAGCATTCCTCTCTGTCAATCAATCAACAGTTATGACAGCCCTACTACCCTTGTGAAGTGACACGGACTAGTTAAAATATTGAATATTATTTATAAAGAATCGTCAGCACTCATTAATGTTGGAGAAAATACTGACGAATTTTTAATTGAAAAAGAGGTAAAACAGTTACTCAGTATCTCCAAAAATATTTATAGCAGTCATAGAAATGACATTTAAAAGAATTAAACTGGAATGAGAAGCGTATATGGATCAGAATTAGTGGAGAGCAACTAATGAATCTAAGATTCGTCAATGACGTTTTGCTGTTTGCTAAACGTTTAACAGAATTGCATATGCCCATGGATGATCCTGTTACAGTTTGTAAAGTGGTTCGCTACCAAATTCTGTTCAGAAACACAGATAATGTGTAATCAGTGGGTAACATATGAAAGAATTACAATGGAGGACAACAAAATGGAAAGTATTGAAGAATATACCTACTTGGATCAACTCATCAATATGAATAACTCCCTACTTCCAGAAGTCTTAACGACGAATAAAACGGGTCTGGAGAGTATTTGGACGTACCTCGACGATTTTCAAGTCAAGAATGTCTGTGATTCTAATGAAACAAGTATTTCATCGATGTCTTCTGCTGGTACTTACTTATGGCTGTCAAACACGAACATTTAGCAGCGCGATAAAGATAAAAGTAAAATCATTACAACGAGGAATGGAACAAAGTATGCTGGAACTGACTAGACTAGATAGAAACACAGCAGTCAGTATTAAATTTATTAAAAAAAGCAGATGTGCTAGAGCATCTGGGCAGTGGGCAGTGGGCAGAGCACATTGTAAGGAGAGAGGAAGGTCGTTGGAAGGCTTTGATGCTGGACTGATCTCCGAGATATTTGACTCGGCCTAGAGAAATAGGCGCGCATAGGTGGCATAAAGAAATCAAAGGGACTGCTGGGATCAACCCGTAGCAGAGGGCTCGAGACAGAGTGGAGGTGAACTTAGTCAGAGAGGGTGATTAGCAGGAGTAACCGGAAGAGACGATATCCACAAAGGATTGACATGGTTGCACTTAGTTACACAAGTGAGCAGCTGCGATAGACTGTTGCTCAGCCCAAGCTGTTATGAGCCTCATAATTATTGTACGTCACCAAAAAAAAAAAGACAGTGCTTGATTCGGTTTGCAGAAACAAAATCAGTTAGTCATATAAATAGATGATATGCGAGTCTATATTAGAAATTATCCGAGTGAAAAATCATAAATGGCATGAAAAGTTTTTGGAAACCGTAAGCGTTTTAAAAGAATATTCATCTGGTTGACCTAAAACAAGTAACGGACACGCAGCCTTTCCAGCGATGTCTAAACCGTTCATTTCGTAGTTAATCGTCACCAAAACATTCCCAAAACCACTGTGCTTGATAGCGTTCCCAACTTCGTGCTTATAAATTGCAGCTACGCCGTGAAATTAAATCTAATGCTAAGCCTTATAGTTCAGTTTGTAAAATCCTTGTTAGACTTCATATCTTCTCTTGAAAACTACTTACTTTGCATTTTCTTTTCTGACGGAGCAAAATCTCCCAAAAGTGAATGCCTGGCGTGGTATTAATCGAATTTTTGGACCATGTTTTTTTCACAAGCAGATTATTATGGTCATAATGTACTCGGACATGTTAGAAAATTTTGTGATTAAAATTATCGAGGGCCTAATTTTCCAATAGGATTTAGTCCCTCCACATCATGCAGAAATTATGCCCACTGTGCTCATTGAGAGAAGACCGGATTGGCAGAGAAGCTCTCATCGTTTGACCACCGCGAACGGAGTCCTGATTCGACACCGATGGATTTCTTTTTTAGGTTATGTAAACGTCATCTTATCCCAAAAAATAATTCAGTCACTTGATCACCTACGCCAAAGAATAACAACAGCCGGGGAGGCGATTTCTATAGCCTGCAAAAAAAAAATGTATTTAAATATTATAAAACAGCACAGATTTTTTTTGGAAACTTGGTATGTACAACAACAGACTTTAGAACAACAGATTTTAGGCAGTTATGTTTTTTCAGCCACTTGTAGATATTTACAGAACTATTTGCATTAGATAATTTCTTTATATCGACTATATTTTGATATATCTTGCTAAAAATGCAATAATTTTTCATTTTAATTTGCATTTTCAGTAATTTGTAATGTACTGAAAATTATATATTTATTTGTTTTTTTTTTATTATTACATCTCTTACTATATTCGATTCTTCACGTCAATAACCATAAGAAATCACTAACAAAGATTTAATTAATGTCCTAAAAATTTCAGTACAACCTCATTTCACCGAAGTAGCTGAAATCCGAGCGAAATATTGCACTTGTCGTAACTCGCAAACAAAACATTTTAGAACAAACTTTTAATGAATTTTTTACCATTATTTTTACAAGTAGAATAGGTTTTGAAAGTAGTGATACATTTTGTATACAGTGCGAATTCTCAGTAGAGTGATACACGCTCGGTATAAGTCGTGCAGAGTCTATTTTAAAATCTATTTTAAAATCTGAGATGAAAATCAGTTTCTGTTAACAATAATGATTTTTTATACTTGTTAGAATTTTTTTTTAACCTCCTGGTCCACCGTTAGGTATTGCTTCAGAGAATGAGATGAATTATTTGTAGCGTGTGTGAAAATCCCATGCCTTACCGAGATTCGAACCCGGGACCTCCGGATGAAAGCCCGAGACGCTACCACTCGCACTACGGAGGCCGACACACTTGTTATATTTAAGTTTACTTACTTTATGCCAATATACAATGTCATATATTAAGTTTGACATTAAATGTTATCAAAAGGAAAAAAAAACAAGTTTTATATTTAATAAAAATTTAACCAATAAAGTAATAGATCTCTTTATATGAAAACTCAAGTCTAAAATAAACATTCATTTGTGAATATTTATTTTAATTTTTTTTTTTGTTTAAATTTTCAGTTAAATGTGGTAAACTATTTGTTCAACTTCATTCATTTTATGGATAAGAAACTACTATTTCGCTGATGAATGCTGAGTAGTCTAACAAATGAAGATCGTTTTGCTAGGGAAGCGTTGTAAAATGTTTACTCTTTTCCTTCTGTTGAAGTTGATCATAGTGTAGGTCAGCAATCAAAGTAATTCTTTTTTCTTATATTCTACATTGAATCCTCCTTTTAAACTAATAGAAAATTTACGAGTTTTTTATTTAAAAAAAAAAAAATCAATTCAGAAATAAAAAAGTAAAGTTAATAATAGAATCATAACATTGAATTATTAATTTAAAAATATTTTTTCGTAAAGTAATAGATTTGTCAAATGATTACTGAAATCTGATGACAAAAATAAATAAATAAATAAAAAAATTACAAAAAATATCAGTACATCTCTTTAATTTCATTCAACGTAATTTACGATTTTATTTTGTCACCATCTTTTTTTATTTGTTCTATTACAAAAAACGTTAGAAAATGTTAGCATTATTTACCCGGTTACGCCGATAAATTTATTAATTATAAACATTCATACTTAATATCTTAATTACTAAATGATTACAATGCATACAAATTCTACAAATATGTAAAAAAATAGCAAAATGAAACGAGTAAAACGAAATTGCAAAAAAATAAAATCGTAAAAATATCTGCGAAATTGTGAAATAAAATAGTCTTAAAAAGTCATTATATATTTTTGCACAATTTTTCCGTACTAAAAACCTATCTAATAATCCTAATACCCATCAAAACTAGTTTTATAAACGTTGAGATAGAAAAAAACTAAAAAAATATTTCAGAATATTTTTAAATTTGTGAGCAAAATTATCAAGGGGACTTTTTTATTGATTATGATGATGACTAATAAATAAAATATAAGCATCAAAATTCCCAAATTTAGAATAATTTTTATTTTTATTTTAAGGGATTCCGTAATTTAGGAAAACTTTATTTATAAAGAAGTGATTCCTAACAAAAAACAATCTGATGTTGACACCACATAACTTTCTTATACGCCAATTAAATTACATACACGCATTTTTTGCTGTACTTCATTTAAACGTTTTCATTTGAAAGTGAAATACGATCCTCCAATTCTTTAGTAAAGTGGACAGTTACACAACTGCTGAATTAATAGTTTTTATTAACATAAAATATTTATACAATTATTAATTCAACAATTTTTACTCGTATTACTAGATTAGTATTATTCGTATCTTCGTGAGTTGCTGATAAAAAAGTTTTAGATTTCTGGTGGGTCGTACAAACAAAAGTTAATAATAATTAAACTATTTCGTTTAGTGAACTCCTGTATATTGGTTACAATTGTTAATTTCAACCTAACGGTGTAAAAATTCAGTTTTTATTATTAGATTATTTGGTGAATAATAAAAAATGAAAAAAAAAAAACAATCATACAGGAACAAGAAAGATAACATGAAGAAATATATCTAAAAAAAATGACAAGATGAGTATGAAAAGGAAAAAAATGTTAAGAACAAGGGAATAATAGAAAAATTAAGAGATAATGATAAATATAAAGAGAACGAAAATATTAAAACCAAAGAAATAATAAAAAGATTAACAGAGGATGATGAATATAAAGAGAGAAAATTTGAAAACTAGGGAACGCTTACACAAATTAAGATCAGAAGAATCATATCAAACCAAAGAGCGATTAAATACAAAAACAAAAAAAAACAAATAACGAAATGACGATCAACTCCGACTTAGGGAGAATATTGTCCGACAATATCAGAGGAGTAATAACTAAAAGAATTTGTACAATTTATTAAAGATCGGACATGTTTGTCTCAGTGTATATTTTGTTCTTGTTTTCAGTCACTCTGTAGTTAACTTTAATGTAGATAAAATTAAACTAGAAAATCCAAAAGTAGTAAATATTAAATAATCAGATGTTTCACCAAATATATAACATATACACATACTCGTATATAATGCCTATTAAATTACATCTATACATTTTTAAAAGTACATAAAATTTTATTTTACCAATAATTTTTTTTCATTTTTTTTTTATTATCTTTGAATTATTATTGTAAAACTTTTTGTACAATCACGGGTTAATAATTATTAAATCAATATATTTAAATTAAAAAAGAGAAAATAATAAAAATTAATCAAAAAAAACAAAAGGAGATGAAGTCAGATACTAACCGATGTGCCTTCCTGTTGAGATCTAAATATTTTATTAATTAAAATTTTAATTTTAATGCACAACTAGATGTTACAACAGTGCTAAATCCAAAATTTCAACATCCTACGGGTAATCGTTTGATAGTTATGCAAGATTCATATGGACATATATACTTACATATGTACGTACAGACGTCAAGCCGAGACTAGTCAAAATGAATTCAAGATGGTCAAAATGGATATTTTTCGTTGAAACATGAAAGCCGAAATGTTTCGCGATCACAATACTTCCTTTACTACGTACAAAGAAGTTAAAAGAAAAAAGGAGATGAAATCTGAAGACCAACATTTTTGTGATAACAATATTTCCTTGACGTACAAGGAAGTAAAAATAAAAAAGTTTTCTTTTAAAATATTGAAAGTAAAAGTATAACTTTTATGAAAGTAATGAAAAATTGCCTTTCATTTTGGGTCCGGAATATAATATAGGTGCCAAAGCTAATTTAATTTTAATAGGTCTTTAACTGATGAAGAAAAATACATAAAAAAAGATTTAAAAAGAAACAGAATTTAATTATAATTTTAAAGGTAAAATAAATTTTAAGAAATATATCCAAAAATACTCATTCATAGATTAAGCAAATTTTTAAGTAGATTTTTAACAAATTGACCTAACTAAAGTATTCTCTAAATCTAACACCCCCTTCAATAAAGGATAAATTAATGAAAACGAAATTTAAAAAAAATGTTCCCGCATTTTAGGTCTGGGGTCGATAATTTAAAAAAAGATGTAGGCATTTCTTGATAGCTCTGCATATTGTGCGAAATAGTATGAACATCAAAAAATATTTAAATCGAAGAAAAAAAGAGCGAAACTACAAAAAACATAAATTTCAATTTTAAAAGGTGGAGTTTGAATACGTTGTAACAAATTTGCTTTAATAAATACTTCTCTAAAATGCCTCTGAAGAAAATCGAAATTGGTTTTTTTGCATTATCGCCCACCCCATTAATAAATTAAAAAAATAAATAAATAAATATCATCAATGCTTTATATGTAGTAATATTGGAGCCAAGTTTGAAGAAAATCAGTTCATAATAATTTAAGAACCGTAAGATTGATCTTATACCTTAAGAACAATCTTAAGGTATAAGGCCAAAAGCAATGCGACATATATTACGTACTTACAATACATACATGTTTTTTTTTTTTTGGTCTAAATGAACTAGTTCGATTCTAAAAGAGATATGTAAAATCCCGATATCCATTTTCGACATGATCGCTATATTTTTCCCTTTAATAAAGCTATTCGACATACGAGAATACTCGCCGGTAAAGTAACTGCCTAAAATATTCCCACAAAACTGTCGATCTTTACTTAACATTTAAATTAACGATAGAATTTTTTTCTGTGAAAGAAACTTTTTTTTTATTCTTAAAATAAAGGTTATTTTTAGTACGTTATAAAGTGCTTAAGAGACTACTTTATAACTAGTTAATTGTTCATGAATTTAAATTGGGTTTATTTACTCTGTAAATTTGTTTAAAATAGGACGATAAAATCCGGTATTTACGAAATAAAAAGAGATTTATTTAATTGCGGTCATTTTGTAACATATATATCCTCAAATTACTTTTCTAACTTACTTTTTATTTATTTTTTTTTAAAACATTTCAGTGTTAACGTCAAATGTTAGTAATTAGCCTTAACACTGGTTTTGGTGCATTTTTTTTGCGTAAGCTGTAAAAATATACGTCTTTCAGTTAGATTAATCCTCTTATTTTTTAGCATCGTTACTGCGTTTACTTTTGATGCTGAATTAAAAAGTTTTTAGTAAATTTTATCTCTTTCTGTCCCTTTCGTTGTTTAATTTCAAGTGTTATTTTATTCAGTAGAATATTCTTGTATTAATAAAAAATTTTATGCTGGGTTTTTATTTTTATAATATTTTTAATTAAGTCTTATTCTTCGTTAAGTGGATCAACTTTCATAATTATTTTTGTTATATAAAAAAATCAACTAGTGTCTGATTATATTATAGTATATAATAAAACTAGTGTCTGTACATCGTTTTCTTACTTAGATTCCATTTATTATTAATTTCGTTATCTATTGGTGCTACAAGGGAAAGTATAGTGATCGACCAAAATTTCGCCTTTCGGAGTTTTCACAGATAACGACCATTTCACAAACTTCTTATTCCAAAAACCACAAAAAAGTTATAGAAATTTTCATAAGATGTTGTACGTAGGTACAATTATCGACATATAGTATCTCGAAATGGAAAGAACAATACTTCTTTATTGTTGTGAGTTACTGGGAATCGAGTTATCGAAATCGTACGCGAAGTGTCAACAAGATTTTTTAAATGCTTTTCCAGATGCTAATGTGCCAAACAAATACACTGTATGTCATCTATTTAATCGTGTTCGGAATACAGGTAGTGTACGTACTGTAAGCGTACCTGCCGTCTAAGTGCTTCAACTGACGACGGTCTGTAGACTATAAATGAAACACTTCGAAAACTTTCTAACCAGATTGGGCTATCTTATGGAAGTGTTCATAAGGCTACTAAAGTTCTAAAATTACATCTGTACCGGATTGTCATCAGCTCCAAGAACCAGATATGGAAAAACGAATGCTGAATTCTTGGTGGTTTAAAAATTTCATTCGAAATGACATATTTGTTCTAGATAAGGATTTTTTCAACGATGAAGCTTGGTTTTATCTTAGCGGATAGGTTAACTGTACATTACCGAATATGTTCTTCAGAGAACCCACATGTGTTCCACCAACAGCCATTATATTTTAAAAAATTTGGGATGCGGTGTGGTATATCTCGTCGGAGAATTGTCGGGCCTATCTTTTTTTGTGGAGACCGTCACAGCTGAACGGTATCAAGAAATAATCACGGAGTTTATGATTAAATTCCGTGATAATTTCTTGATATAGCTTTACTGAACGTGATTGCTGGCTACAACAAAGATGGAACAACTTCACACACGCGGCTTGCAGTAGTATGCAATTTCTTCGCGATTTCATGATGACCGGATAATTTTTCGTGGTCTATGGCCTCCTCGATCACCGGACCTGAGTCCTCCCGATTTTTATTTGTGGGGCTTTTTGAAAGATATGTACTCAAACAAACTTGATGAACTGACGCAAAATATTGAATACTGTATATCAAATGTCACTGCTGCTACACTGAAAAAGGTCGCATACAATGTAAGAAAACGGGTTGATTCATGTGTAAAAATCATGGAGGACATTTCTAGCACTTATTATAAAATTATAAGTAAATCTTTTGTAAATATTAATATTATTTTGCAAATTAATAAAAAAAAAAAAATAATAATAATAATAAGGCTTTTTAAAACATAATTTGTCATTTGGGTTTCGAGACTTACTAGGTTACGATCACCCGTGCATTTCCCAGCTTTTGCCTTACTTTCGACCTCATCGGTCAGTAGGCCATAATAATTACCCATATATATATTTTTTTTAATGAACTATAATTTCTTTAGCTTTTCTAAATATTATTTGCACTTTTAAAACTTATTGAAGTAAATAATTACTCCAGTAAATACTTTTAAGTTTCAAAAACAAGATAGCTAAATGGGACTCGTAATATATCCACTTTTTTAACTTTAGTTTTCATGACAAATCGAAAAAATGTTTTTAATTTACTATAACTTGTGATACTTTATCTGTTTTCTGTTTTTTTTTTTTTTTTCAAAAAGTGGCCGTTATAAAAATTGTTATATCAGGTAGCTGCCGAACAAGAGGATAAAACGGAACCCAAACCTTTTTATTAAATGATTTTTTTTTTTAGCTACTCTAATTGTGTAAATAACCATTCGGGCTGGTCTAATGGTTAACTTGTCGTCGTAAATCAGTTATTTAATAGCTGATTTTCGAAGTCAAAAGTTCTGAGGTTCAAATCCTAGTAAAAATTGGTTGATGTTATACGGATTTGAATAATAGACAACGGGTACCGGTGTAATTTGGTATCATCCTTGTCTCATTGAACCCTGAGAGGGTTGCTTATTCTTCACTAGTTAACAGATTGCAACTTACACATTAGGATAATACTATAAGTACGGTAAAACTTTGATGGTATAAACAAATTTTGGTCAAAGAGTTTAACTGGAACCTAAAAAATTTGATATTTTCTGCAATTATACAAGTAATACTACATCATTTTCAAATTAGAACGTCATTTCATCAAATACTAGAGGTCAAGTCGAACCCAAAATCTTTTCTATTTTTCCGGTTAGGCCAAGTATGGATCATGCAAATATATATTTTATTCAATTTTTTTCTTTTCTCGCAATATTATTTCATTATTTTTGCGTGTTTGGTCTTTCTCTCTTACATCCCTTTTACCCAGGTGTGATTTTTTTCCTTTCTCGCCGTTTCAAACTCAACTTAGTGTATTTTTAGTATGAATAGCTTTCTATCTTTCGTTTCCTGTTCTTGGATCCCTAGGTTCTGTAATTCTTTTGTTGCAGGTACCCTTGGTTGATCTTTTATTCCCAGAGTTTATGGTATACTTGTTTATTTAGCCTCCTCGTCCATCCTTTATGCATGGCTCAGGAATATCAGTCTCATTCTTTTAACGCTTTTTCGATGACTCTATTTCTTCATACAATTCTTGGTTGGATTTCAGTCTGTATCCTTCTGTTGGTTTTTTCGGGTCTAGATAGTTCTCAGTGTTCTCGATATTTCCTCTTAACAGTTTCTGGTCGGTCAGGTGTAACGTTTCATTTCCCTATGGTACCACTGGACTCATCACTGTGGCATAATGTCTGAGTTTTGCCTTTTCGAGAAGTCTTTTTATTGTAGATATTTTTGGTCAGGAAACATAATTTAACCAGTTTGATTCTTCGCTCTCCTATTGCCGCTCTCTCCATATTGTTGCATTTTATTGTTCACCCTAGATATTTGAAACTAGACATCATTTTAAAACCTCCGTATTCTGAGTTAATTTTTTTTTAGGATGGTTTTTGATGCTGGGAAGTTTTTTAATTTTTCAAAGGACATCTGTAAGCCTACTCTATCAGCCTCCTGTTATATTTATAATTTTAATCTTTTTCGTAATTATACACTAAATATTGCATAATAAAGTTATTAATAATTAAAAACCGATAGTGTATTTAAAATAATAATCTGTCAAGTGCAAAACTGTGAAAGTTATGCAATCCTTCGTCGGCTTTGTTTGGCAATAACATTCGTCATACTTATGACTGCAACTATTTACGATTAGTTTAATTAAATGAACTTTTTTGATATTTTAATTATATATATATATTTCATGTAAAAATTTAAGAAAATAAGATCGAAATTAATATTTAAAAGGTAAAACATATTTCTACATTTTAAATACTCTAATCTATTGCTCGTAGCAATGTAAATATATATATATATATATATATATATATATATATATATATATATATATATATATATATATATATATATATAAAGAAAATGTTGTGATTAATTCATAATCAACGCCCAGTAAAACTTAGTGAAGATAAATCACGAAAATTTGTTTACTTATTCATCTTCTTCCGATGTACGTGCACACTACGGATTTTTTTAAATACTCAGATAAAATATATTCATATAAATATCTAAAAAACATTTTTCGAGTTTTTTCAATTCGATAGTTGCAACGGTGTACGGGTCGACGGTTCAATCAACACAGCCAGTATCACTCTTACTATATATGTGACGCGACTGGCTGCACCTGCCTCCGGTGACTTGACTAAAGAACATAAAATAAATAAAAATTGCCCTCAACGGAGAACGTAAGTAACTATATTGCGCGGGCGAATTCGCGATAGGGGTGCTTCTTAATATATATATATATATATATATCCTTTAGCTACATTCCTTTCCTTTTTTTTAACAACAGGTAAATTTATTTCCTTTGCGTTTTTTCATAAGAGTAATGTTTTTAGTAATCTAACCAAATTATAATAAAATAAAATTAGAAGATAATATATTTCTTTAAAAGAGTTAACTGAAAAGGTGGGCTTATATTAATATTAGCGCTATTATTTTTAATTTGAGTGACAAATCTAAAATTTTAAAGGTTGTCGTTTTATGATATAAAAAAAACAAGAGAAAAGATTGATAAATTTGTTTCTCAATAATAGAAAATATCTCTCTAATTATTTGTTTAATTCACAACTAATACCACTGAATTCAATTTTTATGACGATTGTATTAAATCATTTTTAGGCGCCAGTAAATATAATTTATTTTGGCTTATTTTCGTAAATTAAAACGTCTGATATTTTAGTACAGTTCTTAACAAATGCAATGTCTACAAAAAAAAATTATTAATTTTTAATTTATTAATTTTTAATAAAAAATATAGCATAAAAATTTATATAATTTATAAAATTTTTACAAATGTAACACTATCCATTTAGAAACAAACCAATACAAACGAACTATTTTCCCATTATATTGCGTCATATCGAAGCTCAATTTAGCCTTCGAAAAACGATATTTTTTTATTACATTATTTAGTGATCCAAAGGTTCTTTTCATTCATGAAATTAAACTGAATTCATATAATTGATCAATTTTTTTCTTTTAATTAAATTAAAAGAATTCCTTTTACAGAAACGCATTATTACAATGTTAATTTTAATTTTTAATTAATAGTTATTTATTAAATTATCTTAGTTTTTTGCATACTTCATTAAAGGTGGCATTTATAAAGGCTGACAAAATATTGATGAGTTTCCCGGCTATTCTTTCTTCTTCTTGAGAATAATCCAAATTTTCTGGAAGCTTAATTTCTTAATAACTGAAAGATTGACATTTGTGTTGATATTTTTTTTTTCCAACTGTACCTTAAAACTGAATTTGTAAAAATTCTACAAAGTTATAAAAAGTAGTATTGTAAAATAAAAAAATAAAACAAAGTTGTTAAAGAATAAAATCGTCAAAAAATCTACAAAAGTGTAAAATAAAAAAACGTTAAAAAGTCATTCGATGTTCTTGCATAATTTTTCCGTTCTAAAAAAAAACTTTTTAATAACGCCTAATATTCACGAAAATTAGTTTTTGAAACGTTGTTATCGAAAATTTTTATTTTAAGTTTGCAGAATTTTTAAAAATTTAGAAGCTCCTTGTCAAGGGGATCTTTTTTATTGATTAAGATGATTATCAAAATAATATTTAAAATTAAAATTTTGAATAATTTTATTATATTTCAGGGGCTTCCTTACTCTGTGAGGAATATTTTTAAAAAATTCTTTAATTTATAAAAGGTGAGCCATAATAATAAAAATTAATTTAAAAGAGAATTGTTTAAAAATATTGAAAAAAAAAAGTATAACTTTTATGAAAGTAATGAAAAAATTGCTCTTTTTTGGGGTCTGGAATATGATACAGATGTCAAAGGTATTCGAATTTTAATAGCCTTTTGAGTGATGAAGAAAAGAAATCTGATGTAGGCACCACCTAACTTCCTTGTACGCCTATTAAATTACACATTTTTTTTTAAATGGAAAGCACATAAAACTTTATTTCATTAAACACTTCTGATATTTTTTCATAGTTTTTTTTATTATTATTTATCGTAATTTATTTTATAATCAGAGATTAATAAATTAATATATATAAATTTTAAAAAAAGTTAAATAAATGGAGATGAAATCTGATTCGAACCGATGTGCCTTCCCCTTCTAAGACCCGAATATTTCATTAATTAAAATTTCATTTGGCTATAACTCTGGAACCAATGAAAATAAGTACCACTTATGATAAATCGTTGAAAATCCCTCAATGAGGATTTATAACAGCAGTTAAGAAAAAGTCCAAAATCCAAATGTTTTTGGATTTGGGCTTTCAGTGAATTGCAATCAAAAAGGGAGGTACACAATTAGACGTTACAGTCCTAAATCCAAAATTTCAATATCCTACGGCTAATAGTTTTTGAATTATGCGAGATACATACGTACGTAAATACATACAGACGTCACGCCGAAATTAGTCAAAATAGATTCAGGGATGGTCAAAATGGATATTTTGACCATCCCCGATAAATCCCCTTTATAAATCTGAAAAACGAAATTTTGCGCGAACATAATAATACTTCCAATACTTCGTACAAGAAAGTACGAAGTAAGTATTTTTTCATACAAAAATTAATAATAAAAGTTAAAAGAGTTAGAGTAAAATAAAATAGCCTACATATATTATATTTTAGATGTAGGGAAAATTTTTTAAACAAATCATTCTAAAATTACTTAAGCATATTAACAAATATGCTTAAGTATATATTTTTCTAAATCTAGCACCTCTTCAATAATGACTTAAATAAATCTAAACAATTTAAAAAAATCTTTATGTACTTTACGCCCAGGGTCTATATATTAAAAAATTGTAGTCATTTATCAATAGCTCTTATAAACTTACAAAAAGTTTTGAAAAATAGGTAAACCGAAGGGAGAAAGAACAAAAGAACAAAAAAAAAAACATATATTTTCATTTTAAGAGGTAAGGATTAATTTTTTCGAAAAAAAATTATTTATATATGCATTGCAACAGATTTGCTTTGATAAAATTTCCTTTAAATACCTCTGAATTTTTTTTTTTTTTGCTCAATGACAATTATATTTACAATCGGCTCTCCTGCGCAGCCATAAGTAAGTTTCCTGACAAAAGCACGTCATAAGAAGGTCCTTAAGGAACCCCCAAATTAAATAATACACAATAAATAGTCAAATATGAAATTTCAAGCTCTGTTATAAATCACAAACCATTAATTTCAGTACCATATAGTTCACAAAACAAACATTAATAACAAATACATGAGATAGTTTTAACCGTCGGACGACTCTGCTGTTATCGAGTAGAGTAATTGCAAAGTGGTTTACATGATTCTCAAGTCTCTGCAGGTATTTGACATTGCGCTGTTGGTGCAATCTCACGAACCGATGGGAGCTCCAGATAATCCTGAATCTCATCATTCCGCGTGAACCACGGAGCTTCGGCAATTATATTCGCTACTTTGTTCTGAAATCGTTGTGTAATTTCCACATTACTAGTACTGCCCGTTCCCCACAATTCTACACCGTACGACCAGATTGGGCGCAGGATAGCCTTGTAAATTAAGATCTTGTTGGATAACGTGAGGCTCTCGTGACACTTCCAGGTCAAACACCGATCCAGGTGAAGTCCCAGATACCGCACACTCTCCGTTTACGGGATCAAAACACCATTGAAGTACACACCGGGACAGTCACCTCTCCGCATGGCAAATTTGACGTGACAGTCACCTCTCCGCATGGCAAATTTGACGTGCCTCGATTTACCTTGATTAACCTTAATCCTCCACTTCTTCTGCCACACGCACACACGATCCAGCGCCATTTGCAGGTTCAGCGAGGCTAGGCCAGAGTTTTCGTTAACGGTCAGGATAGTAGTGTCATCAATGAACGTGACGACGTTACAATCATCCAGGACCGGAATGTCCGCAGCGAATATGGAATACAACAGAGGGTCCAGCATAGAGCTCTGAAGGACAACCGATCCAATCTCAAAGAACCTTGAAAACTCGTCGTTACATTTCACCTGAGCAAAACGCCCCTCAAGATAATTCCGCAAGACTAGAAAGTAGGGTTGAGGAAGTTGTAGCTTTAACTTGTAGAGTAAGACAGGTATCCATACCTTATCAAAGGCTTGTTGGATGTCTAAGAACGCTGCCGAGCAGAATTTCTGCTCCTCCAGACACCCACTGATGACTATGGCATTGATTAAAAAAAAAAAAAATTTTTACGATATCCCCATCCATTAAAGAATTAAAAAAAAAAAATGAATACAACTGAGCAAAATTTGAAGAAAATCAATCGGTTTGCTCATTCCTGAGATATAATGCCAAAAGCAGTACGACTCGCAAACATAAATATGTTTTTGTGGTGTAAATGAACTAGTTGGACCCACAAATGAAAAAATTACCAAAAAAATACCACACTTCTCAGGAATGGTCGATCTGAGACTGTACAAGACTACATTTCATTTACATTCATTCCTATCATCCTCATTCATCCTCTGAAGTAATATCTTACGGTGGTACCGGATAGAAACAAAATAAAGAGACAAAGACGACTACAGCATCTGTACATCAGTGCTATATTAGCTCTGACGGGAGAGCTCATGAGCTTCGTGAGCTCTCATGCCCACATCAGTGCTCATTCGTGAGAGGGGGTACTAATGAAATACTATACCCACTTTTGGTGGGAGAGTGCGATTTTGCAAAACGTTTTTTAATGTCATTTTTTATCCCCCCTTACCCAATAAAGTTGAAAATTTAATGGCATCAATATGTCCTATATATAGAAGTAATCTGACAAAGTTTGGTCAAAATCGGTCCAGTAATTCTGAAGATATAAGGTGATTTAGAGACCAGCACCAAACACACACACACGAACATCCGGAAAATTTCCATTCGGTTTTTTGGATTCCTTAGGTGTCAAAACGTAAAGATCCGGTGAAAACCGCATATGTCTAAATTAGACCGGTTACAATACTTTCCCTTCTAAAGCTACAGCTCTGCTTTAGCGCTAGACGGGAAAGTTAAAATTTACAAAACTAATGTATATTAGAATTTCCACATCGACACAAAAAACTTTTATTATATTAAAAATAATATCAATAGATGATCAATTATGATTAGTATGAATTACGAAAGTATTTATATTCATTAATATTTTTGGACATTATATAATGGAACATTAAGAGTTCAACTTATAACTTGGAAAGCTCCACGATTTCCCGTCTGTTACTCTCTTGAAATAACGCCAGCATTCAGAGTTATGAAATATTCTTTTATTGTTGTTTTTGGCTTTATACAAACAGTTGAGTTCGCTTAACGTTTAATATCTTCATGAAAATCGTATAGATCTTTTTTTAAGACCAATTATTTTTAATAGGTGTATTTTGTTCGGACATGATAAAACAATAAATTTCATCACGCCCACATTGTGTTCAAATCGTGTTTTTTTAAATAAAATATTTAGCCGTATAGTTAGTCAAAATATTTAATGGGTGCCCGCCCCATTTTGGTTATTTTATCTATTTATTTTGGTTTTATACTGGTGTATGTCTGACGTTTACTGTAATTACAAACGCCATATATATTTTTCACACAACTGACTCCTTGTGTTCTCTAATATCCATTTTTGTTTACAAACTCTTTCTACTTCACCACCTTCCAGACCTCCACGAGTTTGACGATCCATAAGCTAATTGGAGATGGTAATCATTCATTAGCTTTTTATGCTCCTGCCACTGTACAATGTTTTTCTCAATATACCCAAAATGGCATCTCTCATCTTCACCATTTCTTCAATAAACGCATGAACAATGTAGTCACGACACGGGAACCAACTTTCTCTTAGGAAAATCATCTCTATTAACAGTTTTTGATTTCTTCACGTGGCTCCCACACTACAGAACGTCGCGATATTATATTGTGTAACCTTACGCTTTCTGATAATAAGTTACGCTTTTTATAATAAGTTATATCAATTTTGTTATCAGAAACATACGTGTTATTAAAAAGAAAATCAAAAGTACAAAAATTTTGAAAAAATGATTAATTTTTAGCCGTCTTAAGGTACATTTTAGCAAAAAATTGCAAAATAAAGTATAACAATTGTATTTGATGCAAAATTTTTATTAAATACGGTTATTTAAGGTATTAATTAAAAAACAAAAGAAAATCAATTATTTTTAATACTTAACACAATGTAACGAATTCAACAAGTAGTTTTTACTGATATGCATTTCAATAGTTTTACCCGTATCATAAGTTTTCAATTAAAATTGCTTTGTGATCCTATTTTTTTTTTTTTATTGGGAAGGGTAACAGTGTGTAATATTTAAATCAATGGAAGATTATATATTCTTAATTATCTATTAATGTATGCGATAATGTATAATGTATGCTATTAATGTATGATTACATACACTTCTATACTGTTAAAGAGGAACAGGGTTTTTGTTTGTTTGGGATTAACAAAAAAACTACCCGATCAATCGCAATCAAATTTTTACCCATGTTTCTTGGCATAACTGAAACGATTATTAGACATGCTAATGTTTTTATTATATTGTATAATACAATAAGACGTCTGAAAATCTTGCCGGTTGAAGCACAAACTTTAATGAATTGAATTAATGAACTATGAACTATTAGGCGCTACCACTGAGTGAATTGGGTTTGTACTGATTTGATTCAAATGAATAATATATTACAGAGATAATTGAATTAAATTTACATTAAATAAAATAACATTAAGTATTTTTTTTTAAATTCCTGTTTAACTATAATGGGCTTCCTGTGGGTGGGAGCACCTTATGGGAGGCTATACCAATCATCACCATCAACTGGTAACAAACGGAGTGCCTTGGATCGCCTTTTTTTGGAAGTGCAGTAAGGTGCTCTTATAATATTTCTGTAAAAACTCTTCCTATTTTCAAAATTCAAACAGGGTATTTTTTTGGTAGATTGAAGGCTAACTTTTGCTTACGTCAGGTACACTCTCGATCTAACAGATCATGGTTATTCGGAAATGTATATTTGTATTAAATTTTTCTGTTTGTTTGTTATCGCATCACGCGAGTACCAACCGACCGAGTACTTTCAAATTTGCAGGATAAATTCGTGTAGTCCCAAGAAAGATTTAAAGTCATCGACCAAAACTCCCTTGAAGGTTAACATTTTAAAAATATTCATTATTTTTTCGCCCCCAAGAAGGGTGAAGTTATGAATTAAAGATATTCATTAAGGAAAAATAGATTAATCCTTTTACTTCATTATTGTATTTCTGTCACCATAGCAAAGAAATAAGTTATGAATTTTTTGTCGTCAAAGGTGTGTGTACTTTACTATTATTCTAACTTTTGTAATTAAGTTATGTCGAAGCCGTTGGTCCTCTTGGCAAATTGGGAATGGCGAGCGAAGCGACCATAGGGTAATCCCCTTGGTCCCGGGTAGCCCCTGAATTGACCCCGAGATTCGCCTAGGCTGATCTGAACCCTAAGAGTGCAGGTTCTGGCTAGTATATATATATATATATATATATATATATATATATATATATATATATATATTAAAAAAAAATAAAATAATTTCTCTGCTTAAAATAAAATTCCTCGAATAAGATAGTCTACTGCAGCAAATTTCTTTTTCTTTTTAAAAAAAAAAAAAAAAAAAAAAACACTGAGATTATATCCGGTAAGTCTAAATGCGAACAATGAACAGATAATATGAAATTAAATTTATTTTTGTTGAGGTAATCTTTATTTTTATCGTTAAATCTATCTTGTTAAAATAAGACGCTTGGATGATCTTGCTATGTTGCTACCATTCAGCTAGCAAAGTTAATTGCTAAATGATTTTCCTGTACAGTAGTATATTATTTGATTTAGTCCTATTTGATTTAGAATTCTATTTGAGATGTGACAAGTAACCTTAAGTGTTGTAGAAAGTTTTCCTGGAATCTGTGAATGACCTTTCAGTTTAAGGATCTTGATATTGTGCTACTACTTTATTCCGTATGACCAAACGGGTTTAAAAGTTTAATTTTATTATAACGATCTGTTAATTTAGAGTTACGCTCAAGTAGTCTTTTTAAAATTTATATAAAGTTGTTTATGCTATGTGTTTTTTTATGTAAATAAACACACACACACACACACACACACACACACACACGCACACACACTCACACTCACACTCACACACACACACACAAACAAACAAACCGTATAGAAACTTCATTTCTTTTTTATTTCTGTTAAAAGATATTTAATTTTTAAATGTTTTGAATTATTAAATCGCCCATTTTTAGGCTCGGTTTTAAAATTCCAAATTTATCTCGATTTGCTATTAATTTGCGTAATATTAATTATGAATTATATATATGAAATATTATTATACGCTAAAAAGTAGATTAATAATAATTAATAATTAATTTAAATGTTTTATTAAAAAATTTTTTATTGTTTTCTGTTACAGCTACCATGACATTCCAACTAGTAATTTTGTGTAGTTCTTCATTGGGTGTTATTACTTCTATTTTATTGGTTTATGGAATATTTAAGGTACAATTATTTTCATAATTTATATATTCGTACGTTTTAGTATATATAGGAACATGTTTATTAATAACATTACCGATGTTCTTTTTAATAAGCCTGTTATCTCTTTACCTAGTTTATGATACCATAAAACTATGTACTCGTAGTTTTATGGTATCATATATATATATATATATATATATATAATGGGAACAATATTGCTTTAGTTATTATATTATAAATCTTTTCTGTGCTGAACATCGTAAAGCAATCTACTTGTACATATACAACGTGTGAGTTATAGTAAAAAAGAATGCTTTTAAAAAATCCGCTTGGTTTGTTGTTATAGCACTACGTTCAATTTTTTATCATCCTACACGATGTAATAATAAAAACTATGGATTTACGGCTAGCAGCAAAAATAAATGCATAATATTAGACTGTAAAAAATAAAAATTAATCTGGGTTTTTATCTACCAGATATTTATCTGAATATTTGGCAGTCATGTATTTAAACGTCAATGTTTATACTATATACTTAACTTTAAAAGTTTGGCTTTTTTGTCAAAAATAAACAATAAAATATTTATTTATAAATAGGATTGTAAAGTAAAACTTTCACGCAGCTTTTTTTCTGATGTACGGCATACACACACAACTTAATTTAAAATATTTATAATTTTATTTAAATATAATATTTTTTGTTTAATTCAAAGATTCTAACTAAAGCGAGCATTCATACCGTATTTCATTCGCACGGGTGTGGCGGTACTAACGGCCACTCACCTGTGACGTTACAACTTAGCAGACGGCTACTGTATTTGAATACTAGATCGTGGACATAGGTGTTCTTTGGTGGTTGGGTTTCAATTAACCACAGATCTCAGGAATGGTCGACAATATATTCATACATGCATCCTCATTCATCCTTTGAAGTAATATTTTACAGCGGTTCCGAGGGAAAGACAGAAAAAGGAAGAAAACGACTACAGCAACTATGCGTCAGTGTTACACTAGTGCTCCTTGCGGTGAGAGGAAGTACTAATGACGCAGTATACCCTCTTAGCCACTAATTTATTTAGAGCACTTCTGGGGGGAGGGTGGTTTCGCAAAAAATCTTTTTTGAAAATATAATTTTTTATCCCCCTAGACCTTTTTATGTTGAAAATTTTATGACATCAATGGTTTATGTATAGAAGTATCTGACCAAATTTGGTCAAAATCGGTCTAGTAGTTCCGAAATAATTACATCCGGAAAATTTGCATCCGGTTTTTGGGTTTTTTGGGTTCCTTAGGTGTTAAAACGTAAAGATCCGGTGAAAACCGCATATGCCCAAATTGGATCGATTACAATACTTTTCCTTCTATAACTATAGTTCTGCTGTAGCGCTAGACGATAAAGTAAAAAATAATATACAGAAAATTGAGTAAATTTATGGTCTCATCCGTAGAATAAATCTTGTACGGTGATGACAGTAATGAAGTAAAGTAATTTTTTTTTTGTTTTTGTTCTTGTACTCTAAAATTTTTTTTAAAAATGTTTAGAGTACAAGAATTGAGAAGAAGTTTACAAGAAGAAGTAGTACAAGAATTTAGAAGTTTCAGAAAACTGAAATTTTATATAGTAGATGTTTTTATAAAAACAAAGTTTATATTGTTTTTAAAAAAAGTAGTGTTAACTAATCAGAATAACAAAGTTTTTTAATTTTTGTTATCTGTAAATTGTCAGGAGATATTAAGCTGATTTCGTTACTAAAATAATTATCGAGGTCAATAGATTTATATTAGTTATATTTCTTCACAGAAATATTTTATATTAAACTGTAAACGCTTAGTTTATTATAATACTTTCATGATTTAAGTTGTACTTCATTATATTGTAATATACACTATTTCCAGTATTATTAAATTATTACAATTTGTTACATGTTAACTTTAATAAAATTATTCCAGTTGAGATCGTGTCCAGTTATTCAGTTTTATTCGGCAGAAAATGAAAACTGGTTTTTGAAGTGACACGTTTATGACACGTTTTGTCATAATTTTTTGTACATACGAATTACATGGGGGAAAAAAATCGCTGACTCGTAATCAAAATCTGTAACGAAACGCAAGACGCTAAGCATATATATATATATGAGAGAGAAAAAGTGAGCCAGAATATATATACGCATATACGAGTGTACAGTATAATATGTAGTAGCAGAGGATGGGAAATGGGAGAAAAAACTCCCGGTGATTCACAATAACTATCCCTCTCTATCGCACATAATAATAATAATAAAAAGATATATATTTGTTTAAATTCAGTGTAGTGTAACATATATATTTTTTTGAGTTTGGATAACATAAGTGAAGATTTTCCTAATTCGTATGCATTGAAAATGGATATGAAAATATTGTCGGTAAAGATTGCTGTTTATTGTTAAAAAATTACTTTATATGAAATATTTTGCAATTATGTAAGGTCGAATTTCGTTCGCGCTAGTAAGAATGGTGGCCGCTAGACTCATGGAACTAGGATCTATAGTTCCGGATGATCGCAAAGCACTCTTATCAGTTACGCCTTTCAAAATCGCGTTTAAAATGCCCTAGGACTCACCGTTTTCGAGATATGCTCTTTTTTTATTTAACGAAAGATATGTCTGAGAAATCCCGTTTCTTATTGAAATATAAATAAAATAACATCACCTGTCAATAATTATCTATCACAACTATAAAAAATTTAAATCCACAACACCCGCTTTTGCTGAAAGTAATGATAACTGATTGATGCAGAACATCATTATAAATTTACAGCGTTAACTGAGTAGCTGTTAGATTATAAAAACCAAACTCATCGGGTTGGTCTAGTGGTTAACGCGTCTTCATAAATCAGCTGATTTGGAAAGTCGAGAGTTACAGCGTTCAAGTCCTAGTAAAGCCAATTATTTTTACACGGATTTGAATACTAGATCGTGGATATCGGTGTTCTTTGGTGGTTGGGTTTCAATTAACCACACATCTCAGGAACGGTCGAACTCAGAATGTACAAGACTACACTTCATTTGCACTCATATATATCATCCTCATTCATCCTCTGAAGAATTATCTAAACGGTAGTTACCGGAGGCTAAACAGGAAAAGATAGAGATAGAGAGAGACAGCGCGAGAGAGATTATAAAAACCAACAATAATTTTAAGTTTATTTACGATAAACGTAAATAATGATCATTGGATATACAAGAATGATTGATATACGCACGTATCGCTGAAGATAATGATATGCTACATCATAAATTAAAAATTAATCATGCTGTTTGCGGTTAAAACATTTTTTTTAACTATCAATTTTTCAGTAAATCAACTGTTTCAACATGTGAACACAATTCATCATTGAAAGTAGCCGTTCCTTAATGCATTCGAATAAACCCGTGAAAAGAATTTTGGAGGTTCAATAGCCAATTTCTTTGTTGGTTCTTTGTTTTAATTTTGGTGGCATTTCAAACCCGTGTTTTACTACGTATTTTGCAGTAAATCCACTCTTTCAGCGAAAAAATTGAACTACAAACAGGGGCTAATCGTGAAAAACACACGTTCAAATTGTGCGTCAAATTGGTTCTAGGGGTCAAAGTTTAAAGTGGCTATTGAATGTAAACATTATATGCTACTTGTAATATATATTAATTCGAAACGATTGCGATCCCATACAATATTTCACTTCGGCCGTGCGGTCTTAAGCACATGTATTTTTTTAATGTAGAGTGATTCACTTCAAGACTTTTTGCCAGAACTTTGATATTTATGAACGGATTTGAATAAATCAGGTGTCATTTTTTTTCTTTTTCATAAAACGCGTAACATTTTTGTAATAACATTTAAATAAACCAGCGGTTTAAAATATTAATAATTAAGATTTCTAGACCGCCATTTTGAAATGGATTGAGAAATCAGTTGTTACATTATTTTTATAAAACTAAACCTCTAGGTACAGTAGCAGTCTACAAAATTTCAGCTTGGTATAATTAACCATTCCTGAGAGACAGAATTTCATGTTAAAAATAGAAAATGGCGGATAACTGATAAACTAAGCGTTTCCGGACATGCGTTGATATACATTTTTTTTATTTATTTTAATGGGGGAGGGATCATCTCTTGAATTATTGAAACGGATTTTATGAACCCTCTGTATATACCAAATTTCCACTCTTTTGGTCAACCAACTTTCCAGATATGTGACAATAATTATCTAGAAATAATGTTGAATATCTCCCCCACCCATAGATTTAATCAACTTAAAAATTTGGAATTCTATACAACTTAATAAATTCTTTCATCGTACAAAGCTCAATTTTCTAGATAGAAATTTAGATTGGAGAAAAATATTTTTTATTCTGTTTTAATTTTGTCCAAAATTTCATATCATTAAATCGCCATATATAGAATTTTCTTAGCTATTTCCAAAGAATTTATGTTACACCAGTGGAGAGATAATAGTTCAAATAGAGGCAGCGTACATATATAGGTTTAGGAAATTTCTATTAACTTTTTGGACCAAAAAAGTCTTGAAACGTCGAATTTGCAAAAACCCCGTAAACAAATATATTGGTCGATTGTTATGCTTTACTTTTATGCTATGCTGCTGAAACAGCAATAGAGCTATAACTGGGAAAATTAAAACTTCTTTATTTATCGAATATTCGCAGTACATTTTTTATATACAATCGAATCCCCCTTGGGTATCTGAATTATCTTCAGAAAATTTTCATATAAGTAGACATACAAAACAACAGTGAAAGAATTTCATCCTCTGTTACCTAAATTACCTCATAAAATTAACATACAAATTATTTATCCTAATCCACATGGTAAATTAGAAATATATTACGTAACAAATCATTTACAAATATTTTTACACCGCATTCGGCTACCTGGACTTCTGATTCAGAATTTCATGTAATTCTTTTATGCTAATCAATGTGTTACCTCATTCACCAATTGGTTACATTTATATGTACCATAGTAAACAATAAAAAATAAAAAAAAACATAATGTCATAATTAACAAAAATAAGATAAAATTAAGCAAAAAGATAAAGCATAAAACACCGAAAAAAATCTCTATACATGAAGTTATATAAATTTAAGCTGAACATTTTAACCGTATAAATACATTTTTTTTTTTTTTTAAGTAAGTTTTGAAAAATTTGGATGGTGATATGTTAGGTCTCTCTTGAAAGAATTGGAATTTTATGAAAATTGATTTTTTTGTTAAAAAAAAAAAATCATTAATTCTTGTTTAATTGTAATTATTTTAAAAATAATATTGTAAAACCACAATTATCTAAAAAAATTGGATATATTTTTTTAACATTTGACTATTTAAACTTTCGTTTTTAATTTTTTTTTCCTTAAATGAAGCGTTTTTTTTTTTTTTTAATGATGATTTAAGATAGTATATCTAAGCACAATGATGAAGCTCTGCCAATTTCTATAACATTTCGTTTCAAAATAATTTTACTTTGTTTTTTATTATTATTTTCTTTTATAAAGAAGTAAGTAAAATCGTGAAGTGATAGAATTTTTTTAATTTTATTAGTGTATAAGGTCTTAAATTTAAATCCTCCTTTTCCGGTAAAGTTTAACGACATCATTGCTGATTTTATAAAACTGTTATTGACTAAGCATTTAAAATTTATGTAACTATTTTGTTTAAATTTTATTTCAATATGTATTCAGATTTTATTAAGAAATTTTACATCTAAACAGAAACCCGAGAGAATAAAAATACGAATAAGAAGAAATTTGCATATAAATTACTTAAAATATTGTTTTAAACAAATAATCTTATAAATGCAATCAAGGAAAAACTTACATGTGAAAAAAGTTGTTGAAATTTTATGTGTGCAGGTACCACCACATCATGTATTTTATCGTATAAAATAACATTTTAGAAAAATTTTAACTTTTAAGTGAACAGAGAATAAAGATATTATTCTCTGTTTATTTGTTCAGAATCATATATATACGACATGGAATTGTTAAAAGTTTGTTTTTCTGAAAGGAACTTAAGATTTAGTCCAATTCAAAAGAGTATTTTCTCAAACAGACTATTTATGTTGAACAAACTGAACTTTTTTTTCATTTAGTTTTGGTATTCATGATTTAATCAGCTAGTAACAAAAAAAAATTTAACTGTATTATCTAAAAATATATAATTTATTCCTTTACATTCTTAAGCTAAATGAAGAAAAAAAGTATTTTATTGTCATTTAAATGGTAGATTTAAAACGATATTTTTTTATATTTTAAAATCATATTTACGAAATGAAACATTGTTTATTTTTATTAAATTATAAAATTGGGGTTCTAATGTGTTTCATAAAAACTGGGATTTCCAAAGTTTTCAATTATAAAGTTTTAAATTATAATTATATGGAATTGTAAATGTAATTAAATATGTACCAATATATAATACAAGCCTTACATTTTAACAAATGGAATGGTTTCAACGACTACTTGTATTTCTTGAACGAAGTTTCTTGTTGGTTCCGTCGTAAGGCTTTGCTACGTAAGTAGGAAATTTTGAAACGAAAGATTAAATTACTTTGTCTTAATAGAATTGTGAAGGCGTCCTTTTCCTCATCTTATCTTAGTATTGATATTATTATATTGTCCTTAATATTACATATTTTCCTTAATATTACACCCATAATCAAAGTATTTTTTCCGCGAGAATTTAAGAAAATTAATTGGAAAAGTTACAAGAAAAATATTATATTTTTTAACATGCTAAAGGGTATTAACACGTTCGGTATAATTCCTTTTCGTTAATCATTTACAATTCATTTCAAATTTTTATAAAAATACAATATTAATTTAAATATTAAAAAATAATAAAGAAACTTATTAGTTTCTTTATTATTTTTTAATACTAATTTTTATATAAAATAAATATTTTTATAAAAATCCCTTTGTGCACCTTTTGAAAGAACTTTTTTTACGGTATCGTTTTTCATGTAGGCCTATTATCATTATTATTTTTTTTCTTGAATTTTTACGGGCATCGACTACTAAGGTCATTAGCCCTCGTCACGTTCTTAGAAAGAAGTTAGTATCACCATCAGGATCGTCATATGTAAGGGAGTAAAGGGCCCTTACATTTTATTTAAAAGCACAAACAACAAAGACAAACACAACACTTACAGGTTGTAAAGGGCCACGATATTAAAATTTGAATAAAATTTGATATTAAAATTCGGGACGACCAGAACCGCCATTCAGCAGTATATCAGTCGCGCCAGGGCGCCGTGGCAGTTGACTCCTCCTTATAAATAGGCTACAGGTATGCACCACGCCCACCCATAGCCTCGCGCCCTCAGTTTACCCTTGAGGGTAAACCCCCCATGCCATCATTGGACACACCCCGACTCACTGCTCTTGAATGCAGACGAGCCAGGATGGCCTAGACTAGAGGGCTGCTACCTCCCGTCACTACACGTGCCACGATTCGAAACTCCCATATACATAATGAATTCCACTTAGAGATTTTTTACACAGCTTTAAAAATTTTTCAACTTTTACAGACTTCTAAGAAGTCCACTGGCGTGTAAAAATGCAACTATCTTTCCTTCATTGCCATTATCCAGATCAGCAGTAATGTCACTTCTTAGACAGAACCTCTTTCTGAGGCCCTCATATATTGTACACTCTTCTATTAGATGCTTAATTGTAAGTGTTTTATTGCAAACACCGCACATTGCTCTCTCTTCGCCGGTTAACAAATATGAATTTGTCAATCGCGTGTGACCGATTCTAAGTCTGGTCACAGCTACTTGTTCACTGCGAGTCAACTTAAAGTCGCTTTTCCATTTATATGGAGAAGTTTTCACTGAGTTTAATTTTGTATTTAAACTCCTCCAATCAGTATTCCATTTGTTTCTTACTATTTTCGTTAGACAGTTTTTAACATCTGCCGATCTTACAGGAAATGCATCCAAATCATCGCATTTTTATTATCATTATTATTATTATTATTATTATTACTGCTCTCAGCCGGCTTATGGCGAATGTCGGCGGACCGAAGGCCAGCAGACGGCGATTGCTGATGTCCACGGTGCATTCCATCCTGTTATACGGGTCGGAAGTGTGCGCCCAGGCATTAAGAGTTGCGAGAAACCGGAAGCGCCTCGCGCAGGTGCAACGCACCGCAGCCTTGCGAGTCGCTTCCGCGTATCGGACGGTCTCCGAGCCTGCAGTGCTTGTGGTCGCCGGCGTCATACCCATTGCTACTTTAGCAAGGGAGCGCCAGGTGATCTACAGGAGGCGACGGGCAGGCGAAGACCGGGTGACCATTGCCAACGAGAAACGCACTCGCACGTTCCTCGCATGGCAAGAGACGTGGGACGAGACAGAGGACGATGAACCGCAAGGCTTATCCCTCTGGTCAGACCGTGGACGGAGCGACGGCATGGAGAAGTGGAGTACTACATGACCCAATTTTTAACTGACCCAATTTTACTGCCGCGCTTACCTCTATGTCATCGGGATAGCGCCATCCCCCGACTGCCTGTATTGCCCCGGTGTACGGGACGACGCTGAGCACACCTTTTTCAAATGTGCTCGGTGGGCGGCAGATCGGGGGACACTAGAGGCGGATCACGGAGCACTGAGTCCCCACATCGTGGTTGCGATGATGCTCCGTGACCTGAGCAGCTAGGAAAGTGTAGCCTGATTCGTCGGCAACATTCTCAGGGCCAAAAAGGTTGACCTGGATAGTCCTGAAAATTAGATTGCACCTAATCAAGCTAGGAGGACTCGACCGGAAGTAATGTGTTTAACGGTTCCGGCTCGAGTCCTGGTAGAAAGGGGGGTGGTTTTAGTCGGTAGTCTGCTGATAGTGATTGGATAATACCATCAGCGGGAGCCCGACACTCCGTGCGTAAATGCATTTCCACCTCACTCCTCAAAAAAAAAAAAAAAAATATATATATATTATTACATACGATAAAAACATAAATAACTAGGAAAATTAAGAATTAAAAATAAATTTTTAAAAATTGGAAAAAAATTCAAATTTTTACATTTATTTTTTCTTAGTTAATTATATACAGTGTCCCACAAAGAAACAGAAAAAATTTCAGGAAAAATTCTACTGGTGAAAATAATGAAAAAAGTTCATAAAAACACTGTTATAGAAACATTTTGTTTTCGAATTTGCGAAAGATTTCGCCCGAATTTTAGCTCTTCTAATAAAAATAAAATAAAATTAAAAATAAAAAAATAAAAAGAAGCCTACTGTAATTTTTGGGATATAAGTTAACGAGTAAAGTTGGTGGTTTCTTATGTAATTTGCGCTGAGAAATAGGATAAAACAGGCCCCACAACTATAACTCCAGTAATTTTTAAGATATCTGACGTAAAAAACAAAATTCGGTGTCGAAAAATGGTTTGTACTACAATAACTTTTAAAATGACTGATAAATGAAGAAGGTTTAGTAACCAAACTTATAGAAGATTTAATTTTGAGAGAATTAATGTAAGTACAGCCAATAAAAAGTAAATAAAAACTTTTAAAAATCGATTTTTTATTGAAGCAAAACAGATAAAAAATTGAATTTACCTTGTCAGTATCGTCTAGAAGCTAACGACAGAAGTTTAACCGCTAGGGATAATCTACTGACTGCAAATGTAAAGATTTTCTTTCCGTAAGATGCGCTACACTTTGTTTTTTGACAAAGCAGTGCGATATCAAATTCGCCTAATTAATAGTCCCTAAACTACACTGAATATCTAGTTCATAAAATTATTCGGAAAAAAAAAATTAAAAAAACTAATACGAATATTTTTGTCCAACTACACACGTATATTAGTTTCTTATTTTTCAATTGTATTTATTAAATACGTATTATCAACCCTACTTTTTTTTTGTTTTGTTTTTTGTTCACCTTCATTTACCCCGCCACCCCAGAGCCGGAACAGCATTTAAGCATAACTCAAATCCGGAGGATACTTTCGCCTCAAACTTCCTCGGCAGAACACGAGGTCCCGTTCTCCGGTAGCCGGGACTAGGTCTTGCAGTCCATGCCACGCCTCTAATGAAAGGATCCCAAAGAGGTCCCCTCACCGGCACTCCGGTCTTAATGCCCTGCCTCTAATGGGAAATATCCAAGGGGATCCCCCAACCGGGACTACGGTCTTACATTCACTCCCACAGAGATGCTACAAAGCAGTCCCCGTCCAATCATTGCTGATGGGACCCCGGAGCCTCCATCCTTTCTGGACTGGGCTGTCCCCCACAGACACGCATCAGCACCGAGTAGGCGCCCCATCTTCATGTCGCAGTTGAAGCCTTGCAATCCCTACCCCTGGGTGCAAGTCCATGCTACCGACAGGAAGGACACCGAGCCTCTCTCAGGAAGTCCTTCCATAGATGACTGGCCTCACCACAGGTGAAACAGTGGCCATTACGATCTGTCGGGTACACGAATTGGCCCTGTGACCCGGATTCCAGCAGCGAAAGCAAAGGTCATCAAATGAACGTCTCATCCCTACAAGCCACGACTCCAATACCGATACGCTCATCAGCCAGTAATTTATCCGCAAGGATGGGGGCACAGCCACAGTGACCACCTGCGTCGCACCATAGGCCGGTCGTATGGACATAACTTAATCAACACTGATTCCCCCGTGATTTTCCGAAACTTGGTAATGAACTCATCCTGAGTGGTGAGTGTATCCACATCCTTAATAAGGATGTGAACTAGGAGGGTTCACATCCCCATCCCTATCAGAGCCGTAGTGGTGCATGTTCATCATTAACACGATGATGTTTACTCGGCGATCAACAAAAAAATGAACACTTTGGAAATGAACCTCTCGTTCGTAAATACTACAGAAGTTTTTGTATTTGGAATCCGCCTTCCAGGAAATTTCTCCTGATATTCACGTCGAGCAGGTTCAGAATTTTTGTTACAAATTCCATAAACAAGAATTATATTGGCATATTCCTCGCTAGAAAATTGAAAAGGAATTTTTAGACTATGATATGATAACACTAGAAATTCCACATGAATCAATAGAATTCATCCGCAACTCTCGGAAAGTGAATATATCTGTTGTGGTACCACGAATATTTCTTTAACAGTATTTAGCCCCTCCACATCATGAAGTTATACGGAATGTGCTCAACGACAGGTTACCTAAAAGGTCGGGTTGATAAAGAAGCTCTCATTCATACGGCCAACGCGAAGTCACGATTCGACGTCGGATTTGTTCTTTTGAGGTTACGTAAAAGATATCGTTTACCAAGAGAAAATACAGGCACTTGATCACTTACGACAAAGAATAACAAAAGCCGGGGAAGCGATTTCTGCAGACATACTCTTCAGAATGTGGAATCAGCTGGATTATCGGGCCGATTTCTGCAGGCTGTAAACCGTATTCATATTGAATTTTATTAAGAGGTAAAAAGCTCTTAAGATTTTATACTTTCATATAATACATACATTTGTAATTTTAAATGTAATAAGTATATTTAATTTAAGCCGTCGGAGTTCTTTTCAGACCGTCTGACTATACATACACACCACCTCTTTGTTATATATATATATATATATATATATAATTTATATATCGTATCGGTTGGGCGCAAGTTTTATTGGATCCGATTTTTAACAGAAAGGATCAAAATTGCAATTTTTAGATCATTTTGGATTCAGATCAACACATCGGATTTCGTGATAAATGTTTTTGGTGCAGATCAAGGAGGGAGTAGATTTTTCAGTTAGGGAAATATAGTATAGATAAATCCCTTTAAAGTTAGAAAGGAGGATAAATGAGAATTAAGGGAGTTTAAGGCTTAGTTTCCATATACCACCACTTAATATTTATGTACGTAAGCTTACTTGTTAGCGGTTTTAGGTTGGTTTTATTTAATTAATGAAGTTATATTAACTCTACATACAAATTAACTACTCTTACTAACATACAGACTATGTTGTTTACAAAACCATCGATATAAATTTTTTGTCGTTTTTGTAATTATTTTAATTTATCACTTTTTATTTAGTTTTCAGTCTCCATACAATACCTTTTAGAATTTAACATATAAATTTTTATCATCATAACTTGATCCTTCTTGTAAATTATCATATATTATTGATTTGAATTTATCTAAACGAATTTAAATCTTTTTAAAGACATTGAATAGAGCTGGAATAGGGTTGAAGCTCCTCTATTTCGTTTGTTCCAGTCTCTTACAGGAAAAATTTACGTTATTTTATAAGTACTCAGACCGACTTAACAAAACATAAAACTTTAATTTTACTTTTATGATATTGGAACTAACAATGGAAAATTTTTCGAATTAATAAATTAATCCGCCGACTTCCGTACATGAGTAGGTATCGTCTCGGTGTTTCGTGCTGAGGTCCCGGATTCGAACCCCGGTCAGGCATGGCATCTTTTCATACGCTACTAATTTATATCGGGCTAATGACCATAGTTGTTCATGCTCGCTCATTCACAACAAAAAAAAAAAAATGAGTAAAAAAAAAAATTAATTAATCCAATTAATGAACCAGATTAAATCTCAATTATGTTTATGAAACATACACACGCGCACGCTCACGCATGTATGTATGTATGTATGTATGTATATGTGTGTATGTGCGTGTGTATGTATGTGTGTGTGTGTGTGCGCGCGCGCGCGCGCGCGTGTGTGTGTGTGTGTGTGTGTGTGTGTGTGTGTGTGTGTACGTATATAATAATGAATAACATGTCGTGAGTGATATATAATCAACGCCGCAAAAATATTAATGAAAATTTGTGTACTCGTTTTTCTTACGTTGTAAGTGCACACTAAAAAAGGATTTTTGAAATTCCTTGTTTAAAGGATTAAAATGGAGTAACAATGAGATTTATTTTTTGTTTTTTTTCTCGCTAACAGATGTAGATATCAACTTGATTTTTTGTGTGTGTGATCTTTATGTGAATATGTAAAAACCAATTTCTAGATTTTTTAAATTCAATCTTTAAAGGGCTAAAATGGATTTTGAATTTTTTTTTTAAACCCGGATATTTTATTAATTTCTTGATGACATATGAAGATTACAACTTGATTTTTGGTGTGTGTAATCTTCATGTGAATATACAAAAACTAATTTTTAGAGATTTTAAATTCCGATTTTAAGTAGTCAAAATGGATTTTTGACATTTTTTAAACCCCAACTATTTTTTTTAATTTCTCTGTAACAAATAGGATATCAGATTGATTTTTGGTGTCTGCATTCTTCATGTAAACATCTGAAAATCAAATTTTAAATTTTCTGAAATTCGATCTTGAAAGGGGTGAAGGTAAAAATGTTTAACAATAATTGAACATTTTCCCTATTTCCCACTGTACTATACGAGAATTCAGTAGATTTAGGCTTGCAAATACTTTTCAGATAAATATCTAAAAGTCGTTTTCGGGTTGTTTTTAAATCTAGATTGTTTTAAAGGGTGCGACGATGTACGACGCTGAGGTTCAACCAACACTATCACTGCTATTATTACTGTATGTGCGATGCGTCTGATTTTACCTCCCTCCGGGAGGTATGATATAAAAATCATAAAAACTTTTTCTAATTTATTAAAAAAATGATTTTATAAAAGTCATAATTTTATAAATTTAAATTCTACATAATTTAATTTTAATGATCTGAAATTGAAAAAACCTTTCCTGAAGATGGTCGAATGACCGAAAATACTATAAAAAGATAACGTGAACTAATTGTTGGTAAGGTTGAATTTCATTTAGTTATATATAAATAATATTATATACCCACTGTGCCATTTTTTAAAACTTAAATAATAATATAAAATAAAAAAAATGATCAACGGAAGACGCAAGTATCCATATTTAGGAGATGAAGCTGCGATGGGGATGTGATGTGTATGTATATATATATAAAATATAATAAAAAATATAATTTATAATATATAATTCCAATAAAATATATTATACGTTTAGTTCTTAATTAAATCTGTAACCAATAAACTCATTTCATTTTTTTTTTTACTCTTAACCCATTTTTTATAGATTGCATTGTATCCATTTTTTTAATTAACTAAACAAAGTGTTAATTTTACAATTATGACAAAAATATGACGCTTTGTCACTAACAATTGGAATAGATTCGTTTAGGAACCTCATACTTATGGATCATTGCAGTTATAAGTAGCTTCTAAAAAATTTAGTTATTTTCAAGAATAATAAACATCTCATTCCAGGCATACTAAGAAATAGTGATGACGGAACTGGTTCTCCGTTCTCTTCTTCACCCAGTGAAGTATGAGCTGTCTCTTTCATATCAGACTGCCAACCTCACCGAAATCCAAGCGACATTCAGTCCTGTAAGTGACACCGATTCATTTTATTCAGCACAAGGACTGGCTCTGTAATGAACATCGTTATTCTCAGAAAAAACTTGGTGTTCCTTATACCTCAAATAATTTATACGTATAACTAAAGATTAATGTACGATTTTCTGATGTGAACAATACGTTATATAACGCATATATAAGTAACCGAATAAATAACTAAACAAATAAAATAACTAGAACAGAAAAAAAAACAACGATCATTATAAGCCGGAGTATTTATTTTTATTCCGCTTCTTACTCACCGGAGAAAATAAATATGCATGTATGTGTATTTCTGTTTTATATTAAAATTTAAAATGAAAAGTACAAAATGAAATTAAAAGATAAACTTTAATTATTATTGAATAGGCGTCGTAGTTCCTGTTATTATTTATTGACATTCAAAATCATTATTGTTTATTCACTGATATTCAAAATCTTTAACCATGTATAAGAACGTGAAAGAAAAATACTTTTTAGTTTAAAAAGATATCCTGGTCTTGTACCTTTAAAATTTTAAATCAGTAATTATTAGTTAATAATGTAATGTGTGTAATAAAAATTATTTTGATAATTACTTCATTAATTTTTTTCCCTGCATCACTAGCTTATCATTCATTCACTTATATATATATATATATATATATATATATATATATATATATATATATATATATATATATATATATATATATATATATATATTCTTTCCGCTTCTATAAAATGGACAAAAATTCTGTATTTTTTTCAATTTGATACTTACGTAGCTTTGATTATAAAAAAATCGATAAACAGAAATATTGAAATAATTTATTGGATTATAGTTAATAAAATTTATATGTGAAAGGGGAAGGAGGCTTTTACAATCTCACCTATTTGCTTATTCGCTTGTATGAACATTATTTATAGAACGGGCGTGGATGATTTCTAACCAATATGAGAAGGGGCTGACCAATGCAGAGAAGAATAAAATGTTGAATTTATTTGATTGACAGTGACACAAGTTTCACCACGTGCCTAATATCAGTTAGAAACTAATTAGAATATGATTGTCACTAAAATAAAAATATTCTTGTTAAAGGCCAGATAATAAATTTTTAGTTGTATTTTAATTAAAAATTATATAAATTTTTACTTCCTTGTACGAAGTAAAGGAAATATTGTGATAGCGAAAAATGTCGGTTTTCAGATTTCATCGGAAATATCTATTTTGACCATCCCTGAATCCATTTTGATTAGTTTTGGCCGTGACGTCTGTACATACGTACGTACAGAAGTCACGCCAATACTTACGTATGTATCTCGCATAACTCAAAAACGATTAGCCGTAAGATGTTTAAATTTTAGATTTAGGACTGTTATAACATCTAGTTGCGCCTTTCCCGTTTCAATTGCAATCGACTGGATCTTTTTCTTAACTGCAGTCACAAGCCCTTATTGATAGATAGCTTTTTCAGTGGTACTTATTTTCATTGGTTCCAGAGTTATAGCCAGATAAAAGTTTAATTAATGAAATATTTGGATCTTACAAGGGAAAGGCACGTCGGTTCGAATCAGACTTCATCTCTTTTTTTAACTTCTTTTTTTAATTTAAATATATTGATTATTATTAACCTCTAATTGTAAAAAAACTTTTACGATAAATAATTCAGTAACAATAAAAAAGAAATCTGAAAAAATATTAGAAATTATCAATGAAATAAAATTTTATGTACTTTTCATTTAAAAAAAAAAAATGTGTATGTGTAATTTAATAGACGTACAAGGAAGTCATGTGATGTCCACATCAGATTTTTTAAATTTTGACAGTGAGCAACAACTGTAATTTAAAGAAAGACTTTTTCAAAACAATACTTCCACTGTAATTTAAAAATTTATGTTAAAAATAAGATTACTATTTTTAAAGTTGTTGTTCAGAGGTAATTAAAACACAATCCATTTTTTATTGAAAAATTTATGATTTTCAGTTTATATACACAAATTTATAAAAGATTTTTAAAAAAATAAGAGGTGGCTAGCTGCTGATGGTAGAACGGATAGTCCTGTTCCCACTGTTAGGGGGTATTATTAGAAATGAAATTATATTTGTGAAAGGAAATTTTTGATAAATTATCTGTATCAGTCATCTGTATCGAAGTCATTATCCTGGTAGCCACCGGTCGAAGTCCATCAGAAACGATGGTGGAGTGGTCCTTGGAACGACCTCGGGTACGCTCGCTGCTTCCATTCCCTAATGACTAAGAACCCTGATGAATGTTTTACAACAAATAATAATTCAATAATAACAATACAAAAAAAATATAAAAAGAAATTAGAAGTTAGTGAAATACTTGTACTTTTCATTTTAATTAAAACATTTTTACAGAGGTTAATAAATAATTATTAATAAATCACTATATTTAAATTTAAAAAAGTTAAAATAAATATATGTATATGAAGTCGGATTCGAACTGATGTGTGCATGGTTCCGGATCCGACACGTTCTCAGTTTCATCACATACTAACTTTAGCGACGTGAAACAAAATAAAAATATAAAATAGTATAAAATGCTAAGGAATTTTTTAGGGCCATTTTTCTGTTTAACTGACCTCTTTATTAAAGAATCGGAGGATCGTATCTTACTTTCAAATGAAATAAGTTTAAATGAAGTGCAGGAAAAAATACGCGTAAAAGGTAGTCATGTGATGCCTACATCAGATTTTTTTAATTTGACAGTGAGTAACGACGATCTTATAAAGAAAGAACTAGTAGAATGTAAATTAAAGTGGGTAAAACGATGTTAAACTAAATTTATTTTAATGAATTCAACCCAGTTTTCATGTATTTAATCATCATCTAGAAGATACCGTTAAGCTATAATTAATAAATTACATTTTACTGTAACTACGTATTACATGTAAGCGGAATTAAGATACATATTAGCCTAAGGACTGAATAATCTATCTAACAATAAATTATGATAAAAACATGTATACTACATGCATAAATTTTCGTAAATGATAGTTGATGAGCAGAGAGAAAGGACCCGTTTCCGAAAATGAAATGATAGCAGAACATTCAAAGAAGGGGGAGGAAGCGTATAACCTAAATAAACTTTGATTGCGTCATTTGAATATATCTTACCGCAGTTTTCCCCTTCAGTAATTATTAGAAAGCCGGCGAAGGATTACAGAACGGCGCTGTCCCTTAAACTCGATAAAATTTTAAAATGGTAATAACACAATAAAATTCATTAAGAGTTTTTTTAGGGTGAAAAACGCTTTCGCTTTATCATTGCCCGTAAGCCATTAAATTAATAATTATATTAAGTAGAATAAAATTATATAAGTAGAATAGAATAAAAAAGCTCCGATTTCTTGTACGTTATTAAAAATACAATTAAAGTTTCAATCTTAAAAAGTTAAGGTTAGAAAAACTGATATTTTAAGTACGGTTCTCTTTCAGTCTCCTTATTTTTTGCGGGTTAAAATTTTATTTATTGGAGCAATTATTTACTTCAATAAATTGGGGTAAAAAATTGCATTTTACAACAAAAAAATTTGGGGGTTATATAAAACCAAATAATATTTGTGCTAAATTTCAAGTTTGCTTTTCTACAGACTTTCTACATGTAAAGTGTACAAACTGTTTAAAAGTAATGTTGAATATCCCCCACTGCAAATTATTATTTACTAAGTTGGTGTTAAATCTAAATTTTTTACGACTATTATACGAGAAGTATACTATTTTGAAATCAGAAATTCAAAGTGAAAGTAATATCTCTCCTTGTTTTTACTTCCTTGTACGAAGTAAAGGAAGTATTGTGATCGCGAAAAATTTCGGTTTCCAGATTTCAATGGAAATATCCATTTTCACCATCCCTGAATTCATTGTGACTAGTTTCGGCGAGATGTCTATACGTATCCTGCATAATTAAAAAACGATTAGCGGTAGGATGTCGAAATTTTTGATTTAGGACCGTTGTAACATCTAGTTGTGCACCTTTCCGTTTCATTGCAATCGACTAAACCAAAAGTGTCCAAAAAAGCCCAGAATCCAGAAGATTTGAATTTTGTACTTTTTCTTAACTGCATAATAATGTTAAAGAACAATTTAGATTCGGAGTCACAGTACAAGGTGAAAAGATAAAGATGCTACGATTTGCTGATGATATAGTAATTCTAGCCGAGAGTAAAAAGGATTTAGAAGAAACAACGAACGGCATAGATGAAGTCCTACGCAAGAACTATCGCATAAAAATAAACAAGAACAAAACAAAAGTAATGAAACGTAGTAAAAATAACAAAGATGGACCACTGAATGTGAAAATAGGAGGAGAAAAGATTACGGAGGTAGAAGAATTTTGTTATTTGGGAAGTAGAATTAGTAAAGATGGACGAAGCAGGAGCGATATAAAATGCCGAATAGCACAAGCGAAACGAGCCTTCAGTAAGAAATATAATTTGTTTACATGAAAAATTAATTTAAATGTCAGGAAAAGATTTTTGAAAGTGTATGTTTGGAGTGTCGCTTTATATGTAAGTGAAACTTGGACGATCGGAGTATCTGAGAAGAAAAGATTAGAAGCTTTTGAAATGCGGTGCTATAAGAGATTGTTAAAAATTAGACGGGTAGATAAAGTGACAAATGAAGCGGTGTTGCGGCAAATAAATGAAGAAAGAAGCATTTGGAAAAATATATTTAAAAGAAGAGACAGACTTATAGGCCACATATTAAGGCATCCTGGAATAGTCGCTTTAATATTGGAGGGACAGGTAGAAGGAAAAAATTGTGTAGGCAGGCCACGTTTGGAATATGTAGAACAAATTGTTAGGGATGTAGGATGTAGAGGGTATACTGAAATGAAACGACTAGCACTAGATAGGGAATCTTGGAGAGCTGCATCAAACCAGTCAAATGACTGAAGACAAAAAAAAAAGCCAAATAAAATTTTAATTAATGAAATATCTGGGTATTACAAGGGGAAGGCACATCGGTTCGAATCAGCTTCATCATCTTTTTTTTAATTTAAATATATTGATTTATTAACGAAGTGATTAACGAAATAAGATTTTCTGCTCATTTTATTAAAAAAAAATGTTTATATGTAATTTAATAAGCGTGTAAGAAAGTCATGGTGTTCACATCATATTTTCTTATTGTACCCGAAATTAAATGCAATATAATTTCCCAATATATAGAAATTTTTAAGCCTTTACGAAGAGTTTATGTTGAGCCCAATCAGAGATATTATTCAAAATGTAGGCCAATACATGTACACATCTTCCGGAAAATTCTATAACGTTTTTTTTTTACCCGATCTCTATACTTTTCTTTTATAATTATTCTACTACAGCATCAATAGAAGGATAGCCGAAAAGATAAAAGTATTGCAGTAACGATTATCCAGATTTTAATAAAGATTTTTCACTTAGTATTACTAAACTTGGCCTACGTTAAATTTTAATATAAAATAATTCATTTAAAGAAGATCCTAAAACTTATTTTATATTCTTTCATATTTATAATTAACGTGTCTAATTTTACCGATGAACTTGAAGTTTAATAACTCGCTTCAGAGTAAAAATCCGATTCTTACCTGTCATTTTTTTTCTATTAATGAGTGCAACTTTCATAAATGAAATAGTCTTTATAAAACTGAATAACAAAAAAATTTAAAAGTGTCACTTTTTAATATACTTCAATGCAAATTTCTTGCCATATTTGAAGCTTGTTGGGCAAATGATTTTCCAGTTATCGGCTACTTTTCAAGAAATAACTATTTGGTAATTTAAAAAGCGGAAAAATATTACATTTGATGTAACGAGAACAGTGTAAAACACAAGATTACTTCCTTGTGAACTAATTAAGTTTTCTAACTGTAATGAAATATCTGTAAGAATATGATCAGCTGGCACATCGCTTTGATAACAGCAGTTCACAATGTAATCCATGTTGCAGGTGATTGAAATAACTATTACATCAAATATTTTCTGATAAATGGAAAACTATTCATTTAGAAAATATAAATTAGGCGAAGATAATGAGAAATGGTTAATTATTCGACGATTAATAATTATTATTTCTTTTTTAAATAATTTAATTTATCAAATGAAATTGGATAGATTATTGGCGAATAAAAATAAAAACTAAACGCAATTTTCTTCTTCTTCTTATTATTATTAACTTCAAAATAATCATTAAATGTAAAATTTAAATTTGCTAGACAGTTTCTCATCCGTTCACACATTTCTCTGTCCTTTTAAAAATATCAGCTTAATGTGACGTTTGAAAGCGGATTTGCTGTAAAAGTGCCTTAAATTGTTATTTAAGCCTCTCTTAGATTAAAAACATTTCAGTAGTATCTTCAGATACATTATTCTCTAATATCTTGATATTTCTGACATCTAATATAATTAGTGTATCAAATATAATATAAACCTCTTTTTCCTTATTCGCAAATCAAACAGCATAACTTGAGAAAAACCTTAGTTGCTAATAAATTTAAATATTTAAAGGAATATTTGAAAATTGTCGTTTTGATCATTTTTCTGCGTCTTAAGTTCAGAAAGTAACAGACCTACCCGATTTCAGTTAAAATGAGTTTTCATCAAAGGAAACTTCAATCAGCTTAATAAAAATTGAAAGATTTTTACTACTGATAAGAAGTATTTTCCTGAAAAATCATAACGAAAAACAGAGCTAATAGACTTTTTAACAATTTTATTGATAGAGTTGCTTTTTATTTTTTTGAAATATCAAACAAGTGCTCCATTCTTGCAAGAAGAAAACTATTTATCATTTACAGAGTAAATAATAATATTTAATATTGTATTGGCGATAGATGTACAATACATCCATCGTTGTTTTTCTTTTTGGAGATATCAAACGAGTACTCCATTCTTTCAAGAAGAAAGCTATTTATCATTTACAGAGTAAATATTGTATTCGCGATAGGTGCACAATGCATCCATCGTGTTTTTTTTAAACATCAAACGAGTTCTCTATTCTTTCAAGAAGAAAGCTATTTATCATTTACAGAGTATATAATAATATTTAATATTGTATTCGCGGTAGATATACAATACAGATTTTCGACAGATTTTCGGAAAGAATAATTAAAATAAAAAGTTATTAGGAATCATAATGCTTACTTACTCCTAAACGATACAGGCCGACGTGCCCCTGGCCTTCCGTTTTTTTCTAGTTTGTAACAAATTCTTTACATAGCCGGAGAGTTAGCCCACCATAAAACTCCTTACCGGAAAGAGCAGGAGTGTTTGAGTTACCTTCTAGAAACGTTGCTTCCATTACAGCTCACAGAGCACATATTACTCACACGCGAGTATTTATATTGTTTGTTTAACTTTTGCTCATATGTACTTTCTTTATTTAACGATAAATATGATGCCCTTCAATAACATTATAATGTATAATTTAGCTGCATTTGTTGACAAAACCAACGTGCAAATTGTTTGGTTGTAAGATAAAACAATATATATTCCAACCAATTGTACTTAAAAAGTTGCGTGTAACACACCAGGTGGTTATTCTAGATAATTTTTTAACCATTCGTAATAATATACATCACAATGCAATTTACAAAGAATACTGACTATTTAAATTCAGTAGAGATGGTCGTTTGAGGTGGCGGTCTTCATGTTTCTACGTAAATTAAAAACTCCTGTGATATTAAACAAGTCCAAGTTATTGTTAATATTATTCTGGTTCCTTTATCCATTTATTTAATTTACAAAATTATATTATAAAATCTGATATGAACACCACATAACTTCCTTGTAAGCCTATTAAATTACATATGGAATGGAATGGAATGCAAAGTTGGCAGGAGTCTATTACTCCCTACTTTATCGCAGAACCTGGACAGAGTCCCTTGCTGCTGGATCATTCTAATCGGGCTTGTTTTTAAAAGGGTTATTTTTTAATCTCGGATCTAATTTTTCAAGTTTTGTCTATTATTATTTTAGTGAATTTAAGACGGATTTAATTGCATTCCAATCCGTTGTTAAACCAGCGTTATCGAACCCATTTCATGGGCCGACCGCGGAAGGCTAGGCTTATAAAGCCTGTCCTCCCGACGTAATTCCCCTTCGGTGATTCCTTCGACGTAATTCCACTGAAGTCCTTTCGGTGCTAACTCTTTAATAGGCTAGCAGGAATACGCCACAACGGGGCACTAGCTATAAGGAGGGAGCAATGCGTCCCCTTTTCCGGAGGAGTCGCAATTGCTGGGATATTTTGTCTTACTGTAAGTTTTTTTTTAAAATTTAGACCGCGTTTTTGTTTTATGCGCGACTTACCGTGTTTGACGTCTTCAAACTATATAACTCGCGAAAAATTTTCACTCGCGACCCCGGAAACGCGTCTGACGCACTATTCCGTTTATGGCTCATGCGATATGGAGGTCGCTAAGCCTGGTTTGTCGATTTTCGGCTACCGCACCGCACCATCACGGTGGTTCGTCCAGTACGGCGTGAGGCCGCTTCCTTACAACTGTCGGAGTTGGGTCCTCTCGGCAGATGTCCCGAAGATGACTGTGTTCGGACACAGCCGCTCTCCCGAACAGTCTGCGCGCCTGCGCCACCCCCACCTCGGACACGGATTGAAATCTCGCATCAGATCGGAGAGTGGCGTTCCTGACGAACCACGGAGCTCCAAAGATCGTCCGCAACGCGATGTTTTGGACGGCCTCGATCTTCTTTTGAAGCGAGGAGCTCAACACTGCCCCCCATGCCGGGTAAGCATATGTTAGAATCGGCAGTACGTACAGCCGAAAAATGAGGAGCTTAGTTGCCAGTGGGTACGGGCTGGCACTGTTCAGCACTGGGTATAGCGAGGCTCTGTTGGCCTTAGCCCTCCGGGTCGCATAATTTACATGTTCGCCGAAGGTAAGCCGCCTGTCCAACACCACCCCCAGGTACTTAACTGTTTTCTCAAAAGGGATTTTCTCCCCTGAGATTTCCAGCTCTCTGGTCGGTTTTCGTGTCTTGCATGTGAACATCACGGCCACCGATTTTTCACCGTTGACCCTGATTCTCCACATGTCGAGCCACGGTTCCACTAAGTCCAGCTGCCTTTGGAGCCTCCGGACCGCGTAATCCACATTTGCGGATTCGTAGAAATATGCCGTGTCGTCTGCGTAAAGGGCCGTTTTGACCCCTTCCGACAGCGGCATATCGTTCACGTACAAAGTGTACAAGAACGGGGAAAGTACTGCTCCTTGGGGAACCCCAGCGGCTATTTCTCTGGTGGAGGAAATCGTTTCCCCTACGCGCACGACAAAATGTCGGTCTAGCAGATATGACCGCATCAGTCTGACATAGCGGTAGGGGATCGCCGATCGCGCTAGCTTATAAAGCGTTGAATTCAGATTCGAACCGATCTGCATTCTCCTTGTAAAATCCAAATATTTCATTAATTAAAATGTTATTTAGCTATAACTCTGGAACCAATGAAAATCGGTACCACATATCGTTGAAAAGCTCCCTATGAGGGCTTAGTACTACAGTTCAGTTTTTGGACACTTTTGGCTCAGTTAATTGCAATCGAAAAGGGAGGTGCACAACTAGATGCAACTAGATGTTACAACAGTCCTAAATCCAAAATTTAATCATCCTACGGCTAATCGTCTTTGAGTTATGCAAGTACGTCACAATGAAACTTCTCAAAATGGATTCAGGGATGGTCAAAATTTTTATTTCCGTTAAAATCTGAAACCGTAATTTTTCGTGATCACAATATTTCCTTTACTTAGTACAAGGAAGTAAAAAGATTAATTTTTACTATAATTATTTTATGGTTTCTATTTCTTTATAATTACTTAAATGTATATCGGCAAGTGTTAGGTGCGTGCGTATTTTACAAATCTTTACTTTAAAATAATTAGTTTAATCAGAATGATAACAGATTACGCCTCTGATCAGGTGTACATTTTTCACATACTATAAAATTTTCATATCAATTCTCATTCAAAAACTGTTAAAATATGATAGATTTGTCATTTTTAGAAATATTAATTACAATGTAGAAAATTAATTTTAGACTATACTGTAAATAAGTAATAATAAAAAACTGAAAATGGAAAAAGGAATTTATTATAATATTTATTTTTCACTTTTGAAATAAAGCTGAAAAAACGAATTAGCTTCATTTTTGTTAGAATTGTCGTAACTCGAAGTTCGTACGTGAAATATTTTGTTTACATTGCCTTTTAAATTGATGTGCTAACTCTGTACTATTCATTTAACATTTTTTAATTACCGTTAATGGATACTTGGAGTGTGATGGTCTCATATCAAAAATTAAATCGTTTCAATGCAGGAGCATTTGCTAAATTTAATTTTTCTACGTTTAACTTTTAAAGAATTCTTTAAGGGTTCTCATACGTTATTAACATTATATATGACTGTTTTAATAGTAGATAAACTAAGCCCTCATTAACAGCTTTTCAACGAAATACCATAAGTAATTTTTTTTTTATTGGTTTTCAGAGTTATAGCCAAATAAAATTTTAATGAAATATTTGATATTTACAAGGGTACACATCGGTTCGAATCAGACATCACCTCCTTTGTTTTCGAAGTTAAAGTATTAGAATGAAATTCACGGAGTCTGACTTCCCCTTTCTGCAACCCATATCTAAACAAATAACCGAAAATACTGAAAATATGTTTATTTTTTTAGGTACATGTTTTACTCTTTAATTAAAAAATTATATTTAAATGTTTATAAATTCTAATTTTCTTTATTCTTAATTTTTATACTTTTATTAGTATTTTCTAATAAAAAAACCTAATAACAATTTAATGTTAAACTAAGAAGTATATTTTTTACCTTGTTAATTCAGATTTTCATTATTAATATTTTATAATTTAAAACTGTGTACATTTAAAAAAATTGAAATAAGTACTTCTCAGGTTTGTTTTCTTACAGAGCTCTTATTTTATTACATTACAAAAAATAAATAATATTTAAATAAAAACATTCAGTAACTGCTGTTATAAATTTATCAGATGGATGAATAATGTTTAAGTTAGCAGATGCATTACCAAACACCCGCACATGATATGTATAAATGTAATACGAATCGTATACAAGAGGGTTTATATATAAAATTGTTTATTGGCTCTTCGGCATGTGTATTCGATAATATTTCTATAAAAATGAATTGCTTGAGAGAACTTTTCAGATTAAATTGAACATCTAGCCCACTACAACCTGTGTGACAGGATTAGCCACGTGAAAATCACACACTGATTTAAAACTGTAAAACTGATTTAAAACTGTAATAACTTAAAAACTGTAATATTATGTAGTAAAATACTCATTTCTCTTGATGCACATCAGTTAAAAAAAGAATCTCTCTTTCATAAAACATTACTTTTCAGAAATATCATTTATTAGTATAGCTGTAACAAATCTTTGAATAAAATTATATAAAGAAAAAACAGACTTACAGTCTTAATGTATAATATATTTTGTTGGCATCATGGGAGGGAAATAACCAGGAACGATGGAGTAGGCGTGGTGTAAAGGGGCGTGGCTTTAAATCTTCGCCCTGTTACCACTAATTCACCAATTATTTTCAAAATAAGGTTTTAGACCAAGAGAATAACCTAATAATACAATCAATTTTCTTCACACTCAACTTATATAGGTTGAACTTTCCTTAATTACAGCTTCTTATCTAGCTTATAGCTAATAGTAACAGCTTATTACTATTTATTAACTATTACAAACTGTAATAGTTGAAATAAAACTGAAATGTAATAACTGAAATAAAATTTTCAATTTACCGAGTAATATTCTTTGAAGAGTGAGTTGAGTACTACATAAGGGTATGTCTTTGTTTTATTTGTAATAGTTTACTATCTTCGGCCTAAGTAAGAAAATGTAATTAAAATCGATTCATATTTATTACTTTGTTTTGCATAGTATTCTTAATAGTAAAACAAAAAATAATAATAGTAAACAACATTTATTATCGTTTAATGGAATTATAACAGTAAACTTTGATATATATATCATTAACCAACTGTGATTTATAACCGATTATGTAGTTCGATGATAATTATAAACTATTTTTTAAAAAACTATTTTAATAAATGATCGTATACATCAATATCGGAAAGTATATTTGATTCCTTGGCAAGCGATAAAGAAGTCAAGCGGTGAGGGGCCTATTCGTGTTCAGTCTTGTGCGTGTTAGCAAGTTCGAAAAATAATTGCTTTTCTTGTGAGATATTATGTAAATTTAATTTAGTGTGTTAAGCGATGATAGTAAAAATTATTACATTTTTCCCTCTCATCATAGTATTTTCCTTGCACAAAAAAAAATGTATACAATTTGTGATAATTATGACTTCAACGGAGAAAACACATCATTCTTGTTATTGGAGTTAAATGATTTATAAAAGCAAGAGAAAAATATGTCGTGTAAATAAGTACTCGGTTTGAAGATTACAATTTATCGGAACATATGATCTGTAATTTTGTAGCGTATTGGGCCTTTGTTAAGATCACCGCGGCATGAATTGTAGGGAAATGAATCGGGTCTGTCTCATCAGGGTAGATGCATATATCTGAATTTTTTTTTTTTTAGATTTAAATTAATAAATATTACTGCCGGGTTGCCTAGCAAAAATTAGCCGCAATTACGTTTAATTAAATAATTTTAATTTTTTTTAACGAATTGCAATTATTTTGTTTTTTAAGTGAATTACACGTCATTTGAAAGAAAATAATGTAAGAATGTAAAAAATGGGGTTGCCAGCTCTGTCAGCCGCAACCTCAAAGTTACCAGGTGTAAACAGGTAACAGGTAATTACAATTGTAATTATTTACGCTCGTCGTGTTTTTCCATAAAATTGAAGTACTAATTTTTGCTAGGCAACCCGACACGTATTAAAAATATCATTCATTTAAATCGAGTTTACAAAGCCAAAAACGCAAACATAATAGGTGCCGTAATTGGGTTTTTGCATACAAGTGGAGTTTTCGAAAAATTGTTTTTTATGGCAAAATACGTTTTGCCATGAAAAACATATCTTAGATTAAGTAAATTACACTGGCGGCACATTGAGCTATTACGGAGAGAAGTTCGAGGGTACGGTCCTAGGTTCTGTAACACAAAATATACACAAAATATTACTTTTTATAGAAAATTTAGTTCAGCGTAATTTCAAAAGGAAATATTCAGACAATAAACAGATTTCAAAATTTATTTTGCGGCATCAATTATTCAACGGTGAAATAGAACGTTGTTCAACTGTTATTGCCAATGACGTCGTTTTTAACATTATTTTGGTTTTAAGATATTTAATTTAATATTTATTTTAACATTCAGTATGTAAAGGAACAAAGTTAACTTGACATTAATTAAAAATTACTTAAGCAATAACCTATCCGCTTTTCCGAAACATACGTTTATTATACTCTACATAAACATAAACAAAGATAAACATAAATCTTTCAATAGTAAAATGAATTTGTATTTTACTTGCCTATTTTTTAACAAAAAAATATTAGGAAAAAAATAAATTTTACTAAAGTTAGTTATAAGTGTTATTAGTAAAATGAAAAATTTTACTTTTGTAGGAAAAAGGAATATATTGTCGCCGAATGCGACGGTATGTGATAACATTATGTTGGCCCTGAAAAGGGCCGCTTTTATCGTCGATTGACTTCGGCCGCTCGTTTTAATGGCTAACCTTAGGGTAGCCCTAAGATCGATTGTCGTCGAATGGCTTCGACGTTTCGTAATCCATAACCTTATGGCGTTTTTTGCGTTAGCTCTGAGAAGAGCTGTTGGGTTTGGAAGCTGGTCTCCGGCGATCGGGGAGTTGCGGCTCGCGTCCATTGAAGTCCGACCGGGCTTTCCCTCAGCGGCTGTATGAATTTCATTCATGAAGTCACATCATCTCATCGTAACAATTCCTTTACTGACATTTTGTTATTACTTAAACTGTTATATACTTTCAGTACTGAAGTTTTTATACAATGACAATTGTTATGATATAAAACATCTAAACACTTTTACCCTGATGAAGGACGAAAGTCTGAAAGCGCTTGAAAATTTAACACTTATTGTTGGTAAGTTGGTATTGTTGGTATTTTCATTATTTATAACAAAAAAAGTAGCAATAACTTTGATTTATTTTAATTTTAGATTTTTTTAAATTTAGACTAATTAGTGCGGTATAATGCCTTGCCTTAATACAGATTGGGAATATGTACTTGACACATTACAAAATAAAAAATAAAAATAACAAATTAAGTTTAACTAGGGTGTCGCCTGTAGAAATATTTAAGGATTTATCTGTGTTTAAAAATTAAATACCATGATGACTTTTACGTTGAAATTAATTTAAAATGGTAAGGGTTCCAAAAATTCCCATTTTTGGACAATTATTTTAAAATGCACTTTCTCTTTCAATAAAATGATAATTTTCAATTATGAAGAGCATGATACGCAATGTAATTAAGTTTATACAAAATATTTATTATAAAGAATTGTGGAGCTTTTGCATCAAGCAAAGTCATGCAACCTAGTCTAAAATGACAAAAACAAAATATTATTTTTTTCTTTTTTTCTAATTGTCTATTGAATTGTAAAATAAAAATATTTGATAAAAGTGTCATTGTGTGCTAATTAGTAAATTAAGATTATTTTTTAATTTATGAAGGATATGGAAATATATATGAAGGATAAGGATTGAAAATAAGGATTAAATTTTAAAAATAATTAATAAATTTAGTATTAGGTCTTTTATATAAAACAGGAGAGGTAAAAAAGAAATTGTCCGTTATATACGGCTATCTCATTTTTTTCATTTTCTAAGTAATACATTTTTGTGACGTCATAAAAAGTTGGTCGGCTTTATTTTTTGAGTAAATGGAAAGAGTTAACTTAAGTGATCGTGGTGATAAGGTGGTCGTAAGAATATGTGGGTATGTGATTACACAGATAGATGGGTATAGCGACAAGGTTATATGATTCGAAAGAAAATGGGGTGGTTTGTTTCATATAAGTGATGACGAAACCGACTCCGCCCTTCTCAGGTTCATCATTTAATAGCCAAGGAAATAAATCTTCGTCCGGTGCGTTTTAAATCTTATACTTTTTAGCTTTTTTTCTACTGAATTTAAGCCTGTAAAAAGCATGTTATAAATTGGTGTAGCTTTGCGTGAAATATTTTATTGAAAACTTAAGTAAACACTTGTCATTATACGGTTAGCAAGTACAGTACAGTAACTTTCTTAAAAAAGCCGGCAACGAAATGTATAACTTTGCCGCTTACACCGATCAACTAGGAAGTGGGTGAACATTTTTGTTTAATTGTATAAATTAAATTTCCACTTGCTAACAATTTAAAACGTGTAACTCCTATTACTTTCGGAGCTGTTACTACATAACACTTTTAAATTGTTAACACTTTTTAAATTGTTGGTAAATGGTTCTATAAAAATCTTGGCACCAACGGTGCCAAATGCTTAGTAAATTTTTGTTTAATCTTTTTAATAGAAATTAAGATTTCTAAATTTTAAATGCCACAGGAGTGACTTGTATGATTTCAATATAAAATAAATATTAAACATATTTTTAGTTATCGCAAACCATAGAAATGGGATGGGCAAAATATTTTTATAGCGATTTGAAGGCCAATTCATTTAGAAAATGTAGATGCAAAAAACTCCCACTAATCCTTGGCTGAAGCTAGATATATATATATATATATATATAAAGTAACTTTTTTGCGAGGGGCATGAATATTATATAAACATTTTTTGGGACTCACAAGGACAAGTACTGGAACATTATGAGGATATACAGTGAGATGGTTACTGCCAATCTGAAGCCTGCAATTCGAAGCAAACGCCGAGGACTGCTGTCGAAAGGTGTGTTGCAAAATGTTCACATACTGCTGCCCACACTGCTGAAACTCTCCAGAAATTCAACTTTGAAGTACTGGCTCATCTTCCGTGTAGTCCTGATCTTGCCCCTTCTGACTACCACTTATTTGGTCCACTCAAAGAGGCATTAAGGGATTCAGGGGCCGTCGATTTACCTCGGACAAAACAGTGAACGAAGCGGTGCATTCCTGGCTCGCAGCTCAATTGAAAACCTTCTTTTATGAGGGCCTCAGGAAGCTTGTGCAACGATGGACCAAGGGCGTTGAAATGCAAAGGGACTATGTACAAATGATGTACATGTAAGTTTCCTATTTGTATTGCAATAATAATTGACTTACTGATAATGGAATTAACTGCAAAAGCATTTTCAAAATCTTTTCTGCATTTTAGATACTCTCTCTCACTCTCTCTCTAACTATATATATATATATATATAAATGAACAAAACGAACGCGGGGTGGGAGGTTGATTTTTTGAAAACGTTTTTGGATATTCATGTATGCATTGTAGGCATTAAATAAGTTTATTAAAAATTTAATAAATTTCCTTCGGTAAAGTTTCCTCAAAAATGCATCTGAAGAAAATCGAAATTGGTTTTTTCCCGATATCTCCTCATTACCTTAAGGAGTTCTGAAAAAAATTAGCAAGATCAGTGCCGCCTTATATATTGAAATGTTTGAATCAAATTTGAAGAAAATCATTTCTTTAAAGCCAAAAGCAGTACGACACACACACACGTATAAAATTTGCAAAAAACCCGATACGCTATTATCGATAGGGTCATCATTGACAATTCATGTAGCTTGTGAAAATGCCATGCCTGACCGGAATTCGAATCCGGGAATTCTGGATGATATTTTGCCGTTCAATATAGTTATTCTAGCTACATTTGTCGGGAAAATAAATATAATTATTTTTAATTCATACCATAATTACAGACTGCAGTTCAGAACTTACTTTATAACATTCAGAACAGTAGAGTATGATAATGGAGGAAATATATATAACAGTTATAAAAGCCTAAGGTAGGATAATCCATATAAACCCACCGGGTTGGTTTAATGTTGAACGCGACTTCCCAAATCAGCTGATTTGGAAGTCGAGAGTTTAAGCGTAATGTAAAGTCAGTTATTTTTATACAGATTTGAATACTAGATCGTGGATACAGGTGTTCTTTGGTGGTCAATTACACATTTGAGTTTACACATCTCGAACTGAAACTGTACAAGACTACACTCATTTACACATATCATCGTCCTCATTCATTCTCTGAATTGAAAACGGTAATTACCGGAGGCTAAACAGGAAAAAGATAAGGTTAAGGTCATAAATTTGGTTAGAATTGTCATTATATTCATTTTAATAAATTTAGATTATTGAAATTTTGTTACCTTATCAAATTTACGACAATAGCGGATCATTAATGGTTACTGAATATTCTATTTTATCTCTCATTGTATTGTTTTATATTATATCAAATTTATTTAATATAACGTATTTTATTTAATATAACGTATTCAACGCAATTTGGGGTATTTAAAATAAAAAAGACAGCTCCAAATAATCAATGTAAAAATATATTTTCTTGAGGAAAATTACTTTTAAAAAAAACTGACAGAAGGCTTTTATCTTTTACGATTGGAACAGGAAATGATTTAAAATAATATTTTGTAGTGACCTGTTAAATTTTCCCGAAGTAATATTTTCCACCGTTAATTATTTAAATTATTGCTTTGATTAATAAAATATTATTTATTAATTGTTCAAAAATAAAATTTACATCGTGATATAATTATCCACGCCATCATTTTCTGATCGGATCTTAAATTTTTAATATTTATCCGAATAAATTATTTTAATATTTATCCGATTAACCTAAGTGGTTCCAGAGTTATTATGCCTTAAAGTAGCTACATAAAGATATCCATATACAAATAAATAAATAATAATGTTTAATATTTATCCGAATAAATTATTTTAATATTCATTAATTTAACCTAAGTGGTTCCAGAGTTATTATGCCTTAAAGTAGCTACATAAAGATATCCATATACAAAGAAATAAATAATGTTTTTGTTTTTGGGGTCAAGAAACCTCAAAAACAATAAAAAAAAAGCCAACAGTTACATTTTGACGTATAGCCATATTTTCTCTCTGTTTTTACAATCTCGGTAAAGTGTAATAGGATTGAAATGAAAATTACTCTCTGACATTTTCAAAGTGATTCATCATTCGACTACGTCACACAGAGTATCAACTAAAATAAATCTTATTTAGTCTACTTGTTTATGTTTCTGCAATTTCAGAACGGCTGCACTTATATGTACGAATTTAATGATAAACGATTTATCTTATTTATTATATCTAATAAAAATATTAATTTTGAATAATCAAAATCGGAAAATAGCAGTACACCATTTTCTCTAAACTTAAAGAAAAGCTTTTTTTAATAGTTATCAAGTCGGAAATCAAAATTTAATAAATTTATATAATAGACTTTAAAAAGTTTCCTTAAAAAGTAAAAAAAAAAAAAAAAATATAATACTTTGAAATATTTTTAAAAATAAACTTTTTGTAGTCAACATTAAATTCGACTTCGAAAAGTTGAATTTTATCTTTAAATCCGATTTATTTTTTTAGTTTTTATTGAAAATCGGAAGTTTTTCAAAAACATTATTCGTAAGAAACAACATAGACAGTTACAAGGGATATAAGTCCAAGGAACGTTCGTCCTGAAAAAAGTAAGAAAAGGATTGATGAAAAATGATGTTAATTATTCTTCTGTTTATGATCAATTCTTCTAATCAGTACGTAGAAGTGTGAAGCATGAACTATTTATTATTTAACCGAAATGATTTTGTAGAAATAAAAATTTTCTAATTATTTAAAAAAAAAGTTGAATATTACTTTTCTATATATTATACTTTTTCTATATATATATACTTTTCTTTATAATGTGAAAAACTAACCATCTTCATTTGAACAATTCTTTAAAAAGAAGTTAAAAAAGTTTTACATATATATATATATATATATATATATATATATATATATATATATATATATATATATATAAACTAACAAAGTATGACAATCCTTAAATAAGTTTATACTTATTACTATTAAAGATACTCTACTCAAAACGATCTAATATTTCCATACAATACATGTTTCATGTAGCCCATGAAAGCAACTTAAAAGTTTAAAATAGAAGGTAATAGAAGTTTAAAAAAATATTTCAGAGAAGACTGAAAAAAAAATTATTAAAAAACATTGGTCTACGATAACCAGAGGATATCCGAATGTTCCGGATTCGAATCCCTGTCAAGCAGGGCAATTTTTTACATACAAAAATTCATTGTCATTCATCAAAAACTGTAAGCAAGTATAAGCCTGTTACTGTATAAATAAATAACCCTAATGTAAAAACCGGTTATATTTTTTAACAGATATTTTCAAAAGTTACTTATATTAACCCATTTTTTTGGTTGTGTTTCGCTGCCCAACAGTGAAACACAAAAAAAAAAGTTAACGAAAGCTTCTATTTCAAAACGATCTATTTTTCGATATGTGACCACTACTTTGAGATAAACTAGCTTTTGAAACTAGCAGTGAAAAATATTAGATACCCGAAGTTTCATTAGGCTTGGAGTATTCTGAGGTTTTTTTACTTCAGAATGTTTGGTTTTCAATACACTTTAAAATGATTTATCAAACATCTACTTTTTATAAATTTAGTGTCTGGGTTTGGAGCTGGTGATCTCATGCCGTTAAATTAAATAAATCGTTTCTAGAGCATTTACTAAATTTCAAGTTTCTATGTTTAAAAATTGAAAAGTTATTATATGGGTTCAAATTTTTTTGTATCCATTCTACAAATATAAAATAGGAAAACTGTTGAAATATTATTTTTTCTCCAAAATAACTATAAACATTGTATATGTACGATATTTTTTATAAAAAGTGTTGTTTTTTCTTAAATGCATCTATTTATTTAGTTAAAATTATTTTATAAAAGAAAATATAGTAATAAAAAGTACATTTAAATTAATGGAAGGTTTTATGAAATATATAAAATTGCATTAATTTAAATTAATAATACATTTACCTGTCTTTGATGTGGAAGCATTGAAAAATAAATATTTATAATTAATTAAAAAAATACTCGTTTATAAAATGTACTTTCTCTTACTATGTGATAAATGAATCTCTTACGCACAGAATAATTAATTACAAATTTCCATGGTAGTAGTTCCATTAAGTAAAATTTAAAAAAATAATTAAATAAAAATAAACAGCTATTTCTATAGATACCGACAAATAGAATTTCATTCATTAGTCATTCATTTGAACCAAAAAATTAATTATATAATAATTATTATAGTATTATAGATCACTGAAAAACTCTTTAAACACTTAAAACAAACTACATTAGTTTGATCAGTTTTTTAACGTTTACTATTGATCACTTTTTATATATTTAATTAACAGCGGCTAGCTACGTTAGCTGAACGCGATCAGTAAGGCTGTTTAATAATAGTCGCTATTTATTTTTATTGGAACTAATTAAAGAATTATAAAATAAAAATTATTAACTAAAAAAATTATCTACTTTGTCTGATGAAGTGATACATATTACGAAAACGCTTAACAATATTTAACAATAATATAATATTTATGATAAAATAGTTATTTTTTAAAATTTTAACAAAAAAAAAATTCTATTAATAGTAACTTTATAGTAATAAAATTTTGTAAATTTTTAATTACGAATTTTTGTTTTACAGGATAAGAAAGAGTTTCTTGTACCTTGGATATTAACAGTAACATGTACAACGTTAGTAGATGTCTCTCATTCATTTTTCATGGCTTTTTCTGGAAAGGTAATTATCTTATTTGCTAGTCAAGTTTTATGTATAATAAACTAATAAAAATATTGTCACTGAATAAGATGTTAATTGATGTTGAAAATGTCTGAAAAAAGTACATATAATTACACAATTAATTTATATATGTGTATGTATGTACGAGTAAACCGGATGGTACATTTAAATTGAGATACATCTATATCTCAAAAACTACACATTTTAGGAAAAAGGTTTCCTATTAAAGTTTTTCCATTTCAAGGGGGAAATACGTTCACAAACTATGTTGCCCTTGATAAGGTCATTTCAAGGTCAACTTAATTTTTTTTTTAGTTATTCATCTTCAAATATGCTGCAGGCTTAGCTAAAACTGGTGTTTTTAGTTTCATTATGTCTTTCCCAGCTGACGAGTTACAAATTTTAAATAAAAGAAAATTAGATTTTAAATAAAAAACAAACAATTAAAGGATTAACCTAACTAAAATCCATTTATGTTTTAATGAATTATTTTAATCAAATAGTACACATACCAGTATGGTACATAGCCTATATGTGTTGCACGATTTGATCAGTTATGTCGACTCCGTGAAAATATTTGATTTAATTAATTACTGATACTTTATTTTTTTTTAATGCTCTTTATTTAAAATAAGTTAAAAAAACTTTCTCTGCGTAAATTACAGCAACAAATTTTCGAAGTAGTGTCCTTCTAATTCTGTTTGTTATACTTTCTTTCGTGTTTTCAGAGGTAGTTGGTACTTCTAGATAAACCTTATCTTTAAGGTTACTCCAGAAAAAAATTCTACTGGAGTAATGTCGAGGGAACGACGCAGGCTAATGAACTGGACAAGCTCGACCAATCCCACGATCATTGTATTCGCGGTCCAAAATTACTCTGGTGATAAATGGTCATGAAAGCCATCATGATGAAACCACATTGTTCTTCTCTTCTCCAAGGGTAGTTCATTAACCAGTAAAGGTAATTGATTTTCTAGAAAATCTGTGTATTTCTCTACGTTCAAATTCCAATTGAAAAAATGGGGTCCGATTAATGAACAGACTATGATTCCACAACAAACATTGACAGTCCACGGACATTGATGATCGACTTCACTTAGCCACCTTGGATTTACCTGTACTTTTTCCAGCGCCCATCGACAAAATGCTACTCTTAATTCAAAGTCGTTGCCATGTAATTCCTGATGTTGCGCTGCAACTTCTTCACTTCTTCTGTCCTTATCAGTACAGTCTCTCTGCTGTTTACTTCCATTATTTTAGTTCTTTATAAATTTATTTTCTTTCCATCCTCTTTCTTTCTTTCCTCCAGGACTATTAACATTCATTGAAGCATGTGTTTGTTTGCCATCGGCCAGAATTACCATTTAACAAAATTTATGATATCTTATTTTTTCCTCCTCCTACACTTATTCCTTTTTTCTTTCTTCTAATATATACCTTATTATATCCTCAACGAAACTGTTGAACAGTGTCGATAAAAGACAACATCCTTGCCTAAAAACATGACCTTGACCTACACAATGTCATGTTCTTATTTACTTTTATTAGTGCAATATGTCTCATGTACGGTTTTTTAATTCTACTTTTTCCTCTTTAAGAATCTCCATCGTTTTGTCCCATTTGACTTTTTTTCAAATTCCTTCTTTAAATCTGTGAAAAAATTATTTCTCTTCCTCTCTCTTAAATATATCTCTTTAACCATCCTCAGTAGGTTAATGGCATCTTTAGTTCCTTTCCATTTCCTAAAGCCGATCTCTTCCTCTCCATCACTCTTATTATCATTAAAAATGAGAGAAATAATTTAGTAAAAGAATCTGACGTACAAATAGAATTATTTAAACTAGATATGTTGTAATTTAACTGGAGTAAGAGGAGCTAAATATTAGATCATATAATTAATGAATTAATTACATGTATTAATATATACGATGGTTATTTTTTTTTCAAGGTCCGATCGGTCACGAAATTAAAACCACAGTGAAAATAACAAATTTTTTTTTTGTAACAAGTACTTACATAGTTACGCTATTTCTCTACATAGTCGCCACTCCGATTAGGCATTTGTCGTAGCGTGGTACCAACTTTCCAATACCCTCGTCATAGAACGGAGCCGCCTGTGTTCCCAAGCATCTTAGGAACCCATCTCGCACACAGTTTGCGGTACAGAAGACTCTAACTCACAATGGTGTAGAGAGCTGATCTTGAAATTTCAGGAAACGAATCACTCGATACAGAAATTGTGAACCGGCGATTTTCTCGAATTGCCTCATCCATTCGCTCAACGAGATCATCGGTTGACACTCGCTTCCTTCCCTGACCGCCTGCATCATGAACATCTGTACGTCCTGCTTTAAAGTTCCTGCAACATTGTCGCACTTTGCTGTCACTCATTGCAGTTTCACCGTACACATTACTTATTCGTCGATGAATTTTTGCTGCATTACACCCATCAGCCTGAAAAAATCGAATTACCGCACGCACTTTACACTTGGCGGGAGATGCTATTGTTGTAGACATGTTTACGTGCTAGCTGCATGTTCATAACTAAACGAAGTGACGCGGCGTTTGAAGGCCGTACTAGAGACGCTGCGCAACATATATGCGCAAAGGTTCATCCGATTTTTGCGCGGGTTTTTATTTCGCGACCGATCGGAACTTGAAAAAAAAATAACCCTCGTATAACTATCAGACCCGACAGTACTTCGCTATTGCTATGTATATATATATATATATATATATATATATATGAGAGAGAGAGAGTTTGAGGGAGTGAGAGTGAGAGAGAATGAGAGGGAGAGTTTAAATGAACACAATTGAAAATTTGATAAAAAATTTAAAATTGAACTTCACCAATTTTATCTTTCCCTTTCCACCTTCCCCTTTTCCCTTTCCACCTTCCCCCTTTCCCTTTCCACCTTCCCCATTTCCCTTTCCCCCTTTCCCTTTCCACCTTCCCCCTTTCCCTTTCCACCTTCCCCCTTCCCTTTCCACCTTCCCCTTTCCCTTTCCACCTTCCCCTTTCCCTTTCCACCTTCCCCTTATTCTCCTTCCCCTTTCCCTTTCCACCTTCCCCTTATTCTCCTTCCCCTTTTCCCTTTCCACCTTCCCCTTTTCCCTTTCCAACTTCTCCCTTTCTCGCCCTTCACCCTCACCCCTCTCCCAGTTTCCTTTTTACCCTTTCCCGTTTTCCCCTTTTCTCTTTCCACCTATTCCCCAGGTTTTCCATTTTCCCTTTTGCCCGCACGTAAATCGGTTCATTAGTTTTTTGGCGGTTACCATTCGTAAATATCTCAACACCGGCCCCACCTAGCGGGTATAGTTTTTGCAAAAATATTTCTTTTTACGTAACTAATATTCATATTCTGAATATGAACCAAATCGGCCCATAAATATAATTTTTCTAAATATAGCGCCATCTAGCGGGTTCATTTTTTGCAGAGATAATTTTCCATGTAAGTAACATGTATTCTGAACATGAGGCAAATCGGACTATAAATACAATTTTTCGAAATATCTGGACGCCAGCGCCACCTAGTCGGGCCAAACTAATTCAGAAACCTTCCCTGGCATGCGAGCAACCATTTCCCAAAGTTTCATCGCTATCGGATGAACGGTTTAGGAAGGCATAAGAGACATACAGACAGACAAACATTCATTTTTATATATATATAGATTATATATATTACAATTAATGAAACTAACTCAAACGTTGGTGAAAATATTTCTCAAAAAATAGTTTTTTTTCAATTTGGAATTAACCAATGTCACTTGAGAAACAGACTCGTAGATTTTAGATGGATTTACTCTAATCTTATATAAAATCAATTCAAATGCAAAAATATTATAGAATAAAATTTGAAAAAAATTAAAAATAATGTACAAACTCAAAATTTTTATGAAACTTACTCTATCCATTAGATGGAATCATGCTTTAGATATGAAGCTCTTCATTATTAAATCCTCATACCGTTAGTTCCCTTTTGTTTGCATTTACAATAGGAACTACACATTTATGAATTTGAGGACCCTGTTCAAATATTTGCTGTAATCAGGAATATTCTAATTATTTATTTACTCGGATTTACATTCAGTGAAAACTTAAGTGATTGAATTAACAATAATTTTTTTTTAATAAATAAAAAAATAAATAAATCTAGAAAGAGTTATAAACAATAATATTGTCACATGTTATCGTGTCGATAAAGAATGTTGGAAGATTTACATACGCATGTTTTACAAATATAAAATTTATTTATTTTTTAATATCTTATTATTAAAAAAACAATAAGTAAATTATATGTCACAAGCAATAATTTTGCTTTTACTATAAAATTAAAACCAACTAATGAAAATTAATACAAAATTAAGAAGTAATTAACACAGCGGGATTATAATTACAAAATCAATAATAAACTTTATTCACAAGTAATTTACTTTTAATATTTACTCAAGAAAACTAGCTTTGACCTTTTACAAAGAATAATCACTCCTAATTTACAAAACACAGAATACAACACTGCGCACTTCTATCGCAAAACGGAATATTCGTGATGCACTCTTTGCTTGTACGCTCTGTTATCGTACACTCTCACACCTGGCTGTCAGCAGTATTTATATCCCCGAGCGTAGGGATAGTTATGACGTAACAGCAACCGATTCGTCTCTTTGTTTATTCAGGCGTAACGGTTTCAAAACAACATCTATTGTTCTAATTAGAATTTTATTTCCCAGAATCATCTTGACTCTTATTTGTTTTTGTTTCTCGATTTTCTCTTTTTACAATTTTCCTTTATTGTCTTTCACCTTTACGTAATAAATCGAAAACATGAAATCATTCGGTTTATTAATTTTTTCCTAAATTACCGTTTTAATAAAAAAAATAAATAATAGAAATCTAAATATCTACTCTAGATTTATTTGAGTTTAAAGTTTTAAAGTCTTTGAACCAAAATGTATCGTGTTTAAGAAGCGGTGAATACTCTTTTAATTTAATATATTTTAAAACATTTATCCAAAAAAGTACTAATTTTTTTTCGAGAAAGAAATATTTTAACGGTTTCGAAATTTTATTTAAAAGTTCACGACGTTTTCATATAAATTTAGTTCACTCCGTTAATGTAAAGAAATACTTTCAGGTAAACAAAATTGTTTCATTTTCCTTTCTATTTAGAAACAATTATGCTCTATATGAAAAAATTAATTTTAACCTTGATTTGTGTAATATATTAAACTTTAAATGCTACAAAGGTGGCAGAAATATAATAATGAAGTAAAAGGATTCATCTTTTTTTTCTTTAACAACATACCATCATGGCGGCTAGGACCTCACTCCTGGCTTAAAACCTTTCGTGTCGTATGCTGCAAATTTGAAAGCAATTGGTTCGTTGGTCCACGCAAGATGCCAGAATACACAAACAAACTTTCGGCTTTATGTAAGATATATATTATACAGGCACATAAACGGAAAAATTGGTTTTCCTAACTTTCTTGCACGAAGTAAAGGACGTACTGTGATCGCGAAAAATTTCGGTTTTCAGATTTCAACGGAAATATCCATTTTTATCATCCCTGTATCTATTTTGACTAGTTTCGGCGTGACGTCAATACGTACCAGTGTATATCGCATAATTCAAAGTTTATTAGCCGTAGAATGTTGAAATTTTGTATTTAGGACTATTGTAACATCAGTTGTGCACCTTCCCTTTTGATTGCAATCGACTGGTTCAAAAACGTGTATACAGTATTCTAAATAAAGCGGGGTTTCAATTTTGAAAGATTTCGACAACTGTAGTAATAAGCTCTCGTTAAGAGTGTTTCAACGATATATCAAAAGTGGTATTTATTTTCATTGGTTCCAGAGTTATAACTAAATAAAATTTTAATTAATGAAATATCTTTCAAGGGGAAGGCACATCGGTTTGAATCTCATATACATTTATTTTTTTAACTTTTTTTTAATTTAAATTATATTGACTTACTAAAAATTAACTATAAATAATAATTCAATACAAAAAAAAATGAAAAATATCAGAAGTTATTATTGAAATACAATTTTATATACTTTTCATTTTAATTCAAAAATTTTACATTCAGAGGTCAATAATTATTTATAAATAAAAATATATATATTAAGACGGATTCAACGACACGTTCTCACTTACACAACATATCTACTTGATAAACTAATATAAAATTTTAGGAACATTTTTCAGTGATCACTTTCAAATGAAATAAGTTTAAATGAAGTGCAGCAAAAAATGTGTGTATGTAATTTAATACACGTACAGGGAAGTCATGTGTGTCCACATCAGATTTTTTACATTTGGGTAACGGCGCTGAACTTAATATACTGTCAAACACGTACACATCGTCTTTTCTGTATTAAATCGTTTTATAAAAATGGTGACTTCACAACAACTGTACGATGGTTATTTCGCAGTCGAAATATATAATAATATAGTATAATTTTAATTAGTTTTGTAACAGAAGAGTGTGTAGAAATGAATTTTCTAGAGGCTGATAAAAGATTGAAATATATGAAATACCTAATATGGGGATGTTATATTACGTTATAATAGCAGATGTTATATTAAAATATTCCCACAAAACGGAAAGAAATGTATAATAAACCAATCAAATAAGTGATAAAAAATTGGATACCATATTCAATTTTCACATAAAAGTAAAACGTCTCATTAATTTTATTATTTTAAACTTCAAGCACAAGCTAAGCCATCGACTTATATGAGGTTAGTAAATACGCATGTTATTATTATTTATATCAATAAATTATTAAATGATTAAACTTTATTTTGAGGCTACACAAGCGATATAATTTACTGTAAAAAGATAAACGTCATTTACAGTATTAGAAAAAAGCTCGTTTGGTTTTTTTTTCTTTTATGTCTTTCACTCTCTCCCTCGCACAAAACGTAAGAAAGAAATAACATTATTAAAGCCCCAGCATAATTAAAAAAAAAAACCTCACTGAAATGAAAACGTTGTGAAAGACGCATTCAATAGTAATAAAAGAAAATGCAGAAAACCTACCACCTGATCTTGAAAGGATTTAATCTATCCTAAACCATTCTCGGTTTTCTTTTAATTTCAAAAACCAATTAAGGTTCTTTTGTAAAAGAATTTACAGCGATATTAAGCGTTAATCATTATTTTATGTAAGTGTTATTTTATTTCACAAGTTTGATTAATCTCTGTTTCAGCTATATTTTTTTTTCGAAACCACTCACCGAGGGTCAAATGATTTCCGCGTGTGTTGTTCTATTTGCTTCTTTCAATATTCTTTCATTGTTTCTTTTCTTTTTTTAATTTAAATATATTGATTTATTAATAATAATTCAATAATAAAAAAATAAAAAATGAAAAAATTAGAAGTTTTATTAGCGAAATAAAATTTTATGTACTTTTGAAATGTGTACATTTTTAAAAATAAAAAAATTATAAAAATATATTATAATGTAAAGGAAGAAAATGTTGCAAACAAAGAAAGAATAAATAGGTTAAGAGAAGATGATAAATATGAAAAGGAAAAAACGTTAAGACCAAGGAAAGAAAAAAAATATTAACAGAGGTTGATGGGCATCAAGAGAGATAAAATTTGAAAATAGAGAAAGTGTACACAAATTATGATCAGAAGAATTATATCAAACCAAAGAACGATGAAATGATTGGCCACCAAAAACTAAATGATGATCAACTCCGACTTAGGAAGAATATTGTCCGACAATATCGCAGCAGTAATGAACTAAAAGATATAAATAAATATATAAAGATATAATAAATTTTGCAATTTATTAAAGATCGAGCGTAATGCCTCAGTGTATATGTTGTTCTTGCGCCGATGGGATAGAAAATTATACCTTAGTTTGGATATTAATATAGGTATTTTCAACTTTTTTGATCAATGGGTATTTATGATATGAGGCAAAAGTGTTGGATATAATTTCAAATGACCTGACCTCATAGGGAAAGACACCCTTGATTTATTTAAAAATCAAGAAACAAATTCGCAAATTTGATAAATTTCTAATGAAAACAAAGCCTATCTCTCTCTGCTCTTTTGGGAGCGAAGTTAATGCCTACACCTCCCACACCGCAGCTCTATCACAGAGTTCTCCACGCATCCATTCTCATTCTAACAGGGATTACATCAGCTAACCGGGGCTTGATGGCAAAAGACCGACCTGAATATTCTATAAATAAACCGTAGATGTTCCAGTAGGTATTTCACCAAAATCTGTATTTTTTCCTTTACACGATTCTGCTGAAATCTACTCTCCTACATCTCTTAAGATTTCTTAATTTCAAATTTTATTAACCTACTTAAATTTCAAAATTTTCATTTTTCCATTTCTTTATTTCTTCTTTTTAGCGATTGTGCAATTTTTTATCATCAGAAATATTTTCAAGAATCTGTTTTTATTAATTAAATAAATAATATTAACAGATTTTTTTCTTGATGAAAGATTTCTTTATATCAGAATTCTTATGCTGTCTACATTATTTCGCCAATCTTTCATTTTACTACCAAAATTCTCCTCCTTCTGGTTCATTTTGCTCTCTTTTATTCATTATAATATTTTATTCATTATTATCCTCTCTTTTTATTACATTTTATTTTACTTTTATTTATTTTCAGATTTAAGTTCTTTGATAGCATTAAATTGTGTCACTTACTATTTTTTCTAATTTATTTGTGGGAAAAAAAGAAAAAAAACAATGGCATCAGTGAATCAAAACAGTTTTATTTTTTTCACATGAATAGTTACTTCGCTCTGAAATTTTATTTTTAATTCTTGTATTGATTTTTCTATCTGTAGATTGAGTGGGGAGTACCCTTATTTCACTCCTTTCTGAATCAAAGCTCGCTTTTCTTCATTTCATATCTTTATAACTACTACAATATTAAACAAAAGTTGTAGTATAGTATAAAAATTCAATATTTATCAATCAAGTGATTCCATAAAACAAAGCTTTTTTGGTATTTTAATATTAAATGGTAACCTACTTGTTTTATTTGTTAAATTCATAACTTAATGGTAATATGTGTTAATATGCTTATTCCATAAATTTTACTAATTTAGCAACTGATATAAATTTCGTATATTACATGTCAGTGAACTTCTACTGGATTACCTCTTCTGAAAAGATAATTTCTGGTAAATTCTTTTCTTTACGTGAATCTTTTTATTCAGTTGTTCATTTGAGTTCTATTAAGATTTTGTGACCGGAATTATTGAATAACAAAAAGAGTTTAAATTTTGTCAGAATTATCTAACAAATTTATCTATGATGGCCGCTCTATGATGGATAAAGGCTCAAAATTATCATTAATTTTACAAATTTAAAAACGATTAATTTGATAGATGAAATATTGGTTGATATATAAGTACTGCTTCTTCTTTTGTGACATTAATGGCAATAAACCTGTTGGAAAATGATTTATAAGTAAATAATGTCACCTTATGTCTTAAGAACTGTAATATTAGTTTAACAATCGTCCATTCTGTTGGAATGAGAATACTTTCCGCATTACATTTGACAGGAATCAGAGTAGGTTCTAATGTAATAAAGGACTGAAATGGTTTACTGTTTTCTTCTTCAATGAGCCGATCGTAATGTTCCACGTAAGCATGGTAAGCTAATTAAAATAAAATTGATAATCGGATATAAAAATGCTAACTTCGGTTTGTACACCGTAACTTATAAATACGTACTTATAAATACTTATTGTACCTCAAATGCTTTACTTGTGTCATAAAGACCCAAACAACAAAGAGAAAAATTGATATAAATAATTTATATTACAGTAAAGTGCTGATGCATTACATTCCATAAGCCACGAGTGTTGCCTATCGCTAGATTCCAGGAGAACCCACCGTGAGAAAGAATGTAATGCAGCTGCAGTCTTTGTTTCTAATTTAATTGTAATTATTCAGTTCTACTTAAGCGTTAAATTATTAACGTCCTATTTTACATTATTTTAGCATGTACGCCGAATATTGAATAATTGTACAAATAATATTAATCAAGTAAATTAATATAAGTTCCTTTTTACTTCGTTGTACGAAGTTGTGCCATCCCTGAATCCATTTTGACTAGTTTTGGTGTGACGTCTGTACGTACATACGTACGTATGTATCTCGCATAATTCAAAACGATTAGCCGTAGGATGCTTTCATTGAGATCTTTTCAACGATATATCATAAGCGGTAATTATTTTCATTGGTTCCAGAGTTATAGCCAAATAAAATTTTAATTAATGAAATATTTTGATCTAACAAGGGGAAGACACATCGGTTTGAATTCGACTTCATTTTCTTCTTTTTTTTAACCTGTGATTATAAAAAAAATATATAATAAATAATAATTCAATAACCATGAAAATAAAAATCATAAGTTATTAGTGAAATAAAATGTTATATACTTTTAAAAATGTGTATATGTAATTTAATAGAGTACGAGGAAGTCATGTGATACCCACATCAGATTTTTTAAAAGAAGAGAATATCGTTGTGTAATAACATGTGGAATCAGGGTTGTTGCTGTCATAGATTGGCTTCGAGGCTCGTTGTAATTTCTAACCTTGTAGTAGCCCTGAAAAGGGCCTTTTTTTGCGTTAGCTCTGAGAAGAGCTGTATGTAACGAAGTCGGGGAGTTGCGGCTCGTCCATTGAAATCAGACCGGACTTCCCCTAAGTGTTAGTTGGGTCCCCACTACAGCGTGACAGTGGTGATCCCCAGAGCTCCGTATTGTTGGCCGAGACGGTTCTCCCCGAGCGATCCCACGCTGGGCCGACTCCTACTGCTGAGTCCGCCGGCGAGGGCGATTGAAGCCCGGCGAGCTGGAGCGGGAAGGTAGAGCCTGCACCCAGCGGCTGTCTCGGCGGACCGACCAGGCCTGCTAAAATGTTTAACTTGGAGTCATTTAAGAATGTTGGTTTCAAAACAGTCTGCCTTCATCTTAAAAATTAACGAGTATAACTGGTTACCCGGCAATTCTTACGATAAAAACGTATTTTCCCGATCGTACTTTGTCTTTTTTTTTTAATTACTTTTATTTTGTTTTTTAATCAAGTAACTGGAGCACATACAACCAGTCTATTTGTACATCCAGTAACAATGGCTGTGTAGTGTTGGTTGAGCCGCCGCGCTGTACACCTTGGCATCGCATAAAAAATCGAAACTTAAAAAAACCCGGAAATGGTTTTAACTGAAGATTATTTGCAAGCCCCAATTTAGTGAATATCTAATTTAATATAGAAAGGAGGGAAATTTGCAAGCATTTTTTAATTTTTTTATCTTTCTTCACCCCTTTCAAAGTTCAAAAATCAATTTGATATCTTCATTTCTGTTTTTTCATTTTTGAAAAAAATAGCTGGATATGAAAAAATCCAAAATCCATTTTAACCCTTTAAACTCGGAATTTCAAAAATCGAGAAATTGTTTTTTTTATATATTTACATAAAAATGACACGCACCAAAAATCTAGAAATTAATTTAAATTACACATCAAAAATCCAGTTGATATCTTCATTTGTTACCAAAAATTAAAAAAAAAAAAATACTAAATTTCATTATTACTCAATTTTAACCCTTTAAACTTGGAATTTAAAAAAATCCTTTCTTAGTTATAATAATTTTAATTAATTTATTTTCAGTAGTTTATGCTGGCCGTTGATGAATCAGACAATCTGTATTTGTACATATAGATGTAACATATTTGATAATTCACATATTTATTTAATCGTGTAGTAACGATTTTATTTGATATCCCTTTTTTCAAATATATACCCCGTCGTTTTATTAAAAATATAAGTTAAATTATCATAACGTAATAATAATCTTTGAGTTTTTATAAAGATGTCTATACTGTTTTATTGATGCCTATACTGTAAAATTTTAAGTACGATCTATTTCATGTATTTATTTATTTTTCTTCATATATTAAAGAATAAAGGATTCAGAGAAAAAGAAAACTAAAATAAAAGAGAAAAAAAAATCGGTTATAAAAGAGAATGGTTTGAGAATTTTGTGCGTGCAATGTTGCTATCCGACCCATCCGACCAACTGGTAATGACTTCAGACCACGTTTTGATCCCATAGCTCTCATTACCCACGGGATATGATACGAGTTTTTCCCTCGCAACAATGCTATCCCAAAAATTCTTAAAATAAAAGAATAGTCAGCTTTTTCTTTGTTCCTGACTGATTCAGATCGTGATATTGCTTACGTATATATTTTGTTGGTTTTTTTACGATTTATTGAATTTTGTCTCTAGTTTTCTTTTTATTAAATAAATTTATACGTTTTTCGTCCGTGAATATTAATTGTAATGAAGCTACTATTTTTAGTTCATTCTAATATCTATAATTCCTTTTTTTTAAATGTAATGTAATAGATTTGAAAATGACACTTTCCTGGCGAGTATAGCTAGGCTAGTTATGTAAAGAAGAAAATATGGTGATTTTGTTAGAAATGAGATATCAGGTCTTTTTTTCAAGTTTCAGGGTCAAATTAGTTCATCTAGACAAAAAAAAAAAAAAATATCTATATAAATAAAAACGTAAAATATTCGTTTGTTCAAAATCTTAAATCTCCGAAAGTTGTTCATCGATTGCTTTGAAACTTTGGCGCGACGTGGCATTCGAATACGAATGTCTTTCTATTTACCTATTATTTATATATCTAAGATATAATCCCTGTGACAGGTAAAAACATGCTTTCTTTGAAAAACAGCTCTATCTATTGGACGTAAAAGTAACACACGCTATACTAAATATTTTACGATTCCATTTCAGTGTTTCCGATATGTGTGTCCGCTATAGACTAAAAAACTACTGGAGCGATTTTCGTGTAGGGAAAAAGGGAGAAAGGGAAAAATTCCAAAAAGGTAAAAATCAAGGGAAGAAGAGGAAAATGGGAAAACGAAAAAAGGGGAAAACGGGCAAAAGGAAATGGAAAGGGGAAAGAAGAAAAGAGGAAATTGAAAAGATAAATAAGGGAAAGATAAAGAAAAAGGGAAGAAAGGAAATGTGGTGGTAAAAATGGAATTGGGAATGGGAAAAGGGGAAAGGTAAGTAGTGTGTGTGTGTGTGTATGCGTGTGTGTGCGTATGCGTGTGTGTGTATGCGTGTGTGTGCGTATGCGCGTGTGTGTGTATGTGTGTGTGTATATGTGTGCGTGTGTGTGTGTGTGTGCATGCGCGTGTGTGTGTATGTGTGTGTGTGTGTGTATGCGTATGTGTAGTATGTGTATGTGTAGTATGTGTATGTGTAGTGTGTGTGGGTGCGTGTGTGTGTGTGCGCGTGTGTGTGTGTGTGTGTGTCTGCCTCTGCCTGTGTAGCCAAAAACCGATTTCGATTTCTTCAGAGGAAACTTTATTAAAGAAATTTGCAACCTACAATACGTATATAAATAATCTAATTCCAAAAAATCAGCCTCCTCCTCCTCTTAAAACTGAAATATATATTTTTGTTCTTTGGCTTTAAGTGAAATATACATTTTTCTTCTTTTGCTTTACCTCCCTTAAGTTTAACATTTTCAGAGATTTTTGAAGATCTGTTCTTCCTACATAGAATTATCAAAAATGTCTACAATTTGTTTAAATTATTAACCTAACGCGGACCTAAAATACAGAAAAGTTTCTTTTTTCTTTTTCATATTTTATACTTTATTGATGAAGGTGTTAAATTTAGACAAAACTTTACTAAAGAAAATTTAAGTTATATATGAATATTTTTAGAAAAAGTTTTATTAAAATTTATTTCCCACGTCTAAAACAATATAATTTTGTTTTTTTTGCCACTCTGGTAATTTTTATTCTTTTTTCTTCATCACTTAAAGAGCTGTTGAACTAAAGCAGCTTAGGCATCAAAATGACAAGCAACTTTTTTTATTACATTTATAAAATGTATTTATTTGTCTGAGCCTCAATTTAAATTCGATAAACATTTTATAATGTTTAGGGCTCTTTTGCATCTATCACTCAAGTCCTGTATATGTAATCCCCATGTAAGGGATTTATCCAATACTAGTCCTAAATATCTTACGCTATCTTTATATTGTATTGGATTATCGTCAATTGTCAACGCAGGACTTTGATGAGGAATTCTCTTCCTACAAAAGTGTACACAGCATGTTTTTTTTCTGGTGAGAATTGGAATCCGTTATTCCTTGCAACTTCATTTAGAGCATTGATCCACTCTTTTCTTTCTGTTTAGTCATCCTCTTCCTTTTCTTTCTTTCTGTTTCCTGTTTAGCCTCCGTTAATTACCTTTCAGATAATACTTCAAAGGATGAATGAGGATGATATGTATGATTGTAAATGAAGTGTAGTCTTGTACAGTCTCAGTTCGACCATTCCTGAGATATATGGTTAATTGAAACCCTACCACCAAAGAACACCGGTATCCACGATCTAGTATAAAAATCCGTATAAAAATAACTGACTTTACCAGGACTGAACGCTGGAACTCTCAACTTCCAAATCAGCTGATTTGGGAAGACGCGTTCACCACTAGACCAACCCATTGGGCTGGTCTAAACGAAACCGTAAAGATTTCCGTATATGGAAGATGGTAGGTACTTACCGCGATTAATTTTATAGTGATGAAGCAATATTTCACATACAGCAGGGAGGAGGTTCTCCAAAAGTCGGTTCTCCAAAAGTCAACAATTTTTATGCGATCTAGTTTACAACAATTTATGGACTTTAATCTAGGAAACACAATATTAATTTGTCAGTGTTTAAATGAAACATCGCCTCAATTCTGAATAGGGCGTACTGGAGACAAAGACTTGGCACTGCACTCCTGGTACCCAAGATCCCTAGACATTACACGTTGAGACTTTTTTCTTGTGGAAATATGTGAAACGAAGTGTTTATGTTTTACCAATACTTATTAATTTTGATGATTTGAAAACCAGGATCACAGCTACAGTAACTTCTGTAACAGGAAACTCTCTGCAATGCTTTGCGGAAGAATTCAGCTAACGCGTTGTTGATATTATCCAAAGCCAGGAAATGGAGGGCGTGTAGAACATTTATAAACATTTATATGCTAGTGGATGAAATTTTAAACATTTTTGAATATTATTTAGTATTTTTATAATTGTAACAGATCTTTATTATAAAATATATCCGTTTGAAATCGGGTCATTTTTTTGATAAACGATATATGAAGAAATAATCTTTTTCAATAATTCTATTAATATAGTTAATAATTAAAATCGAATAACAGTTGTTAAGTATCAATTAATAACTATCTTAATTACATAGACGTTAACTATAACATCATTATCTAAGCTCTATCTCCAGACACTTTAATTTTTATTCACATACATTTGTCACAATAGTGAATACAACTCGTGACATCAATCATGTCACTGATAGTTGACATCAATCATGTCAACGAAAGGTCCCATCTGAAAAAGTTAAACTTTTTATATCGAGGATCGAAGTATGACAATTGGATCAATATTTGGTAATTAAGGAAAACAGTTGATTTGCCGTTAATATCTCGAAAAGGGTTGCTCCGATATTAAAAATTCAATCTTCTACGGTATATCGGACCATATCCCGCATAAGTTGATATTAAATATTTGTTAATATTTCAACAAAAAAAAATTACTCTTATGTGCATGATAATAATTTATGTGCTTGATTTTTCATAAACTTTTCCCTTTTCAGAATGGAATCTGATATTTTTCTTATACAAAGGGAAGGGAGAAATGCTGTAAAGAGGACTCCTTCTCCAAGTCTTCAACTCGTTCTCTCCCTTCCATTCCTGACGTAACCTATCAATTCTATTCTCTTTCATAAATACGAGTTAGATACCTCTCTCTATACAGTTTACTCCATCTCATGTCTGTCTCTGAGACTATTCTCTGACATCATAGCATCGTGTGCTTCTTTGTTACAATATTAAATAATTAACCTTCTATAGTGTTCACAAAAGTACTCTTTTAATTTCATAGTCATGAAATATTTCAATATTAATGTGGAAATTGATATCTCCTGACACTCAATTCTGTTTTATTTATAAATTTAAATTAAAAGTAATAGGAGTTGTATATTAATTATTATTCTTTATATCAAAAAATTAATTGCTGATAATTAAATATTAGATAATATTGAAAACGTTACCGTAGTTTGTTTTTCTTATTTTTATCATTTTTTCTTACAAGAAGAAACCCCTAAGTAATCAATATGTCACCTAAAGTTTTCGAACTATAAAGTTTCGTAGGTATATACTATTGAAAACAAAATTGATGGTAAACAGTAAAACATTAGAAACTACTTCCGAAACCAAATATTTGAGCTGTCACTCATATAGATTTTTTGAAGTAGGGTACAAACTACTCAATGTAATGAATAAGTTTAATAATACTTTATAAACAAGGCTTACCAGAGCGACCCACATACTCATATACGCAAACAGTGTAATTTATAACATTAAAATATAATATGGCTCTGAATCTATTAAACCATTACGAACAATGATTTAGTAATTATCATCAATAAATATATCTTATATTAGAAATTTCATGTTCCTTTAACTTACCACAGGAGCAAGGATATCTTACAAACTATTATCATGAAAAATAAAGCTATTTGTAGCTTTACAAATAAAATTGTTAAAAACAATTATTAATAAATCAATATATTTAAATTTAAAAAAAATAAGTCAAGTCGGATCCGAACCGGTGTTCCTTCCTCTTCTAAGATCTAATTATTTCACGAATTAAAATTTTAGTACCATTAATAATAAATCGTAAAGAAAAAGTCCAAAATCCAATTTTTTTTTTATTTTGAGCTTTTTTGGACACTTTTGTTCCAGTCGATTACAATCAAAAGGGGAGGTGTATAACTAAATATTACAATAGTCCTAAATCCAAAATTTCAACACCCATAGATACATACGAATGTACAGACATTTCGCCAAGTCGAAACTAGTCAGTATGGATTAAGGAATGGTCAAAATGTATATTTCCGTTAAAATCTGGAAAACGAAATTTTTTGCGATTACAGTTTCTTTCCTGGATACACTTCCAAGGAAATAAAAATCTGAGTTAGTATTTCTTTAGATCAGTTACGCAATCACCTGATAACGAAGTCGAGAATTCTAAGGTTCAAATCCTCTTAAAGGCAGTTACGGATTTGAATACTCCATCGTGGATACCGGTGTATTTTGGTGGTTGAGTTTCAATTAACCATACATCTCATCTCAGGAATGGTCGACCTGAGACTGTACAAGATTACACTTCATTTACATTCATAGATATTATTCTCATAAATAATACTTTACGGTGGTTCCGGAGGCTAAACAGAAAAAAAAGTTACGCAATATAAGATTTATTAAAATAAATTATCCCAAAGTTTCTACTTTTTAATATCGTGTTAGATTTTTCTCAGATCAAATGAATAAGAATTACATACTAGTAGAACTGAGTTAATTAATTATCATTCTTTCGCTGAGAAACTTTACATTTTTAAAAATTAAATGTACAAAAGAGTATGTTACTTTTATATATATATACTTTTATATATATTAGCTTTCATATTAGTTCTTTTCTAACTTCACACTAGCTTCTCCATATCCAGACCATTTCAGTCCCTGTAACGTTTTTTGGCACTACCGAAGTATATCATATTACATTTTAATATATTTTCATTTTTCAATCTTTTATGTTTTATATTCTTACTTTAAAAAACCAACCTTTACGAATTTATTCCGCTATAGAAAATTTTTATTTAAACAGCTGAATATTTATAGTTTAATTAATGTTTTTTTTACATTTTTATTTTTTAGCTTAGTCAATTATGTAATATAGTATGTAAAATTGTAATTTAAATGAAAAAGCCAGTTTTTTTACATTTATTTAAATGTTCTTTTATACAGCTGAATAATTTCTTCTATAATTTATAGCAGATTTAATATATATAGAAATTTAAAGACTACCGTTAAATTTTCAAAAGAATTTAATGTTAAAAAAATAATTTTTAAATCAATACTTTATTAAGTATTTCTTACGCATATCTATTTGAAAAAAAAGTTATTTTAGAAAATTGTAGAAGTTATTTTATTTATTTTAGAAAATGTATAAGAATTATTCTTATTTTGACTGAATTTAATTTATTTACAATTTTAAAAGAATGGTGACATATTTGTACCGTTCGGCTACTATCATTATAAGAACTTTCATACAAGAATTATGTTCTTACATGAAATAAAAATATTTTGTAAAGGTATTGAAAAATTATGAACGGTAATTGATTGCCAGTTATATTTAAATAATTAACTGTTATAATTAAATAGATCTAATTGTACCACTAAATTCAGACGTCGGTGGCGTTAGAAACAATGAAATGAAATTTTAGTGGTTAAGAATAATAAAATACAGTTATTGGTTTATATGCTGCTTTAGTAAAATTCAGAGATAAGCGGGATTTCAGTCAATAAAATTTAGTTTTTTTTTGAAGGCGTAAATTAGTTGGGATCATGGTATACGTATCTATCATCGCAATAAGCTCGATCGCTGTATGCGTGGATTAGTTGTTTAAGTGCTTTTAGATTGAGGTGTTATAGGTAAGGTGCAAATGAATTTGGAGTGCAATAATAATATGTTTATGTGGAACTAGTTAGAAGAAATTTTAAGTTAAGTCTATATAGTATGTATGTATTCTTTACAGTATTATTAGCTTTTTTTATGTAAATTCTTCATTACAATGTATATTTAAGTAAACAACCACCTGGATTACTATAAAAATAACATAATTTGTATATTGCAGTTTATACTAGTCTAGCAATATTCATCTTCGACTCTTAAGAATCATCCCTATGATTATTTTTAATCTTCCGCTCTATGAAACCACGTCATACCGGAAAGAAATGTAATTATTTTGTTTCAGAAATAAGGTATTTATATTGTATTGCTTAAATATTTTTAAATGCTTGTTTACATCTTATAAATGAATCCAATACATCAATAACTTACGAAATACATTTTAAACAGTACAATTAGTTATCTATCAACAAATAATTATTAATAACCCCCCTGAGCAATGTGATTAGATGGGAATTTCAATAAAGATAAAAAATATGTCCTTTGAAAGTTATAAAATCAATTTTTAGACAGATTAAAACAATTGAATTATTTACATTCGATTATCACGTGTTGTATAGACTTTATCGTATATCAAGAAATTTAAATATACTGTAAATAAATTACAGTTACTTAACGTAAATTATATAGAAGCTTGAGTAAGTGTGTTGCTTTGATTGTCAAGTAGGAAAGCGTAAAGCAGTGACTGGAATAAATGCTACTTAATGAAATCTTATTTAAGGAGCACTCTGTAATCTTTGTGTTACGATACTACCTTCACGTTTAACAAGAAAATTACTTAAATCTGCTTGTATATCACTACTCGTCCAGAAAATTCAAATTTATTTCTTAATGACTTCAGAAATGATGAAAGAGAATACATGGAAATAATTAAACAGCAGCAAAGAAGCATAAATAATAATAAAAATTAAGTTACGAAAAACAGATTCAGTTGTATACTAAACTGCCTTCTCTGATCAAGTTTTTTGTTTTTTTAACTTTAAATACTAAAAATAAATAACATTCCTCTAGTCACTAAAATTTGTGATTACTTTTATAGTACTTGATAATTTTTTTTTAATGCTTCCATTGAATGTTCCGCGAAATTTATTAAAAACGCACCTATTTAATCAGAGACGGAAATGCACTGATCATTTACCCATTTGCGGTGTATTTTATAAATGCTTTCAACGTAAACTATGCACTACTGAGTTTAATTTTACGTTTTTATTTAAAAAAAAATTATATTATTGTTCCACTGTCCATAAAAAAAGTCATGGTAAATATAAAATATGCACCCTTTTCAAGTGTTAAAAGGTTTATATATTCAGGAGAAACGATATAACAAAATAGCTTAGAGAAAAGCCTGACTACACAGTTGTAGAACTTTCCCGTTACGAGAATTTTTTTGATACGCGGTTTACACACAATACACAGCTTAATTAAAAATATTTATAATAAAACATAGTAGAGTACTACAACAGCTGTACATCAGTGATAAACTAGCGCTCCTTGTGGTGATAGGGGTACTATTGTTGCAATATACCCACTTCACTATTGAATGTTTTTTTTTTGCGTAGGGGTACGTTTAGAAAACATTTTTTGCAGGTGATTTTTTAACAAAATGTGTCTAACAAAAATAATGCCTTAATTAGGTGAAATCTTGAGATACCAAGGGTAATGTTGCTCTACAGCCTCACACCCTTGGCCTTTTAAGTTGAAAATTTAACGGCATCAACGCCCCATATATAGAAATAATCTGATCAAGTTTGGTCAAAATCGGTCCAGTAGTTTTTTAGATATAAGTTGTAAAACATACACACGTACATACGAACATCCGGAAAATTTTCATCCAGTTTTTTGGGTTTCAAAACGTCAAGATCCGGTGAAAGCAACATCCAAAACTGGAGAAAGTATATGGTATCTATAAAAAAATAAATAAATATTCCTTTTCATAAACGCAAAAATAAGAAATAATATCAGAGTAATTACAGCCAAAGTTTTTCGCATCCGAGTATTTAAACCAAAAAGTAAAGGAGAAATAGAAAAGTTATTAAAAAAAAAAGAAGATTTTCAAAAGTAATTGTTTAACTTATAAAAGAAAACGAAGCTTGAGAATAAAAAGTAATTTTAAAATATACCAAAAACATTCAATAAAAAGAAAAAAATTGCCCATTCTTGAAAGATTTCCGTTAAAGATTAATTTTTTAAAATAGATTGCAAATAAAAACTGAATTAACTTTGTATCAAAGTTAGAAAATATTTAAAGGAAATATAAATCTTTTAACAGAAAATTCCGTTGGTGAAATAAAGAAAGACAGAAAGAAACGGTGGATGGGAAATAATGAAGTAATTTTAGAAAGAGACTAAACAGAATAAGACGAGATATAAGTTGTAACGCGGTCCATAATGGGAAAATTGAAAAATAAATTACAGTTTAGTAAATATATATAACGAAATTTCAGTTAAAACGTCAATAATGTCAAGTAATACACAAGTAATATTACGGAAATTTCAGTATAGATGAGGAACCGTGTCAAAATTCCAATTACGTAATGAGAAATATTCAGTTCAAATGGAAAATCAAGTGGTAGATGGTATTAAAAAATATTATTAGAGAAATATTATAATAAAAATGGGGGAAAAACAAACTTTTTTTCATTTATTAGATATTTGTAATGTGATATTGGAACATATGGGATTTGTAATGGGAAAGGAACATTATGAAATCGTACAAGTTGACAAATAGCTAAGTTTTTATTTCATTCAAAAACTTACCTTATTTTAAAAATAATTCTACCCAAAATTGTACTCCTTAGTTTTATACAAATTTAAATGTATCATGAAAATGTATCATTCTATTTCCTTTTTGTTAACATCCTAGTATCGTTCTTATACATAAAAACGAAGTTGAAAAGAAATAAATTATTACCGACAATTACAGATAGTTATTTACCGTTTTCTCTATTAACAGATTCCTCTGATTTTGGAAATTGTTTTAACTGTTTAAGAGATTTTAACTGTTTTTCAGTATTTTAACGTATCTTCCAAATAGTTTTTTCACCATTTCTACTTTTTTTAGAAAGCAATAAATGAAAATTTTATTGTTGGTTTGAAAATTTACAGCTTTCTTTTTTAATTTTGTAAACCTTAAATTATTTTAGAACATTAGAATTTTTTTTTTTTTTTGTCCAGTCATTTGAGTGCTAGTCGTTTCATTTCAGTATACCCCCTACATTCTACATCCCTAAAAATTTCTTTTACATATTCCAAACGTGGCCTGCCTACACAATTTTTCCCTTCTACCTGTCCTTCCAATATTAAAGCGACTATTCCAGGATGCCTTAGTATGTGGCCTATAAGTCTGTCTCTTTTTTTAACTATATTTTTCCAAACGCTTCTTTCTTCATCTATTTGCCGCAATACCTCTTCATTTTTCACTTTATCCACCCATCTGATTTTTAACATTCTCCTATAGCACCGCATTTCAAAAGCTTCTAATCTTTTCTTCTCAGATACTCCGATCGTCCAAGCTTCACTTCCATATAAAGCGACACTCCAAACATATACTTTCAAAAATCTTTTCCTGACATTTAAATAGAATTTTATAAATAGTTTTAAAAAAGTACTAAACATATTAAGTACTTTCTTTGATAAATTTTGTTGTTTATCTTTAAAATAAATCGTCTATCTGTATAACAGACATCAAATCTCAATGGAATTCCAAAGAGTTTGAAGTAAGATTCTTTATGTTTTATATTGTATATCATTACACACCAAAACAATACTTATAAAATTATATAATGTCGTTGACACCTCTCTTGTCTGATAACAATACAACTGACTTTTTACATGGGTTTATTGTAGTTTATACTCTAAAAAAACTATACATTAAAAAATACAACTAAATTTACAACAAAATAAAAACAAATCTTACTATCTTTCAGTACTGATGTTTGTCGGTATCAAGTTTTCCATTTGAAATGAATATTTCCCGTTACGTAATTGAAGTATCGACACGGTTCCTCTATACTGAAATTATTTCCCTCCCACCGTTTCTTTCTGTCTTTCTTTATTTCGCCAACGGATCTCAATTCAGGATTTTTTTTTTAGTTTTGTCTTGAAAATCTTCCAATTTTTTGATTTTATCCCTACTAGTTTCCCTATACTGAATTTTCTGTTTAAAGATTTATTTTTCCTTTACGTATTTTCTAATTTTGATACAAAGTTAATTCAGTTTTTATTTGCAGTCTATTTTTGTCCATTGTTGAAAGATGTCCGCTAAATATTAATTTTTTCTTTTTACTGTAAAGAGCGGATACGTTATACCTTATTTACTCTTTTGGTTAAAAATTAACCTATTTTACTTTTATAATTTATGTAAGTTAACGATTAGATATACTACAATGAAAATAGCAATTTAGTAATTTACTACCAAATATAACACTATTAAAACCATATAAGACAAGATTTAAGTTACACAGATATCATTCTACATGACTTTTTTTTGTTTTTGGCACATATAAAAACGACTTAAGCATTAGAAAATTGGAAGATTTCCAAAATATTTAAAACAAACTGTAGAAAACTTTATCTAGTTGAATACGACGTACTAAAATAAAATTTTATGTGAGTTTATATCCGACAAAAATAAAAATTATTAAATGATTTTACACTTTAAATTTAAAAAAAGAAAAGATATTTAAGGTAGGTTTACTTTATTTATTTTACTAAATGTATAACAAAACTAATAACTATAAATGTATAATAAATATAAATATATATAAATAAGAATAATTATAAGTTAAATAAAATAAAGTCTCATGAAATATTCCTACTCGACTGATGAATCTATATATTGATTGTAGGTATATATGAATAAATGAATATATGAATAAATGATAGTGATAGTGGTCAAAAGTGGTATAAAGAGATTGGGTTCCACTTAACTATAGCTTTTAGACGAGTTAGGGGTGATGAATCTTTTGCTTTTTAGCAGTAATATTAATGTACACCCAGTATTTAGATATTTAATATCGCAAGAAATAAACTATACATAAAATGCTATTTCTTAGGAACTTATGAGAAATCTATGTTGAATAATTAGAGGATGGTGTGGTTTTTAATGGTTGAGAGTTGCAGCTGTACTTATTTATTTATATTTATAATATCAAAAAATATTTTTCCTGATCGGTACATAAAAAAATATATTTTATCACGTCAGTATAAAATAAATTAGTAATGTAATAAATTAAAATAAAATAAAATAAATGTAATAGATTATAAAATAAAATAAAATATAAATGTTTTTGAAATTCATATAAATTATTTAAATACCAACACGTGAAATAATGTTAATTTAAAACAATAAATGTAGAAAATTACAAAAATGTAATTCAAATTACAAATGCCGCAATTGAAATTTTTTTGAGCACATTCGATATTTATGTATTCGTTGAACGGGTTAAAGAATTGTATATTTTTTTAAATTCATCAATTGAATAATATTGTTTCCGTAAAAGGTTTTTAATTATATTTGAATAAATTGGTGGCCGGCTTCCGTGGCGCGAGTGGTAGCGTCTCGGCCTTTCATCCGCAGGTTACGGGTTCGAATCCCGGTCAGGCATGGCATTTTCACACACGCTACAAATAGTTTATCTCATCCTCCGAAGCAACATCTAACGGTGGTCCCGGAGGTTAGAATCATTTATTTAAATAGCAACGGAAGCATAATAAGGCGCTTTCTCATCAGCAAAAGTATTGTGTTATACGAACAGTTCCGTTGTCTAGTTTAGTAGAGGTGGATATTGTGATTCTTTTAATGAAAAAGTGACGACTATTCTTTTTAACAAAGATCGCAAATTCATAAATATACACAAAAGAAAAGTTTACATATTTAATACGTCAAAAAATGATCCTACATCTTTATGGGAATATATGCAGGCGTAATAAATATTTAATAAGATACTTCAGAGCTAAAAAGTAAATTAAGTGGATCATCTCAAAAGAAAATATTATAGAGCAACTATGTTATATAATAAAATATAAGCGCCTTATCTAGATGATAACTTACCTAAAAATCTGATGTGGAGAACACAAGTCTTCCTTATACGCCTATTAAATTACATTTACTCATTTTTTTAAAAAGTACGTAAAATTTTATTTCATTAATAACCTCTCATATTTTTTTTCTTTTTTTTGTTATTGGATTATTATCGTATTTTTTTTACAATGAGAGAATAATAATTATTAATAAATCAATATATATATAATTTTAAAAAAAGAAAAAAATATGAAGTCTGATTCGAACCGTGCCTAGGGGCATGGTACCTTCCCCTAAGATTCAAATATTTCATTAATTAAAATTTCCAATGAAAATAAGTACTACTTTTGATATATTGCTGAAAATATCTCAATGAGAGCTTATTACTGCAATTAAAAAAGTCCAAATCCAAAATTTCAACATTCTACGGCTAATCGCTTTTGTGTTATGCGAGATACATATGTACGGACGTCACTACAAAACTAGTCAAAATGGATTCAGGAGTGATCAAAATGGATATTTCTATTAAAATCTGTAAACCTAAATTTTTCGCGATCGCAATACTTCCTTTATTTCGTACAAGGAAGTAAAAATAGTACAATGATACGAGCCTGTCCATCTCCCAATAAAATCTAGTGTTAAACGCTGTATATAATACGAAAATATTTTCTTTATTTCAGGTAATCTTATGTGTATCTAATTTATATCTAATGGAATATTTCGAAAGTATTTGGATAAGTAGTTCAGCTTTCTTGACTCGAGGCCCTCTATAGACAATTATTCCTCTTTTCCTCATAATTAGTGTAATGTATCTTGTTAAATCCATTCATCATCTGGTCAGAGTATATTAACTGAACTGACCGCAAAATGATTGCCTTGAGAACAGCAGAGCCTAGTATTGAAGATAAAGTCAAAATATAACAGATTCAATGGATCTCAACTGTGTTAGCATCCTTCACGAGATGATCAACTGTCTATTTTCGTCTACATTCATCTGTTATTTGATTAGTAATCGATTAGTTATTGCAGATTTAAGAGAATCCCTTTTAATAATTCTAATTTAAAATAAAATATTAAAAACATAGCGTATATTTATGCGGATGTAATTTCAGTATAATGATGAAAAAGTGTAACTATTTAATTTTAAAATAAAATTTTTCAATGTTATTTTGATTATATGGAAGTCAACAATTTTTTTTACTAATTCTAGCTTTCACTAAAACCCACCTTTAAGATTGTCATATGAGTTTGTACGACTGTGGTAACGTCACACTATCACAATATACAGTGTTTTATCACAATGCCTTCTGCGCATGAATGCTTAGAGTTTGTACGACGTGGTAACGTCACAGACTATCACAATACACAGGTTTTTTTTTGTGGATCACAATACACAGTGTTTTATCACAAAGTGGTTTTTTTGTGGATCGAGACGTTTAAAAGTGGCCGGACAAGTGTGATGGACGAACAGTACGCCCGTTAATTTTCGCCACGGACGACACAATTCAGCAAGCTCGAGCGATGTTTCTGGCGAATTGGCGAGTTACCATCGGTAAAGCAACATCTTTTTTGATCGTTGGTTATGGTTCTACTCATCAAATCATCCAAGACGAGCTCTGCTTTCGTAAAGACTATACACGAGGATACCAAGACAGCTTACTGCAGAACACAAGCTCAAACGTTCAAACCAAAATTTTGAGTTACTGGAACATCCTCTCCTTTTAGCTCTGATCTTGCTCTCTCCGACTTTCATCTGTTTGGGCCGTTCAAGGATTCTTTGCCAGATGGTCGATTTTCTGCAGACTTAGACTTGCAGGAAGAGGTGCAAAAGGGGCTTCATGACTAGTCGAAAAACTTCTTCTTGGAACTTTGAAAACAATTTCATAAATCGATGGCTATCACGACAACGTCAAGATCAACGATTTCATGAAGTAGGCCTCTGAAATATTTAGTTCCTGGTCTTCCCCCGATACGCCATACCATAGTTTACTTCTGGAGAAGCTTCTGAATTCAAATGATAGGAAAAGTGGCGTGATTAATAGATTAGAAAAAAACAATATTCCGTTTGATGAAGCAATGTTAAATTGTATGAAATAATTAAATCACATAGAAATTAAAAAATAAAGTACCAGTTTGATGAACTATGAAAAAAAACGGGCATCAGGTTTTGCGACTCCCACCTTATCATCCAGATTTAAATCCGATTGAGATAGTTTGGCCGGGTTTGAAAAGATAAGTTGGTTGTAATAACACAATATTTTTAATATCAAATATTAAAAATTAGCTGAGAAAAAGATTATATGAAAGAATAAGGATGACTGGAAACCACATTGCGAATATGAAAAAAAGGCTGAAACTGAGTACAAGAAGGTAGAATGACAAAATGACGGATAAATTTATCATACATCTAGACAGCGATCGTGAATACGGATTTGAATACTAGACAGTGGATACCTGTATGCTTTATTGGTTGGGAATTAACTACACGTCTCAGGAATGGTTGGCCTGAGTGTCTAAAATCACACCTCATTTATTCGTACTAGTCATAATAATTATTCTCCTCATCTCGATGGACCATGCGGTTGCTTATTGTTTACGAGTTGAACAGATTGCAACGTTCACAATAGTAATAGAAAATAAATCATAAAAAGAATAGAAATCAACTGTTAGACCAAGATTTTATATTAATTCGAGAAATTTAATTAAAGAAAAAGTAAAAAAAAAGAAAATCAGATCAAATATATTTAACTAACAAATAAAAAGAAATTGCTTTAAATTTTTAATTGATGCAGAATTCAAAGATCGTTAATAATTAAACTGAATTACATCAGCTACGCAATGAAGTTAGTGATCTGGAATGTAATTTAATTATTCAAAACTTTAAAATCGAATGAGAAATCAGCATATATTATGTAAACTTAATAAAGTGTGATAACATTATTTATTTGATTTTGAAAATTTATTTTAAAGGCATGGACTATGAAATATTCCATGCCTTGGTATGAAAGACCTCCGTATGAAAGACTTATGCATTTCATACATAATTTTGTGTGTGTTTGTTTATATATATAAAAATTGTTAAGTTCGTTTGTGTACGGCTTCAAAAAATCAAAATGTTCTGCACCGATTGAGCTCAAATTTTAGCACGATATATAACCCGCATCAAAGATTGTTTTCATCTATTTTTAATAAATCTTACTATCTAGTTTAAATTTGTACAGTTTTTTAATAAATAAGAGGTTAATAAATCAGATGGAAATGTAAACAAAGGAAAACCAATAAGATCAATGCAAGATGGCCGGTGTCAAACACAACGACCAATCACAACAAGCCCGTATGGCCGTTGCCAATGTAAACAAAATCACAACTGATTAAGTAACAAATTTCTTTGAATTATATTTAACAGCTAAAACATCTGTATTTTGTTTAAAAAAAAAACACCAAAACAAAAAGAAAAGCGACCAAGAAGAACAACCGCAGTTGGTGATATGAATGATTTATAGCGTATGAAAATGCCATGCCTGACCGGGATTCCAACTCGGAACCACCGGATTAAAGTCCGAGACGTAACCACTCGCGCCACGGAGGCCGGCAAACATATTCGTTAGGAGCCGAATAAAAACACGACTTACCAATATGGCACTGTGCGTCAAGCCAGTTTTATACGGACTATAATTACTTTTAATACGCGAAACCCTTTGCAATGATTGAACATTAACTTAAACCTCTTCAAAAATTATTCCTTTTGAACTAAGCCGCATTTTGATATTGTTTTTTTATAACACGGCTGGAATTCTTTTCGTTTAATGATAAGAAGCGTTGTCGAAGACAATAACCGAATTCTCTTCCCAAGGACATAATACACCGCTAAACTATTTCTAAATAATTCAAATTCGTGTAATTTTTTACGAATCACGTTTTTATCAAAATCTCACCTTTTTCTCAATAGACCTGCGGGGTTTTGTTTTCTTTGGAGACCGTAATTCATTAGTAGATTCCTACTCGAGAATCACGTTGCACACTGAAGCAGGTCAACTTCTACTTACGTTAGCAGTTTATTAACATCTGAAATCAACGCCGTTTGATTATTCTATAATTTGTAAGCATTACTCTGCTTTTGTAAGCATTTAAAATGATGTATTTTTTCGCACGACTTAAGGGCTTTTTTTCGCAGCCCACAAATCTTTATATATAAAAATGTTAAGTTCGTTTGTGTACACTTCAAAAACTCAAAATGTTCAGCACCGATTGAGCTCATATTTTAGATGCGGGTTATATATCGTGCTAAAATTTGAGCTCAATCGGTGCAGAACATTTTGAGTTTTTGAAGCGTACACAAACGAACTTAACATTTTTATATATAAAGATTTGTGGGCTGCAAAAAAAGCCCTTAAGTCGTGCGAAAACATTGTTTTTATATATTTTTCGCATCAGTCACATACCCGTGACCGCGAGAAAACAGTTTTTTAACGGTCAGCTGTGTATCAGTGACCGCATCATCTGCCAGAAGCGAGGGCAACACTCGCCATACTAGCTAACGACAACCGCAGCCACATGTGAAACAATACCTGTTCCCAATTACATTGTTTATAAACAAAAAAAATAAAAAAACGTATCCACTTGCATCTGATTCAGATTATTATACAATCTGAATTAAATATTCACTTTAATCGAAGTACTTTTGTGTGATCGTGTGCGCCTTTCACCAAGCTCTGAATTTATTAGAAAACGACCAACAGTGGGATATATGTATTAATGACGCGTGTAACACTGCACTTGCAAACCAAATTCGCGCATTATTCACAATTATATTGACCGCTTGCTTCCCTTCATCTCCCACAGAGTTATGGGAAAGATATCGATCGCATATGGCTGAGGATATTTTGCATAGAGTACGCCTTGAAAATACCAATATGACCGTGGAATTTACAGAAGGCATTTACAACGAAGCATTGATAAATATTCAAGACAAGTGCTTAGCTATTGCAAATAAAGTTCTTAGTCAATTGGGAATGCCAGCACCCACCCGAGCTGGGTTTGCTTCATTTGATGTGGATTTACGCCATGAACAGAGTTACAACATTGGTGATCTTCAGTCACATGTCCAATCAAACATTCCCAAATTAACGCGTGAACAGAAAGGCATTTATTATCGCATAATTCAAATGATTAATGACGGATTTGGGGGGACCTTCTTCTTGGATGCGCCAGGAAGAACTGGGAAAACATTCCTCATTAGATTGATTCTAGCAACGGTTTGATCAAAAAATGACAATTATCCTGTTGCGGAATATTAATCAGCCAAACCTCTGCAACGGCACACTACTTGCAGTTAAGAAATTGATGAATAACGTAGTGGAAGCAACGATTTTAACGGGGCCTTTCAAAGGTGAAGATGTCCTCATTCCTCGAATACCCATAATCCCGACCGATACACCATATTAATTTAAAAGATTGCAATTCCAAATTCGATTGGCATTTGCAATCCCAATCAATAAAGCTCAAGGTCAATCTTTAGAATTGTGTAGTTTAGATTTAGATGCGGATTGCTTCTCACATGGGCAACTGTATGTTGCGTGTTCCCGAGTCGGCAAACCAGATAGCCTTTATATCTACGCAGACAGTGGAAAAACAAAAAATATTGTATATCCACAAGTATTGCAAAATTAAACTTATATGAAACGTATGCTTCGTTTTGTTTCTCATTTCTCATCCATGCAACCACAATGTGCCACAGCGAAGCGTGGCGGGTGGAGCTAGTATATATATATATATATATATGTAGAGAGAGAGAGAGAGAGCATATATCATTTTGTGTGTGTGTGTGTGTGTGCGCGCGTGTGCGTGAGCGTACGTGCTTGCGTGTATATATATATATATATATATACATAGAGAGAGAGAGAAAGTGTTAATAGCTTTAAAAATTTACCACATATCTCAGAGTAAAAAAAATATCTGATGCGGACATCACATAATTTCCTTTTACCCCTATTAAATTACATACACACACTTTTTGCTGCTCTTCATGTAAACTAATTTCATTTGAAAGTGAGATACGTTCCTCCAATTCTTTATTAAAGTGCACAGTTACATACCTCCATTGTGGTGGATACCACATTGCATCACATTTTTTATGTGATGCAGTATTTTATGTTAGTTTATATATTAATTTGGTTTCACGTTGCTCAAGTAGTTATGTGGGTGAAGTGAGAAAGTGTCGGATATATTGATTTATTAATAATTATTAATCTCTGTAAAAAAAGTTTGAATTAAAATGAAAAGTACATAACATTTTATTTCACTAATAACTTTTGACTTTTTTTCATATTTTCTTTCAATCAGAGGTTAATAATTATATTTAAATTAAAAAAAGTAAAAAAAAAGGATATGAAGTCGGATTCGAACCGATGTGCCTTCCCCTTGTAAGATCCAAATATTTCATTAATTAGAATTTTATTTGACTATAACCCTGAAACCATTCAAAATAAGTACCACTTATGATATATCGTTGAAAAGCTCTCAATGAGGGCTTATTACCGCAGTTAAGAAAAAGTCAAAAGTCCACATTTTTGGACTTTCTTGTACATTTTTGGTCAAGTCATGTGGAATAAAAAGGGGAGGTGCAAAATTAGATGTAAGCAACAGTCCTGAATCCAAAATTTCAACATTCTACGGCTAATAATTTTTAAGTTCTCTGAAATACATACGTACGTATGTATTTTTCACAATCAAAATACTTCCTTTACTTCCTACTAAAAATTGAATAAAATTTAATATTTAGAAATTCTTTTTCTTCTATGCATCATAGGTAAATCTGTCCTTTTGGTAACCATTTTTTTCACAGGCTTTCATATCTATACTTTTTGGAACTACAGGTTAAACACTCCCTATTTCTCCTCTTCAGGCGATTGCAGATTCCATTAATTTATAATTTATAATTTTTAATTTTTTTTTTTAATTTTTACTTCCAGGCTCAAAATATTCAAACTTTTACCGATTTCTTCTTACGTTCTCGCTAGTTTATTTTTTAATACATCTCAGCTCTCTAATCATTATAATACGATTTATAAATATTTGTAATGTAAAACTTGCTCCACGATATTTTTGTTCAATTCTATTTTAAATATGTATGGGATTTAAGATTAAAGGAAAAATTCTACGAAAGAAACTGTGTTAAGTTGTTAAAGACCGTCGCTTACCTACTTTGTTATGTAGTTGTGAGACTTGAGTTTAAGGAGAAATGAATTTCTAATAAGGGGCCTTAACTGTGTAACAAGAAGGAATAGAATACCCAATGAGGATTTAGAAGAAACTTCAATATTACTTCTATAATGGATGTAATAAATTGTAGAGAGCGATGGAAGGAACATCTAAGAAGAATGGAGAATCCAAGAATTCCCAAACGAACTCTTAACTATGCTCCGGTTAGGAAGGAAAAGAGAGGTCAGGTCTCTGACCTGTAGAAAATGATGGTGATGATGATAATCTTACTTAGTTGAATAATTAATTTTAACAATAAACCGGGTGACTTCAAATACATAGTTAAAGCTTAGACCTTTCTTAATTCATGGCCCATTAGGCAGCTGTGTCCCTTTATGGGATGAGTCTATCTGTAATTAAGTCCGTAATTGTCGAGGAATATTTAATATTAGAAAATACAGCTAATTCGGCCAGAAATCGAACAACCCAACCTTCTGTGCAGGAAAGATATTGGTAACTATCTGACCCGCATTAACATATATATCTTATGAGATATTTATCTCATAAATAAATATTATAATATTATAATATTATAATATTTATCTCATAAAAATACTAAAATTATGACTTTTAGTCATAATTTTAGTATTTTTTTGATAATTTCTAATTTAATTTTCTTTATATGTATTATTTTTATAATTAGTCTTTACTTTTTTATATAACTACAACATTTGCATAAAAAAATAATATTAAAAAAGATCATATATTAAACATAAAAGATCTCCATATGAAAATTGTGTCGTCTAAATAGTTCTGTAGAACCCTAAATAGTCTAAAAAGTCTAAATAGTCCTGTAGAATTACTGCACAGTGTATAAGAGGAAGCGATTGATAGATTATACAAAGTGGTGTGTAATATTTATGAAAAAGGGGAATTTCCATCAGACTTCAAAAAAAGTGTTATAGTCATGATACCAAAGAAAGCAGGGGAAGATAAATGTGAAGAATACAGAACAATTAGTTTAACTAGTCATGCATCAAAAATCTTAACTAGAATTCTATACAGAAGAATTGAGAGGAGAGTGGAAGAAGTGTTAGGAGAAGACCAATTTGGTTTCAGGAAAAGTGTAGGGACAAGAGAAGCAATTTTAGGCTTCAGATTAATAGTAGAAGGAAGATTAAAGAAAAACAAACCAACATACTTGGCGTTTATAGACCTAGAAAAGGCATTCGATAACGTAGACTGGAATAAAATGTTTAGCATTTTAAAAAAATTAGGGAGATGCTACTATTTGCTGATGATATAGTAATTCTAGCCGATAGTAAAAAGGATTTAGAAGGAACAATGAACGGCATAGATGAAGTCCTACGCAAGAACTATCGCATGAAAATAAACAAGAACAAAACAAAAGTAATGAAATGTAGTAGAAATAGCAAAGATGGACCGCTGAATGTGAAAATAGGAGGAGAAAAGATTATGGAGGTAGAAGAATTTTGTTATTTGGGAAGTAGAATTACTAAAGATAGACCAAGCAGGAGCGATATAAAATGCCGAATAGCACTAGCGAAACGAGCCTTCAGTAAGAAATATAATTTGTTTACATCAAAAATTAATTTAAATGTCAGGAAAAGATTTTTGAAAGTATATGTTTGGAGTGTCGCTTTATATGGAAGTGAAACTTGGACGATCGGAGTATCTGAGAAGAAAAGATTAGAAGCTTTTGAAATGCGGTGCTATAGGAGAATGTTAAAAATCAGATAGGTGGATAAAGCGACAAATGAAGAGGTATTGCGGCAAATAGATGAAGAAAGAAGCATTTGGAAAAATATAGTTAAAAAAAGAGACAGTCTTATAGGCCACATACTAAGGCATCCTGGAATAGTCACTTTAATTTTGGAAGGACAGGTAGAAGGGAAAAATTGTGTAGGCAGGCCACGTTTGGAATATGTAAAACAAATTGTTAGGGATGTAGGATGTAGAGGGTATACTGAAATGAAACGACTAGCACTAGATAGGGAATCTTGGAGAGCTGCATCAAACCAGTCAAATGACTGAAGACAAAAAAAAAAAATAGTTCATATATTATAAAGAAAAAAAAAACAATCAGTGAGATACAAATACTCTTTCATAACACTAAATTTAAAGAAAATAAGTTTGCCGATAAATAAAAACAGTTTCATAATTTAAAGCAGATGAGCAATATTATAAATTCATTTATTCGTTTGATTTTGTTAATCTTTGACCGTCGGTCTAAAAAAAACTAAAAATTTGCACGTGAGTTCATTTTAGGGTCTTTCTACGGGTGCTAGAACTGGGCGTGATTAAATAACACTAATTCTTGGATTTTTGTAATAGCTATAAACCAAAAAATTGGTTTTGCATTATATTTTTTTTGATGAACCCTATTTTTTCCCTTTCTTGATGTATACGTTGCAATCTATTCAGTTGGTGAACAGTAATCAATCCTCCCCATGGCTAATGAAATGAAAATGATATGCATGACATGTAAATGACGTGTAGTCTTGTACAGACTCAGACTGACCATTCCTGAGACGTGTAGTTAATTGAACTCCAACTACCAAAATACACCTGTATCTATTGTCTAGTAATCAAGTCCGTACAAATATCAGTAATTTTTAATTAGGATTTAAACCTCAACACTTTCAGATTCGAAAATCAGCTGTTAAACAACTGCTTTTAGATGGCAAGTTAATCACTAGACCAGCCCGGTGGAAAACCCTGTTTAAAAACCTCTACTTATGAACTGCATCGGGTTCAATCCCTAGAAATATTATTTCTACACTAATATTTTATTATAATTTTAAGAATAACCTCTTCGAGTTGTTCTAGTGGTTAAACTCATCATCGTAAAATCAGCTGATATTTTAAGTCGAGTTATAAGGTTCGATGATTCCTTGTAAAGGCAGTTGCTTTTAAGTATTTGAAATCTTTTGACTTTGGATACTGGTTTCCTTAGTGGTTGGGGTTCAATTAACCACACGACTCAGAAGTCGTTTGTTTTATACAGCTATTATAAAATCCATTTTTTTTTTTTTGGTTGGAGAAAACAAACTGATTATAATTTAGATAAGAATATAAGTAGCGTACAGAATCAATAGACATATTGTAGGTAAATAGTAATTTTATGAAAAAAAAAACTAATAGTGCAATATATTAATAAATGGTTCCGTAACATATTACCAATTACGTAAAATAATTATTCCAAATATTTAAATAAAATGTTAAGCTATGTTAAAACTCAGTTGATCAATATATATGTAAAACAATAAATTGTTAATTTGAAATAGTTTGAGGTAATGGTTACCACTAAATCGACGATGGTTTCGAAATCGGGAGACTAAGATACCTATTTAATATAAATGAATTTATTTTTGTTACATAAAATCTCCCAAAAAACAATATTTTTAAACAGAAAAAGATAAAACGAAAAACATATATAATTCATAAATTACGAAAAATAAAACTTGTAGCATAATATACGTAGTTCAGTTAGTACGTTCGACAAATTTCAATCTATTTAAAAAAGAAAAAGGTTCTTTCCACAAATAAAATGGGAAAAGTATCAAATTCATATCAAAAAGATAGAAATCAGTTAAATAGAATTTTAAGAATTTAGGGATAATTTAACAGTATTACAATTCAAAAAAAAAAAGCTAACCAGTTAAATAGAGTTCTGAAACGAAAATCTAGTATCCCATTTAAATTTATATTGTTTATCTTAAATTGAAATCTCTAAAATAACAATATAATATTGATTGAACAAAAATTGACTACAAACATTTAGAAAAAGTTGTAAATTTCTTTCAGTAGTTTAAATAAAATATGAGAAAATTGTTTTCATCATATAGAAAGTTCCAACCCAGCATCTATATCGTTGCATCTACAACAGATAAAAAAAATCAATTTGTAAAAGATGTATAAAACTATTATAAAAATCCATTAATGAAAAAAATTTAAGAAACTGCCATTCTCAAATTTATCACTTTACGCTTACCCTACCGGTGTATGTAATCGAGGGACAAGATAACTCGGGGTCTATTTAATTCGATACATATCTCTTACGATAATAAACTAATGAATATTGCGTTTTATAACATTTCGTTAAAGTATTTTTCCGATTCCGTATCGGTGTGGTAGATTTTCGGCCTTTCATCCGGGGTCCCGGGTTCGAATCTTCTGATTAGGCATGGCATTGTTCATACACTATAAAAATTCCATTTCCATTTTCCCACGTTCAAGCTACTGTCTCTGTGAAGAATTAATTCATCAATAAAATAATTGTAAATTTACTTAATATTATAGTATAAGAAATTCTTTTATCATAAATATTTCGACCCGTTCCGTTATAGTACAGTCAATTTGTATTTTAATTTGGAAATCCTTACCTACCGATTGATGTTTTTTCCATATGTTAGGGGTGATGAGGGAAGCTTAACTCTAGATTTTTAACATCCCCCTCCCATAGATTTTTGAACTTTTTGAAATGCGTTTTTCTCTGAATCTATGCATTTTAGAGAAACGTTTTACGAACAAAAAATGTAGAAGACATTCTCCTCTACAATTCATTTTTTTGAAGTTATACCGTATAATTTGAAATTGAAATACTAGGTGGCGCTGAAATTGTAAAAAACGTATTTTTTCGTTTTTTCATCGGAAAAAATTGTTTTTCTTCTGTATTGCATTTGAAAAGTTGTTAATCTCAAAAACCAGACAACGTTTATTTAAACAATTTTCTTGATGAAAAATAAACCAAGCAATAATAATTTTGAAAATAATCAATTAGATACTTGACGGAGTATCACGTAAACCATATCGGCAAATTAGAGTTCAGAATTGGGAGACTAAGTATATTTGAATTTCTGTGGAATTGAATATATATTTTAATATAATGGTACAATTTACTACGAAACAAGAAAGACAAAAATTTAGTGATGATTATAGTAATTAACAGTTGTTGATTATAGTAATTAAACATTATTGACACAGTTAAATCTTACTGTAATTTGAAAAGAAAGAGAAGAATATGTTGGAATTTAAGAAACGTGCTAATTAGAATAAAAGTAAAATAAGTATAGATTACAATAACCAAGCAGATGATAGTGAAGATATAAGCAGTTACATGTTTACCTCCAATTATATATAATCTCTATCTATAAAACAATTGGTTCTTACTGATTAACTCACTCATTCATCAACGTATAGACCATACTGCATGAATTTAAAACTTCAAATTTCACACGTTGCCTTCTGTATGGATGTAAGCATCCACTATGAAAGGATTTTTCTAAATTCCTCTCCTAAAGAGGTGAAAAGGGGTTACATCCCCTATAGACAACAATTCCCTATAGATTATTCATTTTCTCCCAGTTACCATGAAAACATAAATATAATGAAAAGATTTTTTTTTTTTCTTTAATGAATATCTTTAATATTCTTTGCTTTAAATTTAAATCATCTAATTAAATTTTGTTAGTGTCGTTCCTGTGCGCGCATCACGAAAATACAACTGGATGGATTTTAATAAAACTGTGCAGATTTATACCCTAGAGGGTTGGTCATTATCTCCAGAGCTAGGACCTCCGAGCGGGTTGCCCTGATGGGCGGCGTGTCGGAATAGGATTATAAGGTGTCCAAAATTGTTACATCTTTCGTAAAAATAATTTTTAATGATGAAAATTGATATAACGAAAGTTAAATTATAAAGGAAACTCTAGAAATTTATACTGACGAAACGGGATTCTCCGCTAGTGATCGGTAAATTCCGGTGCCTCCTTTTTGGTTACACTTCATTATTTTATGAAGAAAAACAATCACATAGATAAAAAATATAGTATTAATATACATTACACATATATAAATATCGATATATAATAATATAACAAGTATAAGCCTGACCACCACGAGACGTATACTAACGAATCGGGATTTTCCGCTAGTAATCAGCGGTACATTCCGGTGCTAAGCTAAGGAAAACAAACACACACACAGCCAGACGCACATACAAATGTCGTTTAGTACTGTAGGATATTGAGAGAGAGAGTTAAAAGATTCTCCCAAACAAATAAATGTGTGGACCGTTAAGGAATAGCAAGACTATATATATATATATATAACCCACCGGGTTGGTCTAGTGGTTAAGCGTCTTCCCAAATCAGCTGATTTGGAAGTCGAGAGTTACAGCGTTCAAATCCTAGTAAAGCCAGTTATTTTTACACGGATTTGAATACTAAATCGTGGATACCGGTGTTCTTTGGTGGGTTGGTTTCAATTAACTACACATCTCAGGAATGGTCGAACTGAGAATGTACAAGACTACACTTCATTTACACTCATACATATCATCCTCATTCATCCTCTGAAGAATTATCTAAACGGTAGTTACCGGAGGCTAAACAGGAAAAAAAAGCAAGGTTCAAATCCTAGTAAAGGCAGTTACTCTTATACGGATTTGAATACTAGATCGTGAATATCGGTGTTCGTTGGTTGTTGGATTTCAATTAACCAGACATCTCAGAAATGATCGACCTAAAACTGTATAAGGCTACACTTCATTTACATTCATATATATCCTCTGAAGTAATACCTTATGGTGGTTCCGAAGGCTAAACAGGAAAAAAAAGAGATATGTAGATACCTGAGATTTTAAATTTCTTTAAATTATTTGATTACGTTTAACAGCTAACGTTTGTTGGAATCGAGATTAGTCATGTTGTTTTGTTAACTTTCAGTTACATATGTATAAAATTAGGTAAATTTTTACAGCTATTCAAGAATGTACATGTAAAGATGGAAAGTAATGCTTTAATATAAAAACACTTTTTTTAAAAAAAAATACCTAATAAAATGGCCTTTTTTTAAAAATATAAATATGCTTATTAATTTAAGCTTAGTACAATTGATTACGTCAGTAATATCGAACCTCATGAAGAAGTATTATGTAGAGATTTCTTCATTCCAAATTTGTTATTTGTACGTTATTTTTCTTTTAGAAGTTTAAAAATGTAGATTTAATTTTAATCTAACACTAAAAATAAATTATAAACCCTTACTGTTTGTTGCCAAGTATAGTATGCAGTTGGTTTAATTTGTGTAAATTCGATAAAATTTCACTAGTTACTTCCAGTTATATAAATAAGAACCACGATTTTTTTCTTATAATGCACCATATTGTGTTATTAGTTTCTATTTATAGTTTATATATTGCTTACATAACAAAGAATTTAAAAAACAAACATCGCATAGCTGAAAAGTCATTAAATTTTATATGTAACTACATGAATAAGATTAAGTGTAATGTAGATTTTATATTCTTGTTATGTCTGCTATACTCCAGTTTTTACTTAGTATAACACACAATTTTATTTTCTTAAAATTTTCAACAGTGCAGTAAAAAACATGTTCAAGGCATTTAATTTATTTATTGTAAAAATCTTACAAAACAACTTTTTCATAGTATTTTTTGCTTCAATTTTATATATATATTGTGTTTCCTAACATTTATAAATTCAAATTTGTCAAGTATTGTTAAAAAAATTTCCAATGATAATGCAGTACTCAAATTTTTTCCCGTCAAAATTTCATTTATGCTCAATATTTTACCATGCAGTTTTGATTATGGAATATAATCCTTTCCTGGAAAAACGTTTTGGAAATTTTTTTGCTGGATATTTTATTCGGTGATGAGCTTATCCATCCGGTATTACTATTAGAATATCTAGTGAAACTTTAGTAGGTATATTACATACTAAAGTTACTTAATGTTTACAGGCAATGAATTTCCAATCTCTTTTTTTCTTTACAGTTTATATGTATCATTTTTGCTTTATCAGAGGATAGGGCTTCAAAGACCAAGCAAACATTTCATGTAGCGTCTTTTTCTTTCTGAATTTTTTCATTCTTTCTGCCTATTTGGCTCCTATTTCTTCAGTCAATTCCCTCTGTTGAGATTTTACTTTTCTCCTATAGGAATTTTTAAATAAAAAATCTCATGTCTGTATTCTCTTCGATCTAGAAGTTCGACCAGAGGTTTCCAAACTTATTTTACTCATAGACCACTTTCAAAATTTTGCTGGTTCCGGTGGACCCCCTGCAGCTAGTGTACTAGCTCCGGTGGACCCCCTGTAGATAAGTACTTTTTTTTTCCGACACTGACAAACGCTAACATCTATTCATTTTACTTTTCTTTTCGAAATTCCGGAAACAAATGAGTAACGTTTATCCTCGGCGATCGTATTTATATTAGTGAAGAATCAAACAAGTTCTTGCAAGATTGCTAGCACACACACCACAAGTCGTATTTCGTCCCTTTGCACGTCTGAACAAGCGTGGCGGACGGCAGCGGGGTCAGCGGCGGCGCTTTGCAAGTCTCGACACGTTCGTTGTACTGAATGGAATATGCAAGTTTTTACAAGTAACAGTCGCTGAGCTTCTCAAAACATTATCTGCCTAGATTGATACGCAAAGTCAAGCCAACATTTTAGTTCTTCACTATCGAAACCAGATGAATCTTCGTGGACCCCCGCTTACGAATTGTGAACCCCCATTTTTTTGTCACGCCCACATAGACCCCCGTCGAATCTTCCGTGGACCCCTGGGGGTCCATCTGGACCACTTTGGGAATCAATGATCTAGACAGTCATTTTCTGTAATGTTGAACTTTTCTTTCATCAATTTAACACAGCCTCATTGATCTTTATGATTACAGAGTTTATTGAAAATCTGTTTGTTTACCTTCAATTGATTCATTCGGACCATGTGTCCATAGAATTTTAGTCGTCTTTTTCTTATTGTTACTTTCAGGTCTTCAGTTTTATCGGATATCTCTTTATTTTAACTTTGTCTGTGCCTTCTTGTGTTCTTCTTGGATCATAAATCCTTAAAATTCTTATTTTTATCTTGGTTAAACTTTTTTCCAGTTATACTTTTATCGTTTGTTATATACCAAATAAATTTTTAATTCTTTTTAATGCTCTCTTTCTTTTGAACTGGTATGAATTTCTGTCCCTTATCTATTTCTTTATTTTCTACCCTGTTATATTATTTAGCTGTTAAAAAACATAAATTTTAAAACATAATGCAGGTAAGTTACCATTTAATATTAACAGGTGAGGTAGGTTAATGAATCACTCGTAATTTAGCTGTTAAAATCTCTTGAGAATTAAATTGTTGCACCTTTTTTTGATATGCTACTTGTAAAAAGTTTGGAAGTATTATTCAAAATACTAAGATTTCTGAACATATTTTAATAGTTTATTAGTAAAGTATTTTTAAAGATACTTTTAAAATGTTTTATTGATTTATGATATAATACTAACTATTATATAAATAATTTAAAATTATCTCACAGAAACCATCCAAAAAATTTTAATATCTAAAACTTTTATTCTACATCAGATGGTTCGTTAAATGTAGGTTAACTATTTAAAACCAATATTTACTTTCTTTTTATGAACTTTAATGTTAATATTTAAATTATAGTCGTAAAGATAGATCTTTAAATTTATTAAAAATGGACTCCAACATGGAATTTTTCTGAAGTCCTTTTTTTTATTAATAAAATTTTATTATTTTATTCGTTATGCTGACGATTTTATTCCAGATTTTACTGTTTATTTAATCAGTAAACTGAGATAACGTAGACTATAAATCTGTACAATGCTAGCTTCTTTATCTTTAATAGCAGTGACATAACAATAGATAAGTTTAATTACGTACTATAAACGATTCACGTTTCTAATTCTAATTCCCTGAAATCCCCTCCCAGAATGAAGAAGATTGAATTACGAGTTGTTACGGATTTTCTGCTATTACAGTCCATGTATTTGTTTAACAGTGTTAATTACAGTTTAGTTATTAAATGGGATAGTATTGATCATATTAATTACGAGTATATAAATTATTTTCATTTTTAAAATTGATATGTATAATATGTATCGAATTAGTTCTCCTTTTTACTTTCCTGGCATAATAATTCTACAGCTATGGTGCAAGAAGAAAGGAATAAATATCAGTCAAAAAATGGAGTATGGTTTTTTGCATTTCTCGACTTTTCATGACCTAGGGACCCCAAAAAACAGAAAGGTTTGAGAAGTAATCTTCGTACGTACCCTACGCATTTATATATGTTGGTGTGTTTAATGCTTAATAAATTTTGACTGGATAAACCGATTTTGATGAAATTCTGTACCTAAATTCGTGTATACGGGGCAATTTTTTGTTAAAATTTTGTTGTCGATATCTCCAGGAAGTGGGGTAGTTAGTTCTTTAAGGTTGATTTTCTCGAAATTTTGTAAACATAACCCAAATTTATATTAAGCACAGTACATTTATGTTTATCTTACTATTTTTAAAAAATGTTTTGCCACAAAATTCCCCCATCCCCAAAAATCAAAAAACCGTATCTGTCTATTTATTGCATATTTTTAACCGATTTTTTAAATGTTTTCCTACACATAATGGCAGTAAAAACGAAAAAAGTAATACTTTGGGGGCAGTATTGTGGGTGGGGGAGCCGATCAAATTTTAAAAATATCGTTTTTTTTATGTTTAAGATTTTTTTACTTCCTTGTACGAAGTAAAGGAAGTATTGTGATCGCGAAAAATTTCGGTTTTCAGATTTCAACGGAAATATCCATTTTGACCATCCCTGAATTCATTTTGACTAGTTTCGGCGTGACATCAATAATGTATCTCGCATAACTCAAAACCATTAGCCGTAGCATGTTGAAATTTTAAATTTAGAACTGTTGTAACATCTAGCTGCGCACTTTTGATTACAATCGATTGGCCAAGTGTCCCTGAAAATCAAAAAAAAAAATTAGGTTTTGAACTTTTACTTAACTGCAGTAATAAGCCCTCGTTGAGATCTTTTCAACAATACATCATAAGTGCTACTTATTTTGATTGGTTCCAGAGTTACAGCCAAATGAAATTTTAATTAATAAAGTATCGTACAAGGGGAAGGAACATCGGTTCGAATCCGACTTCATTTCCTTTTTTTAAATTTAAATGTATTGTTTTATTAATAATTATTAACCACTCATTATAAAAAAGATGTGGGTATCTAATTAAATAGGCGTACAAGGACGTCATGTGGTGTCCACATCAGAATTTTTTTGGTTTATTTAAACCTTACATTATTAAAAGTTTAAATAATAAAATTTTAATAATAATATTACAATACCATTTCATTATAATCATCTCCACGTTCAAAAAAGTAATATCAGGGAAATTTTTGTCATTTGTAAATTTTTCAGCGGAATGTTTTTATTTTCTTCCATTTAATACAGTAAGCATAGAAAAATAGAAAAAATACTTGGAAGGTGTTTTTGGAGATGGGGGAGCAGAAAAAAATAAATATACAGATTTTTTTTTTTTTAATTTGTTTTACTTTTTTCGTTTATTTTTATATAGAGTGAAAATTGTACATTTAATGTTTATAGAAATTGCCTCCACCTCAAAAAATAAATCTTCAATAATTTTTTATGTACCATTATTTTTCCAGTTTATATAAGAATAAATAATCAGACCACGAGAAAATATGACAACTTTGTTAGCTTTTTCATTTTGTATAAGTGAAATAACCGTAACGTTTTTAGGCGAACTGAATTGAATCAGGATTCATTCCCGAAAATGACAATCATCTCATTAATTGTTAAAAAAGTTGGTTTCGACTTCCTTTCTTTCTGGCTTATACTGAAAGAAAGGGGTCAACTTTTTTTAAAATTGTCCAAACATAACCTCACTTTATATTAATCTTAGTACATACCTGCATACTTATCTTAGCATATTTTTTTTTTCATTTACCTCAAATTCCCCAAAAATAAAAAAAACTTATTTTTTTATTTATTTCATATTTTTTAACCGCCTTTTTTTTCTTTGTCTTCTTAGGCATAGTAATAGTGCAAGTGACCCCAAAAAATACTTTGAGGGAAATACTGTTGGTGGGGGAGTCCCACAACCAATATTATTTTTTCGAATTAATTTTTATTATAAAGTTACGAGATTGACTATGCTAAATTGTATATTAGAAGAAAATTATATTAAGCTTTTTGAAAAAATTAGATGAAAGGGTAGAGTTATAAATAGGGATTACCGTAGAATCTGAGTTGGTATATATATAAAATAAAACAAATTCAACAATGATAATGAAGTAATAACAATTAATTAACAAAGAAATAAATAGTACTTATTAAGTAATATAAAATGAAAGATAGAAACCGGTAGGTTTCTACCGTAACAATAGCTTTATTGTTACGCTTTATCCTTTTTTTTTATTTAGTGGGTATTGTATTATATTACAGTATATTATATAGGGAAAAAGTATTTTGATTGGAAACGTTTTGAATATAGAAAAAAATTTAGATTTTTATAGATATTGGCATTTCATGGCCACCATCTCATCCAAAACAACACTTTTTAGCATTAAAAAATTTCCTAAGAATATATATTTTTGCCTGATATCTCCAAACTGCGAAAAAAATCATGGTTGAAGGGAGGAGAATCTCCGCGTTTGTGGCAAAACCCACTGATGCCCAGGAACGTTGTGCCGTGCGTTTGGCGGGATTGGAATAGCATCGTGCGTTACAAGCGGTTGCCGCCAGGTAGAACTGTAGACTCCGACTTGTATTGTCGACGATTGGCGCGATTGAACCTAGCAATTGAAAAGAAACGGCCTGTGTTGATTAACAGAAAGGACATCGTATACCACACTGACAACGCCAAACCGCATACATCTTTTGCGATCTGTCAGAAATTGAGAAAACTTGAGTGATGATCAAGCATCTACCGTATGACCAGGACCTGGCACCGTCAGACTATCATTTCCTTCAGCCTCTGCAGAATTCTGTGAATGGTGTTAAGTTAGTTTCAAAAGAAGCCTGTGAAAACCACGTGTCAAATCTTTTTGACCAAAAACCACAGAAGTACTATAGCGACCGTATTATGGTTTTGCCGGAAAAGTGGCAGAAGATCATCGACAAAATGGTGCATATATGGTCTCATAATGTTATTTTCCAACAACAATAAATATATTCTCAACTTCGACCTCTAAAGGTTCAGTATTTTTTAGACAACCTGAAATTATCATTCGTAATGTTTTTAGATACATTTTGTGTCACTTTTACTAAGTATCTGAGTCTGGGATTTAATGTGTAAATCCATATAATTCTTGCTAGTTCAACAAGTCGTTTTATAAACATTTTTAAATAAATCTTCTTTAGGTTAAAAAAAGTAAATAAATATAAAAAAGGAGGTAAATATTATCAACGGCCTGAGTTGATTAACAGAAAGGACATCGTATACCACACTGACAACGCCAAACCGCATACATCTTTTGCGATCTGTCAGAAATTGAGAAAACTTGAGTGATGATCAAGCATCTACCGTATGACCACGACCTGGCACCGTCAGACTATCATTTCCTTCAGCCTCTGCAGAATTCTGTGAATGGTGTTAAGTTAGTTTCAAAAGAAGCCTGTGAAAACCACGTGTCAAATCTTTTTGACCAAAAACCACAGAAGTACTATAGCGACCGTATTATGGTTTTGCCGGAAAAGTGGCAGAAGATCATCGACAAAATGGTGCATATATGGTCTTATAATGTTATTTTCCAACAACAATAAATATATTCTCAACTTCGACCTCTAAAGGTTCAGTATTTTTTAGACAACCTGAAATTATCATTCGTAATGTTTTTAGATACATTTTGTGTCACTTTTACTAAGTATCTGAGTCTGGGATTTAATGTGTAAATCCATATAATTCTTGCTAGTTCAACAAGTCGTTTTATAAACATTTTTAAATAAATCTTCTTTAGGTTAAAAAAAGTAAATAAATATAAAAAAGGAGGTAAATATTATCAACGGCCTGAGTTGATTAACAGAAAGGACATCGTATACCACACTGACAACGCCAAACCGCATACATCTTTTGCGATCTGTCAGAAATTGAGAAAACTTGAGTGATGATCAAGCATCTACCGTATGACCACGACCTGGCACCGTCAGACTATCATTTCCTTCAGCCTCTGCAGAATTCTGTGAATGGTGTTAAGTTAGTTTCAAAAGAAGCCTGTGAAAACCACGTGTCAAATCTTTTTGACCAAAAACCACAGAAGTACTATAGCGACCGTATTATGGTTTTGCCGGAAAAGTGGCAGAAGATCATCGACAAAATGGTGCATATATGGTCTCATAATGTTATTTTCCAACAACAATAAATATATTCTCAACTTCGACCTCTAAAGGTTCAGTATTTTTTAGACAACCTGAAATTATCATTCGTAATGTTTTTAGATACATTTTGTGTCACTTTTACTAAGTATCTGAGTCTGGGATTTAATGTGTAAATCCATATAATTCTTGCTAGTTCAACAAGTCGTTTTATAAACATTTTTAAATAAATCTTCTTTAGGTTAAAAAAAGTAAATAAATATAAAAAAGGAGGTAAATATTTTCAAAGTTATCACTCTAGAGTAATTACCCTAATAAAATGATTTAAGTCGTGATTAAACGTACTGGAAGTGAAAAGACGTCAGGCGCTGATGATAGATATGATAGTTGTTACCATGGTGATAATCCAAGCTTTCCCTCATAATTTCATATAAATAGATTACGCTTTTGTTGTCCACGAAGCGTGCAAAATCAAGCTAAGGCAGGTCAGTACAGCAGGTTAGTCGACTCATTCCCTGTTACTTTCTTCTCTTCATTGCAAGTTCATCTAGCCGTTACTACAGTGTGTTAGATGGGAATTTTTAATTCCTCTTTATATGTTTTAACTCGTTAAATAATTACATCAAATAAATACAAAAAGATTTAACGTCCTTGCAGAGGTAAGAAAATTCAGCAAAAGGTGATGTCAGTTTTTTTAAAGGCTTTTTAAGGTTCAAATGTACTCTTTGGCAGATATATTATTTTACCATATTATTGTGCTCCTGAAAATGTAATAGTCATCTGAAGAATAACAAGCATTCCATGTTAGGTTTATTTACTCACTAGAAATACATCACAATAAAACAATGTATTTTATTTGAACTTAATTTTATCATATTTTTAAAACCTGTAAACTAACTCTGTTATTTGTTTTGTTTTTGCAGTTGTTATTTATTCCAGTTACGGCAATTTTGTATACTGCTGATTTCTTTATACTTAGTTTAAATGTAAGTAATAAATATGTACTTATATAATATTTAGTAGTCATAGTTTAAATTACTATTGAGTTTATTTTACTATTCCTATTAGTTTTTTATTATTATTTTAATTTTTGTATTTGTATTTATATCTTCATGTTTTTTTGTTTTTTTTTTGGAAGTTAAGTTATTACTATTCACGGCATTTGAAGTTATTAGTTCAAGTTATTTTGAAACTAAGATAAGAATGATAAAATAAAATACTGATATGCAACTTGTTTCAGTTTGAAGGTTTTGTCTTTGATCTGATGAAAAATATAAGTAGAACTTTATTTTTCATATTTTTATTAAATACTGTAAACTGCTGGTAACTAACTGTATATAAATGGACAGTATCATTCAATTCTTTTAAATTACGTCTATTTATGACCAAAAATTTGTTTTTTAGTGTTGAAAGCAATTTTTTTTTGTCTTCAGTCATTTGACTGGTTTGATGCAGCTCTCCAAGATTCCCTATCTAGTGCTAGTCGTTTCATTTCAGTATACCCTCTACATCCTACATCCCTAACAATTTGTTTTACATATTCCAAACGTGGCCTGCCTACACCATTTTTCCCTTCTACCTGTCCTTCCAACATTAAAGCGACTATTCCAGGATGCCTTAGTATGTGGCCTATAAGTCTGTCTTTTCTTTTAACTATATTTTTCCAAATGCTTCTTTCTTCATCTATTTGTCGCAATACCTCTTCATTTGTCACTTTATCCACCCATCTAATTTTTAACATTCTCCTATAGCACCGCATTTCAAAAGCTTCTAATCTTTTCTTCTCAGATACTCCTATCGTCCAAGTTTCACTTCCATATAAAGCGACACTCCAAACATACACTTTCAAAAATTTTTTCCTGACATTTAAATTAATTTTTGATGTAAACAAATTATATTTTTTACTGAAGGCTCGTTTCGCTTGTGCTATTTGGCATTTTATATCGCTCCTGCTTCGTCCATCTTTAGTAATTCTACTTCCCAAATAACAAAATTCTTCTACCTCCGTAATCTTTTCTCCTCCTATTTTCACATTCAGCGGTCCATCTTTGTTATTTCTACTACATTTCATTACTTTTGTTTTGTACTTGTTTATTTTCATGCGATAGTTCTTGCGTAGGACTTCATCTAGGCCGTTCATTGTTTCTTCTAAATCCTTTTTACTCTCGGCTAGAATTACTATATCATCAGCAAATATAGCATCTTTATCTTTTCACCTTGTACTGTTACTCCGAATCTAAATTGTTCTTTAACATCATTAACCGCTAGTTCCATGTAAAGATTAAAAAGTAACGGAGACAGGGAACATCCTTGTCGGACTCCCTTTCTTATTACGGCTTCTTTGTTATGTTCTTCGATTGTTACTGTTGCTGTTTGGTTCCTGTACATGTTAGCAATTGTTCTTCTATCTCTGTATTTGAAGCCTAATTTTTTTAAAATGTTGAACATTTTATTCCAGTCTACGTTATCGAATGCCTTTTCTAGGTCTATAAACGCCAAGTATGTCGGTTTGTTTTTCTTTAATCTTGAAAGCAATAAATTATCGATAATTTGATACGACTCACAAGGTACTCCTGAAAATGAAAAAACCATTAGAGGAATAACATGCATCCAATGTTAAGTTTATAAAGAGAAAGTACTTACGGAACCGAACCGAATATATCGTCGCAAATATATAACCAAGAAACTGGAATGCTTATGATATTCAGTTCCAAAAGTTCACTTTATTATACACTGTAATCGGTAGAAAATTCTTCCAATTGTATTAAATTTTATTTACAGCTGTGTTTTTATTTGTCATTTTCAAATGGTTCAGCCCCATACCAATACAATTAGTGAATTTCTAAAATTAATGGGTATCAGAAAAATGGATCTAGCCATGATAGGATTGTGTAAATATAAACTTTTATTGTTAATAACCTGTTAGTCTTACATAAAAAAAATCCAGAATTTGTAAACATACGGAGTTTAACACATAAAATCTGTAAGGATTGACAAAATTAATACATATATGTACACTGATAATTGAAGATGTGGATGGATATACTATGCGTATTTAATTATAAAATATAAAAAGCGATGAGGAGGTTCATAAATCTATTCAATTAATACAGGGAAAAACAATTTACTAATATTAATTTCTAGTTAAACGATGTTCTGATAAAATTCATTACATTTAACAATTATTAAGATTTCGGAAGTTTTGGGTTTCCTTCACCTCCAAGCATGACATTTTTTTCAGCACTTTAAAAATTCATTGTATTTACTCGGCAGCTGTTATGGTGTTGTTTTTGTTGTCATAAAAATAGATAGATAAATATAGGTATTAAATGAAACTTTATTTTTCTATTTCAAAATTTATAGGTGAAAAGCAATTAAATGAAAGAAAAAATAAATTCATACATTTTATAAGGTTAGTTTTCTTAGTCAAAAAGAGTAAAGAATGTAGAGTGGGTTAAGGAAAGAAATTTTAATAATATTGTTATTGTAAAAAGTAAAAAAGAACTCGTTTGGGACGTATACTAAGGAGATATACTTAGAAAAAATAGCACTGGAAATTACCAGAAAATGAAAAATTGCCTTTCTGTAAAAACGGTTTTACAAAAAAAAAAAGATGAAAATAATTGTTATATTAACATAAAATCAAAGGATAAAAAAATTATACAAAACTATTATCAAAATGAGTATGAATTATAAAAATTTATAAAAAAAATAAAACCTATTACTACAGTTGCATTTCAACTTTTACATTGTCATCTTCAGTATGAATTAAAAAATAACTATAAATTTAAACAAAAAAAAAAAAATGAAAAGTATCCAAAATAATGAATAATAATTTAAACAAGAGATAAATATAAAAAATTAAAAAACAAACTGCCCAAAAAATCATTGCTGACAAACATTGCTCTTTAATATCGGATAACTAATAGCGTACGGCCGACAATTTTTTTCTAGAATATTTGTATATAATATATTTTTTTAATTTATTTAAACATATATATATATATATATATATATATCACTCCCAGAAACGTAAGAATTCCCAAACGGGAACATACATCTAAATTGGTTCAACCGTTGAGCTGCTACGACGAAGCAAACATACATACACCCTAAATGCATTATCCTCCTTTTTGGGTAGTTGTGTAAAAAATGGTTAATAAAATTTTTTTACCAATTTTATGAAAAAAAAACAAAGCTAAACCGAAATACGTACGAGAACATACCAACAGTTTCTGTTAGGTAGAATTTTCATATGAAAAGTGAGAAATAATATTCTTCCCATCATTAAATACGCTTCTTGCTCAAGCGTCTGTTATCCCACGATAAGACATTACAAGGACGATTAAACTTAATAATTACTAGGAAGGATATCTTATTAACTTAATACAACGATGTATGCAGTAATTAAAATATTTTATTACTTAGATTAAAGTAAACATAAAATTACTTAAATTAAATTAAGAAATATTAAAGCAGATTAAAAATAAACATATTTCTAGTTCATTTAATTACTAAAATTACTGTACGAACTTGTAGTTACTAGATAGTGAAAAAGAATTGTGATTTTACACAATGAAACTCTAAACATACACAAACAGAATGCTCCTTGTATATCTTCTTAACCAGATGTTTCAAAACTTACGCGTACATAGTCGCCAACAACGGAACGTCCAGTTATATTAAAAAGAAAAAATAAATACTGTGGAAAGTACAAGTGAAAGAAAAAGACTCGTCGACTAGTCTACACCGATAAAATTTTTCCTAGACTAATCATTAAGTCTCCTTCAATTCTTTTTATATAGTAAGATCAAAATTACGTCAAGAAAGAGTAATAGCAATAAAATTCGTACATCAAAGAATTATCTCTTAGATTAAACAGTATATTAATTTTTTTTTTCTCTTCAGTCATTGACTGGTTTGATGCAGCTCTCCAAGATTCCCTATCTAGTGCTAGTCGTTTCATTTCAGTATACCCTCTACATCCTACATCCCTAACAATTTGTTTTACATATTCCAAACGTAGCCTCCCTACACAATTTTTTCCTTCTACCTGTCCTTCCAATATTAAAGCGACTATTCCAGGATGCCTTAGTATGTGGCCTATAAGTCTGTCTCTTCTTTTAACTATATTTTTCCAAATGCTTCTTTCTTCATCTGTTTGCCGCAATACCTCTTCATTTGTCACTTTATCCACCCATCTGATTTTTAACATTCTCTTGTAGCACCACATTTCAAAAGCTTCTAATCTTTTCTTCTCAGATACTCCGATCGTTCATGTTTCACTTCCATATAAAGCGACACTCCAAACATATACTTTCAAAAATCTTTTCCTGACATTTAAATTAATTTTTGATATAAACAAATTATATTTCTTACTGAAGGCTCTTTTCGCTTGTGCTATTCCGCATTTTATATCACTCCTGCTTCGTCCATCTTTAGTAATTAATTGTAGTATATTAATAAAAACTATAATAGAAAAATTATACTGACTTTTTTCCGAATATTTTTTACTTTTCCGACTACTGTTTTATTGTTTTATTCTACTGCTGCAGCAGTAGTGCTAACATTCGAAAGAATAGCATTAAAAAAATTTTTTTTAAATTTTAGATACTGGGATTTTTGCAGATGTCTAAATTTTCAATTTTCTTAGTCCATAAAACACAAAAAAGTTATAGAAATTGTTGGAATTTGCATATACTTACGTAGCTGTTATGACCTACACTTTGATTAATATCTCTGAACTGCCTAACATAAATTCATCGAAAATGGGTAAAACATATCTAGATATGACACATTGATGGTATTAAATTTTGGATAAAATTATAAAAAAGGTGAAGGCCATTTTTCATTCTTTTACTTTTTTATAGTGTTCGTAGAAAATTCAACTTGAAAAACAATTATTAAGTAATTAAAAATTTCAAAGTTTTAAGGCAGTCTTATTTCGGGTTAGGGAATATTCAAAATTATTTCTAAACAGTTTTTGCCCATATCTCGAAAGACCAAGAAAATTTAAATTTGGTTTAAATATTTAATTACTTATATCCCGGCATCGGTCTGATTTTTAACCCAATCTGACAATGGGGCATCACATGACCCATATTTTATTGTAAAGTTTAATTTTTTTAGCCTTCTTTAATAACATACAACCAAATTGGGTTAACGTATTGATGTTTACTCTGATCGCAGAAAGGGGTTGAATGTTATCCGTACTTAAAATATAATTTTTTTAAAGTTTAATTTCCAAAATTGAAAATCCAATTGCATCTGTTTATTAATGTAGAAGACATGCGGGGTATTTTAATAAAAAGGGTCATCGTACGGGGCTTGGCTTTAAAATTTTTGATTTTTTGAAATAAATATTGATACTTCGTTTTAGTAGTTTTTATGACTGTCATTTAAAATATTATATGTGTACTGTCGATCTATGAACCCAAATTTTTTACTGTACATATTATTTTTTTGTAATTGTACTCTAAATATTGGTTAATAGATATTATCATGAATATTTAAAAATCCTATGGCGTATTTGAAATAAAAATCTGGTAAGTGCAAAGTTGGGAAAATTATTCAATCCTTTCCCGGCTTTTTTTATTTTATTAAAGTTTAAAATTTTTAAATTCTATTATTAACTGTAGGTCTCCCCCCCCCCAAAAAAAAGTCATTATTCATCAGTTATATATTTCATTATAGATATATTTTTTTGTAAATTATTTTATTAATCTTTAAATTCGAAATTATTCCAGGTCAGTTACTTTTCAATTTACCCAGAAATTACTATTTATTTGAATTTAGATCTTTAAAATAAATATTAATTATTTATTATAAAATTAAATTAGTAACAATTACAAATTTTTTTTCATAAATCTCTACTTTTTATGACTTAGTGAATTCCCTTTTTAATACTTAAATTGGCTTCCTAAGCTTTTATACAATATGCAAGTTGAAAAAGAACATTCCTTAAACTTATTATCTGCGTTCTTCGACACTACCACAAGGGGTTCCACAAGACTCAGTTTTGCGTCCTGTATTATACTGTATCTTCACTGCCGACCTTCCGGTTGAGATGAAGTCATTGTCGCTTCTTTTGCCGATGACACGGCTATTCTGGCTGTTGATGACAACCATCTGTGGTCTCAACTAATCTACAGTCTGAATTAAATCTAATCAGCAGGTGGCTGGGTACATTGAAGATAAGGGTTAATCAAGCTTCGAGTCATGTGACATTTGCATTGAGGAGAGGAGGCTTCCCACGGGTCCACCTTCATGGCATTTTAATCCCGCATACTGAAAATGTAAGTTACCTAGGTCTTCACCTGGATCGTCGTTTGACATGAAAGGTTCATTTGAGGGAGAAGGGAAAGCAACTTAATATAACGTTCAAGGTCCTGGTTGCTGGACAGGAGGTCTGAGTTATCCTTGTCTAATAAGCTACCTTCATACTCAGCTATTTTGAAACCAATATGGACTTAAGGCGTCCAGCTATGGGGCACGGCAAGGAAGACAAATGTTGAAATCGTACACCAGTTTCAGAACTAACTAACGAGATAGTTTACTCAAAATAGTGAAAAACCACGAATATTTGGGTCTACGTTACGTCAGGAAAGAAGTATAACGTTTCAGTTTGAAATATGGACTTCTGCTAAATGACCAAGTTAACTACTTACCGGTAAACCTCCTAGAAATCGGTGGAGATGTTAAAAAACCTAAACGGTACATGTTCTGGACCTTAGTAACTCTATATTATAATTACACACGCTGAGTATTTTCAGTAATCAATCTTTCATCCCTTCCTCTCTCTTTCTCATCTCAATACCATTTTTAATTTTTTTTATTTTAATTTAATTTTTTCTTCTCTAAGTGTTTGATCAATGTTACTTTTATGATTCTTGTAATTGTTATTGTTTTCTACTGTACTACTTACAGAAAAGTTCTTCAAAACTTTCTTGTGTACATTCTTTGTTACGCCTTGAAAAGTTCTATATGGTATTTACATTAATTTTGAGGAATTTCAAAGAGGATTCCTTTTAAATGTAAATATATATGATATAATTTACTTAACTTACAAAAATGTAATCGATTGTAAATAAAAATTTAAAAAAAGATTGGGCAAACTATAAAGGAAGTGGTATTTTTTAAAATAATATAAAATGTGATATAATTAACTGTATGCAATTAAAATTTAACTGTACGGTAAAATTTAAACATAACTTTATAACATAAATAGGCAGTCGTAAAAACGAAATAAAGTTAACTACAAATTGTTCTTATTAATTTTACTTCAGAAATTTTAAAATGATATGAATTTTATTATTCTAGTACCATATATTTTATTATAAACCTAACATGTATTTTACTTAAGTGGAAAATATAATTTTAAATAATTTGTCAAGATCTGAAATTGTTATATTCTCGTTTATAATATTTATTATTCTTCTTCCAGCTGTCATTTAATAATGTCAATTCTTTAAAATTGTACTATTTTAAATTAAACAACGATTTTAAAATTTACTATAATTTATTTATATTACAGTCTCGAAAATTGAAATTTATTTATTTTATTCGTTTTAAGTTTTGTAATATAATATTATTAGGATTTTTGATTAAAACTTTTTATACTTACATTAAAAAACTTTTAAGAGTGAGTTTTACGGATGGTTGATTTTGAAAGCTAAGTAAATAAAAGCTGGGAATAGAATTTTAAAACTAGTGTAAGATGTAAAAGGCAATGTTACAAGACTAAAATTACACGGAAGCTTGCCTGATTATATGAAAATGTTTTGTACGTGACTCTTCTTTAAATTTTATCTTTTACTAAATTACATACAGGCAATTTCAAATTCTGTGCACCATCCCTTTTTTTTTACTTAAATAAGAATTTGTAATCTTTCAACAATGATACGCGAAAAAAAAAAAAATTAAATTTTGTTGTCTTATCAAAAAATAAATATTCATCTTAATAAATTTATTGTGATCTATTTTGCTTGGTTGTGAATTATTTTTACGTTTTTTTTTTCAATTATTTTTATTTTGCCTAAGATGAAAAATCCACGATCTACTTTCATCTTTTACTTGAGACTCATAATAATTACTTTATTTATAATTGAGTAAATGGTTTAAATTATCTAGTTGTTTTCTGTTATGTTACAAATAACTGTTTTTTTCATTTAAAACAAAAATTCGGCCAGTAATGTTTAAAAACCCATCGCTTTGAAATGTATGTAATTTTTCTTTAAAATAGTCTTTTCTTTAAAGTTTGTTCGGTTATATTTTATTTCTACTGGAATATTTATATTACAGGGATTTACTCTTATTTATAGCAATGTTTATTATAAAAAACTACTTTTTTATTATGCAGACTATTTCTAAAATGGTGGGCTGGCTATACTTTTTCGGATTCTACGTGTAAAACTAAACAAAAAATATCCTTAGGAAAAATGGTAATTTCTCTTTAGTTCTCCCCTGTTCGCCATTTTGTTATTTTTATATAAAAATTGTATATCTCAAGTTCGGATTGAGGAATCACATTAATATTTGGTAAGCGTCTTTGTAATAAAGTTTTAGAATTAGAAAAAAAACAGGATTTAAATGCCTACGCAAATTACAAAATGGCTGGCATGTTTTTTTTTTCAGTCCGTAATATCTTCATAAATATAATTTGTATCAAAATGTACACCAATATATAATACGTAAGGTAAAGTGGATAGATGGGTGGAATATATTGAACAGTTATACGGAGGAAATGAATTAGAAATGGTGTTATAGAGGAAGAAGAGGAAGTTGAGGAGGATGAAATGGGAGAAACAATACTGAGATCTGAATTTAAGAGAGCATTAAAAGATTTAAATAGCAGAAAGGTTCCTGGAATAGACGGAATACCTGTAGAATTACTGTGCAGTGCAAGTGAGGAAGCGATTGATAGATTATACAAACTGGTGTGTAATATTTATGAAAAAGGGGAATTTCCGTCAGACTTCAAAAAAAGTGTTATAGTAATGATACCAAAGAAAGAAGGGGCAGATAAATGTGAAGAATACAGAACAATTAGTTTAACTAGTCATGCATCAAAAATCTTAACTAGAATTCTATACAGATGAATTGAGAGGAGAGTGGAGGAAATGTTAGGAGAAGACCAATTTGGTTTCAGGAAAAGTATAGGGACAAGGGAAGCAATTTTAGGCTTTAGATTAATAGTAGAAGGAAGATTAAACAAAAACAAACCAACATACTTGGCGTTTATAGACCTAGAAAAGGCTTTCGATAACGTAGACTGGAATAAAATGTTCGCATTTTTAAAAAAATAGGGTTCAAATACAGAGATAGAAGAACAATTGCTAACATGTACAGCAACCAAAAAGCAACAGTAACAATTGAAGAACATAACAAAAAAGCCGTAATAAGAAAGGGAGTCCGACAAGGATGTTCCCTATCTCCGTTACTTTTTAATCTTTACATGGAACTAGCAGTTAATGATGTTAAAGAACAATTTAGATTCGGAGTAACAGTACAAGGTGAAAAGATAAAGATGCTACGATTTGCTGATGATACAGTAATTCTAGCCGAGAGTAAAAAGGATTTAGAAGAAACAACGAACGGCATAGATGAAGTCCTACGCAAGAACTATCGCGTGAAAATGAACAAGAACAAAACAAAAGTAATGAAATGTAGTAGAAATAACAAAGATGGACCACTGAATGTGAAAATAGGAGGAGAAAAGATTATGGAGGTAGAAGTATTTTGTTATTTGGGCAGTAGAATTACTAAAGATGGACGAAGCAGGAGCGATATAAAATGCCGAATAGCACAAGCTAAACGAGCCTTCAGTAAGAAATATAATTTGTTTACATCAAAAATTAATTTAAATGTCAGGAAAAGATTTTTGAAAGTGTATGTTTGGAGCGTCGCTTTATATGGAAGTGAAACTTGCACGATCGGAGTATCTGAGAAGAAAAGATTAGAAGGTTTTGAAATGCGGTGCTATAGGAGAATGTTAAAAATCAGATGGGTGGATAAAGTGACAAATGAAGAGGTATTGCGGCAAATAAATGAAGAAAGAAGCGTTTGGAAAAATATAATTAAAAGAAGAGACAGACTTTTAGGCCACATACTAAGGCATCCTGGAATAGTCGCTTTAATGTTGGAAGGACAGGTAGAAGGGAAAAATTGTGTAGGCAGACCACGTTTGGAATATGTAAAACAAATTGTTAGGGATGTAGGATGTAGAGGGTATACTGAAATGAAACGACTAGCACTAGATAGGGAATCTTGGAGAGTTGCATCAAATCAGTCAAATGACTGAAGACAAAAAAAAATAAATCAAAATGAATGTTATATAAAATATTAAGCCTTTGATTTTTAAAAAAAAATACTTTTTATTTTTAAAATCGGTTAACAATTAGTCGAGTTATGACAGAAAATTGATGTAATTTTGTGTCAGTTTTCATCTCCTCCAGTTTATGTTCAATTCGATTAAATATTATTTATTTTTATTTATTGTCAATTCTTTAAATTAGTGTCAAATTAAGTAATAATTTTCTCACAATAATAGATCTAATAATTAAAAAAAATAAAACAATTACCTGTGATAATCTTACGTTAATTGTTGTAGAACATTAGGTGTACTTTTTTAAAAAATAAACAACGACTTACCGTTTTGGAGCTGTAGCTTGTGAAAGTGTAAAAATGTTGTGAATTGGGCACGTGTTCGAAACCGGTCTAGTCGCTGAACAATGCCGATCTCCCCGGCTACAGTAACAATAGGACAGCTGCGTTGCCATTGTACCGCTAAAACTCTGGAATGCTAAGTCATACAAGAAAATTGTTTTAATAAAAGTTGTCTGTTTTTTTGAGATTAACAACTTTTCCAAATGCAATACAGACGAAAATAAATTTTTTCCGGTGAAAAAACCGAAAAAACACGTTTTTTACAACTTCAGTGCCACCTAGTATTTCAATTTAAAATTATACGGCATAACTTCAAAGACATTAATTGTAGAGGAGAATGTCCTCTTCATTTTTTGTTTGAAAAACTTTTCTCTAAAATGCATAGTTCAGATAAAAACGCATTTCAAAAACCTTTTTGAGTTTTTCAAAAATCTATGGGAGGGGGATGTTAAAAATCTTAAGCTTCCCTCGTCACCCCTAACGCATGGACAAAAGATCAATCGGTAGGTAAGGATTTTCAAATACAGCCTATTTTGATGACAAATTGCCTGTACTAGAATTAAATAAAATCTTTAGATTATTTACATCTCGTTAACGAGCTTAACCAGATGATTCATTGATAAACAAAAACGTATTCAGCACAACCAAAGTCAACACACACATCTCAAGAATAGAACTGCTAGGCTACGTACTGATATCGTCATTCTCCCACTCTGAACAGAATTGTAATAATAATAAATTATGTTTTGTTAAGTTTTGATGATGTAATTTCGCTGATATGTTGTTCATAACACCGTTCATTGGTTTGTTGACAAATTCTAGCCCGGTATTGCGACATCGACTAAACTTTTGGCTCTCGAACAACGTTGTGTCTGTGACCTTGACCAAAAATTGAACACTGAACTAAAGTTACAAACTTTCGTTTAAGAGTTTTTGTTTTTTCTGTTTAGCCTCCGGGAATCACTGCCAGGTATTATTTCAGAAGATGAATGAGGATAAGTGAAGTGTAGTTTTGTACAGTCTCAGATCGACCGTTTCTGAGATGTGTGGTTAATTGAAACTCAACCACCAAAGGACACCGGTATCCACGATCTAGTATTCATATCCGTATAAAAGTAACTGCCTTTACTAGGATTTGAACGTTGGAACTCTCGACTTCGAAATCAGCTGATTTGCGAAGACCCGTTCACCAATAGACCAACCCGGTGGGTTTCGTTTTAAGAGTTTAAATAATATCATCGTCTGGTTTTCGAATAAAATGATTATTTATTAATTTATTATATTTTTATAATAAATTAAGTCGTCTAGGAAACCCTTTCTATTTCTGCTAGTTTGTATTTATTTTAAAACTATTCTACACAAAGAGTATTAATAAGGAATTAACATAATTGTAATGAGCAATTCTTTTATCTGTTATTTAATTTTTTTTAGGTTTACTGCCTTCTTTGTGTAATTTCGCAATATCAAGAGTACAAGGCTGGAAGAGGAACAGCTGATTTCTGTAGAAGGGTAATAAATATCTCTTTTTACTACATTTTACAAATATAATATTTTTTTAAATACCCATAATGTATCATTCAAACGGAGAAGATTAAAAAAAATCCCTTTCGGCATGCCGGAAGGCGGAGGTAAATTTCACCGGTGCTAAGAAGGAGATCAAAAAGATTTCCACCTTAAACTTCAAATTTACTCAATACGACAACGGTTGCATGTGAAAAACGTTTCATATCAAAAATTGTTTCAGACAAAAGTTTTAGGTAATTTTTACGGGACTAATGACTACTTTAAACGATTTGATACTGTGCCTATTAAGGGAGGTTTGATTTTTTTGTCTTCGAAACAGCATTTTTTCCACTCCCTGGGCCAGTGGTTGGTGAAATCAAAAAACTTTACTTAGATAAGTTTTAGGCTCTTATTTATTTAGACACTTTTTTCTTCTGTTTAGAAACAGATTACTACTGCATCCTGACCCCCTCCCCACCGTAGGGGAAGACACCTACCTTGTAACGATCCCGGTCGCTACACCATCCCCACCGTTTCTAGCCCTGATGAGATTTACCGAGGGTCGTCTTTTAGACCCTTTAAACTTGATAACACAATAGTCATTAGTTTGGCCTCTGTCCGGTGCCACCGATGTAAGTGCCTCAGCAGACATTTTCTTCAGTGTATTTACACAACCTACTATCGCCTTCGTATGGCCTCTTCCAACCACGACCACCTACCATAACTTACAACCATCAACTATCAAATTAACCGATTCGCGGAAGCGCGATCCCCGCTTACGAGAAATAAACTTCCGTTGCCATTTTTAACAAATTATAAAATCATTTTTAAAAAATTTTCCGCCAATTTTAAAATGCTATTAAAAATGTTTCTTTTATTTCTGAAACAATATTAATCTGTTGATGAATTTTTTAATAATCGATTTATATGGTATCAGATTTACGCCCATTTACAGTTACCGATGGATATTAATAAACTTTTGTAGCGTGAAAAAATCTGAACGGGATTCGAATCGGGGACCTCCAGATAGAAGGCCGAGACGCTACCATTCCGCCACGGAGATAGGCAGTACTAATAATACTAATAAAACAGGAATCTGTTATCTGGATCCCGTTTAACATGTACATAAATATATGCTAACAATCATTTTCACTGTGTCATCTGAAATGTGAATTATTTTGTAGGATTTTTTTATATTTAATACATTTATTTTAACATTATCTAATGTGATTATATTTAAGAAGTTAGGTATTATGTAAATATGTCAAACCATTCTCTGCAAAATTTCTTCGGTTTTATTTCGTAAGCACTTAATTTTTGTGTGATTAAGGTTTCTTGGGGAAAATAGAAATCAGAATTTAAAAATGAATACAATAAGCTTGACTGACGATGTTATGTCGTATATTAATATTATTAGAATTTATCGTATTTCTAATAATATTAGAGGTCGATGGAATTCTGTCATGGGAAGTGTGTGAACAATTAAAGAGAGGAATAATTTCAAAGACAGGAAAAGTATCTCCACTTTTTCTTATAAAAAAAATCTTTCCTCGTAATTTCCAACGAAAGGATTTCAAACAAAACTGTTTTGACACCCGAATTTAAATGCAGCTCGTGACAAATGCACAAACGACGCGTGAGGGCCACATTTTGATCCATAAAGTTTAATTTTCAAATTTTTTAATTAATTTTCAAATACGACCCAAATGTTTTCTCATGTAACCGTTTACTTCCCTTCGGATTACTTCAAACACCAAATTGCTGAACTGGTGAAGGAATAGCGTATAACACCGTTTTACGATTCAAACTGACGATCCTCGTTACAGTATCGATAATGATAACGTGATCATCCGAAGAAAAATCCGTAGATAGATCCTCTACCTCATGAAGCGTAAAAGATATAGCATCCACCGGCCTCAACATCTCAGACACACGGTAGCCCGAGTCTAACGACTCTTTATAAGGCCGGCCAAGCCCCTCGCATGGATGTCCAGGCAAAAGAATTTATATAGAGCTTAATAGCTATTGGTTGCATTTTTTCTTGACTTGACGTTAGTGAAGCCGTCGCCATCAAATAGTTTTTCTCCCAGTTCAGAAACGAAACCGACGGGAGATTACACAGCCATAATGCAAGAACTAGCCTAGTATTAATGTATTATTATTAATGGATTAGAGTAGTCTTGCAAACGGAAAAGTATGATGATCACTATAAACATTTTATTCGTTCAGGTTTTGACAAATCTCTCAAGTTTCACATCTAAAGAATCCATTAATACATAAAAAAAGAAAAACAAGCATTTTTTACGAATGGGATGTATGTATGTACAGTTTGTTATATTCGTATGTAGGAGTACGTATGTTGAACTTTTCCCAAATTATAATTAGACTGGATGAACAGATTAGGTTAAAATTTGGCCAGTATATATATCTATATATAGGTTATATATTGTGTTCATATAAATTTACTGAGGAGGGAAATTTGCGAAATTTTTGTTTTCAATTTTTTACTTAGATAATTTAAAAAAAAAAAAGTTTCTTAGCAAAAAATATATCGTTTAGGTAGTACATAAGTAATCGTTTTTTATAAATAATTCTAATGAATACTACTATAAGGGAAATTCTTTAAATCGTTTGAGAAACCAGTTTCCAAAATACAATTTCAGTTTCTTATTGCCGGGAATGCATAACAATTCCGCTGTCAACTTTTTTTATTATTTGGCTTTCATATTTTAGATACTCTAAAAGATGTTAAGAATATTTAAATCCCATCGCATTAAAATTAAGTAATATATTTTACAATTATGTACATTTGTATTTACAGTTATTATGCGACTAAAAAAAAATGGAAGCAATTAATTTTTATTTTTATTACAGCCGTTACCTGTTAGATATACACCAAGACCAGTGGCAACAGTTACGACTTGTGACAGTACAAGACGTCCGCGTACAAATTCTTCAACGTTGGATCTCCCAAGTCCTTCTGGTTTTACCTCCGCTGATTCAGATAGACAATCAACAAGAAAACACGTACAATTTGGCGGTGACATCAGTCCAGATCTGCTTCACGCACATTGGAAAGAAACAAATAATACTTGTACTAATAGAGGTTAGTATAGTCGGTATACTGTTCTATCTATCTATTCCTGTTTATTGATTTTAAATGTTTAAATCCCAAGCTCATGTGCAGCCCAAATATGTAAAATGCGTAAATGACCCGATCCCATAAACAGTTCGACTGTTTTATTTGATTCTATAATAAATTTCTGTCGATGTAAATTCATGGTTTCTTTCTTGTAACCCTTCTGAGTTAGTGTATCTTAGTGATTCTCTTATATTAAATACTTAACTATATTACTTATATATTGTCTAAATGTCTTAACTGAAGGCTTTTTCCCCTTTTCCCCTCCGCCGGATCCTGCAGTTAAGTATAACACAACCCAGGGGAGTATCCTAAACCCACCGGCTTGTCTAGTGGTGAACGCGTTTTCCAACCCAGGTAGTCGAGACTTCCAGCGTTCAAGTCCTAGTAAAGTCAGTTACTTTTACGGATTTGAATATTAGATCGTAGATACCGGTGTTCTTTGGTGGTTGGGTTTCAATTAATCACTCATCTTTGAAATGGTTGAACTGAGACTATACAAAACTACACTTCATTTATACTCATATATATCATCCTCATTCATCCTCTGAAGTATTATCTAAACTGTAATTACCAAAGGCTAAACAGAAAAAAAAAGCAAGGGGAGTATCTTGTACCCTAACGGGCCTCCAGGCTCGGCTATACCGTCCTTCGGTCTTCACTCCGAGCCTGGACTCGGTCTTTAAGCCAAAGTCTCTAAAGGGGATACCCCAAGTGGGGCATCCCCGCCGGGACTCATTCTTTTTGCTCTGGGGTTTGGGAGTCCCCGTCCCTCATTGCTACCGCCCACACGTGCAAGCACGAGCGAACGGCATCTCCGCAGAGAGCTGTCCCTCATCCACGAGCCCCCTATCCTTCTCCTGAAGAACCTTAATTGAAGATTAGAAAGATGTGTTGTCACCATCTTTAGTGTGTAAATTATTGTTATTAAGGGAACACATGCAATAATGTATAATTTGTTGTTCATTATCGAATAATACTTTGGAAATATTAATGAGTTGAAGATCTATTTAAGCTGGATGTGCATTACTTTTAGATTATTAGCTTTATGTAACTGTAGTAAATTACAGAAATTGCAGATTAATTTTTATTAAATTATGTATAAAAAACAGGAGTGTACTTCTCTAAAATTCGTTTGTATTATAGGCTTGAAAATTGTTCTCAATGGTTTTCATCGGTTATTTCATAATATAATTATACATTATAATATAATTATAATTTTATGTATGTTATATAATTAACTGTAGAATATTGGTATACATATCATGGAATATATTGCAATTGTAAAAGTAAGCATATTGATTTTACAATTTTAGTGCGAATACATAAGTCAATACTTGGTTTCAGCAATTTACAAAACAAAAAAATGAAACCAGTAATTTAAACCCAATTTTTCTGCCATATTTGCCTATCATTATCGATTATGCATTATAATTTTCGAACTCTAAAAGAAAAAATATTCTTTAACATATTAATTTCTTATACGAACTTCGATTTTCATTATTGCAGAATTCCTTTTTAATATATTTGATATAATCCACATTTTCATTTTATTTTCACACAATATAAAGTCGAAACGGGGAAATTACCTCTTCATCATTTATTACTGGGTCGATTGATTTTTCATGGTGTAAACAGACTAAAAAAAAAAAATAAATGATAAAAATAACACTATTTCAATTACTTTTAAAATTATAAAAGTTGACACCGAATTAAAAAGATTCTATATTTAAAGAATAATTTAAAAAGTACTATGCTGATCTCCGTGGTGAAGTGGTAGCGCCTCAGCCTTTTATCCGGAGATCCTGGGTTTGAATCCCGGTCATGCACGGCATTTCTATTAATTTCCATTTTGATATTTTGAATATCAGTATGTCTTTAATTTCGCGACTGTATAGTCATACAGAATATTGTATAAGGGAAAATATTTTAATCCATGTCAAATTTTGAATGTCGAAATATTTATAAATCTTGATGTTTCATGACACCCACTAATTAAACAATACAATTTTACCATTGAAATACGTACTTGGCTGTTTATGAATTATTAATCCAGTTTGGATTAAATTTGGCACCATGATTTCTGTACGTGGAGAATTGACACCATTTAACTTATGATCACAATTTGTCATCAGAGCTGGGACTTAAGCCTTGTGTGATCTATATCTCAAAATTTATTCAAAGGATAGGTAACTTTCTTCACATAATCTAGCCCGTCAAAGTTATCCAAGATACTATATGGTAGTGTTTAGTCTTTTCAAATTTATTTTTTATTGTTTCTAGGCTAATGTCATATCCTTGTATTAATTAGATGATTTTTTACATTAAATATAAATTTGGTTATGTATCTGAGAAACTACATTCTAGAATGAAGGATAATAAACCTAATTGGTTTGATTTTGTTGATTTTTTTACTTTTATCTTCAGACTGAATTAATCGATTTTTGTCAGAATTTTGTACGGTAACTTAGGAATAGGTAGATCATTGCTGCCGGCTTTCCTAGGAAAGTTATTCAACTCTTGCCGACTTTTTTTAAAAGTCAGTTTTTTTTTACTTATAAAGTTTAAATTGACCGCTTTCATACCGCAATTAGTAGCGTACATATCTGTTATGCCAAAGATTCCGGATTCATTTAACGGTCAAAGCGGGTAATTTTTAACGAATCAACCGATAATCACATATGGGTGTAATATAAAATCCTGAACGTTTGATAGAATAGTTTACAAGAAATGCAAAAGCAAGTAACTCAAACTGATTTCTGATCCCAATATATGCACGTCATTTATCTGAAATAATTATAGTATCGTGAAAAATTCTTTCAATAATTATCGGCATTAAGTTTCAGCCGTTCTAATATTATCTGCAACAAGAAAATATTATTTTAATTCACGTGAAATTCTGTTCACGCGACAGATGTCCCATTTCAAATTTACGACAAGGAGCGATTCATCGATTTCTATGGTCCTTCCTGGTTAAAAGTTTGAATCAACGGAACAGAAGCAGAAGAATACTCAACGAATAGTTTGAAAGCTATAAAATGAAAATTTTATAGCTTACAATTTTATTATACATAGCTTATTTTATCGTAACAGGGAATAAGATAATAATAAATACAGTACACACATGCTTTGCGTAGTCGTGGCGGAAAAAAACAGAAAATGGTAATTGGCTACAAAGGAATGAAACCTTTCTCTCTGCTCCATTTTCAATTTGAGAGTTTCGTATAAGAACATTTCCGCAAAAAACAGAGCTTGAGCTCAGACTGTTACGTGACCTTGTTCTATTTTTTAAACATCTATTTATTTTCAAATAATTACAGATGAATTTAACAGGCATCAGCCCAAGTCTACTTCTTAACATTAAACAAATACATAATTTCTCTCTAAAGTATTTAACAAAAAAATAATAATAGATTAAAAGAAACAAAAATTATTTAAGAAAATAAATTGAAATATTTTTAAAAAGTGATAAAAATGTCACGACGGTTCACTTAAAGAAAAAAAAAACTAGTCATATCAATGCTTCTGAACAACCATGTCTCTAAATATTCAAACTATCATTAAACAGATCAATATTTTTGTTAATTAAGCTCACAATAAATGGTAGAATTTAATGGGCAATTGGTACAATTGCAAGGTCTAAGAATAAAAAACGAATAACATTACTTCTAGTTAACTTGGCATATGAAATACTATAACATAAATAATAGAAAAAAATATATATAAAAGCAAACAGATAAAAAAGGAACAAAAAGGGATAAAGAAAGTAAATGAAATATATAAAAAAAAAAAAAAAACAAAAAAAAAAAACAAATATGTCAGAATGATTCCGTAAAGAAAAACACAACTATTTCCGAAATAGACTGACAGTTGATTAAATTATTAATAACCTTATATAACATCATTAATAACTGCAATAAATCGCGTCTTAATTTTAGAGGCCTAATATTTAATATTGTAGTATTTAAGAAATAAGAAACTGTACGAACAAAATTCTTTATTAACCTTAAAAACAAATACCTTTAAAAACCTATTTTTTTATTAACACTAACTGCTGCATCCAATAATTCGAGAAGGGAATCCGTATCTATACACCGTACTCAAGGCGATTTTTCACGTAGATATAATAGAATATTTAAAACGTTTTCACTTAAAAATGTAACATTAAAACAGAAACTATTATTAAAATAGTAGAAAAATTCTGTAAATAGAAACTAAAAAAAATCTGCTAAGCACTGGTTAAGCGTAGAGGACGATTAGGTTGTGCGGAATCATCACATTCTACGATACGCTTGATTTTTTTATGTATCCGACGTCCTGACAAACTTAGCATAAAACGATTTATCAGCTGGTATCTATCATTGGTTTAGCTGTAAAGCACTAATGTGTTATGTAATACTAATGCTTTTTGTAAAATTTATACGTTTTTCATGTGTGAATATTAATTACAATGAAGTTACTATTTTTAGTTTATTCTAATATATTTATATTTCCTTTTTTTAAATTTTATTCCATTTTAAATGTAATATAATAGCTTTGAAAATGATATTTTCACGCTAAGTATAGCTAGCTTATTTAAAGAAGAAAGTATGGTGATCTTGTCAAAAATGAGGTATCAGGGTTTTTTCAAATCGTTTAGGGTTAATTAATTCATCTAGACCAAAAAAAAAATAATAATTTTATATCACTATAAATAAAAATGTAATTGCTCGTTTGTTCAAAATATTAAATCTCCAAAAGTTCTTCACCGATTGCTTTGAATTTCTGACACAACGTTCTATTCGAATACGCGCGTGTTTTTATATACCGCGCGTGTTTTATAAGGTAAAACCATGTTTTTTTTAAAAAACAGCGCTATATCTAAGGACGTAAAAGCAACATACGCTATACTAAATATTTTACGATTTCATTTCAATGTTTCTGATATGCGCGTCCGCTATAGACTAAAAGACTACTGGACGGATTTACGTGCGGGGGAAAAAGAGAGAAGGTGTAAAATCGGAAAAGGAAAAATCAAAAAAGGCAAAAGGGAAGAAGGCAAAAAGTAAGAAGAGGAAAATGGAAAAAATTAAAAGGGGAAAACAGGGAAAAGGAAAAAGGAAACGGAAAGGTGAAAAGAGAAAAAATAAAAAGGGAAATGGGGAACAAGGAAAGGGAAAATGGAAATAAGGGAAAGATAAATGGGGGATAGAAAGAGAAATGAAATGAAAAGGGGAAAATGGAAAGAGGGAACGGAAAGGGAATATGATAAAATTAAAATGGGAAAAGCAAAATGGGGGAAAGGAGAAAAGGGAAAAGGGAGAAAGGGAAAAAGGGAAAGGTTAAATTTTGTGAAGTTCCGTAATGTTCATTTTGTTAATGTTTTATCAAACTTTCAATTGTGTTTATTTAATCTATATGTATACTCAAATCTAGCAACAGCGAAGAACTACCGGGTCTACTAGTTCATAAAAAAAATTATATTTTCAGTAGGTTTATTTTTAGCCTATCATCCTGCAATTTTTTTTTTTTTTTTTTAGCTTATTTACAATCGTTACATTGCATAAACCTTTAGTAAACTGAATCACATCCCACAAAAAATTGGATCAAGTAAGGAGTCCTCAATGAAACTCCTCAAAAATTACACGCTAGTATAATAAACCTTTTTGCAAAGCACATACAATTGGCAATTATAAATATCACTTAACACCACAAGATCAACAGAAAGAAAAATTATTCGCTGGTTCATTAAATAAAAGTTTTCGTTTAGATTATATTTCAAATTATTGTAGTAATTTGTTGACTATTACGATTTTTGAATATTCAGATCATATATCCGCGCTCGGATGACCAAAAAAAACTGTTCGATAAAATATTTGAAGGTGGGAAATCTTTCATTTGACAACTTTTCCTTTCATATCTTGAAGTATTTTAATTCAATTTTAATGTTAGAAAGTGGACGAAAATAAATTCATACTTATTTACAGGATTATTCGCTTGAATTGCTTCAAGCGAATTTACATTTGAGGAAAGTTCATTAATAAATTTGGATAAAGTATCTATGGAATCTCTTTTGATAAAATTTTATTTTAAAATGCACTGAGCATTATGAAATTCAATTATATATATATATATGTTGTCAAATCGTACTTTTAATCATTTTAGAGCTATAATATAATTTTCGTTAGTTATTTTTTTGAGGTTTTTAGGGGTATCGACTACTTTGGTCATTAGCCCCATCCCACTTCAAAAAAATAAAAATAAAAAAAAGGTTCAATTATTCACATTTCTATGAATCAAAAATATTAAAAAATTTACGTTCTTCTAACTTCGAATCTAGAATATTACTTTCTAGGCTTTCCTTTCGGCCATTCTTTCTTGCACCGTTTCTCCATTCTTCTGACGGCCTCAAACTCTGATGACAGCGTATCTGAGGCCTCAGACATTGCATCGTCTTCCTCTCTTTCGGATGCCAGTGACTTTCTGCGGCTGACGTCAGTTGATGAAACTTTCGTCGGTGCTGTTAGCATCTTTGCTAGGGAATCTAAACTAACAAGCGATGCACTGTCCGCGGGGGATGAGCTGGACTCTATCTCTACTGCAGTACTGGGTCCAGCTGAAATAGATGCTCTCACCGAAGCTGATCTTTGCGCTTTTGGAGGCTCTATTGGTACAGGTTTTATATTCTCTACGTCTGGTGGTTTCTAAATAATAACTTGCACCTCCATTTCCGTAGATTCAGATTTTCTTGTCAAAATTTCTTTAAGCTTGTGACTAGACGACGGAGTGATCCGTTTCTCTTTGCTAGATAAGTCAAGATTTTTCATTCTTACTTCAGTTGGCGGCTCAGTAATCGCAGGTTTAGCTGGTGATTTAAACTGTGCTGGTGCGTCTCTCATGTCAACGGCGTCAGACGGAGAGTGAGCCTTCTCATGTTTAGTTTGTTCCATCCGATGAGTCGACTCAATTTTTGAATCAATGATTCTTTCAATCATCGTCGCAAGACTTGGAGCCATCGTGTTAAGCAACTGCTCCACGTTAATTTTAGATGTGGAAGGTGCAGCCGCTGCTTCTGCGTAAGAAGTCGATGGTCGTGGTGTACGCTGACTAACAATTTTCTTCGCTTCAGGATAACTGACCTTCTGAAGCGTTTTAACTTTCTGAATCGCTGTTTCTAATTTATATGTAGGGCAGTTTCTTGAACGACAGTTGTGATGCCCTTTACAGTTAACGCAGGTTGGAGGGTCTTTACATGGGTCACCCTCATGTGTTTTATCTCCACATATACATATTTCCTGCGCTTCACATCTAGCTGCTGTGTGTCCGAATCGTTGATACTTGAAACATCTCATCGGCTGCGGAATAAATGCTCGTACATCAAGCCGATGGATGCCAGCTCGTACCTTTTCAGGAAGATTCGGCCTATTAAATGTTAAAACATGCGAGGCCGAAGGAACAACTTCACTAGTTCTTCGCATGGTTAGTCTGCGACACTGAGTCACTCCCTGACTCGACATTTCTTGTACAATTTCTTCTTCTGTACAATTAGGAAGATCGCGACAAACAACAACTCCTCTGGATGAGTTCAGTGTGCTATGCGGTTGGCCAGAAACCGCAAATTCACCGATCTTCTTCAACGCCTGGACTTTCTGGCTTTGTACGTCGAAACTATCAACGACGATCCATTAAAAGTCTTTCGGATTTCTGTAACGGGACCACCAGCACAATTTGTAATTTCTCCTGCGATTAAGAATGGACTAACTTTTAGGAAGTTTCCATTCTCCTTTGTAATAATTTAAAACCCTGGCTTAGGTACACTATAGCCAAATATCCTATTACGTAAGTCTTCACTGATTCTATCAGCGTCTTTCTTGATTTTCTCAAACTCTTTGCTCTTTTTCCTCTTCGCTTGTGGCGAATCGGACAATTCTAAACGAGGGTGTTTACGTGCACCCTCTGCCACATTTGATTGTTCAATATTCATGAGCCGTTAATCCCTTCTGTAGCAAGGCTAGCCGCCGGGGTACACCCTCACTCCAGGGCTACTAACCTTGGAGGTCCGATCCGGTACTCCGGTGGAACCGGCATATGTCCTGGCAGAGAGCGGATGCGCAGTCTCTGCACTGACTCCAGGTTCCTACTCACCGAAGCTTTCAGAGCTCCCATGCACCGACATACATGGGCACCATTGCTACATGCTTGCCGTCGCAGGGGGCATGTGGTCAACGGAAGGGTCTCCGTTACACCTGCAATAAAATTGACCCTGGCCGCCACATCGCCAGCTCTAAGAGTGGTATGAGTCCATTTCCAAAATCGTTTATTATTCCATTTCCTTCAGGTAGCCGAAAAATCCAGTCCGTTTAGTGACCTGAGGTTGGAAACAGGTCAAACTTAAAAAAGCATAACCGAGGGATTTACTCGGAACCCCGTTAGCCAGCTATATGTAATGTACGAAGTACAGCTGTTGCCGCCCTGGACGTGGAACATAGATGTTGTGTTCCGGACGTGGGGATTATCTACCTCATTGTTTCTGCTCGTTAGTTATTGGCAGATCTTTAATGATAGCTAAGGCTTCATCCTTAAAAGAAGAATCTAGATAATATAATTTTTTAATATTAGTTAAATCATCTCTATTATGTATTAAATCAATAAATATATTAAAAAAGTACTGCCACTCTTAACACGTTACCTCTAAATACAGGTATATTAATAGATTGTAGCAGTATATGTTTAAATGCTGTATTTATACAGTTTTAAATTAAAAACCGATTAGATAATGAACAATACTCATATCGAGTTAACTATAGACATATTAAGACTAGAGGAAGTCTTAGGTTTAGAACGTGTTGTCGATTCGATCTCCAAATGTCATCCCCATTGTATAGTAGGTTTATTGCCAAGTGATTTGTCTGATAGTTAAACCGTTGTTCGTACTTTGAACTGAAACGAAACATTGTATCTCCTCCCGCATTGATCGTAATCCTATATAATCCTGCATCTCAGTGTTCTTTGCAAACCAAGGAGCCTCTGTTATACACCTCGCTATACCTTCTTCTCAAACCGCTGTATGATGTCGACATTGTTTCTGCTCGCGGTATCCCATAGGTCCAGAAAAGTTGCAGAATTCTTGAGTATACAAATATAAACCAGAACGTCTACCCGATAACCAGCATCCTTGAACTTTATCTCAAGTTGTCTTCTATTCTCTCTTATGTAAGTTTTCCAACTTATTCGACGACCGAGGTAAAGTTCTAGATACCTTACACTCTGCGGAATTACAACGCCATCAAGGTAGACCCGAGGGCAGTTACCTCTTCTCATTGTAAATGCCACATAGTTTGATTTTGTCTAGTTAACGCGTATTCTTCATGTACTCAACTGTCTGTTTATTAAATCCAACTCAAATTGTAAGGTATTCAATACTATAGTTGGGCTGACATCAACAACGAGAACAGCTGTGTGATTTGAATCATTATTTACCCCATATGAATAAAATATTTAACAACAGATATAAACAAATATCTCGTTAAAAATTATTCGATAATTTAGAATTTTATTCGTTGAGAAGAGTTTTATATAAATGCAAAAACGATTTTTAAAATATTGTTTATTGTTATTTACTAGTAGCGTAATGCGAGTTCCTTGTTACTAGAATTCTGATACTATATATATTATTTCTTTCCTTAAAAGCACATTAGGGATTTTCTTAAAACATCCGTTTCTATCCTTTTTTTGTTGTTGTTGTTTTTTCCTGTTATTGTTATCTGTTTCACTTTGGTTTGGTCGGTTCGTTGGGCTGGATCAGATCGTCTCTTGCACGCTAACATTTCAATCCCAACTTCCATAAAAGCTTTCTCCTAACCTCTCTCAGTGTCTCCTTAATATTACTCTTTCTGTAACATTACCAATTTTCTTTTATATTTTCTGAACTTTACATTGTATTATTCTTTTTATTTTATACTTTTGTTTTTTTTTCTGAAATACACAGTCTTTCGAACATCTATTAAAAACTTTCCCGTCTCGTTTTAATTCTTTTGAAAGAAACCATTAACTATTCCAATTTTTTTTAGTTGTATTTTATACATTTCTGTATAAGTAATAACCTCATTATAACAAACAAAAAGTTGTAAAGGCAAATGTTTTTTAAGTAGTGCTATAAAAAAATATCGATTATTCTTTTAATGAATTCCTGTTGTTTAAGAATATCGATAGGTTATTAAAAATATAGTTTTACTAAGAAAAAATGCTATATTATAAATTCTATTCATTTTTCCATTAATTTTTATTTTTGAAGTCGACGTTTATAAAATCTTTTTTTTTTTTTAAATTAATTTTCCGATATTTAATTAGGCACAACATTAAACATTTTAAATTTAAAGATTTTTTTTTATATCGCCCTATAAGTTTGAAGCTTGTGCGTGGGATATAGAAATATATTTAGCTTATTAGAAATGACATTCCTGACCGGGATTCAAACCCGAGACATCCGGATGAAAGGCCTAGACGCTACCAATCCGCCAAGAAGATTGGTAAATTTTTACTCTGAGTTTTAAGTTTTAAAAGTATGGAAGCTCTTTTTATTTTTTTTATTTACAATATCTATAAAACGAAACTTATATTTATTTCACAAAATAATTATGTAAATATTCAAAATATCCATCCCAAGAAATTAAAATGTGAAAAATGATAAAAAAGATAAAAAGGTGAAATTTTATCTTGATAAAAAACTGTATATGAGAAATGACGTTAAGTAACTACCGTTGAGTGTGAATTAAGAATATTTGTGATACTGGGACGAAATATTGTGTTTTCTTAAGTTTTCCAAATAGTCATATTGAACGTCAGGCTGTACATTATTACTACAAGAATCTAATACCATATAATAATAACTAAAATCAAACAAATATGTTTATAGTTCATCTATGTTACATATAAATTTTTCATTGAACATTTTCCCAAACTTGTTAAAAATTAATCCTTTCATTATTATATCATAGGTTAGGCTTGAACATAAATAATAAAATATAAAGGAATTGAAATGTGTTTTTTTTTATGCTGCAGTATATAGAATATGATTGTCCTTAACTGTTCAACAGTAAAAAAAAATAGAAAAATGAAATTTAGCAAATGCTCTTATCACGAAAGTATTATTTTTAGCTTGCAGGGATGATCCTAGTTTGATCACAACTACTACGATTAATGATTTGAAAAAATGATATCTTATGTATTATTTTGACACAAGATATCGTTTCATGTATATCAAAATAGCGTTTAAATTATTGGTAGGAATATTTCTGAAAGCCTACACCAGGTGATTTTATTTATAAACTCGATTGGGTTCTGTGTTTTTCGAAAGTCATTTCTTTAATTGTTCTGATTCAGAAAGATCTCTAATAGATATAATATTTTCATTATAGATTCAGGATGTATTCTTATCCGATTATTATATAATCGGACAATAATGTGTATGTGTTTATCAAGACTCAACAGTAGATCAAAAGATCAACTGTTGATCTTTATATTAAGATTGATTGATATAGTTTCATAAAAAAAATCTTATAAAATTTTTGGTTTTCAGAATTACATGAAAATGATCATAAATTATAGCTTAAACAACGGGGAATGTAATGATAAAAAAGTAATAAATAGATTTTTTATTTTAATTGGTACGTAATAAATAAATGAAATAGATAATCACGTGATCTAAATATTCACGTGATATATAGAGCAAATCATATAAAGATTACGTCAGGACTGGGTTCATTATCTATTACAAGGATAAACAAAGTTCATCGAATATATTTCGACTAGTTTAGTTCCATTAATTTTTCGGATGATGATTGAATAGGCATGAGGATTATCAGCGGCTTATGATATGAAAAACATGATCAAATAGTTTTTTTTATTTTATAATAGTGTATTTATCAAAAAAAAATTTTTGGTAAATTTAAAATTATTTATGCAAAATCAAGAATTTCTCTGATATGTACTATTTTCTGTGTCATTAAAAAATATAATTTTACTCATAAAAAATAATATTTACATAAATATTACCTCAAATCTTGATACGCAGTTTTCACAAAAAATAAATATACGCTGCAATATAAATAAAGTTTTATGAATATGAACAACAATATTCACAGTTTAAAATATCCGTCTTCAGAAATCCGTGCATATAAATATATATTTATTACGACTCAATATCTGTTATGTTTGAAACGGGTGTTAATCATTTAATTGCATTGAACTACTGACTGAATCAGACACTACACGCATATGCGTGCGATCTGATCCACTTGGGCCTGCGTAAATCTTCATGGTGTGTTACATCGGCGCGCGGAACTTCCGTAAGTTGCTGAAAATACACTCTGATCAGTTTATCCTAACGAGCCAAAAGAAGTATAACTACAAAAATACACGGGTCTAATACATAACCTCCTTTTTTGAAATCGATTAAAAATAGATTTGACTAAAGTTCACATTAATTATTTAAAGCATAAATACATGAAATAATTTTATGGCAGATGTATAAAAATTTTAAGTATAAATTACAAAAATAAATCAGAATTCAGAAGGCGTTAATAAAAATTATTTCAGCATGAAATGCACGATTTTATTTGTGATTCTTTAGCCAAAACCGTTATAAACTTCCCTTGAATGTTGAAATAATCTGATTTGAAAATAATTAGAGGAATAACATCAGTCATTTATTGCGGCTGTAAATAGTGAACAAAAACTAATCAATTCCTCGATGCCTTCAAATATCCAGTTGCCGTCAATTATTCTTCCACGACAAATTTTCTGTTGTTCACTTTTTCCTCATCTATCTGAAAAATTTATGTGACCTACCTAGTAACGCAAAGTTTCTTTTAATAAGGTCGATATAGACTTTCCGTATCTATAATACTGATGAACTCCAATTGAAAATGATATCTCTATCTAAGGCAGAAAAATTCTTGTCTCGGTAACCAAATAAAAAAATGATAATTACTAGGCCTACAAATGCGTTCACGGCAACCAGAATCAAATCAAAATTAATTAAAATCTTAAAAAATATAAATAAAACACCGCGTGAATTATCTGTATTTTGAGAAACGAATGGTTGTACACTATTTCATAACTTTTTTTATACGTTCATCGTATTAATTTAAAACAACAAAAATGTTGCTATTTATCATAAAATTCCATGTCATTCTCATTGTTGGGACATTTTCATGATCCTTGACATTTCTCTGTATTCGTAAAATAATATTGAAAGACTGTCTGGGTCAATTATTAAAAGCATTAACTAGGTTAGTTTTAATCAAGAGATACCGCAATTAAAAGGATTACTCGTACGACCATAAATTTATGCTGCACGAAGCTACCATAGGTGAGTTGAATAATTTAACGAGTATTAATTATTCACTGTAAATTAATAAAAGATACGTCATTAGATAACAAATATCGATTTCGTTACTTGACAAACACATTATCAGCACGAACCTGTAAAAGCATCATTTTCCTTAGGCCTGTTATTACGTGCCTATGTTAAACCATCTGAATATCTATACCTTTCGTTTACCAACAATTAAAATTGATCTTACGATGTAAACAAATTAAATTTAATGTAAATAATCCAGTTAGGTGTTGGTAATAATTAAAATTATTATCCCGGTTTTATATCTACATAGGCTATATATTTATTGTCTAAAATAATATTAATATTTATTCCTATAGCCCCGAATATTCCAGCATATACACCTTCTTATACAGAGTATATAACGAAGTTTTCCCAGGTCTTTCATAGCATGTTCTACTCGTGAAAATATTGGAAAATGTTCATCTAAATATATGTGCTAAAATGCTTTGTTTGCGAGTTACGAAAACTTCGCTTGGATTTCAGCTACCCCGGTGAAATGTGGTTGTACTGAAATTCTTAGGGATTTAATTAAGAAATAAAATTAGCAACTTCTTAGAGCTTTTCATTCAGATAACGAGTAAAATAAGTTCCAGAAACATATCTCCAGTGTTTTTGAGAAGTCTAGGGTGAAAACTAATAAATTAGGGTAAAAACCCAGATTTTTATGTTTGACGTTCATAACTTTGTTGAATTGGTAATAAAAACATGAAACTTTTTAACAAGAATTGTAGAGAATTTAGTTCTAAACAAATGGTATACGTTGAATAAAATAAAGAAAAGTAAGAAAGATTCTAATTTTATTTAGAAACAGTACGCTACACCAAAGTGTGCTTTTCTTTCTTTTTCCTGTTTATCCTCCGGTAACTACCGTTTAGATAATACTTCAGAGGATGAATGAGGATGATATGTATGAGTGTGAATAAAGTGTAGTCTTGTACATTCTCAGTTCGACCATACCTGAGATGCGTGGTTAATTGAAACCCAACCACCAAAGAACACCGGTATCCACGATCTAGTATTCAAGTCCGTGTAAAAATAGCTGACTTTACTAGGACTTCTGCGCTGGAACTCTCGACTTCCAAATCAGCTGATTTGGGAAGACGCGTTCACCACTAGACCAACCCGGTGGGTGACACCAAAGTGTACTAGTACCAATCTATAATACGTATCAGTTTATAATAAATATTCAAAAATGAGCCCACCATTTTCAACACATTTCTTGACACGCTTCTATAATGCTTTTGTTGCTCTTTTTAGTTCTTCAAGGATGTCCTGAAGTTTCTCAGCTACATCCATAATGCGGACAATTATTTCCTCAGGAGAAAGAATTTTGTATTTTTTTTGTATGCAATATTTTTCATCCATCCCCAGACACAAAAATCTAAAGGTGTTAGATCATGCGATCGTAGTGGCCAGGAATTTAGATCCACACATCCAATTCTCAGGAAAATGATGATTTACGTGAGTGGAAATGGCACAACAGAAGTGGGGAAGCGCCATCTTGCTGGAAATATAATTTACGTCTTAGCGCTACAGGAAAATCTTCAAGCAGCTGCGGCATTTCTTCTTGAAAGAAATTGCAAGTAGACCTCAGCATTTAAGCGGCCAGGTAATATTAACGGTTCAAAGAGCTGATTGTGAAAATGCCTGCACTACACATTGACGCTAAATCTGTGTAGGAAATTGCCTTACACCGTTTCATGAAGATTTACTTTTGTCCATTATGTAAGTTGTTGTTTCTCGACTGTCCCTTAATGTCTTCAAAATTTCAGTACGCCTTCACTTAAGTGGAAAGCTGTAATCCGAGAGATATTTTTCACTAGCCGTAACTCGCAAACAAAGCATTTTAGTATATATGTTTACACGAATTTTTTCCATTATTTTCTCGAGTGGAATAGGTTTTGAAAATCCCGGGAAAATTTCGTGATACACTCAGTATATTTCAGTAGTGAAAAATAATTTTTCCTGATTTACGTAGTTTTTACCTAATCGTAAGTTTAATTTCATCGTTATCGATTAATTCATTTAATTAAAAACGATTTGTATCAAAAATCATTTACAATAAATTTTTTTACTCTTTACAGTCATACGAGTACATGGAATTGAATGACAGATGATGATATGGTATTTTAACGAAATATTAGAGAAAGTTTTTTTTTTTTTTTTTGTAAGGATGTAATCCTGTTCGAGAAGAAATTTAGATAAATCGTTTTGCTTGCAACAGAAAGTAGTAAAACGAATCATTATTTAATTGATTTATTTTTGAATTTCTTCTTTATCAATCAGACTCTAATAAACATGATTATATATAAATAAAATATGATTAAATTCCAGCTTGTATTATTTATTACGCTACAAATTAAATATTGATAATTTATTAAAAACCAGACAAAGAATTAAATAACCTTCCCGCCTAAGCCGACCAAGTAATGCAATTAACAATTTTTCAATTATTTTTAAATTTGGAAGTTCCCCATCAGGAGAGGGGTATTTAGTTATTTTAGTACACAATAATTAATTTATTGTTTAACAAACTATTCTTTCAGCATTAAAAATTTTAAATCGAAAATTTTGTTTTTTTTTCATTTAGGGATTTCTATACTCAAGGGAAAGCATTCCAGAAAATTAATTTTTAAGAAAATAATCCCTAAGTGTTGATGATAACAAAAAAAAAACTTTTTTAAATTGTTAAAAAACACATACATACAGTCATAATTTTAAATTAACAGTCGTAATTTTCTAGGAAGGTGGGGATTATATTTGGCTAATTTTTTTTCAAGAAATATTAATGAATAAGGGCTTTCAAAAAATACGATTTTTCCATTTTAAATGCGATGTGTAACTTAGAAGTTGGATTTAAATTTAAAATAAATTGAAAAAACGTTTTGATAAAAAAATATATTTTGTTACCGTAGACCATTCGAATGGGATGAATAAAAAATGTTTATACTGGTTGGAAGGAGTATTGATAAGGAATATATAGATCCAAAAGAAGTGCCATTAACTCCTTTTTTGAAAGATATAGCTAAATAAAGAAAAATATATAAAATGGTTCATTCTTTGGGGATTAGGTTGAATATTAAAAGTTTTGCTAATTTGTGATCTTAATAAAAAGACTGCAATAAAATGTTCAGCATTTAAAAAAAATTAGGGTTCAAATACAGAGGTAGAAGAACAATTGCTAACATGTACAGGAACCAAACAGCAAAAGTAACAATTGAAGAACATAAGAAAGAAGCCTAATAAGAAAGGGAGTCCGACAAGGATGTTCCCTATCTCCGTTACTTTTTAATCTTTACATGGAACTAGCAGTTAATGATGTTAAAGAACAATTTAGATTCGGAGTAACAGTACAAGGTGAAAAGATAAAGATGCTACGATTTGCTGATGATATAGTAATTCTAGCCGAGAGTAAAAAGGATATAGAAGAAACAATGAACGGCATAGATGAAGTCCTACGCAAGAACTATCGCAAGAAAATAAACAAGAACAAAACAAAAGTAATGTAATGTAGTAGAAATAACAAAGATGGACCACTGAATGTGAAAATAGGAGGAGAAAAGATTATGGAGGTAGAAGAATTTTGTTATTTGGGAAGTAGAATTACTAAAGATGGACGAAGCAGGAGCGATATAAAATGCCGAATAGCACAAGCTAAACGAGCCTTCAGTAAGAAATATAATTTGTTTACGTCAAAAATTAATTTAAATGTCAGGAAAAGATTTTTGAAAGTATATGTTTGGAGTGTCGCTTTATATGAAAGTGAAACTTGGACGATCGGAGTATCTGAGATGAAAAGATTAGAAGCTTTTGAAATGCGGTGCTATAGGAGAATGTTAAAAATCCGATGGGTGGATAAAGTGACAAATGAAGAGGTATTGTGGCAAATAGATGAAGAAAGAAGCATTTGGAAAAATATAGTTAAAAGAAGAGACAGACTTATAGGCCACATACTAAGGCATCCTGGAATAGTCGCTTTAATATAGGAAGGACAGGTAGAAGGAAAAAATTGTGTAGGCAGGCCACGTTTGGAATATGTAAAACAAATTGTTAGGGATGTAGGATGTAGGGGGTATACTGAAATGAAACGACTAGCACTAGATAGGGAATCTTGGAGAGCTGCATCAAACCAGTCAAATGACTAAAAAAAAATTAATATACTGTTTAATCTAAGAGATAATTCTTTGATGTACGAATTTTATTGCTATTACTCTTTCTTGACGTAATTATGATCTTACTATATAAAAAGAATTGAAGGGGATGAAACTTTGTAATATGACTTGGAGGAATATGAGTTATTAATGCCATTTAATTTTGGATGTAATTAGACAAGAAGGTGGGGAGATACGGTTACCATGAAGAGAGGGTTTCGTACCTCAAAATTTCCTTCAAATAGTAGAATAGAGTTTTGTATCAATCTTTACTAGTATATCTACATATTTTAATATTCCACTTAATTTTTCTTCTCAGTAGTAGTCCATCTAGAGCAGCAAACAAAAAAGTTTAAAAATAATTATAATTTGTATCCGTGTGTGTGTGTGTGTGTGTGTGTGTGTGTGTGTGTGTGTGTGATCAATAATCAAAAAATTATTTATAATTTATACTACTTTTTTGGCGTATCCCGAAATATAACTTTGCGTACCCCACTTTGCAGACCACTGGTCTAGAGTGAAGATTCGGTAACCAGATCTTATCTTCCCTGCCGCTGTAACTCTTTTAGGCTTTTCAAGGCTTTTCAATTTTGTTCACCATAAAATATTTTTGACAGAAATAATATTTAAAAAAAATACTAATAATTTAATGATCGACTCGTCCTATTATTTTAACTTTTGAAAATGTAATTTCAATATATTTATTTATTTGTAAAAAATGATGTGTCAAATTTTGTTAAAATACCTTTATTCCTTTTTTGTGATATTTATTTCTATGAAAGAAGAAATACCAATACACAGATGAAAAACGAAATTTCTTCTAAATTTTCTACCTAAGTAGTATTCTGACAAGGGTGAAACCTCTGTAACCTCTGTTTTTTTTATAGTTTTTACCTTATTGAAGTTTATATTATATTTTCATGTTTATTTAAATATTCGGTGTAATATGTTGATTTGATGGTCCAAATGTTAATTTTTTGACACTATGAACTTTTTGTAATTATTATAAAATAATTTTTTTTCTACGTGGTAGATGTTAAAATTGTCGCATACGTTGAAATTAAATTTGTAAACAACAGCACAAGTCTATTTGTCAGTGCTGTAACTAGAAGCTTGTTTTGTTTTATTTGATGTTTTCAAAGGGACTACAGAAATGTTCTAGTCCCTTTGTGTTTTATTCGTTTTAATTGTATTTACCATTTGTGAATTTTATGTAAAATTAAATTAAATCTCCAAACCAGTTGTTTTCTAACTAATTTATATTTCATAAATATTATATCCAACATAACTTAGTTTAAATTTATATAACAGTTTTTACTCATCGTTTATGCAGTTATAATTATATTCGTATATTGATGCCTAAAGTTGTTATTAATTAACAGATTAATATTAAGAAACAAATATTTCAGTATGAAACAAATATCTTCAAACCCATCGGATGGGCAAAATGGTAAACTCGGTCTTCGTAAATCAGCTGAGGTCGAAGTCGAGAGTTCTCAGGTTCAAATCCCAAATAAGGGGGGAAGTTGTTTTTATAGGATTTGAATACTAGATCGTGTATCGTTATTTGGGTTTTTTCGGTGATTTGGAGGAACCCCATTTATGGGCGAAGTGTCGGACTCGCTAACAGGTTCCGCAAGATGTTATTAAAAGTACGTATGTGTGCCTGCGCCCTATCGACTAAAACTCCTATCACACCAACTCCCCTCCCGAGGCCGGATGCAAAATTGAGCATTGCGCAGCCCCGGGAGGTGCTTTTAGCTCGGGGAACCAGAGTCCCCGTGCATTATTAGTACACTTTACACAGTGAAATAACATATGCTCGGGGGTGTCCACCTCGCCACAGTATGGGCACCCCTCGTCATCGACCCTTCTCCACCCATACAGGTATGTTCTGAAAATACCGTGACCTGGCAGAAATTGGGTGAGCCAATAGCTCAGCTCACCAAACCTCCTCCCAAACCACGACCTAACTTAACCAATAAATCGGTGAGTTCACCGGCCTTTTGGTGACATGTTCCATCTCATTTGCCACTCATCCAATATCGTTTCGAAAGAGCCTCTTCGCCCCTCATCATCATTATACACACTTGTTCTGTGGCCCACCAATTGCTGCAGAGGAACCACACCGGCGATTACCAACACAGCATCGGTCGAGACGGAGTAGTAAGCCGCGGCTACCCGCAGAGTAATTCGTCGTTGCACCCCTTCAAGTAATTGGCTGTTACGCTCAACCTCCATGGCCCTAAGCTCCGTAAAGCAACACGGAGGCCACTACAAATAAAAGTATTAAAAAAAGATATCTTCAAGTCTTTAAATATATATATTATAATTTGTTTTCATATTTCTATTTAATTTTCTCCAAAAGTAAAAAAGAAGATCATAGATAAAAGTTCCATCAAAATTAATTGAATTGTTCATCTCTTGTAAGAAGCCACGCACATAATTCAGTTTATAATATATACGGAAATAATTTTTCGTAGGACTAGATTTGTCTTTACGTATATATTTAACCATAAAACCATTATTCAACATAGACTCTACCATATTAATTGACAATTTCTAATATATATAAGGCTGGAAATGAAAATACAGATATCACGTGATATTCTATTGTACTTAACAAAAAAATAAAAAAAAAAAACGGTGTACATTATTGATGTATTAAATAACACCTTTTCAGATGAATACTTTTTTCCACATAAAGAGCAGTGTACATCTCTATCAAAGTTTATTTTCCACCCACCGTTCTATCTACCAGCAACGTTTTATTAAATTCAATGAGAAACGAGATAAGGCATTGTCGCAAAATTATATTTTTTGTAAGCATCACCACCACAGAAATTGCTTTTACTGGAAGAATGATAACGTCATAACCAGATGTCGCAGGTTATTGAATTTAATACAGTGTTTGCCAAATAATGTTGTACAGACATTGAACAAGAAGTAGTTATAGTAATACAATATTTATACCTATAAAGTGACAAGAATGTCTTTTCATTTCTATTTCTTGTTGTTATTATTCTTTAATATGTTTTCCGTTATCTATTTCAGACTGTTTTTTAATTAAAGAGATCATTTTCCTTTACACTTTTAAAGTATTATATTCTAAATATAATATTATTTTTTTAAATAAATAATAATGAGAATTTCTTCAAAAGAGATCTAGGTATTTTAATTAACCCTTTTTTTGTTGTCGAATGGTTCCTACCTAAAAAGTAGAGTTTTATGGCATTAAATGTTTTATAATATATAATAATACGTTTATGAATCATTTGACACAACTTTTCATTCCTTCCAGGAATCTTGGGCAGTAAATTAAACACTGGTATTGCAACATTACGGTTTCTTTTTCAAAAAACAGCTTTTTCTTTTTCTGTCTAGCCTCCGGTAATTACCGTTCAGATAATACTTCAGAGGATGAATGAGGATGATGTGTATGAATAACAGTCTCAGTTCGACCATTACTGAGATGTGTGGTTAATTGAAACCCAACCACCAAAGAATACCGGTATCCGCGATCTAGTATTCAAATCCGTGTAAAAATAACTGACTTTACTGGGACTTGAACGCTGGAACTCTCGACTTCCAAATCAGCTGATTCGGGAAGATGCGTTCACCACTAGAACAACCCGGTGGGTTTCTAAAAAACTCTTGTGTTAATTATACTGTACTCAATCCTTCTTTTGACTTTATTGTAATCAGATAAACGAAAGTTATATTTTATATCTATAAAAGGTTTTAGACTATCTAGTCTAAAACCATTTCATTCACTAAATAATGCGAATTATTTTTAAAGAAATCTGGGATAACTAACTACTGCAAGCTGTGAAATAGTGAACAAGCGCGCGCGCATACACACACACACACCACACTGTATTATTAAAAAAAAAATTCACTGTTTTATAGGAATTCTAATCATTTTAATGCAGATATACCTTTAATGGAACCTAAACATAGATCCTATAGCATCATAAAACAGGTTTACTGAACTATATTAAAAAAGTAAAAAATGCCTTTGTCTTTATTAATATATTAATAAAGACTTAGGCTTACTACCTGCAAAATTGTTGCTATTATATCAACAGATTATTCTAATCCTTATCAATAGATTATTCTAATAGGATTCGATTAGTTTATAAGATTTGGGTCTATTGTAATGTAGTGAACATTCGAATGTTGATTGCCACTGAAAACCAGTATTGAATTAATGATATTTAGCTGGTAAATTGAAATAAAAGTTATAATAATGGTTTTTGTCAGGTTTAGCTCTCGTGAAAGATTTAAATTTATTTCACCCTCAAATTCATGAAACTTGGACAATCGGAGTATCTGAAAAGAAAAGATTAGAAGCTTTTGAAATGTGGAGCTATAGGAGAATTTTAAAAATCAGACGGGTGGATAAAGTGACAAATGAAGAGGTATTGCGGCAAATAGATGAAGAAAGAAGCATTTGAAAAAATATAGTAAAAAGAAGAGACAGACTTATAGGCCACATACTAAGGCATCCTGGAATAGTCGCTTTAATATTGGAAGGACAGGTAGAAGGGAAAAATTGTGTAGGCAGGCCACGTTTGGAATATGTAAAACAAATTGTTAGGGATGTAGGATGTAGAGGGTTTACTGAAATGAATTGACTAGCACTAGATAGGGAATCTTGGAGAGCTGCATCAAACCAGTCAAATGACTGAAGACAAAAAAAAAATAAATTCATGAATCTCATCTTTCTCGTAAAATAATACACGTGTAACTACGATCGAGTTCGTAAAAAATGCAAAATTTAATTATAGGTTATACATAGTTATACAGTAACAGAATAATAATAATAAGAGATAATAATTATATTTTGGGGGAGGGTGGGAGAGAATGAGTAAAAATCGGCACCCAGATATCATTGTGCTAGGATGGGTTATCACGATCTAGGGAGACACCAAGATTATGTGAAATTGCCTTTTATGAAGAAATTGAATTAACAAGAAAACTCACCAAATCCAAGTCCGGCCAACCTCTTCAAGAACAGTTAGGACGGCATTTTATCAAATGCTTTTTTCAATTCGAAAAAGATGGCGTCCACATGACGTTGAGATCTAACAGTAGAACCGATTTGATTTAGGAAAAATTAAGGTTTGGGGTAGTGGAACAATTCTGCATGAAGCCACATTAAAAAACGGAGATCTTATGTTGATTATAATGAAATATGTGAGGATAGGATTATTTCCATAACTTTAGAAAAAAGAGAAAAGTACGGAAATTGGTAATACATGGAACACAAATCTTGGAAATAAGAGTAACGACTGCCTTCTTCCGTTGATTGGGAAAAATGCCTGATTTCACGGTCCTGTTACATATTGAAGCCAGAATAGGTGTAATTACACTGCTGACACCTTTAATGACGAAAGGTGGTGTGCCATCAGGTCCAGTGGCTGCCTTTCCGTATAGTTCGTTGATGATAGTCAATACCACATTGACACCAACATGAGGAATATCAAGCTCGGCACAATTCATCAGATCTTTCGACATTGAATAGTTATCAGATTGTACATTCTTTGGAAAAGACTGAAACACAAACTGAAAATGCTTACAAAAAAAGATACATAGCTCTTGAGGATCGATAATTAGTTTATTGTCGACTAGAGGTAAAACGATGTTATCTGTATTAGATCTATGTTTACAAACTTACTTCCAAAACCTTTAAGGTTTAATTGTTAGATCGTTTTCAATGAACCTAGCACGGTCGAATTTATCTCTTGAAAGCAACATTTTAACATTCTTCCGTAGCTCTGAAAATGTCCGTAAGTCTCATTCTCTTAAATCGTCGATGTGCTAGTTTTTTCTTCTTAACCAATTCAATAATCTTAACTTAAAACCACAACGGAAACTTAGAAGATCAGCGGCAAGGGACAGGAATATTCTTGGCGATAGCCTTGATTACATGCTGGAAACTCATCAGAGCCTCGTCAAGTTTTGGGCGCAGAGGAACATTGGCTCAATCAGAATTGTTCACGTCCGTAAAGGGAACTTTAAAGTCTTCCTTTCTAAAAGTATACATGCAGCGCTTCATAACATAGTCATGAATAAATAAAAAATAATTTATGGTTATTGAGAACGGAGGGTGCATTCTTTTAGGGTGCACACCACCATCCAAAGAAAAAGAATAAACAGCCATAACAAGAATAAAAAGTTAGTCATAACAAGATCTAATTTCGTTCCCTGTACAAGATAATAGTAATTAAATAACAGGTTCAAAAAGTCACCATGATTGAATGTATCGCTTCGCTCGACATTTAAAGTAATAGTTACCATCCCAGACCGCAATGGGGGGCATTTTTTATAGGGCCACAGTTTTATCATGTTTCAAAGAATCTATTTGTAGAATTAAAGAAATAAATTTCTTCAAAACAGATGGCTGAACAAATTAGAAAAATAATGAATACCAAATAATAACACTTTCGAAACCAGTTCTTTGTAACTCGATCCAAACCGATTCAGCAGTCAACTCCAAATCCTTACGTTGAACACATTTTATGTTATTTTTAATGGCGATTAAAGAACTTTCTCCACGGTCAAAAACAGAAAATTCATAGTCTCTGCCAGACCAAAATACATTATATATAATGTCGGGAAGAAGTCTTATTAATATGGACCTCAGACATCCCAAGTCTTTCAGTGCAATAAAATCATAATTATAATCAATAAAAGATGCGTAAATCTCGGCAGACTTAGTGCGAAGGCCACGAACATTTTTATATGAAACAATATTACCAGTTGCAATAGTACCTTCCTCCACTGGTAAATTCGTGAACCCTATCAATTTTCAAGACCCCAAAAAAGGTGGAAATAAAAATACTTTGAAGCCAAATATCAGTATTATTTATTTTATTGTTAATAATAATATTCAAAAATATTACACCTCGTAAAAGTAAATTAAATAATTAACATAATGTCTAATGAGAGGTCTGTTTGACTGACGTGTAATATAGATTGTTTTCCCACACACAAAACAAATTTGGGATGGGCAAGGGTTTGGCTTTAGGAATCTTGATTCCGTTGGAGCTTTTCATTTATTTACTTTTTTAAAGAAAAACTGTTGTTTACAACATATATGGAAAATAGTCAATGCAAAATTTTTGATCAGTATGTGTTGCTTCCATTTTCAGTAAAAATTTCCGGAATTCCCGGGAGATTGTAAAAAATTTAGGCGCACACATCTTGTAGTTTTTTCCTTGTCTTTTGTGGGCAGATCATCCTTTCGCGCTATATTTTTTCCTTGTTATTGTTCCTTTTTCCTATTTTTTTTTTAATGTAAGTCAGGTTCCATTTAATCCGTGCTAAGGCTGCTGGATCCTATATATCCAGTACATCATTTTTCTGATTTTTGGGGAAGGGATTTCTGTGATCTGTCTACGGACAGTTTCTTGTTCTACGGCTGTGGAACAAAAAAAAAAGCTGGTTAAAAGTTTAATAACTTTCCCGGAAAAACTGTGAAAGTGATCCATCTGTCTCTCCCTCCTCACTTGACCAACTGCAAACACAATTTAATAACATCAATGTCACATATAACATACATGCCAAATTTTATTCAGATCTGTCCATTCAGTCTGAAGATGTTATGCAAAAAAGAAACCAACGTACATACAAACATCCTTCCGGAGATTTTCAATGATAAAACTGTGTTTTTTGAATCATGAAACAAATACTAAGGACTGCAAATACCTAGCCATGCATGTTTAGATTTCATTAGCATAATTTTCATTACATAACGTGTTGTACAGCTTATAATATAATTAAATAGGGAGAGGGTAAGAATTTTTATGACTTAATTTGTATGTGAAACAAAAATAGTTATTATTTTTAAAATCACCGATTTGAAAAATTAAAATAATCCCCCTATTCCGTTCCACGTCGAGCCATCTGGTGCTGCGATCTAGTGGGTGCTAGCGCTCACCGGAGAGTTCCGCTCGTACTAGCATTCGGCGCTTGAATCTTATTCAAGGCGGTCACGTCATATTCTTATTCCGGGTGGACTCCATTCTTTGTTCGGATGAACGTTAGCTTTAATGTTTTATTTAATTTTATATTTTTTATTTTTATATGTCAAGTTATACGTTATGTTACAATTCATTTCATTAACTGTCAAGGCGACAATTCATTAAATCATTATTCAATATGGAAGAAGGCGCTTATAACCTCAATAACCTCGCTCTAAAATCTGCCATAGTTTTCCTACCAAATTTTCAAATCAGTTTGAAAAAATATATATACGAGGCATATTCATAAAGTAAGGGCCGTTTGGTCATTAAAAAAAATTTACTCGTGAGAAAAGGTTTACACTTACAGTTTTAGTTCACTACATATATTCTTCACTTTTCCACATAATCGCCATCCAGCTCTAAGCACTTTTTGTAATGTTGCACCAGTTTCTTTAACCTCTCTGCAAAGCAGTTTGCCGCCTGGGAATTGAACCGGTTGAAAACGGCAGTCTTGAGTCTCTTGTCGTTTTCAAACCGTTGTCCACCAAGTCATTTTTTCAAATGCAAAAAGAGGAAGTAGTCGCTAGATGCAAGGTCGGGACTATATGGAGGGTGGTCGAAAAATTCCCAACGAAAATCTTGAATCTTTTTCTTGGCTAAGGCAGCGGTGTGAGGACGCGCGTTGTCATGAAGGAGGATTACGCCGGATGACGGTTTCCCGCGTCGTCAATTTTGGATTGAAAGTCTCAGTTTAGTGAACGTTTTGCAGTGCACGTCAAGTGTAATTGTTGGTCCATGAGTTCAACGAAAATGACATCCTTTCCATCCCAAAAAAAACGATAACCAGCATTTTTCGACTCGAGTACAGAGATTGCTTAATTTTTTTCGGTTTCGGGGAACTTGAATGATGCCACTGCTCTAAATGTAGTTTCAATTCTACGTTGGTGTAGGATATTCATGTCACGTCTCCCGTAAAAGTGTGGAAAAACAAATCATCGCCATCTTGTCGATAGCGGTCCAAAAACGCTCGTCCACTGCACATTCTTTGCTGTTTGTGTTCGTCGTCGGTGAGCACTTTCGGTACCCATCTTGCACACAATTTCTGATATCCGAGCTTTTCTGTGACAAACGTGTAGATACAGCTGCGTCCAACATGCGGAGATTCAACAGCCAGAACAGTAACCGTCAATCGCCGATCCCATCGGTTCACTTTTCAACGATTTAGTCACTCTACTCTTCGTCATGCACATTTGTGCGGCCATTTTTAAAGTCTCGACATCATTTTATAATCTTTCCTTCATTCATTACTGTATGTCCATACACTAGTTACAACTCCCGATGAATTTCAATAGCTGAAGATTCTTTTGCACACAAAAATCGAATCACAGCGCGCACTTCACAACTGGCGAGAGAAACGATTGTCGCAGACATTGAGATCTGCATTCACCGGCAGGAAAACTACTACTAAATCAAAAGACTACTGTATCAAAATAACAACTGTAGTGGCTCGTAAATAGCCGATAGATGTCTCTGCATACGTGAAAATGTGTTCAGACCCGCTAATATTTAAATATAAGCCGACGGCTCTTACTTTATGAATATTGGTAGTACATATGTTATATATTTTGTAAAGATTTTAATAAAACAAATTGAATTATTTTGTAGTGGTGTATGTTCATTTTACTTGAAATATTTAAATTCTTACATAGGCTTTTTTGTTACATATTGCATTTTTAACTGTAATATTATATTTCTACTATTAACGGTATATTAATTTATCATAAATCAACTATTTTTATTGACTATTGATTTGTATGACTTTATAGCTTTTTTAAGTAAAATTATATATGGAAATGTAATTGACATTTCTGTATTTGTCGTCTCAGCAGTATTATACGCGTGATTTTATGAAAGAAAAAAAAACAAATTCATAAATCTAAACTTTTATAATAAATATTTTATTTTTTATTTTTTGCTATCATTTTGTTGAATGTATGGCTTCATATATCAAAGAGGACTTTTAATGTTTGTATAGGGGTCACTGTAGTATATTGGCCTGAGTAAAATGGACATAAGAAGCCATTTAATCATTTGAAAACCTTGCGTTGTATTTCAAGTGAAAAAATTCATTAGTTATGGGGATGTCTGAAAAGTAAATATACTTTAGTATCAATTTCTACTAAACTATACATTAAGCATAATAATAATTCAAACAATACTAATTATAATATTTTTCCAAAAGGATAAAGCTAATTATTACAATTAATTCTTACACAAACAAAAATGCATGTTCCTCTGAAACCATTGACCACAAACAAAAATTACGTCGAATTAAACTTTTATAGGTTGTTATACGTATTTCTTAGTGTAAATTTTCTGTAAATTAGTTAGTAATGGACATTAAAGGCTAAGGGAATTATATATTTTTCCTTTTAAAATAAAAATAATGTAAAATATAAAAGGATTATATTATTAAGTTGGTCAAATTGTCAGCGAGTTCTTTTTTCTTTCAGACAGTAATAAAGAAAACATAATATATATATTTATATATATAACGAAAGTACTAAGAAGAACAAAAAAATATTAGAAAATGCGGTTAACATCCCCTTCTTTTAAAGAAAAGAAAGTGTTTTATTGAGAGAGAAGCGATCGAATTAAACTCTTGATGGACAGGTCAGGTAATGAAATCTCCTGTTTATACTCTTATGTGTATTGCTGCTTCTGTCCTGTAAATTAATCTTGTTCCAGGGCGTTTCCTTTAACAAAAAATATATCAGACGAATATTACACAAAAGGATGTTATTAATCTTGTTACGTTGTATTATTTTCTTTTAAATTTTAATAAAGAGATTTCATTTAAGAAATTTTACGAAAAATAGATTAGGAGATACGAATTTTTATTTTAGGTTATTAATATTTTAATTTGCTTGAAACATCAAAAGAAACTCTATTTCTTTTACTTAAAAATATTTATAGATTATTTAAGGAGTAATATTAAAGAAACTGTTTATCATGATGAACCAATGTTAAGGGCAAATATAGATAAAGTAAAAGGAAAACATCGTTAAAATAGGCCTCAAAAACAAACGTATTAAAAAGTAAAAAGTATTTTTTATATCCGTTAACCGTTGTGAAATAAAATGTCTCGGTCTTTTTATCTTGAAAATTTTAAGTTTCATTCCTGGTCAGGCTTAGAATTTTTCATATCTAAACTATTTTTAAAGAATAACCACATATAAATGAGTATATGTAAAGTTAGCGTGAAACTAAAATCAAACGGCTACAATCACATTAATTAACTTTAATTTAGCCCTTCTTTCAATTAGCTATAAGTTAAAGAAGTATTTTTAAACCTATATGAAAATTGTTTATTAAAGATAATATTTTATTTAGAACTTTTTTTTTTATTAAAAATTGAATAATTTAATGACGATGAAAGAAATCTGGGGAATCCAACAATAATCGATGGTTTTACCTTAAAATAAACCTTAATTATATGTAAAAGATAACCGCGAGTGAAATTAAGTAACTTTTTCCGATTAAGAGAGTTAATCCGTTAGAAAAAAATAAAAAAATAAAGCTTATATTTATTTCATTTGGCATGAAATATTATGTTTATTTTAGATTTATGCAAGACATTACAAAATTCCTTGATGCAAATTGTCTATAAAATTGTGAAAATCTGTTTCAATAGAAGACATATTTTATAAATTTCAAGTTATTATCTAAAAAGATATGGATTCTGCGCGCAAATATACGGCTTTAAAAAGGGACTTAATTTTAAAGTAATTAATGAGCGAACAAAAAACATAGCTGGTTTTTTTAAATACCTAAGGACGAATTGTTTAAATTTGCGTCATCCCCTTTCAAAACCTTATGAAAAAATTTAAAAGTATAAAAAAAATTGTGAAGAAAAAACAACGCTGAATTTGAGGGAAATATCACTTGATATTTATCAGTCGGTGATGCCCATTGTGCTTATGATCCACTTTATACAAGAAAACCTGGTTAATTCCTTCCACTCAGTTACGACAGACTATTCTGTTTTGTATTTTGTTTTAATTTCCCCTTATTAATTTAATTGTAGGGCTCATTTGAAAAATTTAACAAAGTGCGAAAAAATTTAACCTAAACCAACGTAAGCTTAAGTAAGAATCTAAAAATACGCTGAGAAAGGCACGATGTATCTTTTTTTCTGCTTGATGATATTGCCACACAAGCTTGAAGTTTGTGCATGGGATATGGAAATATATTATATGAATAATACCATGCTTGACCGGGATTCGAACCCAGGACCTCCGGATGAAAGGCCGAGAAGCTACCACTCGTGCCACGAAGGCGAAAGGTTTCAGAAGAACTATTAAAAAGAAAACATTAGGTATTTTGATGGAATAAAACGTAAAGAATTGTGTATCTAATGCGTAGTCGTTGAAATAAAAATTAGAAATCCTTAATGGCATTAGGATTAAGTGCATCAGGAATAGAAGTGAGACCAGTTGTTGATAGCTTATTGAAACTCCCTTTTGTTGGGGACAATTGTGAAACTTCCTCTTGGAAGTTTTACCTATTATCACCACCAATGAAAGAAAAAAAAACTGCTGTCATTTTTCAATTTAAAATTTGATGAAAAATTGATAACACATAATGTTGTTTTATTTAATAAAAAGAATTCTTGCTGCAAAATTTAGTATAATTCGGAAAACCTGTTTGGTCGTAATCGAGTAAAAACACACCAAATAGATAGAATGTCCCGCTTTGCAAGATACTTAGTATTTGATAAAAAAAAATGGAGTTTCTGTCTATTTTTATTAATTTTCAAAATATTTTTTACAAAAATACTGAAGAGTAAATTTGATGGAACATTTAAAAACTGTTGAAAATGAAAAAAAAAAAATTATGAATAGATGTTTTTTTAAAGCTTTTTAAGACATACTCAATCTTAATTTCATATGAAACTAACCCATATAATTTTTTTTTTTTTTTTTACCTTGTTAAACACCCCCAACATCCCCGGCCTTCGCCGTTAGACTATGCGCAGGAATGTCGGAGTGTCGTGGCAGTCGACTGCCCCCTGTCTTGTCTTTTCTGTGGCGTCCCATCGGGGTCCTCTCAGTTTTAACAAGATGCAGTAGCCCTCCCTTCTGGATGACCATTACATCCCTCCACTGAGAGGCTACCCTTCCCAGCTCCAACACTAGGTTGCCGACTACGCCTTGCGCGCAGCCGGTAAACCGCCGCGTCCCCCCTCTCATACCTGAGGGTCCCAAATGCGTCATCGGAGCACCCCGACTAACCCTCATTCTTGCATATGAAGGAGCCAGAGTGTCCTCAGCATCCAAACCCATATACTTACCTCGGATATTTTGAACAGGTTGAATATCTTTTCATTATATATTAGGTAGATTTTATAAGAAAGCTACCTATTGTAATGGATACCATGCTTCAACTTCAAAAAACATTTCGACATATCTTCGCTTTTCACATCACCCAGACCTCAAAACTACCGTCAATTCAAATGTTTATATATATATTTCACTTTCTTGTGGACACGATAACTGCCGTAATTTTGCGACAATCACTTTCAAATTGATACATAAAGTATAACGAGCCAAAATCTAGGTCGAGGTCGTTAGTGGGAAAAATCAGACCATAGGGGTAGAAATGGGGTGGCTTTTTCGAAAAATCAAAATATTTTTATAACTTTATTATTCAGTAAAATATTGAATTCGTTTAAATTTCTTACTATTATTTGGATAAGAGCCTAAAATGTGTCTAAGTAAAGTTTTTTGATATCACTAACCATTGGTCTAGCGGGTGGAAAAAATGGGGTTTCGAAGACAAAAAAAATCATACCTACCTTAATAGGCACAGTATCAATCGGTTTAAAGTGGTCGTTAGTCCTCTAAACATTATCTAAAACTTTTGTCTGAAACAATATTTGATATAACCAACCATTACGACAAGGGATGACCAAAATGTTGCTGAAATTGTAAGAAGATGGGGCTTTTCTTATACTAAACATGTGAAACTTTTTTCACATGCAACCATTGTCATATTGAGGAAATTTGAAGTTTTTCTTAACTTTAAGGTGGACATTTTTTTTATCCCCTACTTAGCACCGATGAAATCTGCCTCCGCCCTCCGGCCTGCCGAAAGGGATTTTTTAATTTTTTTATTTGTATTTGGCAGATGAATTAATTTGCCATAGAAACTTAGAAAGAAGCTTGTACGTGGGAATGTGGAAGTAGAAATTTATAGCAGGGAAAAATATGCTACTCCCCTGATCGAGGTTTGAACCCGGAACCTCCGATGAAAGGTTGAGATGTCACTACTCGGCCCGGAGATTGGAGAATTTTATTATAAAATCCTAATCATTTATTTTGACTATATTTTATAGTCATGATATTTATTAACCGTATAAGTTTTCATTATTTTTTTCGAATGAAGTAGTATTTCTTAGGTAATGGTGTATTTTTCAGAGAAAATCAAAGCTTTAAAAGCTTTACTTCGGATGCATTTATTTTTTTGTGTTCCATTACTTTGTCGATCAATTCTAGATCCATAATAGTTTTGTTACATGTTATGAAAATTCTGTTAGAATTAATCTTTTTCTCGTGTAACTTTTATGTTTTAAAAAACACAAATTTATTAATGATAAAACTTTAGTTTGGTGTAAATAATAAATTAATTTTTTATGTTTTATTTATTTTTTTTTTTTACAGTTACTGAAGGAAATAGTGGAGCTGCATGGATATTACCTGGTGACAATCGGCTTCCAAATTTGGATACCGTCCCACTTATATGTACACCAAGTCCTTCACCTACTAATGAAAAAAAATAATTGTAGTAACAATTAATTATTTACATATTAGAAAATTGTTTTTAAATTAATTATTTGTACTTTATAATAATTATCTATTCTAAAAAAGAATGCAAAAAAAAATATTTACATATTGTCAGTGATTTAATTGTAGTTATAAGAAATGATATTAGAAAATAATTATGCTTTTTGTATAATCTGCCAACAAACAAAAGGATATGCGAAATCTTCATTATCACAAAACAATTAATGCGATCACTTTTTTATATAACCATAGAACCTTCGCATCACTTACGTTTCCTTGCACTTATCTACTTCGTTTTTAGGATGTGTGTTTTACCTATGAATTATAAAAATATTATTATCAGTTCCTTCATATGCCTTATTAATAGTGTAAACAAATATATATAATAGTTCTCTTCATCCTTTAATTCTCTTAGAATTGGACCAGGAAATGTTGTATGGCTGCTGATGTAGGTTGGGTTCGAAAAAGATTGGGTGTGCTTTACTAAGCCCGAGGTTAACTTCAACCAAAGTAGCTAAAGAATTCACCAACTAATCGAAAAAAAAATTCTAAATAATTTAGTAGCGTCTCGGCCTTTCATCCGGAAGTCCCGGATTCGAATCCTGGTCAGGGATGACATTTTTACACGCTACAAATCATTCATCTCATCCTCTGAAGGAAAGAAAGAGATTTCAAATGATCGACTGGATTATGGAAAAGGGAAAATATTCTGAAACAAAGAGGTTAGCAAAGGATAGAACAAGGTGGAGAGCAGCAGCCGTGACAAAACCTGCCCTAATGGCAGAACACTATGAATGAAATGATCATATAACTATGGGTTATTTAATTTTGAAAATAAGGTTATATAACTTTAAATTGTTATACTTTCGAGTTGGATATCACCTTATATATACTATTGAATGAGTGATAATCAAAGCAAATTAGTTGATTAAATGACAGTAAATCAACTAAATTTGTATTATAATATCCGAATAAAAGTGTTAATAAATATTAATTAAAAAGTTCGTTAGAACTTTGCCGGTTAAGAGTCCGCAGTACTGGACGACGGCGAATTAACAAATTATGTTTGCACTTGATCTAACCTAAAAGTGAAATAAAAATAGGAAAAAAGATAAAAATAATCATGAAACCATTACATTTCAGTTCAGTTAGATTTTTAATAAAGAATACTTTCAAAAAATATCTCAAACTTATTAGACAACGTTTTTTTTCTTTCATTTGATGAACCGCGGGACTCGAATATGTCAATTTTTCCTCAGAAAGGTGGGTTTACGAATCGCGCCGCTAGGTAGCAGTACTTGATAGTTCTAGATAGCGTACAAAAACTTGATAATTTACTTGAAATAATAAAATTTAAAAGAAAATATACTACAGCTTGTTTTAATAGTAAATGCTCTTATGTAAATGAAAGTACTGAAGATAGAACTTTTTTTAATTCCCCACTACATTAAAAAAAATAAAAGTATTAGTTTACAAGAGATTATAGCTGCTAATAAAATACAAAAACAAACAGCAGTAGGAAAGTTCAAATGCAAGTAGAAAATCGTACTGCAGTAGGAGCAGTAGGAAAGTGTTGCAAATGTGGCAACAAATATTTGTTACATAAAATAGAAATAAACTCGATTCGTAAAAGTTTTATTCTACAATTAGAATATTTGAACTAACTTATGAAGAAATAAAAAAAAGGTTCATTTAATAATAATATAAAATGCATGTCCACGGATACGATAAAAATCGAGGGTTACACTTATAGGGTTAGAGGGTTACACTTAAGTAATATTACATCACGGATCTTCGATTCGTGAAGGTCATTACACTAGTTTTGTTAGAAAAGGAAAAATATGCTATGATGAATATGAATATGAAATGAATGATGACTTATCACTAAAAAAAAAATTGGCCAAGAAATTAAAAAAATATATATATTTATTTGTTCTAGAAAGGTAACAAATTTTAATAATAAATCCATAGGATAACAATCAGTAGTTCATAAAAAATATAATGGATAATCTAACAAAACGCAGTGATATCCAAAAAAAATTACAATGAAATTTAAATCGTAGGCAAGAGTCTCGCAAATATCTTTCTTCCAGTCAAAAAACAAAACTTTCTGTAATATAAATAAAACTGTAATGATCTCTCTCTTGGAGAGATCATTACTTGTAATTGTAACGAAAAACAAAATTGGACTGAAAGACTTAATAAATTATTTAAAGTGCTACAAGTAACCAAAGATACTTCCAACAAAAAATCGCTCTCGATTAACACTAAAATTAGACATTACAAAACTGTGGTTAAACCAGTAATTACTTACGCGAGCGAGACTTTATTTAGATTAAATCAGAAAAATAGGACTGAACCTTTGCTTAAAGTTGAACGCAGGATTCGTAGAACCTGCATAAACAGAAAATATAAACACGAAAATCAGTACAGATTATTGCCTAATAAATTTCTGTACGAAAACTTGGAATCCTTAATCGATACTATGAAAAAAAGCGAATTTCTTTCTGTGGACACTTACCGCAGGATAGGATTACTAAGAGAATTATCGATCGATTTTGGTCTTTAAAAAATCCGCCATTATGGATCAAAGAAATTAAAGTAGATATGCAAGAATTAAATTTGACTTACAAAGATTTACTTAATAAATCCGAAAAATTAAAATTTGTTATTAAAGATCCGAATACCGACTTTAAAGTAAAAACTTTTAATTATACAAAAAGGGTTTATTCAGAAGAGGATCGTAAAGCAAGATCATTAAGAATGACTAAATATCGGGAGAAAGTAAAAGCTAAGATCTTAAAGGCGAAAAGATCGGCAAAAATGACTTGAATTATTCTGATTAAAGTGGTCCTTTGCGGCTTTAAAAGTAAAAAATAAAAAATAAAACTGTTTTTAACAAAATCATACTGATATCAAAGAAGGTAAGACTACATTTCTATTATCAAAATTTGTTATTAATTTAGAATTTTGTTTAAAAAAAAACACATCTTAAATATATGTAATAGACAAAAGATGTACAACAGTAGATAATAAACAATGTTAAGCTTCCATGTAATAAGCTGAATAGAAAAATTTGTTACAAACTCTTACTGGCCCGATTTCGTTGATTAATAAATAAAATCGGGCCGGTAGAAAGAAAGAAATGATATTTGCAAGACTCTTATCGTACTGTTTACAAATTCAATGTAATTTTTTTTTGTATATAAAATTTATTTTTTTTAAAAATTGAGGTACTGTTTTAATAATTACCCTGTACGGTTTTGATTAATTAGGCTATGTTCTATGTAACCCACCGGGTTGGTCTAGTGGTTAACGCGTCTTCCCAAATCAGCTGATTTGGAAGTCGAGATTTACAGCGTTCAAGTCCTAGTAAAGCCAGTTATTTTTACACGGATTTGAATACTAGATCGTGGATACCGGTGTTCTTTGGTGGTTGGGTTTCAATTAACCACACATCTCAGGAATGGTCGAACTGAGAATGTACAAGACTACTTCATTTACACTCATACATATCATCCTCTGAAGAATTATCTAAACGGTAGTTACCGGAGGCTAAACAGGAAAAAAGAAAGATGCTATGTTCTATGTGAGTTAATTATTGTATTATTTTTATGATTTATAAATTTATTGAATTAATAAAATTCTTAGCTAATTATAATTTAAAACCAAATCAAATCTATTTCAGCCTATTTAGATACTACTTTTTTTATATACCTTAAATTTTGATGGAAAAATTCATTCTACTTGATTATGTTGAAGTTTTATTAGATAACTCTTGTTAATATTACTATTTGAAAGACTGGTAGTAGAAAGAAAACCGTTTGAAACATTAACCCAGCTTATTCCGTATCCGTAAACAAACCAAAGTGAAAGGTGATAAAGTAAAACCGATTCATATAACAAGCTTTTTCAGTAACCCCACTCTTAAGGTAGCTTCACACGACGATGTACCCGATGTGTGTGAGGCAACACGTATCCAATAATAGATATGCTGTGTAAGACGTATAGGGCCATTATCTACGGAGAATGTGGTGGATAAAATGCTACTTAACGAGGATAACTTTAACGTGATCTCGTCGTTTATAACCGCAGTTATAAAGAAGAAAGATGAGGAAGCTCGTCAAGAAGAAACCGCTCGCTGATGACGGCTTGTATGTGGAATTTCCACCTACGAAATAAAAGAGCTAACCGGTAAACTGACCTGCCGTGCCGGACATACAGCCGGCGGGCGGGGTGGCGAGCTAGAGTAAAGGACACTCCTCTGGCGCGAGTCAAACTTGATTGTAGATCCGTTCCAGAGGAGTAGGTGGAAATATAAAAAAAAATAAAAAAAAAAAATAAAAAAAAAAAAATAATAGATATGCGCACGATAGTCTTTCCATACAGTATCTTTTCAACTATTCTAAACAAGTTTGGCTGCAATCAACTTTCTCACCGTCCGTGTTTCTGAAATAATTTCATTAAATAATTTGTTACAGTATTAACCTTTTGTGTATTTTAATTATTATGAATGAATTAGAGATAACGAATAACATAATTTGTTCATGAAAAATCATGCAAAAAAAACCGAAAAGATAAATGAGAGTTTATTCCATAGATAATAATTAAACATTGTTTTAGGTTTTGATCCGTGATTCAGCAATCTTTTTTCAAATTATTTCAGAATGTTGAGTATTTTTTCCAAGTTCTGGATGATATATTTCTCTCGTTACTAGAGTACGAATTCGATGAAGTTATAAAGGAGAAAAATATGCGAAATGGTATTTCCCTGAGGGAAAGTTTTGCGATAATGTAGAGGTAAGAGAAATATAAAATAATTAATAAAAAAAAAAATTATATTAATTAGGATCTGATAATATAAAGAAAAATCTAGAATCAAATTTTAAGAAGTTAACTAGCATGAAGTTAAGTTTCTTGTGTAAATTAAATTTCCACTTGCTAACGATTTAAAAAGTGTAAATCCTAGTACTTTCGGAGCTGTTACTCCATCTTCAGGGATTTTCAGGGATGTTAATTTAAATTCAAATCAATAATCGTTTTAAATTAACTGTTATGTTTATAATAGTCGGTCGTCAAGAATAAAACTAATTTGTAGATCAGTAAGACAGTAACGTCATGTTTGTAAGATGTTCGCGATTATTATGAAATAGATTTAATATTAAATGAAATGTTACCAACCTATTAATAATTAATTATTATATAATTTGTTTATAGAGGATATCATTATCGAGTCTGACCTGTTCATTAATCAATTTATTATTATTTAAACATATATGAAATTTTTCTAAGATACTGGTTTTAAAATAATTATTATTGTTAAAAATACTTTGTTTAAAATAATTATTCTAATATTTTAATATATTCGTTGGGGTTATAATTATGTCCAGTTTCTAAAATGTGTTTGGCGAAATTAGATTTTTCTTTATTATTTTTAATAATACAATGAAGTTTTTTGCTAGATTGGGATGTAAAAGTTGAGATTAAGTAATGGATATATGAAATAATATTGATGAAAGATATTGACATGAAGATTGAGGGTTAGTTACATGTGTCATGTATATAACATTGCAACGGCTGAAATATTTATTTTTACTTCAATCTTTATTAAATCTGAAAGGTTTTTAAAATCACCTATAAACTAAAGAAGAGTTAATCGATGAAATTTTCCCGAATTTCCTCTTTCCCGCCTCAACTGTTGGGCTTTAATTACTATACTGCTGATCTCCTTGGAGAAATAATAATGTCTTGGTCTTTCATCCGGAGGTCCCAGGTTCAAATGCTAGTCGGACATGTCATGTTTTATACGCTAAAATATTTTCATTTTATGTTCCCACAATTTTCAAGCTTAAGCGGTGAATTAATTGTTAAAAAAAGTATTAGAGCATCAGTCTCATAAACTTTTGTAACCTTCCTCTTCTTGGAAAACATTCCCAGCTACTTGTTTCAGACTTCTCAGTGACTGAGTTGCTGTATCAGCTTCGTTATCGTCTTCTTAATCAAGAATGAGATTAGATTAAACTAACCCAAAAAAAAAAAAAAATGAATATTATGTTAAATAAGTTACGTTATTTCAGATTTACCACAGATTATTATTAACAAATTTTTAGTTAAAAAAGTCTCTGAAATATAGGAAAATAGTTTTAAATTAAAAATCTACCTGTTTTATTTTGCTTGTCAGTTTCCCAATAGTGAACTTCTCCATAGAACGCATCACTGTTTCCATGAATTTTACTTTTTCACTTCGTGTAGAAGAATACATTTGTTCCATTTGGGAAAATTCTTACTACTGTAATCAACTCGTCGTTGTCAAAAGCTGTGATTGATATGGTATGGTATTTAGATCAGCGGAAGTAATAATAATAATTATAATTATTTATTATTGACTCAAATATGAATAATTCAACTAGAGCCCGGACTCTGTCGCCTCGATAAAAAATACATTTTGGGCGGTCGAGGTTCCGAGGCGACTTATATTCAGTATCGCAATACTGTAAATGACCTACATAACTCCCTTTCGTACCAATCCCATTCCAACTTCGTATCAGTCATACGTGTGTCGCACACATTCATCAAAATTGTGAATCCAGTTTTACTCAATTAGTCCATCGACACATGTACAACTGTTCTGATAGAAGCGTTTATCTGGTTATTTCTTCAATAACTGTGACACACATATATCTTTTATAATATTATTACATTCAAATATCAGTCTGATCGGGGAAGTAAAGAAGTTGTGTTGAAGCTTGGGAAAATATACAAAAATCATCGATAATACAGAAGAAAAGAAAATAACGATAAATGTGGTTACATGGAGGATAAAACCGAAAAAAGGTAATTTTTATAATTTATTCTTCGAAATGTGGAAAGACGTAGAAGAGTTTTATAAATTTACTCGGATGACACCATTAATCAACTATTCATGATTTTTTACCATTTTTTCAATGATTTAATTAAATCTCATTACTATGTAATTTAATTCAATTTAAAAAATAATACGCTCCAAAATTTAGTTAAAAGAACATATAAACCAATATATAATAATATAATAAAAAGATATAAATCGAAATAACAAAACACAGCTCAGATTAGATGAACAAGTGCTAACCGAACCAAGTAATTATCCGCTCCAATCAGAGTCAATTAGAATACCGCTAACCGCGATATATTGTTTAGTAAATGCGTCAACCGTTTCGTTGCACTGCAAAACAATTGAGGTATCGATTCAGTAATCAATTTTATAAACACTTCGATCAAAACAACTATGTAATCGGTGATGTTAGTTTTAAATTACATTATTTCGGTTTCATTTAAACTTTAAAAATCACGTGTTTTCCTCTACTACTTAATAATCTTTTTGGTAGACTAATCATATTTTGATCGTTATCTCTGTTTAGTTGGTAAAAGACAGAAAAATAAACACGTGTTATCCGGAACATATATGTCACGTTGCCTGTCAATTATCAAGAGATATAAAAGTCAATGTTCATAAGTGTGTCCGCTATAGACTAAAAAACTGCTGGACCGATTTACGCGCGATGTTTTACAAAATGGTCCGCGTTGTCCGGAGAAGGTTTAAACCTATTGAAATCCTCGATCTAACTAGTAGAAAGAAAGTTAGGGGTATTTTGAACCGGCTACTGTGTTTAGGGAGTAGTTTGAATTAAATCCGATAGGTAGTGCTGTTGTTTTAAAAACTGGATTTATTTACATTCTGACTTTTTTTAAGTATAAATTTGTGAGTTTCATAATATTTTGTAAGTTTCTTAATGTTTAATAGTAGTTGTGATGATCTTGCAGTCATATCTCTTTTCGGTTAAAAATTTATTTTCCACCGACTACTGTATTTGGAGAGTGGCTTGAATTAAATCCGATAGGTAGAGTGCTGTGGTTTTGACATTGGATTTAATTACTACATTCTGAATTTTATAAAGTGAAAGGTTAAATTTTGTGAAATTCCGTAACGTTCAATTTTTCAATGTTTTATCAAACTTTCAGTTGCGTTCATTTAATCTATATACATATACTAAAAACTAGCAATAGCGAAGCGTTGCCGGGTCAGCTAGTTAATTATAAAAAATGGATGGTATACTGTTATAGGAATATGAATATAGGTCCTTCACATAACATTATTATACGGCTTGATTCAGTGACATTATAACAAAATACCGTCATATAAATACAATTCTTTATTTACATTTTTCTTAAGATTTTTGGAATGCTTTATAGTCGTAAAATAATTGAAAGAAGACGAAAATTTTCTTTTGTTTGTTGATATATTATATGAATAAGTGAATACATTGTTAATAAACTTTATCAATAAAATATCTTTTGGTATTAGTAATTATTTTAAATAGATAAAAAATAAAGCGACGTATTCTCAAATAATGTGTTGTGTGTACTATGTATATTTAATATTTTTGTATTTATATATATATTTTTAAATAGGCAATACGTATTAATAGGAATATTTTTATCGATGTCATTGCAAATAATCGTAGTTTTTAAAAATTAAATTAATAATTAATATCAATAACGTTGTCTTTTAAATTATTTAATAAATCCTTATTAAAATTTTATTATGGATATTTTATATGTATTATAATAATAATAATAATTTGCCGACCTACGTAGTTGAGTAGAGGTAGCGTCTTGGCATTTCGTTCCGGAGGTCCCCAGTTTGAATCACGGTTAGGTACGGCATCTTTTCATATGCTACCAATTTCTACTGGGCTAATGATTATAGCTGTTGATACCTACTATTCCATGACAATAAAGAAAAGGATAATAATTTGTGGAATTTATAATCGTTACTTTTATTCATATATAGGAAAATAACTAACGTAAGTGATTTTTCCTTTTTTAATATTAATTACGCATATAAGTTTTACATAATTATCAATTTCATTTATTTATATATTATTATTTAGAATATGATAAGAATGGATATATTTATACTAATAAATCGTAAGTAAAATTATTTATTATTTATTGTAAAATTTATTTTAATATATTTGATATTATTTACTTTTAATTCTACCGAAATGTCTTTCATTATAAGTAACGGTTTTACAAACTTTATTAAGACATTGTAATCTTTTATTATAAGAAAGCTAAGTCTTAATTCTGTATTGTGTGTTTTTAGAGTTAAACTTTGAAATCTACTTTACATAAGTTATTAGAATTAATTTTGTTCGAGAGTTAATCAAAGTAGATTTTAGAATAGGTTATTGCAGTCATTAATACGAGTATAATGGCAAAAGTTCTTAGAGATATCGAGATCAACATTAATCTTTTACAATATATCAGTTCCTTTGCGTTTACGAGAGTAACAGATCCAGAGATATTAGAAGTCTTCGGGAATTTCTCTAACTAATTTTTTTGTGGCTGTTACGTTCAAAAGTTTATATCTACTATCTTCTGAACCGAAATCGATTAGACTATACATCTAACGTTAGTTCATTTATTTTTTAGTAATGCTTTAGTGTTAATTTAAAAAAAAGTGATTATACTCACACAGGCTTACCCTGTACTTGGATAATGAAACACTGTTATTTTAAAGAAATTTAAATATATTTAAAACAAGCCGTTCATTTTTTTCAAGATTAAGATTTTTATTCACAAAAAACAAAAACCATAAAACCAATTGCAGCTTTACAGGAAATTAATAAAAAAGTTATTTTAAGGTAGTTATTCACTAATAAATAACACCCAAAAAAATAATAAATCAGTAAAAATAGATAGAAACAAATTATAAAATTAACACCAAATAATTTCAGAGGAACTTTTAAAAGCAATTTAATTGAAATAATTTATATTTCGTGGTTGACCAACGTTTTTTTTTTGGTTTCCCTCCAAATGTCAGCTTATTAATATTTAAAATTTTTTGAGCGGTTAGTTTGTAGTCAGTTAAGTACTCATTTCTTTTATTTTCTAGTTACATTACCACATTTTTAATTCTTTACGTGTTTACGTATATTTGTTGTGTACGAATAAATAATTATTTTTTATAATAGATGTAGCACCTAAAAAAAGGCTGCTGTAATCGATTTATATATGAAATGAAAACACCTCCTTCATTCAACGAGATATACTTTTTTTTTTCTTGTTTAACCCCCGGGATCACCGTTAGGTATTGCTTCAGAGAATGAGATATGAGACGAATGATTTTGTAGCGTGTGTGAAAAATGCCATGCCTAACCGGGTTCCGAACTCGGGACCTCCGAGTGAAAGCCCGAGATGCTACCACTCGCGCCACGGAGGCCGGCCAACGAGATATAATGGTCAGATTTAAGATGAATTTAAATAAAATTAACGGAATCTTTAAATTAAAAAATGAAACCGGTTTGTTACAACTTAAACGTAAAGGAAATTGTTATTCTGTAATATTGATTTTTATGTGTTTTATTTTACGTTCAGTACATTTCAAGTTCATTCGTTAACCGAACCTAAGTCTAACTTAAATCAATTAAATGTTATTTAAACCAAGCTAATAATGTATATTGCACATTTACCAAAACTCGCAGCTTAAGCTTAACCGAACTTAATTTAATCTAACTTTCATCTAATCTTATTCTTAATTTAATTTCATTGAAACCAGATCATTTAGTTCGAAAATAAAGTGTATTACACTTTTTCAGTGCTGAATTACGAAATTTTTGATTAGGGTACTGTGTAATTTACGAGGGACGTAACTCGGGTGAAAGGCATTTTCGACAGATAATTTCGAATATAACGAATAACTTAAGTCCTGAAAAAGATATATTCAAAATTTTATCAACATCGGAAGTGAATCCATAATGTATATAATTACAAAAATATCAAAACCCTCCAAGAACTTCTGTATCTTTTCATTTATTTATTTTCCTAAGAAAGTGATGAATGTAAAATTTGTGATTATCCGAATGGATGAAATTGATGATGATATAAAACCATCTCATTAATGGTTGGTTGAAGGATGTCTGAATTATTTTTCTTCATTGGTAAGATAGTGGTCATCATTTGAATCGATATAAAAAAAATCTCTAACAATAATTGGTCAGATTGAATGAAAGTAGTTACATCGTTATATATTTTTATTAACAAATAAATAAATGTATATAATTTACTACTAAATTTATTACAATATTATAATTTAGCTTCTATTCATAATTTTGATGAGGAAAAATATTTTCTACGGGTTAAATAATATTCTGAGAGAACCAATTTTACAAAATTAAATTATGTAAAAATAAAAACCTTTTATTTAGCTTTATTTTCAAAAATATATCTCTAAGATGAAGTGAATACAATTTTCAATAAATATCTTCATGTGTGTATATCGTTAAGTTATCTAAAAATCCTAAAAATAAAACTAAAATGACCTCATATTAAGAAAAAGAAAATTCATTCAACTACGTTCTGTTAAATATTTACATACGTGTAAATAATTAGTTATTTCCAGCGTTCAAAACACTGCTACGATAAATAAGTATAAGGATTACGTTATAATAATGAAATCACAAAAAGTGAAAGCTTAAAAAGAAATGATTTCATACGTTTTTTTTTTTTTTTGTCAATTAAGCTTTTCATTATATACGTTTAACAAGGCTTGTGCGTATGAATATAAAATAAAGTCTTGTAGGATACTGCTGCAGCAGCATAGCTGTCAAGTAAAGCTGTATAGGGATCGACTAAAATTTTACGAATCGGAGTTTTTGCAAATACCGAAGTTTCAAGTCCAAAAAACACAAAAAAACGTTATAGAAATTTTTAGAAGATGTAGGTACATACGTCTGTTGGCCACTCTCGCTCTCTCTCTCTCTCACACACACACACACACACACACACACACACACACACAATTACAATTTTTCTATTTAGCCTCCAGAATCATCGTAAAAGGATGAATAAGGATGACATGTATGAATGTAAATGTAATCTTAATTATATAATAATTTCCTATTTTTTCCTATTACGTCCGAGCGCTTTCGGATATTAATACATCATCAGGAACATTTATGTGTTATGTATTATAATTATTTCCTTCACAAATTAATATATTAGATGAATTTAGAATTTTTTAAAAACAAAAAATATAAATATAACAATATTTCGTCAAAATTTAAAATAATGTCGACGTTGTCCGTCATGTCAGTATGAAGCTCTCACCCGATATGACAGATAATATTATTATCTCACATTTTAATTACTATCGTAATTTTATGTAGTCGCTTTTTTTTTAATTTGAAGCAAAATTTTTTATTTAAGAAAATAAGAAATTCGGCAAAATGAAACACATTATTTACTCTAGACTTATCTTCATTTATATATTTGTTTACCAAGGAATAATAATTAATATTCTTAATAAAAATGATAAAGTTATATAAATACGTAATGAAATAAAATGTCGTATTTTAATGTTAAAATTTCATAAAATATAATTTACTACTATATTTTATCATAACACATTCTACAACATTTTCTAATTGTATTTGTTTACGATATATTTTCTGTTGTTTTGAATACAGTACAGGTACAGAATGTAGTCTGGTAATGAGTGATAGTCTTTTGGTAAAGGAAGGGAATTTTTAGCAATCGAAAGGCTGTAGGATGGAAGAACCAGGGGTGTTGTTACAGAAGTACGGTGTCCACGTAAAAATTTATTGGAGATGGGAAAGCTTTTTCAAAAGAAGAAATTATTTACACGTGTTAATTGGAAAATGAGGATCATTTGTTTTTATACCATATTTTTTTTAGATATATCTTTCGATTGGATAGAAAATCGTCAACTGATCTGCACGGTCTAAATAATATTTCATATTTATATTATATTATTTAATATCTTTTTATTTATAAAAAAAAGATAAAATATTAATAATCACTAGAAATACGGTAACGGCGAAGACGAAATGAGATCTTAAAAAAAAAAATCAACTAAAAACTCGCAGGGCGAGATAACCACGGAATACTGTAAAAAGAATATTAAAAATTCTTTTTCAAGTGACGGCAAAACATAAGTTAACTCAAGCGAGATGCCTGAACTTAACAGCTATATAAAATATTATATACATTTGACGCGTCATCAGTTTCTTGGTAAAGTTCAGAATGACAAGTCAACGAATCATTAGCGTAAGTAAAATATTATTTTGTATTAAGTTTTTATCTAAAATGAAATGATTTTATTCCAAAGAATTTTATATTTCTTTAATGGAAAATAATTAATTTACAATAACTTTTCTATATTTTTAATTTCGTTTAAATCAGATCCCTCAATATTCAGTTTCAGATTATTATTTTTAATTTCATTTTACATCAATACTCGTAATTTTTTTTATTAATGTACCGATATTTATGAATGCAAAAAAATATCATGTACGAGTATTATTTGAATTGATAATGAGCTGTATTAACTAATTAGAATTCAATAATTAATTTTCATTCACTAACGTAATTTTTTGGTTATTTGCATCAATATCACTTACAAATGGAATCCCAGAAATAAATTGTATCCTTTTAAATAAATAGTTATTTGTAAACAAATATATCTCAGTTACGATAATTATAATCTACAATTACAAATGCTGTTTTCACTAATCCACTAAATTATTATGTTATTTTAATTTTAATTAAATTATATTAACTTAATGTATATGATGTTAATATTTTGTTTTTCATTTTACGGCGGAGGGTTACGGGCATTGACTGCTGGATTCATTAACCCTTTTACCAAACAAAAAAAAACCTTTTCCTTCCTGATAAAATCATTAGCGAAGTAGTCAGAACTAGTCATGTAATACAAATCATTCCGGTATAGAATTGTAATATAATATTACAAAATTCCAAAGGAACACACGTAACAAGGTTATATAGGTGCAATGCCACTTAAAAACACACAGTTTCTAAAGAAATGTTGTCAAATATATCAAAACAGTTGAAAAGTCATACAATTATTTAAAAAAATCATTCTTTCATTAAATTCGTTAAAATACTCATAAAACTTATCATACATACATATTTTCTATTGCCTAGGTTACCCTTCCAAATCTGCTGAGTGGTGAACGCGTCTTCCCAAATCAGCAGATTTGGAAGTCGAGAGTTCCAACGTTCAAGTCCTAGTAAATCCAGATATTTTTACACGGACTTGAATACTAGATCGTGGATACCGGTGTTCTTTGGTGGTTGGGTTTCAATTAACCACACATCTCAGGTATGGTAGGACTGAGAATGTACAAGACTACACTTCATTTACACTCATACATATCATCCTCATTCATCCTCTGAAGAATTATCTAAACTGTAGTTACCGGAGGCTAAACAGGAAAAAGAAAGAAGGTCCATCTTTTAGACCATCTTTATTTTCTTTCCTTTTTCCATCATCTTCCTGAAGACCTCTATCTTGTATTTTAGGTTATCTGAAGGTCGGAGTTGGAATCTTTCAATCTTCCGCAGTAAATTACCGGAGGATGTTTTGTTGCCGGCAGAAGACGGTATGCTCAGATGACGTTATGAGCAATGCATAAAAACATCAAAGCAAGACTCGATGCCTCCGCGCTAAAGTGTGTAATGGCAACATCGCTTAATTTTTCTTAACGTAGAACTGATTGAAGGGTCATCATAGTGATGAAGAAAATTTTATTTTAATAACATCTGTTACTACCTTCTGCACCTGATTTTGTCTGATTTCTTTAATTGGTCTACTTTTCAGTTTCTCATTATCATTCGACCGTATTAGCTATAGCTAATAGCTAATAGCAGTTCAAATATTACGACTTTTGTTTTAAAGGAAGCTGCAGGAGCTGCAACACCTGACCATAGATGAAATCTTCAGCGATTTGCTAAGCACTAGTTTTTCTAGCATCGTAGAAGCTGACCTTTTGCGTGGCTTTATCCCCCTGGATTTCCACTTATTCTTTATAAACCGGGCAGTTTCATGATCTCGCAGAGTAGTACCCATGACAATCAATACAGGTAGGGGGATAGCTGTACTGTTCATCTGGATACGACGGCTCACCACAAGCACTGATTTGTTTTCTTGTGCATCGCGCTGCTATGTCTCCAAATCTCTGACATCCCAAACAATGCAATGGAGTCTGTAAGAATGGACGAACATCGAATCTACGAAAGCCTACTTTTTTTTCTATTAAAAATGTTAATTTCATTATAAAAACGTATTAAATAAAGCTTTTATTAAATATTTAGGATGAAAGTATTTCATAATAAGAAAGTAATTTTTTTTATGATTTCATCAAATTAATAAATTATAATTTGTTTATATTACTGCAAATTATAACTTTTTCCCATATAAATGGAATTTTTTCGTTGTACAAAATGTACATTACCATCGAAACCGTTTTTATAAAGATTTTTATTTAATTTAGCCGTGACGATAGGTCATTGATGTGGTCTCAAAAAATAATTCTGTCGCAGTTTTTCTTGTTTCCTTAACAGGTCCTCCAGCTGCTTCCTCGATGCCTCGAGCTGTCACGAAAGGGCTAATCTTAGAAAAATCGCCTTCCTCTTTATTACAATGTATTTAGGAATCGGTCCGCCACTCTTCGGTCGAAACTTAATTCGATCTTTCTTTTCCAAACTCTGCATTCTTCTTTATCACTAAACTCTACACTTCGCTTCCGAAGAAAGAGATTTTCCAAGACGAGAGGTTTTACTGTACCCTCTGCCACGAAAATTGTGGAAGTAAACATTTCCATAAACCTATAATTCGCCAGTCGATATGTCACAAAGAGAGTCGGTTTGGCGTGCCCCGGATCACTGATCGTGCTTGAGTTCCCTCAGTCAGCTGCCTTCCATAAATTTATCCCGTTTCGGGGAGTACTGCCTGACCCGCTATACCGATATCCCAGGACTTGCACTTAACAATAAGGGCTCCGACACCCTTACTGATAGGACAGTCCCTCTCAAGAGCTGAAATAACAGACTCACGCTGAGTGGCGCTGACTTCAGCAGATCAAACACATCAGCTCACTCTCAACTCGGTTCCGGAGGAAGAATGAGCAGTTCCCTGCTCAGTATCAGCAAAACAAACCATCTTATTACTCTCATGCCTTCTACCCTGGCTGCAAACAGCAAAACTGCCTGTGTATACGATAAAAATAGATCATCTTCGGTAATCTATTTTTGACGACTTTGTTCGTTTCGAAGTAGCTCACCTTTTGAATTATCTTAATATACTGGACAGTTTCTCGATCTTCCTGAATGATTCTCGCGACAATTGACTGAGAGGTGGATCCCTGCAAGGGTCATCTTGATGTAGTGGTTCATCACAAACAATTCTGATTCCTTCTGTAATCTGTCCTTGTTCTGTGGAAGTTCTGTGGATTTAGTCTGTTGAAGCCGGCCTTTATCTCTTCTGGACACTTCGGGTTGTTAAATCCGCAAATATGCAATGCGGAGATTAGAAAGTTTTCGTTGCGTCGGATGTCAAACGACAACTCTCCATAACTCCTTGTTTATTCAGCTCCTTAACGATTTCTTCCTCTGTGCAGTTTAGCAGGTCCCTGCGCGGAACTACCCATTTCGAGGCATTTAGAATACCGTGTGATGAAACTTCAATATCCAGTAGTGTAATCTTCTTCGCCTTCAACATCCGTTACGATTATAAATTGTTGATTGTTTCAACGAACAACCCTACAGCAGTGTTCCTTACATTTTTTCTGGTCCTTCAACAGCTTCTGTGATGCCTTGGGCTATCATGATATGACTTCTCTTGCTAAAAATTTCCTTCACTACTTTTGATGACCAGATATTTTGTTATCGTTGTGTTGCCTTTCGGTCGAAACTTAATTTGATCCCTCTTCTCAATGCTCGTGAACGCCACACCCTTCTATATCTTTGCTTGCGAATACAGAGGATCTCCAAAACGAGGATTTTTATGTAGACCCTACGGGGAAGTCCGGGAAGTCAGGTACTACCTGACCACTATGTTGACATACCAGGAATCGCATGTAGCAGTAAAGGCTCCGATACCCTCACCCAAGGAAGAATCCCTGCCAAGTGCACTGACCCACACTGGACGGCGCATGATTTTGGCAGAGCAAGCTCGCAACAATTCAGTAGCAGCATCATTCTTGATCGCGTTCAGCCAAAGAAAGACAAACACTTTCAAAACGCAAATTGATGCCACAATTTATTTGGATCGCCATGGAGTCTTACTGCCTCATGGACAATTAATGCTGACTTATTCGAAAATTTTTATGAAATTTCGTCACGTAATTCAGTATTGCCGGCGTGGTCTTTCGGATTAGTGGAATGTGTTTTTTTTTTTTCATGACAGTGCAAATGCCACAAAAACTTGTGGACTTCTCAATGATTTCAAATCGGATGTTTTTGATCGTCCGCTGTACAGCTCAGATGTTGTTCCAAGCTATTTCCACCTGTTACAAAATTGGAGGAGTTTCTTGGCGGGAATCGCTCTGAAGGTGACAACATCAAGACAGCTGTTCATGAGAGGCCTACAGGATTGGCGACAAACTTTTTTAACGACGGCGTAAAAAAACTAGAGCCACAGTTTGATAAACGCTTGAACTTAGGAGATGTTTATGTGAAAAAGTAGTTTAAAAATTTAAATTAATGTGTATATATTAAAGTTAAATATATAATAATTGTTTTATAAAACAAATACAGGTTTTCCGTTCTGTATGACCCCGACCCTCGTAGATGAACAATTTGATGAAATTTGGCGCGATGATTTCTGTATATGTGAAAATGATATACAATTTTGATCACAATTGGTCAAGGGGCAGGGTCACCTTATGGGTTTTGTATCTCAAAATTTTTCTCAAAGAGTAGGTAAATTTTTTTACGTAATTTAACTTCCCTTCGATAGGGTAACATATTTTATAATGATGTTTGATTTAATTCAAACCCGCATAAAGTGGCGTGAATAAAGTAATTTTTTTATCGTTCCTAGACTCAAAAGAGTAAAGTTCTTTTTATTAATAAATGATTCCATTACATGTTACTTTGGTTATGTTTTTGAGAGATTTCATTCAGGGGTGGATAAGTTAGTAAGCCTAACGTTTTGATTACTTCGTCAATTATCTAATTGCTTGATATCTTCAGACTGGATTAATAATAGAACTTTATTAAATTTCATACGGTAACTTTTGAACGATTTTGAAATACGGTTACCATAGGTACTATATTCAAAATTTTACGCAGATTGGAATAAATTTTTAAACAAAATTCAAGATCTCTTAGGTGGCTTGTAAACTTTTTGGGTCTCATCGGACTCTAAATTAAATTAAAGCTGGAAAAGTTATAAAACTCTTTGCTAGCTTTTTTTTATAAAAATGTTTTACTTATTGTTTACATACAATGCCTCATCACAGGAAGGTTGTACAAATTATTTTTTTAATTGTATATTATGTGTTATATTTAAAAAAAATTAAATATAATTATTATCTATAGTTTTGTAATTTTTTTGTAGGTACATAGATTTAAAAATAAAAAAATCAATTCCTTTATAATTATTTTTGATAATAAAAATAAAAATACGCATCTATTTCTAAATTTCTACATTATTATGTAAATGGCTGTTGAACGTTCTCTTTGGTAATTTATTCCAATTAACATTTAGCATAAATTATTCTTTGTATTCATTTATATTATATAATAATATTACATATATAATATGTAAATGATATATCGTTATACAGTATTAAAGGAATAGATTAATTTGGAACCTTCCAAGTTGATGTAATAATGAAATTTTAAACAGGAGTGAAGTTCTAACATACCAGTTAATACGGTTTAATTACCTTCGTAAGTTATTTTATTATGTAATTATTATCATACAATCCTACATTAATCTGCGAATTATTATTATTAATTAATTAAAGCTAAAATTAATTTAAATCAACGAATAATTGTATTTTACGAACTACTAAATTATCTAGGCCATTATACAAGCAGAAATTAAACATTTTTTTGCCACCTACAAATCTTATGAAATATCTTTTTTTTTCTTTTTATCATCTTCTTTTCTGGCCTTTTAATAGTTCTTCATTCTTTTTTTTGTGTTGTTTTTTTTTTATATCTAGATAAGATAATTTATAAGATCTTACATACTATTTTTCCCTGGTAACCATTAAATTTTTGATTTTTTTTATAAATATCCTGTTTTGCTTTTTTCGTAATTTTCATTTCCTCTACGTCTTTTCTTATACTTTCAGTCAATTGATTTTTTTTTCGTTCTTGTTCACGCGTCCAAATATCTGTTTTATTCACAGTCATCTTGTATCTATTGATTCTAATTACTTTTTTCTTCTAATTGTTTTTGACATTTATTTACTTCCTTCATCTTTATAGAGATCTTAGTCCATATTTTTATCTTTCTTGTTTTCAACGCGCACAATATTCCTCAAAATTTCTCTTTGTTTTTTTTTTATTTGATCTATATCTTCTGTTTTTAAGGAGATCATAAATTCTGATGCGTGTAAGCTTTCCCGGGTAGTTTTTTTGTTATAGTACTTAAGTTTTGTCCTTGATGTTCCGATTTTTAATGACTTTTCCGAGTTGCCGACTGGTCAGTAGGATCCATTTTCTTGCCTTTATTTTTTGTTTCCACACATCTAGAGTCTGTTGTTTTATTAATTTTCCATGGTATTTTAATTTACCTACTTAATTAATCTTCTACATTTGATCGAGGAATTTTAGTAGGTTTTCGTTCATAAATTCTCTCTTTTCGAAGAATATTTTGAGTACCAGTTTTTCTGCGGTTTCCTTCAGAAGATGTATTTTTTTAGTCGTTTTTATGTTTTCAGAAAATATTTTTACCGATGGCGAAGCAGTTAATACCAATATTTTGGTGCATAGTCTGATTTTGTATTAATTTTTTTTTTATTGCAGTTTCCGTAATTTTTATTGATTTATTCATAAAATTTGTTGTTTATTCTTTATAAATTAGGTTTTTTCATCATATTTATAGATTTCCTGGAAAAATAAATAAGTCTAATATATTGATTTGTATCTCTTTAATAATTAATTGTTTGTTGGTTAGGATATCATACCAGCAGAATTTATCAAGAATTGTTGGATAAAATTCTTGTACCTTGAATTTAAATAACGAGACACAAAACAATAAATCGATTTTAGACTTCTTACGCATTGACGTTGTTCTGTTATGGTAGTATAACATACATACTCTTTGTCTTTTGTGTTAATTCAGTAAGCTATTTTAGATTGGTTAATTTATTTATTAAAAACAGATAAGCTTTAATTTTACCATATTTACAGGTGAGTTCACGCACCTTTTCATGTAAAAGTTTTTGATATTTATTCGCTCGGATGGATTTTAAAAATAATATAAAGTTAAGATACAATATTCAATGTTTGTCGCATAGGTCAATATACTTATTTTTATAAAAATTAATTCTTTGTTATAATATGCAACAATATTTTTATTTGGGATATTTTAAATTACTTTTTTGATACCTTACTGCAGAATTGAATTGATTAATTTTCATACCATTTAGCTTGTCAAAAGAAAACTGTAATTGTTCTAGAAGGTTTAAAAAGAATTATTATTATTTTCCTTGTAATAATAACATAAAGTAAGGTCGTCAGGTTAATAAAATATATCATATCTGTTACGGGAAAAGGTTAGATTTTAAGCCTTATGTAAGTACCAGGAAAGTGTAAATGGAGCTTCACCCCAACTTTTTTTTATATACGCGGAATGTACTAAAATAATATTTTAAATAGATTTGCTAGGTAACAATTTTTTTTTTTTTTTTTGAAAAGAACTTTCTATCCTATAATTAATTGGCTAAACTTTTTTTTTAATTTAATTTTAAATTTAGTGATTGAGGATGCAAATTAAAAAAAAAAACATAATTTTTTTAAAGGGTAATTCCGTCTTTTTAAAAGCAGAATCTTGTGATTTATTCGCTAGCAATAAATTACAGCGAAGCATTTTAGCCAAAAAGACTTCATGAAGGAATGAAACTTCGGTGTATAAAGTAAGAAAAAAAATAAGTTTCATTAAATATATGTTTACACAAACACTATTTCACTATTTTCGAACATAAGTAAAAAAACCGACCTAGGTCGAGTGAGTAAAAATTATTATTGCTAGATTTTGTGTCGTCTGTCTCCTAACTAATGACCAGGAGTAAGCAGCGTTACAAAAATTAAAAAAAAAAAAAAACTTAAAATAAACCATTAAACATTATGTGTTAAGTTAATACTAAACCTGACACACAACGGCACAAAGGAATAAAAAAAAAGAAAGCTAACTCTTTAAAAACAATGTTAACATTATTGGATAATTTAATAAATTACGATGTTTCGTGATACTCGTTTTCTGTAAACTCAAGGACACAGTCCGCTGCTGACTAAGTAGAGGCATGTAGGGCTTTACAACAATACTACCCGATTGATTAATGTCTATACATTGCGTTTTATTTCCGTTTTATTTTGCTTTTTTTATTTACCGTATACATTATAACATAGTATATGAAAGTAATCACAGTCGTAATGCATTAAAACTAAGCAAATAACTTTCCATATAAAGTTTTGTTTTTTTATAAGTATGGCCTTTGTATTTCTTAAATAGAAATTCATACCCTAAGGAAAAATTTATTAAATACGCTATTAAAATTTTATTCACGTGTTTAATCTATTATATTATAATATAAATAAATATCTATTTTATGTTATAATATAGAAATATTTCATTAAAGAAATTTTTTTCAAATTTAGCTCAAATATTTCTTAATATGGGGCATTGATCGTATTATTTTTTTAAAGTTCATTAAGGGAAAGGGGGTATCGTAAAAACCCGATTTTGATTTTCTTCAGATACATTTTAAGGAAAACTTTATTAAAGTAAATTTATTACCTGTAATGAACTCATAAATAATCCAAAAAACATTTTTCAAAAAATCAATTACCCCTCTTAAGATATTAATATATGGTTTTTATTCTCTCCCTTGGGTTTAAATATTTTTCAAAGGTTTTAAGAAAATTTATTCTTCATATACAAAGCTACTGGTGGCCGACGGGAAGCTAGTGTATATTACACTAGCTCCCCGTGTATATATATATATATATATATATATATATATATATATATATATATATATACTAGACGATCGGGGACCTCCAGGACCCCGACCTGGAAAACCTCGGAACCGATTCAGGGGCTCCTCGGGAACACAGGACCTATCCCAGGGCCGCAGAGCTTACTTCAGTCGCCATTTTCGTCTAGGACGGAAAGGCGACTGCCCCTGGGTTCCATCCTCTGGAGCCCTGCAGTGTTCGTTATTCTCATGGTTGTGAGAACAATAGTGATAAATAATAATTGTAGTATTCAGGCTTTATAGAAACCTGAAAAAGAAACTAAATTACAAAATATAGAATAATAGTAATTATGGTAACAAAAGTAAACACACCTTTGACGACGAAAAATTCATAACATTTCTTTGCCATGGTTGCAGAAATACAATAATAAAGTAAAAGGATTAATCTATTTTCTCCAAAATGAATGTCTGTAATTCACAACTTCACCCTTTTTTGGGGATGAACATGAATGAATCTTCCCTGGCATAACATTATTGCATCATGCAAATCTGAAAGTAATTAGTCTGTTGGTTCTGATGCGATAAAAAACAAACAGACAAACTTCATATATATATATATATATATATATATATATATATATATATATATATATATACACACACAGTAATTCGGAAACAATGCGTTTCCGAATTACCGTTATCTGTTAGATCGAGAATGTACAAACGTTAGCCTTCAACCTACTAACAAATACTCTGAATTTTGAAAATCGGACGATTATTTGCAGAAATATTATAAGTGCACCCCATTGCACTTCCCAAAACAGCGCTTCAGGGGCACCCCGTTTGTTGCCAGTTGATGGTGATGATTGGTCTAGCCTCCCACGAAGTGCTCGCAACCTCATCAATCTCGCCTCACTCGCAGTCCCCTACGGGAAGCCCATTATTTTAAACAGAAATTTTTTAATATTATTTTATTTATCGTAGATTTAATTCTGTTATTTTGGTAATATTATTCAATTGACAGATTCGAATCATTCAGCTCAAATTCAGCTTACAGTGATAAAAACTTATAGTTCATTAATTCAATTCATTAAATTTTGCGCTTTAACCAGCAAATCTTCACTAAGAGAATATATATATATATATATATATATATATATATATATAAAACTGGCAGTCGTAAAGTTGTGCAATCCAAATTTTTCTGCTTTGTAGGAATGACAGTTATACTTGTAGAAGATATTTTAATTAGGGTAATTTTTTGTATGACAGAATAGTGTATGGTGCACTGCTAGATCACGCTTCTGGCACGGTAGAGAAAGCCTACTGGGTTGGTCTAGTGGTGAACGCGCCTTCCCAAATCAGCTGATTTGGAAGTCGAGAGTTCCAGCGTTCAAGTCCTAGTAAAGTCAATTATTTTTACACAGATTTGAATACTAAATCGTGGATACCGGTGTTCTTTGGTGGTTGGGTTTCAATTAACCACACATCTCAGGAACGGTCGAACTGAGAATGTACAAGACACTTCATTTACACTCACACATATCATCCTCATTCATCCTCTGAAGAATTATCTAAACGGTAGTTACCGGAGGCTAAACAGGAAAAAGAAAAAAGGGATACCAGTAGAGAAAATGGTCGTAAGCGTACCGATCATCAAAGTGTTTTAACTGATGACAGTCTACAAACGATAAATGAAACTTCTCTGTTCTAAAAAGTCTCTTCGAAAACTATCTAACCAAATTGGATTATGTTATGGAAACGTTCAAAAGGCTACTAAAGTTCTGAAATTACATCTGAACCTGATTAACGTAAGTAATCAGCTTTAAATCAGTTTAGCTCTGGTGGCTTAAAGGGTCTAATAGATCACCTTCAGAAGTTGCTTGACTTGCTTTCAAGATTCGTCTATACCGAAACTCTCGAATGTGGTTTCTATCATCAATGACCATCCTCAAAAGTAAATTTTCAGGATGGGCAAAGTAAGCAATCCGTTGTATAACGGGGTGTATAATTTCAATTAGCTCTTCTGGCAAATACCTTATCGTTTAAATGATCTGATAAACATGTTTTAGACCGTCAATAAAATTCTTGCTTACCTTAATGGTAAACCACATAGGCATATATGACTTTAAAATATAGGTGACACTTTGTATCATATTTGCAGAAGGAATCTTTACATTAACATTTAGACGCAAAATTCTGTTAGTGGTAGTGAGCCATCTACAGTGTGACATAGGGCCAGAGTCATGAATTGATAAATCTTCAGAACAGTACCCTGATTGGATGATTTTTTTAAAAGCTAAATCTTTTCCTATTGGTCCTGAATAAGCTATTGGGCCTGTTGCCATACCATCAAAGTGGTAAAAATCGTGGCGGAATGAAAGTTCATTACAATGAGGAAGACAAATATTCCATTGCAGAGGTCTTCCCACATACAACTCAATTTGGCAAATTACACCAGTTGTCCAATCAGTGTTGGCAACAGTGCGATCAGACCCAATCAATTCTAATTCGTTAAGTGATAAGGTATTTTCTGAAAGATAGGAAGTAATACTGTTGCTACGTCAATTTCTGAGCTCGTAGAGTGAGTAGTGTGTCCTATGTAAATTGACCCTGGCTCCTGAATTAAAAAGTAATGTTCCTCTATAGAAGTTCTGCGAAAATATTTTCCGTCAGACTTTTCAATAAACAATGTAATATCCTTTCTCCCGTCAAAATAGAGGCAATAAACTTTTACAATTGATTTTGCAGATTGGCTCGCAAACTATATTTTTCTTTTCGGACATTACTCTTGTCTGCATCACAGGAAGTATCTGATTCGGTAATCAACCCCACGTCCTGCAATACAATTGAAGCAATAGCAGCAGTTGCAGGTTCAGACACACTATGACGGTCACTAGTTACAGCTGTAGTTTTTAATGAAACTCTCGTCTTCATTGTGGTTTACCCGATGAAGTTGAAGGTTGTGGTACAAATTCTTGGTCAGTGTCGTCAGAAACTTCTGAATCACAAACTCCGTGTGTTCTTCATCGTTTGCGTAAATCTGAGAGTTCAGATCGTTTTCTTTCATAATATTACCGCTGTTATCTATCAGCAATTCTTTTTCTTTCTTTCACGTCCGAAGACCCGATTTTCCCAATGCCGTATTTTCTCTGCAAGTACATAAATCGTAACTTCAGGGCACGAACGTTTTTCTTTTTCACATAGGCAGTTAATACTTACTGGACACACATGCATCTGGAGTTCTCTTGCAAGTACAGTCAATAGCAATAATTAGATATTTGCATGCAGCGATGTCAAAAAGAGAGGAAACCTTCTTTTTAAATTCGTGAAGTCTCAGTTTGAATGTTGGTTTGTTTTTGTCACGACTGCATGATTCTCTGAGCTTACAATACGATTCATAATAAGCGTTAATGAACTGGACCACTCTGTTTTCCGTCACAGTTGGGATGGAAGCTTTGTCATACTATAACTATCTCAAACAATAATTAATTTTGTGTGCAAATGTTGCGGCTACTTTTGAAAAGGACACATTCTTGTTGTTTGTTTCAACAGCCAAGTTAAAAATGTTTTGATGGCAACAGCGGAGAACATCCTCATGTGTTGGTAGCTTGTTTTTTTACAAGTTTCGCGGGTGATAAAATATAGGGCATTCGAAATCCTTTCTAGTTATTACACCTACGATTAACTTCCTTGGCACATACATCAAAGCAGTAATGCACGTGCAATCACAAACACTTAATAAAAAAATCACACGTTGACGACTTAAATTGACAAGAAATCAATCACGTACTATGACAGGAACAATACCACCTCTGAGGCCTTCTGCAGAGTGACAGTTGACAATAAAACACAAAATGGCGGACAGCAAGCAGATGCGCGCACACATGCGTCTCGTCATATCAAGACCAAGGTCACTGCGGTGTTAGTCACTGTTTGATGCAGTTGTGTTATCAGTTCGCATTAAAATATTACAATTATTCTAGAACGCTTATTTTCTAAGCACTTTTAGGTAATTGATTATCACTACAGCGTCTAAACTCTATTAGTTTAAGAAAGTAATAGAATTTAAAACTTTGAAATTTTCTAAAATCACCAATTTAATACATTTTAGACAGCGATGCGCGACCAAAAGATATCATATAAATATAATTTATATATATTTAAGTTATTTTAACATACTTGGAGAAATGTTTATGCAATATTTTTGTTGTAGTCATACCGTCCTTACATATTTACAAAAGATATTGAAATTTATGATTTTTACCGGTTTTGTCGAACTTTATCGGCAATACGCGACCGGAAAGATATAAAAAACTTATTATTTTTTTTCTTGTCTGTACCAACGGCAACTTTTGCGCCTATAGCACTGGAAAAAAAATGTTTTCGAATCACCCTATTAAGCAACTTGGTTAAGCTTAACCTACATGAATATTTTTAGAACTATAAAAAATATATGTACAATATATTTTTTTGGCTCTCTTTTAAATATCAAAAAAAAAATGTTATTCTATTTTTCTTCATCACTTAAAAGGGTATTAAAACTAAAGCAGCTTTACTTTCATAGAAGTTATAATTTATATGTTCAATATTTTAAATAATTCTCTTCTAAATTAATAATTTTTTTTTTTGTTAGGAATCACTTCTTTAAACACACTTCTTTCATAATTTTTTTTGGTACAATGTAAGGGGCACCTTTTAACCGGCGTAGCCGGGAAAGTCTTGCAAAACGTTTTTTATTATACATATCCAGTTTTTTTTATTATAAATTTAATATAAAAAGATAGACTGAGGGAAAGTAAAGCGTTTTGGAACTTTCCGAAATTTACATTTTATGCCAAACTAATTTACATTTTGCATATTAAAAATAAAATGTAAAAAGAAAATTACGAAAAAATTAAATATTATTTTTTTAAATTTAATATAGAATAACAATGGGTAAGTATTAATTAATAATATACTTTATTTTAACAAATAATTATTATTCAAAATGTAAACGTCTGTTATTTTATAACTCATAAATATTCTTTTTATGAAATCTAAGCTATGTTACGAAGTCAAGAAGTTTGCGGAATTTCAAAACAGCAGCTTGTGGCCAATGTAGTTTAAATTTCCTACCTTTTACTAATTTAATTTTAATAAAATTTACGTCATGTTAAAATAAATTTAACTCTCAACCTGTCAGTTAGAATTTACGAACTTTTAACAATATCTGTACTTATAAAAAGCAACTTGTTCTGCGACTGACTGATTGTTTATCAACGCCCAGCAAAAACTACTGAAGGAAAATTGATAAACATTTGTATACATGTTCCTGTTATGGTGTAAGTACGCATTAAGAAAGGATTAATTGAAATTCCGAGTTTAAAGGGTTAAAATGGGGCAAAAATGAAACCTAAAATTTTTTTTAATATCTCGGTCTCAAATCAACCTGATTTGTTGTGTATGACGCAAAGAACCATATAACGCGGGCGAAGCTGCGACGAGGATGCTAAAAATTACGATTAATAAGGCTCAAGGACAATGTTTGAAGTTGGCAAGCATTGACTTTAAAGGGTTTCTCTCACGGAAAATTTTATATGACTTTTTTCCCTCTCCCTGGGCCGGACCCAGAATTAAGTATAACACAACCAATGAGAGTGTCCATATACTCATAGGCCTCCACACCTACCGGCTATGTAATCCGGCATGACAGGTCGGCTCATCGGTCGGATCTTTCCTCCGTGCCTGCCTTTAAGTTCCAGAGTAAGGTAACCAGGCCCGACTATGTAGTTCCTGGGCCCCACCCCAGAAGCCAGGAATCGGTCTTTACGCCAGCGCCTCTAACGGAGACGAAATGACTCTAACGGAGTCCCGGGGCAGCCCCGCCGGAACTCGGTCTTTTTCAGCGCCTGGGGTTTGGAGACCCCGAGCCTTATCACCACCGCCCATCCGCGCAAGCACGTACGAGCGGTAGTTCCGCAGGGGCTGTCCATCATCCCCTCGCTTCTCGTGACGACTCACATAGATCATCATCGTGACGACAACATCCCTCAGTCCGGTGGCCCTTCATGCCACATATCGCGCATGTCGTAGACGCTGTACAACCCGTCCGACGGTTTTCCAGCTTCCCGAAGTTGTAACAGAGCTGCGATCTGTCGGTCCCCGTACAAACCGCAGAAACGGGGTGCTACACGCCGAAACGTGGCCCCACGGCCACGTTCTCCCAGATGACCACCCTACAATGGACCCATCCGATTTTGATCCGCCCTTCCGTCATACGTTTAGCCGCTCGGTACGTTGTGATATTCGTGACGTTTTAATTTCTCCGTAAGCGGGACGTATGGATGTTATCCAGACCGTCAGTCGCCCCAACAACAGCTTCTACAGCGTCGTGTATCTCTCGATCAGTTGTATCCGCATCATCCTTAACATGCACAACGGCCCGTTGAGAGCCCCGAGACTTTATACCAACGCGTAAGTTTGTAAATACCTATAAATGTAAAATATATAGGTATGGTAAAAACAGCCGGCCTCCGTGGTACGGGTGGTAGCGTCTTTCATCCGGAGGTCCTGGGTTCGAATCCCGGTCAGGTATGGCATTTTCACACGCTACAAAAATTGTCGATCATCTCATCCTCTGAAGCAATAACTACGGTGGTTCCGGAGGTAAAAAAATAAAAAATGAAGATATTATAAAAACATAAATACAATATGTTGGTATAAAACTGCGATTGTTACTGGTGTTTGGTTTTTTAAACGTATGTTAGAATTTTTTTATTTTATTAAGTAATTTAACTTTTTATATTTTAATTATTAATTTTATTTAATTAGTTACATTTAAATTTTACATTTATTATTGCAATGTTTTTAGTATAATTTCATTAAAACTAAAAAAAAGGTAATCTTATTAATATATTAATACATACTGAAACATATCCAAGTATATTCCTAATGCCCTCCGTAAGACCGTAAATCGTTAACCGTGGAACTAAAATGTGCTAAAGAAAGCATTTAAAAAGTAACAAATTTTATTTAAAAATTTTATAAAGAATTATTATTAGAGATTGTCAGTTTATTTAATAGAATTAAACACCATTTTATAACATTCTAACAACGATAGGCAGTCAGCACGCAACGGAGTTCATTGATAGTCTTTTCCAGAGTGGGATGAGGGAGGTCCCTACTTTAAATCCAAAGTGACAGCTCTAACGTGGTTCTATTACCGAGTAAACTCTATTAAAAAAAAAGATTTTCGAGTGGTTCAAGTAGTTTATTTGTACATCTATGATCACAGTACCGCCGATTGCCAATAGTGTCATTCTCGTAACCGATAAGTCTCGGGTTTGATTTCCCGTGTCGTTTTTTTAACTTTTATTTATTTTTTATAATTTTATAATAATAATAATAATATTTATTTTAATTTTTATAACGTCTTCTGCAATCTTAGTATGATAATTTTTATAAAAATAAACTATAACTTTTAATTATAAATGAGTATTTCTCGGTTGGATATTATAATAAAAACAGAAGCACAAAATATTGAGATCACAAATAAATCACTACATAGATGATATTTTAATTACGTAGTTTTGTAGTATTTTTTTTGGTGAGAACTATACTCCTCTTTTTTAAATTTGTCAAAAATTTAATGACATCATTTTCTAGATATAGACATTTTTGAGGCATTCTCTTAGAATTAATGTTGAGCCAGTCCGTAGATAATAATCAAAATACAAGCCAACACAACTATGAATGATACATATGAACACATTCTATGAAAGTTGTATAACTTTTTTGTGTTTTGCAATCAAGAGAGGTCTTGAAAAGTCGAAATTTACCAGAACCCCGATACCCAAAATTTTGGCTGATACCTATACTATCACCTTAAAGCTATGTTACCAGTAAAGTAAACATCTGATGTGGACATCACATGACTTCTTTGTACGCCTATTAAATTACATATACACATTTTGTTTTTTAAATGAGAAGTACATAAAACTTTATTTCAATAACTTTTGACTTTTTTTCATATTTTTTTTTTTAATTGTTATTATTGAATTATTATTTATTGTAATTTTTTTTACAATCAGAGGTTAATAATTATTAATAAACCAATATATTTGAATTAAAAAAAAAAAGTTTAAAAAAATAAACTCGGATTCGAACCGATGTGCCTTCCTCTTGTAAGATCCAAATATTTTATTATTAAAATTTTATTTGGTTGTAACTTTGGAACCAATGAAAATAAGTACCAATTACGAAATATCGTTGGAAAGCTCTCAATGACGGCTTATTGCTGCCGTTAAGAAAAAGTCAAAAACCCAAACAATTTGGATTTTGGGCTTTTTTGGCGACTTTTGGTCAAGTCGAATGCAATAAAAAAAGCAGGTGCACAACTAAACTCATTTTTGAGTTATGCGAGATATATACCTGCGTACGGACGTCACGCCGGAACTAATGAAAATGGATTCAGGGATGGTCAAAAATGGATATTTCCGTTGAAATCTGAAAAACGAAATTTTTCGCCATTACAATGTACAAAGAAGTAAAAAGGAATAAAATATTTATATATATAAAAGTGCAATTTTGGTAGAAGTAGAAAAATCAAAAAGCCGATGGGGGTTTATCTAAAATTCATAAAAAAGCTTAACAACAGATTTGAGGAAATTAAAATATTCGTCTATTCGGGCATTTCATTACTATCAGTAAAGACAATTATGTTTTCTAGTTTGGATCTTCAACGCCATGCCGCGTAACAAGCAGAAGTAAGTTGAGTGAAACGCACTACCGTTCGATATGACGATGATTAAGCGGTAGGGGTAAAGGTAAAGGTACACCTATGTTATTCCGCTCTGTATCTCTATTAAGTCTGCAACAAATAACCTAACCTCTCCTTGACAAAGCTCTGGCACCCTACGTGCTTTGTCTACAGTTTAATCACCTTATAAAAGTATTTTAAATTTATACTAAAATTCTAACTTATTTTTATTTTTTTTCAATCTCTTTTTCTATTGCTTTCTATTGAAGTTACCGTAAGGATTTGCAGTATCCAAAAATACTAACTATATGATTTATAATTTTTTATTTTTTTATTCAATACAAACTTACATAGGAAATTTTCTTCCGTTTTAATTATTTCCTGTTAGCATCCCCCGTCTCGGCTTCGCCCACACTGTATGCGTATAGAACTTGGAAATATTAATCTTTTAGTAATTGTGTATGAACTATTGCTCTCAGATTATCGCAGTTCATAACTTACCGGATGAAATAAAATATTTATATAAAGGATATGTTGCCAAAATCAAAGTTTAATGAAAACAGGAGGATATTTAAGTTGTTCAAAAACTACTTGGTCCCCGGCGCACCAAAGTTAAGGATTTACTACAATAGCCACTACTTGAAAAAGTGGCTAGAAACCATTCCATTCCATTTTTTTTTTTTTTTTGGCATTGTAGTGGTTACATGTTTTCGATGTGAATATCTTTAAAATTCAAATATCAGTTTCAAAGTGATAATCAAAAGCTGGTTTGAAACCTAACATATTTCTCAAAGATTGAACATGATTTTGAGCCGAGCGTTTCTCTTCAAGTCTTTGAGAACGTTCTGGCGTAGATTCACGTTGTCTACAATCGTAAATTCTAATAGTCTTAGAAGTTCTTCTTCCTATTGGTGACCACGCTGACCTAGGCTTTATGAAAATATTTTTTTTTTTTTTAACCTCCGGGTTCGCTGTTAAGCATTTTTTTCTGCAGAGGATGAGATGAATGTCTTTTTAGCGTGTGAGAAAAATGCCATGCCTGACCGGGATTCGAACCCAAGACCTCCGGGTGAAACGTGGCTACTACTCGCGCCACAGAGGCCGGCATGAAAATATTGATACTAAATAGTCGCGTCTGTGCCAATTATATAGCTTATCCTGATACAACTTCTTAGTTCAGGATATAAAAATTTGCTTTTCTCGTGTAAGGATAAGTTCTCGCGGGTGGCCGTCAGATTAAACAATGACATTAAATTTAGTAAAACACATAATTTTCTGAAGAAGTCGATGTTGATATCGGAATTCAATATTTCTCAAAAAGAAAAAAAATTGGTTAAATATGTATACAGCTGTCATACCCTTTAATTTTATTATGAAAAGTAATTTGTTTTTACTTATATTACGATAATAATACAAACTGATGTTTCATAGGCAATGACATTAAATTTAGTAAATCACATAACTGTCTGAAGAAGTCGATATTGTAATACACAACGATCTATATACACAATTACATTCAATTTAATAAAAGAAGTTCTAGGTTATTTATTTATTTATGTTTTTTTATCTATGATTTATATAGTAGTGAGATTAATGATTTCTGAACAAAGGTAAACATTCCGGGGTCATAAGAAAACTGCAATTAAAATTTCGTGTTGTTCTGTAGTTTTTGTGGTTATCGGGAACAAACGAAAAATCGGTTGTGAATATATATATATATATATGTCACACCCTACTAAAGGGTATTTTTCTATCACTCTTAGCTTAGTACCGGAATGTACCGATAACTAGCGGAAAATCCCGATTCGTTAGTACATGTCTCGTGATAGTCAGGTGTATGCTTGTATTATTGTACACCGATATATCGCATATATATATAAATATATATATCCGAGTTTCGAACCCGGAACCTCCGGATGAAAGCCTGAAAATAATAATTCTTTTAATTAATAAAACAACAATTTTAATTTAATAAATCTTTTTAATGAATCCTTTAATTTAACAATCCTGCGATAGCTGTCCATTAGCCATGCCCATTTCCATTTTCCTCTATTCCCAGCTAAAATTTGAGTTCCGGTTAACTCCCATTTCCTTTAAAATCGCCTATAATTTTTATTTTTTTATTCCCGGCTTATCTTTTCAAATGCCAATGACCCTTTTAGTTTTGTCTTAAATAATTTTTCTCCTCTTTCTATATATTCCAAATAATTAGGTTTCTCATTCTACATTTTTTTTTTTTTTTATTATAGTACATTTTTTAATATTTTTTCAGTTTTCTCGTAATCTATACATTAATTCGTTTTACAATTTTCTCCATACTTGTATTTTTACTGTCTTCAGCTTTTTCTCCTATTAAGAAAAAGAATGGTTATTCCTTTTTAATAAAAATAAAGACAGGATTACTAAGAAATATACAGGTTTCACATCCTTTCATATAGAACTACACTCCAAATGTAACACTTCACAATATCCTTTTACAATTCTAACTCCAGCTTAACCACATCATAATTGTTCCTTTTTGTTAAATGCTTTTTTAGCAATTGATTTTCATGTTTTTATTTCGCTTTCACTTGTTTAGGCTTTCGTACTCGGTACCGAAATGTCTGTACTGTTTTACTTGTTCTACTTTTCTACGTACATCTCTTATCCTTATCGCTTAATATTACTTATCATCATTTCTTTTGTTTTTTTCTTAACCTCCATTTTCATTCCATATTCCGTCATAATGTCTTATATTTTTGAGATTATTTATTGAATGTCCTGCAGTTCATTTTCTAAAAAATTGAATTAATTTTCTTTCACAGCAGTTTTTTTTTTTCATATCTTCAATATAAATATTACCAACAAGGTTGTTGGTAGGGAGCACTTTTTGCCTTACTCGTCTTCCTAGATCAAACGTCTCACTTTGTGGTTCGTAATCAGAATCAGAATCGAATCACAAATGGGTTTATTTCTATACCAATTTTGCTGATTCCGGTTTAATTCTTTAGTTAACCTTCTATCTTTACTTTCCACTGTATACTTTGGTTTATCCCATTTCATACTTTTTTCATATCTATAAAATATATACTCTTTCCTTTACGTCTTTTTATGTACCTATCAACTAGTAAATTATAATTATTAATAAAAACAAAATTGTGAATCCAATTTAAATCAAGTTCATGTTTAATTCAGAATTGTGACGTTGCTATTTTGGAGGTTAATAGTAAAATTTAATAGTTTAATTAAAGCCAAACAAAGACTATTGATTTTAAACTAACCCATCGTACAAAGTTAATTAATTCAGTTCTTTTAAGGCTTCGTGCCGTATAATATTGTGCGTCTATGTATGCGAGCGAAATAATTACACAATATGAACAAAATCTTAAACAAGAAGCCATTAACAAAATGTGTTACTCCAATGTAATTTATCCACCGAATATTTATTTTATGTTAATACAAAACAACAATAACACGTTACGCCCTAAGTTGATATTATTCAGTTTTCAATTAGTATTAAGTGGTAATATAAATAATAACATTGTTGTTGTTTGTTGTTTGTAACCAAAGTTTTAGTTTATAATCACGGTAATGGATAAATAATTAACCTTTTAGTGATTTACTATTTTTAGTGAAAGTTAACTTTAGTGTTTAACTTTCAGTCTAATGTCATAGTTATAATAGCTTTAACAATAATTTAATAATAATGTAGAAATGCATTTTCTTCAAACATAATTTTATTACCTCAATTTTTAGTTTATACAGTGACAAAAATGTGTAGAAACTAACGATGCACGCGTCTTCACTCAAGTGAATTTCTCCATTCCCATGGATCTTTTAAATTTTAGGGATGCGCTCGCTGACATTAAATTCATGGATTTTCGAAAACTTCCTAATATTTCATTCCTGCATTTAAAATATTAGTTACTTTTAACATTAAATTAATCAACATATTGTAATTAAGAATAATAAATATATTTGTTACTTCTATATAATATGTAGAAATTAGATTTAATAAAATAATCGATTTATGTGATGTTAGTATCAATGTAATAAACTAAAATAAAAAACATAAATCCCATATAGAAAATATAATTTACTATAAATTACTCTTTATCATATGATTTTATAGTTTTTTATTTCGCCAATAATTGGCAGAGCATGTAACGTATCGAATATAATTTGCTTTCATACGCGTATGTATATATTTACATATTTAAATCGCACCGTAGAATTATATAGACGTTGAAAATATTACCAGACCGAAAATACGAGCAAATAATAAAATAAAGCTAGAGCGGACGCAAAAGTAAGTCGAGCACAAAGTAAAAATGGTTTGCATCGAATTTGAATGAAAAAACGATGAAAAATGTGGACTGAAATCGTCTGTTAGAATACAACAATTATTCATTACATATTGAGATTTAGAATTTTCATACAAACTTTTGGTCCGCCCGAAAAACAAAAGAGATAATTAAAAATAACCCATTTAAAAACTGTTTTAAAAAATTGGTTACACACATACGATAATATTAAATTAAAATTGTAATAAAAAAATTGTTTATTATTATTCAGAAAAAGTAATTCAAGTCAATTATTAAAATAATTTCATATTATAATATGTAACTTACTGTTATTATATGGAAATTAACAGGAATATTTTTTTACTAACATCAAAAAGAAATTGTAAATTTATTCAAATTCAAATTAAATCCTAATAGACTGAAGAAATTTGTCAATTATTTTTTTAACAACTTCACTTAAATAAAATACCATCAATTCTGAATAGTAATTTGAATCATTGTCACATGGTATAGTCAAAAATGTAATGCAACGTTACGCGGTAATTATCCGAGAAAAGCCAGACTGAGAAAGCGATGTTTCTGGAACAATTCTGAGAATCTAACCCGTGAAATGTTTTTTTTTAGATTTTGAGTGTTTCAGTTTACTTGAAGTATTAATATTATTTTTATTTTTTACTTCAAAGATGGACCACTGAATGTGAAAATAGGAGGAGAAAAGATTATGGAGGTAGAAGAATTTTGTTATTTGGGAAGTAGAATTACTAAAGATGGACGAAGCAGGAGCGATATAAAATGCCGTATAACACAAGCGAAACGAGCCTTCAGTGAAACTTGGACAATCGGAGTATCTGAGAAGAAAAGATTAGAAGCTTTTGAAATGTGGTGCTATAGGAGAATGTTAAAAATCAGATGGGTGGATAAAGTGACAAATGAAGAGGTATTGCGGCAAATAAACGAAGAAAGTAGCATTTGGAAAAATATAGTTAAAAGAAGAGACAGACTTATAGGCCACATACTAAGGCATCCTGGAATAGTCGCTTTAATATTGGAAGGACAGGTAGAAGGGAAAAATTGTGTAAGCAGGCCACGTTTGGAGTATGTAAAACAAATTGTTGGGGATGTAGGATGTAGAGGGTATACTGAAATGAAACGACTAGCACTAGATAGGGAATCTTGGAGAGCTGCATCAAACCAGTCAAATGACTGAAGACAAAAAAAAAAACTTCAAACGAAAATTTATCTATGTAGAATTTAGTTTTTATCCCCTGAAAGTCTCTCTATATTCTATAATATTTTCTATTCTTTCAACTTAACAGCCTTAGCAAATTTTTTATAGTTAATTTTCTCTAAATCATTTTTTTATCAGGGTGAAGATATTTCAGGAATTGAGGTACCTGTTCTGTAAGTGTAAATAATAATTTTTTTGTTTTTTGTATTAACTAATCATAATAATAATATATGTATTTAACTGTAATTTAAGTCACATAAGTTTAGAATATCATAAAACGGGATTTTATTTTCCAAAAAAATGTCAGTTGATTAAACAAATAAATCTAGAGTATTTTAAAAACCTGGCAAAGGATTACATGTCACTTTCCCGTTAACGCCGATCAAGTTATAAATTACCCTACACAGGCAAACTTACTGGCTTCGCCGCTAGGTTTTTACAATTCAGTAATTTAAAGTCTTATTTATATTTTCATAATAAACGTTTAAATACATTTAAAAAAAAATTTCCGAATTTTTTTAAATTTTGGTACCGGAAGAGGCATGATTTAAGTATAAAAATTATCAAATTTCAAAGAAAAAAATTGTTGATTTTGGGGGCTCTCTTATTCTACGGAGGCAATTTAATATTTTTTTTTAATAAAAATTTAAATTTTTTATCAAGTTATAAAAATTTGTCGACGTGGACATTTTTAGTCAGTTCGATTACAATCATAAGGGAAGCTGCACAACTAGATGTCACAGCAGTCCTAAATCCAAAATTTCAACATCCTACGGCTAATCGTTTTTGAGTTATGCGAGATAAATACGTACGTGCGTACAGACGTCACGCCAAAACTAAAAAAATAAATTTAAAAAAGAAAATTGTTTAAAAATATTGAAAAAGTGTAACTTTTTCATTGCAATCATAAACGTTTTTATGATTGTAATGAAAAAATTTGCTTCTTATTTTGGGTTCGAGGTATATTATAAGGGCCAAAATTACTATTGCCTTTAAAGTGACAAAGAAAAAATAATTAAAATTATAATACAGCCAAAAAACAGAATATTACATTTTTTAGAAGTGGGTGTTTACGCCAGTGCGTAAAGCAGTTATAAGTTTATTCAACTGGTTTGGCATTTGATTTATTTTCATCTCAAATTTAACAATATTTTGATGTAATGAATATTTCAATTATAAATAAGGAATTTTTCATACACTGAAATTTATGCGTTACATTCAACGTATATATAAATATATGCTCAGTTGATTTTTATTTATGACTTTTGTATTGATTATTTATTAAGATTTAACTCTGTATTATTTCATGTGTATAATGTTTAAATAAAGAATAAAATAAAAATAAAAAAAAGAAGAACGAAACGTAAACATATTACATTCACTCGGCTTCTGATGACTCACTCGGCTCCTGATGATTCACTCGGCTTCTTCGGATGCACTCGGCTTCTATCGACATCACTCGGCTCTTTACAGTTCACTCGGCTCCACCTACACTTTATAAGCCGGCTCCCCACTAGAGTCAGGTCATTCTTCGGCAGCCTCTCGTTGTGTGTTTTACTCTCTCAGCGTCTCTCTCTCTGACCATCGTCTCTCTCAGACCATAGGCTCTCTCTCTCTCTCTCTGGCCATCGTTTCCGATCATCTCTGACCATCGTTCGTCGCCTTTGTGTATTCATATTCGTCGCCTTTGTGCATTCGTATTTAGTGGTTCAGTTGCTACAAACCAGCCAAATTTATCAAAGCAGAATCTTTTCAAACTGGTTATTACAAATTTGTGATGCTCCGTATTATTCAATTTCTAGTAACAAAGTGTTACCTCTGTATTTTCTGATACACCACTGTAGATTACGCCAAGGATAAACTGTATCTATATATGTGTACTTTAATTCACGAGTTCATTTTTTACAAAATAATGTGTGATTAAGGCAAATTAAAATTATTCATTATTTATTATATTAAACAGTTTTGTTATTAGTAAAATTAGTGAAATACTCAATTAATTGTACATTATGAATTTGAAATTCAAGATTGGCTTAAAAAACCATTTCTTCATTCAAGTGTAGTGATGAAAGGTGGCTTAGATAAAGGCTGTGTTATTATTTTTCATGTGTGACATATTTTATATGTTTTTAATGATAACTATTATTGATAATATTCTGGTTGTTCATTAAAAGTCTTGTTTAAAAGTCAGTTGGGAGGGTAAATTACGTTTTTACTTGAAATGTTTTTAAATACTAACTCTATCATTTAATTTAATTTAATTTTTTAAGTGCAGAGATTAATTCTTATTTATTCATGAACTGAATTCATGTTACTTTTCTTAAATTAATCTAAAGAAAATAATCCCTGAAGTGAAATTATGATTTTGGACTTCTTTGGAATTAATATTGGGATTTGTGCTAGTAATATTTATTGCTTTTGTATTCCATCTTGTAGTGTGAATGATAATGTATTTAGTTACATAAACTGTTTTTAGACTCGTATTTAATACAAAAGATTTTCAGAACGATTAATTGAAAAATGAATATTTATGTATTTGTCATTTAATATTATAACAGATATGTTGATTCAGCTGATATCCTTTTATAAATACTGTACAGGATTAAGTTAACTTTATTTTGTAATTTCATTTAATTTTTTAAGGTTATGATTTAAAGAAAAGGTTGAAAGTTGTTTTTCATTCTGTTAAACATAAAGTCCAATTTTCTTTTGGCAAAAAAGAACTATTTGTAATTTTATTTTTGCAACTTTCCCCAACAGTGGGGAATAATTAAAAAATAAAAAAATCATTCTAAAAATATTCTTATATAGGTTAAGCTTAACATATTTGTTTACTTAAACAAATATGTTATAATATATTGTTATATATTGTATATATTGTTATATAATATATGTATAATATATTGTTTACTTAAAGTTTTCTCTAAATCTAATGTCTCCTCTAATAAAGAATAAAACATAAAACTTTTCAAAAGAACGTTTCTCCATTTCAGGTCTGGAGTCTATAATTTAAAAAAATAGCAGAAATATTTTGATGCCCTATATATGATGTATGAACTTTAAAAAAAGGCTTTTTAATATTTAAACATAATCTATATATATAAAAATGAATGTTTGTCTGTCTGTATGTCTCTTATGCCTTCCTAAACCGTTCATCCGATAGCAATGAAACTTTGGGGATTGATTGGACGCATGCCAGGGAAGGTTTCTGAATTAGGTTTCTTAGACCCGCTAGGTGGCGCTGGCGTCGAGATATTTCGAAAAACTCTATTTATGGTCCGATTTGGTTCATATTCAGAATATGAATATTAGTTACGTAAAAAGAGATATTTTTGCAAAAACTATACCCGCCAGGTAAGGCCGGTGTCGAGATATTTACGAAACAGACAAACAAATATGCAAACAGACTTTTTTATTCTATATATATATAACAGACTTTTTACTCTATATATATAAAAGGCATGTTCGTATGGTTGTCCGCAAAAGACCAAAAACTAATGGACCGATTTACGCGGGAGAAAAAGGGGAAAATGGAAAACAGGGGAAAATGTGGAAAGAGAAAAGGAGAAAACGGGAAAGGGTAAAAAGGAAACTTGGAGAGTGGCGAGGGAGAGGTTGGAAAGGGAAAAGGGGAAGGAGAATAAGTGAACGGCAAAATTTGTGAAGTTCAGTTTTTAATTTTTAATTTTTTTATTAAATTTTAAATTCTGTTCATTTATACTCCCTCTCCCCCCACTCCCCCCTCACTCTCTCTCTCTCTCTCACACGGCCGCTAACAAACTCAACCGAGATTTTCGGACGAATTAGTTTTAAGGAACAATTTGAAAGTGATTGGCACAAATTTATGGCAGTTATCGTGTCTACAAGAAAGTGAATACATATACTTTTGAGCTGACGGTGGTTTTGGGGTCTGAGGGATGTGAAACGCGAAGATATGTCGAAGTTTTCCCGAAGTTGAATCATGGTACCCATTACAATAGGTAGCTTTCTTATAAAATCTACCTAAAAGGCTAAAACCATTATACTTTACTAAAAGAAAAATATAGTTTCCGTGATACCTCCGTGTCCGATGGGTCCAAAATCACATGATTTTATATTTATGCCTAAAACGTTTTTGATCATCGGGTTTTCGAGAAATAAACAAAAATGTTTTTAGAAATAATGTTGAATATTCCTTATCTGTATAATACAAAAATTAAAAATGGTGAAAACTACCCTTCTACCTTTAATTTTGTCCAAAATTTAATTCCATCATAACCCTATAAATATAATTACTTTTTAATCATATCTTTTTTTTTCTTTTTTCGTTTCAGCTAGGCAGAGTAATTAAAAAATTTAGGAACATACACTTATACTTATATATCTTCTGGAAAATTCTGTAATTTTTTTTGTTTATTCTGTAGTAAGGAAATTATGAAACATAGTCATTTTCAAAAACCTGGATCAAAAAAATGTTGGCCGATCGCTGTACTTCCACTTTATAGCTATGTTACTTCATCAGTAATATCCGGGAAAGTAAAAACTGCTAACTGGTTTGCTGGTAGAAAATATGTCTTGAGCTTATAAACACAGAATACATAGAAAAAGATATTTTCCTCTTGAAGAAGGAGTATTTCATCTAATATCTGAGTTAAAGTGTAACGAAATCCTAATAAAATATTATTTTATAATTTAAAGGTTGCTTATTCGAATCCAGTTTAAATTTTTTATCCTAGGATTACTCCAGATAATCCAGCTGAATAGATGTTCTGTATTTTCACGCAGAATTATTAATATAACAAAAATAGTCAAGTTAGAAAGTTTGTTAAAATGAAAATTATAATTTAAACTACAAAGTATATAAAAACGATTATAAAAAGTCCATTCTAAATTAGAAATAATTTTTAATGCTCCACAATCCACGAGAGGAATTTAATAAAAAGATGGTAGAAAATGTTTTCTGAAAAAAATTTGAATCCAATTAAAAAACAACCTGCATCATAATCGAATCATTAATTTTTAGTATATCAGATTTAAACAAAAAACTAAACAGGTTAGTGTTGCTGATAGTCTTTTATAAATATTTTAATTTTGTAATTTTAATCGTATTTTATTTTAAGATAATTGAGATCTAGATAATAGTTATTTTTAATATTCTACGAGATGATTACGTGGTTATGAGGTGAAGATCTTGGTCACACTCAACTCACTCTTGCGGTAGAGTTATTGATTAATCTAACCTACTACAACCGCTAAAGACTTGGTGTAACAAAAGTTGTTATTATGAATTGTACTACTTTTAGCTGGACTTGAATTCTGCAGTTCATTTACAAAAATTATTATAACAGATAGTGTCATAAGAAAATTATCATTTTAATTCGTTTTTTAAATTTGGAAAAATTCAATAATTAAGAGAGGGAGAGAAATGAAACGATTAAAAAAACGGTAATCAATAAATAAAATATATATTGTATTTTTCTTTAAAAGAAATATTAATAGTAGTAATAAAACGTTTTCTCCAGTTTGAACAGATAAACAACCGCAGGAATGAACAGTTTTGGTATGTTATATAACATCAGTAAAATTCAGATATTGCCAAAAAATAACCATAACCTACCGCTCCTGCCACTGCTCCGCTTATATAAGCCCTATAAAAACCACAACTTCACTCACTCTAAACATTACCGTTATTCTAAACCAAATATTCAAACAACTGTTATCTTCTATGTTTACAAAGTATCCCGCGGAAAATGATTATTTTGTTATTTTAGTTATTAAAAAAAAGATCTGATGTGGACTTCACATGACTTCCTTGTACGCCAATTAAATTACATATACACATTTTTAGTAGATAAAATTTTATTTCACTTATATCTTCTGATTTTTTTATTTTTTCTTATTATTATTATTGAATTATAATTTATTGTAAAACTTTTTTACAATCGGAGGTTAATAATTATTAATAAGTCAATGTATTTAAATTTAAAAAAAAGGAAATGAAGTCGATTTCTAACTGATGTGCCTTCCCCTTGTAAAATCAAAATATATCATTAATTAAAAGTTTATTTGGCTAAAACTATGAAACCAATGAAAATAAGTGCCACTTATGATATATTGTTGGAAAAATCTCAATGAAGGCTTATTACTGTAGTTATAAGAAATTAAAACTTTTCGGTTGTTAGGATCAACTACATATATAATCTTTTAATTGAGATTTATTTGTTATTACTTTTATTAATAGTCATTATTTATTTCTATTGGATGAACAAAAACGCAATCGCCTAGTGGTTTTCTAATCAAGCAGATCTGCTTGTCTTAATCCACCGGGTTGGTCAAGTGGTGAACGCGTCTTCCCAAATCAGTTGGTTTGGAAGTCGAGAGTTCCAGCGTCCAAGCCCTAGAAAAGTCAGTTATTTTTACACGGATTTCAATACTAGATCGTGGATACCGGTGGTCTTTGGTGGTTGGGTTTCAATTAACCACACAATCTCAGGAAGGGTTGAACTGAGACTATACAAGACTACACTTCATTTACACTCATACATATCATCTTCTGAAGTATTATCTGAAAGGTAATTACCGGATGCTAAACAGGAAAAAGAAAGACGAATAAATTGGAAGTCAAGTAATTTTGGCCAAAATAAAGTAAAATTTCACGTAGAAAAGTAAAAATATTAAATATTAAACTTGGATTTAAGGATAAAATATGGTTTAAGGATTAACAATAATTTCTTATAATATTTTTGAGGAATGACGTGCTTCATGATATTGAAATGTTGAAAATAAGAAAAGAAGAGAATTGAGGCGTTTGGAATATGGTGTTACCTGAGGATGTTATTGATTAATTATGAAACGAAGAGATTTTAAGCAAAATTAGAAAAAAGGGAAATTTATAGTAGAAGTTTATAAAGGGATGAACTAGGTAATGGCGATTACTGAATTGTAACTAATATTACAAAAGAAACGATGTGCAAATATGTTGTTTGTAAAGGAATAGCTATGGACAAAGCTAAAATAAATTTTACAATTCGTCTTGATGACTGTCCGGCTAAATATCTACAATATCAAGATTCTTCTCTCACATCGTCATTTAGTAGTGTTCTGCCAGCCGGCAGATCCCGTACGCTGTTGCTCTCTCCATCAATCCCTGTCCCAAGCCTTCTCCTTCATCACCATGTTGTTTCCAATTCACTCATCTATTATCTTCATCCTTCTACACCCTCGATTCCTTTTTTCCCTCTACTTACCCTTCCAATTCACTCGTCAAGATTCCATTCTAACAATATGTATTAACCAATTCCTTTTTTTCTACTTGCCGCATAAGCGCTCTTTCTTCTTTAAATGTGTTCCATACTTTCTCATTTCTCAATTTATCAGTCCATCTTACTTTCTCCATCCTTCTTCATATTTACATATAAAAAGCCTTTATTCATTCCCTCTCCCTCTTCCTCGTCATCCATATCATTCATCTAAGTCTGTAGTATTTAATAGTAATGACAATTTTAAAAATTCATTAAAAATTTGTTCATTAATAGGGAATCATTTTTTATTTTGAGATATTTAATGATAACATTGATATTGGTTTTATTTGCCAAATTCAGTGCAATAAAAAGAAAAACCATAAATAATAAAAGTATAAATTAATAATAAATAGGTAATAAAGTGACATGAAAAGAAAATTTCATTAACAAATTTTAACAAGTCGACTTCAAATTACAAGAAAAGTTTCCTTTCAGAGTAACTTTAACATTCTTTTTCGTTAGTTTTACCTATCGGTTACTCGCATTAACGGCGCCTGTCTTACAAAGATAAGGAAACGTTTTGGTGTATAGTATTTTAATATCCGATCTAGCTTGTGTTTATTTCTATGTGTATGGAGATCTTACTTTTTATGTTATACATGTTTCGATTAAAGTACTTTCATGCATGTGTGTGTGCGCGCGCGCGCGTTTGGGAAATATTTTTATGACTTTTTAGATGGCTAAAAATATTTTGGATGACATTTTAAAGTTGTTCTTTTTACTTCCTTATAAGAAGTAAAGGAAGTATTTTGAATGCAAAAAATCGGTTTTCAGATTTGAACGGAAATATCCATTTTGACCATCCAATCCATTTTGACCATCCATACAATCCATTTTGACTAGTTTCGGCGAGAATTCTGTACGTACGTGTACAGTACTTCTGTACGGCGTTACTTCTTACGAACATACGTATGTAAGTATGTATCTCGCATAACTCAAAAACGATTAGCTGTAGGATGTTGAAATTTTGGATTTAAGACTATTGTAACTTCTAGTTGTGAACCTCCTTTTTTTTATTGCAATCGACTGAACCAAAAGTGTCCAAAAAGGCCAAAATCCAAAAGAATTTTAATTTTGGACTTTTTCTTAACTGCATTAATAAGCTATCATTGAGAGCTTTTCAACGATATATCATAAGTGGTACTTATTTTCATTGGTTCCAGTGTTATAGCCAAATAAAATTTTAATTAATGAAATATTTGGATCTTAAGAGGAAGACACAACTTTAGCTCCCTTTTTTTTAACTTTTTTTTAAAATTTAAATATATTGATTTACTAATAATTATTAACTTCTGATTGTAAAAAGGTTTTTACAATGAATAATAATTCAATAATACAATATGAAAAAATATCAGAAGTTATTAATGAAACAAAATTTTATCTACTTTTCATTAAAAAAAAACATATGTATATGTAATTTAATAATCGTACAAGGATGTTATGTGGTGCCCATACCAGATTTTTTATGTAGTAGCTATATCTGTTCTTTGTACTGTGGGTAATTTTCCAATACAATACAAAAAATCAATAGATTAAACGAATGCATACAATGTAGATTTTTTTTTGTAGCAAATCCTTCAAAGACTTCAAAGAACTATAATAAACGTAAAACAAAGTAACATAAAATAATATAATTACACATTAATACTCTTACTGCTACCAATACCACCAACAGTGTGTAGACGCGTACAGTACCAAATATATTTATATATACATACATATATAAACAAGATGATTCACAAAGGATATAACATAATTTCACGACATGTTCTACTTGTGATAAAAAAGAAATGTTAATGTATATATCGCTTCGTTAGCGATTGTCGGCTTATGAAAGAATTCGGCCTAAGTTCTTCGTTTTTGTTAAAATTAAACCAGTATGTAATTACTGAGAACAAAATTCCAGGGTAAATTTAATCAATTTATATGAAATTTAACCCGAAAAAGTGAAAAATAGGTCGCAGAACTGTATTTTAGTAATTTTTGAGAAATCTGCAGTGAAAAACAAACGATTGAAAAACATACTGTTTTATGATTTGCGTAATATAACTTTGTCTTGTCGGAAATAAACAAATAAATGTACAAAAAAAATTGTACCGAATGTGATTCTAAGTAGAATGATATGAATAAAGTTTAAAGAAAATAAATACAAGCGTAAAAATTTTGAAGTTTATTTAAAACAAAACATATTGAAATGTCACAGATTTTAGCTAGGTGTTTAACAAAACAAAATTTTCAATGCTACAAAAAAATAATCAAATATTTTAGAAAAATAAACATAAAAAATGTTTAAAAATCAAATAATAAACATATTATAAAATAATTTATTTGACATCTTTAAAGCTAATTAAAAATTAATATTATCTAAATTTTTCGAAATAATTAATTTATTTCATAACTTGGCAATACAAATAGCTGATTCCATAAGGTGTTTTATTGCATTTGAATATCCTGAACCCCGTAGAGGAAGACACCCGTCTTGTAACGATTCCGGTTGCTTGACCACCCTCTTCGTTCCTAGCCCTGATGGGCTTAACTGGAGGTCGACTTTCAGACCCTCCAAACTTGATACAACACAGTCATCTGCGATATTAGTTTTGAGTTTTATTTCACCTTTTTAACTTAGTTTTAAATTTTTTATTATATAATTTATATTAGTTTTAAACCTTATTTAGTTTTATTATTTTAGTATTATTTTACCTTTTTATTAAAGATAATTCCGGGCGATGATAACGCACAGGCGTTTTTCGGCCCCCCCCAAAAAAAAAAACACAGTTATCAGTTTGGCCTCGGCAAAATGCGTCAGCAGATATTCCATCAGTGTACTTACACAACCTATTATCGCCTTCGTATGGTCTCTTCAATCACGACCACCTACCATAACTTACAACCTTCTACTATCAAATTAAGCGATTGGCGGAAGCGCAATCCCGCAGCTTCATCTAACATCGAAGGTTTCATACGAAAACTCTTCCCATGCAATAAATAAATGAATGGAATAGCGCATGTGTCATTATCTATTAATGCCTTATAGATTTTCCAGTGAAAAATACGCACATATCACAGCAAAAACATCATCAAAAATAGAAGCATTCAAGAACCTTCCAGAAGATACGTCGACTAGTTTGAAAAGAGTATACTTATCCATTCTTTGTTCTCTTTTCTCCATCTTTTTTAATCTACAAAAGGTACAAAATTTACTTCTCATTGATCTTTTTTACGTCTAAGTATTTGTCACTGGATTCTGGTTGGTATCCAGAATAATGACGTAGATTCTGTTTTGTTGAGTAATGAAGCCACATTTAATTAAAGTGAAATTTTAAATTAAAAACAAGTCATATATTGAGTCACAAAAATCTAGACGGCAACGTCGAAACCGGATACCAACACAGAATCCATGTAAACTTTCGGTTCAGTATTACAGGTAACAAGATATTGGGACTATTTATTTTCAATGAGAATATTTTGGGTTCTTCATACTTAATCCTTTTACAGAGTAATTTTCTAGATCGATCAGAAGATTCTCCTTCAATAGCAAGAAGGCAGATGATTTTCCAACACGATGGTTGGCAAATCCACATGTTTTTTAACAATTTGAAAACACTTAATACGACTTTTTTAAACAAGTGAACTGGATGTGGCGGACCTATCAACTGATCTCCAAGGTCTCCTGAATTAACAACCCTGGACTATTATTTGTGGGACCACTTGAAATCATTAGTACACAAACAAAAGTATAATACAAGAATATTAGGTAGGTCTCTTAATGCGGTTCAACTGATATAAAATAACCCTGTTGAAATACGGAAAGCCACCAATAAAGTTGTTTGTCGAGCGCTGTGACGGTGGATATTTTTAGCAGTCTATTTAATTGTTTGTAACTTAGTTTTATGGTTTGTCTTTTATTTATTATTCTTCTGAAGAATTTAATTCTTTTGTTTTGTAATATTAAAAATCCTATTTCGTTTAATACCTAGTTAAAATCTGCCGCATTTTGATATGTTTTGTTTTTAATAAACTTTAAAATTCTTACGTTTGTATTTATTTTCTGTTGAATTTAATTTTTCTTTGAATTTTTTCTTAATGATATCGCGACATAAACTTGAAACTTGTACGTGGGATATGGAAATGGAATTTTGTAGCGTATGCAAAATAAGTACCATGCCTGACCGGAATTCGAATTCGGGGACTCTAGATAAAAGCCCAAGTCGCTACTACTCCGCCACGGAGGTCGGCAATTTATTCATACCATTTTACTCAGTTTGAAAATCTATACAAATTTGATTTCAAATCATTGTGTTTATTACCCGTTAGATAGTTATTTTCTGCCAAACATAAAATATTGTGTTTTTCGACCTCAATCTCTTGTCTTTTACTCCAAATTTTGTGAAAACTACTAAAAATACAGTTCTGAGAGCTATTTCTTTTTTTTCTTTTTTTCAGGTCATATTTCATACTAAATTTACTCCTGAATTTGGCCCCCCAAAAAAAAATTGGTTTAATTTTACCGAAGCCGCAAAAATCAGAGTGATACTTTTGCCAGCTGATCTTTACTAAAGTAGTGTTTCCGATCCTACGTTATTTGAACTTTCATTCTTTTATTTTCTGAAAGTTTGTTACATTCTTCGTGAATAGCTCTGTGTAATTTATCCAAAAACATTTAACGTCAAATAAAAAACAAAAGGAAGAATTGTAATCGCGAAAAATGTTGGTTTTCAGATTTCAACGGAAATATGTATTTTGACCATCCCTGAATCCATTCTGACTAGTTTCGGCGTGACATCTGTACTTACGTACATACCTAAGTATGTATCTCGCATAACTGAAAAACGATTAGCCTAGTATGTTCAGATTTTGGATTTAGGACTGTTGTAACATCTAGGTGTGCGTCTCTCCTTTTGAGTGTAATCAAATGAACCAAAAGTGTCCAAAAAAGCTCAAAATCCAAAAAAATGGATTTGGTGGTAGTTATTTTCATTGGTTCTAGAGTTATAACCAAATGAAAATTTAATTAATGAAATATTTGGATCTTACAAGGGAAAGGCACATCGGTTCAAATAAGACCATCTCCTTTTTTTTGTAACTTTTTTTAAAAATTTAAATATATTGATTTATTAATAATTATTAATACTACTAGCTTATTAATAAGACTAGCACTAGATAGGGAATCTTGGAGAGCTGCATCAAACCAGTCAAATGACTGAAGACAAAAAAAAAAAATTATTAACCTTTAATTGTAAAAAAGGTTTATACGATAAATAATAATTCCCTGATATAATATAATAAAAACAAATATATATATGAAAAAATATCAGAAGTTATTAATGAAATAAAATTTTATGTAATTTTCATTTTTTTTAAATGTGTAATTTAATATGCGTACAAGGAAGTCATGTGTTGTCCGCATCAGATTTTGTATTCTAATCACCATATAAAGAAGGTAGATATGCTACTCCACATATAAAAAAGAGATACTGTACACTAATTTTCTTGGATAAATTAAGGAAGACTGAGGTAAAACCTCGATCAGAGCAGCATCACAAAATAAACAATTAATTATAAAATAAAAAAATTTGATTTGAATGAAGTTCATGTTAATTATTTAAAATAAAAACACACGAAGTAATAATAAAAGTAAGTACAAAAAGATTTCAAACATAAAAATAAATCACAATTCAGAAGGCATTAATGAAATTTATTTACCAACACATTAAACTAGAAGCAGAAAATTCAGGTTATTTTTTATTATTTAAAAATTCATGAGCAGAATATTATATTAATTCTATAAAATATTTTTTTTTAAAAGGTTTGTTAATTTATTAAAAATAGAAACGGAACCATAACAAGGCATTTTCTCGTAAGCCTAAATATTCTTATGAGTTACATGAAAAACATTTCTGCTTTCTAGTTGGATAAAAGTGCTATTTATAATAACATTTTTGTAGGAGAGAAAACTCGCTCTGAAGTTTTAGGGAGCCTCAAGAGATGTTATCATACTTTAGACCGGCGGGAATATTAAATAAATAAACATAATAAAATATTTAATAATGATGAGAAGCTTAGCGTATATTTAAATGCTTATATTATTTAAATTTCTCCAGATTATCTAAAAAAAAAAAATTATAACAAAAAACTTTTTCAAAAATGATGTATATAAATTGAGATTTAAAAAAATGTATTTATTAAATCATATGAACGTTATTTCATTTATCTAAAAAAATAATTGTATTCATTTATTTCTACAATTGTATGGCTTTTAATAGATTAACGATTCAGACAGGTAAAAACCGTCTCTTAGAAACAGTAATAATTACATTTTGTCCGACATACTTAAATTGTTTACCGACACTTTAATGATACTTTTGGAGTATTAATTAATTTCTTTTTACCTCCGGGACCACCGTTAGGCATTGCTTCAGAGAATGAGATGAATGATTTTTAGCGTGTGTAAAAATGCCACGCCTGGCCGGAATTCGAACCCGGGACCTCTGGATGCAAGACCGAGACGCTACCAGTCGCGCCACGGAGGTCGGCTGGGTTATTCAATCGGCTTAAGGAATTGTTATGTACATTATAACGTACGGTAATTTTTGTGTTTAATAATAAAAAGATTTAATTGCTTTATGTGTAAGTATAACAGCTGGTATTTAAATTAATTAAAAAAGCTGTCAACTCGGGTTACGTCTCCACTTATCTGGGTTCGGCTTTACGTATTACTAAATTTTAAATAATTTTCTAATGCAAATCCAGTGCTCCTCCGTAGATTAATAACACGTATATTAGTAATGATTTTTCAAAAGCATATTAAATTATTTTATCGTCATTATCTTGATTTATTTTATAAAATTTGAAGATAAGATGCCACTTAAAATTAAACTCTGTAATGACTCAGAGATATTTAATTTTCTCTAATCTTTCAGTAAAAGAATACAGACAAGCACTATCACTAAAGTTCTGTTTAACGATTTTGGAAAGCAGTTTAATAAAAACATCAAGAAGAGGTTATCTACTGCTATCATGAGAAAAATTAGTTTGGTTTTACTTCTAATTGTTAAATTTAAAACATCGTCCTGTAATCAATCAGACACTTACGATATACTTACCACTGCCGTTCGTTATACTTCTTTCTGAGTGTTACCTACCAAGACCGGTAACGTATTGATTTGCAGAACGCAAATGATAACGAATATTATTTATCTTATGTAATCTTGAACTTTTGGAATCTTATGTAACTTGAAGATAGAAGGGTTTCCCCTTTGGCACTCCATAGTTCAACATCTTCTACCTACTCAATCTCGAACTTGATCTTTCAAATTATTATTTTTTTTTTGCGAATACAGAATAGCTATATTAAAGGGGAAATTATGGTGATCGTGTAAAAAATAAGGTATCGAGTATTTTAAAAATATTCACGTTTTAGGGTCCAACTAGTTCATCTAGACTAAAAATTTATCTGTATGTGCAACGTATGTCGGTCGCACTTATATATCGGTATATACACATACATTATATTACCTTATAAATCAGGGTAGACCAAACTGATTTTCTTTAAATTTGAATCGACTATTTCTATATAAGGGGCACAATTCATGTTTAATTTTTTTTCAAAATTCTTTAAGGGACTGGAAAATATCGAGAAAGAGCAGATAAAAATTTTCTTCAGAGGCGATTTAGAGAAACCTTTATTAAAGTAAATTTGTTACCACGGTGCATACGTAAATATTCCAAACAAAAAAGATGTCAAAAAATCAACCCCCACCTCTTAAAAATGGAATATATGTTTTTTTGGTACTTACGTATTAGCCCGTCGATCATAACCATAATGATCCGGTAACTTTGAAAATACTTCAAATTTAAGGAATCGTTAATGTATTTTATATATTAAAAATATAAGCATTATTGCATATGTTATGTAAAATTTTACACGTATGGGAATTAAGATTAATCCCATTACATTTTACCTTAACGGTGGAGAATTCACAATGACAGGACGAAAGTCGAGACGATTTTAAACTATGATGACTACTGTTATTTTGTATTACTTTACATAAACAAATTCACACGACAAATAAGTTTTAGTTTTAATAAGATTATAGCATAAAAAACCTTTTATTTCCTGATGATGGAATTTTATTCTGAAAGCACTTGAACACGTACATAAAAGAATTGTTGGTAAGTGGGTTTTTTAATTATTAATTATATAATCATACCAACGGACCATGCTTGATAAAATTATTATAAATTAAACAAACTTAACCTACGTTCGGTTCGCTCTACTAGTTAACAATAATGTTTTAATTATTTAAACAATAAATAATTACTGAATTTAATTAGATACACAAAACATTACTTTGTTAATAAGTCAAGCCTAGCGAGCGAAACGAGCGTCGGTTAAGTTTGGTTAAATTATATTTATAAAATAAATAAATATAAATGGTTATAAAAATGGTGATATAATGGTTATATCGGAGGGTATTAACAATAACCCAAAAGTTTTCAACCTATTGGTCGACAAGCTAAATTTAACCTACGCTCGCTTCACTGGCTAACGTCGACTAATTAAGTGTAATGTTTTAATTATATAAATAATAAAAATTGCAATAATTACTGAATTTAATTAAATACTCAGAACATTAGTTCGTTAATTAATCAAGGTTAGTGAGCGAAGGTTAAATTTGGTTAAATTCTATTTATAAAATATGTTAATATAAATGGTTATAAAAATGTTAATATACTGTTTATATCGGATATCAATAACGCAAAAGTGTGCAATTTATTGGTCGACGGGCTAATAACAAAATGAAATTTTGTTCCTTTGTTCTATCTCCCTTCAGTTTAAATATTTTTTGTAAGTTTATACTTTATATATAGAGTGAAAGAAATGTGTAAATTTTTAAAAAATCATAGATGCAGGATTTTAAAATGCAGAAAAGTGTTTTTAGGAATTTCTTTGTTTTTATTTTAGCCTTTATTAAATCTTTAAATCCAAAATTTAGAGAAAACTTTACTAAGCAAATTTATTAACCTTAACCAATAAATTTATATTTTTAGAAAAACTTTCTAAAAATTTATTCCTTACTTCTAAAAAAATGTATATTTTGTTTTTTCTGTTTGATTTTCTTATTTTTATTAATAATACCCGTGAAGGTTACGCAATACTTTAATTTTTAAAATACTTTTAAATGTAACAGTTTAATTTTAAATATTATAAAAGAAATGTCTTTTACCTTGTTTAATGAGAATGGATATCTTCAATATTTTTTAAACGTGAAGACCTTACATTCATAAAATTTCATTTTTGTGCTAATTAGATGATTTCATTATATTAAATATCACTTTGATTATGTATTTGGCCAATTTCATTCCGCGGAGGAGAATAATAGTTTTTTTTAAAGACTTTTCAAAGAAAAGTACAGTATTACTTTCGGTCATATGGTGGGAGTGAAGGTTAAAAATGAATTTTATTTACGCTTTGAGGTATGAGGAGTACGAAAAAAACCATTCACTTAAATTGGGGTTTCCATATGTACTCGTATATATAGGCCTATGAATAAAATTTGTAGCTCGAAAAATCTCCAAAACTACTCGATCAATTTTATTGAAATTTAGATATGATGTGGTAGTGTATCCTGAAGTTGTGCATGTGAAATTTGAAGAAGATTGGTCCTTCTTAAGTTAGACTAAATTTAACGTTAACAATAGAAACATAACCTCAATTTTAGGTTAACTGTTGACTTTGTATCGGTGCGTTTTACATACGCGCTTTTGCAATGTGTTAACCTTGATAAATGAGTTTAAACTTGATGTTTATGTGTAGGGTCAACTCGTTAATCGTATATATGCTGTGCGTTATACTTTAAAAATCAGTGCGTTTCTGACTGCCAACTAGTGATGACGTCAGTGTTTTTGCGCAGAACTACGCAAGAGTTGTTTCGACATAATCGAAGACTGGTGAATTAGTATAAAGCAACAAATTTTTGAATCCTTTTTTATCGTGAAATGATTTACTTAATGTTTTACTTTTCCTCTATTAAGTAAGAGGGAAAAATGAAAATAAATTAATAATTAGTGATTAAGTTACGGATATGTATTTTTTGAATAGATTCTATAAAACCGAGATTAGTCCTACTACAGCAAAGAAATCACTTCAGGAATGTAAAATATTATAAACATTCTATTTATGATGCTGATATTACCGTGCTAAAGTAGAATTTTGTATTTCCTCCTTATTTCCATTTAATTTCCCTTCACTTCGAAGACGATGGGAAACGGTTTTTACGTCATTGTGCATTATTATAACGCTTTTAAAGCGACTTCTTACCTTACACTGAAACACCTGTGGTTAAGTGGTTTTCCTCACTAGTATCGATCGTTCAAAAAGGTAAAAAGATAGTAAAGTATTAGTAACTGTATGATTTCCGTTCAATATTAATAAATATTTTACCGGAGATTATCTCTTGTATTTCATACAAAATAGGAGAAATTTTAATTTTTTTTTTTTTTTTTTTTTTGTTTTAATATTGATGTGTGAACGTTTTTGCATCATATGTGTGAACCATGAAAAATAATTTATAAAATTTGTAAATTTGTAAGTAACATGAAAAAAATTCTGACTCAATTTCCAATTAAATTAAAATTGATTTTTAAGCATTACTTGCCCAATAATACTTTTTAATAACTTATTAATTTAGTCCTGAATTTTTTTTTTGGAAGCTCGACTCCATTCACATTGAAAGAAATTTTTTTGTAATTTAAATTCTCATGAAACATAATAATAATTTTTTTTACGGGAGGTGGAAATGCATTTACGCACGGAGTGACGGGCGTAAATGAAAAAAATTCTGACTCAATTTCCAGCTAAATTAAAATTTATTTTTAAGCATTACTTGCCCAATAATACTTTTTAATAACTTATTAATTTAATCCTGAATTTTTTTCGAAGCTCGACTCCATTCACAGTGAAAGAAATTTTTTTGTAATTTAAATAATAATAATAATAAAGAATATTAAATCTTTATTAAACGATAAATATAAATTGAGACAATTACTGATTTAAAAAATCAAATAATACATGTATATCAACAAAACTAATTAATATTTTAATAATAAACTTTTCTTTTTTTTTACACCAAATTTTAATGCTTTAATATTCTAATATTAGCGACATTTTTTCAATATTTTACTAGGCCCATGTTAGGGCATATGCCTCCCCTAATCAGTCCCAAGCTAATCTCTTATGGCATATAAGAGAGAGAGCGGCATGCTCTCTGTCAAAGACATCCAGTAAAATTCAAGTCTCTCCATCTAGATTATAGATTCCGCCCTCTCTTTGTTTATAGGGTACCAAACTGTAGTTCTCTTGGCCCACTTGTCTGAATTCATTCTGGCTAGGCCTGTGCACTTCCATTTAAACTGAAGAATCATCAGTTCATCTCTAACTTCGTTACTTTCTCTTATTCTGAACGTTATTTTCTTTTCCTTCTTTTTCATCCCCATCGTACTTCATACTTCTTACTTTTTTCCATGATGATCATTAACTATTATATTTTAGATTGGGTTTTGGCTTGGAACCGTTTTCTTTGCTTTGGTGATTGTTTTGGCGGTATTTTTAAGAAGGATGCTTTCTGTGGTTAGTCTGCGCTCGTTCTGAGGATATGTTCATAGAAGTCGATTCTTATTTTTCTCATTGCGTCTGACAACATTTCTGTTTTACGGTATAGGGTTTCGTTTTTGATGTGAATTAGTCTTTGTTTTAGAATTTTAGGCCTAGAGTTTTTCTTAATAATTTCTTACTTTCCTTGATCTCCAGTTCTTTTGATTGGGCCGTAGTTGGCGACGGGTAATGTTTTGCCTTCATACAGGGCTTACGGTTTGATTAACGTGTTGTATTTTTGCATTCCGGGATAAAAGTTTTTGTTGTAGGTATATTTGGTGAGTTGAAAGACTAATTCCAGTGTGTTTCTTCTGCTTTCCATTGCCTTTTTTCTCGAGGGCATTCCGGCTGATCCATTCTACGGGATATTTAAATTCTTTGAATATTTCTATCTCTTGTTCTCCAATTTTAAGCTGTCTGATGTTTGTCATTATTTTGGTCTTTTAAAAGGAGATTTTGAGACCTATTGTCGTTGCTTGTTTTTCAAGTTCTAGAATCTGTTCTTTGGCTTCATCCCTTGTCTTAGCTAGTAGGACCACGTCGTCGTCAAACAATTGATTTTTTACCTTCGTTTTTCTTGCTAGTCGGATTCCACTATGGATCTTTTGGTTTTATTCTCTAACTATTTTTTCTACAGCACTGTTGAATAGTAGTGGAGAGAGTCCGTCTCCTTGTCAAACGCCGGATTTAATCTCGAAACGGTTAAATATTTCTCCCTGAAATTTTGAAGTATTTGCTGGTAAGGATTTCCTTAATTAGGTTTGTGGTTTTGTTGTCTAGATGTAGTTCTTTTAGTATGGAGAAGAGGAAGTCTCGGTCTATTGAGTTGTACGTTTTTTGAAAGTCGATGAAAGTGATGATTTATGGCTTTGCTTTGTATTTTTGGTAGTTCATGGTGTTTTTGAGGTTTAGGATTTATTCTGGGCAAGATCTTCCTGTTTTAAAGCTTGCTTGGTACTCTCCGAGTTGAGGGTCCAGTTGGAGTCCTGCTCTGTTTAGTAGGAGGCTTTGGAGAGTATCTTGTAGGTACATCTAAAAGTTAGATCTCTCTGTAGTTTTTGGATTCTGTTTTTTTGGACCCTTTCTTGTGGAGTGACTAAATGAAGGTAATTTTATATTTAATTTATATTTCATACTAAAATTTTTACATTATAATAATAATAAATGACTTTTAAAAGTATATGACTCCATTAATCTAATATCGGTATTAAAATAATTAAGCCAAGACAACAAAATTACAAATATAATCAAGACTATCTTAACAGGCATATTCTAAAGTAAAATTTATGGGAGAATGATTAAAACCACTTCTAATCAAAACTGGAGTCTGATAAGGTGATAGGCCATTTTTATTCAATCCCGTACAAAAAAGGTACTTATAAAATGAAACCAAAACCTAAAAGAAAATATAATAAGAAAACAAAGAAATATTTGTTACAAAACTCTTACCGGTCCGATTTCATTTACATGATACATATCACACTTACAGAAAAAATACAATTCTTATGATTATTTGTTGTTTAATATATGAGATGGGGTCGGTAAGAGTTTTGTAACAAATTTTTCTTTATTGTATGGAACGCTTAAACTGTGTTTATTATCTATTATTGTATATCTATTGTCTATTACATATATTTAATATATATATATATTTTAAAGAAGACTCTAAATTAACATTTTTTGATAATACAAATATAGTGTCTTACCTTTTTTGATGTCCGTATCTTTTTGTTAAAAACATTTTATATTACAGAATTTTTTTTTGAGCGGAAGAAATGATATCTGCGTGACTTATCGTACGGTTTACAATTTCATTGTAATTTTTTTTATATAACTGCGTTTTGTTAGATTATTTTTTTTATTTTTTTCATGAATTACTTATTGTTATCTTATGAATTTATTATTAAAATTTATTGCCTTTATAGAACAAACAAATTGAATTTCACGGCGAATGTTTGTGGTTGATGGTCATATCATTCACTTCATACCATACTTTTTCTTTTTTAATAAAACTAGTATAATGACTTACAAATCGATTTGTTTCTATTTTAATTAAATAATTAATTTTTTTTCTTTAACCACCAGGACAACCGTTAGGTATTGCTTCAGAGGATGAGATTGTTTCATCTTCAGTACTTTCATTTACATAAGAACATTTACTACTGAAACAAGCTGTAGGTACATTTGAAAGTAATTTTTATTACAAATCTAACTGAATTGAAATATAATCTAATTAATATATAATATATGAAATATAACATAATTTTTCCCCGTTTTCATTTCACTTTTAAGGGTAGGTGATGTTTAGAACTGTAAATGTAGTTCGTTGACTTCGTCGCCTTTTACCGACGAAGTTCTAACGAACGCCGTGATGATGCTTGCAGAAAGTAATGATATGAACTTCAGATTTTTCTATCGTTATTTTGTTGTTAATGGAATATTAGTTTCTAGCGGTCATTATAACGTTTTTAGTAAATTGGACTGCATTCTGGTTTTCATAATTTAACTGTCATTAAAGAAATTTAGTCTTTTTTATTTGAATCACTCTTTTTGTATGTTATATATACATATAATTGTCATTATTATTATTATTATTATTATTTATTTTGTTTGTATATCTTTCGTCTAACTGCGAACATGCGACAATATTTTATTTTGTTAACTATTAACATAAAAAAGTAACATAATAAAAATTCCCATCGGCGTGAAAAAATTGTAAACTAATGGAAGTTGCTCCTTTATGAGTATTCGAATCAAGCGGATTTTTTGTACCGTTTTTACTAATCTTAATTATTATTTTTAATAACACCGCTATCGGAAACGTTGCTGATGCTAACCTCTTTAGCGGAATGGTAGGATCTCTCTGCCTTTTATCCGAAAGGTTCTGGATTGGAATCCCAGTTTGGCATTTTTTTACGCTGTAAGATTCGTAAAGTTACTTTAACGGGATATAATCTTGTTGTTAGTTTTAAAATAAATAATCGACTACGAGAGCCCTTCAGAAAACAAATTCCATTAATTCGAAAGTGATATCTTTATAATTTTTAATAATCTTAATGGTAATGCCAAAAAAGTATAAATAAATAATACAAATTTAAGGAATCATTGTTTACTACTCTCAGACAAATCTATTTTCCGAGGATCAAATTTTCAGACAGATTATTTTTTTTACAAATCTATTTTTACAGAATAGATTTGTAAAAAATCTATTTAATAATTTATTATTTATTAATTTAAATAAAATCGAATTTAATGTTAGATATAGATTTTAGAAATCTATATCTAACATTAACTATAGAACATAGTTATTTTTGGTCTAATCATTGCCAGTCTTTACCTAAGGCTTTCGATATTTTCGATTTCTTTGGATAAATAATAATTGAAATTTTTTTAGTCATAAATGGGACTTTGTTGGCGTCTCCTGAGGTTGCAATAGAGCTCAATTATTGGCTTAAGTATCTATCGGGTAGAGTTTAGTCTTCAATATGTTTTTATGCTGTAGATTGTTTTTAAGAAATTCTCATTTTGATTATAATTGCCGTATGTCCGTTCTATTGGTAGCAATATTACAGACTAAGCAACAGTATTCAATCGAAAATAAATTTAAAGATATCCAATTATTACATCCTGGTTTGTATGTGTATGAATTTACAGCACTCCATAAGTTATTTGCGAAATTAGTATTCTAAAAAATATCTTATTGTAAATTATTTGTTGTTCTATTTTATTTGCCCAAACGTTTTTTTTACGATTTTTATCAATAATTATACCGCTTTAACTTTGCGGGAATTAAAATACAAATTTACACAGACTTTGATTTCCTCAGCATTAGAGGAAAATACGGAATATGTAGAATTTATGTTACCCAGAACAATATTTATTCAATACTTATTTATTATTACAGCTATTTTTGTAATATTCAATAATATTATTTTTATCTTTATTACATTTCTCTTTATACTATTCCTATCTTTAAAATTATAATAAAATATGTAAAACACGTACGGAAAGTAATTTGTTTAAACAAAAACCAACCTAGACCATTTTATGAAAAAATCGATAAAATTAGAACGTAACCTCAATAAACTATAAAAATGTAAAAAATATTACCATAATTTAACAGTCGTTTTATTGTTCATATAAAGAAAACCAAGTATTATATGGTTTTTAAGGCGTTTTTATTCTCTTTTACATGATAAAACTTACGTTGAAATGTGGAAAGTAGGTGTTGCATATTTTAGTTTGTTTTCTGCTGTCGTAAAAGTAAAATATTACAAAAAGAAATATCAACATCATTTTACGAGTAATTTAATAATAATAATAATAATAATACTTCATTTTCAATATTTCGTTTTAAAATACATAATTTACAAAAAGTAATTAACAGTGTATTAAAAATAACAATATATAATTCACAACATATAATTAACATACGTCCTACAACTTAAATTAAAAACGGTTCAGCTAGAAAATTGGTGTAGTAAGATAAGATAAAATAATACTATCAATGAAACAAGAACACTAATTATTAATTTTAATAAGCTAATGAACACTAACATCAAAAATAATAAAATTATTACTGCTAATATGTATCATGTTTTTAATTAGAAACGATTCCCTTTAATAGAAAAAATTATTAATTTATTAAATAATACAATGAAGATTAAAAAAAAATACAAATTAGAATAAATTTCAAAAACTAGCATGATGTATTGTAAGGCAAATTTACTTAACAAGTGTTCATATTTAATGTAACTCATTAATATAACATGGAACCGAATAGATAAAAAATTAAAAGGTTTCATTTACTTTTACTTTTCATTTAAAATTTATAGATTATATTTGTCAGTTAAATAAAAAAAAAATAAAAAACTTGTAAAGTATTGCATGACTTTCCCGGCTATTAATAACAAAAATTAAGAATTTCAGCCAAAAATTAAAAAAAAAAAACAAATTTAAGAAATATTCTTTAAAAACATTCATACAAAGATAAATACCTTAAATTACTTTAATTTACTTAAATTTTCTTAAGTAAAGTTTTCTTAAGTTTAATACTCTCCTTTCAATAAAAGATAAATTAATAAAGAGAAAATTTTCAAAAAATGTTTTTTTTTATTTTAGGTTCCGTGTTTTGAATACTAGATCGCGGATACCGGTGTTCTTTGGTGGTTGGGTTTCAATTAACCACACATCTCAGAAATTGTAGACCGGAGACTGTACAGACTACACTTCATTTTCACTCTACATGTCATCCTCTGAAATAATACATGAAAGTGATTCCCGGAGGCTAAACAGGAAAAGAAAGGTCCCGGGTCGGGTCAATAATTATAAAAAATTGTAATCACTTCTTGAATGTTCTACACATGAAGTAAAATATGAATGAATAATGAAGTAAAATATCAACAACAAAAAAATAATAATATTTAAAGCGAAGGGTGGTAAAGCAAAAGAACAAAAAAACAATTTTCAATTTTAAGATGTGAGGGGTTGATTTTTTGAAAAAGATTTGTTTGAATTATTTATTTATGAGTGGTAGGTAACAAATTTTCTGTAATCAATTTTTTTTTTTTTAAATGCCTTTGAAGAAATTCGGAATTAGTTTTTCCAATTTTAATTAGTTTTCCCTTTTACAATAATAATATTTGGGACATCTTTGAAAAAAATCGGTTTGATCAATCGCAGATTAATCAATATTGATCTGTTCCAATGTTGTTTGTAGTTTCCATTTTCTAATACGCTTTTATATGTGTACATGTAGTACGGTATGCTGTTGCGATAAGTACATACTTAACTGCAACTTCTTGGGAGTATTTTTTTTTTGGCCAAAAGCAGTGCGACACACATACATACATGTTTTTTGTTTTTTTTTTTGGATTAACTAGTTGAATCTAAAACGTAAAGATTTGCAACAAATCCGATACCTCATTTTTAACATGATCACCACCACATTTTCCCTTTTATTATAGCTATTTTAACTACATTCACCGGGGAAGTAAAATAAGGCCAGAATAATCGTTGTTATATACTTTTTTATTTTGTGGTTTCTCTCCGTAGTGATTACTTAGATCATGGGATGAGTTTTTACCTAATTACATGTTCTTCTATTAAAGAAACTTCCTGACAATTGCAGTTTTTTAGAATTATCACTTTCTATATGTTGACGTGAATATGAAAGAGAGATCAAATTTCTTCAGCTACCGCGTCTTTTGCTGTTATGCGTGTGACTGATATTATGATAGCTATTATTGTTATTAAGTTTTGTATCCAAATTTCTTTCAGTCCTATTGGAAGAGGGGGTTATATATTTTCTCTCTTTCTTTTAATATTAAATTATAGTTGTTCGTTTGTTTAATTATGTTCTTTTCATTTGTTGATTAATATGATGTCAGGTCTATTGCATGAATTTGTTTTCTCTGAAAGTTTTGATCTGTCACAGTATAATTTGTAATTTTCTTTCTCTAATACGCGGGAAATTTTCGAGCCACAAAATTTTAGCATTAAATCGAGCGTAACTCAAGAATGACTCGACCGATCTTCATAACATTTTCCCATGCTCAACTACAGATAAACTACTACAACATATCTAAATTTCAATGTAATCGATCTCATAGTTTTAGAGATTTTTGAGCAACAAATTTTTATATATGGAAACCCCAATTTAAATGAAAGGTATTTTTGTACTTCTTATACTTCAAAACAGAACGAAAATTCATTTTCATCTCCCACTTCCACCATGCGACCAAAAGTAATAGTGTACTTTTCTTTGAAAATTCAGTTAAAAATAGTGTGTTTTTATAAAAACAAGAAAAAATGTAGAAAAAACGATGTAAATAGACTGATATCAAATACTAATCAAGATTCTTTAGAAGTCTACAGTAGGATATATCTTTATAAAAAACAAAATGAATAGAAAGGAAAATTAAAAGTAAACAAATACTAATGCGTTAATTATGATTCTTGAGTGTGAAAGTATGTATTATATAGTTTGCTACAATAATCTATTGCTAAGCAATGATAATGCCTAAGCAATGATAATGCCTAAAAGTGAAAAAAAAATTATTAATCCCTGAACTGGTAGATAATGTATTTTTCGTTTAAAAATGTTTCAATTATCTGGAAAAACGGATATGATAAAAGTACTTTTAAAAAACAACAATAATTTAGAAAAATTGTTTCGTATGGTGAAAAGCAACGCTTGACTATAAAAAAAAAACAAAAAAATAATTATACAGATAGAATTGAGAATATCCTTAATAAAGATCTTCTTATTTTATTTTTACAATAAGAATAAAATAATAATAATATTTATATAAACACCATTATTTTTCTTTTTCCTGCTTAGCCTCCGGTAATTACCGTTCAGATAATACTTCAGAGGATGAATGACGATGATGTGTATGAATGTAAATGAAGTGTAGTCTTGTACAGTCTCAGGTCGACCATTCCTGAGATGTGGGGTTAATTGAAACCCAACCACTAAAGAACACCGGTATTCACGATCTAGTATTCAAATCCGTGTAAAAATAACTGACTTTACTACAACTGAACGCTGAAACTCTCGACTTCAAAATTAGATGATTTGGGAAGACGCGTTCATCACTAGACCAATCCGGTGGTTTATTAATGCCATTATCAGTATAAATCATTGATTCCCAAAGTGGTCCAGGTGGACCCCCAGGGGTCCACGGGAGAGTCGACGGGGGTCTACGTTGGCGTGACAAAAAAATGGGGGTTCACAATTCGTAAGCGGGGGTCCACGAAAATTCATCTGGTTTCGATAGTGAAGAACTAAAATGTTGCCTTGACTTTGCGTATCAATCTAGGCAGATAATGTTTTGAGAAGCTCAGCGACTGTTACTTGTAAAAACTTGCATATTCCATATTCAGTACAACGAACGTGACGAGACTTGCAAAGCGCCGCCGCTGCCGTCGCCGCCGTCCGCAACGCTTGTTCAGACGTGCAAAGGGACGAAATACGACTTGTGGAGTGTGTGCTAGCAATCAAAAATTAACCAATCAATTCTCACTTTTTTTTTCCGAAGCTGTTAGTTCGTGGAACTCAGCCGTAACGCAAATTTTCATAGTTAGATCTAATCTTCACATTTTCCGTCGACTAGAAATATGGTAGAAATGTAGCTGCAGGGGGTCCACCGGAAACAGCAAAATTTTGAAAGTGGTCTGTGAGAAAAATAAGTTTGGGAACCTCTGGTATAAATGATCCGTACGGTTGAGTAATTTGTTTAAAAAAGTCTTTCTGTTATCAATTTAACAATATGTACGTCATGCCACGTATTATAGATTATCAGTATTATAGATAATATATATTCAGTGCCATCCAACGTAAAGGTTAACGTTTTAATTTCGCTGGAGATATTTTAACAAAAACTTTTTTTTTAAATATTCTCACGAAACAAAAAAGGTTATACAAAAAGTATATTATGAAATACTATCATCCCTTTTTTTACTACATACGAACAAAATGGTCTAATCCTTTTTTTTATTTTTTGTTAATTATGTCATATTCTTTTTATTATAATGAAAAAAAAATGATTTTTATTTGTTGGGGAGAACCAGATGAAACCTAAAAAACAAATTAGTTGTTCTTGCAACATACAACATACAGTTCTTGCAACATACAGTCTTTTTGAAATATAAATAAATAAATATGTGAATACGATCTATTCAGAAAGAATTTAATTCTTGTTGAAGGAGTGGTAGCGTTTCAGCCTTTCATCCGGAGGTCCCGGGTTTAAATCCCGGTCACAAACGCTATTTTTCGTACGCTAAAAAATTTCCTTCATATTCCCATGCATAATCTTTCGAAGCTTTTATAGTGAATTAATTAATCATTAAAAAAGAATTCCTATTATTTTTATACAAAAAATTAAAGCATAATAATGTTTTAAATTTTATTTCATCCTTTATATAAAAAATAATATAGATTTATAATTTTGACCGTTTGCTATAAAAGTTACTATAATACTGTAAAAAGAAAGATTTATTCCATATTTTGATAACCACTCGTCGTGTTGCAAAGTCAACACCAGTTAACTTTAGACTCCACGACCTTACTGTCGTAATATTTTTCCTCAAAATACTAAAACAAACCGTTCTCGGTTTTATATGCCAATACAATAAATCAGATAATATGATATCGCCATTTGTTATATTTTATATTTGTCAGTTACGATTATTAGGCTTTATTTTTAAGAAAGCTTAAAAATCCTTGTATTTTATAACATTGCTGTTATCCTTAAAATTCCAAAAAATTAAACTTATTTTTTTAAATTAATATCAGTTACTTAATCCGTTGGTCTTCATTTTATACACAGATTTTTTACATCCTATTTTACATAAAAGTAAAGAAAATTTGAATTTTTGTTCATAATATATTTTTCAACAAAACAAGTCGGTTTTCAGAGAACTTTGCCGGCTTGCAGATATTTTTCAGGTGCGCTGGAGGGTTTTTAAATTATTTAATATTACACATATAAAGAAATAACTAGTGTCGTCCCTGTGCGCGCATCACGCAAAAATAACTGGACAGATTTTTGAAAAAACTTTGCAGATTTATACCACAGAGGCTTGGTCATTATCACCAATTAGAATTATCACGATACACCTGACAGGGGTTAAGATATTCATTAAAGAACAAAGATTAATGACTTCATTATATTTCTGTTTCTACGGTAAAACATCTTTATTAATATTCTTCTTCTTCTTCTTCTTCTTCTTCTTCTTCTTCTTCTTCTTCTTCTTCTTCTTCTTCTTCTTCTTCTTCTTCTTCTTCTTCTTCTTCTTCTTCTTCTTCTTCTTCTTCTTCTTCTTCTTCTTCTTCTTCTTCTTCTTCTTCTTCTTCTTCTTCTTCTTCTTCTTCTTCTTCTTCTTCTTCTTCTTCTTCTTCTTCTTCTTCTTCTTCTTCTTCTTCTTCTTCTTCTTCTTCTTCTTCTTCTTCTTCTTCTTCTTCTTCTTCTTCTTCTTCTTCTTCTTCTTCTTCTTCTTCTTCTTCTTCTTCTTCTTCTTCTTCTTCTTCTTCTTCTTCTTCTTCTTCTTCTTCTTCTTCTTCTTCTTCTTCTTCTTCTTCTTCTTCTTCTTCTTCTTCTTCTTCTTCTTCTTCTTCTTCTTCTTCTTCTTCTTCTTCTTCTTCTTCTTCTTCTTCTTCCTCCTCCTCCTCCTCCTCCTCCTCCTCCTCCTCCTCCTCCTCCTCCTCCTCCTCCTCCTCCTCCTCCTCCTCCTCCTCCTCCTCCTCCTCCTCCTCCTCCTCCTCCTCCTCCTCCTCCTCCTCCTCCTCCTCCTCCTCCTCCTCCTCCTCCTCCTCCTCCTCCTCCTCCTCCTCCTCCTCCTCCTCCTCCTCTTCCTCCTCCTCATCTTCCTCTTCTTCCTCCTCCTCCTCTTCCTCCTCCTCCTCTTCCTCCTCCTCCTCTTCCTCCTCCTCCTCTTCCTCCTCCTCCTCCTCTTCCTTCTCCTCCTCTTCCTCCTCCTCCTCCTCCTTATTATTCAAAGTATGTTAACAGAATGATAGTATCTCGGTCCTCTGAGGCAGCTGAAGTGTATGATTTTCGGTTAGCTGCTGACCGAGAGCGCTACGCCCGTACTTGAGTTGCAGCTTCGTCTACAGCAGGAGCATATCAGATCTTCTACATCAAGAGGGAGGGAAAAGTTCGAGAAAAGAGATCCATTCAGGATTTGTTATTTATCAGTGTTATTCTCACAACCATGAAGATAACAAATACAGCGGGGGTTCATGTCTAGTGACCACTCAGAAGGAGAAGCGAAGCGAGTCCTGACTGGCTAGTTATATAATATCTAATGTACAACTACAAAAGAGATTAAAATTGTCAATAAAATTGTTGGATCCGATTTGACGCTCTTCATCAAACGACATTTTTAGCCTAATTTTTTTTTTTGAACTAATAAAAGTGTGATTAAAAAAAGTCAATATTCTTAATAAAAACTTACGGTCCCAGTTGACGCTCATGATCAAATTACGTTGGTATTATCAAGATTGTATTATACTTATATAATTAGTAAAAACATTTCGATGAACCTTGCTCATCAGCAACTCACATAAATTTTTTAATACTCGGCCATAAACATGTGAAAAACAGATGTTAAATTAGAATTTATAAAATAAATATTTATCTGAAGTCGAATTCTATGAAACCCCTTTTTTACAAAGTCCCCAATTTTCTACATTACTATGTACATATAGTTGGATTTTCAGTCATGTAAATTAAAGTTTAAAGAATTGATATTTTAATTATGGACCCTGTACATATCTTGCCAAGCGTTTAATTGAGTGTCTAATGTATTGTACCGATTGCCGATTCTCTAAATGATTTAAAGGCTAAGTAATATTTATTCTCACAAACACATATTGGATTAGAACTATTAAAGGGCCTGTCTCCTGCAAGATTACTTACGATTAAATTAGAACAAAGAGTTAAACATTGAATCACTTAAAATTTGGACTGGGCGAAATGAATATAAGTTATGATTGAAGATTCTTCGCTATTTAATATGAATAGGTTATTACTATATGTAAAACAATGAAATGCGGTGCTATAGGAGAATGTTAAAAATCAGATGGTTGGATAAAGTGACAAATGAAGAGGTGTTGCGGCAAATAGATGAAGAAAGAAGCATTTTGAAAAATATGGCTGAACGAAGAGACAGACTTATAGGCCACATATCAAGGCTTCCTGGAATAGTCGCTTTAATATTGGAGGGACAGGTAGAAGGAAAAAATTGTTTAGGCAGGTCACGTTTGGAATATGTAAAACAAATAGGGATGTAGGATGTAGGGGGTATACCGAAATAAAACGACTAGATAAGGAATCTTGGAGAGCTGCATCAAACCAGTCAAATGACTAAAGACAAAAAAAAAGTAAAACAATTCATTAATTAATAAAGAAGATTACTGAGTCACAGGACTCTTAGAAAAATAAAGAAGATAAACCAATATCATGCCTCTAAAAAATCCTGTTGGTCTTCTTGTTTTTCGGAGCTTAAAATTGCTTATTTATTGGAATAATTATTTAGTTCAGTATATCCCTCCGATTTGTTGTAATATTACTCAAAAAAGCTAAGAAAAGTTAACTAAAAAAAAATACGGTTTCGTGATACGCCCTTGTCCGATGGAGTCGAAAATCAGGCCTATAACTTAATCACATCAGGCTTGGAATATACATAGCCAAATTTCAGTTATTTTGGTAGACAGGTTTTCGAAATATAAACGAAAAACTGTTTAGAAATAATACTGAATATCCCTCAACCCAAAATTCGATTGATTTAAAACTTTGGAATTTGAAATACATAATTTCATTCATTTTTTAAGAATTTCCTTAGATAAAATTCTTCTGAAATTTTCGGAAATTACAACGAATTTTGTGTTATTTGAACTAAACGGGGGATCTTGAAATACGACATTTGCAAAAACCATGATACCAAAACTTTTGGCCGTTTTTTTTTATATTTTCCCTTTACAGTTTACGATGCTGCAACAGTATAGAGCTATATTATCAATATATATATATATATATATATATATATATATATATATATTATAAAAATTTATATATAAAAATTTCTGAAGGATGAACACGTGTATATATATATATATATATACACGTGTTCATCCTTCAGAAATTTTTCTGTACTAAATTATTTTATTAGAATGGGTCATTGAAATATTAACATTTTCAAAAATCCCCACATGTAAAATTTGGCTCGAATTGCATACATTTTCCTTATATAGTGAAATTTTATAGCAGTATCATTATACAACCAAGAAAGTAATAAACTAAAACAAACCGCATTGTCACTTAATTTACTAGGTTGCTAATTTTTTAAATAATATAAAATTTGACGCAGAAAAAAAATTATATGTAAGCTGACGTGCGATAAAGATGCAATCAAATGATTGAATCCTGCAAAGAAACTGTCAAAATATTCGGTTAGATAAACAAACGATGTACATGAATTGACTGCAAAACGACATATACAGTTCTCGCAAAAATTATACCCGTGATAAACGGTAAAGAAGCCGGAAATACAACAAAGTGATTCTGATAAATCAGTACAAATAATTTTGCATTCTAAAAGCACAGCTCTATTTTAAGTACCTCGGAGATAGGTTGAGCGATATACAAAACTACGTTATATTTATCAACTACGTTATCTTTATTAAGCGGTAGACAAATTATATGGCTCCTTTCCGTACGTCGATCAACAGAAAAAAATCCCTTTCACCACGGAAAGGCGGAGGTAGATTTCACCAGTACTATAGAGGGGATAAAAAGATTTCCACCTTAACGTTAAGAAAAACTTAAAATTTATTCAATACGACAGTGATTCCAAGTGAAAAAAGTTTCACACGTTTAGCATATGACAAACCCCATCTTACAATTCTAGCAACATTTTGGTCATCCCTTGCCATAAGGGTTATCATATCAAAAATTGTTTCAGACAAAAATCTTAGGTAATATTTAGACGACTAACGACCACTTTAAACCGATTCAATACTGTGCCTATTAAGGGAGGTGTGATGTTTTTTGTCTTTAAATCCCCATTTTTTCTACCCTCTGGACCAATGATTGGTGATATCAAAAAACTTTATTTAGATACGTTTTAGTCCCTTTTACCAAGTATAGTAAGAACTTTAAGTAAATTTACTTTAAGAGTAAATTTATATTTTATTTAATAAGAAAGTTGTAGGGATGTTTTATTTTTTTGAAAAAGCCACCATTACCACCCCCATGGTGTGACTTTGCCCGTTAACGAACTCGACCGAGATTTTGGCTCGTTATATTTTATGTAACAATTTGAAAGTGATTGGCTCAAAATTACGGCAGTTATCGCGTCCGCAAGAAAGTGAAATATATATACATAAATGTATTTGTAAACTTTTGAACTGACGGTGGTTTTAGGGTGTGCGGGATGTGAAACGCGAAGATATGTTGAAATTTTTTCGGAGGTCGAATCATGGTACCCATTACAATAGGTAGCTTTCTTATAAAATCTACCTAAAACTGACCAAATACGGACTGATTTATTGATAAGAGATAGATATGAATCATAATTAAAAAATTTCTTTGGACATTTTATCTTTTATAATTAAACAAATTGGGTACTTCTAAATTAACATGATTGAGTACGGAAATACGTAATATGTATTCATTAAAGTTGTATGTATTTTAAATTGGATTATATTAATTATTTATTACTGTATTTTAGTCGATCGGTCAGTTGGTTAAAATAACTAAGCAGTTTCAGTTACAATTATTGAAAAAGAAGCATACTCTATTTAAAATCAATAAAACTGTATTTTTTTTATAACCGTTCCGATTACCAAAGTTTTAGTGTATAATCCTCCTTTTAGAATAGGTAAATACATGAAATAAATGATGTATACACTTCGTAGAAGCTTTTCCTACCTAACATGCAATTAATAAATAAATCACTACTAAAATTTATAACCAATCTAATCGGTAAGCTTTCACCAATGTCCGATAATTAAAATTTAATAATTTATAAGAAGAAAAAGGTTCTGAATCTTTATTAAATAAATTTTGATATTTGAAAGGTGGATGAATAAAAAAATTTATGATTAAGATGAATTAGAAATTTTCATTTTATTTTACCGATAATTAAAACAAAATAAATCCAAAGAATACTATAGAAATACATTTTTAATTAAAAGTAATTATTTTTTGTATATATATGCCCTCTAATAATCTTACGCGTACATTTGAACGTTTACAGAACTTTTTTTAAGGTACATCTAATACAAAAAAAAAATTTGCAATTCTATTTTTAATTTAACAAGGTAATATAGTAAATGATCCTTCCATTATTATTATTATTAAAAAATCTTATTAAAATGTGTTACGTAACAACAGATATTACCTTAAGTATTGTATTATTGTATTACTACTATATTATATTAAAATTTTTACGTAATAGATGAATTTTTCATTTCGCAACTCTACTATCGTAATTTTTTTTATATTACTTTCTTTAATCCTGTTCCAACCTTTGTTTCTATTTTTTTCTCTCCATTATCCTTTTCATCTTTTTATTCCTTCTATTTTACTTTAACTTTTTATTTACAGGATGACAACTCCCAAAAATTACGAGCCGTTGTTTATAATCTTACTTACACCTACATCACAATATTATTTATATATATTCAGATCAATTTAACCAATCCTATACAGAGTTATGCCAGTGAGAATGCACTCCATCTTATTGCTAAATAAAATTCTCTGGCCAATCTTACAGTTGAAGAAAGTGGCATGCATTCAACATATAAAAAAAAATTACTCCTGTTACGCTTGCTTCAACGAAAAAGAACGGCCCATCAACTTGACACAGATATCGTACAGAAAAAAATTAATTTTAGGTAATCCTTTTTACGATATGAGAGTTCGTGGGGATTCTCTAACTCCAAGATAAGTTATATGTGTTAACTTTTCCATTAAGAAGAAATCTTGACTCATCAATTAAAACAATATGAACAAGGAAGTTGTTAAGACTAAGTTTTCATTTTCATTTCCTCCTTTTTTATTTGTAGAAATACAAATTTTCACTTTTTTTCTAACTCTTTATAAATTTTCACTCTTTCACTCTTTATAAATTTTCACTTTTTTGTTACACTTTTTAAATAAATTTGTTTAATGCTGTATTGTTAGTCAGTCTTGTTCCATCTTTCAAAGACTCAAACTGTGTTTATTACGAATGTATGATTAATTAATACAGTAATGTTATATATATGAATTAAAAGTTCAAAGATTATAATAAAAATAATTTATATTACAAACGAAATAAAGACTTTTATTTATTTGAATGAGCCAACGAATAATAAAATATTTAGAATAATTAAACCTAACCGAGGTATTGAACCAATTATTCGAACAAAAGTAGTAATTTTCATGTTAAAATATTTCGATAGCAAAGTCGGCACGCACACTAGAGTCAGTTATTACTTCCCCAGATCTTCTTGAGTTTTTTAAGAATCTTCAACTTTATCAAAACTGACATAATTAGGGTAACTATATATATATATATATTGATTAGCAGTAATAAAACGGTGTGTCTTGTGTGTGTATATATAAATATATATACATATATACTAGGCCCTCCGGGCGGGCGGCGTCTTGGAATGGAATTATAAGGTGTCCAAAATTCATTATCTTCGTGGAAAAATTTTTTTTCTTTTTGAATGATGAAAATTCATATACGGAAAGATAGATTAGAAATTTAACTCTAGAAATTGATACAAACGAATCGGGATTTTCTGCTAGTTATAGATACATTCCGGTGCTTATTCTTTGGTTATAGTTCATTATGATATGAAGAAAATTAATCACATAAATAAAAAAATATTATTAATATATATTTGGCATATATATCGATATATATTACCGTGAAAAACCGAAATTAGAAAATTTCAACATTCTTCGGTAAATTTCGACAGATATCAGATACATCGGTGAAAGACCGAAATATTTGCTTATATAACTGTACATTCGGATCTTCACCGGCATATGTCGACAAACACAAATAGGTTCTGGTGGGGATCGAAACAATAACTAGAAATTAAAAAAAAAAAAAAAACACCCAATAATTAAATAGATTACGAGAAACCTTCGTAAAAAAAAGGTCGTTTAAATTTTAGCCAACATAACCCACGCTTGCTTCGCTCGCTAATCTCTTCTAATTAAATTATAGTTATATTTATGATTTATATTTAAATTAATTAAATTTAACCAAAACATTACCTACGCTCGCTTCGCTCGCTAATCTCGTCTAATTAACGTTAAATATACTAATTTTATATGTTATTATCCAACATTGGAGGTGTTAAATCAAATTCACCGCATTTATAAAAGATTTAATCAAATTTTCAGCATTTTATAAATTGAAAGGGCCAATCAGGATACACAAAATATGTTGACTGCATGGATGAACGATAACAATACAAATAAATGGTCTGATGGTTTGCCCTTTCTTCGATATTTTTATTCAACTCTAACCATCGGTGCATGCTGAATGTCGACATACACTGGCGAAGATTCAAATAAGCACATATTTCAGTCTTTTACCGATGTATTTGGCATGTGTCGACATCACCAGAGAATGTTGACATTTGCTAGATATCGGTCTTTTACGGTGACATTTACTCGAACATCACTTAAGAGAAATGTATTTTTATACATCGTATTAGTGAAACTAATAGAAAAATTGTTCCGATAATTACATTGATTCCGTGGAATCCCGTTTTTAAGATTACAGATAATATGACCGTTTATAATTTCTACCAAATTAATAAAAAAGATAAATCGCTTGGGAATCTATTCCTGCTCGTCTACTTTCCTCGATTCACAGTTTACTTTAACTTGTTTTAATATTTAACATATAAATCATTTGAACAGAAATTTTTTTAAGATATCATAATACGTAATATTATTATGCAATATCTATAATTTTTTCTTGCTTGGATATTTTTATTCGTATCAAACTTTGTGGGAGAGATAAAATGAATTTCGAATAAAATCCATTCATTATTATTTTTTTGTAAAAATTACACTTTCTCACAAAACAAAATTTCTTAGCTTTTGTCAAAGGTATAACAAACTGGAAAATTTCCATTATTTAAAGCTTTCCTTTAGATATCCTTATCTAGAGGGAAAAGTTATCGGTATAGAACATAGAGTTAATCTTTGACCATACATTCAGTAATCACAAATTTAATATTTTCTCGATAAAACTATAAGCGATAGTTTTCTTTAATAATCAAATAGAAAAATCCGTTTTTATAACAACAGATTAAATAAAATTGTCATTAGAATGGCCTGTATCAGTTTCTAACGAATATCGATCGTTTATAAAACGTTTTGTTAAAAACAAAAAATATTTAAAGAATTAACCTAGAAATGTGGCAACAATTTGTTTTCTTTAACATTGTTTATCTATTAACTTTTTTCATTACTGTTGTTTAAGGGAAAAGATCGTTATAAGGAATATATTATTTGGTAAAATTTAGCGTACAGAATTAAAGCATTATGTTTTAATACATATATATATATTTTAAAACAAGTGTAACATTTTGTTTTTTTCAACAATCTTTCATTATTCAAATATTTCTAATTAAGTGGTAATCCAAAAACGAAAATAAATTTTTTTTAGGTTTTCATGGATAATATGAAACCAAAATAATTATTCTAAAACTTTAAACATAGTGAGAAATTTTTGGTCTCTGAATATGGAAAACTTGTACATTAATGGATTTTTGGTTAACTGGCATTTCTCCCGCCACCACCCCATGCGGTCACCCTAGAGCATATAACCAAATGTCCATGCCAAAAACGGCTACTGTGCCTTAAAAAAAGTTTAGCGACCAATAATCTAATAGCTCCTAGTGAGCTTACCTAACAGCGTGGGCGGACTAAGCGAGGTGTCATACACCACTTGCTTACGTGTCCCAACCGCTCATTTGTCGTACAATAAAACTAAACCGGAGAGGCGCACCCCTTGTTATTATATTAAAAGGACAGTAATTTCCTGTCACGCCTCGGTCGCTGAATGCCAGCTAGTACCTGTCCACCATTTAAAGCGCTTGGAACTTACCTGGCTAGTGGCCAGCCATTATCTCTGGATTAGCTTCCCACAGCAGCACGGTAGGAGTACTTTACCCTTAACTAATCTACCGATATCGGTTGAACAACGCAACCTCATCGAGGAACTCCCATACGGTCCGACAATGCAGATCTCGCCACACTGACTCGCTGTTTATGAGCGGCCAATTTTCCCTCATGCTCATTTGAATGGATTTCCCCGCAGAGTACATTAATGGATGTCATACTGTTTTGATTATTTTTAATGCATAATTCATCAAATATGTTTGAAGTTAGTGCGTGGAATACGATACTGAAATTTCGTAGCAAACGATAAATACCGACCCTGATCCGGATTCAAACCCGAGACCTTCCGGTTCAAAGACTATTAGATCTAGCAAAAAGGTCCGAATTTTATAAACATTATTTTCATTTTTGGGTTATCTAAGGATAGCAAATTAAAAATTAATCAGAAAATTATATTCTGAGCAAAGAAAGCTATATAAAATCATGTACGAGTAGATTCTTAAAAAAAAATTACTACAGTAGAGTACGTCGATAAATCTTAAAATAATCAAAATATGTGCAGTATTGCACCAGTAATTGCTGTTCTATAAAGGTTGAAGCGGTATTCTTGGTCAATCCATTGTATTTACGTTAGAAAATGATGCAAAAAATCGTTTTAGCGTAAGGTAAAATTAGTCAAATCATTCCCTCCGTATTCGACAAATTTCTGTATCTACAGTCTGTCTCCCGATATATCCAGGAGTTAGCAGCGGTTAGAAAAATAAAGATAATCAACTTATAAATACAAATTCTAATATAATATCTACAATTTCATAATTCTGGAAAATACTGCTCTAGGTTTTTTAAATTTCAAAGACACAAATCACTAATAATCGTGTAGAGCGTTTGGTTACCTCAGTTTTAAACATAAGTATAGCGCGTTCAAAAAGTAATTACATATTCACCTAACATGCACTAGTGCAATACGTAAAATCGACTTACTTTGCAGTAATTGTTGAAAATAGTCCTCACGAACATCCAGATATATCTGGACTACTTCTCAAAGGCATTCACAAGAAGTTCATGAAGACTTTTCTTGGTGCATCATTAATAACATTTTGAAGTTCCTGGAGGCTGTGAGGGTTTCCTCGATAAAAATGTTTGTTCACATAACCCCAGAATTAAAAATCCGGTGGGCTTAAGTCAGCAGAATGAAGCGCCCACAAACCTTTAATAATGATTCGTTGTTCGAAAATCTCTTCAGTAACCTCATCGACTCCCTGGCTACATGCGCAGTTGCACTATATTGTTGAATCCAAGCAAGAAAATTATTGGTGTTATTATAATAATACAGTTTATTTGTATTAATTTTGTTTTTGGGTCAAATGTTGAAAAATTCTTGTTATCATTTTTAGATTTTTTTCTTCTTCTTATCTATTATTTATTTTTTGGTTTACTTCTGTTATGAAGAATTATTAATTCCGTTTTCGGTTAGCTCTTCTATGAAATGGTAAATGATTTCATAATAAGGAGTTGAATTTATTGTTTCTACGAACAATATAGGGCCAGCTATTCTTCTTCTACGTACTGAAATCCTTAGCCCAATTTTCTTGTCATGTTGAGGAATTTCTTGAACGGCATCGGGTTGTTAGCAAATCATAAACGTTCTGTGCGTGAACAAATCCTGATAAACGGAACCATACTCCATCCAACATAGTGTACAACTAGAGAACATAGACTCAAATATCATCAGCATTTTCTTAGCAAGATTGTTGAAACAATTCACAATATTGAATTCACTTTTCATTGTCTCTGATCAGTATCTTTTGAACCACTTTCATTTTATAGAGGATCACATTGAAGTTTTTACCAACTGCCTTGTATGCAGTTGCAATATTGATGTTTTCTGTCAGGCTGATTTTCATATGGACTTATTGAGATTACTTTTCATAGAAACTAATACGTCTGCATTTTCTGTTCCACGAATATTGATGGGCCTCCACCTCATTCATAATCCTTTATCAATCCCGTACCCCCAAATTTTTTGACTAGTGCTCTTACACTATGTCGATTAGGAACCGGTGTACCTGGAAATATAACGTAAAACTGGTCTTTCGGACTCTATGTGTACACAGAAGAGACTTTCTGCTCACGGAAGACGTATTCAACGATAAATATTAATTGTTGTAAAATTAACTCTGTTCAAAGCGCTCACAGAAAGTCACGGACTCAATCGTAAAAAGGTGACCAGCAGACACTGAACAACTAGGATCAGACACATCTTCTCGGCAAGAAACATTTACATATGAAAACTAATTAAAATGATAGGAAAACACCCTGTTCAATGAAGTCTACTGATACAGGCTTACCTCTCGTAAAAAAAAATTAATATTATAATTAAATATTACACAGCTATGTAATCGTATGGCAATTACAACTGTTTTTTCCTATCTATGAATAAAAGGTTATATTCTGAGATATAGATTTTATTTAACTAAAAGAAAGAAGAGAAAAGAAAGAAGGAAGTGTGTAAGATCTTCACATCATTTAATTTTTCATAAAACTTTTATAATGAGATTCTTTTCAATTAATTAATGCCAGTTTAACTGACGGGAATGATTTTACTATATCATTTTAAATATCTTCTACATTTTAAAATAAAAACAATCATTTTTGTTAGTTAATATTTATGTAGTTCTGAGAGTAGTTCAGCGAGGCCGTGTTCGGCGCTGTCGAAGTGACGGCTACATCAATATGGATGTAGTAACGACGAGTGAAGAGTACGTCATAAGCAATCCAGTGTGAAAATTGGTTGAATCCAGGAAGTTGTTCGGTTAGTTATTGGAAAACAGTGGTGAAAGTGGCAATATTATATTCATTCATAAAGTGCAGGGCAATTAAATTGTAAACAGTAAAACTAATATTTTCAGATAATTGAATCGTATGAACTTTAGACTTTTCTAGTCTTAACTTGTTAATGCAATATTAGTTAGTAATATTAGCAGTCATTGTAACTTTATTAGTAAATTAGACTGTATTCTGCTGCTTGTAAAGAAATCTTGTTCTTATTTGAATTACTATTTTCAATGTCATTTATTCACTATAATTATTATTATTGTAGTTATTACTATTATTATTTTTGTTCTAGTTTTTATTGTCATTATTATTATTGTTGTCAGTATTATTAATAACAATAATAATACTGTAAAGTGGTTGTTTTATACATATAAATTTAGAAATAAAATATTAGTGATCGAAGTATTTTTTCTGCGTATTTTATATTTATTTCTAATTTCTACGTAGTGATTTATTTGAGATCTAAATATTTTGTGTAACTGTTATTATTACATCCAACCGTGATTTTTTAATTTATATATATATGTATAATTTTTTTATAAGTAAATTAATATTTTCATAGATTTAATGGGTAATATGACCATATACATATTTTTTTATCAGTTGGAACTAAATGACGTATTACAGTGACGTATATATCAGAACGTACAGTTGGGTGGAGTTATATGGGTTGCTGTGAAGGCGAGATCCCACTACATTAATCTTTGTCACAACCTTTGTGAGGTGCTTACTAACTCCCCGTATTTTAGTCTCTCTTTCTACGTTCGTTATGTTTTTATTTCTCTGTAGGATAAATTATATCTTAATGTACTAATTAACTATCTTTTCTATTTATAATTGATTGGTCTGTGGTTATCGTGGGAATTAGAATTCTATGTACGAGTATATATAGTATATTGTAATTTTGGATTTATTATTTTATACAAATTTTATTTTTATAAATAATCTTTTGCTTTAATAGGTTTTTTTAAAATTAATGTCAAAATTAAAAGATAATTTTGTAATTTTGGATTTATTATTTTATACAAATTTTATTTTTATAAATAATCTTTTGCTTTAATAGTTTTTTTTTTAAATTAATGTCAAAATTAAAAGATAAAAAAATTATCATTTCTTTCCTGTTTTTTAAACTATTCATTTTATTCTTTAACTTAATAATACAAACTTGACTTTATTAGTTCATGTATGAAAAGGACCCACAACGGGTAAATATAGTACATATATTTCTCACTAATTTAACTTGGATTATCTTGGATATAATAACTTGGATAACTTGGATGTAATATATTTATTACATCAGAAGAGTTTTTAAATATTTATTTTAATGATTTATGTTATTTAAAATCGTAGACATTTTCATTTAGAATCCCAGAATCTGTCGACTATTGCTAATCACTTTGAACGGAATGGTACGATCTTCGTTTATCATTGAAGGTTTATCAACGTTTCAATCCTGGTCAAACATTTCTCAAACACTACAGATTTTCTTATCAGATATCATCTTGTAATTTATCATGAGGAACGATATCCGACTATCCACTAAAAGTTGTTCTATCTAAACCTAGAAAAAAAAATGGGAAATGAAAAAAAAAGAAATATTAAAAAGAAAAAATCTTCATTTCAGAAAGTTGATTTAAATATTCCTTATTAAATCTGTTAACCTACAATATTTAAATTTAATTCCTTACGTTTAAGCTAAGTTATTTGTTTTGTAATTAAAATAAAATTAATACATTAAACTCCGGATAACGCAAAAAAAAAAGAATTACAAGAAATGATATAAACAAATTACAAGTGCTAGAATTAAAAGTATTACCTTCCCTCAACGTAAAAGAATAGAAATAAGGTTGATTATTGGAAATAACATATGTATTTAAAAAAAAAAATGCAATTTAATAAAATACAAATACAATTTACAAGTAAAATAAGATATTTTTATATATTTTCCAAAGATAATTTAGTGTCTGATTATTGATTAGAAAAAAATATTCGAAAATAGCAATAGGTTTTGATTTTGTATTTAACATTAAAACATTTTTAATTAAAACCACATCGACCAAGAACAAAGAACGCAGAATATTTATAATACAATAAACAAAATTATTTAATATAATTTTTTTAAAATATTTAATAAATTAAGGATTTAAAAGTATAAATTACTTTCGAATCTACTACCAGTTCATCAAAATATTTTCAGTTATTTAAAAAGATATTGCCGATCTCTGTGGCGGAGTGGTAGGGTCTCGGCCTTTCATCCGGAGGCACCGAGTTTGAATCCCGGTTAGGCATTATTCATAAACCAAAAATTTTCATTAGGGCTAAATAACCATAGCAGGTCAATAATACCTGTAATCTCACAACAAAAATAAGTTTCATAATTCTTTGTCTTGATTTAGCATCCATTATACGAGGGTAAGTCAATTATTATCCGCAATGTGGTTATAAATTTTATTGCGATACAAATAGGAAACTTACATGTACATCATTTTTCAACATAGTCCCCTTGCATTTCAACGCACTTGGTCCATCGCTGCACAAGCTTCCTGATGCCCTCATAAAGAAGGTATTCGGTTGAGCTGCGAGCCAGAAATGCACTGCTTCTTTCACTGTTTCGTCCGAGGTAAATCGACGGCCCTTTAATGCCTCAAACAAGTGGTAGTCAGAAGGGGCAAGATCAGGACTATACGGAGGATAAGCCAGTACTTCAAAGTTGAGTTTCTGGAGCGTTTCAGCAGAGCGGGCAGCAGTATGTGGACGGACATTTTCGAGCAACAAGACAACACCTTTCGACAGCAGTTCTCATCGTTTGCTTCGAATTGCAGGCTTCAGCTTGGCAGTAAGCATCTCACTGTAACGCGTACTGTTTATTGTCGTGCCCCTTTCCTCATATTATTATAGTACTGGGCCTTGTGAGTCCCGAAAACCCGTAATCGTTAGTTTTCCTGCGGACGGTTGGATCTTGAACTTTTTTATGCAGGGCGAATTTGGATGTTTCCATTCCATACTCTGCCGTTTACTCTCCGGCTCGTAATGATGGATCCACGTTTCGTCACAGGTGATGATTCTGCCTAAGAAGATGTCCCGTTCGTTACCATAGCGATCCAAATGTTTTTGGCAGATGTCCAAGCGCATTTATTTATGCGACTGTGCGAGTTGTTTTGGGATCCATCTTGCACAGACTTTATGAAACCCAAGTCTGATCTGGAAGATTTAGGCAGAACCGTGACTAATTTGCAGACGATGTGCCACTTCATCAATGTCTCGTCTGTCTAAGAAAACCACGTCACGGGCACGTTCAATGTTTTCCTCATTTGTGGCGGTAAATGGTCATCCGGTTCCTTCGTCGTGCGTAACACTTGTGCGACCATTTTTGAATTTTTCAATCCATTCGTAGACACTAGTTGCGGCAAGACACTGTTCCCGTACTGTACCAAAAGTCTTCGATGAATTTCGGCCCCTGATACACCTTCCGACTACAAAAAACGGATCATTGAACGTTACTCTTCTTTGGTGCAAACAGAAAGCGGAGCAGCCATGGTTAACGGCAGGGCAGCGATAACGGAACTAACCTAGCAGCATCAAACCTACACAGACATAACAATTAAACCACGCATGCGTCATCTACGCACCACGACAGTACTACCAAAATAAACAAAAATATAACTAAATTGCGGATAATAATTGACTTACCCTCGTATAATAGTTCTCTTGGTTTAATATCGAAACTAAATTTATCGAATAAACCGCATAATTTATGCCGTATTAATTCTGTGCACTTACAATCATATTTTTCCATCATTTTTAACAAATCTTTTGTTCGCTAGTTCCACTTGATTTGATCTCGGTTCTTGTAAAATTGTTATTTCGCTACCTGCTTTTCAAGAAAATTAGTACCTTTTATTATGTAGAAGAAGTATTTAAGAAAAATACAATTATTTGAGGGAGATTATGTATGTGTTTAGATAATTGTCGACAGAGTTGATTTGTAGGCAAAATATACGTGTATATATTGTGGAATAACTGCCTTCTTGGTGAAGTACCTCGGTTAGGATGAATTATTCATGTAGTTGATTAGGTGCTGGTTTAATTACTTAAATAAAAAGTCTTGAATGAATTACGAGTAGAAATTGTATTTATTATATATAATTTTTGTTTCACAATTACATCAATGACGAATGATGAGTTATAACAAGAGAATCTGAGTCTTCAAGCGATGGAACGAGACTGCCTGATTCTAATGCGGAGCCGGCTTATATACTATAGATGGAGCCGAGTGAACCGTCAGGAACTGTGTATATCGTAAAAAAAAATGTGTATATGTAATCTAATAGGCATCAAGGAAGTCATGTGGTTTCTAAATCAGGTTTTTTCACTTAATTATATTAAATTAAAAGAAATAAATAAGATAACAGAAAAATAGTAAAATTTATGATTAAACGGGTTTAAAGGTTTTTAATGATAAGTCTTTATAATATAAACAATGTTTACAGTTTCAGTAATGCGTTATTTTTGTTATAACTTTCTTTAAAACACTTTAAGTGCCACCTATACAGGAAGTAAAACGATTTAATGGCCAATTTTTTTTCTCATATAATTTCATTCAGTATCACAAAAAAATGTATAAGTAATAACTGTCACTCATTTGAGTAAAAAATACGTTTTTAGCGATTGTTTTTTTTTGTGTGGTGACGCATTGGCTTCACGCAGCCAGTAACAGTTAAAACCTTTTTCCTATTACAATGATCCGCGGTTGATTAGCGCTCCACGAAAATATATTGGTATCTGATTGCCTCCCTTCATAGTCTTATGCTACCCTCTTGTAAAAAACATTTCAAAAAATTACAGTATATAAAGAGATTTAACAGATTCTGACAAAAAAAAAACAAATCAAGAGTTATTGCTCACCTCTGAAACGTGGAGTGAAGTGGTACAGAAGACTTGCTGTAGAATTGCTTCTTGGAACCAATGTAGTAAATGCGCTATACTTATACAATCAGCTTACAAATAGAAACATGCAAATCATCGAATTCAAAGAAGAATTAGTCGAAGAACTGACAGGAATCAACGTTAGTGCCGTTCCTCCTGCTCCGACACCAGCAGACCAATCTCACTGCCTTGTCGATGTTGGCAGACAAGGAAGAAGGCGATGTCATAAATGTTATGAAAAAAAGTCAAAGGCCGAAGGAAGAAAGATTGCCATGAACTACTACTATGAAAAACTACTCAGACCAAATATAAATGTGTGGTGTGTGAAAAACACTTTTGTTTGGACTGTTTTTTTTTGGTGTACATATATATTTTGTCTGAAAAGTTAATTTTTTAATAACAGTTTCATGACATACTGGCCATGCTCTTTCACTTGCCATGTGTTTTAATAGGAACTATGAAACCAAAGCGGAGTTACACGGCCATATAACTAAACCTAACATGTGGTGACACATTCAACTCACGCGGCCATTAGATCTTTTTTTTTTCCTGTTTAGCCTCCGGTAACTACCGTTTAGATAATACAGAGGATGAGTTAGGATGATTTGTATGTGTGTGAATGAAGTGTAGTCTTGTACATTCTCAGTTCGACCATACCTGAGATGTGTGGTTAATTGAAACCCAACCACCAAACAACACCGGTATCCACGATCTAGTATTCAAGTCCGTGTAAAAATAGCTGGCTTTACTAGGACTTGAACGCTGGAACTCTCGACTTCCAAATCAGCTGATTTGGGAAGACGTGTTCACCACTAGACCAACCCGGTGGGTGCGGCTATTAGATCTGTAACTCTGTGAATCCACGTTGGACTCACGTGGCACTCAAAGTGTTAATATAATGTAATAATTTCATATAATGTATCATTTTTAATATATAATGGTGTTTTTCATTAATATATTTACAAATTAAAAAAAATCTTAGCGTAATAATATACACTAAGACAGAGAAACAACTAGATAATAACAAAATAAAGTATTGAATAACAATAAATAAAAATAAATTTAATAAATAATTTCTTTTACATTAAAAATTAGTTTTCAGATTTTATGGAAATATTTCTTCCAAATCTTTTTTTATTTATTTTTGTTCTGGTGACAATAATCTTGCATCCAACTACTACACCGTCTATTTTTTTTATGGACAAGATAAAAAATTTATTCTTTTGTCTTTTTTTGACATGTACCAAACCTGACAAGGATATTAACCCATAATCCTCTGATTGAAATACAGATTTTACCAGTCTGCCATAGAGTTTAAGTTGTTATTATTAACTAATTTAAGAAATGAACCATCAACAAAAGCAGAATAGTTAACTCCAATAAGCTGTATATTTAGGTCTGAAAAGAACTGTTTTTCACTATTAATTTTAAAGCGAGGTATAATTAATTTTTATTTATCATCATTGTAGTAAAGATTACTAAAATAAGAGAAAGTATTTGTTCTGGGAGGATCTGGATTGGATAGTGATTACGAAAGAGAAAAGAAAAAGTAATAAAACACAACTCTTTTTATACTTTTATAACAGGAGCTAACACACCCACCGCACGAAGAGAACTGCTCGACAGACTTCTTTTCTTTTTTTTTAACCTCCGGATCTACCGTTAGGCATTCTTCAGAGGATGAGATGAATGATTTGTATGAAAATGCCATGCCTGACCGGGATTCGAACCCGGGACCTCCGGATGAAAAGCCGAGACGCTACCACTTGCGCCACGGAGTCCGACTCGACAGACTTCTGACGTCGTCATTCCCACACTCTGAACAGAATTTTAATAATAAATAATCTTTTGTTATGTTGATCATGATGTAATTTCGTTGATATGTTTGTAATACTATTCATTAAATTGTTGACAAATTCTAGTCCGGTATTGCGAAATTTACAAACTGTTGGCTCTCGAAAAACGTTGTGTCTGCGACCTTGACCTAAAAGTAAACAGTATTGCAAATGTATAAAGTACAAAAAATAGCAAGGTATAAAGTATAAAAAATAATTTACTTAAAATTCTACTGAATGGAAGTGTGTGCTATACTATAATGTTTAATGGAAACTAAACGTGTTTTGATATAGAAGTATTGAAATTATAAAAAATTAAATTTATTCAAAAATAGCAGACCCGGCAATGCTTCGCTATATATATATATATATATATATATATATATATATATATATATATATAGAGAGAGAGAGAGAGAGAGAGAGAGTTTAAATGAACACAATTGAAAATTTGATAAAAAAATTTAAAAACTGAACTTCACAAATTTTACCTTTCACTTATTCTCCTTCCCCTTCCCCTTTTCCCTTTCCAACTTCTCCCTCGTCCCTCTCCCAGTTTCCTTTTTACCCTTTCCCTTTTCTCTTTCCATCTTTTCCCCACTTCCCCGTTTTCCATTTTTCCCTTTTGCCCACGCGTAAATCGGTCCATTAGTTTTTTGGTCTTTAGCGGACACACATACGAACATGCTTTTTATATATATAGAAAAGTCTGTTTGTATATTTGTTTGTTTGTTTGTTTCGTAAATATCTTGACACCCGCCCCACCTAGCGGGTATAGATTTTGCAAAAATATTTCTTTTCGCGTAACTAATATTCATATTCTGAATATGAATCAAATCGGTCCAAAAATATAATTTTTCTAAATATCTCAACCCCCAGCGCCATCTAGCGGGTTCATTTGTTGCAGAAATAATTCTTTCCATGTACGTAACATGTGTTATGAATACGAGGCAAATCGGACCATAAATACAATTTTTCGAAATATCTCGACGCCAGCGTCACCTAGCGGGTCCAAACTAATTCAGAAACCTTCCCTGGCATGCGTCCAACCATTCTCCAAAGTTTCATCGCTATCGGATGAACGGTTTAGGAAGGCATAAGAGACATACAGACAGACAAACATTCATTTTTATATATATAGATTATAGTAAATAAATTAATACTTTAAATTTTAATTTATGAAAAAGTAAATTATTTTTGAATCCGAATAGAAACTACAGTAAAGTTATTTGTTTGCAGTAAAAGTTAAACATATTTTTAAAAATAACAAGCAGATTATTTACATAAAAACTTATAATCACAACAAAAAAGCTGTGGAAAAACTATAACAACTACAGGCTGTGTCACAAATAAGAGCTGGAAATAAATAAATTTGTTTTCAGTTACTTGTTACTGGAATTCATATTCCGCGTATATTAAGAGTCTGGATCAATGGTTTACAACTCAGTTAAATTCTTCTATAAATTCTAAAGATTATTTATGTCTTGCAGGGACAACTGATTGTACATCTAGCAGATTAATTGTAATTCAAATGTAACAACTAACAAAATACTGTACTACTAAAGATGAACTACAATGCGATATAAATTTTACGAAAAAGAGTAATGAAATAAACATAATTAAAAACAAATCAAATTTTTTAAGTATAACAGATCTTTATATAACAGGCCTTCACAAACTTTGGTAAATAAAATTAGTTAAACTCTGATCTTATTCAAAATTATAATAAAAAAGGATTGTCAACAGCTATTTGTCAATAAAAAATTAAGAGTATGCATTTAAACTGGATAACAGGTAAAAAATTCATTTGCTTTATTTGAAGGAACAAGAAAAATAAGCCGTAGCTTTAACCATATTGTTTTGTTACAAGCAAATAAAACAATAAGCTTGTCATGATTATAAAATGTTTATTACGTTTACATATATTCCCATCTAAAGTATATCATCTCTTGAGACAATCTTAAAAACTCAGAACGATAAGTTTTCAAAATACAAAACGATCCATTGTTTGGAGTTTATAAATATAAATATTTAGACAGATATTTACAAAATTAAAAATTTATATATATATATATATATATATATATACATATATATAATACTCCATAATACTTCAGCTTACAAGAAAGCGCCTTATTATGCTTCCATTGCTATTTTGAATAAATTGCCTAACTATTCTGTCAGTCTTAATTAAAAAAGTAGACAGAATTAGTAATAGTACCAGTTGCTAGTTGTTAGTAATGAGTGATGGAAGGGTTAGACAATGGTATCGAGACTTTAAAAATGGCCGCATAAATGTGTGTGGTGGACGAGCGTTTTTGTATTGCTATCGGCAAGATGGAGATGATTTGTTTCCCACATTCTTACGGGCGACGAGACGTGGATAACCTACAAGAATGCAGAATCAAAACAACACTTAGTAGAGTGACACCATTCTAGTTCCCCAAAACTGAACAAATTTAAGCAATCTTCGTACTCGTGTCGAAAAATGTTGGCTTCCGTTTTTTTTTTGGGACGGGCTTATTTTGGTTGATTTAATGGAACGTGGATCAACAATTATAACTGACGTGTAATGCGAAACGCTCACCAAACTGAGACATGCGATCCAAAATCGACGACGCGGGAAACTGTCGTCCAGTGTAAACTCCTCAGTGTAAGCCTCGTATAAATGGTTTTAAAAACAGTAATATAATGTTTATATCGGTAACCCAAAAATTTGCAATTTATTGGTCGACGGGCTAATAAATCTAAGTAAATTTAAACTATCATTTTATTGCAATTGTTTTCATAAAAATAAATATAAATTATTATAACTGTATAGTTATTTTAATTCAACAAGAGTATATATAAAAATTAACGCATATTAAAACATTTAGTTAAAATAAATTCGACGTGAAGTGATAAAAAAGAATTGAGTAGATTTTCCAAATTACGCGCAATGCGAATAACAGGATACAGATTATATGAAATAATTAAGGCTTGAGTTTTGGAAATTATATGAATTAGTTTTAATAAAGTATGATTAACAAGTATGTATTTATTAGAAGTATAATATTAATAAATTACAACAGTTAGATTTCGCCAAGTCATGGTGAAACCCTTATTACAAACAACGTTCTCTGTTTCATACACTACATCTATAAGTAACAAATAAAATATATTAATTCTCTTTTAACAATAGTTTGTTGACGATGAGGTAACAGCGCATGCGCTACCGCTTCTTGTACTTCCGAAAGTAAACGCGAGTGTACTGTGTTTGCAATCACTACGTGCCTGCTTGCACTGATTTAATTAGTTTCAAAGATTTGATGTAAAATCTGAATTTGTCGTAATAAGTTCTTATAATTTCTACTGCTGATTTTATCAAGGTGTTATTTGTACTCTGTGTAAGCTAATTAAATTGAACAAATTACCGGATTTGTAACGGTAAGAATGTAGTTTTTGTAATCGTAACCGTACGTTAAGCTTGAGGTACCGATACTAAAAATCTTACTGTTACATGTACGATTGTTTTAACTGTAAAACATTTCTTTTAATTAAGTAATTATACAGATTTCTTTCGTAGATTATTATGAAGTTTAAGTATTCAAAGTTGATACTACGTAACGGTCAAGTCGGACCTGATCAGTTTTTTAAAAATAAATCTAATATTGGTTAGCAGTCGGGTAAGACAAGTCCTTTGAATTCGCGGTGTAAAAGATTATAATTAAATTTGTTTATGTTTTATAAAATAAACTTGAACGTAATCTAATTTAGACTTAATTTAAACAATAAGTATTAAACAACATAGTAAATCTAACCTAATTGTCTTATAGAAACTGATTGAATTCCACAAAAACTATATGCAGAAGGATTTATATTCTTGCTTTATGCATTAGCCAACTTTGCAGTTCTATGTTCTAGTGAAGGAGGAGTTATTAGTAGTTCCTGAAATTTGCCAGTAATTGTTTGATAAATTTCACTTATTTCTACCTTTTATTAGACAATAATGTAAAATATAAGTTAATGTGTTCTGTCTTGTTCTTGGCCATTTCTTGTTTTCAGTAGGATAATTAGTTTTTTACTTTTGAATAATTAATGACTTTATGTAATAGTTATTATAAGATTAATTTCCTAGTCCACATGCTTATGTTTTCACTAATATTTTCTCAACATTTAATGATTCCTTAATTATGAATGCCTACTCTAAATTGGATTTAGTTCTCAATTGTCTGAAAGCAGATGGGTTAACCTGTCTTTAGATCATTAAATAAAGTTCACTCTAATTCATTGAAGTAAGTAAAATTCTAAGAAAGATGTGATGTTACTTGTATTCCTTCTGTAATTTTAATCAACTTTTACTCCTTGTTTTTGAATTATTTTATTCCAAGTTATGAAACTTACAATTATATAATTTTAATAGAGTTAATAAGATTATACCACTCTAATTTTTAGGGTTTATACAACACTGATTATAGAGTTTGGCAACAATAATGTAATATTAATAAATGCATTACTATATCTTTTTCTATTCAGTTTAACTTTTGTAGGCAAGAATCTTATAAATCTTTGTTTTAAGATCTATATGTTTGTATATCATAGTTGAATTCTGATAAGAATCTTGCAAATATTATCTTAAACCTTTACACTTTCTTGTCTTTTGCTTCTAATTTTTTCTTTGATATAATATACAATGCTATATTGTTGTTTATCTCCTAACGTAATAGTAACTTCTTTGATATGTAGAATATTGATTCGATTCTACTTGTTAAAATAATTTAAAAAAATTATACATCTTAGTTACCTTTTTCTTGGACTTGTAAGTTAAAAATCCTCATAACAGCTAGACACATTGTACAATGTACCCTTCTTAACAGCTGCAGCAGTCACATTGTGTTAAAAACCAACCCATGTACTACTTGAAAATAGAAATTGTATGCGTACATGAAGTGTGATCAAAACTTATCTGACCTTGGCTTTTAAAAACAAAAATACTTGATCTAATTAGTTTAATGACTTGTCTCCTTTCAATTAGACAGGCCCTTCTGATGTAACATAGTTATCCCAATAATGTTTTCATTGTTGGAAGCATTTTTCAGTCACTTGTATTGAGCACCAGAAGTACTCTTGTTACATTTCTTTTGATCTCTTCTTTCTCTTCAGATATCTTTCCTTTAAGTGAATTGGAGCAAGCCATGTCTGATGAGTAAGAAGACTTCTGTAATCATTTTATCCAGTGTTTTGATAAGTATCAATGGATAAGTTATGTTGTGTATGCTGGACCATTGTGATAAATTTTTCAATCACCATTTTCCCAAAGTTATGGTCTTTTACATTGAATAGTATATCTTAGCCAATAAAGAACAGTTACATATTACTCTTTATTTATAATTTGTCCTTGAGGAGAATACTCGTGTTGAAATATGCATTGATATTCAAAAAAGACTGTCAGAATGACTTCATACTGTCATGAAAATTCATCACATCAACACTTTGAATAGTATTCTGGTTTTCTTAGAAGTGAAACGGTTCTAATGAAACTGGAATATTATTCATATTCTAAATTTATAAATTGTTCATTTTGAGGAAGATAGGAATCAACACTAGTTTGTGCCTAGAGAATATATTTGATCTCATTACTATTATTAAATTATTGAATTTTTTTTGTAATTCAAAGTTTGATATGTATGAGAGCGCGTTGGATTTGTTGTAGGATAGATGAATTAATCCAAATTGCAGTTAGAAATTTAAATCTTTTCATTGATATCTATACATATATTTTCAAGTGACAAATATTTTTTGTGAATCTTATGTGTGTTAATGTTATTTGCAGTTGAATGTATATTCAATCTGTCGAATAATATTTGTTGTAGTTGAATTATATATTCCTGGGTTATAGCACATGTCACTGTAATACATTAACTTTCTTTGCTGAAAATTTTAATCATTTTTAGTGATTGTTGGTTAGCATTTAGTCAGTGTCTGTAGATTGAATTTTGGTATTGTTTGATTTTACATAAAATATTGCCACTCATGGTTATTTTGTTATTATTTTATAGTTATACTAGTGTTTGTTTAATAAAAATGAATCTTTCCTATTTAGTGCTTTTGTTATTCATCCATATTTAATCCTTTTATGAAGTTATCTGTTTCATTAGATTTTTTTTTTGTATAAAATTATTTAAAATGTTAATTAAGATTAATATTGATTGATTTATTTTTAATTTAATTTTACACTTTTGATTATTAATAAATTAAATTTTTTTTAAAGTCTGGGAAATGGTGATTTCTGAGAAAATATTAACAAAGAATAAAAAAAAACAATAAATATAAGAAATAGTTATTCAATTTTTTTTTGTTTTGTTTAGAATTTCATTTATCATGATACTAACATATATTTTTAAACTATTTATTTACTTGTGTTGAGTTTTTACTTTATCAACTGTTGTTAGGATATATATTAGTTAATTCAAAAGTAGTTTGAAGTGGTGGATTGTAATGTTTCTAATATTTGCGATTAGCATGCAAAGAAACTTAACGCAATATTTGTAATATACAAAGAACTGATTACTGAAAAAAAACTGTGGTGCCATTGCCATTTTACTTTACTTCATACCCTTAAATTTTCAGGATGTTGCTACTATTTGAAATGTTCCTAATGTAGTATCAATAATCATCCTGTAAGAGAATTCAATTTACTAACGTGCATTTTTGAACATGATTTCATATATTATTGTACATTCTTTTCCTTTCACCTGCTGCCTCCTTGCACTGCTTATACCTTATTACAAGCATCACTTTTAAACATAAGTTGGTAGTCTTTTTATTATAGTAGACTATTCAAGGAATCCATTGCTTTCTTGATAAGTTCCTACATTTAATCCAGGCTTAGATGTCATACTTTTAAATTAATCATTATTTTTCTTTATGAACACTTATATAGGAATTGCTTGTTTCTGTAAAATCCGCAGAAGTGGATCAATTTTGTTATTTTATAATAAATGTCTAGTTCTTCCTTAGTAAAATATTTATCAGGCCTATTGGTTTGAATGTACATTATTTAGAGATTATTTCAATTGCTCTGGTGTGATGAAAAATTAATATGAATGTGGAGTCTGTCTGAAAGAATAACAATTTATTCTTAATAAACAACAATATCCATCTCTACCAGACAAAACAACTGAACTGATAACATTTAATTTAATACAGTACTTTGGCTTGCAAGAAAGGCTCTTACAATGCTTCTGTTGCAATTTTTATTAAATTGACAGATCTTGTAAAACATTTTCCACAAATTTATTTAAAATACGTACAATTAAAATATTTTTTTAGAGAAACAATATTACTCTGCTGATGAGTTTTTAAATAATGCTAATATATAAAAAAAGAAGTTGAATGTAACTATTTTTTTCTGGTTATTTTTTATATTTATTTTAATATTTTAAATAATTAATTTGGTCTTTAACCAAATCTGTTTTTAAATGTATAATTAATTGGGTATTCTGTAATGCTATTTGATCAAGATTTTGCTGTGTATTCCCTTGATCCATCTAGACAAATGTTGGGGAAGTTCCTATTTTATCAGTGTAGTAAAATATGTATGCATTTTTGATATGGTCTTTATAATCTGTTGTTATTATGTATTAATCACAATAACAGTTTTATTTTAAGTAATCATCTTGATACTAAATAAATATTGTAGTGTGTATTTTTTAAATATAAATTATTTTATACGAGTTATTTTTTTCTCTGATAAATGGATTTTCATAAAAGGGTAGAATTAAGTTTAAAATTGTTATCAGTAGTATGCATAGAATACAGAAGTGGAGTGGGGGAGTAGGGAATATTTATGTGGTAGGACCATTTGACTATGAATATTTGGCAAAATGTCTTATGCACTAGCATTATAATCCAGGAGTACCCACTCAAAAAAAAACAGTGGCCATTAATGTACTCGTATCTTCTCTGGATACCATCACCTAGCATTCTGCTAACACATTCTCTCACACTCTCTCTCTCTCTCTCTCTCTCTCTCTCTCTCTCTCTCTCTCTCTCTGTGTGTGTGCACGCGCGCGTGCACATACATATTCATGCACTTCAAAAATCACCTAGCTTTCCAATAACTCTGTGTATTTTTATTTTTTTTGCTATCATTCTCTCAATAAAATACTATGGTTTATTTATTTTATGAATCAATATGTCTTTAGTTCACCTAAATATTTACAAAAAATTTAATTTACATTTACTAAGTAATGTAAGATTATTCCATTAATGAGCAGCATTATCTATTTCTAAACGTGTGTGTGCTAATTTAATTAGAATTTTTAAAATTTTGTAAAATAGAAAGTTCCAATTAATCACTCCATCAACCAAAGTTACTAATTTACTTTTTTCTCTTTCATTTTAATTAATTAATTTTTTATTATTGTTGTGATTAATTTACTTTGGGTAAATTTTTTTTTTCTCTTTATGCCCCCCTGGGACGGATCCGCATTCAAGCAATAATCTGCGCCCCAGATAGGAGTCTGTCTGACTAACAGGCCTTCCCACCTGCCAGCTGTAAATCCAGCATGGTAGTTTGGCCCGCTGGTTCTGGATCTTTTGCATTGTCTACTCTAATGGGTAAAAACTTATCCATTTGGGTCTTTTTCTTTTTTGGTTTGGGTCTTTTCCTTTGCTCACTCTAATGGGTGGCTGACATGGTCATCCACTGGTACGGGTCTTTTCAATCGCCTACTCATACGGGTTGGCCAGTATGTCCTACCCACTGGTTCGGGTTCTTTTTCTCAAAACTTGTGTCGAGCAGGCTAGTGGGGGGGTAGACCAGTCCCACGACTAGGGGTTCTCGCCTCCTAGGTGTTGGGGTTTTCACGTGGTGTTTACTTTGGGTAAATTAATTACATTTTACTGGAGGCTAAACTGGAAACCGAAAGAAGAAATTAATTACATTTACAATATTATATATAATGAATATTATTATATCTATATCTACACTGTTATATAAAGATGAAGAAAGAGGGGTTTGTTTGTTTCGACAAAAAACTACTCATCAATCGCAACCAAATTTTTACCCTTGTTTCATGATATAACTCAGAAGGTTTTTAGATATATTTCATCTCAAAGAACCAATCAATCGATTGCTTTCAAATTTTCAGGATACATTTGTATGCTATGGAAGGTTTTAAGCTACAGACTGAGGTCCTAGTTCTCTTGAACATTAAAATATTAAAAATATTCATTATTTCTTATAATTATTCATTATTTATTAATCTTTATTCATTAAAGAAAAAAGATTAATCCTTTTACTTCATAATTATATTTATGCTTCCATGGCAAACAAATAAGTTTTGAATTTTTTGTTGTCAAATGTGTGTACTTTAGTTAACATAGTTACTATTATTTTGGAATTTAGTTTCTTTTTAGGTTTCTATAAAGCCTGAATACTTTAATTGTTATTTATCAATACTATTCTCACAATCAGGAGGGTAATGAAGAGCGTGGATCCAGGGGGCGGAACCCTGTGAGTGGAATGGTGACCAAAGCAAGCTCTGTAGGTGTCTTAAGGTGCCATCCCCCTGCAACACCATATATATACATATATAATTATATACTGACCCCATGTACTGATATAGGTAGGAATAAATCTTGTTGGTATGCACTTCATTGTCTTTTGTCATAATTAAATTTTAGTCTTGGGTGGTTCAGTTATTTTCTAGATTTTTCTTTGATCTTATACTGCATTTATTCATTCTGTTAGGGTAGATTGTGATCCCTCTCCATTTATTCAGAAACATGATTTTGCACAGAATAATATTTGGATTTATTATTGACAATAAAGTTTGCAGGGTATCTGTTAACACAGTCGCTTGAAAACAATCCTGTTTCATAATATATCACCAAAAACCTGTAATTGGTTAGTAATTTTCCTCGTGCTTTGCTCTAATAAATCCTAGGTTTATGTGATTTATGATCACAGCTCTGACTGTCAGTTTCACTTTATATACAATTCTGTTATAAAAATTGTCACAGTTTAATGTGAGGAAAAATAAATTTGTAGCAGGATCAGTGATCATCGTTTGGAGTTTATGATAAATTTTATATAAATTTTACTATCAGCCAATAAAGAAAATCCATTAATTTAACATGAATTTATTGATGATAAATTTAAATTTATGTAAATATCTGAAATCATTCTTGTGCAGCGTTACTTTAATGCTAAATCTGACTCTGTATGAAGAACCTACTAATATTACTATGTAATAAATATTTATTAGTGTATAATAAAAATTGATGCTCCGTGGGGTAACTAGGTCTCAGATGTATTAGCTTCAATGATATACAGTGGATGAGTTTGCGGGTTCTTTAGAAATAATCATACATCTAGATTATATTTTTATGTTTTTATTAACATTTTAATATATTTTTGATTCAATAATTCTATTTTACTTTCACAGTTCATGTGTAAGAATACATGTAATAATTGGCTGTTTTGAAACTTAAAAAACCAAATTAAAATATTTATTTAGTATGTAACTTTACTATTTTGGTACTTCTAAATGTATTGGTGCATTAAAATTGCTATTTCTTAGATTACTTTATACTTTTATATGAAATTACTACCAAGTTATGTATATACATATATGTACTAGCCAGTGGGGGTTCTGCTCCTAGACTCCCAAGGCCCATGTCAGCCCAGGCAAACCTGGAGCCGACCCAGGAGCCTCTTGGGACCACAGGGCCACAGAGCTCACTTCAGTCGCGATTCCCGTCTAGTCTGAGAGCTTCATTACCTGGACTCCTGCAAAGTTTGTTATCCTCATTATTGTGGGAGTGGGAATGATAGCGATAAATAACAATTAAAGTATCTAAGCTATAGAACAACATGAAAAAGAAACTAAATTACAAAACAAAAAATAGTAGTAACTATGGTAACTGAAGTACACACACCTTTGATGATGAAAAATTCATGAATTATATCTCTTGCCGTGGTAACAGAAATATAATAATGAAGTAGGATAAATCTTTTTTTCTTTAATGTGTATCTTCAATTCACATCTTCACCCGCAAGGGAACTAAGGCCTCGATTTTTGGCTTAAAACCTTCCCTGGTATAACACAAATGTAGCCTGAAAATTTGAAAGAAGTTTGTTAGTTGGTTCTCGGGTGATGCTGTTACAAACAAATCCTCAGCCAGATAAACTTTTGGCTTTGTACGTATGCCATATATACAAAGCTAAAAGTTATAAAATTGTGTTGTGTACGATATTAGTATAACTTTGTTTTCTAAAACACAATGTTTTGTTATCCAACTACTGTATTCTGTATTCATGAATTCATTCATGTGTTCGTATAAGTGTTGTGACAATGATAATGATTCCTGACATATAATCAAGGATCCATAGAATAAACTTTATTAAAACTAATAAATTACATTATTCTAATTTCTAGTTAATATATCTGTAATTCCCAATTACTATTATTATTATTTCATAATTATACATTATCCTGTTTTTAAACTGACTCAAAAAAGAAGTTCAGAATTTGAAATGTGTTTTATGTGTTATATTAAAGCTTTATTTTTCATAAAATGCACATATTTTGAGGCAGTTTGTCTCATGGTTGTGCTTTAATTTTCTTCTTTACATAATAAGTGGAAGATTTTAAATTCAAAATGAACAATTTGGGTTTTTATTTTATTTTTATTTTTTTTTTTTATAATTTTCCTCGTCATTATTATTTTGTAGATTGTTATAATTTGGTACAGTTTTGTGTTGTGATTGTATTCAGAGAATCTTCATGCAAAAATTTTAAGAAACTTTATTGGAAAATTTGCATTAATATACCATAAATATTAAAAATATATTTGATTTTATTATGAATATTGCATTATTATTGATATTAGAGGAAGTATCAACAAAAAATCTGACATTCCAGAATTTCAGACAGTGTTAGCTCATGTTTTGACAGTAATTTAGTTAAACCATTTGACTTCACTTTTTTTTATATTTTGTAGGGATGCAATTTCTTTGTCTGTTTTGGCTTGGTTTTCTTTTTTTAATATATATAGAATTTCTTTGTAGATGTTACCCACATTGAAGTTTTAGTAAAATAAAATAATTTCCATAAAGTACTGAAAAGTAAAAAAAATAATAATTTTTCCCTTCTTAAAATTTGAATATTTTGAAGTTAGCGCCAAATTAATGATAATTATTACTAAATTATTTGTCTTTTATTTAATACCTACTTCAAAGTGATGAAAGTTAATCAAAGAATTGAAAAACAATTATTTTTTACTTTTTTGTGCATTTGTTTAAAAGTTGGGTTTTAATGATTTTATATTATGTTCTTTAAATCTGTTACCAGCCAAATTTTATTTCATTTCTGATTGAAATAGACCAGACCAAATCGTTATAAATTATTATATATAATTGATTTTGTTCAACTGATTATTGTTTTCAACCTCTTCTGTTTTAGTTACATAGACCTTTTTTTTTTACTGTCTTCTATTAAATCAGTTTAAAAGCATTAGAACTTTACATTTTAAATTGTGGATTAAAGTAATTGAAATTTAAACTTATTTGGTTTGAAATTTTAATTTTAAACGTTTAAATTAGATGAATTAGAAATTTTGAAGTTTGATTAATGAGAATTAATTTTACCAGAATTTTAAAGAATTAAAAGGATAAAAGTTAAAACTATTTCAGTCGTACTAAAATAATATTCAACGTGTGATGTAATATAATTGAGTTAAATATAGCCAAAAATAAAATGTACAATTAGCAATCAAAATTATTGAAATTATTGGAGAATACAAATCATAAATAAAAGCATTACATAATTCATAATTCCACTACGTAATAAAACAGTTACAAAGGTAAATTAGAAGAAAGGAAATACATTGAGTTTTAAAATTTTATCTTTTGAGAGAAACCTGATTTCAGATTAGAGTATGCTGGATTGTATTAGGGTTAAACTGATTTGTTCTTAAAACAATTGGATGAATCAGTTTAACATAATCTGACCAATTTTATTAGTAATATATGTAATTGTATTAATGATGTTTATAAAATTTTGATAATAATGTAGTATAGTAGGTGATCTACTCCTGTAATTAGTTAGTAGTTAGTTCTTAGATGGTGCCACCAAAATGTTATATTGAAATAAGAAAATAAATACAAAGAAAAAAATTATTAACTGGACTAATTTAAGAATAAGTGGAATTATTTTTATTTAATTAATACCAAAATTATAAATATAATCTTACCGAACTTAACCTACGCTCGCTAGTTAAGATTAGTGAGCGTAGGTTAAGTTTGGTTAGATTATATTTATAATTATAAGCATATAATTTTATAACATGAGCAAGGTTAATTTATTCTTAAATTAGTCCATTTATTCATTCTTTTTTGTATTTATTTTCTTATTTCAATAAAGTGTTTCAGTGGTGCCATCTAAGAACTAACTAACCAACTATAGAGGTGGATTGCCTACTATACTAATACCAAAATTTTAATTTGATTTTATGTATTTTGATTGTAGGTTTACCATTTTATACTTGTTTGATGTGATATTTGTAATTTAAATTGATTCTTGTAATTCTATTATATTTAAGTGTTATCATTATTGTACATGTACATTTCATTTATTCAGTTGAATATTTGTAAGCACGATAAATGTTATAAAATAATCCATTATAAAAGGAAATTAATATTTATTACATTATTAAATGTGAATTATATTTCAGGTGAAATAACATCATTACTTCAGTGAGTTGTCTGACTGCATTTTGCACTTTTCTTAGATTACTTTTATTATATTTTGATTAAGTGAATGATGTTGAAAGATAAAGACAAATAATGTTTATTTGTAATTCATTACAGTTTTCATTAAAGTTAATTAAACAAGGATTGCAGATTAATGTATTTTATTTGGTATGTATGAGATAAAATTGCATTTTTATATCTATATAACACTAGATTCTATAATTTATTGTTATTATTATTATTATTTAATTATTAATTGTTATTCCTTTAAATTAAAAGTTAATTTACATAATTTTGTATGTTTTTATATGACAGTAATATCTACTTTTAATTTCCTGACATCATAGCTGTCAAGAATGAAAATGGTAATTAATAAAAAAATTGCATTTTTTTCATTTGTCGATGTTTCATGACCAGGGATCCCAAAAAACAAAAAAAAAGGTGGGATAATGTTTGTATATACTTTACTACTACCCGTACATACATACTATATATGTATGTACTTTGTTGGCGTGTTTGAAGCTTAATATGCAGATAAACCAATTTTGATGAAATTCTGTACAGACTAGTGAATATAGGTCAGTTAGTTGTTAAAATTTTAGGGTCAATATTTTCTGTAGGTGAGGGTAGATAGTTTTTTGAAATCAATTTTCTCAAAGCTTTGCTAACATAATCTCAATTTATATTAAGCTATAAGATAAACACGCATGCTTATCTTACCATTAAAAAAAAAAAATTTGCCCAAAAATATATTCCCCCTTCCAGAAAAATCAATAAAAGCTAATTTTTTTTTTTATTGCATATATTTTAACCAAACATTTGTTTTTGTCTTCCTAGGCATAGTAGTAATGCAAGCAATCCAAAAATTATACTTTGGGGACAATATTGCGGGTAGGAGAGCAGATCAGAGTTTAAAAATATAAATTTTTTAAAACATTTTAGGTTTATTTAAATTTGTTTAACTTTTAGGTAACTTTTTTATGTATCATTATTTTTCCAATAAGAATAAATAACCAATGTCAGGAAAGTATTAAATTTTGTTTTCAGCTATTTTATAGCATATTTCACATAGTAGTGTAGTTGGTTCACAGATTTGTGTTAGATATTACTTCCATATCAGTTTTTTACCTATAAAATATGTAATTTGAATGTTTTTGCATTTCATGTCTTGCAAAGGAAGGGAATCAACAGACTTTCCATAAATAATTTAAACATGGCTAGTCACCATTACCATTACAGCAATAGAATCTTGTAATGATGATCAGCGTTTAGCAAGAACCTGTAAAATGATTAAAGGAAGGTTTCAGCTGGTTGGTCACAGTCTTTTGAATGTTCTCCAGAGTTCCAAAATGATGTCCTATTAGGACATGTTTCAATTTCGGGAAAAGGAAGAAGTCACAAGGACTCAAATCAGGTGAATAGGGGGGTTGAGGAACCGTAGGAATGTATGTATTTTGAGGTCAAAAATTCCTTGATGAAATGGCCGTGTGACACGGGACATTGTCATGATGAAGCATCCAATTGCAATGTCTGGTCTCACGTGAATCACTCTTTTCCTGAGCCTTTCAAGGACACCTTTGTAAAACACTTGGTTGACAGTTTTTCCTGGAAGAACAAATTGTTTATGCACGATACCCCTACTGTCAAATTTGATTTGCTCATTCTACATTTTTTCGGTCGAGAAGATGACGGAGTGTGCCACTCTTCGCTTTGCCGCTTTGTTTCATGATCGTACTCAAATATCCAGAATTCATCACCTGTGATCACACGATTGAAGAATTCTTGGTCATTGTCAATCGTCTCAAGAAGATCAACTTACATGTTTCTTCGATTGTCTAAATGATTAAATGGTTAAGTTTAAACTTCCTTTTAATTACATATCAATTTCCTTTATGCAACATGGGAACTAGGTGGTGGGTGATTGTAACACATTACCTTTAACCTAATCACCCAGTTATGAAAATTGATCTAATGAAAAACTGTAGAATATGTTAGATAAAGATAAATTTATATAGAAAGAGGAGACAAAAATTAATTATAGCTAGAATAAATACTAATTTTATATTATAGTAGTCAGTAATTAAATTACTTATAAATAAGATTAAGTGATAGATGTGTTTTACAGTACTTAATTTCTGCAGAACAACTGGTGATATAATTATTTACCAAATTATTAGGTTATATGTAGTTAAGTGAACAACTCATGAATTTCTAGTGGAATTTATTTACATAGGGAAAGTAGGAATAGTTGAGAGGGATGAAAGTCAGGGAATTCTTTGAAAATTCGTTCATTAATTCATATTAGAAAAGGCTACTGCTTTGTATAACCCTTCCAATTTTCATTTAATTCTTTATCCCATCAAATAGTCTTGTCTTACATTTTATGATAATTTTTCTACCCTTTTGTTCATTTTACTGTTCTTGTTTCTTTCCACTTGAATGAAGTGTAATAAAAAAATAATGATATTTTTAATTTTTATTGAAAAAATGTACTTATTTTACATTAATTATGCCCCCTTCACAGCAGTTGCCCAGAAATATGACTCACTTATGCCACCATTTCTTCCAGTCATCAGAGTGTTTATCTAAAGCGTTTTTCGGTGCACTTAAGTCACTTCGTAAGTTTTTTCTTTATTTTATCCATCATTGCAAATAGTTATCCTTTTATTTCTCTTTATCACTGAGAACAAAGAAAAAATCACTGAGTGCCATTCCTGGGGAATACGATGTCTGCAGCATCAGTATGATATTATTTTTGATTAAATAATCGCAAATTAATGTTGGCTAAAGTGTTATTTTTGTTACAAAATCTAAGAAATGTTTGCCCACATTTGTGATGGTTTTCTTTAGATTGTGTTACATAAGCAACGTAAAAAACTGTTAGGTAGTACTGTTTTCTACCTGTACAACCTTTTAGTAACAATTCATAATTAATGATGCCATTGCAGTAAGGAGAACTTAACATTTAATTGAACTTTGCGCATGCTTTTTTTCTTGCGCATGCTTGGCTCTTCAGGAAGCATCCATCAGGATGACTGGGTGTTTGTTTTAATATCAAAACTTTACTATCATGTTTTGTCACCTGTTAATTTGGGTAATTTTAAATCACCAGCAATGTCAGCTAACAATTGTTCTGTGTTGTCACTTTTATGAAAACTGACAAATTTTGGAATAAATTTTGCTGCTACCATTTCATTCCTAAAATGTCATTTAAAATTGTTTTACATGAGCTGTAAGAGATTTTTACCTCTTCAGCAATTTCTGATAGTGATTTGACAATTATTTCTATCAATATCCTTTAGTTGTAGATATTTTCTTAAGATCATTACTTCACTGCATTTTATTATATTTTTAATGCAAACCGTTTGTTCCATAATTTTTAAACAAGATAAATTGTCACTTGTAATAAAATATATTACTTGGTTGCCAAATTTGAACTATGCATTTAATATGGTTGAAAATATTGATTTTGTAAACAGTGCTGCCACTGCATGGAAAAAAGGCAAATATATTCAAAAAGACATAGCATACAGATTTAAAAAATTCTTGTTTTGTTTTCTTTGCCATCTAGCACTATAGCATTAGAAGAGAAAGTATTGTAATCATTCTAATTTTGGCATGTACGGTTTTCATTTCTTGACATTTTGACACCTAAGGAACCCAAAAACCAAATGGAAATTTTTTGGGTATTCATATGTATGTATATGTTTGGTGTTGCCCTGTAAATCACCTTAAATCTCGAGAACTACTTGACTGATTTTTACCAGACTTACTTACTGGTCAGATTACTTCTATATATGGGGCATTGATGCCATTAAATTTTCAATTTAAAAAGTGAACGGCGTGAGGCTATAGAACAAGGTTCCATAATTTACAAAATCACTATCTCAAGATTTCACCTAATTAAGGTCCTATTTTTCTTAGGCACATTTGTTAACAGTTAACAAAAAAATCATTTGAAAAATCGCATCCCACCCCAAAAAATGCTCAAAATACACTATTGGCTAAGTTGGTATACTGCATCAATAGTATCCCTTCTCACCACAAGTAGTGCAGGTGTAGCACCGATGTACAACTGCTATAGTCGTATGCTTTGTTGTGATGTCACAGGTGAGCAGTAGAATTAAATAAATTAATAATATTTAAAACGTAAAAACGTATTTAAAGTGGCTGCTAGTACTGTCACAGCCACACGAATGAAATATGGTGTGTACATGCACTTTAGTTAGAATCATTGAATTAAATAAATTAAAAAAATATTATGTGTTAATAAAATTATAAATATTTTAAGTTGTGTGTTTGTGTAAGCTGTGTATCAGAAAAAAGCTGCGTGATGAGATAGTCTTACAGCTGTGTTGTCAGTTTTTTTTTTTATTACAACTTACAAACTTTTAAAAAGTCGTGAATAAAAATCTTCATTTTTATTTCTTTTGTCTTGTCTAAACTTTTTTACTGGTCTAAAAATGAATCTTTGTGCAAAACCAAAAGTCTTCAGCCTGCTTACAAGTTTCTTATTAAACTGCATCCATGATTAATTGACAGTTTGATAATTCTAATCTTGATTTAGTAAGAATTCTCATTTGTTATATAACTAATTCTATTACCAATACGATTGATCACGGTTTGTAAGTAAAGTAATTTTCATGTTGAGTAGTTTGAGTGAATACACTTTTATGTTTTTTGTGTTACGCTATATTTTACAATTTTATAGTCTAAAAATTGTAAAAAATACTTAGCTATAAAATATATTCATTCTTGTACATCTGTTACAATAGTAATGTTTTTAATTTTAAGTTTTATTGTTTGACTGCTCTGTATTAAATTCCAATAGAATTTAATCTTCCAGAGCTCTTTTAACTCTGGCAATTTACAAAAGTCATAAACAATGTTTAGGTTTGGCCATTAGAATTTTTAAATGAGTGATAGGGAAACATGGTTGTTTTATGGCTTTCCATTTTTACTTTTCTGGTTATGTAGTCTTTCCGTTTAGCTATGCAGAATAATAAAAAAGTGAAAGTATATTATCGGCTCAAATTTTGCATGTCGGAATTTTTGAGATCATGATGTTTCATGGACCCCTCTAACCAAAAATCACAATTTTATTGAGAAATTCTGGAAGAAATTTTCACGTGTGGTATATATGATTTGATTATATATGTTTATAGATCCTTGAAGACTTGTTGGTCTCTTTTTTGCAAGGTAACTTCAATTTAAATGGACTAATTTGAATGAAATTTGCCACAATGATTTCTTTATAATCAGCATTCATGCCATTTAGTTAGTGTCTTCTCAACTGGCCTCATTTCTCAAAATTTTCTCAAAAAATAGGTAAATCTTTTTCAGGTGATTTAATAAGCTTTAAATAGCTAAATAGATAGGTCTTTTAATGGTGTTGGTATTTTTTAGAAGGATATATAATATTATGTATCCTTCCTTAATATTATGTATCTGTATTTCATAGAAGGATGGTACAAAAATCCTTTTGTATTTTTCATCAGTTCTGGACTCAGTATAACATTATTGTACTAATTAGATGATTCTATTATATTAGTATGTCACTTTGGTTTATGTATTTGGTTATTTATTTTAATTGATCAAACAATTAATTGTGTTCTGCCTTCAAACAGGTCCTCACCCAACATGAGAAGCATTTATATCCTCACTTTATAGTCCTCCATACTTCACAATGCTGTCTGAATGTTTTATTATGCCCTTATTATCTCCTCACACACATACATGTGGGTGCGCGTGTGCATGAGGTAAGTAATTTATTTATTTATTTATCAGTTATTGTTTTGCTTGATATCTTCATACTGGAACCAATTTTTATGAAATTTTATTCAGTGAGAACTGAAAAAGGGTCATTGTCATATAATTTTGGTTACAATTAGACAAGGGAACTTTCACCATGAGTCCCATATCTCAAAATTTTACTTAAAGAATAAAATAGCTTCTTTTTTAATAATTTTTTATTTGCATTCTTACATTGTTAAATGTTTCACTTTATTTTTCTACTAAGTAATAGTCTCTTAGTGGCTTGGCAGCATAATTCATAATATTATGCAACTCTTTGTCAGCTAATTTTTTTTTATTATGTATATATATATATATATATATATATAAAAAGTATGTTATGAATTTTTTACATTCAGACCAAAAATCATGAAATTGAAATTAATGGTATAGAGTAGACTATGTGTACTGTTTACAAGCTTGGTTGATACATAATTCTGAGTTGTGTGGTTTTGTCCATTTGATCAATATATAATTACACATTTGAAGTAGTTTTTGAGTTAAATTAAATATATTTAAATTAGACAGTAGTTAATTATCTGTAAAAAATAATTGATTGACCCTTCTATGCTGTCCATATAGCTAATTCATTACTCATAATGATTATACATTTCAATTTATTCTTAATTTTTATTTACAATGTATTTTATACAATTATCATATAAACTGTTTTTATTTTTATTACATAATTTTAGTTATGAATAATGTTTAATAATTATTTTTATATTAAATGTCAAGTAATCTTTATTACATACTTAACATTTTTCTTTTACTTTTTATTAATTTTATCTTATGAATATTTATGTCTTGAGTTTTATGATACTTAGTTAAGTATAGCAAAACAAAATTGCTCTTAATACTAGAGTGGGAGAGTTAATCTTTAGAAAGTGGTAGATGTATGGTTAATGTGGTGGTACATTTATCAAGGAGACAGACTTAGCGACGTCCACCCACACTACTTTCTTGCCTTTTTTGTAACGTATCTGCAGTCTTAAGTATGATATTGTTCAACATTTTTTATTTTTAATAATTTAGGTTTTGTGCTGTTAATTATATTTTAATACATTTGGGTCAATTCATTTGAAGTGACCCGAGGGTGATTGCTTGACCAATTAAGAAAAAAATTGAAATTCTTTCTTACTTGTCTCAGGACCTTAAAACTACTTTTTTAAATTTTTATTTAAGCAGTTTACCTGTGGTGGCCATTTTTGTTACGGTACATACACCTATTTTTGTGATTGTAAGGGTTTTTGGAAAAAATCATAGCTAGGAAACTATTGGTCCTGGAAGGATAAACAAAAAGGAATTTAATCAGATTCTTCCAAGGTAAAAGACTGGTCCATTGGTTTATTTACAAATCTCTCTTCTTTCTATGAGAAAATTTCCAATAAATTTGAACATGAAAAACTGTGAAATTTCACTTTTGGTAATTTTTTTAAGAGGCAGAAATGAATTATTTTTTTGTATGTGGGTATATGTTAGTAGTTTTACCAAAAATAATGTTAATGGTGATATACTTACTCCTAATTGTTTATGAATTTTTTAAAACTAATTTTTTCATGTTGCAAAATTCATGTTGCAACGTGCTCATTTATGCTTGTTGTATCATTTAGGTTTAGTTACAGACTGGTCAGTCTGGAATTAGTCAGTAACCTATTTACATCTTTGCCGAGTGTCTCAAATTTCATCCTATGTTTGGAAGTGTTTATTAAATAAATAAGTTTTACTTAATAATATTATATTTGCAAATTTTAAAATCAGTTAAATTTTTACATTTGTTTCAATTTCACAAAACAATGGAAGTACAATGTTCCATAGGAATTTATGTGAATGAAGAGTGTCATAAAACAGTATATGGTATAGTGCCAAAAGAACTCATTAAAATTTGTGAATTTAGTGATGAACACCAACAACTTACTTTTTTTACATGTTAATTCAGATGTCACTGTGTTGTTAAATATCATGAAAAACGTTTTTTGTCAAAATTCAGTCACCTGTATGGATAGTTCTATTGTGACCCTTTGAGAACTCATAAAAACCAGTTAAGAAAAACTAAAGTATTTTTTCTCAACAGAATAAAAGAACTATATGAATGGAAAGATCAAGAGCAGTAGTACATTGTTCACTTCACAATATTGAACAACTGAAGGCTGCTTGTAGCATTTTTGGTGTATCACCTCCATCAATTAATTAACTACAGTGACTGATCATTCTCACACAATTTCAAGAGACTTATCAGAAGAGATATCACAGCTCTTGGTTAACCACACTAAATAATAAACTTTCATTGCTACTAAAACAGGTTATTTCAGTGAAGAATAATTAAAATTTTGCTACAATTTATTTTTTCTTTGATAGTGTTTACAGAAATAAACCAATATAAAAGTAAAAATGAATTCTTAAAAAAAAAAATGTAGGCTACTCATAAAAATCTCAATTGGGGTAAGTTTTACAAGAATTTTTGAATAAACATTGTATTAGGTTGCAGGTATTGGTTAAGTTATCATTAAATTACTAACTATCATTAATAATCTAAAAAAATACTTTTTTAAAAATATTGAAAACATCAACTTCAACAACATAGGAGCTAAATATAAAAAATTTAAGAGCAAAGAATACAAGAAACCTTCTTGGAGCACTTATTTAGTCAAGATTTTATCATTATTAAAAGGTTTTTCATGATTTTTGAGAGGTTATAACTTTATTATTAAAACAATACCCAAGAAAATTTTTTATTTGCCATAAACATCTACAAAAACTCTGCAAGTTGTGAAAATTTGAAAGTTTTATCACCACCGCCATCAGAATTATTAATAGATTAAGTAGATAAATAAGTTATACTTGAAATTGTTTGTACATAATATTTTCCAGTTTTGCTTTCCTGGAAAATATAGCTAGAACAGCTGTATTAAAAGAGAAAGTATAATGATTATGTCAAAAATGGAATATTAAGTTTTTTTCAAACCTTTACATTGTAGGGTCCAGCTACTTCATCTAGACCAAAATAACATTTGTATATACTTAATCTGTGTTGCACTCCATTTAGTTTTATATGTTAGGATTAACAAAACCGATTTTCTTCAAATTTGGCCCAAATATTTCTGTGTATGGGTCATTGATCAAATTAGTTTTTTCAGAATTTTTTAAGGGGATGGGGGATATCGCAAAACAGTCAATTTCGATTTTCTTTGGAGGCATTTTTTATAACATATTATTACAGCAAATTTATCTACAGTGCAAATATAAATAATAAAAAAAAAATTTCAAAAAATCAACCCCCCACCTTTTAAAATTGAAATAATTTCCCTAAAATGCACACAAAGTTTTTTCCAAAAAAAAAAAATTTTCCTATTTTACCTTTTATTGAAAGGGTGTAGTTCAGAGAAAACTTTACTTAAGCAGATTTGTTAAGCCTAACCTGTATAACAATATTTTTAAAAAAATTTTCTTAAAATTTATTTCCCACCTCTAAGAAATATATATTCTGTGGTTTTTGCATCTAATTCTTTTAATTGTTATTACTAATAGCTAGGAAAGTCATTCATATTCTGTCAGCTTTTTTTTAATATCTAAAAATCTATACCCATTTATTCGTACTATATTTCTATTTTCAAAAGTAGATCAGTAAATACGATAGACTATTCTTTGTTATTTTTAGTTTGCTTTGATCACACTATGATCAATCTATATTATTATGTATGTGTCAATATTTTGTAAATATTATCTTTAAGGCTGTTGATGGTAAAAAAGTAACATTCATTTTGTGTGTGAAATTGCCTTTGTGTTACGATCATATTAATTGTAACATTTTTTTAAATATTTTTAATGAAAGTGTGCAATGAATCTTTGTAAGACGGTGACACTGCATTCATATTACATGATCCTAATGAAAATAATTCAGATTTTCTGAACATTAATGAAGATAACAAATTTCTGATCAATATATTTTAGGTGATTTATAGACATTAATAAGCATTTACGTACTGATAACTGTACTAATTGTGCTATAAAACATATACTTGCAAAAATTTAATCTCACTGGAAAATAAAATAAACTTAGATTTTAGTGGAATCTCAAGAATGGTGGTACTGAGAATGTACAAGACTGCACTTCATTTACACTCATACATATCATCCTCATTCATCCTCTGAAGAATTATCTAAACGGTAGTTACTAGAGGCTAATAAACAGGAAAAGATTTTAGTGGAAGGGTATTGAATCTACTACAATTTCTTGTATTTTATAATTATTTTTTTGTATATCAAATATTCTGAAGTTTTAGGAAGCAACTGCTTAAACAGTTGATAAAAATCTAAATTTAAAAAAAAAATATTTTCTTGTAACTCTTCAATTTGATTATGAAAGCAATTTTGTTTTTTATATTTCTTTTAAATTTCTGAATTTCAAAACTTACTTTATAACATTTAATAGTTATTATTAAATAATATTTTAAGAAAGTAATTTTAAAATTATTTGAAATGCTTTCAAGATAAGAAAAGATGTTGCGAAGTTCAATAAAAATAGGCCTCCCAATATAGAACTTAACTGTTGCCATTTGTAGAGTTAAATGATATACAATTAATTTTATTTTTTAATTAAAAATCTTCTATCTTAAATTGACTTTCTTCTTCTAAAATGTGTCATTTGTTTTCAAGTAAACAATAAATTAAACACGAAAATAGATTGTACAATAAAACACCTCTGATATAAACTGTACTAAAACAGTCTGTTTAATAAACAACAAGGTAGTAAATAAATTCTGGAGTTTATTGTTTGTATAGTTAGATAAACTACTTTTGTAAAAAATTGAAACAAAAAATACACTTCTTTTACTTTTACAGTTTTTCATAGCTTGCAGATATTTCATTTGTATTGTTTATTTGAATTTTTGTCTGTTCCCAAGTAATCCTCTTTAACACTCTCTCCCCTTCCACCAAACTCTCTGTCTCTTTCCTTTTTGTGATCCTTTATAAATGATACACTAGATTTTTGCAAACAAATGTGCTTTCTTGGAAAACTGTTGTATGTTGAAACACTCACATTATTTAACCATTCACTTATACCGCAGCCTATTCAGTTAGCTTATGGAGTTCAAGTAAACAAATTGCATGTATGAGTGAGTGTTCAAGCAGCTAATTCATAAGAATCTCCTGTAAATCCCGATGCATATAAAAGAAACTACGTGATGCTAATATTCGGTAACCATATGCTATTATATTTTTTATTTAAATAAATTAAGACATCTTATTTGAGTTTTTCAAGAGTTATGAAATTGTCAATTGTTCACAAACAGTAGATAAATTAAATTCAGTTTTCATCATCTGATTGCAAGAAATCTGTAGTGCTGACAGTATTAAGAGATGCAATGGGAGATTCAATTTTGTTTTCTATTATAATATCCACTTCCCAGTAATTTGGTCCAACAGTATCCGTTATATGTTTTCTACAGTTTTTTTAATTTTTGCTGGTCCGTTTTAACAGTTGCTTTTAAGCATAAATTTTTAACAGATATTTTAAAAATAGTGTTTTCTGATGCTACATAACCTTTGATTTGTCCCCAAATTTACTCAGTTGAGTTGACTCACAATGATAGGGAGGTAATTGAAGCACGATTTTGCTTCTGAATCATTTTGACTCTTCAATTTTATATACATTTTAATACTTTTAATACGCAAAACCCCTTGCAATAATTTGACCTTAAGCATCGTTCTCCTCATTCTTTTAAACTAAGCCACATTTTGATGTCATTCTTTTTCCAAGTCATTGCTGGAATTCTTTCATATTTACATGAATGATAAGAGGCATTGTCTAAGACAAAACTGAATTATCTTCCAGGGGGGTAATACATAGCTAAACTATTTTTCAATAAATAAAATTTGTGTACTTTTTACGAATCGTATTTTTATCGAAATCTTCAAACTTTTACTTCAGTTGACCTTTAAAGTTTTGTTTTCTTAGGAAACTTTTTATTAACAACATCCAAAATCGACACCATGGATTACTCTGTAATTCGCTTTTGTTAGTATTTAAAATGATGTGTTTTTCTACATGACTTAGGGGCTTTTTCCAAATCAATTAATCATGCGCTATTATCCGCTGAATCATTATCAGTCATGGTGTCAAAATAATTGTATAACTCAAGTCGTACAGACACAAATCTAGGAATACACTACATTCACGTTTCAGTAAACTTAAAAAAATTACATTACTGGTATAGTAACATTAGGGTAAATAAATAACAGAAACACAAAAATTGAACAGGAGAACAAAAGAGTGATCATATGAAAAGATCAAAGATTTTAATAGAACTGAAAGACATAATATTATAAATTTATAAACGTTTGATTACATGAGTACTATATGACTAATTAATTATACAGCCACTAGTATGAGTAATGATTATTGTGTTGTATATAGATATGGCTGTGTTTGAATTGGCACTGATGCAAGAGATGTGACTCAGCAGAAACATGATGAATTTATTCTTCACTCTACAGTTGGCTACAGTATAGTGTTTTTTAATTGGATTTGTGATTTGTTTTACGCTTGAGCCAGATTCTATCATAATCTTTCTTTACACACCTATGTGCATTAAATATCTTTATTGCTATGAATTATTATGATTTGTAAAAACGTACGAGGGTTATTCGATTTGTTATTAAAAAAAAAAACAAATTTATAAGAGAGCAATTTATTATATATATCTTTTGTTACTTTTCTAAATAATTTCCATTGGGGCCATACCATTTCTCTTTGAAAACCCATAAAGGCCCATCAAACACTTTCTTCAAAAAAGCTGAAGCCATCGGTTTTTGGAGACTTTACAGATGTGATGATTTTGATTGATTTTATGGAATGAGGCATGACAATTAATACAGAAACTTACTGTGAGATGTTGAAGAAATTGAGAAGTGTCATAAAAAACAAATGATGTGGCATACTAAGTTCAGACGTCATTTTTCTTCATTATAACGCTCGTCTGCATATACTGCAGTTTGTACTAAATGCCAAATCAACAGTTTGAAATGGGACCTCCTTTTCCTAAAAATGAAGTGATTGGTTAGTGACGCAGTTTTTGAAATTACTAGGAGTTGAAAAACAGTGTTACTACCTGGCTTAATTCACATATGGCAGAGTTTTATGTTGAGGGTATGCAAAAACTTGTTTACAGATATGATAAATGTCTGAATTTGAATGGCAGTTATGTAGAAAAGTTTAACAATAAAGTAAACAATAAATTATGTTTTAATAATTAATTTGAAGTTACTTGCCGAATAGCCTTCGTGTAATGCAACAATAATATAGTATTGACTACAATTTTGACCATCCCTGAATCCATTTTGAATAGTTTTGGCTTGATGTCTGTACGTATGTATGTACCTCGCATGACTAAAAACAATTATTAATAGGATGTTGAAATTTTGGATTTACGAGTGTTGTAGCATCTAGTTGTTTGGTCATATAAGATTAAAGAATTGTTATGCAAACAAGTCAAGTTGGCTCAGAAAAATGAGAAATGTAACTATACATTTATTCACCACATAAAATAAATGCTTCTATACTGATTAAAGGCAGAGTATTTAATAATGCATTGTTTGACAACAAAAAAGGGTAAATTAATTTGCTGCTTTATATTGTTTGACCCCCTCAGATTGTTATGTTACGTGTAAAGCATGTAAAGTTTAGTGGATAAGACACTCTAAAATGTTTTCTCTTTGAAGTACTAAAATATTTTTTCATTTCTCTCTTGTATATTTATTATACGCATAGCCACAATGTTTTATCAAGTGAAGTGTAACTTCCAGGCCTGAATATCAGCATAATTTGAATGGGTTTGGCATACAGGTTGCCTTAATAAAACTGGTTCCAGTAAATAAAAATGAAAAGCAAGAAGTAATATTAAATTAATTACATCTAAATTGATTCTCGATTACAGTGTTTTTGAAAAAAAATAAATGTTTACAATGTAATTTCAGAGTCTGTTCAAAATACTCACAACCATCCACTATGCAAATTTCAGCATGACAAATTATGTTTAGAAAATCTTTCTGCAATTCTCCCTCTGGAATCCTAGCAGTCTTGCCATATGTTGTCTTTCAACGCTTCCAACAGTTGTTCTTGTAGACTATCTCTTTCAGATAGGTCCAGAGGTAAAAATCGCATGGTGAGAAATCTGGAAATTGAGGTGGCCACAAGTCCTTATTGATTTAGTATACTTTGTAAAATTTCTGTGGATTCAAGTGAGTGAGAGACTTGAGTCTTGAGAAAGTCTTGTTGGAAGTATGCGTATGAAAGTTCTTTAGAAGTCGTTATAAGTAAATTCTTTGTACAATCGTAAATATACATCCGTATTAACAGTCTTCTCAAAAAAATATTGGTCCAGTGATCTTGCTTCCAGAAATTGCATACAAATGACCAATTTTTAAATCATGGATAGTTTCTGATGGGTTTGATTTGGATTTTGTGTGGTCCAGTCTCATGTATTCTGAGAATTAACATAGCCTAGTAAATGGAACCATGCTTCATCTGATAAAATGAAGACAAAAGGGTCGAGGAGTCCTTCACTAATATTCTGTAAGAGCTACTGGCAGTAATTTACTTGTTCAACATTATTGATTTATTTCATGCATAGCACTCACATGATAGGCTTTCAATTGTAAACCGTGAAGTATACACTGAAATGATGTTTGAGAAAGTCCTGTTTTTTGGGCTAATCATCTTGTTGAGTTGTGAGGACTCATTCCAATACAATTTGCTATTTCATTGACAACTTCCAGAGTTCGAACAGTTGGTTGTTTCACTCTCTTTGCACTGGTAACAGAGTCGGTTGTTCGCCACTTTTTCACTAAATCTTGAGTTGTTGATTTTGCAGGAACATTACTTCTAGGATATACCCTGAGGAAACCATTCATGAACCAAATTTATTGAATTTGTGTGAACATATTCTTCCACAATGGAAATACACTGCTCAATTGAATACAACATGATGCATAAACACTACAGCATCACTAAATGGGAGGGGAAGGTTTCTAAGTGAATCAATCACCTTTAACTAATACGCATGCATGAGAAACATACCATCTTTTGACATCTATAGACTGATAAATGAAACCGGTTTTATATGGCCCATCCAGTACAATATTATAATTCAGCTTAGTCCAGTACAATAGTATAATTCAGCTTACCAAGAAAAAATTTCATTCTGTATTTTCTCTTATCATGGCGTGGTATAATAGACATTCTTGATATAGGTGTACTGCATTCAAGGGAGACTTTAGCTGTGTACTGAACTACTTTGAACTCTTAATGTACCGGTCATATAGATTAATGTAAATGTGTTAAAAACATATAATTTTTTAAATTAATAAATAGATAGATACCTTACCATACCATAACATAATTATATGTTACATAGATTTCATAAAGAATAATAAGTATACTATTCCACAAGTAATAAAAAATAACTGTTTTAGCATAGAATGAAGGGAAACAGTGGAAAAATCTTATCAGAACAGCATTTCAAAGTGCAAAATTACAAATATATTATTTTAAATATAATAGTGATGAAACTACATGCAAAAATAATTTTAAAAAAATTGATTCATAAAAAACTAAAAATCTTTAAGGCTTTGATATTAGAGTTTTTATAGTTTATATATACAGGTATATGTATTAGTTAAAGGTCATTGATTTACTTAGAAGCCTTCAGTCTTCCCCTCCTATTTAGTGACTGTAGTTATACCTACAGGAAAATAGTTATGTTATCCTATTTTGTACAAAAGAATTTTATTTCTTAAGAATAAATTACTATTTATGTTTTCTTAGCAAAAAAATTGCATATTTATAAACTTAAATGTATGAAAATTCAATATTTTTGGTTTATTTAAAAACAGTCAATAAGTACAATTCCTACAACAGACAAAGATCCTAACGTGATGGTAATTTTTTTTCCTAAAACTAATTATGTCTTTTCAAGATGTCTAACTTCTTTAGCGAGTTTCAGTTTGCAAAATATTTAGCCCTACTTTCTGCTCCCTCTGTTAAATTAAACCGTAATAAAAATTCCTGGAGTTCAAATCAAGGGGTAAAGTTGTTGCATTTTTTATGGGTTTTGATCTATGAAATCGAATAAAATTGGTCTTAGACCTCTCTCTTACTTACATTTTAAGAAAAACTAGGTAAAACACGAAAAGATTTTATTGGAATACACTTTTTTAGGTTTGGTATAAAATAATTTCGTTAATTTACCAATAAACAAATGATTTCTAGTTTACTTCAAAGTAAATTCTGAGAAAATTGATGTAAATAACGTCTATTAAAATTAAACACAAATTTAAGAAGTACAACTTCAATTAGAAACAGAACACCAGCTGGATCGGAAAAGTGATACGATTTTAAACAGAAAAGTTTTCATCAATGTTTGGACAACATAATTTAAATGAAAAAAAATAGAAAACATATCAATTACAGAAAAATTAATAAACAATAGATTTAAAAAATTAAAAATCACATACTTATTGGTTTTTTCCCAAAAATTGTTAAATATCAAAATAGTTACTTGATAATGCTCAAAAATTTCTTTAAAGCAGTTGCTCAATATGGTTGCCATTCTGTTCAATGCATAGTTCAGCTCGGCGATCCATACTAGTCTAATAGTCTAATAGCATCATTATTATTCCTTAGAGTAGTCCCAGTTTCTATTAAGAATGTCTCAATTCTTCTTGTGTGCTGATACGAATGGAATGTATTAATGAGTTCATCCAGCCCCAAAGGAAAAAGTCAGCTGGTGTGACATTGAAAGATCGAGGTGGCTATTTTATTGGTCCGTTTCGACTAATCCATTTCTTACTAAATGTGTTATATTTAAATGATTCATCACATCGCGACAGTAGTGAGCAGGTGCATCTTCATTCTTACTCCATCTGTGAATGGAATATCTTCCAAGAGTTCCATCAGATTTGTTTGCAAAAATGCAAGTACCGCTCTTCATTGAGCCTTGGAAGTAAGTAACAAGGGCCTATGATTATCTTCAAGAAGACCACACCACACATTAAATGAAAAATTGCGTTTGAAATGACTTCAAATTGCTCATCTGCGTGAGCAATCTCATGCAGATTTTCTTCTGCCAAACTGTGAGTGTTTCGATAATTTACAATGCCACTTCTTGTAAAACGGGATTCATCAGTAATTAGAATATCACTTAAGAAATAGGATGATGATTACTTTTTCTAATTAACCATCGACAGAATTTCATTCGTTTATCAAAATAAGATGGTAATAATTCTTTTATGTGGTTATATGGAATGGGTATAATTGTTGCTTCCATAATGCTCGCCACATTGCGAAACATGAAAGCGATGTGACAACCTTCTAGTCTTTGAGGTGGGAGATAATTGTACCGCAATATTGATTCTTCAGCGTTGGCATTTCTCACAAAATATTCAGGACCAGCATTGAATCGTTGTGGTTTAAGCATACCTGGTTCTCGAACTCGCCTCCAAAACGTTTTACTATCCAGTATATTTCATTCTGGATAATTTTCCCGGTATTCACGCCCAGCAACCGATCCATTTTTATTTACTTTACCATAGATTAACAACATGTTTGTCAGCATTCCAAATGAAAATTTGTGGTATGACTGATTGTGAATGTCTGATCGAACAATAACAGCACAAACATCGCTCAAATGAATATTGATGTGCTAGATATTAAACTTAATTGTTGATCAGTTGTTATTGCCAACCTATGAAAAAATAAAAATTTTTGTTATAGAAAAATATCTTTCAAATATTTTTATAATTTTTAATATTTGTATGATAATTGTTCTGTTTAAAATTGTATTACTTTTCTGATCTAGTTTGTGTGTTTTGTTTCTAATTAAACTTAACTTTTTAAATTTGTATTTAATTACAGACATTGTTTACATACATTTTCTAGGAATTAAATTCTCTTCAAGGTTAACTTGATATTTTTATTTGTTTATTGGTAGATTAACAAAGTTATTTATTCCAAACCTAAAACAGTATATTTTCCGACAAAACTGTTTCGTGTTTTACCGCGTTTTTCTTAAAACCGAAGTAAGTCTAGTACCACTTTATTCAGATTTTTACTTAAGTAAACATAAGGAAGCACAAAATTTACCATTCGGTTTATACCCCAGGAATTTTAATACGCTAACGAACTGTTTTCTGACCTACGTTTATATGAACATTTTGCTATAGAACCATCTCCCGAGAGATTGCTGTACAATGTGGAATCGCCTGTGTGTATATATTTTCAATCCAGAAAGTACGCTCCTGCTTGGAAGCATTCTCGTATTTTTTTTTTTCATTTTTAAAAAAATTATGTTTCCACACATTTTGTGTATTTTTTACATCTGTCCATATTTTAAGTAAAGTAAATAAGAATTAATATAACTCCCTTCTACCCCGATGGGTGAGCCCTTGCAAAATGGGCAGAAACTGCTGCCACAACACCCTGAGGTGCCCGTGTTGTGCTTGGTGGACCTTGGAGTGCCTTGGGGGTGTTATAAAACTACATAAGTCAAAATTAGATCTTTTTTATTTCTTAAATTTCGATTTCTGTAGTCCTGTACCAAGTTAAAGGTTAATTAAGTTGTTTTCTGTTCTTTGACGTTGAATTTAAAAGTCAACATTTTAAGAATTTTTAATTATTTTTAAGCGCTTTTGCCATCCATCTTCACTGATTGCTGATGCTGTTTTATTGATTTTTGACTGGCTTGTTAAGTTGTAGAACGAGTATAGACTGTATTTTGAGAGGATGAAATAAGCTGAAAGATATTCTTCTTGAATAATTAAATTTAATCTGTCACATTAGACATTTTTTGAATATCGAGAAATACAAGACTGATGAATTAGACTGATGAATAAATGACACATTAGTCAGAATAATACCGTTAAACATTATCGATAAAAACTATAAGCCACATTAGACTTTAAACTACTAAATAAAACTAGTCGCATTAGATTACGAATGAAATGTTACATTAAACAAATCATGACCGCACTGAGCGGGATCCGGGTCTCGAATGGTCGTACGGACTAACTCGCCGGCCAGCGGTAGTAGATGCTAGAGTGCAGCAGCAATCGGCTCAACATGGAACGAAACACTGACGATTTTGTTTTTTCATGTTCAGATTTGTAACTATATGATCATTTTTGTGCACGTATGAAATATTCAAGTTAATTATTGATTTGATACAGTAACATCAAGCTCTTATTTGGTAATTGGATTTCTTTTAAGCTGCGTTCCATTTCTCCAATGTTGAATACTAGTTGTCTTGTAAGTCGTGGATTTAGGATTTGTTCTTAGCATAAGTTTTCAAAAGAACGTTAGATTTTTTAAAAGTTTACCATAATTTAAAAATTTATGTTTTAGTGGGATAATTGGTCTATTTACTTTAGCAAAAAATTTGATTTTCTTAAATTTGTATTCTATTCAATTAAAAACATAGATAATCTTTAGTACGGCATATAATGTATCGAATATAATTTTTCTTACACGGGTGTAAACGTTTATGAGTTTGAATCGCACCGTGGAATTATACAAACATTGAAAACATTACTAAACTGAAAAACGCGTTGAAAGTAATAAACTGAAATACCCATACGTGCAAAAATAAGTTGAACTGGAAAATAACAATATTCGCATCGAATTTCAACGATAAAATGATTGAGAAAGTGGATCGGAGCCGTCCCTAGCATACTATCATTATTCATCACTTATTGTGGCGATTTAAAATTTTTGTTTCCTCCCTTCCCACCCCACCACAAAATACTGAAAAATGGTAAAAAATTTGCATTTTTGTATTCAAAGAAAAGTTTAAAATGCCAATTTTCACGACGGTAACACGATTGGCTGAGTATAGTTTCATGAAAAATTATGCAATACGTGTCCAATTTTATTTTTCAAGGAATTTCTAAATCTATCCATCGGGTCGGTCTAGTGATGAACTCGTCATCCCAAATCAGCAGATTTCCTACAAAGGCAAATTTCCTAGTGAAGACTGTTAGTTACTTTTATACGGATTTGAATACTAGATCGTGGATACCGGTGTTCTGTGGTGGTTGGGTTTCAATCAACCAAACGTCTCAGGAATGGTCAACCTGAGACGTACAAGACTCATTCATACAAATCCTCATTCTTTCTCTGAACTAATACGTTATGGTGGTTCTGGAGGCTAAACAGGAAAAAGAAGGTGTCTCAATTTCTTATTTGCTCCCCCCCCTTGTATAATGAAACGAGTGTCCAGTTTGATGTTAAATAAGAGTTTTAGTACGAATTTACACGACTGTAACACCACGGTCCCTGAGGTGTAGAATTTTTATGAAAATAATTTCCTCTTTTTTTACTCTCTTATGGACGAAGTATTCCAAAATTCTTCTTTACTGGGTTCTACGTTATAACAACAATATACTGTGAAGACTTCACCTATCTAGATTAGGTATTTGATCTGTGCGTTGATCAGTGAAAACATTTTGTTCCATATAGGGATGTGTAGATTTTGCCTTGCACTAAGGCAGTGTGAACAATTCTTACATTCTTAAGCAAAAAAAAACATCATCAGTAAATTATATTGCTATATGGATTTATTTTCATGTTTTTAATACTATTTTTAAAATAGGGTTCATAAATGTTTCAAATATTTTTAAATTTAAGGATGGAATTTATTTGTAAATAAAGATTATACGTGGGTGGCTAATTGTAGTTTAAAAAATAATTTTACTGGAATTCAGAAAATTTATTTTAAGTAAAAGTTAAAGAAATTTAAAAAAAAAAGTTGTATGTTGCAAACAGCGAGAAATATTTGATTTATTTCACATTAATGTTCTGAAAAATATTGTTTTCTTACTCTTTTCTTATTCGTTCGGGTAAATTATTAAAAAAAAGATATAATAAATAACTGGTATAAGCAATTTATCATAAAATACTACTGTCAGTTTTAATATTCTTGATTTATTATAAAAAATAATTTTCGTTTCAGAATTTACGAATGTTGGCGTAATTTGATAATATGTCTTTATAAATAATATCAAATTAATATTATTTATTTCATAATTTTAACGATATCGAAACTTTATTAGACTTATCTTAATATTCATAATTACATAAGAGGGGCTGTTGCCCATTAATAAGAAAGGTATTATGGAATTAGTAATTTAAATAAGAAAAAAATAAATACAAAAAAAATATCGGCTGTAAGAATCAATTTATATATTCTTACATCCAGCAGATTTATGACTGCGATAAAAATTACCGATTTTCTTTCAATTTAGGAATTATATTAGAAGTGTTAAAATATATCTGCACTCTCATCTCTTAGATGAATGACGTCACTGTACTTTTGTTAGATTTTCTGATGACACAATATTGTGAAAATTGGTGACTGAGGTGAAATGTTTTGGCATTTTACTAATCTATTCTATACATTAATTCCAATCAAGGGGAGTAATGCCAACTGCTTGTTTTGCGACGACTCTACTTAGCGTATATGCGTGTCGCTGTAGTATTTGTACTTATTCGATTACGGTTTCTAAGGGAAGAAAATCTCATTAGCAAGCACATTTTATGTGATCGCCACGATGAGCCTGTCATTTTTTTGTAATATTAATTATAATTTGTCTTCATTGACAACGGAAAGTTGGTGAACTATTTTATACTATTCGAAAACAAAAGGGAGTTCATAGATGTGAAAAATGTGTACTTCATCCATAGTATTCACTATTCACCAACTAATGAGGAGAACGTTATGGTTAGTTGTATTACATGTACCATTTTGGGTAGTTTCTAAGAAAGCGTAGAATAAAACCGAACGTATGACTGTGGCTGTTCTTACGTAGTAAATGAACTGAAAAAATTCATGAAAGAATGGAAAATTGTTTTTGTTATGTTAAAATTTTTTCAGGAGTTTCTTGGAACGTTTTTTAACATGTTGAATACATTACATAAAAATATCGCTGAACACGACACAGTCTACAGCAAATGTATGTCAGTAGAAGTGATACAATAATGATAGGATGCAGCATCAAACGTTTTCCGTTTTCCTATTGGCAACACTTTGTAGATTGTAGGAAAGGTCGCTGATAATGGTGGTAGGATATCATGTGACCTTGGATTCGAAGAACAACTGAACGTCGGTTCGTGTAACAATGCATATTTTATGACGAGATTTGTATTAATCATCTCAGTCTTATCTGTTCAGCGAGAGTGCCGTCGGACAATTGGGAATGATCAGCAACATGTTACTAAAGCTTCAAGAAAAATAATCTGTCAATGAATACTCAGTGATGTGAGATTTTATCCGATTAGATAAATCCCGTACTCATCGAAACACTTTTCGATCGCATAAAAATATCGAGCGTATGAGAACAGCATTAGAGAGCAATCCACGTCGATCAGTGCCGTGGCATTTTTAACTCTTTAATTTGTCGGACAGAAGTGTGCAACGAATTTCACATATGATTTGCATTTTCACCCGTGTATACTGTAAATTGTCCGGGAATTAACTGCTGCTGCGTGTCCATTATTGCAGCTCGTATCACATACACGTTGATCTGAACAGTTGCATGTGTGACGAAGCAATAATATTTTCGCTCAGCTGCTTTGTAAAGAAACTAAACTGCTGATATCTTATCGGGTGCCTAAAAATTTACACAGACTACACGAGTGGGCAATACACAGAGTTAAGTTCGTTTTGTGGTGTACCATTTCAGTGAAGGGAATTAAGGGACCCTATTTTTTCTAGGATTATGACTGTGTCATAGAGACACCGTCATAAAACTGAGATTCTACGTACCTTGTCTGATGATCTTTTGCCAGACGATGATTTAGCTGTAGAAACTGCTTATCACCGTCGTGTTTGAATCATGTTGCTCCTCATTGCGTGGATGTTTGTCTTCAGAAGTTACTAAGGCGGAGGTGCGTGAGATAATCGGTAGCTTTAGCAGAGGTAAAGTTCCTGGCTTTGATGGAATAAAGGTGGAGCTCCTTATTCGTTCAGTATGTATGACCGTTAGTATGGGAATATTTACTAAGTTAAGTATTAGACGAAATGTTAAGCGCGGGCTAATTCAATTTGTGTGAAAAAGGGAATAGTTAAAATGCTTAAGGGTGACGGCAAGGATTTCACTGCTAGTTTTTCATTTCGGCCTCTTACGTTATTGCTGGTTATTGGTAAGGTCTTCAAGAAGATACTGTATTTACTTATTAATGAGAGGTTATTGATGGAGGTTTAGTGTGGCCTTTGTCCTGTTAAGGGGATGAAAGATGCTATTTTACGAGTTTTAAGCATTGTCAAGAATAGTAGTTCTGGGTACGTCTTGGGGTTTTCGTTGACATATCCGGGGTATTTAACAATCTGTGATGGCCTCTTGTTTTATTTCAATTACAGAGACGTGGGTGTACCAATAATGAAATGCAAGTAATGCGTAATTACTTTGGGCATCAGGACATTGCACTTGGTGTTGGTGGCCAGGAAGTGGAGAAGACACTGGTTAATAAGGGTTGTCTCCAAGGCAGTATGCTGTGCCCCTTATTGTGGGTTGTGAAGTTTGATTCATCGGGCTGAGGTTGCCCGGCGGCTTTCGCGTTACCGCTTACGCCGATGACGGGCTGCTACTGGCCGAAGGATGTTCACGGAATGAGGTTGAACTAAGCGCCTCCGGGGCATGCAGGATACTTGAGCTCTAGGGCTGTTAACATAAGATGGTATTCAGCCGGAATAAAACCAAGATGATGCTGCTGAAGAGCCTTTTAGGTATGACGCGGCGAGTCCGTGTTTCAATGTCAGGCCATTGAATTCGACATGTTCAGGTTCAGAAGTAACTCGGGGTCCTCCGTGACGAAAATTTTTGTTTTAAGAAGCATTTACAGTACGAATCAAAGAAGATCAGTAGTGCCTTCTTTGGTATACGACGTGTGTGGCTAGTGTTAATATTTTTTCACGGAAAAAAATATCAGATTTATAGATTTTAAACTTATTTCCTTATATTCGTTTACAATTTACCCTTATTTCTAATCTCCCAATACCATGCTGTAATATAACATTGAATCTCTTTATAAGTTCTAGTGCGTCAATCATAATTGGTCCAGAAATTTGAATGATTTACTAGGGAAACGCATCAGAAATTGTTATTGGTGATTATCATGATTGAATTAGTCACATCGCAGAAATATTCAAGCAAACAACTCTGTATACGCTTACAGAGTAGGATACCATTGTTTGATTTATTTATCTATTAAAAAGGACTAATAAAATTGCTTTATAATTAAAACAAAATCATTTTTATAAACGCTAAAACAAAACCACATAAATTTTTATTTAAATATAACAAACACTTTGATATGTTGTTGATTATATGTTCAAAATCATCGTGATAAAAAACAACGGTATATTTAGAAAATCATAATGTGATAAATTCTTGAAAAATTGTTATAAATTAATGAAATTCCACAGTTATTATTAAATCCTTTTAAAATTTAAAACCAAGTCACGTATCACATACGTTATATCATTTTACTTTTTTAGAGCAAGTATAATTTAACGAGTAATCGTAAAACTACATGCGTACAAATTTATTAATTTCGTATCAAACCTTATGCACAAGCTAATGTAAAAGATTAAGATAATTATCTTAAAGCACGATAATTTTGTACGTGTATTTCCAGTTATATATCAAGAAGAATAAAAACATTATTAAATATCGATTTCCCTATGCGTTTGATGTAACAAAGGCTTATCTTTCCTTATATTCTGATTAATATTACGGCAAAATAAAAAATATAAAAAATCAGATTACCAGAGGCTTTTCAACGGCAACCAAATTTTACATACTTTTGTAATAACTAAAATGTAATAAATTAGCTGAATTTATTTTCTGTTAAATATAATAGTAAAAAACGGGTGATCTAGATTAAGTCAATGAGACATGGTTAACAACAGTATTGAAAAGATTGTAAAATTTGTGTGATACATGTGTTTTCTACGTATATAAATTATACTTTCCTGGCATCTTAGCTCTAGAACTATGCTGCAAGAATGTCTATGGTATGGTAATAAAAAAATGGGGTATGGTTTTTTTTTCATTTCTCGACGTTTCATGACACAGGAACCCCAAAAAACAAAACAAAAGTGGCGGGTAATGTTAATGTTATTACGTATGTACGTGTTTGAAGCTAAGTAAATTACGACTGGATAAATCGATTTTGATACAATTTTGCACAGTGATTCATTTATAGTATATGAAAATATTTGTTGATAAAGTTTGGGGTCAATTTCTCAAAATTTTGCAAATACAAGCCCACTTATATTAATCTTAGAACATGCGTACACGCTTATCTTACAATTTAAAAAAAATTGCCCCCTAAATTATCCTCTTGTTAAAAAATAAAAAAGCTATCTATTTATTTTTTACATATTTTTTAGTCGAAATTTTTTTATGCCTTCCTAAGCATAGTAATAGTGCAAGTGGTCCTCCTCAAAAAAGTACTACATAGATAATATATTGGATAGGGGGAGCCGATAATAGTTTAAAAATATCGATTTTTTGAATTTTTTAGAATCTTTTTTGGTTTATTTAATTTTTACTTTCCCGTCTAATGTTATAGCAGAGCTGTAGCTTTAGAAGGGAAAGTATTTTGTAATCGGTCCAATTTGAGAATGTACGGTTTTCACTGGATCTTTACTTTTTAACACCTAAGGAACTCAAAAAACCCAAAAACCAGAAATAAATTTTCCGGATGTTCGCATGCACGTGTGCGTATTCGGTGTCGAACTCTTAATCACCATCTCCAGAACTACTTGACCGATTTTGACCATAGTTGATCAGATTATTTTTACATATGGGGCATTATTGCCTTTGAATTTTCAACTTAAAAGATCTAGAGGATGAGGCTGTACAGAAAGGTTACACTCAGTATCTCGTTATTTCGCCTAATTAAGGTCTTATTTTTCTTAGGTACATTTGTTAACATTTAACATTTAATTAACAATAATAAATGTTAATTATTAAATAACATTTAACAATTAACATTTAATTTAAAGAAAATAATATTTCCAAAAATCTTTATTGCAAAATGGCACCCTCACCCCAAAAAAAATCTTTAAATAAACTAGTGGTTAAGTGGGTATACTGCGTCATTAGTTTTCCACTCGCCACAAGAAGCGCTAGTGTAGCAGTGACGTTCAGCTGCTGCAGTCGTTTGTTATTTTGTGACGTCACAAGGGAGCGGTAGAATCAAATAAATTATTAATATTTGAAGTGTAAAAATCTATTAAAAGTGGCCGCTAGTACCGCCACACCCGTGCGAATGAAATACGTTATGCTCGCGCTCTTTAATTAGAATCACATTGACTTAAACCGAAAATATTATATTTAAATAAAATGATAAATATTTTAAAGTAAGTTATGTGTATGCCGCGCATAAAAAAAAGCCACGTGACAGGAAACTCCGAAAACTGTTTTATAAGTTTTTTAATAATAATATTAAATAAAATTTCGACATTTTTATTTATTTAAATACGTGTTTGTTTTGAAAAGTATGATATTATTCTAAGGAACAAAAGCACTTGATTAATTCATTTAAAAAATAATAAATCTATACGAGTTGAGTGAATATTCTATTTAATTACAAGAAAAATATTTGTCGGATTATAATTTCCCTAGAGGAAAATTAATTATTTGCACCGCCGCTGGTGTTGCGACTATTTTTGCAGTTTTTTTTTTAGTCTATCTCCTTTAATAATTAATTCACGTACGTCGTAATAAATATTCTTTTTTGGTCTGTTTTAATAGATGACGATTAATTTTAAGTAGTTTTTTCTTTTAAATAACCAGGAGTATTTGTTTTACTTTTATAAATTAAAATATTAATGGAAGTTGGGTTTAAGCTAAAAAAAAGTTTAAAATAATTGTTAATTAAAATTTATTAATCATTTCAGCTGTTAAATAATTATCAAATAGCCGCTTTTGACCAGTAGTTTACAAAGAAACCACGTCCTACTTGATCGGAGGCTTTTTTATTAAAGGTACAACTGAATTTAGTAGTTTGATGGCGAATGATCACTGGCATACCGATCTTGTTTAAGAGTTATGCTAATAAGCAGACAAATCTTCTTGTTTTCAAATAGAATTCGAATATCTAGTTTGCAGTTGATAAAAAAGCCAGGTACATAGCATATCTTAATAATCGACTGCTACTAAACTTGCTTCAGCCAAAAAGAACAGTCAGTAAACTTACCGTTGGGATATCGCCCCTTTCACACTATAAGAGTTTTTCTGATCTCCAGAACCAACATTATGGTTGTTTTTTGTATTAAGATGAAATGTCGACTCATCATTAAACAAAATACGATCGAGAAAGTTTTCATCTTCATACTGCAATATTTCGATCGGGAAGTGGCACGCATAGCGTAGTCGATAGGCTTCAAAGCCTTTTGCAGCTGTAAACGGTATGGACACATATGTAAGCATTAATTTAAAACATTGTCATCACCAGCACTGCTAATTCGTAGTTCGGTATTCATAAAAGATTTTTTAGGGCTATATAGGAAAAACTTCGTGTTCGACATTTTCTTTAGGCACTTTCGGCCGTTCTTTCTTTTTCCTCTTTATCCTCCGGTAACTACCGTTTAGATAATACTTCAGAGGATGATATGTATGAGTGTGAATGAAGTGTAGTCTTGTACATTCTCAGTTAGACCATTCCTGAGATGTATGGTTAATTGAAACCCAACCACCAAAGAACACCGGTATCCACGATCTAGTATTCAAGTCCGTGTAAATTTTCGGCCGTCCTGTACTCTACCTTTTATACTGACATCAGGTAGTTTCAAACCGATCAGTTTAAACTTTCTACGGAATGCACGTTGAACTGTAACTGCAGATTAATATTTAACAAACTGTAAAACACAGAAGACTTTTTATCGTGAGCCGCCGTCAACCAGAAAAATGGTGAATCAAAATGTGACATTTTTGCTATCTAAAGAAAAAGGATAGTTTTATGTCCTTTTTTATTCTTTGATTCTAGTGTTAAAACAACACTGTACATCTCCTTCAAGATATAACAAATTACAAACACCGGTATTATTTTTTATACACCCAGTTTATTAACAACATCAACAACTTTAATAAAAACGCCATTAAACAGTCAGTTACACAAGATTTTTAAACTTACGGATAAAGTAATTTTCACAAAAGAAAAAAGTAGTAACGTTAATTGTTATAAATTCAATAATATTATTAAAAACAGTAGAAATTTCAAATGTACTTTGTACTTACACCGATGGCCAGGATGGTTTAATTACGATCAATACAGTATCAAATTGATCGGTGTAGCAAATTTTTGATGCCAATTGAATTCGGCCAAGAAGCGTGTTCTGGGTATTATGTTGCACCGCAGTGAGTATTATTTTTCCATTTTGCAGAACCTTCCCCATTATCTGGTAGTAGTTTGTGTATGCCTACTATTTTAAGAATTGACAAAATTTGTAATTAATCTAAAAATGATTGAATCTTGCCTTTTCGATTTGGTTTATTTTTTGTAGACACCATGAATCAGAATAAATTGTTGTTTCCTTTAATTGCTTTCATTAAAATGAGAAAGGATGGTCGGGTACCATTCACTAGAGATCGTTTGTCTGTTTCACGATACAAATCAACGATATTTACTGCTGCTGGAATATTTATCCAATAAATATTCAAATTTATTTTAATTTTCTTAATTAAAAGATTTTTTTTAGATTTATATTCAAATTTTTACCAAATTTTAAAAGACACAACAGCTTTCTGCCCTCTTAAGGTCTGAAATGTATTTTTTATTTTGTTAATAAATTGTTAAAATACATTAAAGGTTAGTTCAATCTCATTATTTCTAATTTTTTTTTTTTTTTTTGGATGATTAATTCACCGTATAAGCTTGAAGCTTGCGCATGGGAATTTTGTAGCGTATGAAAAATGCCATGCGTGATCAGGATTCGAACCTGGGACCTCCGGATAAAAGGTCAAGACACTACCACTCCGTGACGGAGATCGGCGTGTTGATTTTTATTGGTGTATTACAGTAAAGTGTTATGGTAAGGTCGAAGTGAAGGTTTCTAAAATAAAATCGAAACGATACTTGTAACTGGATTTTAGACGGATTAGATTGTCTAGTTGAGCATATTTTTTTCATGCTGAAATCCTTATCCTTAACCTCAACCTAACTGTTAACTTGATAGATAACAATGAAACAATTTTTTCCCGAACAAAATTACATCAATACTGCATCTTTTTTACACCAAATTGGCGTAGAATAACAGAAAAGACCTACAAACTCTCTTGAGATGATCAATTGATTTCGTTTGAAGCAAAATCAAGCTGTACTGTTTTGCTTTGAAGTGTCTTAATAAAATACTTAGTTCGTCATCAAATATTTATAATGCTTACATTAAACATTCCCTCTGAATTAAGACATCTTTTGGAGATCCATTAAAATAATCATCTTGTGTTTTCAAGGCAAAAAAATAAATCATTTGGTACCCGTAAGTATGAGCTAGGTAAAATATTAAATATATTAAGTTTGTATTTAAGAATGTCTATCCTTCCCAGAAATATTAGTCGTTTATTCTTAAAAAAATAATATCCACCTATATCATCAGACCAAAAAACAAAACTGTTTTCTGTAACTCAATATAATACTTCTGTTTACAGGAAAGGGCTTCTGGTGCGATTTTAATAAATTATCAAATCTTTTAAATAAAATTTTCAACATTAAATACAATTATAAACATTATCTTTTACAGAAATAAAATTATGAATTTTTGAATAAAACTAATCAAAAGATTATTCAAAAAAAAACCTTGGATTTTCCGCATCCCGTTTAACGTGTACATAAATAATTGTTCGAATAATTGTTTTTATATCTTCTGAATTCAAATGTATTTTATAATTATTTTTTATGTTTGGTATCTTTATGTATTTATTTTAATATTAATTATTCTATACATCTATATTTTAAATAATTAATATTGACTTTAACCACGTTAATTTTTTGTTTTATAATTAACTAGCCGGTAAGGGCTTGGTTCGCTCATCCAACAGTCTTTTCAGGGGGCAGAGCCCCGTTTAAATATTTTACAGATTATTAATTAATTTTACATCATTATATTTCTGATTATTAATTAATTTTTCTTCATTATACTTTTTTTTGTTGTTGCCATGGTGACAGAAATAATAGATTAAAAAGATTACTTCTTTTTCTTTAATGAATATCTTTAATTCATAACTTCACCCCCAAAGGGGGAAAATTTTAAAGCAATCTGTTGGTTGGTTTAGTGTGATTCTGTTGCAAACAAACACATAAATTTTTCCATTTATATCAAGTTGTAGGGTGTCCCATTTGGAACGCCGTATTTTTAAGATCCTTCTTCGCTTAAGGTACTGTAACGGGAATTTTATATATTGACAAGTTGGAGCAGTTTCCGTTCCCATAAATTGAAGACAGGCATCCTAATATCCTGTTCCAGCAAGATCGGGGGCTCCCCGAACTGACTCCTTGAGGTAAGGCGAAGGTTGGATGAGACGTTTCCTAGTACCCACCTGGTCGAGTGGTGAACGCGTCTTTCCAAATCAGCTGATTTGGAAGTCGAGAGTTCCAGCGTTAAAGTCCTAGTAAAGTCAGTTATTTATTCGGATTTGAATACTAGATCGTGGATTCCGGTGTTTGGTGGTTGGGTGGTTTTATGTTTGGTATCTTTATGTATTTATTTTAAAATTATTTCATATATATCTATATTTTAACTAATTAATATTGACTTTAACCACATTTATTTTTTATTTTATAATTAACTAGCCGGTAAAGGGCTTAATTCGCTCATCCAACCGTCTTTTCAGGGGGCAGAGCCCCTTTAAATATTTTACAGAACCACAATCAATTAACCACACATCTCAGGAATGGTCGAACTGAGACTGTACAACACTATATTTCATTTACACTCATACATATCATCGTCTGAAGTATTATATCAAAGGAAATTACCGGAGGCTAAACAGGAAAAAGAAAGAAAGAGACGTTTCCTTGTAGGTGGATTGGAAGAGGTGGTTCAGATCACCAGTTCTAGTCAGGATCACCCAGATTAGTACTTCTTCTTCTGGGGTTATGTCATAGATAGGTTGTATACGACATAAGTAGCAAAAATCCAGAAACTGCGTGAGAGCGTTCGGAATACTATTGCCTATCGTCTGGGTATTCTTCGTGTGACTGGTGAGGCAAATGGTGTGCAGTGATGTAATGTAATGTGATTTTTTAGTATAAATTGATAAGACAGGTTTTAATTTAATTTTTGTTTCATGACGATATGTGTAATATTTTGGGAGATGTAGTTAAAAATAGGGCATCCCACCGGGTTTTTTTGTAGTTAACGCGTCTTCCCAAATCATTTGATTTGGTTGTCGAGAGTTACAGCGTTCAAGTCCTAGTAAAGCCAGTTATTTTTACACGGATTTGAATACTAGATCGTGGATACCAGTGTTCTTTGGTGGTTGGGTTTCAATTAACCACACATCTCAGGAACGGTCGAACTGAAAATGTACAAGACTACACTTCATTTACACTCATACATATCATCCTCTGAAGAATTATCTAAACGGTAGTTACCGGAGGCTAAACAGGAAAAAAAGGAAAGTTAAAAATAGGGCATTTCAAATGTGACACCATATATTCTATGATGCTGTTTTGATTAAAATTTTACCACGGCATCCCTTGATCCACCCTGGCATATACTGAACAGTTTTTGTTTTTTGTTTTTTTAATCAATAAAGTAGCTTACCTATCCATTCTTGAAATGATTTATATAATATATTTACTATATAACGATCAGAATAAAAGATTAATTTAATTAATAAACGAATATAAGTTTACAGCAGAGTGAATTGTAAACGCTTTTGGTAACGCTTTGTTATACTTTATACTGTTTAGTAATCTGTGTTCTGTTGGTTTCCATATCATTGCTTCAAACATTCTGAATAGCACGGGAAAGGTTCGGTTTATATTTGTATGTTTTGTATGTTTATTTTTAGATTAGTCACTAGTAGTTTATCTGTTACTAACTAATTTTAGTTAAATTACAAATTGTTATCAAATGGGAGGTTTTCTGTAAACCGTTCACCCTTACCTCATCGTTTTATGCATTTGGTTTATTGGGTTGTTTTATTAAACTATCTACTACATATACAAGTATATGTGTATGGATTATGTAAAAAACTTTATAGAATAATTATTATAATCTGATTTATGGAAGTATATTTTAAACCATAAATTCTATTTAAAATTCAAGCGTTTAATGGAATTGCATTGTTAAATATTGCATAAGGTTATGATACTTTGTAACGACATTTTACTCGTACGTTTATTGTTTATTACCGATTAAAATTTAATGTTTATGTTCGGTATATTTTGTTGTATGTATGCCTATTTTATATGTAAACGGGAAGGGAAGTAAGTCGACCTAATTCTCATTTTAATTAAATAAATTTACGATTGTGCATTCATAACTAATACTGTTGTTGTACCGGCTATAAATGACAGTTTTTATTTGAAAAAGGGTTACAGAAAAAAAAAACAACGGATGTGGGGTCCGTACTCAGTGAGATGATTCCAGTGTGTATATGTAATAGATATTAGAGTATTATGCTATTTTAACGAAGCCATTTTCGTTAATATATGTTTATAATTTACATTTATTTAAACGTTTAATTAAATTAAATATTTTATTGTTTTAATTTCTTCGTATTAGTAAATGACATAAAAATTCAAATGTGAGAATTTAACTGTAATATAAATTACAGGAAGAGAAATTACCTAGTTGTTATTCATAATAATTTTGCTACGTAAAATAAAAAAATTCTTTATATACAGATTGGTGCACAAATGATCCAACATTTGGTTTTTAAAAAAAATATTTATTTGATTAGCAATATAGAAAAGTAAACTACAACGTATTGACTATATACCTGGAAATGATGTTTTGTTTATCATATGTTCAATATACGACCGACCTCCATCACGTCTAGCAACTTCTTCAAGAAGAACACCTATGTAAATCAAACGGATTCAAATCATGGCCAGTTCTGTCCACACGCAAAACAATTAGGAAATCGGTTTGAAATGACATTTGCATTTCATGCGGACAATATTATCTGTGTTTGGTCTGGCTCCATCCTGCATTAACCGCTCGTTTTCTAATTGAAACCCTTTTGCAAGAAGCTGAATAATAAAATTATTACGCAGCATGTTTAGATAACGTTCACCGTTCACTGTTTGTTCAAAAAAAAAGTTGTGGCCCTATTCCTCTATGATTTGAGATAGCGACCCGTATCGTAATTCTTGAAGTATGGTGCATGCGTGATGGATTTTTGAAGCCCAAAAACGCACATTTTGTTTATTAACCACCCCCGTTTAGGTAAAAATGTGTATCAACTGAAAACTAAACTTTTCGGTTCACAGCCAGTTCAGCGAATGCCATTCTTTGATGTTTGTTGTCAACCGTTAATTTAGGCAACACTGTTATTTTGTACGGATACCATATGCAAATCGGTTTTTAAAATTCGCCGCAGATCGCCTAGAAATCCCAAGTTGTGTTGCTGCTTTTCTTGTTGATTTGTCCAGGCTCCTCAGCAACGCTGTTCTGACAGCTTCGACATTCTGCGGAGAACGAACATCGGTAGGCCGTTCACGCTTACTTTCAATTACCGAACAATCACCATTAAATTTTTAGTGAAAACTAGATGTATTGTTGTAAATGAGGGCGACCACCGAGTTAGAAAATGTCCACGAAACCATCTTTGCGTAAGCAACACGCTTTTCGTTTCACTAAAAAACAACACAATCTTTTCACGCGTTCAAAAGTTCTTTCTTTTGTCACCCACTTTGGAAAGATAACAGCGCACTCGGAAAGAAAAAAACTAATATTCATGAATTGCTGAAAATTCTGACAATTTAAAACACACAATTATTACCAAAACAAATGTTGGATCATTTCGCTTTGATTCGAAAGGTTTTTTTAATTTTGTTAGCTATTCTGGATCAGCAGTGTATAGCTTTATAGGGAAGTGCAGTGTCAATTAAAATTTTATGTATCGGAATTTTTTGAAAATGTTGACGTTTCAAGACCCCCTTTAATCCAAAAAATAAAAAATTTCTGGAAGGAGTATATAGGTATGTTGGACTTGTTTTTTAATTAATCTCTCTCCGTACTTGCTGTACAAAAATTTTTCGAAAATGGCTTAAAAATCTTTCTGTATATGGGGCGGCTTTAATATCCTTAAATTTTGGATAGAATTAAAAAGGAGGTGGAATAGTTTTTGTCGTCTTAATTTTTTATGTTGTGGTCTTGAAAAATGTTTAATTGTTTTTATAGTGGTCTTACTTTGAGCACTTTAATACGGTTAAAGTAGTTATTTAAAATTCCACAATTTTAAGTCACCCGGATTTACTATTATTTATTATTTGGCTATTTATAAGGTGATTTACAAAGAATGTAACAAAATTTCAGGACATTTTCTACTGGGGAAAAAAAAAAGTTCATAAAATATAAATTCGTAAACGCATCGTTAACGAGTGTCTGTTATCGAAAGCAAATATTGTAATCGCGAATAATTTTGGTTTTCTGATTTCAACGGAAATATCCATTGTGATCGTACCTGAATCCATTTTGATTAATTTCGACGTGACCTCTGTACGTATGTATGTTGCATAACTCAAAAAATATTAGTTGTAGAATTTTGAAATTTTGGATTTGGACTGTTGTAAGATCTAGTTGTGCACCTCCCCTTGTGACTGCAGGCTACTGGACCAAAAGTGTCCAAAAAAGCCCAAAATCTGAAACATTTGGGTTTTGGGATTTTTCTTAACCGCAGTAATAAGACCCTATTGAGAGCTTTTTAACGGTATATCATAAGTGGTAATTATTTTCGATGGATCCAGAGTTATAGCCAAATTAAATTATAATTAATGAAATATTTGGATCTTACAAGGGAAAGGCACATCGGTTCGAAACCGACTTCATATACATATATCTTTTTTGAACTTTTTATTTTTAATTTAAATATTTTTATTTTTTAATAATTAACCTCTGATTGTATAAAGATTTTTACAATAAATAATTCAGTAACAATAAAAAAAATATGGAAAAAACAGGCGATATTAGTGAAATAAAATTTTATGTACCGTTTTAATTCAAACATTTTTACAAAAGTTATTAAATCAATATATTTATAATAAAAGCAAAAAAATTTAATATACGTATATATATGAAATCGGATTCGAACCGATGTGTCCATGGTTACGGATCCGACACGTTCTCAGTTACACCACACACTACTCGAGAGATGTGAAATAAAATTAATATATAAACTGCTGATACTGATACCATAAAAAAGTGGTGTCCACCACAACGCAATTGTGTAACTGTCAACTTTATTAAAGAATTGGATGATCGTATCTCACTTTCAAATGAAATGCAGAAAAATATTTAATAGTTTAACAAGGAAATCATGTTGTGTTTACATCAAAGTTTTCTTTTTAGCAATTATACTCTAAATTCATTGTAATCTTGTTAATAAAAATATCATTCAGTCAAAAGAATCAACCGGGACCAACACATATTTTTATTGAGGATTTTTCTTTTTTCTCAACTATACTTTCAATACTGTATAATTAAGATAAAAACTTCATTGTATCAAACGGATAAAATTGAATTAAAAGTTTTTTTTCTGAACATTCTGATCTCTTCCCCAATTATAAAATATTGCATAATTAAATCATTAATATTTACAAACCCCTTAGGTATTTTTGAAATAAAAATCTGTCAAGAGCAAAGCCAGGAAAGTTACGTAACTCTTTCGACTTTTTGCTGCTTCCATTTATAAATTCAAAAAACGAAGACTATTGCTTTATCATTATTTCAATTTTATGTTTAAAAAATATTTTAAAGAATTCAGCTCAGTTTTAAAATGTGAAAATTTTTTTTTTTTATTTTTTTGTATACGTAACAATATAATCCATGAATTTAATAGGTAATCTAGTGATCAATACTTTTTTTTAACCTCCGGGACCACCGTTAGGTATTGCTTCAGAGGATGAGATAAATGACAATTTTTGTAGCGTGTGAAAATGCCGTACCTGATCGGGATTCGAACCCGGGACCTCCGGATGAAAAGCCGAGATGCTACCATTTGCGCCATTGAGGCTGGCTGAAAAATACTATCTAAAGTAATTTTGCTTTAGCATTTTTTCTTTGTTGTGAAAAAGTATCTTTTACCGTGAAAGATTTTTTAAAACTTTCTTTACTCCATTGTGGTTTACGTCACGTAAGGAAGTAAACGACAATGAATAAGTATGGAGATAAGGCTGATTAATGGGTACCTCCATCACTGTTTAAATCCTGAAATATATATATATATATATATATATATATATATATACATTGTCGCGGTGGTTTTCACCTATAAATACATTTCGTGTTAGTTAACACTTCATTACACATATGTTACCATACAATATTCACCAACCTTTATACTAAGATGGAAAAATATTACTATCAATTTATTTTGTATAATATCGATCAAATAAGTTCACACATACGCGGTTGGAGTTACAGTTTATAAATTATATGCAAATTTATCAAATAGTTAAATTTAATTTTAACTTTATAATTAATTGTACTTTATTTCAGAGAAAACATGTACATAAATCTTGCGTCGTTTAAGGTTACTTAAGATGAATTTTAAAGTTAGATTTTAAAATTACATTGTAACATTTATATATTTATAAATGGTTTAAGAATTATTATTTTGTAGGTTTACTTGTAGAAATAAAATTAATTTTAAAAGTAATCTGGATAGTAATATTAGATTTGGCACAGATTCAAACATAAGTCAATAAGTGTAAATTTATTCTAATTCAAAAAGAGTAGATTTATTTGTATTAGACAGTTCTCTTTACTGTCGTTGTATCATATATCTAGAGTTATGCTGCGAGAAGGAAAATATGGTATTGTCAGAAAATGAGGTAAGAGTTTTTTTCATTTCTCCACTTTCATGATCCAGGGACCCCAAAATACCAAAAGTCGAGGGTTGGGGGGGGGGATTACGAACGTACGTATATACGTGTGTTGACGTGTTTGAAGCTTAATAATTTTTGACTGCATAAACCGATTTTCATGAAATTCGGCAAAGACTAGTGTACGAGTATATGAGACAACTTTTTGGTAAACGTTGGGGGTCCATATCTCCAGGGCGTAGGGTAGATGGTTCCTTTTAGATCAATTTTATAAAAATTTTGCAAAACGTAATCCCACTTAATCTCAGTACTTACGTATTACCATTTTTAAAAATAATTGGCCCCAAATTTTCCCCTCCCAAAAAATTGGAAAAATTATTTTTTATGTATTGCATTTCTTTAACCGTGTTTTTTATGTCTTTCTTGGGATAGTAGTCGTGGAGATACCAAAAATACTTTGGAGACAATATTGTGGCTGGAAGTATCTGAGAAGGAAAGATTAGAAGCTTTTGAAATGTGGTGCTATAGGAGAATGTTAAAAATCAGATGGGTGGATAAAGTGACAAATGAAGAGGTATTGCGGCAAATAGATGAAGAAAGAAGCATTTGGAAAAATATAGTTAAAAGAAGAGACAGACTTATAGGCCACATGCTAAGGCATCCTGGAATAGTCGCTTTAATATTGGAAGGACAGGTAGAAGGAAAAAATTATGTAGGCAGGCCACGTTTGGAATATGTAAAACAAATTGTTAGGGATGTAGGATGTAGAGGGTATACTGAAATGAAACGACTAGCACTAGATAGGGAATCTTGGAGAGCTGCATCAAACCAGTCAAATGATTGAAGACAAAAAAAAAATTGTGGCTGGGGGAGGAGAAAAAAGTAAAAAATATAGATTTTTTTAAACATTTTTCATGTATTATTATTTCTCCACATTACAAGAATAAAATCCAGGAAAATATTACAACTTAGTTATCAGTTTTTTTGCGCTGTCAATAAATGTTAATAGCTGGCAAAAATGATCTGTACTTTCCTGATGTTTTTATATAAAAGAAAATTATAGAGGTTAAAGTTCTTACCCCTTCATCAATTACGATTTTAAGTTAACAGTATTTATTGTCTACACGCCCATCCATTTTTAGTTATTTACTTATTATTTTTAAAAATGTATTAGACCCTATAAAAAGCATATCTACATTTATTCGTTAAACTAATAAAATTTTATTAAAATTCATACAATATTCTATCCGGAACTCTGGTTCTATTGCAGAGAGTATAAAATATGTAGATTATGAAACTGTTCTACGTTATTTGAAAAAAAAAAAAAAATCTAATTTATTCCGAAATAATTTAACAAAAATTTGAATATATTTTTTCACGTTACTATTTACTTACATATTTCTCCCTGCAGAAAACCAGTTTTCTCATTCCGTCAACGTAGAATTCTGGCTGGCGGTCTTTCCTTGAGCCACGAGGTCACCGCGTCTTTCATTCATCCTCCTTGGTGGAATAAATATCACATTATCCTTCTGTAAGTGTGGAAAGAAGTGAAAATCGCCAAATGAATCCAGACGAGAGAATACAATTTAATAATAGTGGGAGTTACAATAACAGTATTATCAATAACAATATGTTGACGAGACATTCTCGAGAATCAACTTTTCAAGGAAACCACATAATTAAAGTAAAATTATTAATAAAAATAGGAATAATTAATTATATTCATCATTTCAGAAATAATATTCTTCTTATCATTCTTCTGAATATTTTTTCATTCAAGACTAGCCCCATCAATTGAAATTGGAATAAACTGACTCGTTTGTCATTAAACATACTCGTTTAATGACTCGTTTAATAATAGTTAAACACTCTCGTTTGTGTATGAAAAGTGTAAAATAGGTTCAAATTTCAGTTTCACAAGAGTTGTGAAACGTGCAGGATTTACAATTTACCCGGCTTCCAGGTAATCAATCACGTACAGGTGTTTGGAATTCCAGAATGCTGTCAAGAGAATTTTTTTTTGTTGAGGTTCATGTTTTTTTTTAATTTTTTTGATTGTAGCGAAAAGTAGTGCCGATATCATGCTCTGCTATGGAAAAAATTATCACTAGCGTTAACGTTTTCGTGTGATAAAAATTCAATCGGTAGTACTCGACGCCACAATAAGATTGACAGAAAATGTGAAGGCGTGGGTCAACGAGTTATGGAATGTTATTAATAGTGATAGAAACTATAAAATGGCAGCCACTATCGCTGTATGTGACATTTTATTTTCGCCCGATTATGTTCCAGTGTGCATTACATTTCAGCCGGTCCTCGTATAAAAATTACCGTTACTTTCAGGTATCTCATTTAAATGTTTGTTTTCAACAACAAACATTTGAATAACTGCAATTAAAATATTTCTTTATGAATAAAATATTTTTCAAGAATTATACCTAGCAACCTGGATGAGGAAATTCTTTTAACTTAAAATTGAGCTTTGCTTCATTCTCAGTTATTATAAAGTTAAAATTAATTGGAGGAGTTGCAGTAAATTACTGATAAAAATCACTCTTACTTTCGTCTGATTTCCCGGTAGTGAAATTTTAACCTTACGAAAAGTAAATTTTATAAAAATACACTGTTAAATATATTTAACGGATCTTCGTGGCGGAATGGGTAGCATATTTGCCTTTCATCTGGAGGTTTTAGATTCGAGTCTCGGTCAAATATTATATTTTTTTATACGGTACAAAAAAAAATCATTTTATTATCAACCATGGATGCTAGCGAGAACAAAAACGGAATATAGAGAAGGAGTTAGTTGTTGTAGGGTTTTCAACCCAACAACAATTAAATCATCTTCATTTCAATTATATATTTTAACAGATGTAATCAATGCTCCAAGGGAACAGATTATAGATATTTGATTGTATCAAAAAACATACTTAAATATCAAAATGTGCATTTATTGTATCTACATTTAAGAACAGAATTTCAGTCTGCTACTTACGTAAATAGATTAAAAAAAATTATTTTCAAATAATGCTAATTTAAACAAAACACTGTCATTTTGATTCTTAGTAAGACAGACGATTTTTTCTGTACTGAATAATACTATTGTAGTATGTGTATATATCTTGTGGTATTATTACTTAAGTTAATAAAAGCGTGCAAAGAATTTTAGAATGAAAAAATAAACTTTAAATTTTTGAGATTGTCAATGCAGATCGTATTAAATGCTTTACAAAAAATTTAAAACAAAGAGCAGATCTTATAATTATCTGTTATCCTGGTTCTCTTTGAAACACCAAAGTCAATCTATTCATTTTAACAGATTTCCAGAATTTATTTTTAAAATATTCACACTTAAGCTTTTAATTCTTTTACATAGTAATACGGAAATTTCGTAGCGTATGAAAAAAATATTATGTCTGATTGGGATTTATACTTGGAACTTTGCTGATGAAAAGCCAAAACGCTACTACTCTACCAAGGGGGTGGACAGTTTTAATGAAAACAGATCGCCAGTATTTTTAATGGAATCTCCTTTTTCTTCATTACTTTTTTCATCCCGTAATTAACTGAATTTATTATTTATTATATATTGTAATAGTGCCGTTAAAATTCGTAGTTCATTGCCTAAAGAGGTATCTTTTTTTGATCAAAACAGAATTATTTTTTAAATGGCTGCCTCATTGAAGCCGACAGCTGCAAACAATTTATGAAAAAACTGAAACCAAAAATTTAAACAGTAATTTTTTTTATATAATCTAAACACGTTCGCTGTTATGGTGACTTGTGATAAATTTTTCTCAATAGTTACGCGAGTCACCAGTGAATCATTTAGTACTTTTACAGTGGTGGTACACGAGGCACCCTTGAATTAGTATATCGCAGCAAACTTAGTTTGCTGCGATATACTCGTAGTTATCACTAGTCCTCGTAATTCATGTTCATAGCACTTGAGTAAAGGTCCTTCTGTACACCTCAGTACAAGCCTCCTACTTCTCATCCATTAATAAATCTCACTAGACACGTATGACTCACGATGTAGGTGTGTATGTATTTCAATACACAAAGATTGTTTTTGTTTTTTTTGTTTTTGTGGATGGTTTTGTTGGTTGATCATGAAAAGAGCCGCTATGTTGCACAAAAATCTTATAAAATGGATTCAGTATTAGTCCCTTCGTTTGTTCTCCTAGATATAAAATGTAAAAAAAAAAAAAAGTTTGATTACGTTTCTTCAAATTTTATTTGTACACTTTGTCTATCCGTCATTGTTTGCTTCTATTTCTATTTCTAAAACTATTTTTTTTTTTTTTTTTAATAATATTTTTGTCCGCTGCGACATGGCGCAGTCAGAAAAAATGACTTAATCTGATGATCTCAGGTTTGATTCCAGACTAGGATGTAGAAAATAAAACATGGGTAATAAAACTATGTGAATACATACATATACATGTATGTGTTCACATAGTATAATGAAACAACCCTGAATATAAATAAACTACGAACAACTCCGTAACGCGCCTGTAGCATATAAATAAAATTTTAATTTAAGTCTTGACTTAAATGCTTGATGCTTGATGCTTGCTTAAATGCCTTGAATTGACTGGCGATGCACAATAGTAGTAAAGTTATTACGATATCAGTGTGTACTGAATTCGTAGTATGAAATGCTTAATTACTTACTCGTCAAGAGTTACCAAGTAACTCTTGACGATGCGAACTTGATAAAGAAATTATAAAGTTGAAATTGCATAACCGGGGAAAAAGATCAAAACGAAGTATTTTTAATGTTTTATTTTTACTCCTACAGATTTTCTTCAAGTTAATTTAAACTTTCAAAATAAGATACACGTGTAGAACAAACGGGTGTATATAAATAAACTGTCAAATAATTTATATGATATTCAACAAAATATCAAAATTATCCCTGCTAATTTAGGTAAATAAATTATTACTTTACAAAACAATTTTTAAACTCGTTTGGATGAATGACATTCACTTTTGGGATACACCAAGTCATAAAAATAAAACGCTAAAGAGATTTCTGTCAGAAATAATTGAGATTTAAACTCAATCTGGTACCTAAATTCAACTTTGTAGTATACTGAAAAATTAATCACTTAAATTCCATTTATGCAAACTAGAAAATCATATAAAGATTTTGAAGCTATGAACCACCGTGTTCATAGCTGCGATATGGCGCAGCTGTATCGCGACAAATGATACGATTACATTCTACGAATTTAATACATATATATATTATCCGGTCGAAGCTCCCGCCCCCTTGATCCCAGTAGCCCAGGCCGGCGTAGGCAAGCCACGGGGCTGCAGAGCTCGCTTCGCTCGTCATTCCTGTCTAGCCAGGACCCTCGCTATGATCGTTACCGTCATGTTTGTCAGAGTAATATTTATAAATAACAATTAAAGTATTCAGGCTTTACAGAAATCTAAGAAAAGAACTAAATAACTAAAGACAGCATATTAGTATCTGTGGTAATTAAAATAAGTAGATCTTTAACGAGGAAAACTTCGCAACTTATTTCTATTGCCACGGTAAAATTAATTTAATTTTGAATTGTTAATGTTTTATAACATTAAAATGCCTGGTATAAAATTGCATGTTATAAACATTAGAAGTTGTAAATATAATCTAACCAAACTTACGTTCGTTTCGCTCGCTAACCTTGACTAATAGTAATGTTTTAATTATTTAAATAATAAGTAATTAATTAATCCACCGGGTTGGTCTAGTGGTGAACGCGTCTTTCCAAATTAGTTGATTTGGAAGTCGATAGTTCCAGCGTTCAAGTCCTAGTAATGTCAGTTATTTTTACACGGATTTGAATACTAGATCGTGGATACCGGTGTTCTTTGGTGGTTGGGTTTCAAATTAACCACACATCTCAGGAATGGTCGAACTGAGACTATACAAGAATACACTTCATTTACACTCATACATATCATCCTCATTCATCCTCTGAAGAATTATCTAAACGGTAGTTACCGGAGGCTAAACAGGAAAAAGAAAGGAAATAATAAGTAATTACCGCTCGCTAACCTTGACTAATTAATACAGAGTGATTTTTTAGTCCTGTTACCCAATTTTAAATGTAATTTAAGAAAGGGAAATTTAGGTGGAATAAAAAATGTATTCGTTACTTATAAAAGAGATTTAATAAAAAGCTATTATTAAATCAATTAAAACAATTATATACATAATTGTTAAAGAATGTGCTTAAAATGCCCACCCCTTGCTGATATACACGAACGGACTCTTTTCAGTAGAAACCATTTTAAGAGTTGCACTGGAAATCGTGATAGGTCTCTATAAGTTCATCAATAGTGTGAAGATTGTTTTTGAAGGCCTCGAACTTAATATTGCCCCACAAAAAGTAGTCAGGAAATGTCAGGTCTGGGGACCTTGGAGGCCATAAGCCCTTGCTTATTGTTCGATCATCAAAGAACTCTTGCAGAAAATCCACGGTTTCTCGAGACGTGTGGCATGTAGCGCCGTCTTGCTGAAACCAGCAATACCGTTCTTGAGGTTCCAGGAGGGACACAAATCGGCGCACAATATTCCTGTATACTTTACCATTTACTGTCTGTTCGAAGAATATGGGTCCGACTATACGATGACGAAATATCGCATACCACACACCAATTTTTCCAGGATGCAGAGTTTGGTCTTGTAAAGCGTTAGGATTTTCAACCCCCCAAATTCGACAGTTTTGACTGTTCACATAACCATCGAGATGGATCCAAGCTTCATCGCTAAAGAACACTGTGCTTAAAAATTCGATTCCGTTATCGTTTACGAAGGACCTAAACCGACGGCAATATTGCAATCGCTTGTTTAAATCTGGAGGCTGAAGCTCTTGGACTAATCGTACGCGATACGGATACAATTTCAATTTTTTAGCAGCTTTCTGAACACTCGAATATGACAAACCGACTTGCGTGGAAAGTTTTCGTAAACTTTTCCGTGGTGAATTGAGCAATCTTGTTTTCACATTCTCTAAAACGTCATCTGTCAAGCGAGTTGGTCGACCACTACGTTTTCTGTCGCAAACACTACCTGTATTTCAATATTACTATCAAAATATTACTGTTAGCTAACCAAAAACATTATGTTTTTTGGTTAGCGAGCCTAGCTTAAGATTAGTTAGGTTATATTTATAATTATAAACAATAATGCTTATAATCGATTTTTTAATATGTAAAATGTGTTAATATGAAGTATGTTTAAAACGATCGGTATAAAATAGCATGTTAGTACATTTCCTCTTTTGTATTACTGGGTTATTTTTATTGAGTTAATAGGGTTACTACGGTATTTATCTAATGTTTTATTCATCAATTATCATAAAACATGCAATATTAAGTGAAAAAAATGCGAAAAAAGTGGGGGTCGTAAAACGAAAAAGTGTATTCCATTGTAATTGAGGTATAGTCACTGCCTAGTTATAAAACCCTCCTTTATGAATCATGAGACCTTGCCGTTGGTGAGGGGGCTTGAGTGCTCAGGGATACAGAGTAGCTGGACCGAAGGTGCAACCATATCGGAGAGGTATCTGTTGAGAGCCAGACTAAGGAATGATTCCTGAAAGAGGGCAGCAGCTCTTTCAGTAGTTGTTAGGGGCGTGAGTCAGGACGACTTAAACGGCCGTATCAACATCACTCAGTCCTCTGAGTACTGCGCAGCTGAAAGCAATGGAAAACTACAGCTGCTTTTTTTCCAAGAAAATGTGGCTCTCTGCATTTTCACATAGAAATAATGGAGGCGCCTTCCTTGGTAAAATATTCCGGAGGTAAAATAGTCCCCCGTTCGGATCTCCGGGTGGGGACTACTAAGGAAGGGGTCACCAGAAAATTAAAAAATAACATTCTACGAGTCGGAGCGTGGAATGTTAGAAGCTTGAAAAAGGTTGGTAGGCTAGAAAATTTAAAAAGGGAAATGGGTAGGACAAATGTGGATATAGTAGGAATTAGTGAGGTTCGGTGGGAAGAGGAAGGCGACTTTTGGTCAGGTGATTTTAGAGTAATTAACTCAGCGTCAAATAATGGGCAGGCAGGAGTAGGTTTCGTGATGAACAAGAAGATAGGGAGGAGAGTGGAGTATTTCAAAATGCATAGCGATAGAATCATTGTAATAAGGATAAAATCAAAACCTAAACCGACAACGATTGTTAACGTCTATATGCCTACAAGCGCCCATGATGGTGATGAGGTAGAGTGTGTATACGAAGAGATTGATGAAGCAATTAAACACGTAAAAGGAGATGAAAATTTAATAATAGTTGGAGATTGGAATGCAAGCATTGGAAAAGGCAAGGAAGGAAATATAGTGGGTGAATACGGGCTGGGCAAAAGGAATGAAAGAGGGGACCGACTTATAGAATTTTGCACGAAGTATAATTTAGTAATTGCCAACACCCAATTTAAAAATCATAATAGAAGAATATACACTTGGAAAAAGCCAGGCGATACTGGAAGGTATCAGATAGATTATATCATGGTTAAGCAAAGATTTAGAAATCAACTCGTTGACTGCAAAACTTACCCTGGAGCAGACATTGATAGCGACCATAATTTGGTGATAATGAAATGTAGATTGGGGTTTAAAAACCTGAAGAAAAGGTGTCAGATGAATCGGTGGAATTTAGAGAAGCTTGAGGAAGAGGAGGTAAAGAAGATTTTTGAGGAGGACATCGCAAGAGGTCTGAGTAAAAAAGATAAGGTAGAAAATGTAGAAGAAGAATGGGAGAATGTTAAAAAGGAAATTCTTAAATCAGCAGAAGCAAACTTAGGCGGAATAAAGAGAACCGGTAGAAAACCTTGGGTTTCAGACGATATATTGCAGCTGATGGATGAACGTAGAAAATATAAGAATGCTAGTGATGAAGAAAGTAAAAGGAACTATCGGAAATTAAGAAATGCTATAAACAGGAAGTGCAAACTGGTGAAAGAAGAGTGGATTAAAGAAAAGTGTTCAGAAGTGGAAAGAGAAATGAACATTGGTAAAATAGACGGAGCATACAGGAAAGTTAAGGAAAATTTTGGGGTACATAAATTAAAATCTAATAATGTGTTAAACAAAGATGGTACACCAATATATAATACAAAAGGTAAAGTCGATAGATGGGTGGAATATATTGAAGAGTTATACGGAGGAAATGAATTAGAAAATGGTGTTATAGAGGAAGAAGAGGAAGTTGAGGAGGATGAAATGGGAGAAACAATACTAAGATCTGAATTTAAGAGAGCATTAAAAGATTTAAATTGCAGAAAGGCTCCTGGAATAGACGGAATACCTGTAGAATTACTGCGCAGTGCAGGTGAGGAAGCGATTGATAGATTATACAAACTGGTGTGTAATATTTATGAAAATGGGGAATTTCCATCAGACTTCAAAAAAAGTGTTATAGTTATGATACCAAAGAAAGCAGGGGCAGATAAATGTGAAGAATACAGAACAATTAGTTTAACTAGTCATGCATCAAAAATCTTAACTAGAATTTTATACAGAAGAATTGAGAGGAGAGTGGAAGAAATGTTAGGAGAAGACCAATTTGGTTTCAGGAAAAGTATAGGGACAAGGAAAGCAATTTTAAGCCTCAGATTAATAGTAGATGGAAGATTAAAGAAAAGCAAACCAACATACTTGGCGTTTGTAGACCTAGAAAAGGCATTCAATAACGTAGACTGGAATAAAATGCTCAGCATTTTAAAAAAAAAATGGGTTCAAATACAGAGATAGAAGGACAATTGCTTACATGTACAGGAACCAAATTGGTCTTCTCCTAACGAAGACCAATTTGGTTTCAGGAAAAGTATAGGGACAAGGGAAGCAATTTTAGGCCTCAGATTAGTAGTAGAAGGAAGATTAAAGAAAAACAAACCAACATACTTGGCGTTTATAGACCTAGAAAAGGCTTTCGATAACGTAGATTGGAATAAAATGTTCAGCATTTTAAAAAAATTAGGGTTCAAATACAGAGATAGAAGAACAATTTCTAACATGTACAGGAACCAAACAGCAACAATAACAATTGAAGAACATAAAAAAGAAGCCCTAATAAGAAAGGGAGTCCGACAAGGATGTTCCCTATCTCCGTTACTTTTTAATCTTTACATGGAACTAGCAGTTAATGATGTTAAAGAACAATTTCGATTCGGAGTAACAGTACAAGGTGAAAAGATAAAGATGCTACGATTTGCTGATGATATAGTAATTCTAGCCGAGAGTAAAAAGGATTTAGAAGAAACAATGAACGGCATAGATGAAGTCCTACGCAAGAACTATCGCATGAAAATAAACAAGAACAAAACAAAAGTAATGAAATGTAGTAGAAATAACAAAGATGGACCGCTGAATGTGAAAATAGGAGGAGAAAAGATTATGGAGGTAGAAGAATTTTGTTATTTGGGAAGTAAAATTACTAAAGATGGACGAAGCAGGAGCGATATAAAATGCCGAATAGCACAAGCTAAACGAGCCTTCAGTAAGAAATATAATTTGTTTACATCAAAAATTAATTTAAATGTCAGGAAAAGATTTTTGAAAGTGTATGTTTGGAGTGTCGCTTTATATGGAAGTGAAACTTGGACAATCGGAGTATCTGAGAAGAAAAGATTAGAAGCTTTTGAAATGTGGTGCTATAGGAGAATGTTAAAAATCAGATGGGTGGATAAAGTGACAAATGAAGAGGTATTGCGGCAAATAGATGAAGAAAGAAGCATTTGGAAAAATATAGTTAAAAGAAGAGACAGACTTATAGGCCACATACTAAGGCATCCTGGAATAGTCGCTTTAATATTGGAAGGACAGGTAGAAGGGAAAAATTGTGTAGGCAGGCCACGTTTGGAGTATATAAAACAAATTGTTGGGGATGTAGGATGTAGAGGGTATACTGAAATGAAACGACTAGCACTAGATAGGGAATCTTGGAGAGCTGCATCAAACCAGTCAAATGACTGAAGACAAAAAAAAAAAAAAAAGTAATAAACATGTTTTTAATATTCTAAGGGAACATATTAAAGCGGTCTTGTTATGCATAAAGCAGCCTCATAATCCATATCAACATTTTTAAATTATATTTCCTGTTTTTTTAAATATTGTTGTGTGTTATCGATTCGCAAAAGGATATCGAGAAATAAAACAGGTTCATTTGTTTAAATATACAATATAGAAATATTTCAGTATATTTTTACAGAATAAATCAATAAATCGTAATTTATTTATATTTTCAAATAAATCAATTATAAAATAAATTATTATTATTTGGTATAAATGAATTATTATTTTTAAATATTTTCGTAGTAAAATAATAATTTTATTAAAATTAATGTAAAATTAAGGAATCGTTATGACACCAAGCTTACGAATATAAAATAAATAAACTTTATACAACAATTATTTGTTTTCCTATTTTAAGTTATACTTTAATTAATCACTTACGAAAGTTGCCCGCTGTTCACAATGAACTCACAAAACAACTTCTGACAATTAATCTCAGAACAGAGCAAAACAATATTGCATTTCTATCGCAAAACGTACTCTAACGGTTCAGTTGTACGCAAATCGTGGTATGTCGTAAATAGGATTTTGTACGCAAATAAGTAGATGCTCTATTGGTAATGTATATCGATAAATAGGTGGATGTATTATTCAACTATTTATCTTTGCAGAACCTGGACATACGTCCCTTATTGCTGGATCTTTCTAATTAAATGGCGGATATTTATTTTTGTCGATGTGTATAGATTTAGCTTATATTGTTTTTAGCAGGACGGACCGAGTTTGGAAGGTTGAGTTCCGATCCTTTTATTAGATCATGAATATGATAAAATTTAAACTGGGGTTATTTCCTGATAGAATTGCAAAACGTTTTGCGTATTCCATTCACGATTTCCCTTTAATCCATTTTAAGGCGTTTTATTGATATTATATTGGTCTTGCAGAAATGCGTCTACTTTTGTGGATTGTATAATGCATTCTCTTCACGGAGAGTCGAATATTCACCTCTTAATATTTTAATTTAAAGAAAAGAGAATCTGGATTTTTCTTCTTGTGGTGGCTGGACTGTGCTATGTGTGCTTTTTGAGATCTTCTTGTTTCTTTCGCTTCTTCATTTCTTTTAATCTGAATTTCCGAGTTTGTTTGTTGTAATTATTTACACCTTGTAATCCCATAAGTCATGTGAGCCCTAAAAAGTGCATCCCAGCGGAGAGTGCAGATCTCTTTTTCTTTCCGTAGACGACTGCTAAATATCGTTTCAGACTAACGGCTTGCTTCTTTTTCTTCATTATTAGTATTAAGGAATAAGGATCTTCAATAAGGCATGAAGGAAAATTTGGTACTAAATTTTGCGCGTACACGAGGGTAGAAGATATTGCAATTATAAAGTCTGTTGGCAGTAAATCTGCATGTAGGATGGTTTAGGGGAAAAGTCTTTGATGCGAAAAAGGTGTCCTTGCCGCTGTATTCGCCGTGGTCGTGTCTGCTGTATCTGAAACAAAGAAAAAGAGGGGTATTCCATCTGACAACCAATTCCTTTATACTTCTTTTTCCTGTTTAGCCTTCGGTAATTACGGTTTAGATAATACTTCAGAGGATGATATGTATGAGTGGTAAATGAAGTGTAGTCTTGTACAGTCTCAGTTTGATCATTCCTGAGATGTGTGGTTAATTGAAACCCAACCACCAAAGTGCCGTGGTAGCCACGATCTAGTATTCAAAAATTCCCCTACACATGAACGTTGTTTTATTCACTTCTCAAGCATTAGATTATTATATGTGATGTGTGTGATATAATACTTCGCAGTTAGCTATAAAATATTTGTTCTTTCTTTTTCTTCCAGTCGCGATGCGGACGCGACACACACCACATACCACGCCCCGACAAAATGACAGCAGTGATGATTTAGAAATACTGGTAAAAAAATGAGTTAAACAATCAAAGTTTTCATTTTTTTATTTATTTTATTATATTTATGGAGTTCAGAAATTTTAATTAGGTAAAAGAGGATGAATCATCATTTTTTTGCGTTTTTATTTCCTTGTACGGAGTGAAGGAAGTATTGTGATCACGAAAAATTTCGGTTTTCAGATTTCAACGGAAATATCCATTTTGACATCCCTGAATCAATTTCACTAGTTTCGGTGTGACATCTGTACGTACCGGTACGTACAGTTATGCTATCTCGCATAACTAAAAAACGATTAGCCGTAAGATGTTGAAATTATGGATTTAGGACTGTTGTAACATCTAGTTCTGCACCTTCTCTTTTCATTGCAATTGACTGGACCAAAAATGTAAAAAAAAGCCCACAATCCATGAACTTTTTCTTAACTGCAGTAATAAGCCCTCATTGAGAAACTTTCAACTATACTTCGTAAGTGGTACTTATTTTCATTGATTCCAGAATTATAGCCAAATAAAATTTTAATTAATGAAATATTTGGATCTTACAAGCCATATCGGTTCGAATCAGACTTCATCTTTTTTTTTTTAAATTTAAATATATTGATATATTAATAATTATTAACCTCGATTGTAAAAAAAAATATGTTTACGATAAATAATAATTCAATAAAAACGATAACAAAAAATATTACAAAATATCAGAAGTTATTAATAAAATAAAATTTTACGTACTTTTTATTTTAAAAAAATGTGTGTATGTAAGTTAATAGGCGTACAGGAAAATCGTGTGGTTCCACATCTGATTTTTTCATGCAAAAATGTAATCAATATTTTTCTTATTATTCAGAAAAGAACAGTGTTTAATGTGGTATCATCATTACTCATCGCACAAACGATCTTCCAAAGGATTTTAAAAAAAATTATAAGGGGTATAATTCTGATTTTTTTTAAAATTCTAATACTAAAGTTATATGAAATGTTACATCAGTTTAATGTAACCTATATTACTAAATGGAAATATATTTAATACAGTATTATACGAGTAATATTTAGTCAGGGTTGGAGAAACAGGTTGCTACAACCATTCGTGATAACTATTATAACGATTTGGTTTAACCCTGCATACTTATCTTCCTAGTAACATTTATTGGTGTTAGATTTTATGTCAACAACATCTGTTAGTAAGAGAAACCGAGCGACAACAAGCGTAACTGAATTTTATGTGAATAATATTTATTAGGATTTTTGAAATATTTCTTGATTTGTTTGTAAACTTTGTTAATTCTTTTATTGGTCCTATGTTTCATTATTCATTTCTGAAAATTGTTTTATATGAAATTTATTTCTGTAAATTCAGAACATATAAAAAAATACGTAGTTTTAACTTTATCATGTAGATTACCAAATTACTGATTTAAATCTGTGGTTTTAAGTTTTTTGAATGAAACCAGAGTATAGGTACTTCTAAAAAAGCTGAAAAAGTACTGCATGTCTTTCCTGGCTATTAATAATAAAAATTAAAAGGATTAGTTTTAAAAGTCGATATTTATTTTTTAAAGGTGGGGAATAAATTTTAAGAAACTTTTGTAATTTAAGCTTAACAAATTTGCTTAAGGAAAGTTTTATCTAATTCTTAACGCCCCCTCCAACAAAAACTAAAATAAGAAGAAGGAAATTTAAAAAAGTTTTCGGAATTTTAGGTCCGGGATCTACAATTTAAAAATATTCTGACGTTTCTATACATAGTGTATTACGAAGTTCTCCTGGGGTTTCATAACCTATTCTGGTCGTAAAAATAATGGAAAAAGTACGTAAATAATATGTTCTAAAATGCTTCTTTTGTGAGTTACGACAAGTTAAAGATTTCGCGCGGATTTAAACTACCCCGGTGAAATAAGATCGTACTAAATTTTTTAGGATATTAATTAACTAACAAAATTAGTGAATTCTTATTGTTTTTTATCTGAAAAATCAAATAAAATAGGTCCCAGAACTGTAACTGAAGTATTTTTTGAGAAGTAAGGGATGAAAACCATGAAATACCCTGTTTTTTAATGTTTGACGTACAATAACTTTCTTAAATGGGTAGCAGAACAAACCTTGTAGAGAATTTAATTCCGAACACATTGGTGGAAGATAAGTTGAATAAAACAAAGAAATATGAGAAGAATTCAAATATCATTTAGAAAACAGCGTTTTACTACATTTGTTAGAAAAGTAGTTATTTAATGTAAACAAAAAACTTTCTTCTTCGGTGATGTGAACAATTCTTAAAAACAAAATTACTGCTAAAAATTGATGTTAAAAAAAAGTTGTACGTCAAACATTAAACAGGATATTTTAACCTGATTTATGATTTTCATAGTTCTTAAAATTAATTGCAGATCGGTTTTGGGACGTATTTTATTCGATTTTTCAGATAAAAAACCATAAGAACTCGCTAATTCCGCTCCTTACTCAACGTCCTAAAAATTTCAGTACGACCTCATTTCACCGGGTAGTTGAGGTCCAAACGAAATCTTTCATTAGCTGCAACTCGCGAACGAAGATTTTAGAACATATGTTTGAATTTTCCGGGAGAAATTTGTGATACAATGTGTACATATAAAATATCAAGATTCAAATTATTTTTAAAGAAATATTTAAACCGAAGGGAAATACAACAAAAGAATAAAACATACATATTTCCCGATATTTATGAGGTGGGTGGTAATTTATTGAAAAAAAGTTTTTTTGATTATTTACGTATGCATTGTAGGTAACGATTTTGATTGAATGTAGTTTTCTCTAGCATTCCTATGAAGAAAATCGAAATATGTTTTTTTATTATATCATCTCCCCAATACCTTAACACATTTTGAAAAAAGAAAATTACTTAGATCAACCCCACATGTATAGAAATATTAGAGCGAAATTTGAAGAAAATTGATTCAGTCATTCCCGAAATATAACGCCAAATGCATTGCGACACGCCTTCATACATATTTTGTGTTTTTGTCTATATGAAGTAGTTGGATCCTGAAACGTAACGATTTGCAAAAAATTCTGTTATCCCATTTTTAATTTGATCGCCATGCTTTCCCTTTTAATATAGTGGTTTTAGTTATATTTTCCAAAAAAAGTAAAATGACTGCTACCATTAAAACTGAAGGTTTCCTCAAGGTCATCAAAAATTATATGCTGTAGCCATATTGAAAAAAAATTTAATGCTTATTTTGTCACCTTAAATATTCCAAAGAATTTTTATGCGTTGGCGGGAATTATACGTAGACTATTCGGAGATCTACGAAAATCCGAGAATTATTTATCAGTTGACACTAAATGCAGGCATGAAAGAAGTTTGATACCGATCTGTCATTCACGTATGTAAATTATCGACTTATCTTTAAAAATGTAATATTACTTTTATGGTTATTAACTGTGTTAAAATAATGAAATAAAAAACCCTTTTTTGATATTAACTGAGACTATAAAATCCTCTAATATTCTGTAAGCGTCTTAAGAAACGCTAGCTAAACAGTTACGAGTTATAGTTACAGTAACCTTGTATGTTCATAATACATGTACATACACCTCTTTACTTTTTTCCAAAATATGTGTGTCAGAAAAATTGAAAAATTAATAGAATACTTGCTAATTTGCCTGTAGCACTGTTTATTTTGTTTCGGTACAACTGTTCATTTTAGTTTATATGAAAAACAGATAGAAGGTTAAAACAAAACAGCAAATCGTGTAATGTATATAGGAACAACAATTAACATGACTAAGGTGGGGACAAGCACAGTTTGTCATAATCATTAATTTTTGTCTTACCAAAATATGCCTTTAACTTGAGAATTTTATAGTTGTATGTAAATTTCTGTAATTAAGTTATTTGTGTTGAGGCAGGAGCGTTGTTAATTTTTAATACAATTTGAGGTCCACCTGTCAATGAATATTTGTGATCCTTAGTTGTGTCGAAGTTATATTAATCTTAATGATTTTTTTCACTGAGGAATTTGATATATCAGATGTTTGATATAACATAATGTAATTACAGTGCAATTCAGTTATTGTGTATTATGAAATTCATGTCTACTTGAAGTTCTATAGCTTTCTGTTAAAATAGAATCATGTGAAGCTGTTGCCAAATCTGAATTAATAGAATAAAAAACAAATAATGAGGTAAATTTTGAATACCAAAGATACGTAGTCACTTTCATATTATTAACTTTGTAATATTAAGCTATTTCCCATATTACAAAATTAAAGGTTATTTATTTTTATTTTCAGACATAAGGGATAAAGAAATGTAATTTTTCATTCAGTTATTGTAAATATAGATGTAATATTAATAGATAATCAGAAATTGGAACAAAAGATAATGCATTGTTAATAAATATTTCTTTCCCAGGTCAAATTTAAAATTAACTTCTTCCTTTCCGTTGATGCAATCTAGAAGCAAATTTACCACATAATTTTCTTTTGTTTTTTTCTTTTTTTAGTAACCAGATTATATTTAGCACAATTTTATTTAATTAATCAAAAAGAAGATTACTGTTTTATACGTCAAAATAATTCAGTGAATAACTTTGTTCTTATCTGTTAATTCATTACCATTTTAAATATCACTATTTAAGTCACTAAAATTTTATATTTACTTTAGATATCATTTTTTTTATTATTAAACTGTAGACATTTGTATATTTAATATTAATCAGGTGAGGTTAGCAAGCATTAGGTTTTGTTTTGTTTTTTACAAAACTCCGTAAACTGTAAAACTGTAAACCTGTAAACTTAATCACTCCTTTGATTAAAGCATTGAGGACTCTTTTCCAGAACAGTGGTACACCGAAAATGGTAATAAGGAGACTGATAACTGCGGCTACCACGTCAGCAATTTTATATGCGGCCCCGATATGGAGAGATACAATAAATATTTAGAGAAACAAAACAAAATTAAAGAGAGTACACAGGCTTGCTTTACTGCGTGTAGCCGCGGGATACAGAACAGTGTCATACGACGCGTTGTGTATATTAAAGAAGGTTATACCCATTGATTTACAAATTAAAGGAAGAACACTTAGTTATAGGGGTATGTCCAGAGATGAGGTTGAACGGCTAATTGATCAAGAGTGGCAGGATACATGGACACACTCTAGAGTTGGGGATTGGACCAGGCGACTAATCCCCAACATAAATACGCGGACTAGTAATAGACTAGGTAATGTAGATTTTTATACGACACAACTGTTGACGGGGCATGGCTCGTTTGGCCATTATCTGTTTAGAATTGGAAAAAGACCTACCGCACAATGTGTGTACTGCCCAGAGAGTGATGATGCGGAACACACTGTGTTTGTATGCCCAAGATGGGCTCCAAATAGAAGAGAGATTTCGGACAACGGACTTACACCTGAAAACCTCTTAAATTGGATGGTCTATAGTGACGATAACTGGGATTGGTTCCGTAGGTTTGCCGGGGAAATCTTACGCACCAAGGAAGAAGAGGACAGAAGAAGGGGTTTGTGAAATTAGGGTAGGGAGGACAGTCCCTCCGTGAAGGGCCCGTACGCCGTGGTGTGCGGGTTCCTGAGAAGAGGGGGAACTCCTGGGGAGTGTGGGACAAATAAAAGACCGAGTCCCGATTGGCGGTGCCGCTCCTGCGGGTGCCTCGGCGCTTAGTGGGGTCGTTGCCGCTGATTAGAGGCAAAGGCATAATGACCGAGACCCGGTTCCCTGCTGAGGGGATGGGAGGTGGCGTAGCCATACCCCGTCTCCGAGGCAGGGGATTAGAGGCAGGCGAATAAAATAAAATTAAAGATCCGAGACCGGGGGAGCTAACCTGCCGTGCCGGGTGTACAACCGGTGGGCGGGGGACGCTCCCTTAGAGTAAAAGGACACTCTCCCCGACTGAGTATACTTAAATGGATATCCGGTCGGGGAGAGTAGGGGAAAAAAAAGTTTTGTTTTGTTACCCACCGGGTTGGTCTAGTGGTTAACGCGTCTTTCCAAATTAGTTGATTTGGAAGTCGAGAGTTACAGCGTTCAAGTCCTAGTAAAGCCAGTTATTTTTACACGGATTTGAATACTAGATCGTGGATACCGGTGTTCTTTGGTGGTTGGGTTTCAATTAACCACACATCTCAGGAACGGTCGAACTGAGAATGTACAAGACTACACTTCATTTACACTCATACATATCATCCTCTGAAGAATTATCTAAACGGTAGTTACCGGATGCTAAACAGGAAAAGAGAGAGCTAAACAGTTACGAGTGCATTTTTAGGACCTACTAAACAAATGCAATGTTGGCAATTTAACCTCATCAGTTTGTGCCGACTGATACAGGGGTCGTAGAAAACATCATTCGACCGATTCCGTACAGAGTTATGCTGGTGAGAAGGCGGATCAACTTGTTGCCAAATAAAATTCAAGCTTGATTACATTGCAAAAAATTTGATAGACCGTGTTCGTTACATTTTACACGATGTTTTAGGTACGTAAAAACTTTCCGCTTGCTGGATGCCGCGTTTATTAACAATCGATCAAAAGCGTATTCGACTGAACACTGCTCGAGGGTGTTAAGATTTATTTAAACGCGATTCCGCTGAATTACATCGTCGTTTAATATCAGATGAAATATGGATTCGCCATTACATGCCAGAGACCATACAATTAGTAGGACCAGATAAAAATGCGCCAAAAAAATAGCGAAAATGGTTCCGTGGAACCGTTTTTTTGGGGGGATTTTTTTGTGATGCAGTGCTCATAGATTACCTGAAAAAAGGAGGACCAACACCATTACGCTTTACGACTGGACCGGTTTAAGTTCCAGATATTTCAGACTAAACGTCCGCATTTGTCCATAAAGTGCTGCTCTTTCATCACCGTAATGTGTTTAGATTGTTGCTGCAAATTTCCTAGATTTTGTTTTGAAGTGCTTCAGCATGCGTCGTATTCGCCGGATTTGGCTTCCAACGATCACTTCATCTTTTCAAACATGAAGAAATGGTTCGCTAGATGAAGTATCACTTAAAATTATGAGGTCAAAACTGAGACAACCGCTTATTCTGTAGAGTTGGACAAATCGCATTTATATATTAAATTTATATATTTTCACATATCATTACATTTATATATGTATTTATATGAGAGTATTAAAGAGTTGGTAAGTTGATTTGAATGTATCGAAATGCAAGGTGACTTCGTTGAAAAGTTTGAAAATTCTTGTGTTTTCTTTGTCAGGCCGAGAACCTTTCGAACAGTTCATGTTATACAGTCAATTTACGAAAAATTGCATCATAGCATATCTATGAAAGTCGTGATGCGATAAGATTTAGTAATTATCCTAAGAACAATTTACTGAATGTTTATTTATGTTTTTATTTACTGATTATTTCAGATGTGGTTCATTAATTTGGTTTTTTTAATTTCAATTAATTTTTGTTATTTCCTATTATGAATTGATATATGTATATCTTTTTTCGTTTAATCAATATGAACATTGTGTGTATGCAATAACAAAAATTAAAAACTTTGTTATAACTTTTTTAAATACGGAATTATAGTAAATTATTTAAATTTTAACGATTAACTTATCTAGAAGTTTATAATTGTACATTTAGAAATGACCGACCTGTTTATTAAGTCACTGGAGTAAACTATTTATGTCAACTATTTTACCTAATAGTGATAATAATGATGATGTGTACGAGTAAGTTTGCAAACATTTCACCTAGCGTTCTAATAATGTTATATGTGCATTTGACTAAAATAACTTCTACAAATGGGTGATCGACTTAACATTACAAAACTTTGTTACCTCTGTCACATTCCAGATAATGTATTGCCACTAACCGAACATGCTTAAACACTTATTTGAATAAAGTCATATGTTCAAGAAGATGTGAATATTAAACAGAATTTAATTTCCTTCTTAGTTCCGTTACGGGAGCTGTTGTACTGAATGTTGTACTCATCTTTGACAGTTAAATTTAAAATTCTAAATAATTTATTTTTTCGACAAAATGCAAAATATCGCTTTATGCTGCATTGGCTGTATCAAATTCGTTATAAAGGACGAACGAACTCAGAACGTATTACTGTTGTGACAAAATTTCATATTTTACGTACGAGCGTAATACAGGATTGAGTTAGATTTCCAGAATATATTTTTTTAACTGACCGCCTCGGTAGCATGTTAACCGGTTATACCTATGGTGTAGGGTTCGATTACCGGTTAGTATCTAATAATGACGTAAATAGACGACTTAAATATATAGATTAAATGAACACAATTGAAAGGTTAATAAAACTTGAAAATGAACATTTCCACGGAAACCAGCACTGATGTCTTTTAGTTATGATTACAATTTTTCAAGGGCTCAGAAAGATACTGTTACCAGGGGTCCCGTATCTCATAATTTTTCCAAAGGTTAGAATAATTTATTTCATATTTATATATTTTAATGTTCCATTTAATTTTCCTCCTAAATAGTAATCTGTTGAGGGTGAATCCCTCGGTAACCAAATTGCATAAGCGATTATTGCCGGTCTATTTGCCGATCTCCGTGGAGAAGTGGTAGCTTCTCTGCCTTTCATTCGGAGGTCACGGGTTTGAATCCCGGTCTGGCATGGAATTTTTCATATACTACAAATTTCCGTTATCATACTCCCATGTACAATAATGTATAAGGGAGTTTTCATACTCTACAAAATTTCCATTTCTCACTCCTACGCACAACCTTCGAGCTTATATGATGAATTAATGGAAGGACATACCGAAAATTTAATTCCATGTAATCGATTATTAATATTTGAAATGTTCTGTTTTTTTTTTTTTTTTTTGCAAAAAAAAAAAATTTGGTGAATAATTTGTGTACGTGACTTTTAGAATTATTTTTAATAAATGTTATAAAATAGTTCTGCAGATTCGTAATTTCGCACCATCTGAAATTTTAGGCATAGTTTTAACTAATTTACTTAATACTCTGATACTACACTATCGAAAAGGCTATGGAATTCATCATTTATTCCCTCACTTTTTGCTGGTTTTGTAGGTTATGTTTCTTTTTTTAGTTGTCTGTTATTAAGGGTTTAGTAAAGTGCTAGAAATATGAAAAGCTAGCTTTTTTAGGTATTATTTTTGTGTTTACCATTTCTGAATATTTCTCTTTATTTACAAAAATGACGGTACTTACGTATTAACGCCACCGCAGCTACAGCTTTATTTAAAAACAAAGTAGTCAATCGGATTTCGGTGGAAAATGAGCCGATATAGAGTTTAATATAGATTCAAAACAGTCTCTTTATTGATTTTAATAAATGGTTATTTATATTTATTTATTTTAAAAATATAATTTAACCAAACTTAACCTACGCTCGCTTCGCTCGCTAACGTTGACTAATTAACAGGAGCGTTTTGATTATTTAAATAATAAATAATTGCAATAATTACTGAATTTATTAAATAAATACTCAAAAAATTACGGCGTTAATTAGTCAAGGTTAGCGAGCGAAGCGTGCGTAGGTTAAGTTTGGGTTAAATTATATTTATGAAATAAATAAATATAAATAACCATTTATTAAAATTTATAAAGAGACTGTTCAATTTCCACCGAAATTGACTACTTAGTTTTTAAATATAGCTGTAGCTGCGGTGGCGTTAATACGTAAGTACCAAAATGACTAAGCATAAAGGCATTTTCAAAGAAAGAAGAAAAAGGTAATCAACACTATAGAACTCTTCCTGCAGTATCAGCTAAATATTTCATGACCTGAAAACAGTTATATTGTTAACTCCAAACACTCCACCTAATTCATCGAAAAACTTGCAGACTAGTGGAACATGAATGTTCTAATATAGATGTAAACAAATGAAAATAATATTATTATTAATCTGAGAATATTTTAAAAACAGTAATAAGTGACAATTTTCCTTGCACATATTGAGGACAGATCAGCTTATCCTAAGATAGAACTCAGTCAACGAAAAGGTATGGCGTGCAAATTTGGAGATTGTTTGAATATACTAAAACTAATTAGAATTATTATTAAAATACATACATATTTATATGTTAAGATTCTCATAATTTTGACGTTGAGATCATTTATCTATCTGTCCTAGGATGAAGGAGGAGGGTTGGGAAGGCAATAGTAAACCACCTGTCTTATAAAAATTGTTACAGACAAAAGTTTTATTAATGTTTAACAGGACTAACGATCACTTTAAACTGATGATTCAATACTGTGCCTATTAAGGGAGGTATGATTTTTTTTTTGTCTTCGAAACCCAATTTTTTTCACCCCTTGGGCCAATGGTTGGTGGCATAAAAAATTTTTTCTGAGATAAATTTTAGGTCCTTATCCAAAGAAAGTTATAGTGATTTTTTTTTCGAAAAACATCCCCATTTTCACCCCCCCCTCCATGGTTCGATTTTGCCCATTAACGAACTCGCCCGAGATTTTGGGTTGTTATATTTTATGTATCGATTTGAAAGAGATTGGCGCAAATTCCGGCAGTTATCGTGTCCACAAGGAAGTGGAAACTTTTCAACTGACAGTGCTTTTGGGGTCTGGGGGATGTGAAACGCGAAAATATGTCGAAATTTTCTGGAAGTCGAATCATGGTACCCATTGCAATAGGTAGCTTTCTTATGAAATCTACCTAATAGTCGTATTATTAACGTAGATTAAATTAACTTGCGTAACATGAAATTTATTTAACAAAATCATTTCATTACGTTCACGTATTATAATAAATTCAATATATTTAAAATAGTATAATTTAAATATATTTTTAAAATAATGGTACAATTATGTAATAAACTGTACAATAATAAAAAAAATTTATTTATTCTCTTAAACTGATGCGATGCACGAGGCAAAAGTTGGTAAGAGAATAGACTAAGCGCATCCGTTTACATAATATTCAAACAGTAATGGATTTCTCTTGTACTGCCACCAGGTTAGAATAAAGTTAATCTAGTTAATAAATTACCCAGAAAACTGGAGTATTTGAGAAGTTTACGTGGAACGAGATGACACAATATATTTTATCTATGCATAAATTGTTAAAATAATAACGTAATTTAACGGAGCTCATGAATAAAATATGCGCAACATCCATAAATTAAAAAAAAAATTATTTCATTATAAAGCAAACTGTTAATAACTTTAGTAGTAATTTTATATTATACTGTTTATTTATAAATTATACTATTTTTTAATAAATGATAAATATAGTTCTTTTAAAAAGATTGCACAATTTACAATTTTTTAATTTTTTTCATTATACAACATATAAAAGAAAAAGTAAACGGTGAAAATACCCCTTTCCCTTTTTTAATTTTGTCCAAAATTTAATTGCATTAATTTCCCATATATAGAATTTAAAAAAAAAAATTAGGCAAAGTTAAAAAAAAATTAAATATATTTTTATTAATTAAAATAGGTAAAATATCATAGAGTTTATGAACCTTTCCCTCCTTAGTTGTGAAAGAACATACTCACTTTTAATTTCAAGTTATCTTTCACTATATAATTGTTATGGTATTCTTCTACCAAGTACCTTCAGGTTAAAAAAGTATAAAGAAAAAAAATTATATAACCTTAAAAAAAAAATTACAACAAAAAATTTATAACTTAAAAAATGTATAACCTTAAATATTTTTGAAGAATTTATAGCACATTAAAACAAATAGATAAAATTAAAAACTAATACAGGGTCATTCACGGGAACCGGATGTTTTTAAAATAATCATAAAAAATTGAATATTTAATTTAAAAAAGTTTTATTGGTACTGAAACACTTGTTAAATCAAAGCATTTGTTACTTACTCATGAACGAAACATTATGTCCGGCAAGTGATGTCCATTTTGGGCAATACATTGTTGTAGCCTTTCACGGTAACTGGCCTAAATTCTTTGCAGCATGTCTACATCAATCTGGGTTACGTGATGACGAATTGCGATCTTTAGGTCCTTCAATGTACGCGGTTTATTGCCGTCCACACGCGATTTCAGAAACTCCCACAGAAAAAAATCACAACTACTCAAGTCGGGGGACCGAGGGGGGCAAGGAATGTCGCCGAATCTGGAAACGATCCGTCCCGGTAACACGTTACGGAGAACAGCCATCGTTGCCCTCACTGTGTGCGCTGTAGCTCCATCCTGCTGGAATAACACGATATGAAAATCGATTTCCCGGTTTCGTAACTCAGGGATGAAAAACGTATTCAACATCGCAATGTAACGATCAGCTGTTACAGTTACGGCAGCGTCATTTTCTTCAAAAAATATGGTCCAATAACACCGGCTATGAAGTGGTCTCTCGTGAAGCTGATGGGTTTCTTTCTACCCAATACCTCCAATTCTGTTTGTTGAAGAAGCCATTCAGATGAAAATGGGCTTCGTCACTCATTAACAATAACAAATTTTCATTTTCTTCAAAAACGGTAAGCATTTGTCGACAAAATTGTAATCGCTGCGTGAAATCTTGCTCGTTTAACTGCTGCACGACGGCTATCTTGTAAGGATGGAAATGCAGGTCTGTATGCAGAATTCCTCTTACCGTACTTGTGCTCATTTGAAGCGCTGCTGAATGCCTCTGAATAGAGCGGCGTGGGCTTCTGACAATGGCTTCCCTTACTCGTTCGATGTTCTCCGGAGTGCTAGCAGTTCGTCGGGGACCCGGTGGTTTTTTCTTCAATATTGAACCGCTTGTTCGAAAGTTGTTTACCCATCGCAATATTGTGTTACGAGAAGGGACACTTGCATTACGATGGATATTAAACTGACGGCTGAAATCTCGCTGAACAGCAGTTACGGATTCGTCATTTCGCACAAAACTGTCATACGCGTACAGGCGTTGGTCTAGCGTCCACGGCTCCATCTCAACGACTAAAATGTAAATGCTATGAACAAAGAAAACGTCAGACACCAGCCACGTGCCCCTCCCACCATGAACGCCCGAGTACAACCCACTTCAAAAACATCCGGTTCCCGTGAATGACCCTGTATAAGTCTTTAATTTTCTTGTGAATTTTCTGGCTTCGGTGGGAATTCTTACATCTAAATCTCGTTCATATTTTAACCTAACAAGACGAGTTATAAGTGAATGACCATCCTTATATCATTCTCTATAAAAAAAGAAGGTGCGTCGGTTTTTTTGTTTGATGTATGTTATCATATTTTTAATTTCAGCTTCTACTGGCGTAGAGAGGACCACGTGGTGCGCCGGGCTGCTGGGAAACTGCGCGCACTTACTATTATTTCGTTCAAACTATTTATACTTCTTTATACGAACTAGCTATCTAAAATTATATTTTTGTTTTGGGGATAAAAAAGAAAAACATGGGGTTAGAGCTGTTTTAACAATCACTATCCAAAAACAGCTAAAAATGTTCAATATTTTGAAGCTTTTCGTTGTAAAAGTTTTTGCTAGTCTGCTAAATTCATAAACGTTATTTAGTTACAGTTGGCAAAAACATTTAACATAATCATGTGTAATGAAATATAAACCATATAATATTTTCGCGGCAGGCCGTAGATCCGCCTTTTCTAGTTAACTTATTAATTCCAAAGGGATTTCAATTTGCCAGCCGGTTAATAGAGTAGTTAATTTACTATATTTTAGAGCTTCAGATATCTGTTTGATTCCTGTTAAGGTCCTAAATTTGTTTCACTTATACCATTTTTATTACATCATTTTCCTTGTAAGAAAGGAAAATACGAAATAAGGATATAATTTTTATAACATTTATACGTGAGTAAAAAAGGTTTTAATAGGAAAAATTATAATAATAAAAATGTCCCTGTATGAGATACAGTGTAGTAAGTCTAAGAGCGAGATAACCATTTGGTTTTAATTTCATTAATTTATCCCCTTTTTCTATTATTTATCCAGAGATTAGATAAGTCTAACAAATTTGTAACGAATAGATTTTATTAATTTGAGTTGATTTTCAACTAGATTATTTGCTACCGTGAATAAGCTTAATCAATTTTCTTTTCATATTTCCAGATAATTTAAATAGATAAACAACAAAAAAATGATTAATCTTTTCCCTGATTTTCTCCATAAAACCATTATATCAAAATATGCAAAGAAAGAAGAAAAAACTTATGATAAAATCTTTCACGTTAAAAATTTGTATCTGAATAGTACGTATAATAACCATAATAACAAAACTTGAAATTTGAACTGTAATTTCAGTATGTAGCGGCCATTTTGAATCGTGTGTATTGATTAGCTTCCGGAAATTAAAAGGTATTATGCCGTAGGCTTAATTCGATTGATTTAGAATATGATAACGTAGGTCAAATTTCCTTGTATCTGATTAGGATCAATATTTCGAAACTTTAACTAAAGGACTAATTATACCAGTGCATTTATACCCGTTAAGAATTTAAAATTTTTACACAGCATATTACACGAACTGAATCTTTTTTTAAAAATATACCGCATGTACCTTAGTAATCAAACATCTTTTGAATAAATTTCGCTTTAGTTTTCTGAATAATTTATTTAAAATTTTCCGGTGGGGTTTATATATCAATATATTAGCTACCCGTATCATTATTAACAGAACGTTAGAGGAAAAAGTTTGATGGATTATAAACTTTTTTTTAAAGAGATTTTGATTAAATTTTACATGCGCACAAAATAAGCCACAAAAATATACAATATATTATATATATATATATTTTTGTTTTGATTTCATGCAAAAATAACTTCGACCTTTTAAAATAAAACTAGTTTGTCTACTATTAGGTGGGTAGTCAATTGTCGACAGAGATTGACAGATTTCATTTATTTAAGAAGATATCGAAAAGAAACTGCATACTCCAATAATTTAAATACTGATCAAGCGACTAAACTGAATTAACAGAAAAAATCAACTTTTGAAAATTCTTAATAAACATGATGGCACGTCATTTAATTTACTGTTTTTTTTTGAAGGGATTTAATAAACGATTGACTGTGTTTAAATGGATGTCAGACTGATTTAGAGTTCTGTTTTTGTCTTTAAATTTTAATCTTTCGTTAATTTTAAACTGTCTTTATTGCAATGTAAAACCACAACCAATAAACATAAAAAAACAACAAAATTAAAATAATATATGACTAAACAAATGTAACTAAACTAAATTAAAATATGAAAGACACGTACCAGAGGCTTCATCATATAAGCAGAGTCAGCAAATTTTCTAAGAATCAGATAAATTTTGAAGTTTATCTTTTCGTTGATAAACAGACAACTTCTTCCGGGATTCTTCAATGCTAAATTATTTTTACTTTTTTTTTGTTAAAGGGGAGTTTTGAACCGATTAGTATAGTTTTCTTTGTATAGAAAACTATATATATATATATATATATATATATATATATATATAAAATATAATTATTTAGCCAGGGAAAAATTATTTTGATGTTTTTGTTATTATTAGGTAGGCTCTATAAAGAAAGATAATCCGTGAAGGAAGAAATTGAAACATAAACCATTATTCTGTTCATTGTCAGGGAAGCATAATGTTACGTAGTTGAGATTATTGAAACTATTTAACGCGTAAAAAATTCTGATCTTCCATTTGCTCTTTTTTTTTGGGAAGGGATACTTGTTACTTCCATATTTAGAAGGAAGCAAAATAATTTTATTTACCCAAAAATGCACTGACATTCAGGGTACAACGTACCACATACGTTTGGTTAACGAGTAGACCCTACGCACAATCATGAAGTATAAAGGCTCATGAAAATAATCACTACGTAGTCAATATAACCTCAAATTGAAGTTAACGTTGTCTGTTGTCGAATTAAGCGTAAATTAGGAACACTCAACCAATCTTCTTCAAATTTTTAAATGCACATCTTCGGGTATACTACTACACCATATATAAATTTCAATGAATTCTCTTAGTTTTGGTTATATTTGAACCATAAATTGTATATTATAATAAATATAGTTCTCTTATGAAGAAGCATGGTGCGTTGGTTTGCTTGCTGCTGTGCTCACATTTTTACTTACTTGTACGAAGTAAAGGACGTATTGGGATGAAAAATTTCTGTTTTCAGATGTCAACGGAATATTCATTTTGACCATCCCTGAATCCATTTTGATTAGTTTCGGCGTGACATTCATATGTACGTACGTATGTATCTCGCATAACGATAACGATTAGCTTCCCTTTTGATTGCAATCGACTGAACCAAAAGTTTCCAAAAAGTTCAAAATCCAAAAAAAATTGGATTTTGAACTTTTTCTTAACTATAGTAATAAGCCCTTATTGAGAGCTTTTCAACGATATATCATAAGTGGTACTTATTTTCATTGGTTCCAGAGTTATAGCCAAATAAAAGTATAATTAATGAAATATTTGGATTGTACAAGGAGAAGGCACATCGGTTCGAATCTGACTTCATCTCCTTTTTTAATTTAAATATATTGATTTATTAATAATTATTAACCTCTGATTATAAAAAAAAATGTTACAATAAATAATATTTCAATAAATAAAAAAAATGAATAAATATCAGAATATCATTTTATTAATGAGATAAATTTTATGTACTTCATTTAAAAAAAATGTCTATATGTAACTCAATAGGCGTACAAGGAAGTCATATGGTGTCCAGATTTTTATTTTGAATTAAGCCATTTATTATTATTTGCCATTTGTGCCAGTTTTTAGAACTAATAGAAATCGCCGATCACACTTATAGCTTTCTTTTTCCTGTTTAGCCCCCGGTAACTACCGTTTAAATAATTCTTCAGAGGAAGAATGAGGATGATATTGTATTAGTAGTGTATAAATGAAGTGTAGTCTTGTACATTCTCAGTTCGACCATTCCTGAGATGTGTGGTTAATTGAAACCCAACCACCAAAGAACACCGGTATCCACGATCTAGTATTCAAATCCGTGTAAAAATAACTGGCTTTACTAGGTCTTGAACGCTGTAACTCTCGACTTCCAAATCGGCTGATTTGGGAAGACGCGTTGACCACTAGACCGACCCGGTGGGTTCACACTTATAGATGTAAACTAAGTACTGTTGTTTGTAAATATTGAAAACAATTATTTATTTTCTGATCGAAAAACATTACAGTACGGTTCATATATAAAAATAATAGTGTGTTTATTAAATGAAAAATTTTTAAAATCGTTTCCAAAAGAAAATAATACATAATAAAGAAGTAATTTTAAACTAACGCATTCTTTTTTTAAAATATGTCAATAATAAAATAGGGTAACAATTACTAACTGATAAAAATACGGCGTATGTGGAAATTTGAAATAAAATTAACGTTATTTAGTTACAATTGGCCAAAACATTTTAAAAAAAATCATGTGTAATGAAACATAAACCATGTAATATTTTTGCGGCGCCTTTTTTCCAGTATATATGCAAAAGTTATCTATTTGTTTGTTGTATCGGCATCAGGGGAGAATCGACCGATTGATCCCTTTCAAATTTGCAGGATTCATTCGTGTGTTATCCCAGGGAAGTTTTAAACCGTAAATCGAGATCCCCTTGGGGTGAAATTGTGGGTTAAAGATATTCACTAAAGAAAAAAAAATGTATCCATGTAATTCATTGTTATATTTTTGTCACTATGGCAGGAGAAATAGTTTCTGGAGTTTTCCTCGTCATAGTTTTGTTACCGGAGTTACTATAATTCTTCTTTTTGTAATTTAGTATCTATAAGCCTAAATACCTTAATTGCTATTAATCAGTGTTATTCTCGTAATCATGAGAGTAACGAACAACGCAGGGTTCAGATACGGAACCTCGCAACCCGGGGCTCTGGGTAGACGATCAAGCGAGCGAAGCGAACCCCGACCGGTTAGTAAATGCAAATATAGGGAAATTAAACTTTAAGTGAATGATGTTTTCCAACTCTTCATTCCTCAAAACGTAAAGAGAATCCAATTTTACCCCCTTCCAACAATCCCAGCGCGCGACCAAAGATAATAAGGTATGTGAAATATCCAGCTTTTCTTTGAAAAGTTACTAAAAATATTTCAGGTAATACCTATTTTATATATATATATATATATATATAGTTTAAAAACAAATTAATACACTCTTTCTTTTCCTTTGAATTATGTTGATTTTGCCGTCAACATCTTTAGATTATCACTTGTAATAATTAGTTCCATATTATTAAAAAAAAAAGAAAAGAGTAAGAATTTACGTTTACTTTATTGGAAAATTGATTGTAAATAAAATTTTCAAGGAATCCGTTACGTTTAACGAAATTTTGAAATTTTAATAAAGAAAAATAGGGATTCAGTCCCTATTCTAGCCTTAAATTAACATTATAAACTTCATCCAAGAGATCTTATAACTAATTAAACTCGTATTCTTTTTCTGAACACCTAGTATACTAAATGATACGGTTTTTTTAAAACTATTTACCTGATCGTTTCAGAGATTCAATCGCTAAGATACAGCGGAAATATACGTTTGATTGCCACCCAAAGTTAAAAATAAATTCAGAAGTCACGAAATTTTATACGTATCTATAAAACTAAGTACTTTTATTAGTATGATCAACAAATTTGTTTTCATAAGTATCAATATATTTAATGACCAAAAATCAACAGCTTAAATTACGTTTATTTAACGTTTTAAATAATATTGATACTAATCGAGTCACAGGTGATCTCGACACTGTTCATTTCACAACGAAGTTCTTTTAACTTAGATGTTTAATAACAGACACATTGTAATCAAGTTGTAGCTTTAACTCAGTTACACACTTCTTAATTTTCTTGTTTATAATTTGCTTTGTTTTGTTTTGTTTTCAAATTGTTTAATGTTTCGTGTATCTTTGTAATGTTTATGTTTTATCTCCTTTTTTTATTCCTTGCAATTTTTTTTTTATATATGTATATTGTAGCAAGGGACACGTTAATCTATTGATTTATTGTTAATTATATGACCTACTTTTATTGTGGCTCAATTCATATAAAGCACTTGAGCTACAAGTGGTACCAATTCAAGTATGCTTCTCTGAGACTAATGATGTTCACTTTACAGTCAAGTTCCTGCGGTGAAAAGAATGGTGTCCCTTATAGGATTGAACATTACCTACATTTCAGTAGGTGTGTCATCCTGGTATAATGGTGGTATTAGTTAACTGCGAACGACTTCACTCCTAAATTACCTAGTAGGCATGACATGGGATGCTTATTATTATTATTTATTTATATACTATATATTATTATTATTATTAAAGTATACGGTTACGGCTCCAAACATTAATCTATAATATGTCATTTTGGAGATAAAAAACTAATAAATAATTTAAAATTATTTTATTTTTACATTTTATCTATGTAGTATACGTTAGTTATGTTCAGAATCACGAGCATCTTAGCGTTCGATTTGTGGAATCTCATAATCAATTGTCAGAACATATGATAACGATTTCAAAGAATCAATTTCATAATTATAATTTTATGAATCTCAGATCACATTTTATAGCAGCATCCTTTGTGTCTCAGTGAAAAACCATTGTAACGTGTTTATTGCTGTTATAAAATACTAATCCTGCAATATACGATGTTATTATACGTATACCATTTATTCACCGTCTCCGTTTTTAGGTAGATTTCATTAGAAAGCTTCCTATTTTAATGAGTACTATGATTCGACTTCGGGAAAATTTCGACATATCTTCGCGTTTGACATCCCCCAGACCCCAAAACCACCATCAGTTCAAAAGTTTATATATATTTCACTTTCTTGTGGACACGATAATTGCCATAATTTTGCGCCAATCGCTTTCAAATTGTTATATAAAATATAATGACCCAAAATCTCGGTCGAATTGGTTAAGGGAAAAATCGGACCATGGGGGTAGAAATAGTGGGGGGCTTTTACGAAAAACAAAATATCGCTATAAATTTTTATTAAGTAAAATATTGAATTCGTTTAAAGTTCCTACTTTTCTTTGGATAAGGGCCTAAAATTGATATTAGTAAAGGTTTTTGATATCACCAATCACTGGTTCAGTGGGTGGAAAAAATGGGGTTTCGAAGATAAAAAAATCATACTTCCCTTAATAGGCACAACATAGAATCGGTTTAAAGTGGTCGTTAATCTTCTAAACATTACCTAAAACGTTTGTCTGAAACAATTTTTGATATGACCAACCCTTACGGCAAGGGATGACCAAAATATTGCTGGCATTGTTAGAAGATGGGACCTGTAGTAAGTGAAACATGTGACTTTTTTCACATGCAACAATTATCGTATTGTGTAAATTTGAATTTTTTCTTAACTTTAAGGTGGAAATCATTTTAATCTCCTACTTAGCACCGGTAAAAACTCTCTCCGCCTTCCGGCGTGCCGAAAGGGATTTTTTTCCTAGTGCGATTCCTTTGTTAAGTTTTGAAAGTAATCAATTTAGCTCCAAAAAAATTTTTAGCTCCTTAAGTGTAATGCCCTTTGGGCTTCTAATCCTGCGAAATGAATTTTCGTTTCGAAAATTTTATAGAAGTGATTAATTTTTTTTTTTTTTAATTTTTCACCGAAATTTTCTAATAATTTTTTTTTTAATTTGATATAATATTTTCGATACTTATTTTTATGTAGAATATATTTTTTCATCATATATTTTTCGGAGTTTTTTCAATTGCTCTTTCATTTTAAAGAATTTCACATTATCTGTTTTAAATATTTGTAACTACAAAGTACGTTAGGACTTATATTGAAGCATTGAATTTCTTTTTTCTTTACAATCCATTTAATCCAAAAAAATTCAAAATCGGTGTAAATGTATTCATGAACAGATGGGTGAGTACGCACTCTCAAGTTACACATAGTTTTAGAACATCTGAAACTAATTTTTTTCTTAATTTTTTTAATTTCAGAAATTTGTATTTTTCTCCTTTAAAAATGTTTAAGGTACTCTTTTCATCAATTTCAGCCAATTATAGATGACTTTTAACATTTTTCTCATTGATCCCCTCCTTTTTTTGCGTCTCTCGCTAGTCTTTTTTCTTATTTCTTCAATTTCTTTTTTGTTGTTTTCGAATCTTCTTCATAGAAAACCGTCCTTTGTGATGTTTTTTAAAAATTTATTCTTGATGTAATTATCGATTTGTAGGTCCGGAATTTCTATTCCTGATTTTTTAAATTAAATCTTCCTTAATTTTATCACAATACCCGCTTTTAGTTTTTGAGGATAAAAGAGATGATTTTCTTGGGAATTTAATTATCAATCATCCTTAAAACGTGGTTTATGAAAGTTGATCTTTCATGTATTATGTCTTTATATTTCTGGTATAGCATTTTTTGGGAGCAGAATTTTTATATATTAAATACGTCGGTTTATTTGTACCAATTATTTAAAAAAAAAAATGTATTTTCTTCTTTTCTGATTTCTTTTAAAAGTCCTGTGTTGATTATTATCAAACATTCTGAAGCGTATAATGCTTCTGGACGAATTAGACGTATTTATGCATTAAAATAAAAAAAAATTGCATTTATAGACAGAATTTTTTGTTGTAATGTATTGTGTATAGATCAAATCCATTTTCCTTAGGGTTACTTCTTAAGTGGTATTTTTTCTTAGGCGTTTCATTTTATATTTTCGCCATGGTAGTTAAACCGTTTTATTTTTCTATTTTTCGATTACTGGCTTTTAAAAAAGTTGGGGAATTCTTGATATTTGTAGTATGTTGTTTGTTTTTAAAAGATATATATAATCCTTTTCTTTCTTCTGTTTCTTATGGTAAGTTTATCTATTCTATTCCTATTTTGAGATTGTCCGACAAGATAACCTAATCATTTGCGAAGATAGAGTCTGTAACCGTGCGACGTCTTCCTGTGCTATTTTTGAAGGGGGTACTTTATTCTCTCATAATTTTTTTTCTCCACTCGTGCATAATCTTTTCTAAGACATAACTGAAAGCGTCGTTACAAGTCCAATCTCACTGTCTTATTTCTGTTCTTATGTGGAAAGAATTAGAAATTTTGCTTACAAATATAACCATAGAATTTGTGTTTATTAGTGATTTTCGGATCTGTACGGATAAGTATAAAAAAAAAAAATTTTTCATAAATTACATAATTACATAATTATCATATATATATATACACACACACACACGAAAAGCTGCCCATACTTATTGTGGAGGCCAATAAGCAGCAATAACTCTTAGGGACTCAAACGATTCGTGATCGTGGTAGCGCTGGCGTCAAAAGAAACTCAACGAGATACGACTGTAGCATTGTTCTAGTACTGGTGGTGCCATCAATTTTTTTTTCGTTGTTTGGCCGACGTCCTATCATTTGAGCGTGCATTCCTGTTTGCAGATAAACGAAATTTTCCGAGTAATTTACCGTTTGTTGTTTAAAATTATCCCGTAGCTTTTGAATGTCACGCGTGTATAATTTTATTCTTTTTTATCCGATTGTATTTCTGGTTTTATTATCCATGCCAAATTCTTTTAATTTTTTAAAAAGTGATTGATGTCTGCAGAATGGTATTTTTTTAAAAAATAAATAAAGAATGATATGTAATTTTTAACTGTTGCTTGTACATTTAATATTAGTTGCTTTGTGCTTCTAACGCACTCTTTTTTGGTTGAGGATAAAAAAACATAAAAATAACCGGCTGCCCGAGTAATTTTAAGTAGTACTAAACTAGGTAAAATACGTGTAAGTTATATTTCTTAATAATGGTTTGAAAAAAGTTTAATTTTTTTTTTTTTAGAACAAAAGTTTCGTGTCTACATAGTGTTCATATTTATGAATTAGTATTTCCATCCAGTTGTTCCTCTAGTAGAATTTGCGTAATTTAAGTAAAATATATACATTTAAAAAAAAAGAAAGTAAACTGAATTTGAAAAAAAATATGGTACTGATTCTATCAGATACAAAATTTCCTGTTTTTTTCCCGATTACATGTCTTCATGTCGGTTGAAATAATGAACGTCAGCCACAAAGACTCCTCATACAGCGGTAAGAGTATTATTATTATTATAATAATACTACATTTCAATATTTGTTGGAACTGATGTAAACAGTTTCAGTGTAAGGTTGGGTTAGTAACACTTCTGCACTTGTCGTTTATCTTTCTGTTAACAGCTGTGACGGAAATAACCAATAAATAAAGCGGAAGTTGTTTTTTATTATTTTTTTATAACTGTCTTAATAAATAAACAACTTTGTTATAAAAAATGTCATTGTTACTAAAAAATAAAAAGATGTCGCAGTAGTCATATTCACTGGGCTGAAGGACACAGTTCACCGATGACGGTTTGTTTACATCAGTTCCAAATATAAGTGTAATGGACTTAACAAACTTTACTCTCTGTTCTTTCTAAAAAGGAGATTTCGCAGAAACACACTGCAGACGACAGAGCGCTGTGGAACAGTATGCCTAAAAAAAATTACTTATTAAATTTAATTTTTTTATAAATTCTCACTCGCTTAACAATTTAATTATTCTGATTACTATTATAATTTATTTAATTATAATTATATATTTACTTTATACTTAATTTTATACTAAACTTACAACTTTTTAATTCTTCACAAAATGTTTAATATAATAAAACGTACGAAAACAATAATATCCCAAACAATAATTACCATATTATTAAAAATAATTTAATAGGTAAATATATATAACTTGAACAACACCTTACTCTGTCGGTGTCCAACAAACAGTGGATTATCTCCATTATATCCTATTCTTCATCACTCCCAGAAGTTAGCGTTGATGACGAATCATCATTTATTATTAGTTAATAAACTACAGCATCGAGATTATTTGTTACACATCTTCTTTTCTGCTTCTGTAACAAACTTCAAGCACTGCTTTCATTTATCAGTTAATAATACCTCATTCACGCCTTTTTCAAGCAGGATTTTTAACGTCTTTCATTTTATATGTATTATTATTTCGGGCAACATAGCCTTTTACTTGGCTCCACACTAACTCAATCGGATTAAGGTTAGAGTGATAACGGGGAAGCTTTAACACCGTATGACCTTTCGTTTCAGCCATATCATCGATTAAAAGTTTATTAAATTTGTTACGATTGTGTTTTACATGTTCAAGGAGTTCTGCTTTTAAACTGTTCTCTCCAAAGTAGGTATTTTTTGATTGCATCCATAAAGCAATTTCTTGTTTCCTCCATTAACTGTTTTGAATATTTTCCAATTTTATACTACGGTACGGAGCATAGTCCGTTACTACAATACTATTTTCGGGTAGTAACGACAATACTTTTTCAAACCACTTCCTAAAAATATATCCGTTCATGTCATCGTGGTAATCTCCAGATCTTTGGATTCAAAAATGAGTAATCCCCCTCTAAAACCCCATTTTCTTTGTCAATATGTACCACAATTAATCGCTTTCTTTTATGATTTTGAGGTTGCAGGCCCCTCCTTAATCCTGACAGAAAAGCTATTTTTACCGATGTAACTGTAGTATCATAACAAATTCTTGGAAGTGGTGTGGCCTTCATTTTACCCTCTTCTCATCCAAATAAAAAATATTTAATAATTTGCTATTTTTTAAAAAAAATAATTACGCCGCCAAATTATGATATCTTCTCGATCAACAATTACACTATTATTATTTCTTTTAATAAATCTAAAATCCATCGACAACAGTAATTTGTATAAATTAGTACCTCCAGTCTTTGATAAACTCTTGTCACAGTTTATCTCACAGCCAGAAATTTTTTTAAGGTTGGTATTTAATTTCTAAAAAAGAAATTATGTACAATCTACCTTATTACGTTTTTTTTTATTCATCCCATTTTCCTAGTAAAGATTTTCCAGGTTTTTACTTATTTTTAACAGAAGTTTCTACCTTTCTTTTCCTATTTATTTCAGTTCGTAATTTTTTTAATACTACTAACCGACACACCAGTTAATTCAGAAGTAAGTTTCACAACTTCTTTTGTAACCAAAGTATGATTTTTCTCCAGCAGCTGATTGAATACGTTTAAAACTATATATATATTTTTTTTTACCACTGCAAATGTTTCCTTTTACTGTACTTATTAAAATATGTTCTAGAATTATCAGCCATATCAATAAAGTATTCGAATACACACAGATACAACCTAATCACACTATCAAATCTCACAATAATTCGTAATAACACTGGAAAACGAAAAAGTTTTTTTTTTGTCTCAGGAAGTGAAGAAAAATATGTGATTCTGATAGTATTTTTCTCCTGAATTCAAATATGATATCGGTTTTACCCCATCACGCAAGGTTTCCAAGAGACAGGCATTTATAATTTCAAATAATAATTTCAAATTTATTTTATTTTTCAAGAAAGTAAGAAATGACAATTTGTTTGCTATATTTCGCCTGTGGAGCATCCCTCTTGGTCATCCCAACAATAATCCGCCGGCATATTAGGATTCCATTTGCTTTTACCTCTTTTCCATATCTGAAATCTTCTGCTGAAAATGTTCCCCGTGCTCGTCACTCACTGCGGCAAGGTTTTCCGGGAAGAAATCTAGGTGCGAGTGCAGGAAGTATACTTATAAGGACAATTACAACACAAATTTTTATAAGACGTTATAAGATCGTTGACAATATCGCGGTAATTTTCCTTCTTTCTATTTCCCAAAAAACTCTTGAGTGTAACATTTTTGAATGCTTGCCAAGCTGCTTTATCCAGTGGATTCGAAGTAAACTTTCCATCATTTTTTAGTGATCGTATTTATGAACCCAAAAATATTCTTTCGTTAATTTTTGCATCACTAATTTTGGGAAACTTCTGTTTAAAGTACTTGAAACCAAGAGTATTGTCCATGATCTTGACAAAATTTTGATATGTAATGGAGGTAGATACATATTTTTAGGATTACACAATGGGTCATGTTTCACATTTTACTGTTTAGAGATGAGTGATTCGCGTTTAGGCCAGTCTTTTATAATGAAATGGTTTTTCCTGTTCTTACTATCCCATTCACACAGAAAACAATAGTACTTTGTATGACCAAGCTGCAAACTAAGAATAAGTGCAGTTGCCTTCAAATCACCACAAATATTTCATTCATACACTGCGAATTGAAGCTTTTCCAATATACATTAAAAACGTTTTCTTATTTTTCTTTCAAAATACAAGAGTGAGCCACAGGTGTTGATGGGAAATTATTGCCATTATGCAGAAGCACAGCTTTTAAACTAACTTTTGAGGAATCAATGAACAAGCGCCATTCTGTTGGGTTATGTTCATTACAAAGTGTCTCCATAAGAGAAGGAAATGTCATTACAAAACACTACCATTTTATTCAGAAAAATAGTCTAAATTCAGAATGACGATTACGATAAGTACATATCTTTGTGTTCTTTTGAAGAAGATTCCATCCTTTCAGCCGGAAAGGAAGCGTTTCAGGCTGTTTTTTGAATAACTTTAAATCTCGTATGAGATCGTTAAGATTTTCTTGAGTGAGTCAGTAAACGAGGCTCAGATGAATTGCTTTGCTCAAAAGTTGTGTCACCAAAATCGTGTTTCTTTTTCTTCCATAAGACTCTAAGCTCTCTTCGTCTAATGTCACATGTTTTGGAGGCTTTGGTATAGGTAATTTTTCGCAGTGTGGAATTGGTCTCATTGCAGATTGCAAGTTAGGGTACACCACTGTTTGTTTTTATTTTTACGTAATCCCTTTAATGTTTGTTAAGCAGAAATAACAGTCAGAAGAGTGATTTTGGGATCCTTCCAAATCATAGGGATAGCAAATGGTATGTGGCGTGTGTCATTTTTCTATGCAGTGAGAAGTCTAGAAGACGATAAACAGGAGATACATGGGGCCTTGTTTGATCCCCGACTTTACACCCAAAATGAAGTTCATAAAACTTTTTTTATTAATGAAAAAAGGTTTCGGCTTAAACGTCACTTCACCACACACATAACAAAACTTGTTAGGAGGATTTAATAAAATTTTTTTGCAATTTTTTGCAATTTTTTTGCAATTTTTTGCAATTTTTTGCATTTTATAACTAACGACTAATTAAAAGAAATAAAGTTGTAAATATGTAATGCACAATAATTCAGGCATAAACACTCACAATGACATTTTACTGGTTCACTACTAATCTCGCAACTGCCATCATTCTGATGAATTTGTGCTACACTCGATCACGTTTGCAAATGTCTATACACGTCTGAACCTGCACAAAGGGTAGCAACGCTACCCTTTGAGTAAACTAATTGGTTCCATCATATTTATAATGCTCTAAGAGCTTTTGCTTGACAATGGGCAAATGTATAAAAATACGATTTAAAATATTTAAAAAAATTACAATAACAAACAACCGTGGGTAATGGAGAAATTCCGAATACATATTGGAAAACAGGATAAAAAAACTACATTAAATACACCTACTGGTACTCGTGAGACAAAAATCATGATGACCAGTGTAATCGCGGCGTAAATAAATCTCACAATAATCGGATATACATATACAGTCACGCGTACCAAAAAAGCACTGAACCCAGAACTACAATTATAAGAAAATTAAAAATATCCAGTATGGAATAATAGAATTTATACTGGTATTTTTTAAATCAGTGGTAAACAACGATGTATTGTTTATAAACATCTGGTGTAGTGACAACAACTGGGCGCGTACAATAGTTGCTGTATACACACATTACCACGCTCGCAGTTTGTTTATTTCATATCGTTCTAAGAATGAACTGATTATACACATCTTGTCGACTCTTGTCATTTAATTGCACTTAACGGGTGTTACTTCTTTCTTTTTTCCTGTTTAGCCTCCGGGAATTACCGTTCAGGTATTACTTAGAGGATGAATGAGGTTGATATGTATGAGTGTAAATGAAGTGTTAGTTCGATATACAGTCTCAGTTCGACCATTCCTGCGATCTGTGGTTAATTGAAACCCATACACCAAAAAACACCGGTATCCACTATCTAGTATTCGAATCCGTATAAAAGTAACTGCCTTTACTAGGACTTGAACGCTGGAACTCTCGAATTCCAAATCAGCTGATTTGGGAATTGACGAACGACTTTGGGAATGACGAACTGATTTGGGAATTGACGAACAATTGGTGAACGACGCGTTCACCACTAGACCAACTCGGTGGGTTCGAAATTTTACCTCTGTCTTTTTTCAACCAATCTGTCGTCCGGCTTATGCGGGTCGGGTGATCGTGGTTTGTTGTACTATCTAACCAGTTAATATCATCTGATTACTAATAACATGACATTTTTGTATAAAATGCATACACAACAGTGTAGTATAGTGCAATGACTAGTACATTAGACACAGCAGTTGGCGAGGGGCAAACTTTCAGTTCACCTATTGTAATAGAAATAATTTCTATTCACCGAAAATAAAAATAATATTTACACAGATGTTTTTCTTTTCGGATAAACTAAATAAGACACTCAATTCTAATTTAACCTAAACCATTCTGTGCCTATTTAGTGCTGTTTACTCTTCAGGTTTTCACTGTTTAATATTAGTAGAAAAAATAATAATAATGGCATTCATATTGAGTGCAAAAACATGTTTGACGTATACTCTTTCGCCCTTAAATACGCGGAAAACATTATCAATTTAATAGACAGTTTAGTCCATAATTAACCTTTTTTAACCATCAAATATTTTGTAGCCTTTTTTTACAGTATCTTTTTTTATTCAAAGATTAAGTAACGTAACCTGATCGTTTAAGTGATACTGAACATTGGGCAATTAACCTTACTCACGCTTTCACACTATCGACTTCATTTTAAAGTCAATTTCACGCACAAATGTAATAAAATACCATGTTATACATACTACTACAACCAATTCGATTACATTCTGATTGAAAATCTGATGCCCAAGCGATATTGTAAGCCGACTAAAAAGAAAATATATACTTAGATCGCAATTACAAATTACATTGAGAACTCATTTGGTTCATATCTCAAATGAATTTTATTTTAATCTTATTTCTAATCTTTATTTTGAAAGTTTATATTTTTGATTAACGTAACAAAAAAAAAACATTTTACCCTTTTAATTTTTTTTTTCTTATTTAATATGCATTCATTGTAATTTGTGGAAAGTAATTTTGAAGCATTAAAATAAGAAAAAAAATTCAATTACACTTGTTTCAAATCATTTCGTTTTTTTTTTACAGAAATTCACATATCCAAAACTAATTAAAATGCCGAAATTCTTTGAAAATGTTTAAACCGTTATTTTTTGTGAAGTAAATAAATTTCCTTATTTTGTTTATTAAAAATGTTAACTACGTAGTACAATTTTTGAGCGACAGTTCAAAAATTTCGTTGAAATCTCGTATTTGTATATTAATTTAGTCAATTTATTTGTCTTTTTATTTTTGTATGGAATCTGAAGAATTTCATTCAGAAAAATTAATTATAATTACCATTCGTGTATTTAGTTTAAAAAGGGGGAAAAATCGACTTGTTCTTATTATTTCGAAAATTTTGTAATAAAAATTCTATCTTAATTTAAGGAGATATTAAAAACCTCATTTTATAATACATATGGTATTTTGTTTTCTGGTTATTTCCGTATTGTGTTACGAATATATTTGTTTGTGTACTCATCCACGCATGAAATTTCTTTTAAAGGTACATGATACTTAATCGTATAATTTTTATTTATATTCGCCCAAGGTAAAACCCTACCGAAAGTAGGGTCCGCCACGGGAAACGGACGTTTTTTAAGTTGGTATTACGCATCCAGTAGGAGTTGGAGAGGGGGGAGCCAAGGCCGGCACGTCACTCGTCTGACCTTGCAGTTTATGCTTGTTCATTGTTTAGTTGCCATCATGCCTCTTTGGAATGTAGAGCATCGAGTTTTCGTGTATGACAGTTTTGTGCGGAGCGGCGAATCAGTTACGGAAGTTCAACGTCTCTTTCGTCGAAAGTTTAACGTTCCTCGGCATGGAGATATACCGAGCCGGAACACCATTTTGCGATGGGTTAATGCCCTTCGTAGTGGAGGTAGTCTAATGAAAAGGCAGCCACCGGGACCACGTCGCACATTTCGAACTCCGGAGAACGTGGAACGTGTAAGACAGGCTGTTTTAACTAGTCCAAGACGTTCAGTTTGTAGGCATTCTACAGCACTACGAATATCCAATAGTTCAGTGCGGCGAATTCTACACCGAGATTTAGGTTTTTACCCTTATAAAATGTCAGTTGTGCACAAGTTAACAGAGGGCGACTACCCACAACGTGCAGCTTTTGCTGAAGCGATGCTCCAAATTTTGGAAGATGAGCCCAATGCGATTTTGATAATGAGCGACGAGGCTCATTTTCATTTCAATGGTGGTGTGAATCGTCAAAACTTCCGATACTGGGCCTGTGAAAATCCACGCACTTTACATGAATTACCATTACACAGCCCCAAAGTTACGATGTGGTACGGCGTCGGGAAATTTGGTATCGTGGGGCCCTACTTTTTTGAGGAAAACGGGAACACTGTAACCGTAACAGCTGATCGTTACGTAAATATGGTGAAAACATTCTTGAAAACTGAGCTGAGGCGACGACGAATCAATCTGCCAGATGTTTATTTTCAACAGGATGGAGCTACGGCCCATACTGCCCGAGTGTCGATGGCTGCTGTTAGACAAATGTTCCCTAATCGCGTTATCTCCAGATTCGGTGATCTGCATTGGCCCCCTCGCTCACCAGACCTTTCGATGTGTGATTTTTTCTTGTGGGGGTATTTAAAGTCTTTGGTGTATGAAACTAAACTTCGTACATTGGCCGAAAATGGACACCATCTTAACGATATTATTTTTCGTACATAGGCAAGTCAAACTCCATATTCTCAGAAACTTATTTTTGCCAATAAATTATTTTTTAACCTTAAAATAGTGGAGTGTCGTTAATTTGTAAAACGTCCGTTTCCCGTGGCGGACACTTTATATATTATAAAAGAAACCTATTTCCTTTATTTACCGATTTAACCAGTCTTTCTACCGATTTAACATAAAACAATTTATTTGACCATATAAATCACATTTTTAAAATTTTCACAAATAAAAAAATGAAATTGAGGGACATCATTTAAGTTAAAAATAATAACTAATAAAGAAAAAGCAAACACATTACATTAGAAACATAATTACTATGTTGTTTCTCTTGTCATCGATCTTTTTTTATTGAAAAGTTTTTATTTTTAGAATCCTTGTGTTTCTAAAAATAATAAAAACGTTTTATAGTTAACTAGCTCTACCCGCCACACTTCGCTGTGGCACCTTGTGGTTGCATGGATGAGAAATGAGAAACAAAACAAAGCATACGTTTCATAGAAGTTTAATTTTGCAGCACTTGTGGATATACAATATTTTTTGTTTTTCCACTGTCTGCGTAGATATAAAGGCTATCTGGTTTGCCGTATCGGGAACACGCAACATACAGTTGCCCATGCGAGAAGCAATCCGCATCTAAATCTAAACCACACAATTCTAAAGATTGACCTTGAGCTTTATTGATTGTGATTGCAATTGCAATCACAATTGGATCGGTCGGGATTATGGGTATTCGAGGAATGAGGACTTCTTCACCTTTGAAAGGCCCCGTTAAAATCGTTGCTTCCACTACGTTATTCATCAATTTCTTAACTGCAAGTCGCGTGCCGTTGCAGAGTTTTGGCTGATTAATATTCCGCAACAGGATAAGTGTCATTTTTTGATCGAACCGTTGCTAGAATCAATCTAATGATGAATGTTTTCCCAGTTCCTCCTGGCGCATCCAAGAAGAAGGTCCCCCCAACTCCGTCATTTATCATTTGCATTATGCGATCATATTTCTGTTCACGCGTTAATTTGGGAATGTTTGATCGGACATATGATTGAAGATCACCAATGTTGTAACTGTTGCAAAATATCCTCAGCCATATGCGATCGATATCTTTCCCATAACTCTGTTGGAGATGAAGGGAAACAAGCGGTCAGTATAATTGCGAATAATGCGCGAATTTGGTTTGGATGTGCAGTGTTGCACGCGTCATTAATACATATATCCCACTGTTGGTCGTTTTCTAATAAATTCAGAGCTTGGTGAAAGGCGCAGCTCAATCACGACACGATCACACAAAAGTACCTCGATTAAAGTGAATATTTAATTCAGATTGTATAATAATCTGAATCAGATGCAAGTGGATACTTTTTTTTTTTTTTTGTTAATAAACAACGTAATTGGGAACAGGTATTGTTTCACATGTGACTGCGGTTGTCGTTAGCTAGTATGGCGAGTGTTCCCCTCGCTTCCGGCAGATGGCGCGGTCACTGGTACACAGCTGATCGTTAAAAAAACTGTTTTCTCGCGGTCGCGGGTATGTGACTGATGCGAAAAATAGATAAAAACAATCTTTGATGCGGGTTATATATCGTGCTAAAATTTAAGCTCAATCGGTGCAGAACATTTTGAATTATTGAAGCGTACACAAACGAACTTAACATTTTTATATATAAAGATGTTAAAAAATTAGAACATTATAGAATCGGTATTTGGGTCTGTCTGCCTAAATTGTTTGGCATTTTTAAGGTAATCCCAAAATCTTCTTCTATGATGTTAACATTTTTTCTGGTAGTGAGTGTGATTGCATGCTTGCAACTAAAACATTACACAAGTATTTTTGAAAAGGAATATTAAACATTTCCATAGAAACAAAATTTATTTAAATTATTATTGAGCATTGATATATTTTTAATTTGAATAAATTTTCGCTATTTTAAATAAAAATAACAGTATTATCCAAATATTTACTTTTTAACCGATTAAAAAAAAAAAGGAAATCTCAGACCTATTCATTTATTTCTTTTTTCTCTTTGTATATTGATTATTCTTGAATAATTTGACGGATGTTATTGTATTTTTTTTTATATGAAAGTGGATGATGTTGGTCCTATCCAAGTATGACTTACATTGGTTAAATATTTTTCTAGCATTTAATGCATCCAATATTTAGGCTTGTAGATATAGGAAGTTAATTATAATATCAAAGGAAAGGAAATTCTCAATTCGTATTCTATGTATGTTTTCTTTTTGTATTTGTTCTTCCACAATTTTTTAATGATTGCACCAAATTGATTAAACTATTTTTTTGAAGTTATATAAGATGAAAGAAATAGGTTTTCTCCCTCTAGTGGACAGTTCTATCAATGAATGATATTGAGTAAATAGAAAAAAGTACCGAATAAAAAACACTATTACGCTATATTGCGCACGTACTCGCTTTCATACAAATTTTTTACCCATTGTAGTAGAGATGAAAAAACTGTTTAAGGCACAAAGTATTTGCAATATATAATTAAATAAGACAATGTATAGTTTCACTGATAAAAATAATATATAAATGATATCTGTAGATTCCCTAAAAAACAGTACAAATCCATTTAAAAAAAAAACCCTGACAACAAAGTTATACTTCCTGACAATGGCTATTTTTTTTTTTTTGTATAGAGATAAAATGATACATGAAAAAAATTTGAAAAATTCCAAAAATCGATATTTTAAAAATTGATTGGCTTCGTCATCCCCAATTTTACCCCAAAGTATTTTTTTGGGCCACTTGCACTACCACTAAGCTTAGGAAGACATAAAACAAATTAGGAAGTTTAAAAAATATGCAATATACCTTTTTCGAGTTTTGGTGAAGGGGTGAATTTAGGGACAATTTTCTATTTTAATGGCAAGATAATCATATACATAAGTACTGAACTTTTGAATAAGGTAGATTGTGGATAAAGAACAAGAATAGCGTAGTTAACCGACGGTCAGATCGGATCAGATTACCCACCGGGTTGGTCTAGTGGTGAACGCGTCTTCCCAAATCAGTTGATTTGGAAATCGAGAGTTCCAGTGTCCAAGCCCTAGTAAAGTCAGTTATTTTTATACGGATTTGAGTACTAGATCGTGGATACCGGTGTTCTTTGGTGGTTGGGTTTCAATTAACTACACATCTCAGGAACGGTCGAACTGAGACTGTACAAGACTACACTTCATTTACACTCATACATATCATCCTCTGAAGTATTATCTGAAAGGTAATTACCGGATGCTAAACAGGAAAAAGAAAGTACTGTTCTTAATACGAAGTAGGTTTATGTTTGTACAATTTTGGGAAAGTTGTCTCCAAAGGAACTTTTTACCCCTTCCCATTGAGATATTGACCTCAAACTTTTACTAACAAATTGCACCAAATACACGAGTCTCTCTACCAAATTTCATTAAAATCGGTTTATCCAATAAAAAATTATTGAGTTTTAAACCCGCCAACACACGAGGGTGAGTTTAGTAACACACTTTTACTCCCTTTTACAAAGTAAAGGAAGTACTGTGATGGGAAAATATGTCGGTTATCAGATTTTAACGGAAATATCCTCTCTGAACATCCCTGAATCCATTTTGACTAGTTTCGGCGTAACGTCTGTACGTACGTGCGTACTTATCTCGCAGAACTCAAGCCGTAGAATATTGAAATTTTGGATTTAGGACTGTTGAACATCTAGTTGTGCACATCCCCTTTTGATTTCAATCGACTTGACCAAAAATGTCCAAACAAGCCCAAAATTCAAAAAAATTTGGATTTTGGACTTTTTCTTAACTGCAGTAATAAGCCTTCACTGAGAGCTTTTCATAAATGGTACTTATTTTCATCGGTTCCAGAATTATAGCTAAATAAAATTTTAATTAGGAAATATTTGGATCTTACAAGGTGAATTGTCACCTTGTATCTAGTCGCTTCCCTCTTGCCGTTGAATATTGTTCCTTATTGTCTTTTATTTAAATTTATAACTCTCCGTTTTATATGGTTTCTACAAAATTATATATTTGTCTTAATTAAACTGATAGCAGCATTATTTTTATATTTGGATGATAATAAATTCCTTTTGATGAAATCTTTTTTTTTTACAAGTTGAAAAACAAAGGGAATAAAATAAATCCTTCTTTCGTCCTTTTCTGGATTAAAATTTCCCTTGTCTTCTTCTTTTACTTTTATTACTATTGTCGAATTTTTGTTCCGATAACAATCTTTTCTGTTTATAATCCTTTATTTTTCTGATAATTTAAAATACTTTAATCTTTTTTTCTGAAATGTTTTCTCCTAATCTATGAATGTAGGAAGTTGTTTTTATGTTCATTCTTTTGTTATGGGTTTTTTTTTACTTTGATTTTACATATAAAAAATATAGAGATCAAAAAAGATCATTACACACTCGAGCATTGTCAAAAGGTATAAACACAGAATAACAATTCAATAAACGAACAGATACGATTGAAATCCAATCATCTCTCTTAATAACTTAAAAAAGAAATCCATCAATAACTTAAGGGGACGCCATGATTAGATCAGCTTATCATGAGCTAACTGAAAACATTATTACGTGTATTTTGAAAACTTTTATATTTATTTGAATTTTATTTGTTCGAAATGAAGATTATTTTCGGATGATACCATTCTTTATTGTATTTGTTTCATCTATTACTCGAATGAGGAAAAGCTTTCTTAGGTGAAGCATCGGCTTAATAGTAATAAATGTCCTCTTAATATTTTGAATTAATATATTAGGCTGACGGATAGAATGTAATATGAATTTAAAAACAGGAGATTACATTTAAGAACAAAAGTATTTCTTGTAATTGCTGGAAGAATATTAATAAAGTTGGTAGCTGTAAATATTTAAGTCGCAATACGGAATGGGCGGGAAGTGCCTTTACGTTAGTTATGAAATTATTTGGATAGATGCAGCTTACGTTTTATGGATCTAAACCGTCTTTCGGTTCCACCATGATCAAAGCACAGCTGTGTGCGCCTCCATGTCCGATTGTTCATCCGCAACAGCATATCGGTGATCATTTTAAATTCTGACCGAACAGCGTCTTGGAGCTCCTCGTTGTTGACGTATCTGATTTTTGAGATCTCGATGAAAGGGAAAAGGATATAGAGGAAAAGGAAGGTATAGTTTTTTTTTTTTAAATAATGAATTCTTTCGGTCATTATTTTTTTTATTTTGATCAATTTTTTACGTTTTAATTGAAAGATCGTAATATGAATTTTACATAAACCCCTTTAATTCTCAACTAATTGGTATTTCACGATTATTAAAATGTACATTGTAAACTCATTTTCTACGTTTTTTTCTTACGCGATGTGAAATATTTCATCAGGGCAATTGATGATAGAAAAAAGAAAACCTATCCTGAATTATTTTGAAATATTGTATTTAATAAAGTAAACGTGAAGGAAAGAAACCTAATGAGAAGAGGAAATTGAAATAAAATGATTGCTTGAACACTGTACTACTTTTCTCGCAATTTTCTTTTCTATTTCTTTACTTATTTTTTTATTTCTCTTTTTTAACCTTCTTTCCATCTGAAATGAAATCCCGGCGGTAAACCTTACTGTTATCAGTGTATGGATTGGCGGGTTAGATGTATGATCATTTTCCGTTATATCGTCTTTTTTTTCTAAACTATTTGATATCGATTTCAATCAACTTTTTATATGAAATAACCAATTTCCAGTTTTATACTTACGTATTTACATGGAATTTATATATATATTTTTAATTTTAATTAATTCTTTTTTTAAGAATATAAAAATATTTTTTTTGTTTTAAAAAAAGGATTATTTCTTAAAAATAATCCTTTATTATAAACCAAGAAAAATTTATTTCGGTGAACTTAAATCTATTAAACTATTTGTTATAAAATTTTCATGGTAATATTTGAAGTTACGCGCCTTAATATTATAAGTTATAGTTAAAGAGATATAAACTCTTTTCGAAAATGACGTAGAAAAAACTATTTATTGCATTACAGATTTATCAAGCGTACTTTGAAGTAAGCGGTTTTCTGTTTCCTGCTTACTGCTTCCTGAACTGAACATACTGTAGCATATCAGCACACAAATTTCATCGTAATACTATATCCCTAAAAGTAACACTTTTGTGATAACTACGTATTGGGACTGGTTGTGTGTACAATTAATGAATGTTATTACTCATGCCACAGAAAATACTGGAAAAAATAGAAGAAAATAACAAATCGACTTACTTTTTTGTAGGAAACAATGCTTTTTATATATTGTCCTCAATCAATAAAGGGAAATTGGTTTTTATAAAATATTGGTAACCAAATAAACATTTGAGCGCTTTCAGTTTTTTTCGTCATCAGGAATAAATTTCAAAAAAGTTATGTTGCCACTACTCGGGTGTTTTATTTAATTAATTTATTTACGATTAGTGTTTACAATAGGTATTTGTAGTAGCTAATTATATAAATAATGTATTTGTTTATAAGCAATAAAAAAATATTAAAAAAATAATAATTCAAAGAAACTGTAGAATGTATAAAATAAAAACGTTAAAAGATAAAAAAAAAAAAAGTAAAAGAAATTTATAATAAAGTGTTATTATGCGCTTTGGAGAAATGGTAGTACTCGGCATTTCATCCAGAGGGTTTTTGGTTCGTATCCCGATCAGGTTTTTTCATGCATCATAAAATGTTATTATTATAAAAATATTTGTAATTAGGTGTAAATGTGTAGTTATCGGAGGTGAAATAAATAAATTATCTTAAAAAATAGTCTTTTTTTTTTTAAAAAAAAAGGAAAAAGTTAATTAATCCCACTTGCAGGTAAATATCTGCAGCTGATGTAGACTGTAACTGATTAGCATTAAGTCTGAGAATATTAATTTCATTTAACATCTCTGTTATAGAATTATAAATATGCATCATTGTATTAATAGATGAATTTTGAGAAGAGATTGTTAGATGTTGGATATAAAATAAATTGTTCTCTTGTAACAAATAATTGCCAATAAATTTATTTTACGTTATTTTTGTTGTCAGTTTTTCTAGTAAAAGATAATAGTTATTACAGAGATACTTCGTCTCGTTATTAAATATACTCGTACTTGCAATTTATTATCCGATACGATCGACGTGTGCATTGGGTAATTTAAAAGTAATATATCGTAAAGGAATAATTTTTTTTCTCTTTCAAAGATCAAAATATGTACAAAATGGCAAGAAATTCAGATTAGTTAAAAATAGTTTTTATTTTTAAATTTATCTCCTGATGGCGTAATTTCGAAAGCGCTAAAAGATTAAACATATTTACATGTTTGTAAATAATATGAAGTAGTTGCAGAGTTTGGTGTCTGGTTTTATTTATTTTGTCGATAAGATTTGAAACATCAAGGATATTTTTACTGTTGCTATAATTCTACTTCGTTAATAAATATAAATCCAGTGAGTTGTTTATTATCGTGGATTATTATTGAAAACGTTTGCCCTCTTGTTAAATAAAATGGGTTTAATCTTCTTCAGTAATATATAAGAAAGTTTTTTTCAAAAATACTTTGTGTAGTGTAATTGAAAAATACCTTTCTTCTATAATTGAAAAATTCAGATGTTATTCCTCCGGGTATTTCCATTTTGTGGGTGTAGGACTTTAAACCTGAGCTAAGTTATTGCCTTTCTACCATATCCAAACAATACCGTTTAAAAAAGTATATTCGTAATTTCTCTTATTATTTGTATTAACTTAATCGTGCTGTACATTTTTCAATAAATTTTATTTCTTACCTGTATCATTTTATTAGAAAACTCTGTGCAGAAATTCGTTAGGCTTCCACATCTTACACTATCAAATTATTATATTTTCCACACTCTACATTAAAATCATCAAAGTATTTTACGTAATGTGTGATTTTTTAAAATTTAATCCTAAAATTGTATAAAAAAAATGAAAGTAGTTGATTTATTTTTTAGTAAGATTTATTAATTAACTGTGATAAAAAAACGTAGTGAATCTACATCGAATGCCTTTGGTTAGGATTTGTTAGCTAATTTTACATGGTATTATCACAACATTTATCTAAATTAAAATCTTAATTATTAACTGTTTTATCATTTTTTGTTATTTGATAAGTAATGTATTATATTTTTAAAATACTCTTATTTATTAATGTCTCTACCGATAGCCTGTTGATTCCGACAGCCTTATATCATCAAATAATGTAATTCGGTTTAGATATAATCACCTAACTGTATATATTGCGGAGCGGAAGATACTCTGGAACATGTGTTCTTTGTTTGTGACTGATGGAATACTTTTAGGGTCTTGGCCTGAACTAGCCAGCTTGACACCGGAAAATGTTATATTGAATTTATGTTGAAAGAAACTAGACAATGGGAACTGGTATAAAGTTTGGCAGAAAATATTCTCAGTACAAAGGTTATTTATTATATATTATTTATTTTTACTTTTCATTGCATTTTTATATTTGTTAATATATTATATTTTTCTGTTTAAAATTCTCAATTTGTTTTAATTCTTATTTTTTACTTTTTAGAGGGTTTTTATAATTTGTTTCCTTTTTTTATTAATGTTAATATTAATATTAATTAAATAAAAGCTTTTTTAAAAAATAATTTTTTATATGTAATCAAATATATTTTTGTATTTTTTTGTGTTGTATTTTTTACTTTTTAGTCTTAATGAACAATAAACTTTTTGCATCCAAAAAAATATTCTTAATAATATTTATATCTGAATATTATTGTTTGTTTATTAAGACTAAAAAGTAAAAATATTTATTTTTGCACATCGAAGTTACATACGTGTATCAAATTTCAATCATTTTCAGACGATAGTTCATGAGAGATGAAAATTTTCAACTAAATGGGTGAATTTAGCATAGGGGTAGCGCGTAGAGGCGTGGGGGTGGGTCATATCAAATTTCGACACCGTAGTGTTGTATTGTTATTGAAGTTACATACGTGTACCAAATTTCATTGATTTTCCTATGATAGATCGAAATATATAGCAGTTGCAAGATTTGATTATAACTAAAGCAAGTTAAATAAAAGCTTATAAAAAAAACAATTTTTAATTTATTGCCACCACTTAGGGCTCATTTTCTTAAAAATTAATTTTATCCGAATGTTTCATCTTAAATAAGGAAGCCTCCAAAATAAAAAAATTATTTTTTTTCTTAATTTCAAATTTTTAATGCTCTAAACGTACTCTGTTAAACAATAAAGTCGTCTGTTGTTCTGTAAACAAAACATATTTTGTTAATACCCTCTCTTGACGGGAGACTTTCAAATTGAAAGAAAAAAAAAATCGCAATTCTTTTTTTAAATTTATTAAAAATCTTTTCTTTTTTTTTGTCTTCAGTCATTTGATTGGTTTGATGCAGCTCTCCAAGATTCCCTATCTAGTGCCAGTCGGTTCATTTCAGTATACCCTCTACATCCTACATCCCTAACAATTTGTTTTACATATTCCAAACGTGGCCTGCCTACACAATTTTTTCCTTCTACCTGTCCTTCCGATATTAAAGCGACTATTCCAGGATGCCTTAGTATGTGGCCTATAAGTCTGTCGCAATACCTCTTCATTTGTCACTTTATCCACCCATCTGATTTTTAACATTCTCCTATAGCACCACATTTCAAAAGCTTCTAATCTTCTCTTCTCAGATACTCCGATCGTCCAAGTTTCACTTCCATATAAAGCGACACTCCAAACATGCACTTTCAAAAATCTTTTCCTGACATTTAAATTAATTTTTGATGTAAAACAATTATATTTCTTACTGAAGGCTCGTTTCGCTTGTGCTATTCGGCATTTTATATCGCTCCTGCTTCGTCCATCTTTAGTAATTCTACTTCCCAAATAACAAAATTCATCTACCTCCATAATCTTTTCTCCTCCTATTTTCACATTCAGTGGTCCATCTTTGTTATTTCTACTACATTTCATTACTTTTGTTTTCTTCTTGTTTATTTTCATGCGATAGTTCTTGCGTAGGACTTCATCTATGCCGTTCATTGTTTCTTCTAAATCCTTTTTATTCTCGGCTAGAATTACTATATCATCAGCAAATCGTAGCATCTTTATCTTTTCACCTTGTACTGTTACTCCGAATCTAAATTGTTCTTTAACATCATTAACTGCTAGATCCATAAAGATCAGAAAGTAACGGAGATAGGGAACATCCTTGTCGGACTCCCTTTCGAAAAAAATTAAAAATAAAATAAAATAAAAATAAATTAAAAATCAGTTTTAGTAAATATTTTACACCTTAAAAAATCCTCCTGATGCAAGAGCCCTTAAATCTTCTAAAAGAAGAATATTTGGAAAAACATACTTTTCGAAATTGTGATGCTAATATGATATATGGTTACTGCTTTTATTCGTTGCATCTTTGCTTCAAAAATTAAAATTAAGAGGTTTGAATATAACTAAACATTGTCCATAATGCTCAAGAGAATGCGCGTAATAATCAAGATCATATCAGGAGTTGGGAAACCGACTCTTGGGAAATTACATCAGAAACCACATGTTCAGTCACAATAGTGGGGGCGGCTTGGTGACGAAGGCTACGCTGTTATCACCCCTCTCTTCTCTCTAAAATCAAATTAATATTTTGGCAAATAAATATAAAATAAAAAATGATGTGAATAATCTTTATAGATACAGTCGTTTCGTCTAAATATAAAAATCGGTACTTGTCGGTTAGATACCCACATAATCTCTTTTTAATATGGGCACGGATAAAAAAAATCTAACGTGGACAACTGTTAAATTATTATTATTATGCTTTTACGGCCAACATGGGACCACTTGGTCAATTTTAGTTGGATTTTTTCTGAGAAAAGCGTGTTATTTTACTCTTCCGAGCTGCCCAGTATTTCTTCATCCGTTCAGATCTTGCTTTCTTTTCTTCATCCATAAATACCCTCTTCGTTGTATTTTGTCGTTTGTCTGTCTTTTTTTTAAATCTAATGCTTTTGTCTTTTAGCTTTATAATTTTTCCAGTTTTATTCTGTAGGTCAGTCAGAGAAATTCCCAATTCTTTTATATCTTCTCTAATTTCTTTGATCCATCCTACTTCTAGCTTTTGGAACCAGAGCTTTTCAATGATATTTCTTGACAGTCTTGCTTCCGGTGTCCTTATAGATGACCAAAGAAAGAGATACTTTTTTTCCGCATAGTATCAGTAACAGGCTCTATTTCTCGATACACCACCACATTTGGCACAATCCACCAACGGCCTTCTTTTTGGTGTTTTTTATTGATACACGTTCTGACAATTCTCCTCTCTATTTTCAGAATTTTATCAATTCGGTTTTTCTGAGTGATTTTGAAAAGGGTCTCGCTTTCGTAGGTGACTTCTTGCTGAACTACAGTTTTATAATGTTTAAGTTTTGTTTTAGCAGAAAGGCATTTTTTGTTATATGTTGACCAAGTTAATTTTTGGGATTCAATCATTTTATTTGTCCTGTTTTGCCATATCACTTTTTCATTTAAAATATAAGTTATAATTTCCCCTAGATATTTAAATTGTTTTACTATTTTAATTTTCTGATTGTTTACCGTAATGTGCTCTATTACCAGAGGATCTATGGCCATTAGTTCAGTTTTTTCGAAAGAGATATGAAGCCCTATCTTTTGTGCTAGGTTTTGAAGGCTCATGATTTGTGTTTTGGCTTCTTGAATATTATTTGCTAAAAGAGCGAAGTCATCTGCAAATCCTAGGCAATTTAGTGTGATGGAGTTTTTCTTAGTACTCCTTTTTATATTTTTGGGATTTATTTCATACCATTTTCTCATGACAAATACCAGAGAAGGCTGTTAAATTATAGATACACATTTTTTTAATATGAAAAGTGTATAAAATTTTGTTTCATTATTAACATCCGATATTTTTTCATATTTGTTTTTATTGTTATTGAATTATTGTTTATCGTAAAACTTTTTTATAATCAGATGTTAATAATTACTAATGTTGAAGTCAGATTCGAACCGATGTGCCTTTCCCTTATAAGATCCAAATATTTCGTTAATTAAACTTTTATTTGGCTATAACTTTGTACCAATGGAAATAAGTACCACTTATGACATATCGTTGAAAAGCTCTCAATGAGGACTTATTACTGCAGTTAAGAAAAAGTCAAAAATCAAAAAGGTTTTTGATTTTGGGCTTTTTTGGACACTGTTAGTTGAGTCGATTGCAATCAAAAGGGGAGGTGCACAACTAAATGTTACAACAGTCTTAAATTCAAAATTTCAACATCCTGCGGCTAATCGTTTTTGAGTTATGCGAGATACATACGTATGTAAGTACAGACATCACGCCAAAACTATTCAAAATGAATTCAGGGATGGTCAAAATGGATATTTCAGTTAAAATCTGAAAACCTTAATTTTGCCGCAATATTTACTTCGTACAAGGAAGCTTATTATTCTTCCCAAGTACCCTTTATAATTTGCATTTTTAATGTTGTTTAGTTGAGATTAGAGAAGCAATCGAGGGTTAGTCTATGTTTGAATAGGTTATGTTGGTAATCTAATGATTCCGTATACTGAACTTTGTAAGATGTCAAGATAATTTTTTTTTCTGTTTAGCCTCCGGAACCACTGAAGGATGATAGGTGTGAATGTAAATGAAGTGTAGCCTTGTACAGTCTCAGGTCGACCGGATATATATCTGAAATATATATATATATATATATATATATATATATATATATATATATTAATTGATATTTGAGACAAATTTCAAAAATTTCATCCTTTTTAGTCTACGTATTTTTGAGATTGAGTGAAATAATGTTGAATATCTCCTACTCTAAAGCAGATCAACTTAAAACGCTGAATTTTAAGTAACCTATTAAATACTTTCATCGTTATGTAGCTCAATTTTCTACGACCTATATATAAAGACTAAAAAACTTGTTAGTGGCAAAAACTACCCATCCCCACTTTTTAATTTTGTTCATAATTTAAAGCCTCCTGCTTCTTTTTAGGCACCTCGGCGTAGCGTAACTGCTCCGCTATAATAGGCACAGGCGCTGGTACTAGGACAGAAACTTCCTCTTTAACTATAATTTATTTGACTTAAAATTTGGCGCCTCGAATCCATTCGCCAAAGCAGAGAATATTACCTTAAACTCATTCTTTAGCTGCGGGATGAATCGTTTACCAACGGCTGCAGAGGGGTTTCGAGGGCCTTTAAGAAACCCCCAACAACTGCTCACATTTTTCCTCAAATTGTTCTACTAGACGGACAAAAGTATCAGCCTTCTCACCAGTTTTAACGCAATCGCTAATCAGACTACGTTTTAGTAGCCGAATGGACGTATCTACCTGACTAGCTTGGCTTTCGTCGTCGGAGGAAAAGAAAGAAACATACACCACTCCCCTCCTGTAAACCTCTTCATTTTTAACCTGCCTGGGTTTTCCCTTAGACTCTCCACACTTTACGGTCGACATGTTCGCCAATGCTTCCCTATGTAAATAAAATAAACCAAGCTAATTTATCTACTTACTCGCCTAAATGACATCATCGCTCCATTCCTAATATTTTTTAAAACATCGAAGAAATTACGATTAGCCTATTTAATATAAATATAAATAAAATAAAATATAAAATATAAATATTAATCAAAGTAAAGGCCGACACGCACATTTGTACTCTAAATATATCTTCCGTAAATTAAAAAAAATTTTTTTTTTGCTTAGAGGTTTTTGAAATTTCGACATTTGACTCCTATATCTTCCTTTTTTTTAATCGCTGTACTTTCAATTTATAGATTTGCTGCTGTAGAAGCAATAGAGCATCAGCCCGGAAAGTAAAATGTTTAATATTTTGACGTGATTAATACACAAACCAAAGGAAATATTTAAGGTTTCACCTTCTGCATTCATGGGCACCTTCATTTGCGTTTTACCAATGAACTATTTTTTTTTCGATAAATTGTCATGATTTTTAAAATTGAGTTTAAAATCTACCGTTTTAGGCGGTTCAAGTCATTTTAATTTGAAGAAAATACTATGTCTTGTCCAGAACGAAAAGTTTCATGATGTCAAATTACATGAATGTTGTATTCATTTGATTGTCTTTTTTGTACTTTGCATTCAGGAAAGTTTGATTGCGGTTTTTTAACTTGAAGAGTATAATGAATGAGTGCCACATCTTGCAACCAAACATAGGGACAATCAATGTCAAACATACTACAATGTAACAGAATTTAAAGACTGATTTTTAACCCAACAAGCAAATATACATTATTTTAAAATTAGAATTACACATTTTATTTTAGATTAAGCAAGTTTTAAAAATCTATGGTTTTTTAATTTGTGTAATTTATACTTTTAGTTTCTATATTATATCAGTATGAGTGAAGTTTGAGATAAATAAAAGTAGAATGACATCAGTTAGTCTAAATGGATAAATTTTATGAAGAATGGAATACATTTTAGGTATATAAATGTATAACAATAATATAAAACAATTTTCACTTCTTCAGTTAATAAAAATTGGTGTTGAATGAATTTCTAAAAACAAATTCTGTATTTAGAGGTTTCTACATCCAGTAAAATTATTAGTTAGTTGATAATCTGTATGCTTAATTTATATTGGCTGGATTGTTTCATCAACCGTCCCGAGTTCGATTCCTGGAATCTTTGGGTAGGATTCATTAAAGATAAGTTATATATACTAGATTGTTTATTTAGCAATTAATTATTTTGTTTATACGTAAAAAACTTATTAGCATGAATGCAAGAGTAATAACATTTTATGACACATAATTGGTTGTGGTTTTCGCAAATTATAATAATAAAGTGTTACTTGAAATTAATGCTTTTATTCCAAGTTATACGATCTAAACTTTCTTTACGGAGTAATTTTCCTGTGTTTGCTAAACAAAAGAGAAGATACTTTAACCTATTTCCTATTAAAACCAACAAGAAACATCATTTCCCGTAGGTTATTTAAATAAAAGACATTAAAATTTTCATTTAAGATGGAATTTTATTTTTATTTTACTTACATAAAAATCGGCATGTTTTTATTTTTTACTTTTATTTTAAACAAGAGAAAATAATACGAGTATATTTTCTTTACTGAAAGAATCAGTTTAGAGAGCCACATCGAAATTAGCTGAAATATATGTTATCTTAGCATTTTTCTCGTAATTTCATTTAATCTTCCTTTTTAAATAATAAAAAATGTTATTTTAAATGAAAATAGTTATTTATAAAGAAAAGTCTATTTTCAAATTTCACTTGTAAAACCATAATCTCCTCTTTATATACGTTAATTTTACTTTTATTTTATTTTTAACTTTAAAATATTACTTTTAATTTAAAAATTGAAAAGAAAGTTTTTCCATTTAATTTTATCTGTATATAGATTATAAAATGTAACATTTAACTTGTAGTTTTGAAAAAGCAAACCTAAAAATCATTAATACACATTTGATTCGAAATTTCACGGTAATCTCTCGGGAGATTATTCTGTAGCCAAAAATAAGAAAAAAAAATTCATATAAAAATCGGTTCGTTAGCGAGTTTCGGCTCGCGAAACATTTAGTCCTGCATTCTGCTCCCTCTGTGAAATTAAACCGTACTAAAATTCTTGGGGTACAAATCGAGGGGTAAATTTTGTGCTTGTTTGTGGTTTTGATGTTAGAAATTGAATAAAAGTGGTCCCCGACCTCTATCTCACTTAGGTTTTAAGAAAATACTGGGTAACTCCCAAAACATTTTTTCCGAAAAAACTTTTTAGGTTTACGATTTTAGATTTTCCCATCAAGTTTGTGTTTTTTTTTGTTTTTTTTTTTTGATTAAAAGTTGAACTTCTCATATTTGTGTTTAATTTTAATGGATGTCATTTACATAAATTTTTTCAAAATTAAATTCTCTACAAAGTTATACTGTTAACTGTTGAATAATAAATGTGGTAACTTTTCAAATGATCACGCGATATATAAATTTGTTATAGGAGTAGTCCTGCTATATTATTGATTCATTCATCCTTCATGTTGACACCTTATGAGTAATTGTATCGGAGATTGAATTGGTTAGATTTTTCCTGTAACCTACACACAACTGTAGTATATTATACACACGTGAACATCAACCAATTAATATTACTTGATAAAACAATTGATAAACTAGCTGTTGGTAGAACTTTTTTTTTCCCATCTTTTAACATACAGGGGCAACCAGGAATCGCCGTTAGGCATCTCGTTAGTCGGCCCCGCATGTAATGGCGGATGATTACCCCCACCCATCTTGTTTTCGTCCACTGTGGGACTCGCCCATCGGGGTCTCCTACATATCTCCGAGATAACCGAACCTCCCATTCGGGAAAGCCCAGATACCCTCAATGTAGGAGCTGCCCTATCCTGATGTTCCGGACATATATTCCATATGGCCTTCACAGCGCGCCCTCCCGCTCATACCTTGAGGGTCTCCCTTGACATCATCGTAAGTACACAGACATGCCCATTCTTGTGGGTGAGCATGCCCAGGCATCCTAGTCATGGGAGCTGCCTCCCTGTCCCTAGACGCCGCCATAATTCGTAACCCCCTTTTTTTTAAGGGGTTCCTTGTTCAAATTTTTCCTTCAAAATCTCACCAACCATATTTGCTTCTTCCATCCACATATCTTCATTCGTCAACATGCTATTGATTACAGTCTCTGGTGTTGTTGCTGTATACCTGTCTCTTATATCATCCCACTTATGGCATCTAAACACAGTGTGTTCAACACTATCGGTCTCTTGGCAATCCCTGCAAACAGCAGATCTTCGGAGCTTAAACCGATGTAAGTACTCACCGAAATCATCATGTCCTGATAAGAACTGAGTTGTTGGTAGAATTAGATTTATTTAATCTGACGTCACTAGTTCAAATTTTTTTTCTTAAAAATGTTTTTCCGTAGTACAGTACTTTTCTTTGATATCTTTTTATTTGAACCGAAAAGATTTAAAAAATCAGTTTATTTTAAAATGAAAATTTGGTTATATAACCTAATCTTTGCTTGAACTAGCTTTTGCAAACTTCAACATTTAAAATTGTACAAAAGCAAGATAAACATAATGTATGTACCATATGTTGAACAGACATAATCATGAACAAAATGACTTAAATCGCACATCCTTTTTGAACACATCATCAATAACTAAGATCCTTCAAAACCTAATTCAATCATTTACGTCGCGTTCAACGGCCTCACAACACCCAACGCTTCCCTCGGTAATTTCTAAAGGTGGATGCTTAACTTGGAGAGAAATTTAGCTCAAATAAAAATCAGCCTTTTTATAATTCCTATATTAAAATAAAGTATATATAAATTTATTTCATAAACGTTGTTTTTTTTTTAAAAAAAAACAGTAGAATGTTGTGTATATTGAACTCAAAAACTTTATTCAGTAATTTCTAATTTAATTATTTATTTTGCTATGTTTATTTCTATTTTTAAAAACTTCACGTTTTTATTATGTTTACGTTTCATAGCTTATAATTTTGATGATGTATTATTTTTTTGAATGCAAAAAATCACGTTTTGAAAGTAAATTTAGCCCCTGTGCGAATGTTGATAAGTTTTCTAATCGTGGGAACTGTTATCACTCGGTGATGTGGTGATAACGTTAAAAATGTCAGCCCAGTTAGTTCGGACTCGTGTGGTTAGTGATTGCCATTAATTTTTAGAGGAGAATAAAAAAACGCCTTTCAAATCAAGAACAGCGTGTTTGCAGTCTGGATAGTCTCTCGATTCTATCACACGCCTTTATAGATCAGAGAATTTTTAGTAAAAAGTGGCTTTTTTTACGTTATTCCGGGATGGGCCAGGTTGATTGCTCAACGGCGTATAGGCTCCTCCTCATGTTGTATTCAGGGAAGTGCATTTGGATTTTAATTGAAAATTGGGAATGCCAGCGGATAAATTACGCTAAATATCATTCCGTGACTCACGATGGCTTATGGGTACAGGAGGATAGCCTTTACCCTACCAGTGTTACAGATGGCTTTCCATCCCTCATGATTGTTTTTACTGGAGGGTGTGGGTGACTATGCTGCTCATAGAGCGCCATGGTCTAGTTAGGCATTGGTTGTCGTTCGTTTAGCTTAGTATGACTGCACGGAGGCACTGCAAGTAAGCGCATAACATACTTAAACTTATGTATAGGTGTGAAGTAAAATATGAAACAAGTAAAAATATATTTTTATAAGATAAAGATATAAGTATAATTTTCTGATCTCCGTGATGGAGTGGTAGCACCTCGGCCTTTCATCCGGGAGTTTCGGATTCGAATCCCGGACTGGCATGGGAATTTTTATACGCTAAAATTTCCATTTCCAGTTACCTCGTACAAGCTTCTCTGTAAGCTTCTGCGGTGAATTAATTGATCAAGCAAAAAAGATCTAATTGTGTACATAAAGTAAAAGACTTTACTGCGCTTTATAAATGTTATTTCTGTAGTATAACATAAACAGAATTACTATTGCTGTTTTGCCTACATAACTCTTAATTTTCTCAGCAAAGCTTACGATAATATCGATATAAACGTACTACATTAAAACGTACTTTAAAACTAAATTCCTCTTAACAAACATACACTGTAAATTTAACTGCTTTTAAAACTCGGCGAAAAAAGTTTAGTTAAAGTGGTAAAAGTCTAACGAAATTGATCGGTTTATTAGTTGTACGTGGTATTATTAACTGGACATTGTATTTTCAGAAATCATTTAAAAATACTTAACACTTTTTTCAACCATTAAAATGGTTTAGTTGTGTTAGGAAAGATTTATATAAACGACATAAATTTAAAAAAAAATACCCTATGGGTTGGTTTCTATTAACTGAAGTTAATAGAAAATAAAATAAAATTACATCTATTATGACAAAATTATATCGGTAATTAAAATTACAAAAATCCTATTTGTAACATGTTTACACCGAGTTTATATAATTTTCACAGTTTTATGAAATAGTGCTCTCTCTGTATTTTCAAGGCAATAATTAGAAAAAAAAAAAACGGTTAATCTTTTATTGTGTTAGCTTTAATTTAATTTTACAAAATTGTGTAAAATCAAGTCGTACGGAAAAGGTTAATTTACATTGAGATTGATGAAAATTTCATTTGAATGGAAAACAGTTTAGTTTTAACTGTATGCTATAAAAATTGATTAACCTACATTTAAGAGAATATTTATATATATTAAAAAAAAAAAAAAAAATACAAAAAACAGAAAGATAAAATTTAATCAAAGTACTTTAAGAAAATCATCGTTTAGTGAAGCAAAAGAAACCGGAAATTGATTACAGAATTGAAAAAAAAAAACGAAAAAAGACTAAAGCAATATTTAGTTGAAGATAAATTTTCTTCCTAAAGCAAAGCAAATTACACAATCATTTTTAAATCCCTTGCGAGTCCGTTCTACGAGTATTGTATAAAGTTATGCTTGAACAACTTAGCTTAATCGTGTTACTAAGAAACGGGATGATAAGGACAAGATGTAATTCACGATAAACAGAATTAAAATCTCAGACTTAAAAAAAATCTTTCACATATTTAAAAAAAATCAGCGTATGGGGAAATACAAAAAAAAAACTATTACTCTACGATGGTTATGAATATTATTTTGGACAATCTTTCAAATTAAATTTCACTAAAAAGGTTTTTATTTACGAGTTTGATAAATTTTAAACGTTTTTATAGTTATGTCATGTACTATCCACGCGGAAATTACATGCGTTCAAGTTTGAAGGTTATAAAAAAAATACAAACTATTCATCTGATTGTAAAGTAATAAGATAAATTAAAATTTACACAATCTTATAAAACATTTTGGTAAAAATGACTGAAAAGACGACATTTTTCAAGTCTTCTTTCGTAAAGCTTGATTTTGATCAATTATTACTTCCTTGTACGAAGTAAAGGAAGTATTGTGATTGCGAAAAATTCCCGTTTCTAGATTTCAACAGAAATATCCATTTTGACCATCTCTGAATCCATTTTGACTAGTTTCGGCATGATGTCTGTACGTACATATGTGTCTCGCATAACTCAAAAACGATTAGCAGTAGGATGTTGACATTTTGAATTTAGGGCTGTTGTAACATCTAGTTGTGCACCTCTCCTTTTGATTGAAATCGACTTTACCAAAAGTGTCCAAAGAAGTCCAAAATCAAAAAAATATTTGGATTTTGGACTTTTTCTTAACTGTAGTAATAAGACTTATTTGAGAGTTTTTAAACGATATAACATGGTAATTATTTTCATTGGTTCCACAGTTACAGCCAAATATAATGTTAATAATGAAATATTTTTTTAGGATCTTACAAGGGGAAGATACATCGCTTCAAATCCGACTTTTAACTTTTTTTAACTCATTTCATCTCCTTTTTTTAACTTTTTTTTCTAAATGTATTGATTTATTAATAATTATTATTAACCTCTGATTGTAAAAGAAATTTACAATAAATAAAAATTCAATAATAACAATAAAAAAAATGAAAAAATATCAGAAGTTGTTAATGAAATAGAATTCTATATACTTTTCATTTTAAAAAACATTTCTATATGTAATTTAATAGGCATACAAGGAAGTCATGTGGTGTCCATATCATGACCTTTTATGTGAGAAAATTTGAAAAAAGCGTGAAGCGTAAAACAAAAAAGTACCGATTTTAACTAAGTCATTAGTATTTAAAAATCCAATGCTGGAATAATTATATATTCCTTTTCCGTTTTTTATTAAATAAATTATATCAAAAATTTACACTGATTCTATACTTATGCTTCTATTGTAATATTAAACATCACGTTTTTTCTTTCTTTGAGCAGTTTAAACAGATTTTCCTAGGTTTAGTTATTCTTGAGTGATTTCTGTGTCTGGTTGCTCTTTTTGATTTTTTTTAATACTAATCTTAATTATGTTTATCTATGACGGTTTGCATGACATTTTTGGTTCAAAATATCAAAAAAAGCACAAAAACCATAATATTTGGTTTTTGGACTTTTCTTAACTGCAATAATAAGCCCTCAATGAGAGCTTTTCAACGATATAAGTGATACTTATTTTCATTAATTCAAAATTATAGCCAAATAAAATTTTAATTAATGAAATATATGGATCTTAGGGGAAGGCACATCGATTCGAATCAGACTTCATCTCCTTTTTTTAACTATTTTTTTAATTTAAATATATTGATTTATTAATAATTATTAACCGCTCATTTAAAAAAAAAAAAAAATTATAATAATTTACGATAAATAATAATTCAGTAACAAAAAAAAAAGGAAAAGAAAAAAATACCAGAAGTTTTTAATGAAATAAAATTTTATGTACTTTTCGTTTTAAACATATGTGTAAATGTAATTTAGTAGCCATACAAGGAAGTCATGTATTGTCCACACCAGATTTTTATTAAAGATATCTGGCACTAATCCTGCTCATATTTTTAGATAAGCTAGCTCATTTTATTATCTTATCGCTCTTTAAATTTCATATCTGTTACTTTAACCGTTTTTGAGCTGTTATTCAATTTTTAAAACCATTTTTTTCTTCGAAAATATACGCCGAAGAAACACGGCTGAAGGGTCCATATGTTCGTCTTCATATTTAATTGATAAATATATTATTTTATGAAATTATCGTTAATCTAATGGTTTTTGAGATTTTTATCTAAGAGAAAATTATTTTAATTGAGCTGCTAAAAGAAGGAAAAATAGTATAGACTAAACCAATTTTCTCAGTCGGTTGCTTACCTGTGGATACATGGTAAACTGTTTTAGTTTTAAGTTTCATTTAGTACCATTACGTACTAGCAGTATCTCTTTATACGTGTTTTTTTTTTTGTTTTGCATTATTACGTTTTGCATTATTGTTTTGTATTGAAAATATACGCCGAAGAAACACGGCTGAAGGGTCCATATGTTCGTCTTCATATTTAATTGATAAATATATTATTTTATGAAATTATCGTTAATCTAATGGTTTTTGAGATTTTTATCTAAGAGAAAATTATTTTAATTGAGCTGCTAAAAGAAGGAAAAATAGTATAGACTAAACCAATTTTCTCAGTCGGTTGCTTACCTGTGGATACATGGTAAACTGTTTTAGTTTTAAGTTTCATTTAGTACCATTACGTACTAGCAGTATCTCTTTATACGTGTTTTTTTTTTGTTTTGCATTATTTTATATTCGTAAGAAGAGCTTTAAATAGATTGTGAATTGGTAGCCAAGAGTCGGCAAATACGTATACCACTGATCCCGAAGGGAAAAATCCTCTCCATGGCGGATGCGGTCGCCACTCCAACCCCATCCGTACCTAGTCCTTAGGGGCTTTACCGGTCCTCTTTAACACTTCAGCAACAGACATCTTCCATTCACAATTGCCTCAGTCAGGATGCCACCGATTGGAATGTCATTTGTGGCATTCACATCGGTGTACTAAAATAACGTATTTAAAACTAACCAGTAGTCTTAAGAAAGCCCATACCGATTGAGCTGAATTACTCTACCTACCTGAAAATGATAGAATGAAGCGACCCCGACAAGCAAAACCGATCGAGAATTAATAGAAACAAACCCTGACTAAAGATAAAACAAAACAACTAACACTAAGTCTCTACAACCAACAAACTAAAACCACAAGACCAAAAATAAAAATATACATACTCCTAAACATAAACTGTAAAAAGTATACGTACCAAAAATTAAAACACAAAGAGAAACATTCACAATAATTTATAAAACACCGTAACAAACACTAAAACTATCATAAAGGAAATAAAAATTACTAACATTTAAATTCCGTAACCTACAACGAATAAAACAAAACATAAATACAAAGATAATAGTATACATAACCCTAACATAAACGCTAAAGCGAAACAAAATCAGACGAGAATACATAAACTAACTGTAAATAAATCCATAAACTACAAAAAGGAATAAACTCGAACACAAACATTTACATAAGACATTAAACAACTTCACAAAAATTTAAACAAATCTCAAAGAACTAAAACAATCCAAGATCTAAACTAACAAAAAAGTGCGTGTACTTTGTACGCACGTAAGAACTTATACTTCTTTGGCTTGAATAAAAAAATAATTATTTTACACAGTCAAACAAATTTGAACCGAGTTAAACGATCGATAGACGTGTATGTTTGTACGTACGTTCAGAAGATGGGGACTTTTTAAATCGTTTTGAAACCGCAGCCTGTCACATACTGAGCATGGGTGTCCAAAAGAATTTTTAATAAAATTATTTATAAAGTCGTGGTGAGTTCTCTTGAAGTTTTGATAATTGTTGTATGGAAAAGATGAGTCTAGGTTTTTATCAACTTGATTAGAACTGAAATCGTGTGTTATTAATCGTTCTGGTGAGTTGAATGTAAAACCTACCGGGTTGATCTACTGGTGAACGCGTCTTCCCAAATCAGCTGATTTGGAAGTCGAAAGTTCCAGCGTTCAAGTCCTAGTAAAGGCAGTTACTTTTATACGGATTTGAATACTAAATCGTAGATACCGGTGTTCTTTGGTAGTTGAGTTTCAGTTAACCACACATTTCAGGAATGGTCGAACTGAGACTGTACAAAACTACACTTCATTTCCACTCATACTTATCATCCTCATTCATCCTTTGAAGTAATACGTGAATGGTAATTCCTGGAGGCTAAACAGGGGAAAAGAGAGAGTTGGAATGTATTTCCTGCCCATCTGATTGAAGTTGATCGTGATCCATGACGGTGTCTTGGTGTGATAAAATAACTTCCTTATCTAGCACGTCTTGATTAAATAGAGCTTGTAAGTTTGAGGCTTCAGTTAATTGCTCTTTTTTTGATTCCGTTACACACAATATTTATTTTCCTTCAATAATATTTATTAAAATTAATTTTTCAAATTGATAAATTAACTCAAGACATAATAATAAAATAAATTACCTTATTTATATATGAGCAACCTTACAAATAGTACAATTGGATAACTTGGATAAATTTACACCGAAAAATAAAATAATAAACTTCATGGTGTGTTACATCGGCGCGCGCAACTTCCGTAACTTGGTGAAAAGATATTCTGATCAGTTTCTTCTAATTCGCCAAAAGAAGTATAACCTCAAAAATTATACATCTATCCGGGGTCCCGCGCACGTTTGTACGCAGGACACTCATCCGATCAGAAATCGTGCCAGTCCGGTTTCCCGACACGGGACCAATTAGGACACGTAGCTGAGCTCCCTTCCTTTTTGACCAAGCATTCTTTAATATGATGGCTCTCTTTTCCACAAAAGGAGCATAACTCCTTTTTCCTTGCACGTCTTTGCCACATTCCCCAACCTAAAACAACGATGACACCGACTCACTTTAATATAATCTTTGACCCTGCGTGATTTGAAGTACACAAAAACTCGACCTTTCTCAAAATTAACCTTCGCAATTTCTTGTTATATTTATAACCGTAGTGAATATCAGCGGTATTTCTCCTTCCAGCACGAAATATGTTCTTAAAAATGATTTTTTTAAAACATTATTTATACCACCGTTATGTTTATTAAAACAATTTACCTCAATCAAGCGGTTAAAACTGGTTCATGAACGTTTCATAATTATTGTCCTCTGAACTATCGCAATTTAATGATTTACAATAAAATCATCACTGTCACTTCCATACTACCCATCATCAATCGCATCTCCATTATCCCATTTTTTTTAGACGGATCTTCTATTTTATGTACGTGACTGCAATAACGTAGGTTTAGCTTACATATCTATGAAGGGGATTATTCAGTGCCGTGACCAGATAAAAGTGTATCGACTCGAAATATTTTTCATTTTGTTTTTATTTTTTCAACTGAACCATATAATTTTATACTCTGTTGTACTCAACACAAGAAAATCGTTTTTTATTTAATATAAATAATACATCATTCACTTTTTTCAGATACCTTCCTGGAAAGTTTGTCAATTTTATTGTCGTGATGATGACAAGAAATCATATGAATATCGATGAACGTACTTCATTGCTAACATACATGGTATTAATAATTTTTTTATCATTCTTTCTGGAAACCATTATTGAACGTTTGAAAATTTATGCTATTTATTTCTCCATGATAAATTTCCAGCTGTAGTGCCTGCTTTAAATATTAATTTGCTCCTATTAACGAATCCTCTTCCTCTGATGTAAGTAACGATAAATCTATTAAAAGTATTTGCAGCGCTCAAAACTCTATAATATCCTCACATTTTAATTTGTATCTACCTATGTCTCATCTAAATATAAAATATTAGTACTAATTTCCGATTTAATTGTCTTTTAAGTGTCTGAATCTTTTTTTTCTTTTAGATTTGCACATCGTCCACGTAAAATCCATATCATTCTAAAATTTTTGAAGATTGCAGAATTTCCATTTAAAATAAATTTTGTTTTTTAATACCGTTGTCAACTTCTTACAGATTTCTATCTTAAATATAAATCTCTTAATACTTTTTTTATTTCGCGTTGCGTTGATCAAAGTCTTTAATTTCTACGTTCCGGATATTACTGTTTTTCTGAGTATCGATAGCGTTCGATTTTCATCTTATCAAGCTTCTTTCGTATACGTTTGATTGTTGATATCGAATTGGTACAGTAATTTTACTTCATTCAGGACTCTCGTTAAGAGGTAAACGAATACGTTGCTTTGCTTCTTCTTCCCAACATTTTATTACATTCAGATATATATAGTTTTGATGATATACCCTCATTATTTCTGCCTTTTCTAATTACATTTTCCCTTATTTCTATTATATCCTAGTTTTTGTATTGGTGGTTGGTATTATTGTAAGATTTTTGTACATTTACGTTATTAAAATTATTTATTTTGAACATGTAATTTTTTTTTTATTAGTTTAATAGTTTTTTTTTTATGTAATAATTTTCTCAAATTTCAATATGTTTTTTTTTTATATTTATATTATTTTTACTTACTTGAAAGTATTTGTATTATTTTGCTTTATATTATTTGCTGTATTTAATTTTTTCTAATAATATAAGTTTTTTTCAATTTATGTAACACATACTTTAAATGTAACGTTAACCGATTTATATTTGACGAGGAGCGACTGAAATATTAATACACACTGGAATGTAACAGGAGAACAGAATCTCGCATAAAGTAACAGGTGCTTCCGTTTTGTAGTTTCATTCCCCTTCTACTAATATTTCAAAAAATAGTTGATCCACGTCCTCTTATTATTTTCAGTCATTCTTACGGAATGCGCCTAAAACAACGTGCAGCGATTATAATCTTAACATCGGAAATAGTGAACGCTTGTGAAATTCATCGTCGTTTAAAACCATTTGTAGTACATAATTTCGTGAATCTGAAGCTGATAAAGCGAATATTATAGTGAGTGAATCTCGCAGCGGTCAATCAGTTTCTGTGACTAAAGAAAAGCACCAAAACGAGGTAGGTGAATCGATTCAAGATGGCCACTTAGATAGGCATATCGAAAGAACGAGTCGGACATAATATTACACAACTGGGCTATTGTAAAATTTGATCGTGATGGGTGCCACGAAATCTTACAGGAAATAAAAAAAAAACTATAAAAAAGGAACACTTTCTGAAATGTTATGGTGATGAGGAGGGAGATTACTTCTTTTTGAATATTTTTTACGGAAGACGGGTACGTCATTTTGTCCCAGATAAAAACTGGGAGAGCATTGAATAGTGGTACAGTGGTTCACCGCAATCAAAAAAAAATTCAAAACTCAATTCTGCAAAAAAAAAAAAAATTGTTTACAATATTCTGGAATTCCAAACGGGTGTACGTGACTGTCTGGAAGCCGGGTCCACTGTAAATTTGTTATAGAGTGATTTCACGTATTGTTACCTGCGCTTTTTGAGCTCCTTCCATTAGCGAAAAAAAAAAAACATTTCATACAAAGTGGGGTCCGGAAATGTTCTGTTAGCGAATTACGGTGGTGAAATATTTTGCCCTGATTTTTAAGCAAAGAATGAAATAAAACCGTACTGAAATTTTATAAATCCAAATTAAGGGATAATTTGATGGTTTGTTACGTTTTTGGCTTGAAAAATTGAATAAAACAGATTTCGGAACCATATTTCTCGTATTGTTAACTATTTTAAATCGATTTTCTCAGATTTAAATTTCCTACAAGTTTTTATGATAGATTTTAAGCATTTATTAGTCATTTAACAAGGTTTTTATTTTACATACGTAATATTTAATTTTTTTTTTGTCTTCAGTCATTTGACTGGTTTGATGCAGCTCTCCAAGATTCCCTATCTAGCGCTAGTCGTTTCATTTCAGTTTACCCTCTACATCCTACATCCCTAACAATTTGTTTTACATATTCCAAACGTTGCCTGCCTACACAATTTTTCCCTTCTACCTGTCCTTCCAAAATTAAAGCGACTATTCCAGGATGCCTTAGTATGTGGCCTATAAGTCTGTCTCTTCTTTTAACTATATTTTTCCAAACGCTTCTTTCTTCATCTATTTGCCGCAATACCTCTTCATTTGTCACTTTGTGCACCCATCTGATTTTTAACATTCTCCTATAGCACCGCATTTCAAAAGCTTCTAATCTTTTCTTCTCAGATACTCCGATCGTCCAAGTTTCACTTCCATATAAAGGGACACTCCAAACATACACTTTCAAAAATCTTTTCCTGACATTTAAATTAATTTTTGACGTAAACAAATTATATTTCTTACTGAAGGCTCGTTTAGCTTATGCTATTCGGCATTTTATATCGCTCCTGCTTCGTCCATCTTTAGTAATTCTACTTCCCAAATAACAAAATTCTTCTACCTCCGTAATCTTTTCTCCTCCTATTTTCACATTCAGTGGTCCATCTTTGTTATTTCTACTACATTTCATTCCTTTTGTTTTCTTCTTGTTTATTTTCATGCGATAGTTCTTGCGTAGGACTTCATCTATGCCGTTCATTGTTTCTTCTAAATCCTTTTTACTCTCGGCTAGAATTACTATATCATCAGCAAATATTAATTTAAATTTAATTCATATATAAGTTAATGCTTTATCCTTATCTGCTTTATCGTTTAATGCTTTTATCTTTTTTCGATAAATTATTAAAATAATAACTTATCGAAAAAAGAAAAATATAAAAGATAAATAATAAAATGGACAAAGATAAAAAGATAATAAATAAATAAATAAAAAAATAAAGCTAACGCAGTTGAAGGTGGCTATGAATGCAGAAGGTAAAATGTTAGACGCTCCCTTTTTGTGTGTTAATCAATTCATAATAAACTACTTTCCGGTTCTACTTTCCGGCTAATGCTCTATTGCTGCTACAGCAGCATATCTATAAATTGAAAGTATAGCGATCCCTAGAGCTAGATCTAAAAAAAATATTGTGTATCGGGGTTTTAAGCAAGTGTCGAAATATCAGAACCTTTAGATAGGTTAACGCAAAATAAGTTACAGAAATTTCTAAATTACAAACATGCGTGTAGGCCTCTATTTTGATTAATATCTATACACTGACTCATCAAATTTCTTCGAAACAGGCTCAAAAAAATTTATATATGGGGCGATAGTGGTATTAGATTATAAAACAAAACGGGGATGGGTAATTTTTGTAATTTATAATTTTTATAATCTTTATATAGTGTCGTGGAAAATTAAGCTATATTACGATGAAATTAATAAATAAGTTATTTAAATTTCCAAAGTTTTAAGTCAATCGGATTTAGAGTAGGCGATATTTCAAAACAGTTATTATTATTATTATTATTATTATTATTATAATAAACAGTTTTCCCTAAATTATTCTTTACAGTTTTCCCTATTATTCTAAACGGTTTATTTCTAAACAGTTTTCCCTATCTCAGAAACCCGCAGACTAAATGGATTGAGATTTTGGAATTTGTCTTAAATATTAATTATATATAACGCTAGCAGTTCGAAAGTGCACACCCAAATTTATTGAAGCAGGACAGATTTTTTGAAAATTTATTCTAAACTTTACTAAATTTATCAATTACATTTTTTTTTTTCACATTGTATCAATTGTATGTTAAACTCATTTTGTATAGTTCATAATATTTAATAGTTTTCATGCAGTAAGTATTACTAATAGAATCAATTTTTTTGAAATTATATTTGTTTTTTACTGAACTGTTTTACATCAATTTTCTCAGAAATAAATTCTCTACCAGTTTTGATAATAAATTTTACGCATTTATTTGTCATTTAACAGAGGTTTTGTATTACAGACGTAAAAAACGTGTTTTTAAACAACAAATTTTTCTGTTTTACGTTGAATATTATGAAAACTACTGGAGATATGGTTCTGGAACCTGTTTTATTCAATTTATTAGCTAAACCCCATAAGAAACAATCAAATTTACCCCTTATTTTGAGTTCTTAAAATTTCAATACAATTTTATTTCACTCTTTGCCCAGGAATTAGGACGAAATTATTCGCTAGCGGTAACTCACTAATGGAGCGTTTCCGAATCCATGTTTATATGAAAAGTAATGAACTTTTTTCATTACTTTAACTAATAGAATGAGCTCAGAAAGCCCTGGTAATCACTTAAAGTGAATCACTAAGTATCACTTTAAACTAAGTGAATCACTTTGTATGGAGAAGTTAAAACAGTTTATGTATCGTAAATCGTAGTTCATTTCATATATACTGTTTATTTCGTTACTTTTGTTTTATTTTTAAAAATTGGCTTATTTTTGTTTTATATGCCGAATTTTCTTTATTAAATCTATTAGTTTTTATTTTTATTATTGTAGCTTAACATTAAATTAAGGATGATATCTGAAAAAGGTGCTTTTGAACTACCCTAATTAGGTGAGGTTAATAAATCATTAGAGCTGATTTATAAGGAATATATCCCTTACAATAATTCCATTTAATTTAATGCTTTTACAATAATAAAAATAAAAACTAATAAATTTAATTTAAAAAATTCAATATTAAAAATTCATCTCACATCCGTAAATTCTAAAGCTGTCAAATAAAGTACTTTCTTTACTTATCTATCCATTTATCCACCTTTTGAAAGTAAATAAATTTTAGTTTAATAATTAAATGTATAGGTTGGGAAGTAAAATTACTAAAGATGGACGAAGCAGGAGCGATATAAAGTGCCGAATAGCACAGGCGAAACGAGGCTTCAGTCATAAATATAATTTGTTTACATAAAAAATTAATTTAAACGTCAGGAAAAGATTTTTGAAAGTATATGTTTGGAGTATCACTTTATATGGAAGTGAAACTTGGACGATCGAAGTATCTGAGAAGAAAAGATTAGAAGCTTTTGAAATGTGGTGCTATAGGATAATGTTAAAAATCAGATGAGTGGATAAAGTGACAAATGAAGAGGTGTTTCGGCAAATACATGAAGAAAGAAGCATTTGGAAAAATATAGCTAAAAGAAGAGACGATTTAATATTGGAGGGACAGGTAGAAGGGAAAAATTGTGTAGGCAGGCCACGTTTGGAATATGTAAAACAAATTGTTAGGGATGTAGGATTTAGGGGGTATACCGAAATGAAACGATTAGCACTAGATAGGGAATCTTGGAGAGCTGCATCAAACCAGTCAAATGACTGAAGACAAAAAAAAAAAAGGTTTATAGAAAAATGATTGCGTAATAACATAACCTTCTGTTTTGTACCGTTATTATAAATTGAATTATTAAGAATAAATAAATAACCATCACGCAGACATAATACGACTATTGTAATTTACATTATGAATAGTAGTAATTCTACTTCAGCAAAATCTGAAATTGTAATCCAGGTCATTGTTCTTAGCGAAGCAAATAACTTAAAATAATTTCTCTCTTAAGCTGAAATTAAGAACGTGCACCTAGATAAATTCAAATATTACCTATTATATACATTAATCCTGTAAATGTTACTGTGAACGGTAACATGATAAACTCCTTCTTTTTTTTATCGTAAAATATTTAATGGAATAACCGTCGTTATTTTGCAATAAAATAAAAAGCTTTTTATACATCATATCACGTGTAAGTTTTAATATCAGAGAAATGCAGACTGCATGCTTTGCTCCGTTCGTTCTCTTCTGCCTGACGCTTAGTAAAGACCTTTTTAGACAAAAGCCCCTGCCTTTCTCCCATTACCTTTATATTTTGAGTACTACCACTTCTCTCTTTTGAAAGCAGTAGAAATTCTACACGCTGTAGATACCACAAAAAGGGATTGCAACTCTTAAATCAAACAAGTATTTGTTCAGAAATATAGTAATATAACGTAATTACTTAAATTAATTAAACATTTTCGTTTTATAAAGTCATTCTCTTTTTCTTTTAAATAACCAGTTCTAGTTATTAGTTTATTTAATTTGTTATACGTGGAAATTTAAATATCTTATGTACTAAAAGAAAACTCGTGAAATTCTAATTTTATGCCAGTCACAGAAAAGAGCATTTACTCATTATCACTCATACAATGTAAAATATTATTTGTTGTCAAATTGATAAAAATATTGAATTTTAAAAATCAGTTTTCAAATAACATTATATATAGCTTAATTAATTATATAGCTTAATTAATATCATGTGTTCTTTATCTGTCTCCGTTTTTACTTTCCCGGCGAATAAAGCTAAAATATTAAATGGTAAAGTATTGTGATCTTGTGAAAAACGGTTTACTCTGCGGGTATTGAGAATTTTTACATTTTAGTGTCCAACTAGTTCATTTTGGTCAAAAGAAATATATCTATGTATGTACGAGGTGTGATAAAAAAATACGGTGAATAATTTTTTATTAAAAAAAGTAATAAGGTTACATAGAATTCGATTTAATCTTCTTCAAAGTACTGTCCTTGGCTAGCAATGCACTTATCCCAACGTTGACTTTATGACTGAGGCATTTCTGGAAGGCGTCTTTCGGAAGGGCTTTCAGCTGCTCGTCGTGGCCCTCTCAATGTCAGCATGGTGTCAAAACATTTTCCTTTAATTACAGTTTTAATTTTTGGGAAGAGCCAAAAGTCGCATGGTGCTAAATCCGGTGAGTATGGCGGATGTGGACAGACAGGAACACTTTTTTCGGCCAACAACTCGCGAATGAGAAGCGAGGTGTGACACGGCGCGTTGTCGTGGTGAAGAAGGAAGAAGGAAGAATGAGTCTTCAACAGACTCATTTCCGTTTTTAAATCGGTCATACCACTTGTACACAGTCTTCAAAGTTACCGCATTATCGCCGTACACCGATTCTAACATTTCGTGAGCTTTTTCACACTCTTTTGCAACTTAAAACAAAACTTAATGTTAATGCGTTGTTCAAAATCCATGTTGCGCGACAGACACGATAAACACAACCTCACTCTAGCGGCTCTGGCAGCTGATTGGCAAGCTCGAACGTGTTACAACTTGTCCGTGCCTGTCTCAGTTGATCACGCTATATGACAAATTACAGCATATGGATATAGCGTCGGCAGTTGCCGCTATAAAAATTCATTCACCGTATTTTTTGTTCACACCTCGTATGTACGTGTGTCGCACTGCTTTTCGCCTTATATCTCAGGATAGAAAAACGAATTTTTTCAATTTTAGCTAAAATATTTCTGTGTGTGGGGCATTTGTAAGGTAAATTTGTAAGGTAATGGCGGATATCGCGAAAAAACCGATTTTGATTTTCTTCAGAGGCATTTTAGAGAAAATATTATTAAAGCAAATTTTATCAGTAACGCAACTATAAATAATACAAAAATGTTTTTACAAAAAATCAACTCCTCCTCTTAGAATTGAAATATATATATATATATATATTTTTTTTGTCCTTTTACTCTACTCCCTTTGATTTAAATAATTTTCTGAAAATGTATACTTTATATATATAGCTATCAAAAAGTGTCTACAGTTTTTTAAAACTATATACCCTGGACCTAATTTGCAGAAAGTTTATTTGAAAATGTCTTTTTTTTTTGTTATTTTAGTTTTTACTGAAGAGAAGTGTTACATTTAGAGAAACATTACTTAAGCAAATTTGTTACGCTTATCCTATGTATGAATATCTTTAGAGAAATTTTTCTTAAAATTTATTCCCTACCTGTGAAAAATAAATATATATTCTGTTCTTTTGGCTCTAATTCTCTTCTAATTTTATAATTAAAAAACTTTGGTACCTATACTATATATATATATATATATTTATTATTTATTTCCATGTAATATCGCCGATCGTTGTAGCGGAGTGGTAGCGTCTTGGCCTTTCATCATGAGGTCCCGGGTTCGAATTCCGGTTATTTTCATATGGTACAAAATTCATGTAATATCGCCGATCGTTGTGGGGGAGTGGTAGCGTCTTGGCCTTTCATCATGAGGTTCCGGGTTCGAATCCTGGTTATTTTCATATGCTACAAAATTCAGTTTTCATATATTACGTAACGGCTTCAAAGCTTCTGTGAAATTTCATGAACCAAAACTATGTAAATAAATGTTCCATTGTTGTACTACATTATAACATTATTGTATTTATTGTTGTATATATATATATATATATATATATATATGTATTCATATATTGCTATGTACGAATATATATGAGTAACCGACCAAAACTGAGAAGCAACTTTTTTTCATTACTTTCATTAAAGTTATATGTTATTTTTTCAATATTTTTAAACAGTCTTAACGATTTTATTGTCAGGGTTTACTTTGAGTAAAATTTTCCTCTTATATTGTATTTTTGTATCTAGCTAGGACTAATGAAAAATTTCGATATTTCCGGATTTTTGTACATCAGGCAGAAATTTCCGAATGTAAGTGGAAAAAATTATATTTTTTGGTCTTCATATAAGAGAGTTGGTCAAAGATGATGTATTTAACTCGATGCTAAATAATTTGCAGCGTCATTTAAAGACGTTTGCAAAACTTTTTTCGGCAAATAAAAATCTGACAATTACCACGATATTGTTAATCAACGTCTTCATACAGAACTATGAAATGTAATATATCTTTCAAAATACATTTCCTCCATTTGCATCTGGATTTTTTCCCGGACAACCTCGGAGACGTAAGTGACAAACACGGTGAACGTTTTCACCAAGCCATTTCGGTGATGGAAAGCCATAAAGGGAAATGGAATACTAACATGTTAGCCGATTGTTATTGGACATTAATTCTGGATGTGCCTGAGGCTATTTATAAAAGAAAAGCATCAGCGAAATCATTCTAACACATGTATGGTCATGAAAATTTTTTAATTTGACAGATTTTAACTATAATTTCCCTTAATTTTTTTTGAAGCGTAATTTATTTAAAACTAAGGGCGATAGAAAAATTGTATTTACAGATCTGTAATGTACGCAAAAAAAAAATCAAGAAGGAGAAACATTAAAAAAATTGTTTTTATCTCAGTGTTATTCAAATTAAATTAAATATTCATAAGAACTTTTTTTTTTGTAATTTTATTAATTTTTATTTTTTTCACTTAAGATTTCGTACTTAAATTTATCAAAATTGTAATGAAATCACAGCAAAAATATCTCCATAAGAAATGGAAAGAAAACCCTCGTTTGAAATAATAATAATAATAAAAAATCATTTATAACAGTTCTTAATGATGTAATTTGTTTCAATTTTCTTAGTTAGTTATATTTTTCTGAAATGCATCCCATACGTTAAGCATGAAACATAGTTGTCTTAAATAGTAGAATAAAACTCCGGTTCACTGTAGAAAATAAAAAGAAAAACTTATCAGGAAAGTAGTTCTAAAATATATTTTCCTTCATTTAATTAAAACAAATGCATCAAAAAGTGTAATTCAAAAAAAAAAAACAGGGCTAAATTTTTAGTAGATTTTTTAAATGGATCTGGAAGGAGTAGATATCAAATTCTGTTTTTATAAAGATAAGTTCTCTCTCTAAAATATTTTAACAGAAGAAATGTCAAATATTATTAAGATGTAAATAGTTTAAAATTTATTATTATATATATTGTATTAAACAAAATAACACTACGTTATTCAATTATATATCTTATAGTCGTTGTTGCCAAAGTTAGCTGTTTCATTTTTTGCTCTCAAAATATTTTCCTAGAATGTGCGCTCACGCACGATTGCGTGTTAGTAGGAAGAGCGACCAGTACTAAAAAATACATAACTAACATGTGCAACAGCGTGTTTAAATATCATTCACTACTCTTATGTACGGTTAAATGGCCACTGTACGACAGTATATCTGGTACTATTGTCTGTAAGAATACTTCTTAAAATTTTACTTGTTGGATTATAGTTAAAAATATATTTACTCATCTAATTTTGTTATAAAAAGCTATATCGGCAACAAGCATAGTTTTGTAGACTCAAATAAAGATATTAGACAAAAATGAAAAATAAAAAAACCACTGAAACAAAAGCCTTTCTGCTTTTGTTTTTTTCTGTAAAACTAAGACGACAAATGTGAATAAAATGTATCTTAATAATTATTTTCAGACGTTAGTTTTATTATATACTGAGTCTTCATAAAGTATTATAACTTTCAAAATAACATTTCAACCAATTAACGTAGAAAAATGAAATTTAGCAAATGCTCATACCTTGAAACAATTTATAAATTGCTGTAAGACATCATCACAAGACTCCAAGGGCCTCCATTATGAGCATCCCGACCCCGCAGGGGAAGATACCTGCTTTGTTTGTGACGCTTCCGATCACCCCCTCCCCGGTTCCTAGCCCTGATGGGCTTTAACGGGAGTCGTCTTTAGCCCTCTAACTTTGTACATCTAATTCTCAATAATTCATCCTAATTATAGTCATAAGCAAGGCCTCGTTGGAATTCTACCGATGTAAATGCCTCTGTAGACATTTACATCGGTGATTTTTAAACTCTGCTTTTGCCTTTGTTGTAGGCCTCGCCTCCATTATGAACTTCTCGATCCCCCCCCCCCCCCACCGAGGGGAGAAGTTCACTCTCGTAGCGTGTCTGATCGCTACACCACTCCCTTCGTTCCTAGCCTCTTGGCTAGGAACGGAGGCTTACTCGGAGGTCACCTTCTTGCCCTCAAACTGATCACATTCCACAGCGCTCAGTCCGGCCTCGTGAGATGCCACTGACACAGATGCCTCGAGGGACATCTACATCAGAAATTCCTCCCCAGTCAAATTTGTCTTCAAAGAAGACATCAGACACCTAATACTACCACGTAGCCCTCAGGAACTAAGCTACAAGCCCACACGCGGAAGATCGAAGACCCCGCTCCTATAACTACTAATAAATCCTAAACTGAAGTACCCATAGTACATAGCAAGTATGCCACGACAGCATATCAAACACAGCAAATTCAGCCAATTGCCACAATATCGAATTAATTTAATTAAGCGATTGGAGTGCATCCAGCATAAATAAAGTCCAAGAGGACTTCAGGTCTGGTCTCTCTCCATTATGAACAGTTCAAAAACATTGAGAAGATAAAAGTTAGCTGTATCATTTTAGTAAAAATCATTGGATTTTGACATTCCTAATCAAAATGGAAGCCATTTAATCCTTTTTTCATAACTGTTTTAAATAATGGTCTACAGTATACCTTAAACAATTGCTCAAGAGATCTTAGCTCAACAAGATCAGCAGGCAAAGGAAGTACAAAAACCCGATCTGTAATGAAATCCTGTAAGAAAGAATCTAGCGAGGTCAAATCTGAGGAGCGAGGTGACCACGCAATTGGACCTTCACAATCGATCCACCTACTTGGGAATCGAGTATCAAAATAACCTCGGACTTTTAGCGGAAGTGAGGTGTTACTCTATCCTTTTGATAGTAATGTCGTCCATGTTGGTCATCATCGTTTAACTGAGGAATTAAAGATTTTTGAAGCGCGCCCAGATAAACGATACCATTTACGGTTGCCTTCTAGAAGAACAAACCGTACAGTGTTCGTTTGCGTTTGCTTAAGGTACAAAAAATTTAACCTTAAGGTTATCACGATTGTGCTGAAAAGTTTCATGAGGGTTTTTGCTACCCCATATTGGCTAAATGTTCATCTTCTCGCTGATGTGAAATATTGACTCATTATTAAAAATTATCTAAAAGTATATTGTGATCTGCAATTCTATCCATCATTTTCACACAAAACTGAAGCCGGAAAACTTTGTCATCTGTAATTTATTGTTTGTTGTCGTCACGATTACTTTGTGTTGCTTCGAGTGCAATCGTTTACGTAATACCCGGCAAACAGTGGAATGCCAGTTTCACGTGACGTACGTCGAGTTGATTTCTTCGGACTTCATGCAAAGCTTTCTTTGGTTGTTCCACAGCAGCTTCAGGGACGTGTGGAATTACTAATAATTTTGTATGTTTAACAGAACCTATCTCAACGAAGGTTTTGTGCCAAGAGTAAACTGTGTGTCTACTAGGAGGCCCTGTACGCGACCCACCGGGTTGGTCTAGTGGTTAACGCGTCTTCCCAAATCAGCTGATTTGGAAGTCGAGAGTTACAGCGTTCGAGTCCTAGTAAAGCCAGCTATTTTTACACGGACTTGAATACTAGATCGTGGATACCGGTGTTCTTTGGTGGTCGGTTTTCAATTAACCACACATCTCAGGTATGGTCGAACTGAGAATGTACAAGACTACATTTCATTCACACTCATACATATCATCCTCATTCAGCCTCTGAAGTATTATCTAAACGGTAGTTACCGGAGGCTAAACAGGAAAAAGAAGGAGGCCCTGTACGAAAATTACGTTGAACTGCAGTCGTGAAACCTAAACATACAGCGAAAGTATCCATTAAATTATCCAGTAAATTTATCCATTTTTAAGAACACTGGTGACAGCGCTGGTGGGCGAATTCGGTACTAATGAACTACGTGGGTAAAAACTAGTGTTTTGATATAAATCCTGAATACTACAGCACAATCGAGTTTTTAATGTTGAATTTTTAATGTTGATTGTTGAAATTTACAATGAAATTTCAATCTCACCTAATAATTGAGTTATATGGTTTAATGTGCAGCTAAAAATATTTTTTAAGTTTAATGTAATCATTAATAAAAGAATAATTCATATCAGAACCATGTTTATATATTTTTTTAAATATTTTTGTTCCATACAAATATTAATACATACGGATATATTGATTTATATATAGGCCAAATTTATTATATACTAGCTGACACGAAATGATTCGCCATTGCTAGATTTGAGTATATACTCGTGTGTGTGTATATATATATATATATATATATGTATGTATGTATAAATTAAATGTACACAAATGAAAGTTCGATAAAACATTAAAAAAACGGAGCATTACGGAACTTCACAAAATTTAACTTTTCCCTTCATCACACCTTCCCTTTTTCGCACCTTCCCTTTTTCGCACCTTCCCTTTTTCGCACCTTCCCTTTTTCGCACCTTCCCTTTATCGCATCTTCCCTTTTTTTACTTATTTCCTTCTTTTCCCTTTTCCCCTTTCACTCTATTTCGCTTTTTCCATTTTTTTGCAATAATATTTATTTTCACGTAACTAATCTATATTCCGAATATGGTCCAAATCGGACCATAAATACAATTTTCCGAAATACTTCGACCCCAGCGCCACCTAGCGAGTCCAAATTAATTCAGAAACTTTCGCGGCCATGAGCACAATTCACCAAAATTTCATCGCAATCGGATGAATTATATTGGTACGCGTACGGGACAAACAAACATTCATTTTTATCTATATATATGATTTCAATGAAAAAAAAATTTGTATCATAAAAATAAAAATTTGATAAGAAAGATGATTTAATAATTCATTTAAGGAGATATTAATCTAACTTTTAAGGAATAAAGGGAGGAACATAATGTTCTCTGTAGACCGTTTCAAAAGCTGCCCAGTGTTATTATTACCCATAAACATAACGTGTTATGCCCATGAATACTATATCTTTATGAGTTGTTATAATATTCAGCAGCGGTTATACGCTCGGTTGAAGGCATAAACGAGGCAATACCCTTTAGCATTCTATATCAGTCTAGTTGAACGTTTTCATAGCTGATATTTAACCTCCTTCCCTTCTGAAGTCAGAAATACTTATATCATTTAAAAATAATGTGCCTAGGAATCTACTGTACTGTTTTCTTCGTTTATTATTTATAGTTTTTTATAAGCTTTTACCAGTTAAAGTCAAAGGGTGTAAAATACTTTTATATTTACGAGTATATAGACCTATATAATTTTAAATTTTCAGCTTATTAATTATATTATATATATATATATATATATATATGTGTGTGTGTGTGTGTGTGTGTGTGTGTATAAAACGCATGAAAATAAATTGTGAATTTTGACAAATCTGGCATTTTTCTCTAAATTGATTGATTTTCGTCCAAGCTATACGCGATTTTCGCCGGTCACTCAGACGATTTTTTCAATCCCCCCCCAATATAGAAACCTGATTCAAGTTACTTTTTTGTTAGAAAAATTAGTTTATTATGCCAAGTTACATAGTGATAAGAATTTTTTCCAAAAAATTGCCTGTTTTATGTTAAATGCTTCTGGCCAATCTGTAAATATTAGTTTTAACTTTTCAACTTTTATTATGAACAAAATGACAGTTCATTTTTTCAAAATGGTTGATAAACAGCTAAGATTTGGCTGAAATTATTAAAGTAGATCACAAAAATTATATGTGAGAACAGGTAAAAATTGTCAGATTGCCACATTTCATATTTTGTAAGTTTTCTTTTAATATGTTTAAATAAATTTTGTATTAAACAGGGAAATTAAATTCAATTTTTCCTTGTAAGGGAAAGTAATATAAAGGGTTATTCATTTTTACTTCTTTGTACGAATTAAAGGAAGTATTGTGATCGCGAAAAATTTCGGTTTTCAGATTTCAACGAAAATATCCATTTTGATCATCTCTGAATCCATTTTTACTAGTTTTAGTGTGACGTCTGTACGTACGAATGTATCTCCCATAATTCAAAAACGATTAGCCGTAGGATATTGAAATTTTGGATTTAGGATAGTAGTAACATCTAGTTGTGCATCTTTCCTTTTGATTGCAATCGACATGACCAAAAGTGTCCAAAGAAGTCCAAAATCAAAAAAATATTTGGATTTTGGACTTTTTCTTAACTGTAGTAATAAGACTTCATTGACAGTTTTTCAACGATAAAACGTAATTGGTAATTATTTTCATTGGTTCCAGAGTTACAGCCAAATATAATGTTAATAATGAAATATTTTTTTAGGATCTTACAAGGGGAAGATACATCGCTTCAAATCCGACTTTTAACTTTTTTTAACTCATTTCATCTCCTTTTTTTAAATTTACAATAAATAAAAATTCAATAATAACAATAAAAAAAATAATAAAAAAATATCAGAAGTTATTAATGAAATATAATTCTATGTACTTTTCATTTTAAAAAAACATTTCTATATGTAATTTAATAGGCATACAAGGAAGTCATGTGATGTCCATATCATGAACTTTTATGTGAGAAAATTTGAAAAAAACGTGAAGCGTAAAACAAAAAAGTACCGATTTTAGCTAAAAATAATGAAGTCATTAGTATTTAAAAATCCAATGCTGGAATAATTATACATTCCTTTTCCGTTTTTTATTAAATAAATTATATCAAAAATTTACACTGATTGTATACTTATGCTTATAATCTAATATTAAACATCACGTTTTCTCTTTCTTTGAGCACTTTAAACAGATTTTCCAAGGTTAAGTTATTCTACAGTGATATCTGTGTCTGGTTGCTCTTTTTGATTTTTTTATACTAATCTTAATTATGTTTATCTACGACAGTTTGCAAGGTGTTTGGAAGATCAATCCTCACAATTTTTTTTTTTTGCCGTGGGTGGTGTGTTTATATAGATTACAGAAATTTTATTGTTTCCTGATTTGATGGATATTTGTGATTTTATTCCGCTTAACGTTTTAAATAATTTCTTGTCCATCTTGGCCGACGGTCGCGAGAATTTTTTTCGAACATTGCTGGATTCTTTTATTCTTCGATTAAAAAATGGTTTTAAGTGCAAAATTTGATCAAAATGTATTGGGAAAATTAACAAATAATCAATTTTAGGAAAATCTTATTCGAAAATATTTATTCTGGTAATTTAATTGTGGAACATAACAAATGTGACGTAGTGTATTGTATTGTAATGTTATTTAATATAAACATGTTATCAATTAAGTCATTATTGGTATTTCGTAAACTTTTTGTATATCTTATGATAGGTTACTGTTTGAAATAAATTCTTTTAAAATTTTATGTATCCCTACTTCTTTGAAATTCTTTCTCGTACGAATCGTACATGATTTGAGCTTTGAGGTTTCAGGCATTTTCTGTAAACCCACCGGGTTGGTCTAGTGGTGCACGCGTCTTCCCAAATCAGCTGATTTGGGAAGACGAGAGTTCCAGTGTTCAAGTCGTTGTAAACTCGGTTATTTTTACACGGATTTGAATACTAGATCGTTGATACCGGTGTTCTATGGTGGCTGGGATTCAATTAACCACACATTTCAGGAATAGTCGAACTGAGACTGTACAAGACTACACTTCATTTTATACTCATACATATCATCCTCATTCATCCTTTGAAGTACAGGGTGTCCCATATAAAACGCAATCCATCAATCACTCATCCATGAAATTTCAAAAGTCATGCTTACTTCCCTACTCGTTACTGAAATGGACTCGTCCAACATCTGAACATCGCGGCGACGCAGTAGAACACTACCGATAGTAACAACAATGCAATCATAAAGTTCAGTGTATTGCTAGAGATAAGATGGTGTATTCGCTAGATGAACGTGTTTTCATTGAGTCGTACTTCAGTACGAAATCAGTGGTTGCAGTGCAAGATTTGTTTCGCCATAAGTACCCAGATAAACCAGCTCCTAACAAAACATCAGTATTAAGGTTAGTTGCAACATTTAGAGAGACCGGTTTTCTTAATAACAAGGAACACAAAAGATCTGCGTCAGTGTTGAATACAGATACAGTCACCGAAATCAAAGACCGATTACTCGCCTCGCCAAATAAATCGATCAGACGTTTGTCGCTGCTATAAATTTTTCTAAATCAACCGTTCATCGGGCGACCAAACGATTACAATTACGACCTTATCGCATTCAAACGGTTCATCGACTTCTTGAGCCCGACAAAGAAAAGCGGCTAGAATATTGCCAACGGTTCCGTCGATTTCTGTGTGAGGGAATTATTGTTATGGATTCGTTATTTTTCACAGATGAAGCACGGTTTCATTTGGATGGCTACGTAAACAGCCAAAACAGTAGAATTTGGAGCGCTGAAAATCCCCACATTTATCACGAAAAACAATTACACCCGCAGACGTTGGGCGTGTGGTGCGCGATATCGCGGAAGAAAATAATCGGTCCTATTTTTTTCGAGTACACCATTAATGCAGAACGATATCAGGATATTTTATTTCAGTTCATCGCACTCTTGGAAGAGGAAGACAGACACTGCTAGCTACAACATGACGGTAGGACATCGTACTACGCAGGTTCAACTTCTGGTTTCGTTGAGGAATTCTTTGGTAATCGTGTTATCGGTCGAGGCTTGTGGCAACCAAGATCTCCTGATGTGACTGCAGCGGATTTCTGATTTCGCGGAACCACGAACACTTAAACGATTGAAAGTCAATATTGAACAAGCTGTATTAAATATCCAGCCACAAACTTTGAAAAAAGTTGCAAGAAACGCTGTAAAAAGAATTGAAGCTTGTATTGAAGAAGATGGCGGCCACTTCCAACATTTACTCTAACTTTAAGGTAATGGATGGTAATAATAAAAATTACATTTACATTTACACATGCCTTTTTATTATTTCAATACCTACCAATATAAGGTTGGGTTGCGTTTTATATGGGACACCCTGTATTATCTGAACGGTTATTATCGGAGGCTACGCAGGAAAAATAAAAGGAATTCTCTATAATGCTTATTGACTTAATTCAGTTTGTTTTAAACTAAAGTCATATTCTATTAAAAATAATTTCACGTGACTGAATGCATTCGTTCGTATTACCCGTTATCAGTTGCAGAGGTGCGCGGGTAAAAGAGATGTACAAAATAACTGAAAACGTATGAAAATTTCAATGATAAAATGAGAATAATAAAAAATAGATAACCTTATAAAATAAATAATGTATGTGGCTATATTTTAATATTCTCAAAGCAGTAATGTTTGGATTAGATATACCTCGGGTGTAATTGTATATTGAATATATTCAAAAACGAATAAATAATTCTAAAATTGAAGAGTACTAGAGTACTAGTAGTATAAAATACAATTTTATTTACGTTTATCTAAAAATTATCCTTCTACGGATGCAATAAATATCAGAATAACTGAAAAAAGGGATAGTATATGATAGATTTATTCTAATAATGATATATTTTTCGTAAATCACTCTAGATTAGAGGTTTCCTAAATCGTTAATATTCATTTTCATAACTCTTTCAAATATAAACAAAGTCGTAAAAAATACCAAAATGTCAGCTGTATTTTCAAAAAATAAATGAAACTTACCGTTTGACACGTTAAATTTATCTTAAACAACGTATGAGTTGTTTATTCCAGTTTATATCCAAAACATTGTTAGTTTATGACTTTAATAAAACACATTTTTATAATAGAAAATCTTTTAAAAATGCTAATTTCGTATAAGCTCCATATTAATATCATGTTACTTTATTTATTTGTATAAAATGTTCATATATAGTTATTACAATTTTATGTGAGAGGTATTAAATCTTATTAATAAAAGGGTACACAACAATTAGTACAAAGAAATTAGTTATTTAAGAAGAAAGACTGAACATAGTTTTATCTCTTTTTAAAACATAAGCACCGTGGAATTTAATTCTCTTGTTTGTTACGTTTATATTTTTATATTTTCCATATTGTTTAAACTACTTATTTTTATAGGGAAAAACATTTATCAAAACGTTGGTCTGTTGTTACTTAATGAAATAAAAAGCGATCCGAAATTTATTATGATTTTCTTTTCTATTTACTTTAACATCCATTTTATTAGAAAATAATTCAAAAGAAATAAAAAATTACAATTATTGAATTAAATTATTTAAATGTAAGATAACTCTAATTCATGGTACAATTATTTTAGAACGGATGCGATGAAACTGTGTAACATAAAAATCCCAAACAATGAGCTTACTGCTAATAGTGTAACTACAATTAACTAACTACAGCTAAGAGTGTAACTTATTCTTTTTTAAAATAGCATTAGATAATCATATTTATTAAGTTTTCATAAAATATAATAATTGGATTGGAGCGTAATTTGCGGAAAGAATTATTACGGATTAAATAAGAAATTATGGAATGGAGTTTAAAACTTTATCTCTTATATCAGTAAATTAGAAAATTAATTTTTACGTAACGATTTAAAAAGTTTATTCAAATTCAACATTTAAGGTAAATTCTGATGTAAGGTATAATACTAGAGTGCAAACAAGTGTATATTAGAAAGGATTGAAAGTCTCGTTTTCACTTGAAAAATTACGAGCTGTTAAGCTTTTTTAAAGCCGATGAATTGGAAACACTCTGTAGATCCTTAGGTAAAGCCGCCTGCCTGCCAAACTATAAAGATGTAATTCGATTTGACAACATTACTCTACTTCAGTGGATATGCAATTTAAATCGATTGAATACTACTCAGGGAAGAAGGGATTGATGTAAATGAAAGGTAAAATATTACTTAGGAACGATTTAATCAACGGAAAGACTGCGAAACGAGATAATCTATTCCATCAAACGAGAGAGCTGCAAATCTCCCTCCACGTAGACTGCACCAACCCATCGACAGATAAATTAAAATAGCGTAATTATGCGGCCAGAAATTAATTTTTTTGATAGTCGAAAACTATTTGAAACGGGACTCAGGATTCCTAAGGGAGACTTTCACCGATGTCCAGATTTGCGATACATATACAAAGTATCCAACTCGGTCAGTTCTTTATAAAAGATGAAGATATTGTATTTAATATTATTTGAATACTTTTGGGATGTATTTTCAGTTTTTTTTTTTTTTTTTATTCAGATGTGCTATTTTTTTTTTATAAGCTAAAAATCCCATGCAAGTAATTCTATTAACTATTTCTTAAATCAACGCCGCTTCAACTAACTGCGATTTAAAAAAAAAAAGTAGTGGAATTTTGTTATCCATAATACTTAATATACTTCTCAAATATTTACGACTAGTAGAGCATACCGTTTGTTAATATATAAAGAAAAATAAATACAAACAAACATTTATGGTTATAAAATTTAAAGCAGAAGTTTTTTTTTTTTTTAAATCAGTGATATTAAAATTTGAAAAATATAAAAACCTAGGAGGGAGGTAATTTATTTTAATTGATACTTTTTCATAATATAGGAGTTGTAATACAGGAGTTGAATAAATAGTCTTGCTTTATATACTATACTTACATAATATATAGTGTACTGAAGTTGAAAATGTAAAGAATAATATTATCATTGTACTGTAGAAGTGTTTTAAATTTTGCATATTTTATCCGCTGTATATGATAAACAGAGTTTACTTATCGTTCCCTAACCCTGTCCCACGGGTACACCTCCTACTGACCTAATCGCAAAAAAGAGGGTGAAGAGGGCACAAGGCAAGCCAGAACAAGAGGTCAGGGATGCTGTTTATAATATCTGGCAGGAAAGATGGTCGCAGGAAGCTGTGGGTCGATGGACGAGAACCCTCATCCCCAACATCAAGCCATGGTTGTCGAGAAGATTTGGTGAGGTTGATCGCAGTTTTTTTTACAGGACTTGGTTCCTTCAATAACTACCTGCACAAAATAGGCAAGAGAGAAGAGCCAATTAGCAACTACTGCAACGAGATAGATTATGCTGAGCACACCTTTTTTGAGTGCAATAGGTGGGACACACTTAGACATAGTAAGGCACTCACAGGTATAACTCCAGAGACAACAATAGACTACATGCTAAGAAGCGAGTCAAACCGGAATAATTTTGCTAGTTTTGTTAGACAAATTGTTCTACAGAAATACTCCGATGAGAGAAGACAAGGTGTTGGCTAGAATAGGACCGGGTGGACAGCCTTGCTGGTGAGGTCCAGCATGCTGCGGTATGTTGGCACTGATGAGCCACCAAGGACTCCACGGGTAACAGTCAGGTAACAGCACACTGAATACTGAAGGGACCCGGCGCCGCGTCGCGGCGAACTGGGTCTGGCGTGGTGTCCAAAAGGGCAATATTAATATAGAACTCTCAAAAAGAGCTAACCGGTAGGCCGACCTGTCATGCCGGTATATAGCCGGTGGGTGGGGAGGCCTATAAAAAAAAGTTAAAAAAAGGAAATAAAGACAGATTGGAACCGATTTGCCTTACCCTTGCAAGTTCCAAATATTTCTTTAATTTAAATTTTATTTGGCTATAATTCTAAAACCAATGAAAATAAGTACCACTTATGATACATCGTTGAAAAGCTGTCAATGAGGGCTATTACTGCAGTTAAAAAAAAGTCCAAAATCCATTAGTCAAAATGGATAGTCAAATGGATATTTCCGTTGAAATCTGAAAGCAGAAATTTTTCGCCACCTCAATACTTCCTTTGTAAGATGAAGTAAAAACGGGGATTCGCTATTTTATATTTTTGACATTTTTTGTACTAGAACACTCTTTAATAAGGATTATCTGTTAATAGTTAATAGAGTTTAGGAAAGAAATTAACGTTTACAGTATATAGTTTACTTATTATATAGTTTATTGTATTCATTATTTTTGTAGTAATTATAATTTATCTTGTTATTATTAATTTTTTATTAGTATTCTACAAGGCAAGAACATTTTTTAATTTTGTGTAAGAGAATAGACAATAAAGACAGACGTGGTTGGTTCATAAACATTTTTACGCTTTTATCTACCACTCTATTCTTTTATCTTTTATTATTACTCGTACGTGTAATAATAATAAATAGTGGTACACACATAAGAAGTGTGTACCACTATTTATTGTGCTTTAATGAATTCCATAGTTTAAAATTTCTTGGCTTCACTACGTTATTTGGATTAATAAGAATGAATATTCCTGGAAATTTATTATTTTATTATAACCGTTATTAAATTGTGAAAATATTCTTAATAAGTTTATCTTTCATTTGTATTACCCTGCTTCTTTTATGTATTCATTATTTTGAAAACCTTGAAATTTAATTTAAAATGTTAGAATAATTAAATCTGTCATCCCGGCTACTTCATTTATAAAGAAGCAATAAAAAAACCCGTTTCATTTTAAATTTACGCGTGATTCGTACCCATATTTTGGTTTTAGTATACGGAAAGCCCAGTGAATTTGTCAACAGCTAAAATTAAGTATTTATATAAGATACTCTTACTATATTAAATAAATTCTGAACCGATTTACAATAAAATCAGTTCAAATTTTATGAACAGTAGTAAAACATAACTCGTAATCGTAACTATTGTTTCAATCCTTTGCCAGTTTTTAGGTAGATCTCATAAGAAAGCTACCTATTGTAATGGGTACCATGATTTGACTTCCGGAAAATTTCGACATATCTTCGCGTTTCACAACCCCCAGACCCCAAAACCACCGTCAGCTCAAAGGTTTATACATTTATACATTTACATTATATATATATAATTATTATTATTATTATTATTATGCTTTTACGACCAACATGGGACCACTTAAGTCAATTTTAGTTAGATCTTTTCTGAGAAAAGCGTGTTATTTTACTCTTCCGAGCTGCCCAGTATTTCTTCATCCGTTCAGATCTTGCTTTCTTTTCTTCATCCGTAAACACCCTCTTCGTTGCATTTTGTCGTTTGTCTGTCTTTTGTTTAAATCTAATGTTTTTCTCTTTTAGCTTTGTAATTTTTCCAGTTTATTCTGTAGGTCAGACAGGGAAATTCCCAATTCTTTCATATCTTCTCTAATTTCTTTGATCCATCCTACTTCTAGCTTTTGGAACCATAGCTTTTCAATGATATTTCTTGACAATCCTGTTTCCGGTGTCCTTATGAGATGACGAAAGAAAGAGATTCTTTTTTTCCGCATAGTATATCAGTAACAGGCTCTATTTCTCGATACACCACCTCATTTGGCACAATCCACCATTGGCCTTCTTTTTGGTGTTTTTTTTTATTGATACACGTTCTGATATATAAATATATATATATATATATATATATATACACATTTCACTTTCTTGTGGACACGATAACTGCGGTAATTTTGCGCCAATCACTTTCAAATTGTTCCTTAAAATTAATTCGTCCCAATATCTCGGATCTCGGTCAAGTTCGTTAACGGCCATAAAAACGGACCATGGAGATAGAAATGGGGTGGCTTTTTCCAAAAAAAACAAAATATTGCTATAACTTTCTTAAGTATAATATCGAATTCAATTAAAGTTCCTACCATTCTTTGGATAAGGGCCTAAAACTTATCAAAGTAAAGTTTTTTGATATCACCAACCATTGGCTCAGGGGGTGGAAAAAATGGGATTTTGAAGACAAAAAAACCATTGTCATATTGAGTAAATTTGAAGTTTTTCTTAACTTTAAGGTGGAAACCTTTTTTATCCCGTACTTAGCACCTGTGAAATCTACCTCCGCCTTCAGGGGTGTCGAAAGGGATTTTTACAATAACATTTCGTTATAATTCAGTCTATCCCCAAAAAAGAAATCTTAGATAACTTTTTATCTTTGTACATTTCTCAGTCAATATTTTTAGTTTTTTTCCACTGAACATAGATAACGTAGATAAAGTAAAAAAAAATCTTGGAAGGTAATTTTGTTGCCGAGATGAGAAAAAAACAAAAAAATACCAATTTTTGAATTTTAAAAATATTCTTTGGTTTATTTAAATATATAATGATAATTTTACAATAAAACTTCATCATAAATTATCTCCACCCCAAAAACGAAATCTTAGGTAACGTTATAAGTGTTCGTTTTTTATTGGAACTAATATATTTTTGCATTTACATTTTCATCCAAATTAAGTAAATTAAAGATTGTTTTTTCTCTTCAAGACAAACGGTGTACTCTGTAAATAATTTTTTTAAGTTCCTGATTTCAGTTATTATTTAAAAAAAAATTTAAAACATTCATAATTTACAGATAAACTAAAATATACAAATTTGTAATTGTATATTAAAACCTATTGATCGTTTGAGAATAATATATACACAGGCACACACACACACACACACACACACACACACACACACACACACACACACACACACACACACACACACACACACACACACACACACACACACACACACACACACACACACACACACACACACACACACACCGATGGAGAGTAATCTGTCAACATTGCAAAACCGTAACTAATTAATGAAAAATTTTATAAACTTACGTAGAATTAAAAAATTATCGAATAAATGAAAAAAAAAAAATAGAAGTATTTGAAAACGCATTTTATAATTACTTCCAACATAAGATTTATGAAGTTTAAAAAACTTTCTTTATACGTAATTTCTTATATTTATTTCTTATCCCAAACGTTTAAAGTTTATCAAGTTTAATTTTACCAAGCAACTTTATAAAGTTGAAGATAATCTTTTATAAAAAAGAAAGTTTTCCAGACTACTTAGGCTTTATCAATCTATAATATAGACTACATGTTGTTCAAAAAGGTTTTATTATTATTTAGCTTCTTTTTTTTTTTTTTGTAGAAAAAGAAGAGAATTTTTCTAATTGTTTTAAATCTAATGAAACAGAGTTTCAGTACTATTTTACAGTTAAATTACTCTTATGTTATTAGTAAAACTTGCTTTCGCTCTCTCTCTCTCTCTCTTTTTTGCTCATTTGAAATACGAGTGTTATGAAATATTCTTGCGATTCATTAACTTTTACAGTGGTAAAAAGTTTTATACTCGCTTCGCTTATCTTAAATTTTTTGCTTACGCGAAAAGTAAAAGAAGTTAATTGTTTTCATTAATTTTACTTTTTCCTTTCTGCTCATTAAATAAGTCTTTCAAAACGAAAAGTAAAGCGGTTAACTTCGTATAATTTACAAATGAACTTTACCCAATTATACTATGAATATGTTTAATATGTATGCTAAATACATTTAAATCCATATTCAATTAATGATTAAACTAATTTGAATAAGACAGGAACCAAATGATTTGTTTAAATTATTAAAGAAACAATACGTGATTATATTATGCGTGTATATATATATATATATATATATATATATATATATATATATATATATATATAATATAGTTTTTTTGAAAAAAATTGAAATGTCAGGTAACGCTACTTTTATTGTTAGTAGATGAACACTACTATAAAACTGAAAAATGATTAAATAGTTCCAAATTGAAAGGAAAACAAATAAAAATTGAGGAAAACATATTTTTTTTAAATGCATATATAACAATGTAGGATTCTTTAGAAAAACATCCATGAAAAATATAGCGTGTTGAAAAAAAATTAATAGGATTTTAAAGCTATTTAATATCTTTTAACGATGACTAAACTAATGAATCACAAGGAAAATGAAAGAACAACTATTCCAGTTTTTCTTTACAAGTTGTATTCATTGTTTAATTAAGTATCTTCCGTCACGCGGAAGTATAGGTCACAAATCTGACCTATAGGAGAGTTTGCTTCCATACTTAACCTTTGTATGTATGGGATAATGAAAGCAACAGTTGCTTCAATCCTGTTCCTCTGATCGGGTAGATCACCAGGTAGCGAAGGCGCACACACGTGATCCTTTATAAAACTCCAAATAAAAATATCACAGGGATCAGATCGAGTCGATGGCGACTGATCAACGATCAGGGAAAACCTCATCCAACCGATCCCGTACACAGTTATGCCTGGAAAAATGTTCGTCATCTTGATGAAAAATAAAATTTTCTTGTCCATCTTGCAATCAGGGAAAGAGTATATCCAAATAAAAGGCGCGCAATAGAGATGGGCATTTTTGTTTTTTACTTCCTTGTACGAAGTGAAGAAAGTATTGTGATCGCGAAAAATTCCAGTTTTTCAACGGAAATATCCATTTTGACTATCCCTGAATCAATTTTTACTAGTTCGGCGTGACGTCTGTACGTAAGTACGTATGTATCTCGCATAACTTAAAAACGATTAACCGTAGAATATTGAAATTATTGAAATAATGAAAGCACTTTTGTTACTTCTAGTACTGCACCTTCCCTTTTGATTGCAATCGACTGGACCAGAAGTGATAAAAAACGACAAAATCTAAAAAAATCTGGATTCTTGTCTTTTTCTTAACTGCAGTAATCAGCCCTCAATGAGAGATTTCAACGATATATCATACGTTTAATTTATTTTCATTAGTTCCAGAGTTATAGCCAAATAAAATTATAATTAATGAAATATCTTACAAGAGGAAGGCACAGCGGTTCGAATCCGTCTTCATTCCTTTTTTAAACTTCTTTTTTAATTTGAATATCTTACAAGAGAGAATGTGCCTTTCCTCTTTTACTGTTGAAAAGTTATTTAAGGGTTGGCAGATTGTTAACACTATACGTGTATAATTTTGAAAAATAAATTAGTTTTTTTTAATTTACGGTATTTCGATGTAAGAAGAAGATGATACTTTTGGTATCATTATAATTACACGAATCGACCCATGAAAATTATTATCATTTTTTGCATTCTCTAATTAAACCTTAGTAAATGAGATATGTATTTTTTATTTTAAATTTGATTTTTTATATAAAATTGTAATACATTGGAATTATTAATTGAATTTAAAAAAAGTTTATTATTTTATTATTTGTACATTGATTTTTTATTAGAAGTCGTTTTAACTTCGTACAAGGAAGTATTGTATTCGCGAAAAATTTCGGTTTTCAGATTCAATGGAAATATCCATTTTGACCAACCCTGAATTAACTAGTTTCGGCGTGACGTCTGTACGTACGTACGTACTATGTGTCTCTCATAACTGAAAAACGATTAGCCGTAGAATGTTGAAATTTTGGATTTAGGGCTTTAGTAACATCTAGTTGTACACCTCCCCTTTTGATTGCAATCGACTTGACCAAAAATGTCCAAGTAAGTAAAAAATCCAAAATATTTAGATTTTGGACGTTTTCATAACTGCAGTAATAAGCCCTTGACAGCTTTTCAACAATATAACATCAGTGGTACTTATTTTCATTGGATCCAGAGTAGTAATAGCCAAATAAAATTTTAATTAATGAAATATTTGGATCTTACAAGTGGAAGGCTCATCGGTTCGAATTAGACTTTATTTCCTTCTTTTTTTTTTTTTAATTTACATGTTGATTTATTAATTATTAATATGTGATTGTAAAAAAAAAAATAAATAAAAATAATAAATCAAGATTTTTCTGCAGATCATCAGATTATGCATTATACAATGCATAATATATATGCATATATATAATGCATGAATATATGCATTATGTATTCGTTGAAAAAAAAAACAACTGTTTGTTCAAACGGTGGGAAAAATAGTATGAATTGTTAATCTATTAATGTTCACGTCTCATTTTTTTATTACATTGATAAACTGGTTTTTTTTGCGTTTAAAAACAGTAGTTGCATTTTAATAATTTTCTCAGTGGATTTTCTGCAGGCTGTAGGATATTTCAGTTGACGCTAGCGAATAGCATATATCATTTTATCATAAGATTTGACAGTTTTATTATCCTTTTACTGTGCGCTTTAATGTTACAGTATTTTCATGAATAAGATTTATTTACTTTTTGATACTGTTCGATTTTAGCAGTTAGCTTACAACGTATTTAAAAATGTTAAAACAACATTTTTCTGGGAAACTGACTTGTTCTCAGTAAACGGCAAACTGTTATTCATTTTATCTGCTTTCGTCAACTTAACGTTGGAGTGAGCTGACGGCTCTGTTTGGTGATTAAAAGTGTTTGCTGCTCAGTTTTATTATTGGCCTGGAAAAAAAGGCTTGCACCTTTTTTCCAACAGTTTATTTAATTGGAAACAATAGTTTAGTTAATCTGATATTTTACGTCACGTTATTAGTACGCTACATATCGATATAAACCACTCCTGTTAGCTCGCTTCTGGGAAGAAAACGACCGTAAACTTTCCTTTGAGTTATATAAACATTTAAATTTGGGGGAGTATTCTCCATTGTAAGAATTTAAAGGTAATTTCTGATCCCCAAATACGAACATTACATGTTTTAATTTTTTCACAAAGATGAAATATCGGCTCATCACTGAACATAATACGATCAAGAAAGTCATCATCTTCACACAGCAACATTTCAATTGTGAAGTCGGCACGCACAGAGTAGTCGGTAAGCTTCAAAGCCTGTAACAGCTGTAAACCGTATAGACGCATAGTAGGCAATTTCTTAAAACATTCCACACTGGCATCGCTCGTTCGTGACCGTCCGTTTCACGTTTCAAACAATTTTTTTTTTAATACTACATCGGAGAAACTCCCTGACACGTACAAAATTTTCTTTAGACACCCTCAATCATTCCGTAATCTTCCCTTTACGTAGATATCTCTCTTCTTTCCCTGTTTAGCCTCCGGTAACTACCGCTTAGATAATTCTTCAGAGGATGATATGTATGAGTGTAAATGAAGTGTAGTCTTGTACATTCTCAGTTCGACCGTTCCTGAGATGTGTGGTTAATTGAAACCCAATCACCAAAGAACACCGGTATCTAGGATCTAGTATTCAAATCCGTGTAAAAATATCTGGCTTTACTAGGATTTGAACGCTATAACTCTCGTCTTCCAAATCAGCTGATTTGGGAAGACGCGTTAACCACTAGACCAACCCGGTGGGTTTTTTACGTAGATATCTGGACGTTTCAAACCGATTATGCTGACGTCGAATGTCATTGTCAATTATAATAAACTTTCTATCTAGTGCATGTCGAACTGTAACTATAGATTCACATTTAGCAATCTGCAAAACAAAGAAGACTTTCTATTTTGGAGTTGCCATCTTTGCTAGTGGCGCTGTCAAGCGGAAATATAGGAATCAATTTACGTCCATGCGGTTAACTAAGACTGACCCTTTTTTTATGATTCTAGCCTAAGTCAACACCGTGAACCTCATCGAAGAGATATTATAACAGATTAAAACCTTCCTATTCCTTTTTGTACATCTGTATTTGTTCGTTATATTTTACGTTTTACAACAGGTAATGTTTTGTAGGCTATCTGAAATGAATTACAAATCACTCCTGTAAACGTCGTAGTCATTCAAGAGAATCATCTCATGTTATTCTTGCTACGGAAAATTAGAAAAGTGGAGGTTTCCTTCATCATCATTGAATTGATATCTAATATCATCATGACAAGTCCTTTAAATTCAGCTGATCTTGGCTGTTGAATAAATAGTATATGGTTTTCCCTTTTTAAGTTCAGTATGAATGAAATGAGGCAGAAGTATAAATATCAATAAAAGGTCAAGGAAAAATTATTATAATTATTACTATTATAAATAATATTATGTCTTGTGAAATTAGATTGTATCATATCTACCTTATTTATTCTGTCGATTTATCTTTCTCAATATCAAAGATTATTTTTTATATCAATAACCGTATATGGTTTTTGTTAACCGATATTTCTAATATAAACATAAACGTAACTGACCAAACGCAAAAAAATGTTTAAACGTTATAGAGTTTAATTTCCGGTGTCACATCTTACAATAGCAAAGCTATTTTATTTCCAATTTATTTTTGTTATTACTATTTTCTTTTTGTGTGGTATGGATTTTGTTCTACGATATAATATTGGATTCAGCAGTAATTTGAAGTGTATTTTTTTAAAAGTGTTTTTTCTGGTGTAATTTTTTTAGGGGTAGGAGTATCAAACGTTCAAACAGACCGCTTATCATCTTAACAATTATAATAAAGTATAGTTGGACGTACAACACCGTGTTTTCTGAATTGATATAACACAATTTTCCATTTATACGCAGGTCTTCATGGCCGAGTTCTTTATTGGACTATAATCTTGTAATAGTAGAAGAAACTTCAGGACAACCTATTCCATTAACGAAAGAAAACTTTCCGGTTAGTATATGGAATTCGTGCATTATATATTTTTGAAATTGTCACACGAATTTATAAATATGTCGTCTTTTTCTTCCCTTCGGGCATGGAACTACATTTGTTATTTCTGGTCATGGTGTTTGACTAATTTCTCATTAAAATTTTTATTTCTACCCTAATGAAATGATAATTTTTTAATCAGTTAACTGAACGCGATCAGAACCATTTGTTGTAAATATTCTGTTATCGATCGTGTGATAACAGTGTTAATTAGAAACTATAAGTACTTGTTGAAATATGTCAATAAACAGAACTTTTATTATTACTCGGTCGAAAATTCACGCCCACTTCACGAATATTCTTTTCATACTGTAACGATCTGTTGTCATATGGCAAAATTATCTTGTGTGGATCTTATTTCTCCAATAGAATTGAAATTTCAGTAGTATTCAATTTCTTTTCAGTAATATTTCAATTTCCGTCTGGATTTCTTTAGTTGAAATTCGTTAGACGAGTTTGGATTAATCAGGCTTCATGTGGGTATAGGAAGACGAGTCCGGCCGCATGTATCACAAAGAATTAAATTTCTGTTGTACGGATAATGTTTTCCGTATGTCTTCTATCACAACGCGGTGATATAAGTCTTAGCGGTAATCTGATGTGTCCAATATCACCTGCTTTTTCTCGAGCTATCTCGAAAGCAGGATTTTCATTAACGAAAAACCTAGTACAGTCGGACTAAAAACTAAAATATAAATTAAATTGAATGTTAATCGAAATAATGAGAGGTACAAAAAAATTCGGGCTGAGAGTGCCCGGATTGAATCTCTTTTTTAATGGTGGAAACATTTAGATGACGTAATGTTTTATATAAACTAACATAAGTGTAAATGGTTATTGTTTACTTTAAAATCATTTGATAATTTCATTGATAACTAAAAACTGACTTATTTTTAATAATTTAAAAAGAACATCTCATTTCCATGTTGGCCCTGTACAATAAGATAAGATTTATATATATACTCGTATATTCATTATCATGACTATAGCTTTATTACTGCTGCAGAAATACAGGGATAAAGAAAAGTATAATATAGGACAAAATTTTCGGTATCGGGGATTTTGCAAATGCCGACGTTTCAAGACCTCCCTTAGTCTAAAAAAAAAATTAAACAAAAAATATAGAAATTTCCGGAAGATAAATGTACAAGTGTTGTTCTGTGTTTTGATTAATATTTATGGATTAGCTTAGCATAAATTCTTCAAAAATGGCAAAAATGTTGTATATATGTGCCATTGATTTTGGACAAGATTAAAAAAGATTTTTTAAAGTTTATGATTTATGATACTTCTACCTGCTTTTGAAGTTGTTACTAAAAATTGTATATGAAGTAGTTGATGAGGCCCCGAAGTGCTTTTAAACAGAATTTTTATTTTTTTTTATTTTAGATAATGTTGAAGGTATACTATAATTTTGATTATAAAAACGCCATTTTTCCATTAAATAATAATTTTAATACTGCATAATTTATATGGTAAAAACGTCATTTGATACTGAAGGTCAGATATGGCCCAATTTTTTTACTTTCCCGGCTATATTGATTTATACTCCTACAGGAGCTACAGCTATATCCGAGAGTACATAGATCGGTAAAAAAAAACAAAATCTAAACAACTCCTCTTTTTAAAGTTGTAAGCCTTAAAGAGATTTTAAAAAAAATTAATTTTAAATAAGTTGTAAATAATCTGCGAAAAAAATATTTTTATTTTACTGTTTCCAAATCCAAAATATCTGCTTTTGTGAGACTGACGTTTATGCATATTTAAATACATAAAAATGTTGACGTACGTTTCTGCATGTTAGCCTGTATTTGATCTTTTAACTGTAGCCTCCATTGACCTTATTTTCTTCAAACTTAGTAGGCAGGTTGTATCTTCATAAGGGAAAGAATGTATTAAATTTTTGCAAAAATTAGAAAAAAAAGGAAGGGGGTGTTTTAGACAAAATAAAATTTCATACTTTTACCGGGGAACTTTAGCAAAAATCTTTTTTACGAAAATTGAAGATTTTTTAATAAAGATCACAAATTACCAAAAATTGTTATTTAATATTCTTCCCCTTCCCAAAAAATACACTTTTTTTTATCATACTTCCGAAAAGGAGTTAATGAAATTATTTCAACTATATTATCTACAATAATAGGTCTTCAAACCATTTATCAACATTTTTGATCCAAATAAAAATAATTGATGTGACAAAAAATATCCTTTAAGTTAAAAAAAAGATTTCAAATTGAAATCCATCTCGCAAGTATCCATTGGATTTAAAATATAAAAAACTTAATTTTTTTAAGCCCGTACTCTTTAGTATTTCTTGAAAAAAATTACACAAATTTTCACCCTCTTCCTGGAAAATTACATCTTTGTTTATTTAACATTACAACTGTATAATTTTTTAGTTTTCCAACAGTTAATTGTAAAAGTTATTTTTTTAATTTATTACCACTGCTTAGAGATTATTTATAAAAAATTAATTTTACCCCATTGTTTCTCCTTGAATGAGTATGAAGACCTCAAAATGAGAAAAATATGATCGCAGTTTCAAATATTTAATCTTTAAAACTTATTTTAACAATAAAGTCACTAAAGTAAATTAATACCCCTCCCCTAATGGGGAGCTGTCAAATTAAAAAAAAAAAATTGAAAAGATTTTTTTCCAAATTTAGATTTTAATTTATTTAAAATAAATTTCAGTGAATATTTTAACCGATAAAAAAGCTCCCCCCTGATAATAGACATTTTTTCGTAAAAATTTGAAAAAAAATCTTAATTTTAGTCTGTTTTTTTTTTTTCAATAATAAAGAATTATTTGGACGTTAAGATACAAATAGAACTTTTAAAATGATTTAATTGAACAAATTTCTGGCTACGCTAGAAAGTTATTTAAAAATTGAACTGCCGGCGTAAGCGGGAAAGATATGAAATTCATTGCCGGGTTTTTTTTCTGAACATTTTAATTTTTTTTTTACAATTGTACTATAAATATTGCATAATTAAATTAATATTTAAAAACCTATCACGTATTTTAAATAATTATATTTCAAAAACAAAACCGAAAATTTTGTACAATCCTTTACCGATTTTTCTTTATTCCAAATTTTCTATTAAAGTTTATTTCTGTTAAATCGATAATCTTCGTTTCCAAGAATTAAATATATAAGTAAACAGTTTTTTCTAAAGCATTTTAGTCAGTCGTGCAAAATTAAATAAACGATTTTTTTCCAGTTTGTCAAGTGGATGATCAGATGAACTCGTTTATAGTACACGTCTATTGTGTTTGAATACTCTCTATAATTTTTATTTCTCTTTATTTTTATTTACCTATGCGATGCTTTATATTCTTTTTCGATGTAGTAACTTGATTTTTTAGCGTTTTATTTATTTTTAATGAAAATAAAACAGTAATTTTGTTAATATTTTATTCTTGTTCAAAGTTTTTGAATTTCTATGAAATCGTAAAATACAATTTCACTGTGTAATAGGTTATATAACTAAATGAACTGTAAGACACTTTGTTACTAAGTTTGTTAGGTTACAAGATGAGATTTCATTAAAAGTGTAATTTTGTTTATATTGCGAGTTTAATAAAATTTCTTTTGATTGCTGCTTTTTTATTTCGTATAGATATCTTGTTTTTTAACTTTGTATTTTTATTATTATTATTCTTTTTGTTTAATTTTCAGTTGATTAACTAAAACAGAGAATAATTTGATTTTCTAACTTTTCCTGAATTGAATCGCGTATCTTTTCTTTAAATATTTTTCACCGTTGTTTTAATTTACTATTTTACTATTTTCCTTTGTAAATTAAAAAAAAAGATTAAAAAATACAAATTATTTGATAATTTTTTCGTTAAAATTTTTCAGGACCGTTTCAACTTTATATTAAAAAACTCTCTTTTAACATAATTATTAGATTAAAACGCGAGTTTTCTCTATTTAGATATGTTTTATACATCAGTTTTTGTTTGTAATTTATTACGTATATATTTCTTAAACTTTCTTCTATACGTTTTCTTAGGGGCATATTCTTCTTATCTGTTGAAATATTATATTTATTTTTTATGATTTTCCATCTAATTTACCAACAAATGATTGAAACGACGACAAATACAAATACAGGGTGTCCCATATAAAACGCAACCCATCAATCACTCATCCATGAAATTTCAAAAGTCAAGCTTACTCCCTTACGCGTTACTAAAATGGACTCGTCCAACATCTGAACATCGCAGCGATGCAGTAGAACACTACCGATAGTAACAACAATGCAATCATAACGTTCAGTGTATTGCTAGAGACAATATGGTGTTTTCGCTAGATGAACGTGTTTTCAGTGTCGAGTCGTACTTCAGTACGAAATCAGCGGTTGCAGTGCAAGATTTGTTTCGCCATAAGTACCCAGATAAACCAGCTCCTAACAAAACATCAGTATTAAAGTTAGTCGCAAAATTTAGAGAGACCGGTTCTGTTAATAACAAGGAACACAAAAGATCTGCGTCAGTGTTGAATACAGATACAGTCACTGAAATCAAAGACCGATTACTCGCTTCGCCAAATAAATCGATCAGACGTTTATCTGCTGAAATTAATTTGTCTAAATCAACCGTTCATCGGGCGACCAAACGATTACAATTACGACCTTATCGCATTCAAAGGGTTCGTCGACTTCTTGAGCCCAACAAAGTAAAACGGCTACAATATTGTCAACGATTCCATCGATTTTTGCGTGAGGGAATTAATGTTATGGATTCGTTATTTTTCACAGATGAAGCACGGTTTCATTTGGATGGCTACGTAAACAGCCAAAACAGTAGAATTAGGAGCGCTGAAAATCCCCACGTTTATCACGAAAAAGAATTACACCCGCAGGGCGTGTGGTGCGCGATATCGCGGAAGAAAATAATCGGTCCTATTTTTTTCGAGTACACCATTAATGCAGAACGATATCAGGATATTTTATTTCGGTTCATCGCACTCGTGGAAGAGGAAGACAGACACTGCCGGCTGCAACATGACGGTACGACATCGCACTACGCAGGTTCAGCTTCTGATTTCGTCGAGGAATTCTTTGGTAATCGTGTTATCGGTCGAGGCTTGTGGCCGGCCACCAAGATCTCCAGATCTGACTGCGGCGGATATTTTTCTACGGGGTTACCACAAAGGAAAAGCCTACAGCAACAAACCACGAACACTTGAACGATTGAAAGTCAATATTGAACAAGATGTATTAAATATCCAGCCACAAACTTTGAAAAAAGTTGCAAGAAACGCTGTAAAAAGAATTGCAGCTTGTATTCAAGAAGGTGGCGGCCACTTCCAACATTTACTCTAACTTTAAGGTAATGGATGGTAATAATAAAAATTACATTTTCATTTACACATGCCTTTTTAATATTTCTATACCTACCAATATAAGGTTGGGTTGCGTTTTATATGGGACACTCTGTATATATGTATATATATATTTACGTGCATTGTTATAATCACATAATCCAAATCCAAATATAATACAAATTATATTTATTTTATCAGAAGAATAATTTAATTATGATTCAGGAAATTAAATAGAAGTATTTTTATTATTTAATTTTTTTATTTACATGCCACAATTAATGTCTAAATATCCAATTTTGAGTGTTGATGCAGACGTCAACTTCTTCATGTTCAGTTCAAATTTCCTTAGAGTTATTGCCCTGATCTTCTTAATCATAGTGTCTTAAATATTATCTTTCAAAGGAATCATTCAAAGTGTGCTAGTTGTTTCAGAAACAGTACATTTCAGATGATCTCATAAATAAATCGGTTGGTAAGAGTTCCGAAGGACCATGAAGAGCTATCTGTGAAATGTTACATGGTCATTGAAAATTTCACGTAAAATTCTATAGTCGTATCAGCGTTCTGGAATGTACTACCATCTTGTAACCAAAGTTTCACTCTTCAGTATCAAGCAAGACTATTTGTAATAATTTCTGAATAAAGTTCTTCATCCTTACCCCCTAGGGGAAGACACCCGCCTTTTGACGATTCCGATCGCCACACCACTTCCTGTTTACCATCAGTGTATTTACACGAGCTGTTTCCGTCGTCTTTGTTTGGCCTTTTCCAACCACAACCACCTACCACAATTTACAACCCCCAACTATCTAATTAACGGATTCGCGTAAGCGTTATCCCTGCGAATTCATCTAACACTGAATGTTTCACATAAAATCTCTTACTATATCTAACTTCAATCAGACTGTACACTCATATCATTATTTGAAATAATTTAATACTTTATTTGAGATAATTTGTAATCTTACTGTGTTAACGTAACAATATCTTTATTCTTTCCGTTGTTTTGAACAGAATAATGTTACTAGTTTATGTAAATCAGAATGTTCATGTGTATATTTGTGCGTACCGCTGATTATTCAAAACTTTTTAACTGCTGCGCTGGTCTTTATTAAACATTGAAAATGGTTAGGAGTTAAGGGAGTTTACAGTAAGGCTTAAACAGAGAAGGTAATAAATTTTACGTTTTGCGTGTAGTATTGTTTGAAGTTTCCAATTTAATCAAGTTCTGTTAGACACCAAAAGTACGAATACAATCCACATATAAAGAAAAAGGTTTTGATCGCAACATTTTGTCCTAAATTTCCATTTGATCAGAGTTCTTTGGTTTACATAAAAGCCAAAAGACATATTCAAAAATTTAATAAGCGTCTATTGAAAACATACCCTATCTTTCTCTGCTCTGGTCCGCTTTCGGAAATAAAGTCAATACCTACATCCTCCCTCGTGTGTGGAGAGTGTGGAGAACTCTTGTTCTCCACACATCCATTTCATCCTAACAGCGAATTTCTCGCTAACCGGGGCTACATGCCAAAACTCCTATCTTGGCGTAGTAAGCCCTCCAAGCGCTTGAAGATCCGAGCCTCTAGCCACCCGGTTGCTATTCTATCTATAAATCTATAACAGCATCAGACTCTTATCAGCCGTTCTCCGCAGGACTAAGAATCTAAGGAAACCAGTGACCGAATTGGAAAGCCAACCTGGTGGGTCAAGTCATGATATCTATGCGTTTTTGTCTTGTCAAGTACAGTCTCAGTAAAACATCAGCCAGGCCAGTTATCTTGTAAAAAAAACTTACTTATAAGTGTAGGATTGGCGTGCGTTTTGGATAGCGTGACTTTATTATATACATACATATGTTGTACAGAGTTATTCACGAACAATGTAACAAATTCATTAGGACATGCACTGGTGAAAATAAAGAAAAACGTGTAGAAAGGTTTGAAAACGTTTTATTAATGAGTGTCGGCTGGCAAAAGTTTTCGCTCTGATATCTGCGCCTTCGGTAAAATTAAGCCAGACTGTAATTTTTTGGATCCAAATTCAATGATAAATTTAGTGGATTTATAAGGAATCTGACCTGTATAACCTTTAATAAAAAAAAAACGAAATAAAACAACACATCAATAAAAGAATTTATTAAACATGTTTAAAGCTAATTAAAAATTCATTTTATCTAAATTTATTTGAAATAATTTGTAATCTTACGATGTTAACGTAACAATATCTTTAATTTTTTCCGTTGTTTTGAACAGAGTAATGTTACTAGTCAGAATGTTCGTGTGTATATTTGTGCGTACCGCTGTTTATTCAAAACTTTTGTAACTACTGCGTTGGTCTTTATTGAACATTGAAAATGGTTTTAGGCATAAAGGGAGTTTACAGTAAGGCTTAAACGTAATAAATTTTACATTTTGCGTGTAGTATTGTTTGAAGTTTCCGATTTACACAAGTTCCGTTACCGATATCGAAAATGAAATTTGGAATAGAGTATTTAATATTTCATTTATAAAAATCGGTCAACTATTCTAAAGATCTCGTTATTTAGTAGAAAACTTTATTTAACATAATTTTCTTACGAAGGCGTGTAACGTAATTTTTCGTAGTGAACGCTATGTATATGTCCAATATAAAATTAAAAATATATCTGTTAATTGCTTAAATACGTTTAATTTTTAAATTCATACAGAAAGAAAAGAAAAAGGAGTTTGTTTATTATAATTTACAAGAAAGATTAATATTCTCTGTTATTTTTTCTCTTGAAACATTTACCATTGGTACGCCTCCTTTTTCGAAAAAAAAAAAATAATTTTTGGTATCTACTCGCACAGGATGTATTTAAAAAAAGGAAAAAAATATACTTTCCATAAATGATTAAATCCTCACTCGTCTTGTTTAAACATTTTGTAATGATACAGAGTGTCCCATATAAAACGCAACCCAACCTTATATTGGTAGGTATTGAAATAATAAAAAGGCATGTGTAAAAATGTAAATGTAATTTTTATTATTACCATCCATTACCTTAAATTTAGAGTAAATGTTGGAAGTGGCCGCCATCTTCTTCAATACAAGCTTCAATTCTTTTTACAGCGTTTCTTGCAACTTTTTTCAAAGTTTGTGGCTGGATATTTATACAGCTTGTTCAACATTGACTTTAAATTGTTCAAGTGTTCGTGGTTTGTTGCTGTAGTCTTTTTCTTTGAGGTAACCCCGTAGAAAAAAATCCGCCGCAGTCAAATCTGGAGATTTTAGTGGCCACAAGCCTCGACCGATAACACGATTACCAAAGAATTACTCGACGAAATCAGAAGTGGAACCTGCGTAGTGCGATGTCGCACCGTCATGTTGTAGCCAGCAGTGTCCGTCTTCCTCTTCCAAGAGTGCGATGAACTGAAATAAAATATCCTGATATCGTTCTGCATTAATGGTGTACTCGAAAAAAAAAGGACCGATTATTTTCTTCCGCGATATCGCGCACCACACGCCCAACTTCTGCGGGTGTAATTGTTTTTCGTGATAAACGTGGGGATTTTCAGCGCTCCAAATTCTACTGTTTTGGCTGTTTACTAGCCGTCCAAATGAAACCGTGCTTCATCTGTGAAAAATAACGAATCCATAACAATAATTCCCTCACACAGAAATCGACGGAACCGTTGGCAATATTCTAGCCGCTTTTCTTTGTCGGGCTCAAGAAGTCGATGAACCGTTTGAATGCGATAAGGTCGTAATTGTAATCGTTTGGTCGCCCGATGAACGGTTGATTTAGACAAATTAATTTCAGCAGACAAACGTCTGATCGATTTATTTGGCGAGGTGAGTAATCGGTCTTTGATTTCAGTGACTGTATCTGTATTCAACACTGACGCAGATCTTTTGTGTTCCTTGTTATTAACAGAACCGGTCTCTCTAAATTTTGCGACTAACCTTAATGCTGATGTTTTGTTAGGAGCTGGTTTCTCTGGGTACTTATGGCGAAACAAATCTTGCACTGCAACCACTGATTTCGTACTGAAGTACGACTCAATGAAAACACGTTCATCTAGCGAATACACCATCCTGTCACTAGCAATACACTGAACGTTATGATTGCACAGTTGTTACTATCGGTAGTGATCTACTGCGTCGCCGCGATGTTCAGATGTTGGACGAGTCCATTTCAGTAACGAGTAAGGGAGTAAGCTTGACTTTTGAAATTTCATGGATGAGTGATTGATGGGTAGCGTTTTATATGGGACACCCTGTATATACACCCTCATAATAGATCAACGACAATTTTTAACGGGTGAAAATAAATTTTGAAACAAATTTTCCTGTTATTTTTTATGTTTATTTTGAATGTGGAATGGGTTTTCGATCCTATTTTTGTTAAAAACAGATCTAAAACCTATTCTTTATGGTTTCTTTAGTTGTAGATAAATTAAGCGAAAAATCCAAAGTGTGAAAATTAAAGCAAATAGAATTTAAAACAATTCAAAAAATAATTGTGAATTTTCAAGCAACTGTTCATTCCTCTGGCCCTCTAGCTTACTGGGATAACATTTTGTAATTGATTCCAAGAATTTTTTTTGCGGGTTTACTAACCATAAATATTATCTAGAACATGGACGACATATAGGTAGTTCAACTTGAATATAAATATTTATATATAACTAGATGGGAAGGGCGAGCGAAATGAGCTCTTCCATATAGGTGAGGCCCCCTGGACCCCACTGTGTTCATTATCCTCATGCGTCTAAGAAAAATACTGATAAATAAAACATTATTAATATTTTGTAATTTGTTCAGAGTAACAGTTTGGTCATCACAGGACCCGAAAGTTCGAGTGATCTGAAGTATGCGGGTTTCAGAACAGTCGGCCCCCATCTTAAAAATAATATTTATAGCTGAATACTAGTTCTTCGCATGGGTAAAAAGTATTTTTCACAGTTATTACTCTACCAATAACGTGACGGGATGACCGTGAAACTTCGTTTCTCATTTTTTATTCTATTTTTTTTCAATTTTTTATTTAGTAAGCTGAGGAAGATGCAGTCAGTCGCATGACCACAGTAACAATGGTCATTGTGTTGGTTGAGCTCTCGCGGCGTACACCGTCATCCTTTTAAATCTACTTTTCTGGATAACCGAAAGAGATATCAAAAGATACCTTTTTTCTAGAAAATTTGATTTCAAATGGTTTCCGTTGTCGATTTGATCAACAGTTTGGCTATAATAAAGTTGAATATCGGTCAGAATTATAATTCGGTTGTTGTAATTCGTAAGGAAATATTTCGGGAAAATAAATTACGACAGAAGAGATGATTGAAAAATTCCTGAAAGATGTTAGTTTATCATGTCTAAAGGCGGAAAATATGAAAGAAAAATCCTTTAAGTTTATAGTAGTTAAAAATCTACTCCGCTAAACAACCTCATTAGGTTGTTTACGTAGAGTTCATTGACACTACGTAATGAATAACTGTTTAAAATACCTAAACGTTCTGTTAAGTTGGTGTTAAGATGTGATGGACATGACAAGTACTGAGGAAAAATTTACACGAGAATGTATATATATGCCCTCTCCCTTTTCGTAACCAGTAAAGACAAGATCTATAGGGGTTTGCTGTACCCCTTACTCGTAACGAGATTTATGGACGACTCTCGTTATTCTAATTTTGAATATAGGCATTTTATTTGTTTTTTATTTTAAAATAAAATGTAAGTGTAGTGTATTCCTAAATTTATACCTGTACGACTTTAATTATACTATTGCTTTGACATCATGTCTGATACCGATTGAGCTGATAATAGTGCTTGATTAATTGATATGGGAAAAGCCCCTTTGTCGTGCAGAAAAACACATAATTTTAAATACTTACAAAAGCGAATTACAAAGTAATCCAACGACAATGATTTCGGATATCGTTAATAAACTGCTAACATAAGTGGAAGTTGTGCTGGTTCAGTGTACAATGTAATTCACGAGTATGAATCTACTAATGAGTTACGGTTTTCTAAAAAAAAAACCCGCAGCTCGATGAAGAAAAACTAGACCACTTCGATAAAAACGCGATTTGTAAAAAAGTACATGAATTTTATTTCCTGAAAAGTGGTTAAGTGATGTGTTACCTCATTTAGAAGATAATTCGGTTATTGTATTAGACTTCGCCTCTTGCCACTCATGTAAAAAGAAAAAAACGGAGAAGATTAAAGTCAGATTGGGAGATAAGTATTAGAGCAGGTAGAGAAATTTAAATATTTGGACAGCTTCATAACAAAGATTCAATTTGTACCACAGAGGTTAAAACGAGGATAGCTAGGAGTAAGAAAGCATTTAATAGGAGGAAAACACTGTTAGTAGGAAAATTGAGCTGGGATTTATGATGATTGGAAAGATGTTATATTTGGAGTGTCATGCTGTATTGATCTTAAACGTGGATACTAAGGAAGATGGACAGAGAGCGAATTGTGGCATTTGAGATGCAAGTATGGCGTGGTTAATGTCAGTTGGCAAGATCGTGTAACGAATAAGGTATTAGAAAGAATAAAAAAAGCAAGAGAATATTAAATGTAATTGATCAGGCAAAGGAACTGGCTGGGACACTGTATGACAAGAAAATGTTTAAATGGTGGATGCAATGAAGGGTATGATAAATGAACAGAAGAAAGAAGAAGCAGAAAAGAAGGATGAAAATGTTTCAAATGCTGGATGGGATTATGAAAAACAAAAGAACAAAGAGATTGGTGCAAAATAGAAACAATGAAGAATGGCCATAAGGCAAGCCCAGTGGCAGAAAACAATGAATGAATGTATTATCATCATAACCATCACCACCACCATTATTATCAAGAAAAAGCTTTTGTTTGAATTTACTCGCTTAGGTGAACGTTAGATCAAGTTATTTTCATGTGTGTCGTTATTTTCTCTTCTTTCAGTATTATTTCATTTTTTCTTAGGTGGCGTTCTTTCTTCCAACATCTTGGATCCCCATTTGAGTTAGATTTTTTCTTGAAATCGTAGGTCTTTATTTTTCGTTCTCGTTTTGATCTTTTGTCTGTCGGTGATGTTGTTTTCTTAGATGTTTTTGTTATTTAATTTCTTCTTGAGTGTTTTCGTATCAGTTTTTTGGGTTTTTCTGAACTTGAAGTCGAAAATCCGTTTAGTCTGTCTGTTTTGGTTCATCCTTTTGATGTGATAATAAAAGCTGATTCTTCTTTTCCTCATCGTTTCAAAGGGATTTTCGATTTTGTTGTATACTTCTTTGTTTGGTATAAGTTTTATTTCGCCGTTTTGGATTTTTGGTCCAAAGAATTTTAAAACTATTTTTCTTTTTCTTTTCTGGATTTTCAATTTGTCCTTTGATGCGTACTAAACGATCTGGTTTTATTACTATTCTTATTCTGGAGTTCCTGGAAAGTAACTTTTCGGACAGCAGAAATACTTTCCATCTTCCATGGATTTCTTTTCGAACCTGTTCCAGCTTATTCATTCTCCTAAATACTTGAAGCGGTCTACTTTTTCAATGTTGCGGTTGTTTATTTCAAGATATTGTGGTGGATCTTTTATGATGGTCTTTATTTTAATTTCAATCCGATCTTGGCTGCTTGAGTTTGCAATTCCTGGGTTTGCAGTTCGGTTTCTTCCCATGCTTTGGCCAACAGAGCGATATCTTCCGTGAAGGGTTGGTAATTTTTTTCTTTTTGCCTAATTATATCGCCACATAAACTTCAAGCTTGTGCGTGAGATAATGAAAATGGATTTTTGTAGCTTATGAAAAATGCCATGCCTGACCGGGATTCGAACTAGGGATCTCCGAATGAAAGACCGAAACGCTACTGTCCGCCACGGATTACATTTTAAAACTTTTGTTCCTATTTTGATTCCGCTATTTTCATTCAAGTGATAATTTATTAATCCTTAATTTAATAAAATAATATTTAATATTTGATCACATAAATCATTATTCCATGAGAAATAAAGATTTTTATTTTTATAGAAGTTATTTTTTTTTTTTTAAATTCACATTCCTCAATTCGAAATATTTTTGTTATTCATTTCAGTTTACAAAGAAGGACTTTATTGCGTTCAGTTTCCATTTTCAATAAATTTCCTAACAATCTATAAGATCTATGGATCGATTTATTTAAAATTAAATAATCTTAAAAAACACGATTTTCTTCTATCAAGATTTTTTTTTAATCATTGTTATTGTTAGATAAACCTAAAATTTTACATACTCCTTTATTGTTTACAGATATGTATACTCGATTAATTAACTTTCTGTCGTTATTTTATTAATTTCGTTGCATCGCTGTTATTTCATATAACTATTGTTCTTAATGAAAAAATCCACGAGAGTTACAAACTTATCTTTTTCAATTCGTTATTATATATTGTAATGTTTCAGTTAAAGGTTTTCACAAATTCCCTTGATTCTTGCAGGCAAATGCTGGAGTAGTTGTTTTTTTATACTACATGATATATGACGCCCCCACTATTCCACATGTGATCTGTATACTGCGTAATTGTGCAATAAAACACAATCTATTTCCACATTTTTTACTGGAGGGATTTTAAATTCCCCAAAGTCATCTGCTTCGGTAATAACGGGGACACAGTTATCAACATTATCAGTTCTTAATTCACTTAAAATCTTTAATTGTTCTCGTTAATCGTTAATTGTTCTCTCTTATAATCGTTAATTGTTCTCTTATAATCTTTAATCGTTAATAAACTTCTCTGAGACGTACATGCCATGCCTACTTCACGATGAATGAATGAAATAACATTATATGTAGTTCGACAACTACGTTTTCGGCTAGTTCAACCCTCTTTCGCTCCAGGGTCAACTTTTAAAAATGTAGGAGTAATTGTATACATGCAGTAAAACAACTTTATCAATTTTTGCAAGACAATTCCTCTGTATCACAACATGATTATTATTGTTGCTCCTTAGTTTAGATAAACGGTATATTTTGTGATAATTAGAGTGTCAGTAATGTAATAACCATTAAAAAAATGTGAACAGCGTTTTATTTTTATTTTAAGTTTATTTGTTTAATTTAAATTGTTTAGTAATTACATTGTTTGTTTTTTCGTTTTGACATTGTCACATAACACTACCCGTATTGCTCAACTGTTTCATGTATAGATAGTAGCATAATACTCTAAAAATACAGAGTTGATTAATAGTAGAATAATAGACGTAGTCTATTTCCCTTGTTGATCGTTAAAGTACATCACAGTAGTGTAATAGCGGGATAGATGATTTTTAATGTTAGTTTTAATCTCATTAATTGATTTGTTTGAATGAATCGGATGGATCTATATAAAAACCGTAGTAATAGCTGGCTTTCAATCAACTAAATGTTCTCGTCATATCTATTAGCCAGAAAAGAGAGAGAAAATTTTCCGATTGCATTCGTGGAATTGTCAGCCGTATCAGTCTCTCCTATTCATTGTTGGTTTTGTAATGGGATGTATTTGTGTAAATATAATTTGCTCGATCATTAAAGTTTACATTTTTTGAAGATAATAATTTATAATTAAATAGAGAAACAAAATACGGAAATTATTAATTTCTAAAGTAGGATAAAATGATTAACCGTTTTAAAAAAGGAGCATCTGTTCGATCCATATAGTAAATTTTATTGTATTTTCTTTACGCTTCTCTTTGCTCAGTTTTTATTTTTATTTTTGAGAACAGCTTTATATTTTTATTTATGTGTAGCAGTTTTTAATAAAATTGTGTTGTGAACATTAATTAATATATAAATATTGCTGTGTATTTTTGATAATAAAAAAAATAATTAAAATAATTTTTTGTTTTTGTATATGTTTAAACCTTATTATTCGGCAAATTAAACGATCTACATGATTAATTTTTACTTAATATTAAAAATTCCTCAGACATTGTTATTAATTTTATTCATATAAATTCCCTAGAAAATATTTAAAATAAAAAATAATCTTTCCTTTATTGTTGAACTCTTTTTCTAAATATTGTGTTGTTAATAGTACAACGATATATTTTCCCACTTCACTTTCATATATTCAAGTAATATTCGAGCGAAAATAAAACGAAATTAGCAAGAAAAATAGTAAATAATACACACGTAAAATAATACACATATTTCTTTATTAAAATTAGTCGTAGCGCGTAGATTTATGTCTTGTATATCTCCAATTTTTATATTTTTTATAGCTGTAGGTTGCTTTATCGTCTTTCCGTTTTCTTGCCCGAACGTCCTACTTTCCCGATGGTTATAATTTTGACGGGAACCACCGTTAGGTATTACATCAGAGGATGGGATGAAATTACAATTATGTAGCGTGTGAAAATGCCATACCTAACCGGAATTCCAACCCTGGACTTCTCCGAATGAAAGGCCGAGACTGTACTATTCGCGCCACGGAGGCCGGCAATTTTGTAGGCCTGTCCATATTTTAATAAAGTAAAACTAAAATAAAAAAAATGAAGTATGTTAGATTATAAAAGTTGAAAAGGTATGCGATGAGTTGTCTTTATAAAAAAATGATAACGTTCTCAGTTTGTCTACTTTCCTGGCATTTTTATTTGTTATTTATTCTTATATAGTGGAAAAATAATGATACACGACAAATGTTATTAAGATTTCTGTGGTGGTTATTAATGATGAAGTTTTTTTGTAAAGTTATTATTAGATGTTTATAAACCAAATAAGGTTTAAAAAATTAAAAAAAAAACAAAACAAATAAATCGGTACTTTTTTCTGCTCCCGTGCCTCAAAAAACACCTTCTAAGAATTATTTTTTGATTTTTCTACTTTACTATGTTAAATAGAAGAAACTAAAAGAGAAAAATCTATTGTGGACACTACATGACATCCTTGTATGCGTATTAAATTACATATACCCACTTTTTGCTGCGCTTCATTTAAACTTATTTTATTCGAAAGTGAAATAAAATCCCGTAATTCTTTAATAAAGTGGACAGTTACACAATTGCTAAAATTTTAGTTTTTATTAACAGAAAATATTTATACAATTATTAATTCAACAATCTTACCGGAAATATTAGGTTAAAATAAAAGTCCATTTATTACTCTTTAAATAAATTAAGGCATATATATCTAATACTATGTTTTTTAAAGTATTATGATGTAACCATCAACAAAATGAAAACTAAAACAAAACAGGAAGCGGTTACTAAATTTTATAGCGATATGACTGAAACAAATGCATAAATAAAAATAATACGATTCTAAATTATAGTTTCCAGTGAATATCAAATAATCAGATGTTTCATCAAATATGATGTGAACACTACATGACTTCTTTGTATGCTTATTAAATTACATATACACATTTTTAGAAGTATATACTATGTTATTTCACTCATAACTTCTGATAATTTTCATTTTTTTTTTTGTATTATTTAATTTTTATTTATGGTAATTTTTTTTACAATCAGAGGTTAATAATTATTAATATATTTAATATACTTAAAAAAAAAAAAGTTGGAAATGAAGACTGATTCAAACCGATTTGCCTTCTGGAACCAATGAAATTAAGTACAACTTATGATATATCGTTGAAAAGCTCTCAATGAGGGCTTATTAATACAGTTAAGAAAAAGTAAAAAAATCCAATTGTTTTGGATTACGGTCTTTTTTTGGACAGTTTTGGTTCGGTCGATTGCAATAAAAAGGGGAGGTGCACAACTAGATGTTACAGCAATCCTAAATCCAAAATTTCTACATCTACGGCTAATTGTTTTTGAGTTATACGAGATATATCGTACGTACAGACATCACGCTGAAACTAGTCAAAATGGATTCAGGGTTGGTCAAAATGGATATTTCCGTTGGAATTTGCAAACCTAAATTTTTGCGATCACAATACTTTCTTTACTTCGTACGACGAAATAAAAATCCACTGAAGAATGTACAACCAATAAAAGTTACCTGAGATTTCTATTTTGCCATTGGAGGAAGAATTATAACATTTTACTTAATATTGTTATTGATAGCAAAAAAATTTACAAATTTAAAATCGAATTTTTAAACTTTCATTGGCTCTCCCATACGTAATATTGCTCTCAAAGTATTTATTTATTTTTTTTGTTGTGGTGGGGGGAGGTCACTTGCATTACTAATATGCCCTGGAAAACATGAAAAAATTTAACCTAACGGTTAAAAAGTATACAATAATCAGACGTTTTTCGATTTCTTGCGATCTTTGGGTCAGATATTTTTTTATAAATGCTAAGATAAGTATGCATGCATGTACTAAGATTAATATAAAGTGGGGTTATGTTTATAATGTTTCCCGAAAATAAACCCCAAAATTTTACCGACAAATTTCCCCATGTATACTAGAGTCTCTGTGCAAAATTTCAATGTTTCAAAATCCGTAGCGTGAACTGGATGAGCACTTTTTTGTCCTTTTTTTTGTTGAGGTTCCAGGGTTATGAAACGTTGAAAAATGCAAAGAAATCCATACCCCATTTTTTTGGCTGATTACCATACTTTCCTTCTTTCAGCATAGCACCAGAGTTTTGATGACAGGAAAGGAAGAAATTTTCACGATTTGAGATTTCCATTCGTATATTTGCTTTGATATTATGGCTACCCCTTTGATTGTAAAAAATATAAAATGTCACTAAAAGGGTATAATTTTCCAAAGAAATATTGAAATAAATACATTATTCTACTGTTTGAGTAGAATTTGAGATACCATAATGAACCTACCGTATCTCATCACCCCCGTTTTTAGTTATAACCAAAATTAAATGATATTAATAATCCTTATTCAGAAGTAATACAAAATTTTATATATATTAGTTATTTCAGATTTCAAGTTAAACTAAAAATATCAAGCGAAACGACAACTGACAAAAAAAATAATAATAAGCTTATTAAGGCCCATCCCCGAATTTTTTTTTTCTTCAGTCATTTGACTAGTTTGATGCAGCTCTCCAAGATTCCCTATCTAGTGCTAGTCGTTTCATTTCGGTATATCCCCTACATCCTTATCCCTAATAATTTGTTTTTTCCCCTTTTTTAACTTAATTAAGAAAACCTAACAGTCAACCCAAGGAGTCCTAAAAAAAAAAAAAAAAAAAAAAAATCTCAAAAGAGCCAACCGGTAGGCATGACCTGCCATGCCGGTATATAGCCGGTAGGTGGGTAGGGCCTATTAGAGTAACGGACACCCGACCCAGGGGATTAGAGAAGTTAAAAAAATATAAAAAAAATAATTTGTTTTACATATTCCAAACGTGGCTTGCCTACACAATTTTTTCCTTCTACCTGTCCCTCCAATATTTAAGCGAATATTCCAGGATGCCTTAATATGTGGCCTATAAGTCTGTCTCTTCTTTTAGCTATATCTTTCCATATATTTCTTTCTTCATCTATTTGCCGCAACACCTCTTCAACACCCGTTAATTTTTGAAAATTAACTGGCAAAAATAATCTTGTTTCATTAAAGGAATATCTTTTAATATATTTTAAATAAATTACTGGGAAAATTAAAAAAAATAATTAATTCGAAAAATTTGTTAAAAATAATAACAGAATCAAGAATAATAACATGTTAAGAATAATAACAGAATAAGCTCTTCTTTCATAAACTATCCTTTAAATAAAATTTTGAGATACGGTATTCTGGTTCGTATCTCTGGAGGTATCAATCAATAAAAACGCCAACACAGATGCATACACACATGCGTAAGTACGAACGTTCAACATACATATTGTGTTTCTCGATGAGAGGAAATCCTGAAACGTGAAGCTATACGAAATACCTGACATGTAAACTTTGATCTGATTAGCATAATTACTCGTATATAGTATACCTGTACATCCGTTAGAGTAAAATTTATAATAAAATAATAATAATAGTGACATTAATAATCTTAAACACTAAAATGAGAAAATAGCTGTGTTTAGTTAAAATATCAATTTTCAGAAATCTGCGCCAAATTAAAGGGTTTTGAATATATAACATCAGCTTATAAGGTCGATTGATAAAGAATAATGTTAAAACTATTATTTTCCAATTTTTTTTTATAGTTCAAATAAACTTTTTAAAATCTTTTAAAAAGTTTATTTTATTTTTTTAAATCATTAAAGAATTAATCGTTTTAGTCGCATTACAATAATTTTAATTAAATTTAATTTCTGTGTTTTACAATTGATTATTCGACTTTGATTAAATATTTAATAAAAATCTATAATAAACATGTTTAAATATTTTTTTTTACACGTTTATTTATAGTCGCATCAACAAATAGTCATTAGTGACTGATCAGTGTAATGTAATTATACCGGCAAATTTGTAGTCGAAAAAACTCAGATCGACTACTCCTGAGATGTGTGGTTAATTGAAACCCAATCAAGAACACCGGTATCCACGATCTAGTATTCAAATCCGAATAAAAGTAACTACCACTATTAGAATTTAAATAATCTGAGAACTTCGATATCGAAATCAGTTGATTTACGACGACGAGTTTACCACTAAACCAACCCGGTGGGTTAAATCGTTTTTTATTTAAGTGGTAAATTTTAATTTAAATAATATTTATTGATGTATCTAATAAATTCCATTGAAACGTTAGATATAAAATGAAAATTTTTATAAATCTTAGTTAAGAACGAATCTTGATTTTAATTCCTTAACAGTCTATTTTTTTTTTGTCTTCAGTCATTTGACTGGTTTGATGCAGCTCTCCAAGATTCCCTATCTAGTGCTAGTCGTTTCATTTCAGTATACCCTCTACATCCTACATCCCTAACAATTTATTTTACATATTCCAAACGTGGCCTGCCTACACAATTTTTCCCTTCTACCTGTCCTTCCAATATTAAAGCGACTATTCCAGGATGCCTTAGTATGTGGCCTATAAGTCTGTCTCTTCTTTTAACTATATTTTTCCAAATGCTTCTTTCTTCATCTATTTGCCGCAATACCTCTGCATTTGTCACTTTATCCACCCATCTGGTTTTTAACATTCTCCTATAGCACCGCATTTCAAAAGCTTCTAATCTTTTCTTCTCAGATACTCCGATCGTCCAAGTTTCACTTCCATATAAAGCGACGCTCCAAACATACACTTTCAAAAATCTTTTCCTGACATTTAAATTAATTTTTGATGTAAACAAATTATATTTCTTACTGAAGGCTCGTTTAGCTTGTGCTATTCGGCATTTTATATCGCTCCTGCTTCGTCCATTTTTACTAATTCTACTTCCCAAATAACAAAATTCTTCTACTTCCATAATCTTTTCTCCTCCTATTTTCACATTCAGTGGTCCATCTTTGTTATTTCTACTACATTTCATTACTTTTGTTTTATTCTTGTTTATTTTCATACGATAGTTCTTGCGTAGGACTTCATCTATGCCGTTCATTGTTTCTTCTAAATCCTTTTTACTCTCGGCTAGAATTACTATATCATCAGCAAATCGTAGCATCTTTATCTTTTCACCTTGTACTGTTACTCCGAATCTAAATTGTTCTTTAACATCATTAACTGCTAGTTCCATGTAAAGATTAAAAAGTAACGGAGATAGGGAACATCCTTGTCGGACTCCCTTTCTTATTACGGCTTCTTTCTTATGTTCTTCAATTGTTACTGTTGCTGTTTGGTTCCTGTACATGTTAGCAATTGTTCTTCTATCTCTGTATTTGAACCCTAATTTTTTTTAAAATGCTGAACATTTTATTCCAGTCTACGTTATCTAATGCCTTTTCTAGGGCTATAAACGCCAAGTATGTCGGTTTGTTTTTCTTTAATCTTCCTTCTACTATTAATCTGAGGCCTAAAATTGCTTCTCTTGTCCCTATACTTTTCCTGAAACCAAATTGGTCTTCTCCTAACACGTCCTCCACTCTCCTCTCAACTCTTCTGTATAGAATTCTAGTTAAGATTTTTGATGCATGACTAGTTAAACTAATTGTTCTGTATTCTTCACATTTTTCTGCCCCAGCTTTCTTTGGTATCATTACTATAACACCTTTTTTGAAGTCTGACGGAAATTCCCCTTTTTCATAAATATTACACACCAGTTTGTATAATCTATCAATCGCTTCCTCATCTGCACTGCGCAGTAATTCTACAGGTATTCCGTCTATTCCAGGAGCCTTTCTGCCATTTAAAACTTTTAATGCTCTCTAAAATTCTGATCTCAGTATTGTTTCTCCCATTTCATCCTACTCAACTTCCTCTTCTTCCTCTATAACACCATTTTCTAATTCATTTCCTCCGTATAACTCTTCAATATATTCCACCCATCTATCGACTTTACCTTTCGTATTATATATTGGTGTACCATCTTTGTTTAACGCATTATTAGACTTTAATTTACGTATCCCAAAATTTTCCTTAACTTTCTTGTATGCACCGTCTATTTTACCAATGTTCATTTCTCTTTCCACTTCTGAACACTTTTCTTTAATCCACTCTTCTTTCGCCAGTTTGCACTTCCTGTTTATAGCATTTCTTAATTGCTGATAGTTCCTTTTACTTTCTTCATCACTAGCATTCTTATATTTTCTACGTTCATCCATCGGCTGCAATATATCATCTGAAACCCAAGGTTTTCTACCAGTTCTCTTTATTCCGCCTAAGTTTGGTTCTGCTGATTTAAGAATTTCCTTTTTAACATTCTCCCATTCTTCTTCTACAATAATTCTTCTTCTACTAACAGTCTATACAAATAATAAAACATAATAAAATAAAAATTAATTGGGAAACTAAATAAAGGAAAATCTTAAAATTTCAAATGTAGGTAGGTAAGAGGACGGGTTTTCTTAAATTAATTTAATCTGATCAATTAGAGCAATTAAATTTAGAAATGAGATTTCTTAGATCAATTAATTTGATCTTGGATCAATTTTAAAATTAAACATTACATAAATGTTAGACAAGCTTTGCGCCTAATTTAGAAAATTTTATGTCTACTTATATAAAGGTAACAATTGTTAAAAACCATATTTGAAATTCTCATTACAGTTTTAACAAAAAAGAAAAAAGTAATTTATGTCAATGATAATTTTTGCATGAATTTTTTTTAAACTTTTTTCTTTATTAAATTCCAAACCATCAAATTATTCCTTCTTACTATTTCTCTCTCTCTCCCCTTCCTCTTTACTATTCATTCTTGCTATCCTTTTTTCTTTTGTGACTTTCTTTATTGAAATATATATATATATCCACATCCAAACAACTCTGATACTATTGCAATTTAAAATGTACCTTCATTCACTTTGTGTTATCTAAGAACATACTATATCTACACTAATAAAACTCATATTCCTATTTCCTTTAAATCAAAAAATTTATGAAAAATATTCGATTTATATCTTACATAAGCCTGAAAATATATGTTTTTGAATGTATTCCTCTTGACTTTTACATATAGTAATACAATATAACTTTCTTATAAGCTGACGTAGAAGAATTGAAAAGAAAAATCTGTATATATATATATATATATATATATATATATATATATATACGGTATATCCGAGATATATATATATATATATACCGGATAGGCCAATTATCCCTTCCATTTTAAAGCTTATTGAAAAAATAATAGAAATTGAATTTAAGACTAAGATTTTATTGAAGCTGTATGATTACTTATATTGTTTCTTAAATCGTTTTCTCTCTAACCAATATATTTCTGCAGATGATCTGATATATATATATATATATATATATATATATATATATATATATATATATATATATAAGCATCACTGTTTCCACATTCATGGATTCAAATCAATACCTTGAAAAATATCTTTCGTTTCATGTCATGTTAAATTGATTGTAGATTTCAATTTAACTGAATCTTCAATTTGATTGTAGATTTTTTTGATTGGTTTTGTAACATGGATTTTTTTATGTTTGATTACTTCGCAAAAGTAAACTTCTACGGGTATAAAATCTGGTAATCTAGGTAGTATTTCTATTGAATTGAAGTAAATTTATTTTCAACCTTATGGGAAAATTAGTAAATTATAATAGTTATTGAAAGTGGTCTCTATTATGCGATTCACATACTTAAATACGACGTTGTATGCTGTTAAAGACGTGCAACTTTTATTGAAGAATTGCAGCGACATATCGTTCAGTTTCGCTCTGCAATTCGGGAATGTTGTGAGGATGAATTTTGTAAGCAGCAACCTTAAGGTATTCCGACAAGAAAAGGACAGGAGAGGATAAATCAGAAAACCGAGGGGGCCACTACGCCTTTGAAATCACTTGTCCATGAAAACACTAATCCAAGAAAGTGTGCATAGTCCAGCTGAAACCACATGTACTCTAGCTGGTCTGCAGATATAGTGCTTACAAATTGTTGCACCATCGTTATGTAACGCTCACTGTTCACTGTGTCGTGAAAGAATGTCATGAAGTTTCACTTATGTAATATTACACACCAAACACTCACTTTTTATCCGTGCAGAGGAGACTTGTGCAGCTGTAGTGGATTTTCCGTGTACAATATGCGAGAATTCTATGCATTCACGTATCCATCAAAGAAGAATGATGCCTTGTCGTGGCCAGATAAAAATTGGGTCAACCAGTAACCTCACCAAAGCTGCGGTTGACCTAAAGCTCGACCTGCCGGATCAGATGATGTGTTCATAGCCCCGTGGAGGATAGGTCCCAGCCGACTTGCCATTCTCAGAACAGCTGCCTGTGCATATCACTCCTGTCAGCTCCTTCAATAACCCATCGGGTTGGTGTAGTGGTGAACGCGTCTTCAGCTGATTTGTAAGTCAAGAGTTCCAGCGTTCAAGTCCTAGTAAAGTCAGTTATTTTTACGCTGATTTGAATACTAGATGGTGGATACCGGTGTTCTTTGGTGGTTGAGTTTCAGTTAACCACACATCTCAGGAATGGTTGAACTGAGACTGTGCAGGACTACACTTCATTTACACTCATACGTATCATCCTTATTCATCCTCTGAAGTATTATCTGAATGGTAATTCCCGGAGGCTAAACAGGAAAAAAGTAAGCTCCTGCAATAATCCCAATCGTCATCCCGGCTAGTTGTTTAAATGGAGGGATGCCCGCAATGACTAACAATGCCTCAGTCGAAACTGAAGAGTGTGCCGAAACGATACGGATGGCAATCCGCCTTTGCGCACCCTCAAGTGTGCAGGTTACAACTCGTGACCAATACGTTGTACGGATTTATCTTTAAATACTTGCGTAATGCCGTAGGGGATTACCAACGGAGAGACCAGGCTGGCTAGATAGACACACACTTCTTGGGACTAACAGAATATACAGCTTTAAGTCGATCAACTTTTCTGATGTTAACGCTTTCGGTCGACCACTTTTGGTTGCATCTGCCACATTCCCTATCTCTTGGAACTTGTCGTATAGCCGCTTGTTGGAGATCTTGATTGGTGCAACGACACCGTACTTTTCTGTGAAGGCATTCTGGGTTTGGGCATAACTGACACATCTAATGTATTGGGAGACGATGAATATTCTCTGCTGCAATTTTGTAACCCATTTTTCCTCAGTTAAACCTGCAGCACAGTATGAAAACAATTTTCCATAAAGTTGTGTCACTTTTTGAACGTATAAATTAAATTAGTTATTAATGAAAGGTCAAGTAAGACTTTTCCGAACGAAAATTATTTTTATTTTTACTGTTCATTCAATTATTAATTAATTTCTAACAATGTTATTCTCTCGAACGTTTTAGAATATATATATATATATTTTTTTTTTTTTTTTCAGTGCGGGTAAACGGAGTAGTCCACCGTACTCGACCGGGTTCGGTACCTTCATCGTCATATAACTTGTAAGTATCATGTAAAATAGAAGCATCTTAACATAAGGTATAAAAGATATTACAGTAATAATTACGTCATAGATATTAGTACAGATTTCCCTAATCATTTATTTTGTTGAATTGTTCGTATAATCAACTAATGCAAGTGCGTAGTGATTTTTTATGAAGCTGCGTGATGTCAGATTAAAAATGCTACATTTAGAATTTTCACAATCTTACCGCGAGTTATATTCTTACTGGAATTTAGGTGATGCTCTTAATTATGTAATAAACTTATTAATATATTCTTTTAAAATACTTTCCAATATTTAAAAAAATGTTAATTATTTTCGTTTTTCTATTAAAGTAAAACATGGGATAATTTGCATGAAGGAATTTGAATGTATGAAATTTGCACGTATTAAAACGTTATAGTTTTACATATTTATTTTTTGTTAGTGGCTGATAGAAAGTGACGGCACTGTATTGTTGGTTTTAAGTACCGTAATCTTTCAGAAATGCCATTAATCTTATCATTTACTGATTTCAACAGCAAAATGCATTTCATAAATTTGCTTGATCTCTCAAAATCAATAATCTACTGATCATCGTTTTTATTATTTACCTCTGGAATATCGAGATTTCATTTAATTTTTGTTCCAAAACAGAAGGCCGCAATTTTAAAATGCAAATGAAAAATTAAGCTATAATTATTTTTTTAAAGTTTATAATTGCTTTTAATATTTATTGTAAGACAATTAATATCAAAATATCATGTTGAGAAATAATGTTGAGTTTTAAAAATAAAAACACCGATTCTGACAAACATTCGTTATAGGATAATATACTTATTAAATATTTTAAAATAGCCTGTAATAATCCACTAAATTTATTGTAATACCATTGTGGTTTGGAAAATTCTCGGCCTGACACAAAGATGACAAAATATGACCAAATAATTGTAATATTTGTCAAGTATGATTCTTAAGATGGCGTGCTAGGAAGTTTCAAATGCGTGAGGTTTAGGTCCTTTTATGGCAATGGAGTAAAGCAAAAAAATTTTGATTTTTTTTTTTTTTGTAAAAAACGGATAAAATTGAAGTTTGAACGGTTGTTAAATACAGTGTTTTAAAAGGTTTAACCTTGATGGACATACAAAAGATGTTTTATTCTGCTTTATAGGATTCTTCTTATTTTTTGATGGTATGAAATTGGGTTGCTTGCTAAATTTAAACGTGGCCGTACATTCATTCAAGATGAATGTAAAACGTATTGCTATAAAACTTCATGAATGCTTGGGACGTTAAGAAACCTTTGCTACTAACGAAATCGTTACAAAAATTCAACAATGTCATATGAGAAATTACTAATTAGTAATGTAAAAAAAAACAGTAATAATTTAGTTAGTAATAATTATTTTGTAGTAATTATCTAGTTATTTTATTTTATAAATAAAATAACTAAATAAAAAATAAATTAAATTAAAAAAAAAAAAGAAAAGTTAAATGATCGCCGGAATGAACGTACGTAATCTTGTTGACATCATAAATATCTTGATAGACCGTGTCCAACTACATCTCACGCGGTGTTTCAGGTATGAAAACCTCACCGCTAGATGGGTGCTGCGTTTGCTAATAGTCGACAAAAACGCATTCGACTAAAAATTTTTTGATGGTCTTTAGTTTTACTTAAAAGCGATTCCGCCGAGTATCTTCATTTTATAACAATTATTATGACAATAACAATAATAATTATAATTATTAATTAATATAACAATAAATAAAATATGAATTCACTGTTACACACTAAAGACCAAAGATCAATCCAAACAGTGGATGAGAACAGGCGATTGTGTGCTAAAGGAAGCAAAATCATGTATCTTTTTTTGAATGAAAGTTTCGTGATGTGATGCTCCTAGGCTAGATGAAAATATACCCGTGTTGCTATAAAACTTCATGACGTATTCTCCGAAGGGTTTAAAGCCGGATGTGTTAAAGAGTTGTTGCCGGGTGTGGCGGTGCTAGCGGCCACTTAATACATTTTTACACTTAAAATACTTTACACTTTATATCGCCGAATTTGGCTTCCAGTGATTACTTCTTCTTCTGAAACTTGAAGAAATATTCGCTCGCTGAACGAATATTCACTTAAAATAATGAAATCAAACTTGTAATAACCGCTTATTTTGTAGAGTTGAACAGATCGAATTATACTGAAGTTATTAAACAACTGGAAAGACATCGGTTAAGATATTTCGTTGAAAAATAAAAAACTTATTTCTGAAAAATTTTGTGTTTTATCAGACAGCAAACCTTCAGAATGTGCATTTTTTATAATTGGATACCCCTGAACGAAATGTTGTTAATCGACATCTTAAAGTAAATACGTTTATTGCAAATTGTAAGTAACATAGTAGTTAATTTTTTACGGATTGTTTTAGATTTCTTGTTTATTCTGATGAAACAAGATAGGGTGAAAATAAAACGCATGAAACATGCGTTATCATCGCTAACTCAGCCGTCATTAGTACGCATCTCCGTAGTTACATTACTCATAATTTAAAGTTTTTCGAATATTCATCGTTTTGTAAACAATAAATGTATTATTCACTCAAATAAAATATATATATAATATATTTTTATTTATAAATACGTAAAAAAATACTCTTTCATAAAGGAAATATCATTTGATGGTTTGAATTTGTAAAATTTACAACAAAAAATTCATTTTAGAACTTTTATTTATTGAAATATAAAAAAGTGTCCTTGAATTCGTTTAAGAAATATTTTTATTTTATTCAAATGTGGATTCTTTTTCTTTTATTTTCATGTTTTGTTGATTCTAATCACTAGTCTTAAGTGCAAATAAAAATCATTATATCGTCGCGAATGAAACTGGAACCTTGAAAATACCTTTAGATATTCTATCGATTTAAGTTTTTATTATTTAAGCAAGAGGTAATAATAAAAAACCTTTTTGTCGTCAAGATAAATGGTCGACGGGTGATAAATTAACGCTAAGGAATATATGATGTTGCTGCGATTTCAATACTGTAAATTATTATTACTGTAAAGCAACTGAATTCAAACTGTTTTCATAAAAACGGTAATGCTGTTTACGTGTAATTTCTGGCAGACATTGAAACGGATTTATTTATATCACTGTTTTGAAATGAAATATAAAAACCCATTTAACTAAGAACATTTTGCGTTAAATTAATATAAAGAATACAGTAAAAATAAAATACCATTTTCATAATTTTTAGTAGTCATAATATTGGATATATAAACATAATAGATACCTCTCTCTCTTTATATCTGCTGGGTTTTTTTTACGAAAATTACTTAATTTTTTTTTTCCAAATTTGTCACATGATGTAAAAAAAAAAGCTGAGTTGTAAGATTTTCCCGTTTACGCGGCTTTTTTCTGATGCACGGCCTACACACACAACTTAATTAAATATTTATCATTTTATTTAAATATAACATTTTTTCTTTATTTTATTCAATGATTCTAACTAAATCGCGCGCGCATACCGTATTTCATTTGCGCGGGTTTGGCGGTGCTAGCGGCCACTTTAAATACATTTTTCACTTAAAATATATATTATTCATTTGTTTAATTCTGCCTCTCACCTGTGACGTTACAACATAGCAGGAATGGTCGATCTGAAACAGTTCAAGACTACACTTCATTTACATTCATACATATCATCTACATTCATCTTCTGAAGTAATACCTTAACGGAGGCTAAACAGAAAAAGAGAGTACTACAACATGTCAGTGCTACACTAGCGCTACTTTTGGGGTGAGGGGGGGTACTAATGATGCAGTGTACCCACTTAGCCACTAGTTTATTTAGAGCATATTTTTTGGGGTGAGAGGTGATTTTGCAAAAAAAAATGTTTTTGGGAATTATTATTTTTAATTGTTAACAAATGTGTCTAAAAAAAATAAGATCTTAATCAGTCAAATATCTAGATACTGGCTGTTGCTCCACAGCCTCACCTCCTTGACCTTTTAAATTGAAAATTTACTGGTTTCAATACCTCATATATAGATGTAATCTGACCAAGTTTGGTCAAAATCGGTCAAGTAATTCTGGAGATCTCTATTTTGTTCCGATCTCAAAAGCATGCGTCAACGTGTCACAACGCTTCCTTGATTTTCTCACACTTTTCGACCTATACGTTTTTATCTCTGTTGGGTAACCTTTCATCTGGAATCCTCTAAAAGTAACCAACCATCTTTGTTTACTCTCTAATATTCTATCTTAAATGTATTTAACTCCTTCCGGATATCATCATTGTCGAATTTATCCAGCCATATACAACCTTTCAGAGAGTTCAGAAACTCTCAAGCATTTCCAATGCTTGAATTCTTATATTTTGTACTAGGCACCCTGAATCGTATAATAAAACTGGAACGGCCATCGTTTTATAAAATTTTAGTCTGGTCTCTTCTTAGATTTCGTCAGTATTTGCCAGATTGTTTTAAATTTTGACTGGAACTTGTTCAGTTTATGGTCAGTATCCTGATCAACATCGAATGTAGTGTCGCAACTCAGGTGACAGTAATGGGATTTCTATTCTATAAATGTTTTATCTAAAACTATTTTCGTACGGATTGGTTGTTTCCCCAAGAAAATCATAGATTTGGTCTTCTGTGCAGAAATTCTCATGTTGTAGTTTAAACAAATTTATGTAGTCTCTATACGACTTTTTTAATCTCACATTCGTTCTGCTGTGTAATAACTTGTCTCCAGCGAACAAAGTTCAAAATATTTGTGTGAAATTAAACTGAATCATTTTCCAAACTTTTCATAAAAAAGTTCTCATTTTCTAAATTTTTTTAAAAATAAACACGTACTTAATTAAGCCATAGAAAATCAGTTTTTCCAGTTGATGTGAGCATTAAAAATTAATTAAAGTAGTAATGAAAATTAAATACTCGTAAATACATGTTTTATATGAAGAAATATTAGTTTAAGTGTATTTTTAATCAAAATATTGCTAAAAGTGAAAGGAACTTGCAATTCGTTTTCGATTATGATTTGGAAATTTGAATAAATTTAAACGTACAAAATTTTGAAACTTTTAAAGAGGCTTCATTAATAATCAGTCGGATAGGTTCAGTGATTTTATAGCTTTAATCAAACATCTTTGTATCCAGAGTTACAAACCATAAATCAACTCAATTTTATTTACCATGTGAAAAAAATACCCGGTATGATAATCAAATTGTTGAATAAATTCTGATAGTAGGAAAGAATAATTTGTTAATAGTAAATTAAGACAAAATGAAAAAAGTGCTATAATATCCGGTTGAGAGTACCCAAAGCTCAACCTGATTTTCACCGCTTCAGGTTTCCGCTTTTTATAGCGAAGTAATAACTTTTTTACTATAACAGGTGAGGTTACATTATCTGGAATCCTTCTTTCATAAATGTTCAGTGCCTTTTGTAAATTGTCCTTTATTCGTCGAACAAATATCTATTTACAAGGTAATACGTAAATTATACGTAAAATCAAAATAGTTTGAGTAGACAAAAATTTGTTATTGGAGTGCAGAGTGAATGTATAAGAATATGCTCTTTACTCCGAAACAGCATAAATGTTGAAAACATTTAATTGAACAGTTAAACGACTTATTTAAATCAATATAATCACCCAGTGTCGTATGAAAAAAAAACCTGTAAACTGAAACCGTTCTTGATTTAAATTAATCTAGATATTAATATCAACTTTACACAAAAACCATTGTAAGCTATTGATTTATTTAATATTACCCTAGTTATATAAATAGCACAAAGATAGTTCACACTATGAAAAGTTACTTTATGTAACTTAAAAGCAATCCCTCATAATACAAATTGTTTTCAACCAATCAAAAGGATATACGGTATAAGAATCTATTAATTCCGTGACACATAAACATACACGCACACTTGTCAGAGAATCATGATAGGTCCAAAAGTAAATTCCGTTTACTTACAAGCATACAATTTTTGCGAAATAAATTGTAAAAATTTTGTTATTCATCAACATTGTTGAAACTAAATAATCAGCCTATTATTCAACTATATTAAAAACTAATTGTTAGAAATTAGTTTCAGCGACCTTGTGGCGAGAGTGGTAGCGTCTAGGCTTTTAGTCTGGAAGTTCCGGGTTGGAATCCCGTTCAGGCGTGTATTTTCACATGCTAAAAAATTGCCATTTCATCTCATCCTCTGAAGCAGTACCTAACGGTCGTCCCGGAGACTGAAAAAAAAAAAACTAGTCATACATTACATATTCACCAATTGTCATTTTCGTATTTCTCTCTCACCCTCAGGGTTGTCTGTTAATTATTATTTAAAAAAATAAGGCGGAGATATTAAAAACTGAATGCAAAAATAAACTGAAGCTCGTTTTGTTAGAACTCATTGTTTGATCAATGTGGATTGAAAGGTATTGTATAACAAATTTTTTTCTTCTCCCATGAGAAAACCCGTTTTTCTGTCGTGAAATATAAAATACCGAAAGACCGAAAAAGTATTTTTTATACTGAATGCACATACAGATAGATGAAACTTCGGTTGACAGACTACAGCGTAATCGATTTTACTGTTATATCTAATTTATATTAAACATTTTTTTAATGTTTGCTGTAAGCCATAAATATTAATATATTAATGGTAAATAAAACAAAAATATATTCTGTTACAGATGGCTTTTGGAGTTCCCTGAACGAATTTTTCTTTCTTTACCCGATTTTTGCCGTTCCAGATTTCTTGTTTATATTTTGAGATAATATTGTTTTTATAATTATCATAATTAGTTCAAATTTCATTGCGTAGAATTCTTTAATCTTAATTTTTAATTTACTTCTTCAGACGAATACCCATTTACACCGGAAGACTTAAATTGTAACATGTAATATACCCTAATAACTCACAGACATGAACATTTATTTTGGACGTGCATCGTTATCGTATAAGAATTTTTGATACCAAAAATCATTATTTTCAAAATCATGCAAAATTGATTGAAAATATGTTTTAATTTTATTCATTTATTACAACGAACTAATGTGTGAAAAAAGAGTATATATGAGAAAACTACAGTTAAATATAACTTCTAAAAACTGAAAAAGTTAACGATTATACAGATTTATAATGTTTCACAGATTTTAATTAGTTTCACCGTCCCGCAACACAAAAATCTATTACTGATTCGCTCAGACAATCAAATTACACGAATCACCAATCAATCCCCGCTCACACCTTCTTAACCAATCATAAAAATTAACTTATTTGATAGATTGGGAAACATCATCATATTTACACTATCAAAGCAGTTCAAGAAATTGGCCAATAATAAAACATTTTAAGGTGGGTTGTCATAGAATTTTTCTATAGAAAAGGCACTATTATAGTTTTTTGTTTTTTTTTACGTGTTATAATAATAATTTATTATTGATAAATTTATGATTGTTGTTTATTCGTAAATTTATTTGGTCAATTCTTTAAGTGAAATTTTCTCCTTCTCTTGAAAATTCAAAATCCCGTGTAAAACCCATATATCTTACAGGTTATCTAGTTCTAATATAAACCAAGAAGGGATATAACTATATGAACTTAAATTTTTGTAAGGTACAACTAAGGGGATGGTAATTTGTAGGATACCTTAAGTTAATCATTTTATGTTTATTAATTTATTAGGTCAGGATATTTAAAAAATTTTTTATAACAAAATTTCGGCCATTCTTTCCATTTTCCTTTTTGTTTTTGTTGTCTTTATATTAATATTTTTTAAGTAAAGATTAAATTTTACGCGTTTAATAAAATAAAATAATAGTAAAAAATTAGTTTTACCCTTGCATTAATTTCAGAAATATATCAGCATGTGAGCTTCTAAATTAGCATTGTTTTCCCGAAATGAATGTTTATAGCTACTGGAGGTAAAACTTTATCACTACTGTATATTTATCGCTTGAATATCTAGTATTTATGCTTATAACAGTAGGTGTTGACAAATATGAGTGAAAAACATCATATAAGATATATACAATTTATTATTACTCTGCAAATATAACTTATATATTTTTTCAATGTAACTGAAAAACAAGGAATTTATTACACATTTACTTAATGGTATTATATAAACGAGATAAATCTCATCAATTTTTGTACACCACCCGCATCACACGTAATTTGTTCGATCCATACATTGCACTGATTATACTTATAAAAATATTTATTTTTTCATTTATTACATTAATTTTTCTTCCTCGTTTTCATTTTTTTTTTTTGAAAATAAATTAAGAATATTATTTAAAATATTAAAATTTATAGCGGTATGTTTATTATCTCGTTCAATTATACAAAATCAATTTTTCTGCTGCTGTTACAATTTGTGGTAGATTTAATTTTACTTTCCCGACGAATATAGCTAGAATAGAATATTAAAGGGTAAAGTATGGTGATCATGTCAAAAATGGGGTATCAAGTTATTTTTATAAATCTGTACGTTTTAAGGTCCAACTAGTTCATATAACCAAAAAAAAATACATATGTAATTATGCACGTGCAAACTGATTTATGTATGTGTAACAGTGCTTTTGACCGTATATCTCAAGATTGACCAAACAGATTTTTATCTGATTCAGCCCAAATATTTCTACCAGTGTATAACGGGCATTAATCATAACATTTTTTCCAAATTTTTTTAAGAGGTGGCGATATCGCGAAAAAACAGATTTCGATCTTCTTTAGGGGGTTATTAGATAAACATTAATTAAAGCGAATTTTTTATCTTCAATGCATATACAGATCCGGCAGAAATAACTCCCTGATTTGAAATGTAAATAAGATACATTACAACAAAATTATAAAACAGTTTAATATATTTTGGAAGAACAGTTTTTGCCGTACAAAAAATATATTTTTTGAAAATTTATTTTATTTTATTTATTTTTTTCTGAATATATTTCGTGTTCGAAACATCGATACGCCGACTGGCCGCGTACATTATACTCACCAGGTACATCTACAAATTATGTTGTGCGAAAAAGCCCTCAATTAATTCCCCGCCGTCATCGGTGAAGCCGCTATGCCACAAACGTGACTTAGCGTTCACCTGAGAATCGTAGGATTTTATACCAGACCTCAAGATGACGATCAACAGGATCCTTTATGGAAAAAATGAACTTGCAACATAAAGATAGATGCAAGTTCGGATCGTCCACACGGACAATAACGTGATGTCGTTTGCGAACTGTTGAATGAAGTTCCTTTCTACACAAAATCTTTTCCAACGAGAAAAACCTGCCAGTTCACCGGATACAACATAGGATGTTGCGACAACACAACATCCAACCCACTACGCATGGCGACCTCGCCAAGTTCAATCTGTGCAATGTAAGCCCCCTATGCAATTAATTGCCGAATTTTAAGCAACTAACAATATTAAATTGTAATACATTATGAGAGCCCGCTTATAACGCGCACAATACTTACTATTTACAGAGTGTTTATGGTCCTTCCGAAGACGTCTGCAGTTAACACAAGTCAAACCCTCCGACTTCTTAGGAAACTCCTCTCGTTTATGACTCTCATCCACAAAGTGGAAGCATACTACCCCCAGATGATTACACAGTTCAGTTGTGTATCCAAACTGGCGGCATTTGTAACAATGTTGAACATCAACAAATTCTTTGGCCTTACACGAAGAGACGTCAGTAAATTACCTGCCCTCAGATTGGACGCCTTAAAATAGTTCCGAACTCACCTTTCCTTTCTTTTTCCTGTTTAGCCTCCGGTAACTACCGTTTATAATACAGAGGATGAATGAGGATGGTATGAGTGTGAATGAAGTGTAGTCTTGTACATTCTCAGTTCGACCATACCTGAGATGTCTGGTTAATTGAAACCCAACCACCAAAGAACACCGGCATCCACGATCTAGTATTAAAGTCCGTGTAAAAATAGCTGACTTTACTAGGACTTGAACGCTGGAACTCTCGACTTCTAAATCAGCTGATTTGGGAAGACGCGTTCACCACTAGACCAACCCGGTGGGTTTCAGAACTCATCTGGAAGATAACAACTTAACTGACGGTGGTCTCCTGCTGGTCGAGAGAGGCTCGTGGCCGAAGTTTGAATTCCAAGCCACTGAAGCATGCAGGATACTCGAGCTAAAGGGTCATGCGGCGAGTCGGCGTATCGATGTCTCGAACACGAAATATATTCGTGTCCTCACAGAGACAATTATAAGGGGGATGACTTTTTCTCATTTTTCGGACTTCCTGTTCGTCCCAGACCAAAACTACCCTGGATCTCCACCGATCCGGGCCTCCGATATCTCCTGATCCCAAATCCAAAAAAATCCAAAAACATATATTTTATAGTTTATTTTCTGATACCTTTTGTTCATTTTTAAAAATTATCTCGTTCATATGGCAACCTTCACTATCTATACAGGTGTTTAACCTTTCCCTGAAATTCCGCATTACTTTTCTTGTCGTTTCCAATGGTATTGCAGGGATTTATTGATAAATAGCAGCAGGTTTTAAATGATTAGGGTTCTTGGCTACTTTTTAAAGATTTCAGCCTTTAGATATTCCTAGAGAGAAAAATCAAATTCTACAAGATCGGGTGACCGTGCAGGCCATGAGATGTCTCCTCGTTGTGAAATAAGACGTCCGGGAAATATTCTCTGTGGAAATTCATTGATTGTCTTACTGTACGAGCGAGCAGTGGCTTCATCTTGTTGAAACCGTAATCTTTTGGCTTGATTTCCGAGTTCATTAACTCTGGGTAGCAAGAAGTCCCGTAATATTTTTACATAATGTTCAGAACCTACTGTAACCGATTGCCTTTCTTCCTCCAAAAAGTATGGCCCTGTTTTTCCAAATTCAGGTTGTTCCAAATTCACCGCGCACTAAACTGTAACAAACTCAGAGTACAGAGGGCACTCACGAAGTTGTAAGGGATTATTTTCTGCCCAGAATTGAAAGTTTTGTTTGTTAACATACCCGATAAATGAAATTGGGCTTCGTCCCTTGACATCACAATCGAGTTCACTGGAACCTTTTCCAGAGATGTAATACGGCTAATCCAGTCGCGTTCATTTAGCTGCTGCACACTAACATTTAGTAAGGATGAGACTGTGATCGGCGTGTAAAATTATCCTTACAGTCCGATCATAGATCTGTAACGCAGCAGTTTAAGAGCTGAGCGACTGGAGATTGTGTAACTGCTTGTCTCACCGCGTTAATATTTTCGTGTATTCGAACACTTTGTGGCCTGCCTAGTGGTTTCTTCTTCAAAGCTGAACCGGTAGCTGTAAAATTGAACCCATAACTGAATTCATATGTATAAGATATCTTCTTATTGGATACCACGGCGTGTCGATTTAGTCGAAAGTGTGAACTAAATAATCGCTGCACGTTGATAACAGAATCACCATTTGTTTAAATACATTTCAATAACGAAGCGCAGTGCTCACCACTCCATTCCATGGTTGTAACTGAAATGACGAATACAAAGTGGCGTACCGTCACTTCGCCCTGTACTATTAGAACTCCACCAGCAGCGGTGCGAACCTGGTGAACCCCGAACTCCCCGATTTCCGACCAGCAGCGGTGGGAAATCGGGGAGTTATTTCTGCCAGACTCTGTATAAGGAATAAAAAAATTTACCTCTTAAAAGTTAAATATATGTTTCTCCACCTCCCTTCGGTTTAAATATTCTTAAAAAAAATGTAATTTCATACAGAGAGCTATCATTAAATGTCTATATATTTTTTTAATTAGAAACCCCGGACCTAAAATACAGAAAAGTTTTTTGAAAGTTTTCTTTTTCTTATTTTAGCGTTATTTAATGGGGCGGAGTTTAGAACCTTAACTAAGCACGATTGTTAAGCTTTTCTACTTATGAATATTAATTAAAATTTTTATTTAAATAAATATATTTTCCTTTTTATTACATATTTTATATTGTTGAAAAAGTTGATTTATTTTTCTTATATTGATTAATTTTTTTATTGTATCAAAACAAATTCCTTGCTAGGTTACTAGCAAGAAACAAAGGATGAATAATTTTTTATAATTTTCTTTAATAGTTTTCTTCATGCGTGCAAATTTGTAGTTGAACAGTTGTGCAAGTGCGCATGCATGCACATTCAGTCACGTAATTATTTTTTATTAATATATATTTCGATCAATATAAAAGATTTTAAATGCTGAGAGAAATCTTTTTTCAGATCACTGTTTTAAAAAAATTAATCTAGTTTCTTTCGAGTGGAGGAAGTGTTAGGAGAAGACCAATTTGGTTTCAGGAAAAGTATAGGGACAAGGGAAGCAATTTTAGGCCTCAGATTAATAGTAGAAGGAAGATTAAAGAAAAACAAACCAACATACTTGGCGTTTATATACCTAGAAAAGGCATTCGATAACGTAGACTGGAATAAAATGTTCAGCATTTAAAAAAAATTAGGGTTCAAATACAGAGATAGAAGAGCAATTGCTAACATGTACAGGAACCAAACAGCAACAGTAACAATTGAAGAACATAAGAAAGAAGCCGTAATAAGAAAGGGAGTCCGACAAGGATGTTCCCTATCTCCGTTACTTTTTAATCGTTACATGGAACTAGCAGTTAATGATGTTAAAGAACAATTCAGATTCGGAGTAACAGTACAAGGTGAAAAGATAAAGATGCTACGATTTGCTATATCATTATACGAATTACTATATCATCATATAGTAATTCTACCCGAGAGTAAAAAGGATTTAGAAGAAACAATGAACGGCATAGATGAAGTCCTACGCAAGAACTATCGCATGAAAATATACAACAACAAAACAAAAGTAATGAAATGTAGTAGAAATAACAAACTTGAATCACTGAATGTGAAAATAGGAGGAGAAAAGATTATGGAGGTAGAAGAATTTTGTTATTTGGGAAGGAGAATTACTAAAGATGGACGAAGCAGGAGCGATATAAAATGCCGAATAGCACAAGCTAAACGAGCCTTCAGTAAGAAATATAATTTGTTTACATCAAAAATTAATTTAAATGTCAGGAAAAGATTTTTGAAAGTATATGTTTGGAGTGTCGCTTTATATGGAAGTGAAACTTGGACGATCGGAGTATCTGAGAAGAAAAGATTAGAAGCTTTTGAAATGCGGTGCTATAGGAGAATGTTAAAAACCAGATGGGTGGATAAAGTGACAAATGAAGAGGTATTGCGGCAAATAGATGAAGAAAGAAGCATTTGGAAAAATGCTTCTTTCTTATAGGCAGACTTATAGGCCACATACTAAGGCATCCTGGAATAGTCGCTTTAATATTGGAAGGACAGGTAGAAGGAAAAAATTGTGTAGGCAGGCCACGTTTGGAATATGTAAAACAAATTGTTAGGGATGTAGGATGTAGAGGGTATACTGAAATGAAACGACTAGCACTAGATAGGGAATCTTGGAGAGCTGCATCAAACCAGTCAAATGACTGAAGACAAAAAAAAAGTTTCTTTCGTTATTTTTTCGAATTAGGTGTTGATTAAATTAATATAATTTTACTATATCAAGGTTAACATATGCAATTTTACAAACATAAAAACTAATAATATCTCAAAAACAAAATAATGAAACACATGACTGAAATAGTATGATAACTTTAGGTAATTATTTTGTTAAGCAACTGGATTAATTATTTATTGCCGACTATTAATTGGAATTTTATATATTGTTATACAGTGATATATTACATAAATTAATGTTTAATATCTGGTTAATTAACATTAGCATCTAATACAATTTTTAATCCGCCAACAGGAGAGCGGACCACCCTGGAACTTAGAGGTCAAGGGGAAAATTGGCCGCTCATAAACGGCGAGTCAGTGTGGCGAGAGTCGCATTGTCGGACCGTGTGTGAGTTCCTCGATGAGGTTACGTTGTTCAACCGACATTGGTAGATTAGTTAAGGGTAAAGTGTACTCCTACCGTGCTGTTGTAGGAAGCTAATCCAGAGATAATCTGGCCACCTGCCAGATAAAGTTCCAAGCTCTTTAAATGGTGGACAGGTACTAGCTGGCATTCAGCGACTGAGGCGTGACAGGAAATTACTGTCTTATTAATATAATAACAAGGGGTGCGCCTCCCTGGTTTAGTTTTATTGTATGACAAGTGAGCGGTTGGGACACATATGCAGGTGGTGTATGGCACGTCGCTTAGTCCGCCCACGCTGTTAGGTAAGCTCACTAGGAGCTATTAGATTATTGGTTGCTAAACTGTTTTTGAGGCACAGTAGCCGTTTTTGGCATGGACATTTGGTCATATGCTCTAGGGCGACCGAATGGGGTGGTGGCGGGAGAAATGCCAGTTAACCAAAAAAAAATCGAATGCATTTTGATTGGTTTTTTATCTAATAAGTAATATTTGCTTTGTGATCAATCATGTTTAACGGTAATGACTGGTGAAAAACGTATGTATATATTTATACTTAGTATTATTTATTTATTTATTTTCCTTTTATGCAAAAAATAGTAATCTTAGTTTCAACAAATTTTATTTAAGGTTTTTTTGTTGATAATTTTACAATTGAGCAAATGTTGGTGCTCTCGTGAGATATTGGCATTTTTACATAACTTTTTCTAATACTGTTTTTCCAGTACTTTACGATGTGCATTTTAATAATATTTATATAGTATTACTTAAAAATTTCGTAATTTCATTCCTGAATGATAGAGTTAACATCATTATGAACAAACATCGTTGTATCTACATAAATTCTCCTAGGTAAACATAGCGTTCCATCGGCAAACAGTATGGCGACAACATGACCGTATAATAACAGCGTATGAAAATTAGTTTCAGTAAAACCTGAAATTGGATTTGTTAAAGAATTACGTAATTCTTCTACTTCCACAAATTTAAATAATTGTTTATAATAATTACGCTATATATTTTTTTTTAAATAATCGTTATTTATATTTTAATTTTAGGGTGAACAAAATATTGAATAGGATGTACAGAATACTGGTATTATTTTAATTACATTTATATGTATTTTTTGTCAACGAACTGCATCAAGAGACTCCTTTTAATAATACGGCTTTGAAAAGTACCGATTAATAAAATGAATCTTGGTTGCCGAGGCAGGCTGGCATTTTTTAATAGGATTGAAATATAAGCAAATCAATTTAAGAGATCACGGATGTGACAGCAGAAATGGATTGGTCACTACTGGAGTCTAAATTTTTAGTATTTTTATAAAAGATACGTTTTGGGGTCGCTATCTTAGAACCAAAATCGTGTGTCTGGCCGCAGCGGTGAGCTTAGTGAGGCGATTGAAAATGCCTGAGCGCCATTTTCTTTAACTTTTACTCTTTGTTTCGGAATGTCATCCGAATCTGTGCTCAGTAGATAGAACGGGATACTTACAACACTGTCCTTTTTTTTTCGCCCACTACCAGTGAGGCTGGACCAGCAGTTACGCATTGCGCATCCTCAGTGGGTGCCTTGGCCTCTAACTCGGTCAAGATTCCTGTTACTCTGAAAGGCCTCTGCCCACGTCGGAATCGCTTAGAAAATAATTGGTTATGCAACAGATAGAATTAACCTCCATCCCGACGGGCACGGGCCTCGGTTGGTTATTCATCAACCTTCCCAGTTTACTGATCGGAATTATAGCGCGTTCCGTAACTTTGTTCAAGTGCTCGTTATACAATCTCTCTCTTTTTCTTGTTTAGCCTCCGGTAGTTACCTTTCAGATAATCAGAGGATGATATGTATTCCGTGTTCTGTGATATCGCACACGGTGGGGTTCGGAGGATTTAAAAAAGGCGACGGCGGATTTCGGGGGGTAGGTAAAATGTACGAAGCTAAAAATGGACTAGTAAATTGGGGGGTTGAAGAAATGTATCCCCAACAATTGATTTAAAAAAATGGGGATCAAGGGTTAGGAAAGGACCCGGATCGGGTAGATCCCGGGGGGTTTAAGGGTGGGATGAAAGGGGAAGGAGATATTAAAGGAAAGGTGTTTCCCCTTATAATTCCATCTTGAGGACTTAGAATATATTCCACTAACCTGGGTAGAATGCGAAAAATTTCCTAAATCCGCAATTACTAGTTCTGCCTTCTTGCCTAGACTTGTAGAGAAGTAATCGATCAGTTATAGAGCTTATTACTATCGCAGTAAGGTGGATTCTATAAAAATTATAATAAAAAGCATATCCGTAATACAAAATACACAAAATCGGACCATGGGGGTGGAAATAGGTAGGCTTTTTCGAAAAAGAATATATCGCTATAGCTTCCTTATTAAGTAAAATATCGAATTCGTCGAAAGTTCTTACTATTCTTTAAATACGGGCCTAAAACTTATCTAAGTAAAGTTTTTGGATTTCACACTAACCATTGGCCCACGGGTGGAAAAAATGGGGTTTCGAAGACAAAAAAAATCATACCTCCCCTAATAGGGCCCGGTATCGAATCGGTTTAAAGTAGTAGTTAGTCCCCTATACCTAAAACTTTTGTCGGAAACAATTTCTGATATGACCAACCCTTACGGCAAGGGATGACCAAAACAAAAAAATAAAAAATAAATAAAAACAAAAAAACATAATATTGCTATAACTTTCTTATTAATTAAAATATGAAATTCGTTTGAAGTTCCTGCTGTTGGCTAAGGGGTAGGAAAAATGGGGTTTCAAGTACAAAAAAATCTTCCCTTAATAGGCACAGGATTGAATCCGTTTAAAATGAGTGGTCTTTAGTCCTCTAAATATTATCTACAAATTTTGTCTGAAACGATTTTTGATATGACCAACCCTTACGGCAAGGGTGGCCAACAAAATATTGTTTGAATTGTAAGAAGAGACTTTCCATATGCTAAACGTGTGAAACTTCTTTACGTATGAAACCATTGTCGTATTGAGGGAATTTGAAGTGAACGCATTTAAACTGCCGTGACTTAGTACTGTGTATATTTTAATTTTTGCAATTGACAATATTATCTGTTGATAATGTAGGCCTATTGTGGTTTTTAAATAATCTTCTGAACATCACTGTTGTTATATTTATACATTTTTTTTAAATAAAACTTTCTGAAAACATTATCATTTAATCGATACAAAGAAACAAACCTAGAAACTTCCACTAATCCTCAAATAGGTGTGTTGTCAAGCGGTTCAGAAAAAATGATAAGGAAGTCTTGATAAATTTAGCAATAGCTTGTAATCTAATGATAAAATGGAAAGTAATGTTTGATACGAGCACGTACAATCAGAGTTCACCTACCCCTATTTTGCCCAGGTGAAATCCGCCTTCCGGCGTGCCGAAAGGAATTTTTTTTTTTATAGAGAGGATAAATTTCATAAATTATTAAATCGGTGTTTTTTTTCCTATTAAGTCACATTTATAATTAAAAATTATCATTAGATGCCTTTTTAACTACACAAAAGAAAATGTATCCTATTTTATCTATTTATTGTATTTTTAATTAATACGGTTTAGTAATAGTTTACGATTCAGTTATTATAAAGTACTTCTGTAACATTTAAAAAACACACCAGAATTATATCGCATAAGAATGATACTGCTGGGTCTTCTACTGAAGAAAAATTTAAAGTATTAACTTTCTTTTCTCTTATTTGTCTAAGTTAATTATGTCTTGTGAATTTCTAGTTTTTCAATTACGGAAAGAATATAACTTATTAAAGATCAACAGAAATATCAGTTTTTATTATTTTTTACGCTTTTTCAGCTTTGTTTTATAAGTAGTGTTAAATTTTAATTATATTCAGTGCTTATTTCATCTCTTACACGTAATACTCCCACTGAATTTTTATAAAAATAGTTTTATAGAAGGCATATATATATATATATATATATATATATATATACTGTATGTACTGGAATAGAGTAACACAATTTTCATAAAAGATACTACCAAAGCACTTAAGTTTATTTTAAGTAGAAGTTAGATTATGGAATAAAATTGAATTACTGTCAGATTAAGTTAACGCTTGAGATATGTTTTTCCTTTAGTATTTTGGATGCCCTTATTATTCAGAATATAATACATTACCTTATACATAATAAAATCATACATCATTGTATCAAATACTAATGTTGGAACCAAATATTTATTGACAATTTTCGTTACTCCTGAAAAATCATAAGTAAACCGATTCCAATTATAGCTCTTTATATAAAATTCTTTTAATAATAACGTTACAAATGTAACGTTATAACGTATAAATAACGTTATAGCATAGCATTAATACATATATGCAGGTCATCGAAAAAGGTGGAAGCAGTTAAAAAAAAAGTATCTCAGAAACTATTAGAGATAATCAAACGAGTGTTTTTTTTTTTTTTAATTTACCAACTCAAAAAAATTTTTACATACCTTAATGTTTCAATATGAGCTCCGTTGATCGCTCTGCAAACATTCATTCGATAACAGACTTCTGCTCAGGTCCAATGGATCATCGCAGGCGTATCTGTGGCAATAACAGCAGTGATTCGTTTTTCTAAATGTTGTACATCTCTGTACATCCCTGATTTTTACACTGTAGACGATGTTTTTAACGTATCCCCCGTAGGAAAAAATCTAGGCGTATCAAATCTGGACTTCTCGGAGGTCAAAGTACAGGACCGGACCTACCAATCTAACGGTTAGACAATTTTTTATTGAGTGCACGTCGAATGCGTAGTCTAAAGTGTGGGGGGCGCACCATCTTGTTGAAACATTAGAGCAACGTTACTTTCTTCTTTAATTTGGTTGACTTGCGGTAAAATATGCAATAACTTTGGCGTACACGCTCAACTGCTACGTCACTAGTTTTGATCCTCGTAATTCCTTAACGAATTTTGAAAAAAGTCAATAAGATCAGTGCCCCGTGTATAAAAATATTTGAAGAAAATAGGTTCAATCAATCCTGTGATACAAGGTCAAAATCAGTTCGACCCAGATACCTACATACATACATATACGGTTTTCGGTCTAGATGATGTAGCTGGACCATAAAATATAAAGCCAAAAACATGATATTTCATTTTTGACATGATCACCGTAATTTCCCCTTTAATATAGCTATTCTAGCTACATTCACCGGAAATGTAATAAAATTTTAAATCGTAAAATATGATGTAAACTTCGAGCGGTAATGTCTCAGCCTTTCATTCAATCCCGAATTTGAATTCTGATAAGACTTTTCGTATTTCATAACCTACCAAATTTTCATTATATCTTGTAGCAGACGCTTTATGTTTTTATGGTAAATTTTCATAAATATGTAATTTTAACAAATTATATGTGGACACCATATGACTCCTAGTACGCCTATTAAATTACGTATTTTTTATTACATTTTTTTTTGTTATTGAATTATTATTATTTATTGTAATTTTTTATTACAATCGGAGGTTAATAATTAGGATTAAATAAATATATTTAAATTAAAAAAAAAGTTAAAAAAAGAAAAGGAAATGAAGTCGGATTTAAACCGATGTGCCTTCCTGTTGTAAGATCCAAATAGTTAATTAAGTAAAATTTTATTGGGCTATAACTCTGAAACCAATGAAAATAAGTACCACTTATATAGGTGAAAAGTTCTCAGTGAACTTTACACCGATATATGGGCTTATTACTGCAGTTAAGAAAAAATCCAATTTTCTTGGATTTTGGGCTGTTTTGGACACTTTTGGTTTAATCAATAACAGTCAAAAGGGAGGTGCACAACTAAATTTACAACAGTCCAAAATCCAAATTTCAATATCCTACGGCAAATCGTTTTTGAGTTATGCGAGATACATACCGACGTCATGCCGAAACTAGTCAAAATGGATCCAGGGATGGTCAACGTGGATATTTCCGTTGAAATCTGAAAACCGAAATTTTCCGCGATTACTTGTACTAAACAAATCCAAAACTCTTTCTGCAATAATCTTATTATTATTTTTGATTTCCAAAATAATTTTGAAGTTTTGAAGTCTGTGTCAAACTAAATGATAGTAATTAATTTTGTTTTAAATCGGTACTGATTTATAAATTCCAGATTTAAAGAGTATGTTCTATCAAGATATTCTTGAAGAAGGAGTGTATATTCAAAATTAATGCTATATTTTACATATTTATATGATAATACGGGTTGTAATTTTATGTATTTAATTCCTTTTAAATATTTTTTTTAAGTCTATTATCTTTTTAAGTTAGTTTTATTCTTTTTTAAATATTATTTTGTCGAAAATTTTATGAAATTAAAAAATTGCTTTTACTAAATAAAATACTAGTAAATTTAATTTCTTATTCAAGGTATTTTACCTGATTACTGTAATATAGTTTATTACTTTTATCTTTTTATATCAAACATGCCCGTCGTGGATGGTTCATAAATTGTTTTATCAAAGAGTTAAAAGAGTAAATATAAAATTAGAGTATATATGTGACAATTAAAAAAAAAAAATTAGTTTTATGTAATTATGTTTTTATATACATATTTTTAATACAGTAATTTATATATACATAGAATAAAGTTATAATAATGGAAATTATTTCTAAATTTAATAAAAAGGCAAAAAAAACATAAAAATTTATAAATTGTTATAACAGTATAATTTAGGTAATACGATTTTTAAAGTATGAAGAAGGAACTTTTAATTGATACTGTGTAGATCAAAGTCTTAATAATGGAAGGTACTAAAAGGATGTTGGAAGGAATTAAGGTCGTAAACCTTAAAGTGACAAATTGTTGTACAGTACATGCCTACATAGAGTACGTAATTTCCCATATTCTAGTCTACGGCATTAATAAATAACTGATAATATGAATATTATGAGAAGCCAAATTTTCGAAGTTAAAATTGACAAATTTATTTTTAATATGTAATTGCAATGAATGTATTTTTTTTGTTTTATCGTGTGTAGTAAGAATATTAAGTTTACGTATTACTATTATTAAGAGTTTTTTTTTGTTTTTTTATTTCCAGGTTAATAAAACAATTAAAAATTATTAATTGTAATTAGTAAGTTTAAATTCACGATTACCTTTTATTTTTTTACACGGATTTTCATTTATTAGTTTTTTATTACGCGTAAGAGGGCGTAAAAAATTCCATTCTTCCGTCTATTTATCGTAGTTTAATACATTAATGACAAGCATAATAAAGATGTATTTAACTTAAAATATTATATGGTTTTATGTAACATTATAAATTAATTTTAACCGCCTTGAAAAAAATATAGGCTTACTCAGTTTGACATGTTTTTTTTTTAAAAATACTGTTCGCCAAATCAACCAAATTTTATAATTCACTAGATAATATTTTTCGGGTATATTTGTATAGTGGTCCCGAATAATTTTTTTTCAAAATAATTAAGAGGAAAATTTTTTTAACAAAAAATCATATTGTCAACGTATGATATATTTATAAATAATTATTTTATTGGGATCTGTAAATATTAATTATATAGAGCAGGTAAGGTTGAATAAAATTTTGATTTTGATAAAATTTTATTTTTGTAGTTAGTAGCGTAGTTGTTAATAGCTATTGTCTGTTATTTGTAACTGATGTTTGTAGCTGTTGTTATTAGCTTGTCAGGAACGACAAGATATACTACTTTAAAAAAGTAAAGAAACTGTCCCGACGGTTGCTTGGATAGATAAAGAAAACCCTGCTAAAAATTTGATCAGAGCAGCATTATAAAATAAAAAAAATTAACGTGATTATTATATCCATATAAGTCCATATCATTTATTCAAAATATTTATACATTGATGATATTAAGGTAAATAAGTGAAGATATAAAATATAAAAAATTACCGCAAAGTAATTCACAATTCAGACGACAATAATTATTTGAACATATATTTATATACGTGTTGAAATGGGGAATGAAAATTGAGGTTTTTAAATTTTTGAACCGAAGCTTTTTAACGCAGGCTTCGAGATGGGGAGTCAACTGAGAAAAAACGAGCGTCACGAAAAAGCATCACGCTCTAGTTGATTTTCCCAGTCTGACAACCGAGTGCTATATATAAATAGTAACACGCGTGTTCGGTAAGTGCTGTATCTCCCCCTCACACTCTCACTTCCTCTCCCTCACTCTTACCTTTTCTCTCTTATACACACCTTTTGCATATACGGCGTTCTTCCACCCTTTCTCTCTCAGTTATACATAGCTTATGCGTATACGTGCGTTCTCTCTGTCTCTTTCACCCGCAGTATATGCAACAGTGTGATGCAATACAGCTTCTTCTGTTTTTTTCCTGCTTAGTCTCTGGGAATCACCCTCACGTTTTGCTTCAGAGGATGAATGAGGATGATATGTATGATTGTAAGTGAAGTGTAGTCTTTTACAGTCTCAAGTCGTCCATTTCTGAAGTGTGTGGTTGATTAAAACCCAACTACCAAAGAAAACCGGTATCCGCAATCTAGTATTCAAATCCGTATGTATAAGTAGCTGCCTTTACTAGGATTTGAACGGTGGTAGAACTCTCGACTTCGAAAACAGCTGATTTATGAAGACGCATTCACCAGTAGACCAACTCAGCGGGGTGATGCGATACTGAAGGATCATATAGTCTAGAAAACACGGGCTCCAACTTATAATAATGATTAAACTTCAAAGTTACGTTGAAATTTTTCTATTTTGTATGTAAATAAATATTTTTTACATGTGTTTTTCATTGTTATTTCATATTTTATCCTTTGTGTATATTGCGTATACGTTATTTTGCACCATTAATAATTCATAAAATACTGCATAAGAAGCTTCGCTTCCGTCGTGTACTGGGGCACATTTTTATTGTAATTAATTATTTTTACTTCCTTTTACAAAGTAAAGGAAATATTTTAATCGTGAAATATTTTGGTATTAAGATTTCAAAAGAAATATCCATTTTGACCATCTCTGAATTCATTTTGACTAGTTTCGGCATGACGTCTGTACTTACATACGTATGTATCTCGCATAACTCAAAAACGATTAGCCGCAGGATGTTATAATTTTGAATTTAGGACTGTTGTAACATATAGTTTTGTGCACCTTCCCTTTTGATTGCAATCGAATGGACCAAAAGTGTCCAAAAAAGGTCAAAATTCAAAAAAATTATGAATTTTTGAGTTTCTCTTTACTACAGTAATAAGTCTTCATTGAGAGCTTATAGCAATAACCTTATAATTTTTTGATGTAGTCTCAATTTATTAAAAATAAAAAACATTTCTGGAAGGTGTTCTTCATTTACTACTTACTCAACAAACAAAAAAATCGAATTGAAAATGAAAAAAATGTTATTTTATAGCTCAGTTTTTTTTTTAAACTCTTTATTATAAATAAAATTGAAATAATTTTTTTTATTACATAATATAAAAAACTGATATTTAATTATTTTACTCACAAAATGAAACCCTTTGAATTATGTATTCTATAGCTTTCCAATATTTTAGTTGTTTTTTTGTTTTTTTTTTTAATAGAACGGTGTGGATTTCAGGTTAAGGATCAATACGAAGGTAAAATTTGACACCGTCGATTTTATTAAAATTTTGTAAGTATTATCGTTGTAGTTTTTCATACAAATTTTTATATATTTGGGAAAGCAAGCGGGAATAAACATGATATTTTATAGGAATAAAAAATTGTAATTGAAATAAAATGAAAAAAAAAGTTTACGCTCCAAAAACCATTTACAAAAAGATTCTGTTAACAAAAATTGTTTTTGACATTATGGAAAAGCGTGTAAAAAGTAAACAATATTATTTGACAAATAAAAAATAATTATGAAGCACGTAAAATAAAAAGCATTGTAAAATATGAATAAAAGAGGAAAAAATCAAATAACAGTTTTCGTTCTAGACAATCAAACATTTAAATCTCCAATTCAGACTGCATTTTATGATTTAGTACACGCCTCTTTTATAAGTTTGGTAATAAAGATCTACTCAAAGAAATGTATAAAGAAAAAAAAATTGCACGAGCATTAAACTAGTCAAAAAGATATCTCCGCCCACGACAAAATTTTAAATGTAGGAAAAACAGTTTATTGTTCCTACGATTGAAAACTGGCAGAAAAGGATTTTTAACCGATTTAAAATTCAAACAGACTATTACATATTGGTCCACTATCGTTGTTCAATAATGAAAATTTTGCTTTCCTATTCTATTTAATTCGTTTTTATTATTACGTACATTAGAAAAAGAAACGTTTTTTGTTCACTGTTTTATTAGAGATCAATATTTCTAATCGACTAATTTTGTGTCTAGCTAGCAGGCAAGTGCTAAGTTACCGCTGATTTCTGTAGTGTTTTGAATTTATAATGAACCAAATGCTCTTTTATTCTATTTTACCATCATTTATTTACTTTGTCTTATACATTTTAAATGACAGTTGTTATTTTTTATTTTTATTTTTTTTTTAAATAAATTATAAATTGGGTTTAGTTTTATCATTAGCGTTTTGGATGATAAATCCATTTTCCCAGACGTAGCCGTATAAAACGTTAACCTATGATTTTTTCTTTTTTTTAATTTGTTTTATCTTTTTGTTATACTCAGGGCAATAGCATTTTTATTTATATTTTCAATAATCCTTCTTAATTATTGTTATGAAGAAAGGTTGTTTTGATGCGTTTTTTAAATTTTTGATTGATTTTTCTCTTTATGTTGTTATCCACGCCGCCACTGGATTAAAAACCTGACAACTTATGGGGTAATATGCCAATCAGAAAATGTATTTTTTCCAGTATATATAAAAAAAAATGTATTATGTTTATGAATTAATTTTAAATCAAAAATGCTATTATCCACTTGTTTTCTTTCAATTTCAGAAGTAAATTTAATGTTTTTGTTGATTGATTTAAAATTTTAACGAAATTTTTAATACAAGATGATGCATTAAAAACAGCAAAAATATTTTTTATATATTTTAACCAAATTTTTGCTATTCTTTCTCTTTTTCCCCTATAAAAATGGTTATAAAATTAAAATGCAATGTACTTTACACGTAAATCTATTAATTTTTTAAACTCTTCTGTTTTACAACAGTCAACAGATCAATCAGGGATCAAAATTTTTATTTGTCTTCATAATATTAATACTTGGATAGAGTGGTCACAAAAAAGTATATGACCTCATCTTAACATTTCATCTATCTTTACAATTTTTTATATATCATATAATATCATATATCATATATTACCAATTTATATTAAATTTTTTTATAGAATTTTTTGTATAATAATAATTATTGTTATTACCAAAAGTAGTGATTTTTTTTTTATTGTTGATCGTAAAACATATCTACTTTGAAAATGTTGGCTTCTAGATCGGTTAGATTCTAGTAAAGCAGGGGTAAAGTATTCGTTAAATTTATCTCTTTTTTTTGCCAGCTTACATTATTTATTCCCATTTCTTATGCCTTTTGTAAGTGTATAAACTTAATTATACAATTAAAAAAAAATATATATATATATAAATAATAATCTATACTGAACCACACCACATAGAGCAGCGGGTGATAAATAATGCAAAAACAAAGAATTATTGTACTGTAAGATATAAACTTAAGCTTTCAAATAGTTGATAAAGATAATTTGCAGATGTCAAACAGAAATAAAAGGTGAAAAGTTCAGTTTCAGGATAAGCGTGCACACTCAAGAAATCATTTTAGGTCTCATATTAATTTTTAAAGGCGGGTTGTAGAAAAGAGGATTACATTAGAGACCAGATCTGAAGTGCTATACAGGACAGTACGCGGAGAAATTGTTGTGTAATGGTCAAATAAAACCGTATAAGTACTAAAATGCTTTTGAATATCGAAGTCAAACACGTATTACGATCGTAAAACTGCTAGTGGTTAAACGATTACTGGTTAAGCCTATTGCTAAATAATATGTTTAAAAATATACGTGCATTTACGGCTTTGTAACTTGATCTTTGCCGCAGAGTATTACCTACCTACAGTCACCATTAGCAGATAGATAGAAATGATTAAATAACAAATTAATACTTACAAATAAAAATTATTAACAAAAAAGAAGATGACAAAGAGTTACATAACTACCGGGCGTACGTTATTTATATCATTTCGGAATTGTTAAATTACTGTGTTTAAAAATTGGGTTTTTATTTCCTTGTACGAAGTAAAAGGTATTGTGATCGCGAGAAATTTCGGTTTTCAGATTTCAACAGAAATATTCATTTTGACCATTCCTGAATCCATTTTGACTAGTTTCGGCGTGACGTCTGTTCGTACGTACATATCTCGCATAACTCAAAAACGATTAGCCGCAGGATGTTATAATTTTGGATTTAGGACTAGGATTTTGGATTTAGTTGTGCACTTCCCCTTTTGATTGCAATAGAGTGAACCCAAAGTGTCCAAAAAAGCCCAAAAATTTGGATTTTGGAGTTTTCTTAACTGCAGTTATAAGCTGGAGGAACAAATTCTTTATGCATGATACCCCTACTGTCCAAAAAGCAAATCAGCATGATTTTGATCTTTGATTTGCTCATTCGACATTTTTTCGGTCGAGGAGATGACGGAGTGTGCCACTCTTGGCCGCTTTGTTTCAGGATCGTACTCAAATATCCAGGATTCATCACCTGTGATCACACGATTGAATAATTCTTGGTCATTGTCAATCCTCTCAAGAAGTTCAACGCACATGTTTCTTAGATTGTCCTTGTGTTCCGTTGTGAGGTTTTTTGGCACCAATTTCGCACGTCCAAATCGTCTGTCAAAATTGATGTACGGTGAAAGTCTTTAACTTTAACTGGTCACTCATCATCCTTATTGTTAAACGACGGTCTGATCTCAGAAGAACCCTCACACGCTCAACGTTTTCGTCAGATTTTGAAGTTGAAGGTCTCCCTGAGCAAGGCTGATCTTTAACGTGTTCTCGGCCTTCCAAAAATGATTTGTTCCAGTGGAAAACTTGTGCTCTTGATAAGCAATGTTCCCCATAGGCTTGTTTCAACTTTTCAAAGGTCACACTCGCGGATTCACCAAGTTCAACACAAAACTTGATTGCACAACGTTGCTCTAAATTCCGATGCACCATTTTCGTAACACACAACAAAAACACCACTTCACAAATGGCGCTGTCAAAAATAACGTGCTGGCTGAACGGAGTTGAAACTCGCACTGAGCATGTGGAAGGGATGAACAAACCGGTCTAACACAGACCGGCAGATAGCGTTGCCAGATCGCTCGCAGTGTTACCAATCTCATTACTTTTTTCACACACCTCTTGTATATATATAAGCTTAACTCAGTAGTGCTTTCAGATTAGAAAAAAAAAACAACAATATATTTGCTAGAGCATAATATAGATTTAATAACTAAAGGGAAACGTTTTATTTATTTTTTTCTATTTTAAAATAAATAAAAAATCTATAATGGTAGATCATTATTACCCCATGAATATTAGAAAACATTTTTTTTTTATACATTACAAAATTAAAAGTTCTACGATTGGTGTAGTATGAATTAATGTAAAAAGAAAATTCTACCTTAAAAATACTAATAAACCTATATGTACGATATATATAAAGGTTAATGTAATGTATAAATGTTAATGTATGTATAAATGTTAATGTAATTACTCGTAGAATCGAAATTATGAAAGGGTAATAATTAAAGAATTTAGGATAGGAAAAATAATTGGATGTGTGGGATTTCAGGATTACAGAAAATTACAAAGTATTAATATTTTGTTAGAAGGAGAAAGAAAAGGTAGTAAATTTCATAAACAAAACTAAATATTTTATGAAAAAATATTACAAAATAATAGTACTAATACATTAGATGTATACCGTTATCAATTTTCAAGCATTTATATTAGTTTTACTGTCAGTCTAATATTTTTCTCAATATTTTACAAAATAAAAGCCCTAGCACATAGCAAAACAGCAATTCAAGCATGTAGCAGTCAAAATATGATGGCAATATGTCTCTATAGTAATCAGTTTGATATTACTTTATATCACAAAATTAGCGACAGACAAATCATCTACCGATCTGACAAGAGCGTTACAGTGATATTTAAATGACAACTATAATATTACGTATTATGCACATATTATAACTAGATTCATCTCAATCTCTCTCTCACTCTCTCTCTCTCTCTCTATATATATATATATAAATATCCATACACCTGTATATATATGTTGTCACGCTACGGGCTTTGAATGTTTATGTTCGTCTCAAGCTTAATTAAGACAGCATACATGAGTTAAAAGGATGATAACTTGCCTTATGCATCAAGCTAAGTTAATCACAATCCATCAAATGCTCTCCAATTAAAATTGGAAATATTATCTATATTTATAAAACAAAAAATCACGGGCTATCGTAGTATAATAAACTAAAGGAATTATCCATATAAAAATTATAACGACGTTGATTTTCCATTAAAAAATAAATCTGATTTGGACTCCAAATGAGACTTCCTTCTACACTTATTAAATTACACATACACATTTTTTTTTTAAAATGAAAAGTAGATAAAACTTTATTTCATTAATAACTTCTGATATTTTTTCATATTTCTTTTGTTATTATTGAATTATTATTCATCGTAAAATTTTTTTTTACAATCAGAGGTTAATAATTATTAATAATCAATATATTTAAATTAGAAAAAAAGGAGGTGAAGTCTGATTTAATCCGATGTGCCTTCCCCTTTGTAAGATCCAAATATTTTAATAATTAAAATCTTATTTGGCTATAACTCTGGAACCCAATGAAAATAAGTAGGACATGATATATCGTTGAAAAGCTCTCAATGAGGGCTTATTACTGCAGTTAAGGAAAAGTCCAAAATACAATTTCTTTTGGATTATGTATGGGCTTTCTTGGACACTTTTGGTTTAGTCGGCTGCAATCAAGAGGGGAGGTGCACAACTAGATGTTATAATAATCCCAAATCCAAAATTTCAACAACTACGGTTATCGTTTTTGAGTTATTACGTACGTACAGACGTCACGTCGAAACTAGTCAAAATGGATGCAGGGATGGTCAAAATGGATATTTCCGTTGAATTATGTAAACAGACATTTTTCGCGATTACCAGTACTTTGTTTTACGAAGTACAAGGAAGTAAAAATGTGTGTGTGTGCGCGCGCGTGCGTGTGTGTATATGAACAGTGCATTATATCATGGCAGGCTTATTACGGGAATTGGTGGAGAGGGAGCGGTTTCCCGTTACCTTCTTTACTAAGAAACTTACTGCAGCACACTGGAATGAAAACGCACAAAAATGTCTGAACTTTTTAGCTCTACAAGTGTTATTTGTTCTCTTTTCATCACAGCGACTAGCTGTATAACGTACATAACGACTTTCAGATAAAGCAATTCTGAGTTTTACCTCTGATGCTTTACATGTTTTACCAGTTACAAGAAAGGCTGGGACCAGTATTGTAAAACAACAGATTAGTGTTAATTTTTCCCTGGAAAACACGTTTTACGTTGCATCTCCTTGGAAGGATATTTAATTTATATATAGATCTTATATCTTTCAGTGATTGATTTTATGATTTTTGTGCTGTATTTGATTTTTTTTTCAATATGTACGAATACATAACTGTTTTAATGAATAATTCACTTTCTTAACTAAAAACTGAATTGAAAAAAACCCACTCTGACCAAGATTCGAATCCGGAGCTTTCCAGATGAACGATTAAATCGCTATCATTTTGCCACGCAGGTTGGCAGAGTCTAGTAGCGATAAACAGCTCGCTAAACATTATTGTATTTTTATGTCTTCTCCTTGTATGATTTTTTTTTTTATCTTGAGTTGAAGGTACAATCCAGAGATGTTTGTGTTCTTACGAGGTTTTCCTTATTATCATATAATAATATTTCTATCAGTTATATATATATATGTGCTCATTCGTTTACGAATAAAAATCTGCTTTATGTAATAAATGTTTTTTAAATCTTTTGATAGGTTTTTTATTTAGTTTTTGAAACTACATCCTGTTTGTCCAACATATTTCTTGTGTCACTGTTATTAATTAAATTTATATATTCTTGCTTTTTTCTGAAATGTATATTCGTAACGTTTGATGTTTTTTTAGAAATATGTGACATAAATATTCAGCTGATAATCACACAATTCACAGACTTTTTTTAATAGAAAACAACTATTTAGTCGCATTCAAAATATAAATATGTGTATAGCAAAAAAATCTTAATTTAATGGTAATACCTTATGCCATTTAACGGTTACTAATTTTGTGAGGAGGCAAGGATTTGGAGGAGTAACTTTTTACTATCATCTGTTTTTAGATAATTTTAACAATTATTCAGTTGTTTGCCTTGAAGGAAAAATAAGTAAAATTTGCATTATCTTAGTGCTTCTACAATTTTATAATTATTTAGAGTTAACTGTATGTGTATTATCAAAGCTTAACGTGTCATTAGTTATAAAAATCTGATAATCTTTACTGTAATTAATAGCTGTAAATTTAGAATTGATATTCGGCACTTCTCATAGAGATTTGTCAAAGCCGATTTCCATATTTTAATACCACTGTTAATTGATATTATATCTGATAATTATTATTACACGCACAATATCATAGTATTACTATAATTTACATATTTGCTGATCTTGTTTTGGAGCTATGTAATCGTAAGTCAATATTTGATGACCATGTTTGATTCTTGAATAATTATCGTCGATTGTTTCATTAAAATGGAATAAATTTCCTTCGATTCATATTTCTCAACCATTCTTTCTCTAAATACGCCTTATCCTACTTTCTTCCAACTTTTTTGATGTTCCTTAAACTCTTGATTACCTTCTCATTCTTTACCCTATGTTACTATGCATCCATCTTGGCATTTCAAATACATCAATCTTCTCTTTATCTTTCTTCGTCATCATTCTTGACTCTTAACCCACATAGTAGAAAACTCTACTAGTAGCACTTAATCAACCTTTTCGTAACCAATAATCTTGCTGAAATATCGTAAAGCTGAATGAAATTTATTAAACGATGTAATCAATTTTACTAAAATTTACAGGATTATTTTAAATATAAAAAAAATTCAACCCCTACCGATCAAGTGATAATTATTTTTTAATTTAACTTACTGCTAAAAATTTTATAAAAAACAGGGTGCCTATTACGATATTATTTTGAACCAAAAATGATAGATTATTCAAACCCTAAAAACCTATCTCTCGCCATCTTATAAAATGTTTAAAGTAAAAAAAATATATGTTTATTCAATGTACTCTAACTAATTAAATATTTATTTATCCACTAAAGAACAATATGAATAAACCTAGCTGGTGTAGTTAAATATGTTCTCAATACTAATCCTGGACTCTAGGGAGAAGACATTTTTCATGTAATGATTTCGGTTGCCATATCATCCCTTCCGTTCATAAGTCTGACAAAATGATATTTTATTCGAATATATATTCCTCGATGACTTCCAGTAAAGGCGCTAAATAATAACTTTACTGAAGGTCATCTTATTGACCTTCATCACTGATTATTATCGCACTAATCAGCTAGGCCTATATCAGGATGCCACCGATATACATATATATACACACATACATGTCTCGATAAACATTCTTCGGTGATCTGTTCTCAGCTTTTGCCTTCACTTTTAGGCTTCTACAGACATTTTTTTCTCTGAATGTCGTAGCCCTTATACAATTAACCATGTCCCCGGAAGCTTTGACACCGCGCCTCATTGTATGTTACCAAAGAATACTTTAAATTTTCAATACGCTTTTTGTATACTAATTAGACTTTCTAATGGAGGAATGAGAATATGTATGAGTGTAAATGAAGTGTAGTCTTGCACAGTTTCAGTTCGACCATTCCTGAGATGTGTGGTTAATTGAAATCCAACTACCAAAGAACACCGGTAGCCACGATCTAGTATTCAAATCCGTGTAAAAATAACTGACTTTACTAGGATTTGAACGCTGGAACTCTCGACTTCCAAAACAGCTGATTTGAGAAGACGCGTTCACCACTAGACCAACCCGGTAGGTATACTAATTAAGACTGCCATAACGAAAGGTTACGAATGTTAATTTAAACAGAACCCTAAATGGCCTCAATATCATACCACAAAAATACTATTAAATCCATGAGCAGAAAATTTTTAACTACAAGTGCCTTGAGGTCAAGTAATTTGAATTCTTCGGGAACGCTTTCCCAAATATTCCAAGAAGATTGAATTTAATTGAACTAAACCTCCGGTCTGGTCAATTTTCTGGAGTGAAGTCGACACCTTCATCCTTCCACATGGTAGCTCCACCACAGAGTTCATTACTTGTTACTAATATTAACACTGTTAATGTATTTCATGAGGAATGTAAAAATATTACATTCAATAAAATAATTATACAATAATAACTCTGTGTGAAATGTAGTGTTTCGCTAACAACCATAAAACATAAATAAAATATACGAACATTTATTTATACTTCTCATGAATTATCTTATTTATTCAATGTTTATATAATCACATGCACAGGATGGAGTATAAATAGTTGATTTACAAATAGTGTTATGAGATTGGGTAATTACAGTTTATTACTACATAAATATTTATATTTATGTAATATTTATTACATTAATAAAATATTTACGTTTTAAAAACAATGTACACCATCATTTTCTAAATACTGTTCTAATCACCGTTGAAGAGAATGCATGACTTTGTCCTGCGGGACACTTTGTTAATACCAATCCCAATAATTAAATAAAAATATTAATCAAATACTAGATAACATACAAACTTACGTATAAACGTCTTCCGGAGATTTTTATAATTTTTTTTGGGGGTTAAGGGGAGTTTTGAAAAATGGAAATTTTCAAAAACCCTGGTACCTAAATGTCTGGCCGATCACCATACGTTCCCTGTATAGGGCTGTAGCAACAATAGAGGATATACTCAGGATTATGATTATACTTAGGATTATACTCAGGATATACTTGATATATATAGTTATACTAGATTGTGGATACTGGTGGTATTTTTTCCCTACATCCCCGAGCCGGACATCCAATTAAGTATACTCAACTCGGGGACGTGTCCTTTCCGGATCTTTTAATTGCCTGCCTCTAATCTCCAACGGAAGAACCAGGCCCGGCTATGCCGTTCCCAGCACCCCTCCCCCCGCCGGAGACCGGGTCTCGGTCTTTCCTTTTGCCAGCCTCAAACCGACGGCGCAGGAGCCGAAGCCGCCAATGCGTATCCGGGAACCGAAACCGCCGGCCGGGTCTCGGTCTTTTCATTAGTTCACACCTAACGGACCCCAGGAGTCCCCGCTCTATCACGGGAACCCACACACCAGGGCATGTGAGCCCTCAGGAACGGGGCTGTCCGCCCAGCCCTGCTATAAACTACAACCCTCAGTATCCCAGTCGTCTTGCCTCATCTTCTTTTATTCTGAGAACTGCTCTTGCAAATATTGCAAAATTATGCCAGTTTCCGAACGTAACCAAGAGCCACTCAGAGAGCTGCTCCGGTCGGGTATGCATCAGTCCTGCATTTATACGATTGGTGACTCTCTCCTGCCAAACCTATGCAGATATTGTTCAAACGCACCATGTCCGGACATTAGTTGCGTTGTGTGGTAATCTAATTCGCCATGAGAGCGATCTAGCCAAGCATCCAGGTCCGGGATAATTCTTCTGGTCCATGCGGCCACTGCTGAACCCGCCCATGCCACCTTCCATTGTTCTCGTATAATAGAATTGGCCTTATCTTTGGCTACACCGGACGTCCTTTAATCTGCAATTCTATCGGGGGCACCGAAGAAAGCACGCACAGTGCATCATACGATAAGGTTCGGTACCCCGAAACTACGCCCAGAAGCGACTTCCTATGAGTGCTAGTTAATTTTCTTCTGTTGCGCTGGACATTAACCGTATCGGCCCATACCAGGGCGGTGTACAACAGTGACGACATTATCACCGAGGTGATAAGTCGCCTCTTCGACGCACGTAGAATTCTTTGTCCCACAAAGAGACCTTGCAAGGCACGGATTATGGTTTCCACTCTGTCGCAGATCATGGCCACATGACTGGAGTATTTGAGTTGTTTATTCAGTAACACCCCTAGATATTTAGCACTTTCCACCTCGACAATTGCCGCTCCTCTCAGGCGCAGATTGTATCTTCTGAGTATCCTCCTACCAGTGAAGAAGATACCCTTGCATTTGGAAGGAGAGACATCCAAACTGTTGTTGACGAGCCATTCATTCACTAATTCTAAGGTAACATTCCCCTTGTCCTCCACTTCATCTAAGGTACTGGCCTCCACTAGCAGCTAGATGTCCGCATATCCTACGACATTCACCCCCGACGGGAATTGAAGTCGGAAAATTTCATCATAGAAGATGTTCCAAAGTTCTTTGGTGGTTTGGTTTCAATTACCCACACGTCTCAGGAATGGTCGACTTATGACTATACATGACTAAATGACTAAAATTCATTTACATTTAAACATTTCGTCCTCTGAAGTAATACCTCACGGTGGTTCCAGAGGCTGAACAGAAAAAAAAGAAAAGTTATACCCGGGAAAGTAAAAAGAGAATAATACTAGTTTAATTACGATTATCAGTTGTGTTACTAATGTAGCAATAAAAAGGAGTCGTGTATTTGATTATTTACTTAACAGAAAGTAAGTATAGATTTCCGATTAATGGAAAAATACTTGATAAACCTACTCCATTGATAAAAAAAAAGTTTTATATATATTTAGTGAAAAATAAGATTTTTTATGAGAAATTATGAATATAATTAAATTTATTACGTTAAAATAAAAACTGATATATTGCCCAACCAGACCGATAGAACTCCGAGAATATATTAGTAATGGTGGTAGTTACTACCAACTTTTCTTTTGTCCCTATCTCATCTAATCCCTAAGGGATTTAATCTGTCGTTGAATCATGAATTATGTGCAAACATCTTTCTTTCTCCAGATTTTGTTCTTTTTCATGTTCTCATATCTGACTTCTTAGTATTCTATGTAATAAAGTTCTTCATGTAACTTCTTCTTTTACTATTATTAATCGATTTTCTTTATATCGAACTTTATTAATATCGATTCTTTTAGTTTAACTTCGATGGAGAACTTATCTTCAGATACAAAGATTTTTTTTTAATGAATATTTCTTATTGAATTTTAATATTTTGTTTTATTAAAATATGTACTGTAGCGTTTTGAGAATGAAAAATGTAGATTACTTAAAAAAAAGTGAACCGTTTTGAAAAAAGATTTCTTCGTCTTAAGATTAATTATTAATTTATTAATAATATCCAGTTTATATATGTTCAGTTTCTATTTATTTTTATTGATTACTTTGTTAAACAAAAGATAAATATTAAAAATTTAAAAAAAAGATTGCCGAAAAAAAAACATTTTTCTTTAGTTCCGGTTGGTTTTCCATCGTGATTTTGTATTAACTAGTAAATACCCCGTTGGAATTTTGAAAATCGGACGATCGTTTGGAGAGCTATTATAAGAGCACCACACTGCACCAAAACAGCGCCCCAGGGGAATCCCGTTTGTTACCAGTTAATGGTGATGGATGATTAGCTTTAACTTCGCACGAAGTACTCGCATCACCTCACCACTCTAACGTCACACGCAGTCCCCACGGAAAGCCCATTATTATTAAACAGAAATTTTTTAAATCGGTTTAAAACTATTTTATTTTGTTTAATATAAATTTAATTATATTATTTCTGTAATTTTATTCATTCGATTAATTTGAATCATTAAATTCAAACCCAACCGACACAGTGACAGTGGCTCAAAGTTCATTAATTTAATTCATTAAAGTTTATGATTTAACCGGCAAATCTCTACTACTACACATATTTTTGTAAATATACATACGTATATACAATATACATATATATTTATATAACTTATATACTGGTAAATACGTTTTACACGTAAGGAAACGTAAGGATTCCAACGCGGCGTTATTCATCTAAGTCGGTTCGGCCGTTGAGCTGCTACGGTGGAACAAACGCACATATATGCACCCTAAAAACATTACACTCCTTTTTAGGCAGTCGTGTAAATTATTAATTTGATCTATTTAATTTTATTTATAAAAAGAAAGGGATTATTAGTTAATATATAGCAATAAAATTGTGGCGCAGGGTGGTGCGCCGGGTGGCTGCTCTATTCTATAGTACATATTCGATAAGTATTCCATTATGTATATCAAATTTGCTTTAATAAAAGTTTCTCTAAAATACTTCTGAAGAAAATCCAAATTGTTCTTTTCGTGATATCCCTCACCACCTTAACGAATTTTGAAAAAAATTAAAATCATCAGTTCCACATATATAACAAAGATTTTTAAGTTAAATTTGAAGAAAATCAGTTCGGTCAATTCTGAGATATAAGGCCAAATGTATTGCGACACATATACTTACTTACGGACGGACATACGCGTTTTTCTTTTAGTCTAAATGAAGTGGGTGAACTCTAAAATGTAAAAATTAGCACCAAAAAAAAGCCGATATTTCATTTTGACATGATGATGCCCCCCATACTTTTCCCTTTAATAATGTTATATTAGATATATTTGTAGGAAAAGTACTCACCAAAAGATAGATTTATTAACTCACAACTATGAATTATCAAAGTAACTTAATAACGTGATGATATATTTTTTTTTTTTAGTCTCCGGGATTACTGTTAGGTATCGTTTCAAAGGGTAAGATGAATGGCAATTTTGTAGCCTGTAAATATGCCATGCCTGACCGGGATTCGAATTCGGGTCACTCGAAGTCGGTATAACTCGCATCATGGAGGCCGCCTTGAAATCATCTAATCAGTACCAAGCATGTGACGTTTCCGAAATATCAAAGAATAAAAAGGGGTTTTTATCCCCCCCTTTTATGAAAGTTTGAGAGTAAATACCATCAGAAAATATGTTATCTAATAAGCATTAAATTATGTGGCATAATTTTTATTATGAAATATAACGATGAATGTAGATGTACGGGATTCTCTACGGGAAGTTTAATATTATTAGGGAATGAAGTTCTACAGTATTATAACAATGTTAACGTTCGTAAAATTTTTATTATGAACTTTTTTTTTAATCTACGATGTATGAAGAAAAAAAAGGTAAAATCTCATTCTATAATTATAACATATGTTATTATTAATATTATTTTTTATTTCACAAATAAACTTCTTGTTCGTGTAATAAGACATTTATTTTCACAGTAATCTTTAAACATTGGCTTCCAGAATTAAGCTTTCTGAAAATCTTAGTTTTTCTGTAACCTGATCCGGTATGATTTTAATTAATTCGTGTAACATGTATCATGTTTGTAACACAAGAGACTACATTACATTAATTTACATATAATATACAAATATATCATTTTAAATTATTTTTAACATAAAATAACATACTGGTTGTTTGTTTTTGTTTATGTACAGTCAACAGTGATTATTTTGAAAATATAATCGTTCATATCCCTGATATGTACACAATAATTTCATTGTTTGTATGATGTAGTATGCAATATGCATTCTCTGTCTAAAGAATGGTTTTTATGAAGATTGAAGTTCTGTTCACTGTTTTCAATACATTTTCATCATAGCTTACTTATATATAACAAACATCGTTAAAATATGCTTGTAACCAGAGGTAGCTATGAATTGAAAAATGTGTATCGATAAGAAAAAAAAATTAGTAATTATCAATATTTCTGAAGAATTGGATCAAATAAAATCAGAAAATAAATACGCAATTGAAAAATTTCTAGTACAAAAGTATTACAATATATTAATCTATGAAACACTTAGATACGAAACGAACGCACGTGTGGTATGTGTGTGTGTATATATATATATACTCGTATATTAGAGACTTGCCCTTTTTAAAGAAATTTCCGTTTTAAAGAAGAGACTTTTTTAAAGAAATTTCCGTTTTACAGAATAGGAAAAATGAAAATATTTAAAATTTATTACCTACGCATACCTTTTTTGCTGATTTGCGCCCGGAACCACCTTAAGGTATTACTACGAGGAAAGATGAGGAAGATATGTATGAATGTAAATGAAGTTTAGTACAGTCTCAGGTCGATTTTCCCATATAATCATAACCTAAGATGTGTGGTTAATCAATATAATCATTCCTGAGATCTGTGGTTATTAATTGAAACAAACCGTCAAAGAACACTGGTATCCACGCCACGAACTCTCGACTTCGAAATCAGCTGATGTTCGATGATTAGTTCACCACTAGACCTACTCGGTGGGTACCTAAAATCTACACAGCTGCATTCAACTTGAATGGATTTTTCATTGCGTTTCATTAGTTTCTTCATTCCTTCTTCATGAAATCCCACTACTATTGAGTTAAACCACGCAGTAACGCCATTTTGAATTCATCGTCATCGTTGAATCTTTGTGATGCAAGACATTGTTTAATATGAAGAAAAAATCACTGGAAGCTAAGACAGGACTATAGGATGAAGAAGCTTTCCATTTGCCTCTTTTTTCTAATTTTCCCGTGAGAGGCTGGTCTTTGTCTTACAAACATAATTCCGAGTTGTTTGATTTTAAAGCTATTCTAAGATATTTTTTAACGTCTCGCAATACTTATTGGCATTCACAGTAGTTCTGAAATATTAAATTCTATAAATTCGATAAAATCCTTTCTCCCCTTCCCCCAAAAAAAAGAGAGTTGCTACATATATAAGCTTTACCGAACGTTCTTGTTTGAACTTCTTCGGTCTAGGAGATGATAAATGCTGCATCCGCATCAAGTGCTGTTTTGTCACGTCTTTCAAATTAAGAAATCCAAGTTTCATTTCGGGTAACATTGATCAAACAATTCATCTCCTTCATTTTCGTAAAAATTCGCCGAAAAAATTCATGAACTGTAGCAAGATGTTTTTCCTTATATGTTTCGGTTAAAATCTTCGGCACACAATTATTTATAGCCCAGTTTTTCAGTCAAAACTTCATAAATCAAAGATCGTGAAACATCAGAAACAATGTTGACACAACATAGTGAATTTTATCGAATATTTCGTTAACTTTTCAACCCAGATATCCATTGTCACCGACGGCTGATACGTTCTTCATCGTGAATGTTCGTTCGACTTTCTCGAAATGAAAAGCATATCATATTACAATTCCAACAACATTTTGGTCATTCCCTGCCGTAAGGGTTGGTTATATCAATAATTGTTTCAGACAAAAGTTTTGTTTAGAGAACTAACGACCACTTTAAACCGATTTGATATTGTGCCTATTGAGAGGGAGGTATGATTTTTTTGTCTTCGAAACCCATCTTTTCCACCCCCTGGGCTAATGGTTTGGTGATTTCAAAAAACTTTACTTAGATAAGTTTTAGGTCCTTATCCAAAGAATAGTAGGAACTTTAAACGAGTTCGATATTTTACTTGATAAGAAAGTATTAGCAGTACTTTGTTTTTTTCGAAAAAGCCCCCCCATTTCCATCCATGGTCCGATTTTGCCCATTAACAAACTCGACCGAGATCTTGGGGCTTTATATTTCATGTATCAATTTGGAAGTGATTGGCGCAAAATTACGGCCATGGTACCCTTTACAATAAGTAGTTTTCTTATGAAATCTACTTAAATTAAAACGGCGAGAATTAACGAAAAACATTGAGAACATCAAACAACTTGAATATTAACTGTTGATTCAGTTATCAACTGAGTCATCAAATATTTAAAAAAAATTAATTCTATTTCTTAGTATTATTGAAAATTAATTAATAGTAACTGATTTCTTGCAACGGCATTACTGCTATTACTGCAAAATAAAATAAAAATAAAAAAAATTTTTTTAAAAAAGCTTTTATTTAACTAATATTAATATTAACATTAGTAAAAAAAGGAATCGAATTAGAAAAACCCTCTAAAAAGTAAAAAATAAATTGTATAGATATCTAATAAATAAAAAATAAATGTAATAATTATTAAATTTTAAAGTTAAATTTCTGTAAATATTTATATATATAAAATTATTTAATAAGAAGTCGTTTTCAAACAGGCCGGGATATCTAGACTTGCATAATTGTAGCAATTCTGTTTATTTATGGTGTTTCAATACATTTAGGTATGTGTATTTATTTAAAATACAAAGATTGAAACAAAATGTACACGTGCGATAATAACAATTATAATGTATTTAAAAAATTTTATTGTTGTTAAAATGACACGTGCCTAAGATGAAAAAAGAAATCACTGACTTATTACTGTTTGTTACAACGAATATTTTCTTCATATTGGAAAGTTTCTTGACAAAGACTTTCTATATATTTGTTTGCCTTTGTTTTATCTTTAATTGCCTGAGTTCAGTTCGATAATAATTTCGAATTGCTTTTTAGGAAGAGTTGTCATTATGTTTAATGCGTAAAACAAACGTTGACAATTTGTGACTGTATAGATAAAATAAAACAGGTACTGAGTTCAATTCCTGGGCAGGTATTATGATATAAATAAAACGAGTAAGAACGAATCCCACAAATTTATTGAAGATTAACGTATATAACTATAACAATAAAATACGGGAAAAAAATCATAATAATTAACTTATAGCATAATATACATTCATACGAGTAGATTCGGTTTAATATTTCGATCACACGTCCATTCAATTCGAATATCGCGACTGACTAACACATTAAAAAAAAAAAAAAAACTGTTAAACAACAAAGAGACGAGTGGTGGGGAGAATGCACACCAGTAACCGGCGAACTTTCCCAGAGATGTGACGATTCATCGTTCCAAACACAATACATTCTTGAGTCGGGAAATGTGGCCCTCCAGCATAGGAGTGCGTCGGCTGTCCAGAAGAGGAGGTTGGTGTACTCCGATGAGGCTCTAGGAAGATCCTCCTAGGAGAGGCTCTAGGAAGATGAGGCTCTAGCAAGATCGATGGGAGATCCCCCGATGAGGGAGGAAATAGGGTGGGCAGAGACTGCTGCCACGACACTATGAGGTGACTATGCTGTGTCTTAACAGGTGGAGGCTAGTTACCTTGGGGTGTTTAAGAATGGTAGTAAATAGACAAACACAATACATTATTTAATTTTTTTTTTTTTAGGTAATTTAAAAGTTAAATCAACATTTTACAGGAATTATTTATAAAAGTTGTAGTATAAAAAAAAAGAAAAGAATGAGAAATGATACGAATTTCCCTTGTAAGTTTTATAATATTAGTAAAAAAATTGTATTTATGAAGTAATTGAATCAACAGTTTATATTATTCAAGATTTTCGTAATTTATTACTATTTTTATTTCTTTAATGCATCTAACAGGTAGAAATAATTTACAGGTATAAAAGATTTAAAATAAATTAATGTGAACCCATACTGATAGGATGATAAAAAAAAAATTGCGTAACCGTGTAATTTTATATTCCTCTATTTTTTTTATTTTTCCTGTATTATTTTGGTTTCAGTTCTACTTTTAAAGTTTGAATAACACAAAAATATAAATCAGTTAAGTTAAAAAGTATATTTCTGTGAAGCACACAATTTTCTTATCTTATTTCAATATTTTTTTTAAATGTGGTTACTTATCTCAAGTTTGAAATAAATACTCTTGCATGCAAGAATTAAACAGTTTTGAATCATAAAAAATGAAATTTTAATGATTTTAGAAAATTTCCCTAGTTTCTTTAGAATCTTTAAAAAACAAAAAAACAAAAGTATCTAAAAGCTGCGGGGTTATAAAAAACCAAAAATTCATATATATAATTATTGTATTGCATTAAATTTTTCAAATGCTCATAAAAGTAGGAATTAGTAAAATAATGAGGGGATTCGAGGTAAAATTATTAATTAAAAGAGATTTTATATTGATATAAAGTATTAAATATATTCATTATTTATTGAATCAATGAAAATAAATTATAATAAAAATTTTAATTAAAAAAAAAATTCTTTAAGTTTGAAAGTTAAATAGATGGATTCATAAAAAAAAGAGACTATTAGTCCCTGGTGATTGGGCGGATAATCCTGTTCCAGGGTTGTCGTAATATTAGCTTAAAATTCTAATTACACTTGTGAAATGAACTTTTTGATTAATAAAATAATCTATTATTTAAAGGATTTTTTTTTCTTACCTGTTTTCATCGAAATCGTGTTAGTTAAGTTGTCGTCCTGGTAGCCAGCGGTCGAAGTCCCTCGGAAATTATTGTGGATTGGTCTTTGAAACGGCCTTGGTAGTTTCATGACGAATGTTATAATCACGGCTGTCTGACTGACTGTCTACTGAAGGACTTTGAGTATGACTGACTAAGAAAAAGTCTTGCTCCGGAACGGAACGCAAGCATAACGGGGGATTTATACCTCCCTAATAATCGCAGAGCCTGGACAACGGTCCATTGGTGCTTGGTGTTTCTTATTATCGGGCAGGTATTAGTTTGTTTAATGTCGATGTTAATCGACATTAAAAATAAAAATATGGACACCATATTTAAATAAATAAAAATATAAAATATAATAAATAATAAAAATATAAAATATAATAAATAATAAAAATATAAATTAAAATAAAATAAAAATAAATAAAATTAAAAATTAAAAAAATAAAAATATGGACTCCTACGAAACTGAATATTTCCTAAAACCCTACGTTCAAACAAACTAAAAGAAATAAAACCCAAAAGAATAAAAATGAAGAACTAAAAAAATATTTACTAACTGTAAAAAATACATTATTAAATTCTAAATTTAAAGCACTTAATTCATTCAGATTAGTAAATAAATTATTACATTACTAAAAATCCTTTCGTATCGATTAGAAAAAAATTAACCAAAAATTTGGTTATTTGTCGTATATCTTTTATTATTTTTGTGTTTTTTGGGTATGGTGTTTATTCTATTATAATTTCTTGTTGATTATCTAATTCTGTTTATTCTTAATTGGATAGTATATACAGAATTTCTCAAAAAAATTCTTTTGAAGTTGTTTTTAACTTTCTTGTCCGAAGTAAAGGATCACGAAGAATATCGGTTTTCAGATTTTAACGGAAATATCTATTTTACCATACTGAATCCATTTCGACTAATTTCGGCGTGACGTCTACACGTACATATGTACGTATGTGCGTATGTATCTTGCATAACTCAAAAACGATTAGCCGTAGAATGTTGAAATTTTGTATTTAGGACTGTTGTAATATCTACTTGTGCACGTTTGGACTTTCGATTGCAAAATTCTAAAAAAAAAAAAAAAATTGATTTTGGACTGTTTCTTCAGTAATAAGCCCTCATTGAGAGCTTTTCAAAGATATATCATAAGTGGTACTTATTTTCATTGGTTTCAGCAATGATTGCCGTTATCGGCAAATAAAGTTTTAATTAATGAAATAATTTTATTTTACGAGGGGAGGTGAATAAATTTATTTTAAAAAGAGGAGATGAATTCTGATTCGAACATCGGTTCGAATCAGAATTCATCTCCTCTTTTTATTTTTAACATTTGTTTTTTAATTTAAATATATTGATTCATTAATTAACCTCTGATTGCAAAAAAAGTTTTTCGATAAATAATAATTCAATAATGATTATAAAATTAAAAAAATTATCACAAGGTATTAATTGTCAAAATTTAATATTTAACGTAGAACCCGAACCGTATATTAAACTCTCGGTTTCATGACGTCATATGCATGTAAAACGTCGAACCTTCCGAACAACTTATAACATGAAGATTATCTAGACGTTATGCAATAACTGTATTCCAACATACATTTACATTAAATTTCTTTATTAATTAATACTAATCGGGTCAAGATTAACATTAATTATTACAAAAGAATTAGTAATAGCATTGATTTTATTTAATTTAAGATTAATTAGAGAAGAATACCACCTTAATACAGATTAACATAATAATACAGATATTAGTTTTTTATTATAATGATGAATAAAAATAGAAAGCATGAAAGATATTGTATATTGTATGAATTAAAACATGTTTAAAGAATACTAAATATGAAAAATAGTTAATTTTTTAAAAAATTTTTAAATAGAGTTACTAAATGAAAAAAATGAAAAATAAAATTAGTTCCTTTGCTAAGAACAAATTATATTTAGCGGAATTGCCCCATCAAGAAATAATAAGGACTTATCCCTTGGGCTTAAAAATTACGTACCAGAATGACTTAATAGAGTAAATAATTTAAAAAAATGATAAATTGCGGCTTTACGCTTAGCTTAGTATAAAGCATGAAAATTTAACTTGTAATATTTCTAGTTATAAAAAGTAAGTACCAGCTGCTGTTTAGTGCTTAGTACTTGTTTATTTAATTAAGAAATTTATTACAAGTTCACATTGATGCGCAGCTTAATTTGATTATTTCTCGTTTTTATAAGCTGAAGTTAATTTAAAATGGTAAGGGTTCCAAAAAAAATCCCTTTTGGTTATTTTTTAAATTGCATTTTTCCTTTTTTTTAATAAAAAGATAATTTATAATTACTAAAAGGTATAGTATACTGTTGTATCGTATCTGTTTCTTAATTTGAGTAACCCCTTCATTGTCCCGGTTAATTATCTTTCCTTTTTTTCATAAAATAATTATTAACAATTTTATCTCCAGATATAAGAGCTATACGGTGATTACATTAGACACTGGTCAAGCATACTTATCCAGCCAAGTTATCTGATTTAAACCGCCAAAATAGGATATTATGTGTCTATTTGTCTATTGAATTGAGTAATACAATTATTAGATTAATTATTTAATTTGTATGGTTGTATTAATAAATGGAAAAGTAGGGTTCATTTTAATTTATGAAATACGCGATTAAGAATGGAATTAAAATAATAGTTGTTAAAAGAAATAACAAAAAAAATACAGATCTTTGTCTCGTTACGGGAGTCAGAATTCAGTTACAATTGCAGCGGGACTTATATATACTTTAATCTTAAAATATAGTCTTAATTATGATCGATTGATAATAATCAGTATTGTAATTAAAATTATTAATTAACATTAGTTATTAGAATTATTTAAAATTAGTTGATAATTAGTAATTATAATAATTAAAAAATATTTGTTTTAGTGGTATAATTCTTATTCCAAGCGTTTATTACCTACAATATTTATAACTAATGTTACGATGGTTGAGCTTCGTATTTAATTATGATTTTAGTTTCATATTATAAAGGGTTCTATACTGAATTGCAAATAGAAAATCTTTTGTATAAATTTAGGATAGAACGTACGGTTCAGTTGCTTCTTTATTTCAATATTAGACTATTTATCAGTTTCAGTATTTGTACGAAATTTCACGTGAACTGTTTTATGAAAACAAATGAGAATTAATTTTAACAAAGAATATTTATCCATTCTAAATGGAAATATTAATTTTCTGTAATGAAATTACTACAGCTTCAGCTATTTCTTTACTTGTATATACGAGTATTAGCAATTGCTGTCAATTTTAAATGAAATTAGTTTTTTGTTGGATAATGTCGCAAAAATGATTTTACCGGTTACAAATTTGAATAATTCACGTTCAAAAATATTCGGAATCATGAAAGTAGAATCAACGAAAAGAGAAACTCAAAAGTTTTCAGTGGTTGGTACAGCTGTTGTGTATTTATTGATTTTTTGCAAGGGCGATAGGAGAGAAAATGGTTGCCAACCAAGACAGGAAGGCTTTGTATGTGCTGGATTTTTATGTCTATCAATCTGTTATCACTGTGCAATGTAATTTTAAAAGGAATTTTGGCGAAGATGCACCCAGTGGCCTCAGAATCCGCAAGTAGTATTCTGTATTTAAAGCTGGAGGATGCATCTGTAAGCGAAATCAACCGGCCATACACGTGAGGGATGCTGTTTAGGGCATGAGATTGTGAGTTTCGTCCGATTTTCACAGAAGTTTCTTTGGGATTTTTTCAAATAACACGTGTAACGCACTTACTACAGAGGCTATTTCATTAGTATTTAATCACAGAGGTTATTTCATTTGGATGGTCTAATGTTAAGAAGTGATTGCGGGAATTGGACTACAGGCTCGATGTGTGTCGTGTGACACAGTGATCTCACTCGCATTGAACACTTGTGATGTTATGAAGCAGCCTAATACAAAATGTTTTTAGTTTCACTTATCATTGATGTTACGTTTTTGTATCTGTTATTAAATCTAAGTTATTCAAGTTTCTGATCTGAAAGATCATTTATAACCTTATGCGACTATATAATTTATTTTATTTCTATTCTTTGTACTTCGTTTCTAGTTCTGATTTTCTACACGTTGATAAAATTATTATTTTTTTTTTAATTCACTAATCGATTAATGAAAACGAATACCTAACAATAAAAAAAGTGGTTTGTATTCTAAAGAAATAAAAATTTTATGAAGATTGGAATGAAATGAAAACAATTTTCAAAGTAATATAAGGTATATTCATACCTGCCTAAAATTTTATTTTCATCCCTTTATAACCATGGTGGATTGTTTTATATGCAGGAATGCTTTTATATTTGAATCGCTAGGCATTTATTGGTTTTGGGTTATAATATTTATCTTATCTCATTCATTTTTAACTTCATTTGGTTATGAAGGCGATCTTCAATGGTAGAAGAAATTTCTTTATTAAAGAATTATAAAAAAGTGAATGGGGCCGTAAAATGGTAAATATCATTTTGAACTCAGTGACACTACTTTCAATAAAAAAAACAGCATAAATATCTGACGAAAGAAGAGAAATAATTCATCAAATATAATTGAAAGGCTTTAACTATTCATCCCTTAGAGAGTGGTCTTAATTAAAATTTTAAGATTTTTTTTCATTATAATCTTAAAACGTATTTTTATAACTGTCATAATAATTCCGTATTTTAATTGATCAAAACTTGCTAATTTTAATTGGTTATATTTTTTTAACTGATAAACAAAACGTATTTTTGTGATTGGTTGGTATAACGTATCTACAACGATCTGCCGTGGGATTGGTCGAAGTAATTATATATTCATATCGGTGCAGATTTGGTGTATTTTGATTGGTCCGATAGATTCCTACTTTTATAGTTTAAAATCTTTTATCCGTATTTTTCATTTTTGAAGTATTGTGGTCGGTGAAAATTTGAGAATAAATTAGTGAAATTTTTTTTTGATTAGTCAAAACTTATCAGTTGTCGGTATAAAATGGTGTTTTATGATTGGTAAAATATATAATTTTTTGTAATATGTTAAAAAGAATGATTTATTGCCTGGTTGAAATCCACCTACCCGCATACATTTTCCAATCGATTTACAATGTAACTCTTCTGATGAGTTACGTGTTGGTCCTGTGAAATCATAGTGGATTATTTGATGTATTGAAATATACGGGTACGTAAAGTGTTACAAAATTACCGGTTCTGAAGTAAGGTATTTCTCATAGAGTGATCAAATTGTATTAGTGATCTTTTTCAGTTAGCGTTATATTATTGACTTAAGTGAATGAACAGATTTCTTAATTTGTCATCATTTCTGTGTGATGTCTTTAATAAGAAAAAGGTTTTAAGTGGCAAATGATTATTTTAATTTTATTTAAGTGGGATGCACTCTTTGTCACCGCCAATAACGTGAAGAGGTGCCTTTATAATGTTGTTTAGTTCCTATAACTGCCGCAAGGTGCCATGATGTGTTGAAATCACCAACTGGTTTTACGAAAAAAGTGAATGGTGCCATGTACCCGTATTAGAATTGGATGTTTATTTTATTATTAAATGCTAGCTTGTGATAGTTCGCGTCTGATTTGTTCGGTAGTCACAATAATAAATTTTTAAGACGATGTTACTTAAAAAAGTACTTTCATATGTACATTATTTAAAAGACTTATGAATATAATGTGTACCTACAAGATAACATTTTAACTTTTTGTGAAATAAGATTTTTACGTTTTCCAAATATTATTTTAAAATAACCCACAAGGCACTTAATATCTTTTCCTAATGCCACACTTATTGGGCCTCTTTTGGTAAGCGGGTACCATTCTTTTTTTCTTTTTTCTCAAAGATAACAATAAAAACGTGCATTTTTACATTTATATAATAATAACAAAATAAAATTTTCACACTAACAATCAATCTTGGATTGTCTTCTACATTTTTTTTTTCAATTCTACTCGTCAATTTTATTCAAACACGGGTCATCCAAATGTACCTGAGAGAGGTCCAGTATAAGAATTATTACTTATAATTATAAATATAATCTAACGAAACTTAACCTACGCTCGCTTCAATCACTAATCTTGATTAGCGAGCGTAGGTTAAGTTTGGTTAGTTTATATTTATATCTCTGCAAATACCTCCAATTATTTTGAAGAAAAATAAGTGGTACCCACTTACCGAAAAGGTCCCAGTTATTGAACATTTAGATTACAAACAGAAGAAGAATCATTGTTTACTGTGAAACAGTGATGGCACTGTCCCCATTTTCAAGGTAATCCTATTTAAATTTTTTAATAATTTTTTTTTAGATTTTCTCTGAAATCTAAAAAGTTGGACTAACAGTCCAGCTATAAAAAAAAAAAAAAATTAAATTTATTTTTGACTTACATTCTTTTCCATTTACGTGTCTCAATTATGTTATTTTATTTTGCAAATAAAATGATCGATCGGTAAACGTAGAAGTATTATTGGCCTCTTTTAATATTTTATTTGTTATTTGTAAAACGTTGAAATAATTGTGCTTTTATTCACAGCAAATTTGTTTTTTAATGCTTTGGTGTTCATTCTTTCACATAATAAAAATGTAAGTGAATGAATAAACTGCTTTGATAGAAAGTTTCTCGATAACGAAACAAAGAGAAGTATTTTTTAAACAACTAATTATGTGAAATTTCACATTTCTATTTAAAATAAAATATATATGTATTAAAAAACTAGAAATATGAGGTAGAAAAATCTGTATTCAGTACAAGCATCTCCTTACCTTCAATAATTGTACAATCTTTTAAATTTCGTGTTATTAGTTCATATATATATATATATATATATATACATACTTATGTTAAATTTTAGGAATGTTTCTACTTATAAAGCCGCTCAATCTATTAAGATTACTCCTTTATTCAGTGAGCTTATATTATTTTGACTGTGTCGTATTTACAGAGAAATTTTAGGGTAGTAATATTTTAGATTGCTGACGAAATCATGTTCGCTAAGGTAAGGATTTGATACCAGATATAGAAAACATTTGATAATACCTGAAGTAGTACTATTATTTATTTATATTTATTCACTGTACACTATATTTCAATCAGTTATTAAAAAAAAAAGTATTTTGCACTAATTATTTTGTAAACAACGTATTTTCGCACCATTGCCATCTTTTTTCATTATCTTATACAATTTTTTCACAATTAAATTTACTCATATTAATTCGTAATTGTGGAGATAATTTCATTACTTGTCGTTTTTAATAAATCGATTGTTGCTATGACACCCGTTTTGATATCTAAATGCAATAGTGATTTCCAATTGGTAAGAATCTTTTTTGTGAAATTATGACGATTCAAGTTAAAAGAATTTTAGCTTCTTTATACACTTTTTTCATCGTTGGAGGAGAAACCTTTTGTAGGCACTATATGATTTCGAACCCCATGGTAATGTGGAATCTCTCTTGCGGGTTTACTCACTAAAACCTCTACTCTTCAATTACATGGAATTCCGGTCCCGTCTTTGGATATTCTGGCAGCTTCCCATACGCCTTGTGTTAATTCACGTTCCCGTTACTGGAAACACGCTTTTTTTTGACTTGGAGGAAATTATTCACCCCTGCACTTCCTCTGCCATCTTCGTACGGATAATCTTCTCCAACATCGCGGACATCTTGTTCCACGTCCGTTTGATCCGCAATATAGTATCCGTTATGTTGTCTGGATAAACCACGCCGAATTCCTTCCAGCATGCTTGTCTATGCTGCAGAAACCGATTGCACACGAAACCGTGTGTTATTCTGGCTCTTCATCCCCGCAATAATAGCAATCCGTAGAATACCTCAACACACAGATATGTTTTGAAGCACCTGTAAAAGGAAAGAAACTAAGTCTACTCGTATCTCAATTCCCGTGCTTGTGGTTCAGCCATCTTTGGAGATCCGAAATCAGTTTGTGGGTTCATCTACCCTTCGTTGATTGATTCCATTTCTTTGTGCATTGCCGCATTCAGAAATTACTAAGCTATTTCCTTGTGCTTGGACTGTTTTTTTTTCTAAATTATTATTAAATCGAAATTATTATAGATTAAAAAAAGGTTAAATAAAAGAAATACATTTAAATTGCTGTAGTTAGTAGTTATAAATTACTAGTTATATACTAAGTAGTAAGTAGTAGTATAAATAAGTAGTAAGTTGTTAGTAGTAGGATAAGTAGTAATCTAACTACTTATAAATTATTAGTCCATGTAAATTTCTTTTAAATATTTTTTTTTAATTGCTACTTTTATTAGAAATAGTTTATTTTTTGACTGTCAAACATCCTTTCGAATTATGTTATTACAAAGTGTTAAATCCATTAAAAAGTTCAGTGATTTAAAGAAATTGGATATAAGATCTTTTCTGTGGGCATTGTGAATGACATAAATCTTTATTTTTAGAATTCTTGATTTCAGATGACCGAAATTATTTTTTCCTTATTTCAGCCTTTTAAAAAAAATCAGTGATTGTAATTGTAAGACTTCCATTTATGTTTTATTCGTTGAATTAAACTTTTTTTTTTTCAAGGCACCAATTTGTGTATCACTAACTGAAATTCTGTGAGGCCCAAATTTACGTTTCATTTTTACTTTCACGTCTAGCGCCATAGCAGATTTATAGTTTTAGAAGGGAAAGTATTGTAATCACTCCAATTCGGGTGTATGCGGTTTTCACTGAATTTGACATTTTGACATATAAGGAACCCAAAAAACCGGATGGAAATTTTCCGGATGTTCGTATGTACGCGCGCGTGTGTGTGTGTTCGGTGTTGCATATCTTCAGAACTACTGGGCCAATTATGACCAAACTTGATCAGTTTACTTCTATGTTTAGAACATTGATCCAATTAAATTTTCAATTCAAAAGATCGAGAGGGTGAGGCTGTAGTGTAAGGTCAACCTCATTATCTCGAAATTTCGCCTAATTTAGGTCTTATTTTTCTTAAACATATTTTTTAACAATTAAAAAATAATAATAATTTGAAAAAAATGTTTTACAAAATCACACCCTCACCCCAAAAAAATACTCTAAACTAGTGAGTAAATAACTATACTGCGTCATAAGTACTCCCTGTCACCACAAGGAACGCTAGTGTAGCATTGACGTGCTAAGTTGTGTGTGTAAACCGCGTGACGGGAAAGTCCTACAACTGTGTTGTCAGTTTTTTTTTTTAAATTATAATTACGCAGAATTTAGTGTAAAATGAAATTTTTTTATAGAAATTGTATTGATTTAAAAGAGAAAATATTTGGGAAAAAGATTTGTTATAGCACAGTCAAGTATGATTTTGGATAGAGCGATTAGTTTGTGAAGTTCAATGTAACAGTAAAAAAACGTGTTTTTTGTTAAGCAATTTTGTTTCTTTTGAAGGTAAACCAATTAAATCGATTACTTTGTAGTGTTTAGCGTTTATTAATGTATATATACACTAATGTATATACACGACGATATAACATACACTAAGAAAACTTCAACGATGCGACTAAAACTTTTTAGTTTGCAATTAAAACGTTTATACGATAAAAATTTGATCAAAAGTTACTTTTCTTTAATTAAAATGTATACCAGAGATTATTTTGTCATGTTAGGAAAAAAAGATTTACATCCCTTGAGTTTAGAATTTACAAACAAATATTTAAAAGTACGTAATTAAATTACGTGCTTGTGGTGAAACACATTTAAATTTTTAAACTGTTTATTTATATTTATAAAATTAAGGTAAAATACGAAAATACCTATTAATAATAAATCGATTTCGATCAGAATATGAAAAAAATTATTTTGAATAAGTGTCACTTCGTCCATTTAACAGTTAAAAAATTTGAGTTACAGCATCGGTTATATTTCGAAGATTTTAACTGTTTCAAAACTTGTTATAATAGTTTTACTGATAATGAGCTAGTTTTTTTTTTTTTAATTAATAAACAAAACATGCTAATTACACATAAATACCCAAAAATATTTATTACTGTTATTATAAAATGTGTTTTTAAATGTTTAACAAGAAAATAAAAAGGTTGAGTCTGATTTTGTCGATAACTTATGAGATTAAAAAAATTGTTCACGTTTAAGCGAAAAGGTGATAAGATTTAGAATGTTCTACCGATTTATCACACTGTGGCGGTTTGTTTTGTGTTTGAATGTGCAAATGCTAATGTTAATGCTTATTAAAATCCAAGTATAAAAAATGTATTCGACTCCACCCTTTTGTGTTGTAACCAAACAGTACATATTTTTATTAATGCGTTTATTTCTCTCACCTGAATTAATTAACCTTGAAAATAGTTTTTTTTCCTATGACCATCAGTTAATTTAATATTTTTAAATAATTAAAAACATATTATGACTATTTTTTATAAATTATAAAAACTGAATAAAATAACAAATAAATATTAAATGGCTTGGAAAAATTCTGTTTTGATAAAGACCAAAGTTCGTAGTAAGAAAGGGAGCTGAAATGTAATGATCACTATAACATAATGAAGGAACAGAATGTCGCTTAAAACGACAGGCGCTGCCATCTACTAGTAACATTCCAAAACTCGTTGACTCGCATCTTCTATTATCTTTAACGCCATTGTTATGGAATGCGCCTAAAACAATGTAACATTTTAAACGCGTTATGTCATAAAGTCTAAAACAATTATTTTAACTGCAGAAAAAGTTGTCGCTAGTAATATTTATTGTCGTTTATGTGATGAAACAGTTGATCGAAGTATTTTGAGTAGATGAACAATAAAATTTTGTGCATCAAAAGTTGGTAAAGCGATTATTGAAGATGAACCTTACATCGGTCTACCGGTTTTTGTGACTGATGAGATTTACCAAAAAGAGGTAGGTGTTTCTACATCTTTGTGATGCTCCTAAAATATATGCTAACACCCCTTAATAAATATGCTGCTCCAGGAAATTTTTTCTGGGCCTTTTCAAGGCCACGGTTAAATTTTTCAGTAAAATAAAAGAACCGAAAAAATAATCAAATAGAATAGTAGGTGGAAGAAGGGTAATAATCTAATTCTACACTTATCACATTCAATGATATGGTACACGGTTTTTAAACCGTATTCGGTTTAACCGAATTAATAATAAAATGTCAATACAGATAATATTTTTTTAGTATTATTAGATAATAATTTAATAAAATGTCCGGTTAAGAACACTATAGTTGAACGGTGCTTAATTTAAATTTCTGTGTACATAGAAACTAATACATAATTAGGTTTTACTAATCACCTTCTCTTTTGCCCTTCCAGCAAGTTTTTGGACAGATTTGGCAATCAAAGGTCCTTGCTTTCCGTCATCTTCTGATCACTACTAAAAAAACAACTAACCCCCTTTCGTTTTCCTTCCACCGACTAAACTAGAAAAGGGAACGAATAAGGAACGTTCCATACACACGCGGTGTAAAAAAAAAACTACCTTCCACCAGCATGCCAGGATCGGCACTACGGGAGCAACAGTGCTCTCTCTTTCCCTCGCAGCCTCGCGTGCAGCTTTCTATGTGCGCATGCGTACAACAGCCAAACACCACGCCGCTGTAACTGTGAAACGCGTAGTTCCATACAAAAAGATTTGTATCTTTTTCATGAACTGGGGGATGGCTACTGACATTAAGCTTAAGGATTATATATTTTAAAGTATAAAGAAAGAATTAAACAAAGAAGGATTCATTATGTTAAATGTTATCGATAATATCAAGTGGAAATAGGGAGTGCTACAGTTCCACAGTGCCTATACGCGAGCCGCCACTGAATGTTCGTCTAAACATATTACGTTCAACCGTCGAGGCTATTGTGAAGTTGAAATTTAAACTTTTCTACTTTCCATACTCATCGATTTGTCTCTGCAATTTTCACTATTTCACCGTGGAGAATGAACTGACGGGCACAGGAGTTAATGAATCAAGGAAATACCACCAGCAATTTTCATTGACTGAATAAGAAAACTTGTTTACCGTTAGGAGAATTATGTACCTGTAAATTGCGTGGAAAAATAAATATGAGTTATGTAGCAAATAAAATGTACTGTTTTGTCATATTTTTTTTTTCAATTGATTGTCTTTTCATTTGGAAGATAGCAGGACTTTGCATTCCATTTCAACTGGCTTTTGTAATATGTGAACAGATTTTTAAATTTAAAACGAAAATAGTTTACAGCTATTTCCTAACGAATTTGATTATCTCAATATTCACGGTACACAAAGGTTATTCAAAATTAATAAAGTTTTTATTTAATGATAAAAGACTGAAAGCGGTAATTAAATATATTTTTAGTGTTACATAGATCAATTCAATACATTAACTTCACGTAAATAACAACTATTAAAATAGAATAAATACGATAATTTTTTTTTTTTTTAAATTCCTTTCATATCTACCACTTTTATTCTGTATTTGTTTATCTCAATTTATTTGTTTAATATCGCCTTTGTTTCACATTACGAAACTGTGTAAATAAAGAAAACACAGATATCGCGTCCAGATTAGGATGACATAAGCAATACAGACGTGTTGAAATATGATATAGATACATAAGTTGACGGGATTTGTTATTATTCTTCTGTCAGTATTAATAAATACAGATGCATACTTATCGAACTCAGTTACCTATGGCTAACCCACCGGGTTGGTCTAGTGGTGAACGCGTGTTCCCAAATCAGGTGATTTGGAAGTCGAGAGTTCCAGCGTTCAAAGCCAAAGCGTTCAAAGCCAGCGTTCAAAGTCTAGTAAAGCCAGCTATTTTTACACGGACTTGAATACTAGATCGTGGATACCGGTGTTCTTTGGTGGTTGGGTTTCAATTAACCACACATCTCAGGTATGGTCGAACTAATAATTTACAAGACTACACTTCATTCACACTCATACATATCATCCTCATTCATCCTGTGAAGTATTATCTAAAACGGTAGTTACCGGAGGCTAAACAGGAAAAAAAAAGTAACCTATGGCTATCTTATTTTAACTGGTAAAATGCTACTTGAATAACAGTAAAATAATTAAAATCTCATATTTCTAATTTTACTTACTAATTTCTAATTATGATCAGTAAAAAGATTAATATGATGAATTTTGTATCGAATACATTATAATTTAGATCGAAGGACTCGCTAATAATCTACGACTTGCCTTACTTATGGAGTTCTCAAAAAAATGAAGGATTCATTAATTATAGTTGAAAAATTAATACAGCTGCTTTACATGAAAGAGTAATTAGTAAATATAATAATTGTAAAGCATAATTTATATTAGTTTGAGGTAAAATAGTCACCTGAGGAATTATAATAAAACCTAGACCCTCGAAACTCAGGTCAGCCCTGCCGAATCCCGGAGCACACTCAGGAGTTCCTTGAAACCTACCAAGGCCAAAGGTCCTATTCAATGCCCGCAGAGCTTGCTTCGGTCGCCATTCCCATCTACTCGGGCTCCACCTCCTGTACATCCGAACCGTACGTTATCCTCATGGTTGCGAGAATAATACCGATAAATAATAATTATAGTATTCAGGCTTTATAGAAACCTGAATAAGGAACTAAATTATAAAAGGCAGAATAATAGTAACTATGGTAACTAAAGTACACAAACCTTTGACAACAAAAAGTTCATCACTTATTTCTGTACCATGAAGGCAGAAAAATAAGAATGAAGTAAAAGGATTAATCTATTTTTTCTTTAATGAATTTCTTTAATTCACAACTTCACCCTTCTTCGGGGCAAAGAAATAATGATTATTTTTTATATCTTAACTTTCAAGGGACGTAGGTAACACTTCGGTTAATAGTTTAAACCTTCCCTGGGTAACGTGAACGAATTTAAAAATTTGAAAGTAATCGGTCGGTTGGTTCTCGTGTGATGCGATAACAAACAAACAGAAAAACTTTATATATATGTGTACATTTCCGAATTACCGTGATCTGTTAGATCGAGACTGTACAAAAGTTAACTTTCAACCCACTAACAAATACTCTCTTTGAATTTTGAAAATCGGACGATTGTTTGCACAGATATTATAAGAGCACCCCATTGCATCTCCAAAAACAGCGCCTGAGAGGCACCCCGTTTGTTACCAGTTTGTGATGATTGGTCAAGCATCTTTTGAGGTACCTCATCATTAAATTCATACGTAGTCCCCACGGGAAGCCCATTATCGTTAAAGATTTTTTAATTTTATATAACATGATTTTATTTAACGTAAATTTAATTCTATTAATTTTGTAATAGTATCCATTCGAATCAATCATTTCAAACCCGGCTCACACAATGATAGAAACTCACAGTTCACAATTCGTTAATTCAATTCATTGAAGTTTGTGCTTCAACCCGCAAATCTTCGCTAGTGCATATATTTTTTTTTTCGAGATGAAATATATCTAAAATCCTTCTCATTTATGTCAAGAAACATGAATAAAAAGGTGTTTGCGATTGATCGAGTAGTTTTTTTGTTTATCCCGAACAACAAACCCTCTTTCTCTTTATATTATAGTTTAGATATTCTAATATCTGATAATCTTGAGATGTACATTATGCACTTCAGTTAGCATTGAATGTACTATTATAAGTAAATATTTTATATGATTTTGTCGCAGTATTATATACACACTACAAAAAAGATGATATGCCAAAAAGAACATTTTAGTAATTCAAAGTTTTTCCATCTTTGATGTCCTGAAGCAAAATATTTTTGTTCTAAAAAAAGTACCGGTCAAATAAATCGATAAATTCTTAAGGTTCATTAATCAAAAAAGGAGAATATTTCATTTTTTACGAAAAATTCATAAAATGTATTCGGTTTTTTCAAAAAAAAAAAAAAAAAAAAAAAAAAAAAAATATTTACAATTATTTCCGGGTGCTAAAAAGGAACTAGATAATAAAAAAATAAAAATTGACGTAATTAAACAAAAGTTTTTTTAACTTTTACAGTCATAAAATAACAAAAAAACAAATTTCAAAGAAGTGAAATCCCTACAATAAAATATTTCACTTTGCTTTTAAATAATAAAAAGTACTAAAATCTACAGTGATGAAATCCTTGATATATTAAATTACAGTCATACTAACATGATTCATTGTTCCAAAAATAGAAATTTCAGGAGATAACTACTGTATGTAAAACATTTGTCCACTTGTCTTACTCAGAAAAATAATATTCGTCCATATTTATATGTAATTAATCCGTACCTGAAAATCCACGTAATTGTTTGTTTTCAAAGTCTACACATATAACTTTAAAAGTTTAAAATTTGACAACCGCTGTGCCGATCTGATTCAATTAAGAACTTTTGTCAAAGTTCTTAATGAAAACTTTTTAATGATATATATCCAGATGTTTGTATTAATAAGTATATACGACAGATTTTACTGAACTATTTTACTACTTCATTTCCTCGTTAGCAATTTTTGATGACGCTAAATAAAAATAATCCCTTTCAAATATATCTGATTGCGCTCTTAATTTTTTAGCATGAAGCTTAATTTATTTAACTGTGTGATTCGTTTCAATCATGTATCAGCTGTTAAATAACAAGTTTCATATTTAAACTAAAGTTTGGGTCTCTAGTGTATTATTTTAATAATAAGGCAGATAATTAAATGTTTGTATCGGGTAATTTATTATATGTTGTACTTATAATTAGTTACCGGTGTAAATAATTAATAATAGGGGTTTAAAAATTTAATTTATTTAAATTTTTGCTCATCGACACCTCTTTGTGAATTTTACACGGAATTACGCAAAATTCATGAAATTATTTATACGAATCATTAAGAATGATTCATTTAAATTTATGTAAATTGAAATGTTACTAATACCTGATCTTTTTTACATTTTCAATTTTAACGATTACGCCGGCTTCTTTTTAATAAAAAGATATTTTTAATCGCTTATTCTTCTCATTCATGTAGGATTTACTAAAAAAAAAAAAGATTACTATATATTCATATAGTAGGAGATTAATCCGTCTATGTAGCATGTAGCAAAACGTTTTTATATGTTGCTAAAAAGAATGTGTACCATTAAAATTTTGAAAATGTTTTCAATATCCCTCTTTCAGTCTTACGCCCTTTGATGTTTGTTATAAATTGAAAAGCATTTTGCTAGGAGACATTTTTATATTTAATGCATTTCAACTAACTTTTTTTTAACCACCGGGACCCCCGCAAGGTATTACGGTGGTCTCTTCAGGGAAGAGATGAATGACAATTTTTGTAGCATGTGAAAATGCCATGCCTAACCGGGATTCTATCCCGGGAGCCCCGGATGAAAGGCCGAGACGCTACCCCTCGGTAACTAACTAACTTAATCACTCGTCAACTAACTTTAATCAACAAAATATAACTAAAAAAAAATTGTATTTTAATATTAAATATTTAAAATAGTTTCTTTTTTTTTCAAACTAACTGACAAGGCAATGTTTCGCTGTTGCTAGATTTAAGTATATATGTATAGATTAAATAAACGCTATTGAAAGTTTGATAAATGAACATTACGGAACTTTACGAAATTTAACCATTCCATTATACTCTTTCACCCTTTTCCCCATTCTTCCTTCACCTTTTCACGTTTTCATTTTTACTATATTCCATTTTCCTTTCCCATTTTCCCTTCCATTCTCCAATTCCCCTTTTCTTCCCCCTTTCCCTTTCCTTCACCAGTTATCTTTCCATTATTTCCCTTTCACCTTTCCGTTTCTTTTCCCCCTTTCTTTTTTCTTTTTCTTTCATTTTTCTTTTTCCCATTTTCCCCTTTTTCGATTTCCCCTTATTTTCCTTTTCCGATTTTTCCCTTTTCATTTTTACCATATTCCCTTTCACCATTTTTCCTTTCCTTTCCATTTCTTTCCCCATTTCTCCTTCTCTTATTTCCAGTTCCCCCTTCCTCTTTACCTTTTCCCCTTTCATTTTTTATTCTTTCCACTTTCCATTTCCTTTTCCAGTTTTTCCATCTCTCCTTTTTTCTTTTTTCCATTTTTCCCCGCGTGTAAATCGGTCGAGTAGTTTTTTAGTGTATAACGAACACGCATATCGGAAAAATTGAAAAGAAATCGTAAAATATTTAGTATAGCGTGTGTTGCTTTTACGAATGCTGTTTTTAAAAAAAAAAACATTATTTTACCTGTCGCAAGTGTGACGTCTTACGTTATATAAATAGTAGGTATATAAAAACACGCGCGTATTCGGTTGCAACGTTGTGTCATAATTTCAAAGCAATCGGTCAAGAATTTCTGAAGATTTAAGGTTTTGAACAAACGAACATATATACATTTTTATTTACGTCGATTTCTTTGAAAACGAATCAACACATTTCGCCCTGGCAACCGATAGGTATAAAGCGTAAATGAAAATTAGCAGAAATTTTCCAAATACTATACTATACTATTGCCATCAATAAATATTTAACGTTAACAAATGTACGAGAAACGTTGGACGAAAAACCAGCGGGATATTATTGTAATCTTTTGTTCATCACAGATACAAATAACGCTATCAATATGTTTGGAATCTATCACAGATGCGGTATCAGTATAAACGAGTATTAATATAAGTTCGTATGAATATATATATAAATCTCATGTATTCTATTTAAAATATGAAATATGATCTAGAAACAATTTTCTTTGTTACATAAAAATTTGTTATAACCCATAAAATAATTACTGCGCTGTAGCTTTTTTTTTGTTTAACCTGCGGGACCACCGTTAGGTATTGCATCAGAGGATGGGATAAATGATTTGTAGCGTGTGTGAAAATGCCATACCTGACTGGAATTCGAACCCGGGACCTTCGGAATAAAGGCCAAGATGCGATAGCATCTTGGCCTTTCGAAGCGCGAGTGATAACTCGCGCTTCGAAAACCGGCACTGCGCTGTAGCTTGTTCTTCTTTTTTCCTGTTTAGCCTCCGGGAATTACCTACCGTTCAGGTATTACTTCAGAGGATGAATGAGGATGATATGTATGAGTGTAAATGAAGTGTTCTCTTGTACAGTCTCAGTACGACTGTTCCTGAGATGTGTGGTTAATTGAAACCCAACCAGCAAAGAACACCGGTATCCACGATCTAGTATTCAAATCCGTATAAAGGTAAATTGCCTTTACAAGGACTTGAATGGTGGAACTCTCGAATTCCAAATCAGCTGATTTGAAAGACGCATTCCCTAATTTTTAATTCTACAAACAAATGAATTGAAATTTACACTTGTATAATGCTTACTTATGCTTTGCAATTCTCGACACGTTCGTTGTACTGAATATGGAATATGCAAGTTTTTACAACAGTCGCTGAGCTTCTCAAAACATTATCTGCCTAGATTGATACTCAAAGTCAAGCCAACAGTTTAGATCTTCACTATCGAAACCAGATGAATTTTCGTGGACCCCCGCTTACGAATTGTGAACCCCCATTTTTTTGTCACGCCAAAGTAGACCCCCGTCGAGTCTTCCGTGGACCCCTGGGAGTCCACCTGGACCACTTTGGGAATCAATGTATCTACAAGATATCGTTCGTTATAGCTGTATTCTTAAGTCCTAGTTTAATATGAAGTATATTTTGTAATTACTAGGTACGCTAAATAAATAACTATATAAATAATAATTAAATTTGAAATAATATTAACTAAAATAAATAACTATTAATAGGAAAATGTAATTAAAGTAATAATTATTGCATACTATATTATTGTAAATAATTAAATAAACTGTTTACTAAAAACGTAGATCGTTGAATAACAAACTTAACTATTGTATTGGTGTCTTTTATAAAGGTTAACTTATTAGTTAGAATATTTAGTCGTGAAATTTAAAATAATGTCTCTTGTATGTGGAAGATTGATGTTACACAACTTTATGAAATTCGGATTAAAAAGTGGGTATTTTACTCCTTAAATTGAACATCTCTTTACAAATAACTGCTTCTTGTTAATAAATTAATCGGCAAATGTTTTTGAAAGTAATTATGTATTAATGATTTATAATAATGTAACCTGTATTTTTTCTACGTTGAGTTCTGTTTATTTTTCTTAGCTTCATTCTTTTATTATATGTTGACGCGTTTCGGAGTAACTTCATTGTCAAAACTTATTGTACTAATAAGAGATAACTGTAGTACGAGAATTAATAATAATAATAATAATAATAGCTAGAGTACAATAAGTTTTGACAATGGAGTTATTCAGAAACGCGTCAACATATAATAAAAGAATGAAGCTAAGAAAGGTAAATAGTACTCAACATAGAAATTATAATGTTCTCAGTAGAAAATGTAATAATAATTATATTATCTTAATAATAACAAATTAAACCATGTTTTTGTTGTTTGAAATTTTAATCTTTTAAGCTTTCCTACTCCTAAAATAATACAATTCTACGAATAATGTTTAAAGTTTTTATTCTATAATTTTTTTGTTTTTGTTTTTTTAGAAAGACCACAAGATTATACGGTTTATTGACAAGATATTCATATTAAAGTTAAAATAATAACGTATAATACTTTTTACGATTTTGACCAGCTGAAGAATCGCGTACCATTTATCTTTGTTTTTTTCTCTTAAGCAATTTTTTTTTATCTATTATGAGTGTTTTTCTCTTCTTTCTTGTATCCATTTTGTTTCTTGTTTTTTGAAAAAAGTTCTTTTCTGGAATCCTTTTATATTTTTGATCATTTTTTCAGTTTTTAATATTTTTATGGTTTTAAATAAAACCATTAGAGGTTTCGGCAAACCATTTAAAGTTTTTTTTCTTTTCGTTTGTAATTCAATCTAAAATCACACACACACACACATATATATATATATATATATATATATATATATTCTAGCTGTAAAGGCTTGTCATAAGCACGCACTTCGGGCGGGTTACCCGGGATGAGGTCTCGGAATGGGATTATTACGGGTCCAAAATTGATTACCTCGTGTGTAAAATAATTTTTTTTGGAATGATGAAAATTGATATAACGAAAGTTAAATTAGAAATTCAACTCTAGAAATTGATACTAACGAATCGGGATTTTCCGCTACTTCCGTTGCCTACTTTTTGGTTGTAGTTCATTATTTTATGAAGAAAAAGAATCACATAAATAAAAAATATATTATAAATATATATTTCGCATATATTTCGATATATAATAATATATCATAACTACACACCTGACCACCACGAGATATATACTATAGAATTGGAATTTTCCGCTAGTTTTTGGTACACTCCCGTGCTAAGCTAAGGACACACACATAAAAATAAATAAACATAACAATAAACATAAAAATAATAAAAAAATAATTATGAATTCATTACACGTTATTTGGCATTTATAAACACATATAAATGTACAACGAATGTTGAACGATTTGAAGAAAATTCAGATATTTTAATTATATATTACTTTTTTTTTTTTTTTTTTTAACTCCCCCAAGACGACCAGCCCACGCTAAAAAGCTTAACACAGACGCCTCAGGGTTTCATGGAAGCGCAGTCTGCCCTCCTTAGATCGTCCGAACTCGGACATCCCATCAGGGTTTCTCGTGCCTCCTCGAAAACATACTAATCACCTCTTCCGGTGATCAGAAGTTTTCTCCGCAGGAGAGCACCCTTCCAGTCCCAATTGTACCTGATCAAGACATACATTTCGTTTGTCCTTCACAGTTACGCGTCCCCCCATGCACACCTCGAGGGTCCCCCTGCCATCATCGAGGAGCTCCGACTTACCCACTCTTGCGCGTGAGTAGGCCCGAACACCCTAGGCATAGAGGCTGCCTCCCTGGCCCGTACACGCATCAGATGGACTAGTATCTGTCCTCGATGACCCACGCATTCCCATGACCCCTCATTAATTGTTGCGCCATGCCTTCTTCACCGTCAGCGGTAGAGCACCGCACACAATATCCACCCACTCCATGTCCACAGGATGCTCATTATTTTAATGTTCTTAAAATAGTGGGCTATACTTGGCTATACTTTTTCGGATTCTGGTTGTAAAACTAGACAAAATAAATCCTTAGTTAAAATGGTAATTTCTCCTTCGTTCTTCCTCGTTCACCAGTTTGTTAAGGAATCGTATTAATATTTGTTTTATTTGGTCATAAAGTTTTAAAATTAGCAAAAAAATCAGGACTTAATACCTTCGCAAATTACAAAATCACTTTCACCTTCAATCCATTATATATCCATAAATTTATAATTTTTGCTATATTAAAACTTTATTACCAAGACGCTTACCAAATAATAAAAATTAATGTGATTCGTCTATCCGAACTTGCGATATAAATTTTTATATAAAAATAACAAAACGGTTGATAGATAGATAACGAAGGAGAAATTACCATTTTCCCTAAGGATATTTTTTGTTTAGTTAAGTAAATCCGAAAAAGTGCAGCTAGCCCACCATTTTAGAAACACTCTGTATACTGTGTATATATTGTTGTCGATTGGTTTCGACGGCTCGTTGTAACTAATAACCGTGTGGTAGTACTGAAAAGGGCTTTTTTTTGCGTTAACTTTGAGTTTGGGTCCGGAAACTGGTCTCCGGCAAAGTCGGGAAGTTGCGGCTCGTCCATTGAAATCAGACTGTGCTTTCCGTCAGTGGTGGTTTGGACCCAACTATAGTTTGGCAGTGGTGGCCTCTAGAGCCCCGCAGTGTCGGGTCTGTGTCGGTCGACTTTCGCCGGCGCGGCCGAGTAGGTTCTCTCCGAGCGATCCCACGCTGGGCCGGCACCTGCTGCTGAGTCCAGCCCGACAAGCTGCAGCGGAAAGGTAGCGTCCGCGTCCAGCGGCTCCCTCGGCGGGCCGGCCAGGGCTGCTGCTCCGGCAGAGATGCTCCGGTGGAAGGCCTCACGTTGAGGCGGCTAGGAAACTTCTTTCATCTTCTTCTTCTTCTTCTTGGTCTTCTCCAGGTGGTGGTCGACGATGAATTAAAAATTCAACCTTGTCAACGCTCTTTTATTGGAGCCTGAGAATGATGAGTCCGCAATGCCGCTATGGTGGAAGAACTACGCGGTCGTCTGCGAGGCGAGTGACGCTTGTACCAGCGTGTACGTATACTGTGCTCCCGCTCACATCTTAGCTGTTACTGATGTCGTCCGCCGATATTAAATTAGGCAACAATATATACAAAAAAAAACTGGTAACAATATGTACAAAAACTACTCGACCAAATGAGCTGAAATTGTACATGAACATAGCGTTTTGGGAACGGTACAGAACTATTAACGTTATGAAATGATTTACCATTTCAAGATGGTCATTTTAATGGCTTGTGATAACAAACGAATTATGTACTTGGCCGATATTCAAGTTTATTATGTTGATTTTGTTGATCAGATCGAATTCGGAGACAAATTGCAATATTTGAAATTAAATTTTCTTTTTCAATCTCTTCTCCGATTATCGATAAAAGTCGCTTTAAAAGATACGATGATGTACGGCGTGTGGATCAACCAAAACACAGCCATTGTCACTGGTACTGTGTGTGATGAGACGTTCCACGACTGATGCCGATTACGTGATTAAAAACCACAAAATAAAATAAAAACTTAGAAACGAAGCTTCACGGTCACCTCCTCTTCGTGTTTGACAGGTAACGCGACGTACCGTGCAAAATGTATTTTCCCGTATGATGGAGGAGTACCGGTTTTAACTTACCGGTTGAAACCCACGTACTTCAGATTACTCAATGTTTCGAGTCCTGTGCTGGTCAAACTGTTTCTCCGAAAGAAAACAATATACTGATAGTTTTTATAAACCGAATAGACTTTAATTGTTATTTATCAGTATTGTTCTCGCAAAATTGAAAATAATGAACACAGTGGGGGTCTCCTGCATGACTAAACTCAAAGGCCGAAAGAAGCGAGCTCTGACTGGCTAGTTTAAAAATAAAATATTCACTTGTGGAAATGAAATTTCAGTTTGAAAATATTAAGAAGTGGGGTTAATATCTGCAGGAATATTTCGGAAACACTATGACCTTCTATTTTGTAACATTTATCTTTGTTCTTGCTATTAGTATTAATTTTTTTTTATAGTCCCTTATTGTTTTGAACGAAATATGAAACATACATGCTTATTAACACAGTTATCGATACGTGTAACTTACATTACTGTAAGTTATGTTTAACATATAATATAATTTGTCGCATGTCGTTTTTAAAAAAAAAAAAATATTTTTTTAATTTTTATGATCATGATTTATACGTCATCTTATTACGTAAATTTTATAAGGTGTATCCCATTTTCAAAGAACATGAGAAACGTCGATTATAAGCCGAATAAAAAATAAAATTACTATTTGGAAAATCGATAAAAACTAATTTATCTATTTAAAAAAAAAACACTACAATTACTTTATTTAACACTAGCAGACTCGGAATGCTTCGCTATTGCAAGATTTGAGTATATATATATATATATATATATATACATATATATATATATATATATATATATAATCTATATATATATATATATATAGATTAAATAAACACAATTTAAAGTTTGATAAAACATTAACAAAATGAACATTACGGAACTTCACAAAATTTAACCTTCCCTTTTCCCTTTCCCCGCTTTCCTTTTTCCCATTTCATTTCCCCCTTTCCCGTTTCCATTTCCCAATTTTAATTTTTACCATATCCCCTTTTCCTATTTTCTCCTTTCCTTTCCCCATTTATCTTTCTCTTATTTCCAGTTTTCCCTTACTTTTCCCTTTTCTTTTTTCTCCTCTGTCCTTTCCATTTTCTTTTCCAGTTTTTCCATTTCCCCTTTTTTTCCATTTTCCCCTTCGCCCCTTTTGTGTTTTTCCATTTTCCCTTTCTCCCTTTTTTCCCGCGCGTAAATCGGTCCAGTAGTTTTTTGGTGTATAGCGGACACACATATCGGAAACACTGAAATGGTATCGTAAAATATTTAGCATATCGTATGTTGCTTTTAAGTCCAACAGGTAGCGCTGTTTTTCAAAAAATATCATATTTTTACCTGTAGCAGATGTGACATTATAGGTATATAAATAGTAGGTATATAAAAACACCCGCGTATTTAAATGCAACGTTGTATCAAAATTTCAAAGCAATCGGTGAAGAATTTTCGGAGATTTAAGAATTTGAACAAACGAACATTTACATTTTTATTTATATAGATCGCTTTGAAAAAAGAGCAAGTCGTTTTCTTATTTCTCTAATTATATAAATTTATGATATGAAAATAAAAATTTAATACTTTGATACTAACACTGCAAGTTAAAAATAAAGATTACATGATGTTCAAGAAATTATCCGTAAACATCATAAAATGTTCTTTTAATCTTTGTAATTTAGGTTATGTGGTCGGTGAATGAGATACATTTTATTTGTAATTTACGATTTGAATTTCTTTTAAAGTTTCTTTTTCATTCAGCTTTAGTTTTGTTAAACACAGATAATGCGCGCGCGCGCGCACACACACACACACACACAAACTAATGTATAGAAAAACACAAAGGAATTGTAGGTTAGTTTATTTTTGTGGCTTTACTGGTAGATTCATTCTTTAATAGCATAGTTCCTGTTCGGCCAAATACAAATTCCATTTGTTTGGATGTTTGGACTTCTTAAAAAAGTATTTGTTGTAAGAAACTTTTCCAATTTTTACAAATAAGAAAAAAATAATAATAAAGTAGTAGTAGAAAACATTTGGATGAAATAAAAATATCTAGTTCTTGAATAGTTATATATACTTTTTAAGACATGAATTTTGTAAAGGAAAAACTTTTTTTAACTTACTTCAACTTTAGTAAAATGTATAATAAACTCTCAGAAATCTGGAGAAAATTTATATTTAACTTTTTTCTTTTTATTCTTAAATTATCAGATAAACTTCCATTGTTGTTATTATTATTATTATTATTTATTTATTTTATAAATTTAAATTTGTATCTTTTTATTTTTACATGTACTTAATTAATTTTTCTTTTTTTATTAATTGCAATGAAGCTGGTTTGTATAGTTTGACATTTTCATCATATGTATGAATTATCAGTTTACTCAATTGTACTTTGAACATTTATTATAATTTATATCAACTCTGATATTATTTTACGTATAGTGATTATGTTGTTACCCACTTTAGCATTGTAATTAAACTAAGTAACTATTTATGAATACAGAATGTCCGTGTGTATGCTCAAATATTTTAGTTGTTATTTTTAGAAATACTGAGCGGATCTTAATAATTGTTTTTCTAATTTAGTTGTTATTGAACTTTGAAGATGATTTTAGAAGTAAATTTATACAGAATATGCAGTAATTAGGTGGATATTGAATCGTAATTATCGTTTCATATTTACTGCTCGCTGTTCCGGTAATAATATTTAAAGTCTGTAACTGTAGAAGGAACTGTACAGTTCACGTAATTGAAATTTATAAAATAGATTGAAGTTTATTTTGATATATTTATAAAAATGAAATTAATTTCTCGAAATATGAGCTATTTAATAAAAACAGCTTCATTTTAACTCGATTTTTGTAAGTAGGTGTATGATAAGGTTTTCCAATGTGATCGCTATTTTTAGTCAATACTTAGCTCCCCGTCGTAGCATCGTCCGCGCTATATGTTTTTGTCTTCATTCGCTTTCAAGCTCGAATTTCAAAAATCTAGAATTTGGTTTATTCACATGAAGATTACACCTATCAAAAATCAGGTGGATTAATCATTTGTTTTTGAAAAATTAAAAAAATAGCTGGGTTTCAAAAAAAAACTTTAAAATCCATTTTACCCATTGAAACTCGGGAATTTAAGAAAAATCTAGAAATTGATTTTTAGATATTCAAAGATTACTCACACAAAAATTTCAAGCTGATATCTTCATTTTTTACCGAGAAATTAAAAAAAGAACAGGGTTTAAAAAATCAAAAAATCCTTTTTAACACTTTTTATCTCTATCAAAAAATGTAGAAACCAGTTTTTAGATATTCATATTAAGATTATACACACCAAAAATTAAGTTGTTTTTCTATTGTTTGCGGTGATTAACCTCGCTCCCACCACGATTCTTTCTGTACATTACATTATGTACATGTACATTACATATCATAGTACGTGATCAATTTTTCATCTTCAGTTATGTACCGTTTCAAAACTGGTTCGATTTCGTTTTAGCAGCTGTTTGCACATAAAGAATTGATCAATTATATTTTTTATTGTAATCATCTGGCACCCCAAACATCGAGTTTGTTTGTTTTCAGCCTTCTTCAAACGACCTTTTTATGATCGAGTTTTAGTTCGGTATTGTGTTCGCTTCAGTTTTTTCCATGATTTCATCGACTTTTTCAGTGATTAGCCGACAGAACGAGATGCGTTATCATTGACTTCAAAATTTCCAGATTAAAAAAGCTTAAACCAGCTGTATACTGCACTTATTGATATAATAACTTTGCTACATGTCCAAAAATATCAGAAATTTAAATATAAATAGTAAAATCATTCTCCTTTATATAATAATATTTCAGAATGCATCGAATTTCTTCTTCATTTTTACTCATTTTTTCAAAAGTCAATAATTTTTAAATAAATAAAGTAATATATCGATTTACAAAAGCTCTCAAATGTTGCCAGATTTTATTGATATTATTAGTTATGGGATTCTAAAAACATTTACCGGACGATGAGACATTTTCGCTAACCGCAATATAATAACTGTACAGGGTTATCATAAAAGAACGGTGCGGTTTCAGTAATTCATAGGAGGATTGTAGGGAAATTTCTAGATGTTATGTTGGTATCTCTGAAAGCCTCCAACCCAAAAGTTTGTTTATCAGCAATTGTAACCACTACGTCAGTTCTTGTATTGTTGTTGCGGTGAGTTTAGCGAGTTACTACGTTCTCGGATAAAGACAAAGCAAAGTGTATTTTATTGATGGCCGAATTAAAATCCGTAAATTTAGTTCAACGGGCGTTTCGACGTGAATTCGGAAGAGATCCACCACACAAAAATAATATAACACGTTGGTTCAAACAATTTGAAGAAATTGGATCGGTTAAGAAACAGAAATCAACCGGCAGACTAAGTGTGTGTACCAGACGAAACGGTTGAACTAATTAAACAATCGGCAGTTAGAAGTCCTGGGAAAAGTCCATCCCCCGTCGAAGCGTCGAATTAGGTATTCCAAAATCAACAGTTCACAAAGTTTTACATAAAAAACTGAAATTACACGCTTATAAAATCCAGATACTAAAGGAATTGAAACCCGATGATGGTGTAAAACGTTACAATTTCGCTGATGAAATGTCGGACAAAATAAGTGAAAATGAATCATTTTTAGATGTTATAATTTTTACAGACGAAGCTACATTCCACGCGAATGGTTGTGTACATAGACACAATTCACGAATATAGAGCTCTGAAAATCCACACGCAATTATTGAGAAACAACGCGATTCGCTTAAGTTAATATTTGGTGTGGTGTGATGAAAAATCGTGTAGTAGGGCCTTTCTTTTTTGCTGAAAAAAACAATTAATGGAGTTGTGTATCTTGACATGTTAACCAATTATTGCTTTTCTCAGCTGGATGAACTCCAAAACATTCATCAACTTCATTTCCAACAAGATGATGCTGGTTTTGCAAACAAATTTGAAAAATAAAAAAACATAAATTTTAAGTAATTCTGTTTTAATTTAAACCATGTTCAAAACCGCACCATTCTTTTATGATAACCCTGTATTTTAGGTCGCTAAGAATAAAACAAAAGAAATATTTATTTTAAATTAATAAAGATTCTCATCATAAATGCATAAGAGTAGAAAAATTGGAAGTCCCAAACGCTGCTTGGAAATCGGTCGTAAAATTATTTCATTAGAAACAATAATTTTTGAAAATTTAAATAATAGACAGGAATTATTTGGAAAATTTATTTTATAACTAGTTGACCTTGCGATACTTCGCCATTGCTAGATTTGAGTGTATATATATAATCTATATATATATATATATATATATATATATATATACATAGAGAGAGAGAGAGAGAGAGAGCGAGCTTTAAAGGCATAAAGGCAACACAAATAAAAGTTTGATAAAACATTAAAAAACTGAAGATTACGGAACTTCACAAAATTTAACCTATCATTTTTCCCTTCTTCTCTTTTCTCCCTTTTCCCTTCTTCTCTTTTCTCCCTTTTCCCTTCTTCTCTTTTCCCCCTTTTCCCTTTTTCTCTTTTCCCCCTTTTCCCTTTTTCTCTTCACCCAATTTCCCTTATCGCATTTTTTTCAAAAATATTTATTTTCACGTAACTAATATATATATATATATATCTGAATATGACCCAAATCGGACCATAAATGCAATTTTTCCAAATATCTCAACTCCAACACCATTAATGGGTCCATTTTTTTTTGCAGAGCTATTAATTTCCATGTAAGTAACATATATACTGAATATAAGCAAAATCGGACCATAAATACAATTTTTTGAAATATCTCGACCCGAGCGCCACCTAGGAGTCTTAACTAATTTAGAAATCTTCACGGGCGTGTGCACAACAACTCGCTAAAGTTTCATCGTAATCAGATGAATGGTATAGGAACGCATAAGGGACAAACAAACAAACATTCATTTTTTTAATGAAGACACTTTATTTTTGAATAACTATAGTGGACCGATATATTTAATAGCTTTTTTAAATTTTATATTTATTAAAAATCTTTTTGTGAAAGATTTCAATGATAAGAACATTTAAACTGTTATTCCCATACATAAAATTTAGTTCGTGAGAAGGGATGTCTTTTAGATTGGTTTAAGTTTCATGGTGGCTTTGTCTTTCATGAGATAAATTTGTAACTTATCCACTCATCTAAGAGCTGTATATTACGACTCTTATAACGCCTGAAACAACGTCAAGACTTCTTTGTGTTTTTCTCTTATTCTAAAGATACTGTTAAAAATACTCCTTTTACTCTTTATGCTATTCCTATATATATATATATATATATATATATATATAAAATTTTATTCTTATTAATTCACAATTTGACTATTTTTTTTTTTCTCGCTATCTACTGACGATGATGAATGTTTACCATTCAATGCACATAGATGAAATGATCATCTAGTTTTAGATTTTACATACAGTTCTTGCAAATTTTTTTTTGTTAGTTTTTATTTTCTAATTAATTTCAATATAAATATACCACAAATTTTTATTTGACTAAACAGATTTAAAAAAAAAAAAAGAATAAAAATATTTTATCTGATTTTATTAGGCATCTATTAATAGTATATGTTCAATTTTTTTTCATTTTTCATCAATATTTGTTCTGGTTTTATTTTAATTCTATGATCAATCACTAAAGAATAGAAATTAATTTACTCCCTAATTGTACGTCATGTTTATTAAATACATCATCTGTCAGTTACTTCACTCTCTTTTAAAATAAATATAAATGCATTCTCTGATATGGTATTCAGTTCGTAGATATAATAATGGGCCAGCTCGTAGCATAATAGTCATTCCCAATGTGGAACACTTTCTACCCGTTTAGCTGGAGGAAGATTGTTTCAACTTTATTTGTTGAATTTAGCAAAACGGGTGACGATTGATCCAAAATAATGTCGGTACTATTTTTATTATCAATCCTAATTTGCATCTGCAGTTAGTAATGGTCTATCAATCTTTGCTACTTGTAGCGGAAAGTTACGATTATTTTACTTATTAAGTTTGCTTAGCTGGTGACTCTGGCGGCTTGATGTACGTAGGGTGGAACAGACTAGGTTGTTTCAATTATTAAAGACACAAGTTACACTGGATCTAAAACAAAGACAAAGAAATTAAGATATAAAACACATCAATCTAAAAGTCAAGACTCGTCAAGACAAAGAAATCTTTGTCTTGATGAGTAGGAGTCAATTTAGGACTTTTCCTTTGATGAGGTCACTGACATTAAACTTTCTACCTGGTAATGGTATCCTCCTTGAATGAACCAAACAACTGGAAATCGGATGGAGCCGGTCAGGGCTCTATGGTGGTATTTCCTGTTGTAATTTGCCGACTGTTTCTCGAGTTAAATGAGCAGTGTGAAACCAGGCGTTATCGTGATGCAGAATGAGATCCAGGCGTTTTTTTTCAACATTGCTAGCTTCACTCTGTCAACGTTGTTTACTCTTCGTTTAACCAGAAAACTGATAAAATCGGGCCTTTTAAATCCAAAAGAATATCATTATAATTTTTCCTGCTGATGGTCGTGTTCGGAATTTTTTTTTGATAGATGAATTCTTGCCCTTCCATTCCATTGATTTTGGTTCATAACGGCGAATCCATCTCTCATTCACAAGGTAGAATACTGTGTAGAAAAGCATAACCTTCTTGGTGATATCATTGTTTTAGCTCTGCGCAAATACGAAGTCTTGTCTCTTATGGTGATCTCTCTTGAAATCCATATTGCGCTTATTTTACAGCATTTGGGCAGTTACGTATAGTTTCTCAGCTACAATCTCAGTGTAATCCGTCGTTATTCTTGGATGAAAGAGCCTATGCAGATGTTAAGTTCCTGGAAGTGAAACTTAATTGGACTTCAGTAGGGTGTTCTAAAAATGTCAGTCACTGAATTTCAATCGCCTTTAAATTTTTCTGTCCGCTTGTAAAAATTTCTGTGGTTCATACAAGTTTGTCTAATTTTTTTTACAGAGTTTATATTAAACGGGTATTCTCCTTCGGGAAGAAAAAACCGGATGGATCACTACAACTAATTCGCAAACTTCAAGAGACCTTTCATCATAAAATAAGATTTTGAAGTTATACGCAAGACAGTTTTACTCAAACAGCTAATTAAAAATTATCATAAGGTTACCAAAACCCTCTTGTCAACTACTTTACCTCCACAACTATTTTTGCTTTTAATTATTAAATATCCCTCGTATAAAAAGATTTCAGGAAATGGTAAAAATGAAAAAAAAAAGAAAAAAGTTTTTGCAAGATATCACATGGAAAGCTAGTTTGTGTTTCGCTAAATATTTAAGTGACATAATTTAGTGTGATTAGTGTAATCTTTCATGCCGAAATTTTTTCTTTCTTATCGTTCAAGTGTAACAAACAAATATTAAATATGTAGCACCTTTTAAGCGACTTCACGAAAGAAAAATCGGCTTTCAGTTTTTAAAGTTTAATTTTTGTAGAGGAAGTTCATCTGTAGGTAAATGTAATTTGTTTTAGAAAAAGTAGCAGAGAGCTTTAAATTCGATTTGTTTTTTTATTTATCTTAGCACTACTTGTATATCTTAGGGATTCTTGTACCGTAACCACGTATAATATATCATTCTAATACTCAAACTATTTTCGTCTGAAATTATGAGAAAACTAGTTGGAAAACTTAGAGTAAAAAAATGATACATTCTTTACGTTTCAGTGAGCCATAGTTCACACTGGGTATTATTCATCTAAGGTATTTTCTTTCATATAAATTTTGTTTTCCTATTTAAATCATAATGTAGACTTCCCATCTTTTGTGTTTTTTTTCTAACGCCTTTTTTTATGTTATCCACTTTTTTTATGTTGATCTACCCATAATTTAAATGTAAAAATAATATTATATGAAATTTAAATGCACTGAGAAGTAAATATGTAAAACTATTAAATTTTCTTTAAAATTTCAACTTTTTTGGATGACAGATTAAGATGGAATTACAAAAATTAAATTATTTTTTTTTTATAGGTTGTCTTATATTTTACATAATTATTTTTTATAAACGTATTTTATTATACAGCGCATTTGGAAAGTCCCTTTGCAATATGATTTTTATGTGGTGCATTCTGTTTTTTCGGCGGTAGGTTGGTTTCCCTGTAGGTTCGTTGGGCGTTTCTCAGTAACATATCAAGATGTTAGTTGTTGAGTTGTGGTTGAACGCGCTTCGTTTCGTTTTTTGGAATCAGTAGTTTCGAGAAAGGTAACTGTTCTTTCGGTAGAGGAATGAATTTTTCTTATTGAACACGTCTTTCGTAAAGAAATATACTGATTTAGTGAAGCACATGATTTCTTAAAATTTTCAAAATCCTGACCTCGAAAGATTTCGTGCAACAGGTTCTGTTGAAGACGCTAATCGAAGCGAAAGACCACCTAAACTAAACGAACGAAAGCTGCTTGGTATTTCAGATGCTTTGTCCGATATATATTTGATGGAAAGTCCACCAGACAACTTGTAAATTAGCACAGCTGCAAGATATCGGACGTGCTACCGTACATAAAGCTGTAAGAAAAGAACTGAAACTTTTCCCTTACAAAATAATGTGTGTTCAAAAACTGTAACCTACAGATCATGCCAAACGAATAAATTATTGTCAATGGTTTAAACATTTTATTGACCAAAATTACGTAGATATCCTCCGTAATACGGTTTTGCAGATGAAACGTGATTTCATCTGGTAAGAAATATTTATTTAAAAAATGCACAACTGTGGTCGACAACTAACGCCCAAGAACTAATTACACGACGCGAAAATTGGAAGCTGGTTCGGTGTGAATGGAACGCGCATTGTAGGTCCAACAGTTTTTGAAATACATTTAACAGTGATCGTGATTATGCTGCTTTAACAAACTTTACTAATCAGGTAACAGAAGTTGAAATCAGTTACGGTTGATTCCAACAAGATGGTGCCACAAGGCACACAGCCAACTGGTCAATGACTTTTTTACGAAATGTCTTTGGAGAACGAATCATTTCGAAGGGTTTATAGCCTGTACCATCGCCCGATCTGATCCCTTCTATGATATTCCCTGATCTGATTTTTTTCTATGCACAATAGCAAAACAAGCAGTATATTGCAACATACCACGCACGATTAAGAAACTAAAAACCGCAATAACGGCATACGCAGGAGACTTTTCAGTAGATTAGCTGATTAAAGTGTTTGAAAATAAATTGAAACATGTCCAGTGTTGTATTGATGTTGGCGGAGATCATTTTCATTACTTATTATAAACTACTAGCAGACCCGACAATGCTTCCCTATTGCTAGATTTGAGTATATATATATTAAATGAATACAATTGAAAGTTTGGTAAAATATTAAAAAGATTAACATTACGGAACTTCATAAAATTTAACCTTTCACTCTTTTTCCCTTTCAACTTTTTTCTCTTTTTACCTTTTTCCTTATTTCCCTTTTCCCTTCTTCTCGTTTTTCCCTATTTCCCTGTTCTTTTTTCTTTTCCCCATTTCCCCTCTTTCCTTTTAAATCGGACCAGTAGCGTAAATCGGTCTAGTAGTTTTTTAATCTATAGCGGACACATATACGAAGGCTGCCTTTTATATTTATAGAAGAAGAAAGTCTGTATATTTCTTTCTTTGTTACGTAAATATCTCGACGCCGGCGCCATCTAGGGGGTATAGTTTTTGCAAAAATTTCTCTTTTCGCATAATTAATATGTATTCTGAATATGAGCCAGATCGGTCCATAAATACAATTTTTCCAAATATCTCAACTCCAGCGCCACCTAGCGGGTCAATTTTTTGTAAAAATGTTTCCTTCCACGTATCTAATAAATAGTCTTAATATGAGGTAAATCGAGCCATAAATATATACATTTTCCAAATATCTCAACCCCAGCGCCATCTAGCGGGTCCATTTTTTAGAGAGGTATTTTTTTCCATGTAACACATATTCTGAATATGAGCCAGATCGGACCATAAATACAATTTTTCAAAATATCTCGACCACAGCGCCACCTAGCGGGTCCAAACTAATTCAGAAACCTTCGCGGGCGTGTGCACAACAACTAACCAAAGTTTCATCGCAATTGGATGAACGGTTTAGGAAATAAGAGACATACAGACAAACAAACATTCATTTTTATATATATAGATTCTAGTTACTGTAATATTTGTTTCTATGAAATAATGAAAAAAAAAAATTAAGTAATAATTAAAAAAGTTTCGTCATTACATTTCCATAATTCCAGTGCACAGCAAGTTTCCGAACGCTCTGTATTTATATTTTAAATTAAGGTAATGTCTTTAGGAGTATTAGTCCTGCAAAAATAATTTTAGTACATAATAAAATTTTAAATTTGATTAAGATTTCATACAAGTTTTTTTTTCGGAAAATTAAAAATAATTTACGTAATATTGTAAAATATGATAAAAAAATATTATCCACTAAAAGAATTTTAATTATTTATTATTTAGAAAATACTGAACCGTTATAAAACATTTATGGTTGATTAAATATTTCAAGGGATGTAATGAAGCAAGGATCTCTATCGGTGAGAGTATCTATATCGCTTGAATTCTCCTTTATATACGCACAATCACGCACAGGACGGAGAAACATGCGCTCCTTCCCCTTTTCTATTGTGACCATTGGTTACTGTTATTTGCTACCGACTAGTACTACAACCGACTGGGTGAATGGAACGCTCCATTGCTTTAACGCCCAACGTTCGCTTCATTTACTTTTCATAACTTGCGTCACACACCCTAAATAACACACGTCACTCCATCACTCACAAGTTTATATAATGGATTACAGTAAAAACTAATATATGTTTTGTCTGATAAAAATAAAAATACGAACTGAAAAACTCTGCCGTTGGAAATGGTGACAGGGCTTAAATAATATACACTTTCTTACTGATTTTTACATTGTAAATAGGCTATCATGTTTGCGAAATGTAAATTATTCTTAAATTGAAATTTTCACTTTTAACTTAAACCACCTTGTAAAGATTTAGTAGATGGAATTTTATTATTTGGTCTAGCCATATATAATGTACGACTGTGTATATGAGCCATCTCCTCCTACTTAAAGGAATGCTTTATAGCTACGCCAGGAGGGATGATAGTAAGGGGTATAGGTTTAGTCGGTAGTGCGCAGGTACACATACACTCTTAATAAATATTAATATGTTAATTATTTATACATAAAACCTAGCGGGATCTGTTAGCGACTCCGACACTGCTTTGGCGACTGTAAAACGGGTTCCCCACCTCACCTCTACAAAAAGAAAAAAGAAAAAAACCATATATAATGTGGCAGGTAACATTGGTCACCGGGTTGGTCTACTGGTGAACTCGTCATCATAAATCAGCTGATTTCGAAGTCGAGAGTTCTAAGGTTCAAATCCGAGTAAAGGTAGTTACTTATTTACAGATTTGAATTCTAGGTCGTAGATACCGGTATTCGGTTGGGTTTCAATTAACCACACATCTCAGGAAAGGTCGTCCTGAGAGTGTAGAAGATTAAACTTCATACATATTACCCTCATTCATCCTCTGAAGTAATACGTTACGGTGGTTCCGGAGGCTAAACAGAAGAAGAAAAGGAAAAACGTAGCATTGCGTAAAAGTATGGTCTGCTAAATTTCCTGTAGTTTTTTACTTTCATTTTTTATAATTTTTAATTATGCACTTACTTATTCCAAATAAACAATATAAAAAAAATAATTATTTGATAAGATCTTAAATGTTGTACCAATCTTGTAATCAGTACAATTCTATAATTATGCTATCCACTTTTTTTTCATAAGTTCAAGGGGATCAAATCGGAACCAAATATTTTTCCTGAACATTTTGATCTTTTTCACAATAACTGTATTCCAAATATTGCATAATCTAATCATTAATTTTTAAAAGCTATATGGCCTAATTGAAATTAAAATTTCTGAAGAACAAAACTGGAGTATTATGCAACCGACTTTTTATGAGTTGGCAAAAAATGTTCTATCCACGTTCAAGCTTTAATTGTATTAAAAATTGTACGAGTTTAATCATTCTATTTTTTTTTTTTAACAAAAAAAATTCAAGTTAAGATTTTTGGAGTCTCTATATTCCGAATTCTTATATAGCTGATTATCGTAATAAAATTCTACTTCCAATTGTAAAATTCGTTTTTTTGTTAAATTTAAATTTCTAATGTTCGCTTGAATTTCATAATATCTTGTAAATTGGTATATATATTTCCGAAATATATTTTTTTCATTCTGATCAAAATTATTTTATGATAAAATTATATTACTATGCTCCCCGGTATCCCCCCCGGGAATTTTTTTTATATAGAGAAATAATTTTTAACTTTAATTTCTACTTTCTGAATTCATTGTCAAATAAACGGTTTAAGTATTATTTTAATGTTTGTCTAAAAAATTACATTGGGATTTAAAATCTAAGCATCTCTCTTTATCAAGATTTATTTTGTTCTTTTAGAATAATAATCCGTAATATTTATTAAGGTTACGATCAATTTAATTATTCCAGTTGGAAAAGAATTCTATAAAACTAATAATACACCTTTTAACTTCACAAAGATTTAACTTAAAGTAAAACAAATTATCCTGCTTGTTTTTGAATAAAAGTCAAATTTAATGGTAAAATTTTATCTTTGTTACTATGAATAATAAAATTACCTCTTTTATGTTGTTTCTTTATTTTTTTTATATGCAATTACAGCAATTTAATATACTGTTTTAAATTAAATACTATGTAAAGAGAAAAGTTTTGTTATGTAAATAGAGCTATTAAATGGAATATCTTTAGAAATTAAAATATAATTAACTATATATATATATATATATATATATATTATATCCTATAAAACTTCAAGAAGAAATATTTGTGAATTAAATCATAAATTACAACTTTTTTAATAGGCTAAAACTTTAATGATCTACATTTAATTTATCTTAATTTTATATTTATATATAAATTAAACGATCTTTAAGGAAATCTTTTAATTTATATTTAATTAAAGTTTAGTTATAAGGAATAACTGAAAATTTAAGTTATTTTTTAGCATATAATTTTAAAAATCATGTTCTTGCTATGTTAATTAATATCTTAATAAAAGAAGGTTTCAAAATTAAAGATTTTTTAAAATCAAAGCTAATTATCTCTGTTTCTATACTCTTTTTTACATCCTTGTACGAAGTAAAGGATGTATTGTATTCGCAAATAATTTCGGTTTTCAGATTTCAATGGAAATATCGGTTAACCATCCCTGAATCCATTTTCACCAGTTTTGGCGTGACGTCGTACGTATGTATTTCGCATAACTCAAAAACGTTAAGTGGCTGGATGTTAAAATTTTAGATTTAAGACTGTTGTAATATCTAGTTGTGCATCTTCCATTCTGATTGCAATCGACAGGATCAAAAGTGTTCTAAAAAGCCTAAAATCCAAAAAAGTAGGATTTGGATTTTTTCTTAACTTCAATAATAAGCCCTCATTAAAAGCTTTTCAACGATAAGTGATACTTATTATCACTGGTTCCAGTGTTATAACCAAATAAAAGTTTAATTAATGAAATATTTGAATCTTACAAGGGGAAGGCACATAATTTCGAATTAGAATCGGACTCCATTTTTTTTAACTTTTTTTTAATTTAAATATATTGATTTATCAATAATTATTAACCTCTGGTTGTAAAAATAAATTTACGATGAATAAAAATTCAATAATAACTTGAAAAAAAAACATGAAAAATATCAGAAGTTATTCATTTATTTAATTACTTTTACTCTTATGTACTTTTCATTTAAAAAAAAAATAGTTTATATGTAATTTAATAGGCGTACAAGGAAGTCACGTGGTGTCCACATCAACTTTTTTAAATACTAATTTTTGAAGCCTACTTTATAAAAAAAGCATAGAAAGATTCAGATATGTTTTATTAAACAATAATTTTTTTCCTAAGCTTTTCATCCTGTATTAATGGATATTTATAAAAAGAAAAGAAAAATTATTTGGTTCCTATATTAAAGGTTTAGACAAAACGAATCAAATATTTACGAACTCTTTTTGAGTAACATCAAAATGCTTTTATCACTATTGTACCCGTTATTCTTTACTTTAGAATTTTTTTTGTATTTTGGTTCCAGTTGCAGTGGTATAAATATTTTCTTGGAAAATTATGAAGAAATAATAATCTTTTTTGGTACAATACAAAATTGTATTGGAATATGTATCGATATTAAGAGACTACACTTTAGTAGATTTTCAAACGTTACTGCCAAACTGTATAATCATTTATTTTTAAATTTAAAACAAAATTAGAATTTGGTTAAAATTTTCTTTGTATTTTTCCATTTACCGCTAAGGAGTATGTGTTATATCATACCCAAAGAGATATAAATACAAGAGGGATTAGAAATGCAGATTAAATATTATAATGAACGAAACTAAATATTAAGAATATCAAAATAAATAAAAAAATTATAACAAATATTATATTTCATTAAAATTAAGAAAATATTTTACAAAAAAAAAAAAAAAATATTCAGCTTATTTTACTTCCGATGATCTACTGCTAGAGCAGATGTATATTTTTTAATCAGAAATTTGCATGTTTCGTATTTCCAAATAACATAAGAGAATTTAAAATAACAAGTAAAGTTTTCAGTTATTTAAATATACCAAATTATATTGGCCAAGTTATACTTTTGCATTATTCTTTCACGCTATTGAATCTTAAAAAGTTTGCGTGCGAATATCGCGGCCAACTATTTTGCCAGCGGTTTTCATCGCTAATAAATATTCTTCCACGCATGCACGTAAGCCCATTTATATGTACCAGAATTTTTGTCATTAAAATTTTATACTTTCGTTGTTATAGATTTAAGAGCATGTAGTCAACGAACGTTAGTAACTTATTTCATGCAATTTCAGTTCAAAAGTATGTTCGTATTTTAATATTTTTGTATATTCAGGTGACTTAAGTAAGATATGGTCGGATTTATTTTTAAATGACGTCACTAGGTAGTTTTTTATGATGGTATATTTTTTGATTGATTCTTATAATATTTTCCTGATATTTTGTGCAGTTTATTTTGAGTCAGACTCTGTATTTTGTATTAGCTTTCTTTACTTGTTAATTGATTGTACTTACAACTTATTACATCCTTAGATCATCAGACCATGATATATTTTAGATTAGAAACCAAATAGTAAGCAGTAACTGGATGATGACAATATTGAACAACCAATTCTATTAAATTATAATTGTCAGGCTTGCGTCAAATTATAAAAATAGGAAAAGGCAGGCAACGTTAATTATCTGTTTCATTCCTATACATATTTATAAATTTTTTTTAAAAGGTTGAGCAAATATTAAATAATGTTATTATGGATAATGTTTATTTTACTTGTACGAAACGACACAAGCAGGATTTTTCAATGTATAAAGTGAAATCGAAGCGATTTATACATCTACGGACTGATCCGAAACATCCAGAGGTAACTGGATGGCAAACACGGGGAACTGGGATTCGAGTTGACCGAGTTCCTTACCGGTGACGGATGTTTGAAAGCATTCTATGCGCGCGGACGTTGAGACGCTCTGCAGAATGTGAATACTGCGGGAAGAGGGCACAGTAGAACACACGGTGCTCATGTGATATCGATTTCTATAGCGTAGGGAAGAATCCGGAGAAAAATACGGCATGCTTTCCCCAGTTAATATCATGGGGACTATGCTGGAACTGAACGGGCATGACACTTGGTGCCCGCGGATATTGATCAAGATCCATACGAAGGTGGTGGAAGAAGTGCTTGGATACTTTCCTATGCGTCTTCATTTTCTTAAGAACTACCCAGCGCAGAGCCTTAACTGTATACACTGGTATTTTTAAAACAAACTCGAGGCTACCACCGTATTGGGAAAGGCTCGATTTAGTAGTAAAGGTTTGGCCTCCCACGTGAAGATTGCGAAGAGGCCGGAAGGCCCGAGGTATTTGGGATGCAGATTCGGGCCGGGCCAGTACCGAAATGGAACGGTGATCACAAGGCACCGGATCTAAATTTCGTTTAGTTGCCCATTCCTTGCTTGTGGAAGAGTCTGTAGAACCTCGCGATGGAAGCATGGCAACTGGAACGACGGGACAACACGGCTAAGGGATGATCCTTTTATAAATTTATACGGGATCTGAGAGGATGGTATGCTTTGAGTTCATTTTTAAGGGCAACGAATACCAGGTTCTCACCAACCATGTTAATTTGAACCAATATCTGTTTCGGTTCTGCCTGGCAGCTGATGCGCTGTGAGTCTGCGGGGAGATCCAGTCAAATGATTACCAGATGTTTGACTGCCCTCCTCTTGAAGGGGCCAGAGACCGGGCCATCCTGAAACTTAGAGGTCAAGGGGAAAATTGGCCACTCACAAACGGTGTGGAGAGAGCCGCATTTTCGGACTGTGTGGGAGTTCCTTGATGCGGTTACTTTGTTCAACCGACATCAGTAGTTTACTTAAGGGAAAGACTCCTACCGCACCACTGTGGGAAGCTAACCTAGAGATCAATAGCTGACCAGTTGACCACCAGCCAATTAATGCTCCAAGCGCTTTAATATGGTGGACAAGTACGTGCTGGTATTCAGCGACCTAGGCGTGGTAGCGAATTGCTGTCTAGACTAAGTAAATTTCAATTTATGGATTTCATATATATTTTTAGTAGTTGACGGGGTGCGCCTGCCCATTTTAATAAATATATGACAAGTCAGCGGTTGTAACACGTAAACCTGTTGTGTATGACACCGCGCTTAGTCCGCTCACGGTATTAGGTAAAGTCTAGGAGCTATTTAGGATGCTGAAACTGTTTCGAGGCTCAGTAGCCGTTTGTGGTACAAATATTCGGTCTTATGCCTTAGGGCAACCGAATGGGGTGGTGGCAGGACAAATGCCAAGCAAACCAATTATCCTCATGAATCTTCCTTGAGGCTATGTTCATATTAAAGCAGATTCGGTCCCATGGCAATGTAAAAGACAAATGAAAAAAGTTTATTCAGATTTTTCTATTAAATACTTCAGTTTTAAATGAATAATAGAACAAATATTTTTTTGAAAGATTGTCACTATTTTATCTTAAACTAAGAAACAGATTTACAATTAAAAATGAGTGTAATATTTGATAAATTGTTGCCTCGGTTTCTGTTACTAATCTTAATCCTCTAAAGGAAGTTCTGTATTGTATTTTCAAATAATTGAGGCGACATTCTACGAACAACAGCTTGAATATTCTTTTTAAGCGCTTGGAATATTTGTGGATTATTGGCATTCCTTCACAAAGCGTTAAAGGAAAAAGTCAGTAAATGTTAAATTGCACAATTTACGATTTCGTGAAATAATCCATCCTATGAATTTCTACTTCATTGTCAAAATTTACTGTATTCAAAACTTAAAGTACATTAAGTTAGCTTCATACGAAAGAAGCTAAGAAAGGTACACATGGTGTACCCAGTAACACGTGGTGTTCTGGTTCCCGCAGTGGGATGAACACCGCCTAGCTTGCTTGGCAATTACCGGACCGCTCAGCGTGTAGACCATCATCGCCACCATGTGTTGCGGAGCTCCACGAATTTTGATACTATCACAGGATTCATGATGAGGATTCCTCAGAAGAATGACCAGGGGGCTCGGAGTTGAGGGTGGCTCTTCCTCATCCCGATCCCTCTTCATGGGGATAATTGCCGTTCGCTCGTGCTTGCACGAGTGGGCGGTAGCGACGAGGTACGGGGACTCTCGAACTCCCGAATGAAAAACACCGACTCCCGGCGGGGGCCCCACTTGGGGTATCACCGTTAGAGACGTTGGCTTAAAGACCGAGTCCCGGCTACAGGAGTAAGGACATAGCCGGGCCTGGTGGATCCTACTCTGGGGGTTTGAGGCGGGCGCAAAGTAAGATCCGACCCGCGGGCCGTGACGGGGAGGCCCGTTAGAGTATAGGACACTCCCTTGGGCTGTGTTATACTTAAATGCAACATCCAACCCGGGGAGAAGGAAAAAAAGTAAAGAAAAAAATAAAAGCTAAGAAAGGTAAACATTACTCAACATAGAAATCATATTTGCAAAATTGTTTACAGTTCAAAAAATTTGTCATTCGGAATTATGGGTGGGAGGATATATTCAACTTTATTTCTAAAAGGTTTTCATCTCATATCTCAAAAACCCTTTGACTACAGCAGTTAAAATTTGACAAAAATATCTGGCAATATATATATATATTTTTTTCTAATTTTAGCTTGAATTTCGACCCCGCCAGATCACGATAGCTAAAGTTTTTTTCGTTGTTTTTTTCTCAACAGGATGTTCCGGAAGTTTTTGCCTAAACTTAAGGGATTAATTGGGGATATCCAGTATTAAAACAAGGTTTATGTGGACAAATTTCGTCCCTCACTTCATTTTACTTGTATTCGACGTCCGGATAAATAGTTATATGGGATGCCGTGGGACGTGTCAACCAAACTTAAGAGACTGATTCAGAGAATTAAAATAAACAAAATAACTTCAAGTAAATAACTCTCCCTATTTAGTTTTATATTCCCCTCTGTTCATTATTTGTGTTGTTTCAAAAGAAAAAAATTACGTCTAAAAAACGGATCGTGATATTCTAATGAAATTTGGTATGTATGTACCCAGCCACATCTTTTTCAAAATTAATAGATTTTTTTTTGTAAATAATAATTTATTAATAATGTTTAATATTTTAAAACATTATGTCAAATTTTAAATAAAAATCTTTCAAAGATGAAGCCGGGAAAATTATATGCAACCATTTCCGGATATTTTTAAATATTTTTATAAAATTGTTTCAATGTTATGGTTTGGGTTAAATTTAATAAACGGAATACGCGAAAGAAATTTCAGAATTTAAACTATATAACTGTTTAATAGCTTAAAAAAACACATAAACTTTTATTCGAGATATTTTAAAAATTGTATTTTACATGCCGATCTGAATAATAAAATGATGCTATATTCAATACATTTGTATACGTATATATTATTACATAGAAGATGCAAATTTATTATGTCGGAATTTCTTAGTCCATCGTTTTCCTTTATTATGTAATATTTTTATTAATTTATTATGCAAAATGTAAGTTATTCACTCGGAATTCATAAAATAATTTTATACGATGAGTAATGAAAAAGTTACCATTTGAATTCTTTCAATTTTATTACAATGAATGTTAAGTACTAAAAAAAGTTCAATTATATTTTTGTGCGCCGAACTGTAAAAGTGAAATTGAAAATAATTTTATGTCTGATCTGTTTCATCACTGGAATCCTAGAACCGTAAAAAAAAGATTACTGTGCGGTCTGGCTGTCCAGGTTTCTTATTTAATAATCTCTTTAAAAGAATTCCTATTTTTAAAACAATTTGAGAGTACATTAAAAGTTTTAATTTCGTATACATAGAGTTCTTCACAAAGTTTCTACCATAACTTATATGTCTGTTCTTCTCATCAAGATAATTAAAAAAGTTCATAATAAACATAGATTTGGAAGAACTTGAATTAAAACGAAAAAATCTGCATTAGATTTCTTCTCTAAAGTTTAAATATTGAAGTATTAAAATTGCATTAACTGAAATTATTAATCGGTGGTTTTTTATGGAACCATACATGACAAAAAAATCGGTCCTGAACTGTAAAGCTTCGTAGATAATTATTATAAATTTTTTTTTTGTCTTCAGTCATTTGACTGGTTTAATGCAGCTCTCCAAGATTCCCTATCTAGTGCTAGTCGTTTCATTTCAGTATACCCTCTACATCCTACATCCCTAACAATTTGTTTTACATATTCCAAACGTGGCCTGCCTACACAATTTTTCCCTTCTACCTGTCCTTCCAATATTAAAGCGACTATTCCAGGATGCCTTAGTATGCGGCCTATAAGTCTGTCTCTTCTTTTAACTATATTTTTCCAAATGCTTCTTTCTTCATCTATTTACCGCAATACCTCTTCATTTGTCACTTTATCTACCCATCTGATTTTTAACATTCTCGTATAGCACCGCATTTCAAAAGCTTCTAATCTTTTCTTCTCAGATACTCCGATCGTCCAAGTTTCACTTCCATATAAAGCGACACTCCAAACACATACTTTCAAAAATCTTTTCCTGACATGTAAATTAATTTTTGATGTAAACAATTTATATTTCTTACTGAAGGCTCGTTTCGCTTGTGCTATTCGGCATTTTATATCGCTCCTGCTTCGTCCATCATTAGTAATTCTACTTCCCAAATAACAAAATTCTTCTACCTCCATAATCTTTTCTCCTCCTATTTTCACATTCAGTGGTCCATCTTTGTTATTTCTACTACATTTCATTCTAGAATGAAATGTAGTAATCTATTACATTACATTATAAAACTAGAAAATGAGAAACGAAAAATACGTTTTTGTAGTTTACAATTTACTTCTTTAAATTACCAATAATTAAATACAATTTTTAAATTAAAATTTGTTGTAGCAAATTAAAAAATCAATAAAAACCGAATAATATATTTTTAGATCCAGTTTTCCTAAAAATCAAACACACTAAAAGAATTCTGACAATTTCAGAATTTAGAGAAATATTTACAGATACTCGGATGATTACATATTTTTTTTTTCCATACGCTGCTAAAATATGTATTTTTATATTTGGTTTTTTATTTACCTTTTTGTAAATTAAATATGTGTTTTAGTTTTCTGTACAGTGGTAGTCTTGTTTGTGTATAATGCAATCAATAAAATATGACTTCCTGGTTGTTTACACATAAAAAACAAAATTTTCTAGTACTTTTAACTCTGACATTTTCAGTTTATCCATTCTACTAAAGAAATTAAATTGTATCAAAAATTTTAAAGTGTAATTTAATAAATTGGAGAATGTTAATCATTGTTAAGTAAGATGGTAATATTGGTTCTACGTTAATAATTTGAGAAATTGGTTTAGGAATGAAAATAAAACAGTAGTAACATTAAAAGTAGGAAAAATTATTATAGTTTTATTCTTTTATTATTTTTTTTTAATAAAATATTTTCGAAATATAATTTAAAATTATTGTTATTATGTAGATATCCACGGTTGAATGGTAACATCTCTCTCTCTTTCACCCGTTAGTTTCTACTTTTGAACCCTATGGCATTTTTTCATATACTACAAAAACCATTCCTTACCATAAAAAAAAGAGGTTAGTAAGGTAGCTTTAGTAAAGCAGAGCCCTGTTATTTGACGTATCAAAAAAAAAAAAAAAAGATTATCTTTTTAATGTTTTATTACTGTTAACATTGTATAAATAGAATTCTTGAATACTTTGATTAAATTTATTTCTTCTTAAGCAACATAAAACTACTTCATTCCTTGCTTTTCTTGGTGTGTCTGGATTTTATTATTCTTGAAAATGAATGGGCTAATTTTGTGAACGATTTCTGTTTTATGTCGAGTCGTTTGAGATAATATCACTTAAAAAATTTCGTAAAGATGCCAAATATTCTAAAAGGGAATTCTGTAAGTATTGTATTCGATCACTTTTTAAAGTAGGGATTACGTAAGTTTCTTCACGACGTAATGGGGGAATTAAATATGAAGATATCCATTTTATAAACGTTTTCATTTATTTTTTTTATTGTCCCACCAATCTATCTAACCCGGTACTGAACTGAGTCATTAATTTGATTACCATTTTTTCGGTAATTTAAAGAAGGTACGAGATTCGGCTGATTTTCCAAACTAGCGTGCTGCTACACGGAGACAAAAGGCACTATCAAGTAGGGCGTGGCAGCACATATAGTTAAATCCCTCTCTACAAACCTGTGATAATGCGTTGAAATCCTGTTTATTTTCAGTAGCAGTTAAAATGGAGTCGAATACGGTCGATATGTCAACACGGTTAAAAACGGCGCGCAGCGATCGAATTTTTAATAGCAAAAAATGAGAGTCCTATTTTTCATCTTTTAAAAGCGGTTTGCGGTAGTGAAACCGTTAACAGGAGTACTGTGAGTAGGTGGGCGTTGAAATTTCGCGAATGTGAAGCTGATAAAGGGACAATTGAGGACACACCTCACAGCGGACGACCAGTTTCTGTGACTAACGAGAAGAATCAAAAACAGGTGGATTATTTGCATCAAAGTAACCGGCGAATCATTCAGCGACGCATCGCTATTCAGTTAGGCATATCTAAAGAACGAGTAGGCCATATGATTGAGCAATTGGGTTACCGTAAAATTTGTGTACGGTGGCTACAAAGGACGCTGGTGCTTAATAAAAAAAAAGCTCTGCTGTATTTATGCACGCACGTTACAAGTTATACTTCTTTGGCGTGAATAAAAAAATAATTGTTTTACGCTTTTAAACAGATTTGAAGTGAGTCAAACGATTGATAGACGTTATTTAATAACCCACCGGGTTGGTCTAGTGGTTAACGCGTCTTCCCAAATCAGCTGATTTGGAAGTCGAGAGTTACAGCGTTCAAGTCCTAGTAAAGCCAGATATTTTTACGTGGATTTGAATACTAGAACGTGGATACCGGTGTTCTTTGGTGGTTGGGTTTCAATTAACCACACATCTCAGGAACGGTCGAATTGAGAATGTACAAGACTACACTTCATTTACACTCATACATATCATCCTCTGAAGAATTATCTAAACGGTAGTTGCCCGAGGGTAAACAGGAAAAAGAAAGAAAGAAAGACGACATTTAATACCACGAATAAAAGTTTGAATAAATAACAAATTAAATTAAATAATATTTATTTTATTCAGTTTAAAAAGTATTGAAATATTCGTTGCCATATAAAAGAAAGTTTATCGATATATTTCGATTAGTTTATTTCCATTAATTCTTCGGATGACGATTGAATAGGCACGAGGGTTATCAGCGGTTTATGAAAAATATGATACAACTATTTTTGCTTTATAATAGTGTATTTTATCAAACATTTTGTTTTTGGTAAATTTAAAATTATTTATGCAAAATCAAGAATTTATCTGATCTGTGCTATTTTCTGTGTCATTAAAAAATATAATTTCACTCATAAAAAATATAACTTACATAAATACAACCTCAAATCTTGATACGCAATTTTCACAAAAATATATTAATGTACGCTGCTGTATAAAGTTTTATGATTATGGACAACAATATTCACTGTTTAAAATATACATCTTCAGGAATATAAAAATACATATATAAATATGTATTTATTACGACTCAATATCTGTTATGTTTACAACACGCGCTAATCTCTTAATTGCATTGAACGACTGAATGAATTTGACACTACACGCATGTGCGTGCAAACTGATCCACTTGAGCCTGCGCAGATCTTCATGGTGTGTTACATTGGCGCGCGCAATTTCCGTAAGTTGCTGAAAATACAGTCTGATCAGTTTCTCCTAACGCGCTAAAAGAAGTATAACTTTAAAAATTCTTCACCACATATATGGAATTTAGAGGCTTTCAGAATGTTATTTGTTGTTACAAAACGTACTGTTGTACGTTTAAATATGTATTTGTCTATGTATATTTTATTATAAATTTTATAATTGATTTGTTACGTTGTGGGATTAATAACTTTTTTTAATATTTTCTGTTATTTAATTTATATTAATCTTATATATAAAGCCAAAAGTTTTACTGTCTGTCCGTCCGTCCGTCCGTTTGGTTTTCTCTTTGTTCTGACATCACACGAGAAACGAATCAACCGATTGCTTTCAAATTTGCAGTCGTGTTATCCTAGGTAAGATTTTAAACCATAATTCCTTCGGAATTTTGAATTAGAGATATTCATATTAAACAAAAAAATGATTAGTTCTTTTACTGAATATTTATCTTATCGTGACCGTAAATAAGTTACGAATTTTTTCGATCTCAAAAATATGTGTACCTTAGTTACCATAATTACTACATTTCTGTCTTTTGTAATCTAGTCTCTTTTTCAGGTTTTTATAATGGCTGAATACATTAATCATTATTTATCGGTATCATTCTCACAATGTTAACGAACATTGCGGGGAATCAGGGGGCGGAGCCCTCTGGCTAGACGGGAATGATGACCAAAGTGAGCGCTCTGCGCTCTGGGATAAGCTCTGTGTTTCGGAGAAGTTCCGGAAACTGCGGGGTAGGCTGGGTCGACTTGAGCTCCGGGGGTCCAGCGGGTGGTGCCATGACCGGATAATTTATTTATACTAATGTATATTAATATAATCTTCTATTATTATATTATGTAGGTTTTGTTATTTTTATGGTAATTTATATTTTACGTTATATTTACTACATTTTGAACCTCACGCATTTAACGGTACGTTGGGGGGTAATATGTATATGTACGCTTTCTTGTTTAAGTAACGCACATAAAATAGAATCAGAGTAGGTGCAATAACACTTAACATAGCATGGTATCTGAGAGTTATAGGCAGTTAATAGCAGTACGATTATTACGGTAATAAACCACCACAACTATGGGAGTTAGTCATGTTATTGCCATCACAAGAGAGCTAATAAAGATGATGATGATATTGCACACATTATTATGGTCGTCGGGACGCTCTTGTACCATTAGCCGATATCTAATAATGTTTCTTCTTTAAAATCGTAAAAAAAAATAAAAATCTCATTTAAGTTATCCATCCATCCGATCATCGTTTCCTGAGCTCTCTTTCATTTTTCTTCCACCTTTTATAACTAAACTAAAATTATAAGGTAAATAAAGAAATACACCACCCTTTTAATTGAAATAATTTCTATGAATTTGACATAATTTAATTATTAAGTGCAGGAGCTTAATATTTAATTAACACATTAAGTGTACACATTTACACATTAAGTGTATTAATATTTAATTAATTATTAAGAGGATTACTCGACCTCCTATTTTAGCTGTATAGGGGTACTGTTTTATATGATTTTCAAAGAATCGTAACCCGAACAAGATTATTATCATAATTTGTCCGATTAAAATATTAAGAAATATAAAAATGTATTTTTAAAAATTAAAATAAACTGTACAAATTGTAAACTAAAGATGTAAAATATATAATATAACACCTAAAGTATCAATTCTTTTGATTAGCAATTATTGAATTTTTAAGATTATGAAAATAAAGCACAGGGTGAACAAAAATGAGTATCGGGGTTTTAACGCTATTTAATATCGCTTAATTTTGACTAATAGTAATGAATCATAAATAAAATCAAAGAGTAAGCCTTATAGTTTTTCCTTACAAATGTCTTTCATCATCTAACTGATATTCCCATAATTGAAACTCTTTCTGGAGTAATGGATAAAACAGCTGCTTCAATCTTATGCATCAAATCGGGAAGATCATTAAGCAACGGAGGTACATATTGTTTATAAAATATCAAAGGTAAAAATCACATGCGAGCTGATCGAGTGACCTCGGAGGCCACCTCAAACAAGTTCTGCCATGGGCTATGCGAACCGATCTGGCGGTAAGGGAAAATGTTATTCAACAGTTCGTATACAGAATTATACAAGTGAGGAAGCGCACCATTTTGTTGCCATTTAAAATTCTCGGTTCCACCTTACAGTTGCGGAAGAGCCGTGTACGCAGCATATTCAAATAATCAACTCCTGTTACCTTGTTTCAAAGAAAAAAGTACTGCGTATAAACTTGCCGTCACGTTAGAAAACATTTAATTCTGGGGATTCCCTTTCGCATTGTAAAAGTTCATAGGGTTTTCTGACTCTACGAACATTATGTTTGTTAACTTTTCCATTAAGATGTAAACATATCGTTAAACACAATAGCATCAAGAAAGATGATGAAATTCATGTCACAACTCTTCGATCGTGAAATCGCTTCGCACGCGTGATCAGTTGGCTTCAAGGCATGTAGCAACTGTAAATGTTATGGATGCATACGTAAGCGTTTGCTTAAAATATTCCATACTGTCATCGCCGGTATTACTAATTTCTGGCTGGTCGTCTTCGTTACAAAATTTTTACGATTCGCAAGATAAACTTTCTGATAATTTCAACATTTTCTTCAGATACCCACAACGGTCTTGTACTCTTCCCTTTAAACAGACTTCTCGTCGTTTCAAACCGATAATTCAACGACGTATGTTATTTCTTAAAGGATCGCAATTAAAATTTTACGGAACGCACGTTTACCTTTAACTACGGATTCACATTCAGCAAACTGCAAAACAAAGAAGGCTTTTTGTTCAGGATTCACCACCTTTACGTATAGAAAAATCGCCACCTTAAGAAAAAATCTGATGTGATACCACATGACTTCCTTGTACGTCTATTAAATTACAATACACAATTTTTTAAAATGAAAAGTATATATTTTATTTCATTAATAACTTTTGATTTTTTTAAATTATTTTTTTATTATTGAATTATTGTATATCGTAAAACCTTTTTTGCAATCAGAGGTCAATAAATTATTCATAAATTAATATATTTCAATTTAAAAAAATAGTTAAAAGAAAAAAAGGAGATGAAGTCTGATTTGAACCGATGCGCCCCATTGTAAGATCCAAATATTTCATTAATTGAAATTTCATTTGGCTGTAACCCTGGAACCAATGAAAATAAGTACCACTTATGATATATCGTTGAAAAGCTATCAATGAGGGCTTATCGCTGCACTTAAGAAAAAGTCCAAAATCCAAAGTTCTGGATATTGGGCCTTTTCGGACACTTTTGTTTTAGTCGATTGCAGTCAAAAGGGGAGATGCACAACTAGATGTTAAAACAGTCCTAAATCCAAAATTTCAATATCCTACGGCTAATCGTTTTTGAGTTACGCGAGATACATACGTATGTGTACCTACATGCATACATACTGAAGTCAGGCCGAAAATAATCAAAATGGATTCAGGAATGATCTAAATGGATATTTCCATTGAAATCTGAAAACCGAAATTTCTCGTGATCACAGTACTTACTTTACTTCGTACAAGGAAGTAAAAAAAATAAAAAATTGGTACCCGCTTCAGCGAAAAAAGACCAATTTAACTTATACATCTGTCATAATAAAAATTTAAAAATCTTAAAAAAATAACTGGAATATTCTGTAAAACCTTTTATAGTATTTTCTTTTAAATCATCCCAGAATGAGTGAAACTGGATTTCTAGAAACTGAACCACGCTTTTATTTAACTAAATATTTTCATTACTTTTAATTTAAAAATTTAATAATTATTACATTTATTTATTGGTTATTTATTAGATATTTATATAATTTATTTTTTCCTTTTCAGTGCATTTTTATATTTGTTAATATGTTATATTTTTTTGTTTAAAATTCTCAATTTGATTTAATTCTTATTTTTTACGTTTTAGAGGGTTTTTATAATTTGTTTCCTTTTTTTTATTAATGTTAATATTAATTAATATTAGTTAAATAAAAGCTTTTTTAAAAAATAATTTCACTAATGTGACTTAATATTTTCTCAAAAAAAATCGTTACTTTATTATTTTCTCGCCATAAAAATTTACACAAATACGAATCCAACAACTTGCGTCTAACACCACATTCCTTATTGCGATTTTAAGCTCGCCACCATAAACTTTCAATAGTTTGGGTACGTGCACCTGTTTGTGAATCAACAAAGTTTTCGCTGTGATGTATTGTGTCTGTTTGTAATTCTTACCATCTAAATTTTCTAAACAATCGTATGCTTTCCATAAATCTGATATGATTTTAGTATCTGGTTCGACACATGCTAAAATTGTAGAAATTAATGTTGCCTTTGTTTTATCAGCAACTGCATACGTGATACAATTTTTGTTTTACGACAAATTCTTCCAAAAGCCCGCTGTTGTACCCGTTCTGTTATATATTCTTTTAGAAAACAGAGACATCAAATTGTTCCAGGACCACCTATTTTTGTCTTATTTTATAAAAATTTAAACGCACATATTTCAGTAATAGGTAAATACAATATAATAACATTTTAAATTGTATTTAAAATATTACATTATATCTTTATTATAATAACATTTAAAAAAATAAATTTTATTTGGTTACTGTTACATTAATGTAAAGATGCCCGTTTTTATTGTTATTTTTGAGAAAAGAAAGTTGTACCCGCTTGTCGAAAAATCCATTAAATTAACCACCTTAGAGATGATTTTGAAAGAAATTCTCAGATTGCGATTAAATATTGCTCAAGATACTGGAATAAATAATGTATGTGGAAAATTTCAGTTTCTAAATTTCGGTTAGTACAGAAAACGTTAGTCTTAAAAAATTGGTATAGATTTTTTTCACTCCCCTTAAATGTGAAAAAATGGAACATCACTATCTATCTGTAACTGCTACCTAATGGGATTCAAGTTTCAAGTTTCTAGCTCTTCTAGTCTTAGCACCCGTTTTAAATTAAACCTATTCAATTTCTAGCTATTTAGGAACCTATTTCTAGCTATTTTCAATCTATTTCCAGCTATTTAGGAAATGGGATAGCTACAGGATTATCATTATTAATCAATGATAATTTTTTCAGTGAGGGCAAGATATGTTTGTTTATATAGATCTATTTTAGATTTTAGTTTTTACTGTATGAAGAAGAAATTTTATAATTATCTTGAATTATTTAGATATTTGGGGCTGTGATGAATGTTAACCATCCTAGGTATAAGAAAAACTTAGTAAGAATTGCTTTCTCTGAATTAATAGATTTAATTTTACAGATTACACTCCCGGTTGTAAAAACAATTTTATGAGTGGTTTTGTGGAATAGTTAATAAGAAACCCACTTCACTTTATCTTCCGTAATATACTTATAATCGAATGGGTATTATTCTTAACAATATCTGAATGAAATTTCTTTCGTGTTATTTCACTATAAAACATTTTTGTTTATGGTTTCTTATAGGTAGTAAATAACAAATTGTTCACAGTTTTCTTTTTTGTTTTTAAATGTCAATATAAGAAAATTTTATCATTTTAAACACCTTTCTTTCTTATAAGGTTATAACATTTTTTAATAAAATTTAGATTAACTGTAATAAAATTATTAATTTTGTCGGTTTTAATTATTAACAGATGTAAAACAAAAATTCTTTTTCATCCTTATGATGGCCTTTATTCTACATAATTTTGTGTATGTGTGTGTGGGTGTGTGTGTGTACGCGCGTGCGTTTATATTACAATGAATGGATATATTTATTCGTAATTTGAGTTTCAGCAGTTTTGTTTATAAATTTACCACACATCAAGTGAAACCGGATATTACAGTTAATGATCCATACATAAACAGCTTCTGTTGTAGCTTTAAGGAATTCAACGTAATTTTGATAATAGGTAAATGTTTAATGAAAATTCTTTTATAATTTAATTATTAAACTGTATATGCCTGCTTCCATTATAGATATCACAATATTAAGGCTTTCAGTTGATGCTGAATTTTTACATGAATTAAGTTTTTAAATCGATTAAATTAATCAGTTGTATTAATCTGTTTTATAATTTACAAATAATTAAATAAAGTCTTGAGTTACATGAGTAGGGTATAATCAACATTAACGGACGTCTCCCATCTAACTCCAAATAACGGTCAGTTTTACACTCCCAGATAACTTTAAATGTCAAGGCCGAAAATTTGGCTACTATCATCGGTTGTAATGACCAACATCGCGGGTCTTCTACATATCGAAGCGAAGGTCTTGTCCTGCTTTGTAAGTCTGCTATGGAGCGGTCACGGTCCAAACTGGACTGTCGTGCTGGAAAGTGGGAGAGCTAATCAATTCTTAGCCATTCGCCACAGAGCTTTCTCCCTTCGCGTTTACTAATTGCCGGACTTCTGCTCCTGGATCTCCTCGTTCGGAAGTGATAGGAGAAGTACAGGGGAGCGAGTAAGGTGAATTTGAAGGCATCCCTTCCTTTTGTCCGCAGATGGCAAGAGAGGTGGATGGGATCAGTGGACGAAGGGCAGATAGATACATAGGTTGATCCCGAACCCTCAGAGATGGCTGGATTGCAAGCATCGGAAACTGGGGTACGAGATGACCCGGTTTCTTTTATCGATCACGAGTACTTCAAAGCATACCTTTATGTGACGTTGAAACCCTTTGCGTAATGCGACTGTTGCGGGAGGAAGACACCGCAAACAAGATGTTCGTGTGCGATCGGTTCCTGCAGCACAGGGAACCATGATAGAGAAAACTCGACGTGCTTTTCCCAGGTATGGGAACAATGCTGCGAACAGAAACGGACCTAGCACACGGTGGCTGCGGTGTTGGTGAAGATTATCCATACGAAGATAGCGGAAGAAGTACAGGAGTGAATAAATCCTCCCGATTCTTCCTTGAGGTATGTTTATATTAAAGCAGGTCCGACCCAACTTGGAGGTTACAAAAATAAAGAAGAAAAAAGATAATTTGAAAGAGTTTTTAAAAATATTTCAAAAAGGAGCACATTTGGAATACTTTGGAAATTATCTTTTCTTGAAATTATCTTGTTATCTTGAAATTTTGTTTGGAAATTATCAGCATGTTATCTTGTCCATTGGGACAAGATAACATTCTGGTAAAAAAAATAATTTAAATTTTATTTTAACGCTTGTTATAAAAACAAAAATGTTCTGTTATTAAACGGATTATATTTCTTGTTCAGGTATTTATAAATTTTTTAAATTTTATTTACGTGACAGTGTTCTCCATATTTATCAATAGAAGACACAAAATGATTAAACACATGAATTTTAATGTGCTTAACATAATTAATACACGAGCGTGAGTCATTAATTTCGCATAAACTTTATTTCAACAAAAATAAAACTATATATTAATTAATATAATTTTTCATCTTAGACCTCTTACTTTTTAAGATAAGATAAGCTGTGTACTTCTTCCATCGTTGCACAAACTTCTTAATGCACTGAGAAAAAATGTTATTGGTTGAGCAACAAGCCACGCATGACCATTTCTTTCCGTTCTTGGTCGGAGATGAGTAGATGACTTTTTATTATCTCCTTCAGTATACCAAACAGTCTGAAGGAATGAAACAAGAAGTGTACGGTGCATGAGCTAATACTTTAAACTTGCTTTTCTAGATATTTCAACTGCGTGGGTAAAAGTATGCTGCAGGCACTGTCGTACATCAAATAATGTCTTTCGACAATTTTTCTCCTTTGATTGAAAATTCAGGCTTTAGCTTCTCAATAAGCATTTATTATAAGGAATGTATTCTAAAATCGGACCTTGTGAGGCCCGATTTTCTGTTGAAGGAAATGTCACCTTCATTATCACAGCGAGCCAAAATTTGTTGCTAGATATCGATAGGCATTTGGTTAAGCAACATTGTAAATTATTTTGAGGCTTATCTCGAACAAATTTCAGGGAAGTTAATTTATTTTAAATGATTTCGTACGCAGAATTATGGGTATTATGTAAAACAATTGCATTTCACCAATTATCACGTGTCATTTATCAGAACCATGATAAATATACGCTCAATGTTGACGTTTCTAACCGTAGATGGCCTTCAGGCTCCTTTTTCATGTTTAACATTTGTGCGAACATTTTTTTTATTTTTCAGTCCACTGATAAACACTCCTCACTGGTAAAACACTGATTGTTTATCGATAGTATTTTGTTCCCTTATACAACTCAGATCACAAAAACAGTTAATTGAACGCTTTTCTAAATTGGTGGAAACGGAAAGTGGGAGGACCCACTTCCGTTAAGTTTTCAGTTTTAATAACAGAAGTAACTTTCGACTTCAAATCTACGCAAAATAATTAAGTCAAAAAGAAACTTCTTCGTACGAAAAAGGCAGTGTTGCCTACTAAAACACAAATGCAAATACATTGAAAATAATTTATTATACGTCTCGAAGGAAAACGTTTTGCATTCATTACAAATTAAATTTTTTTATAAAGAAATTTTTTTTAAAATAACGATAATGACATTGATGTTATTGAATGTAGCACGTTTGATAGTCTAAATTGGAAAGTAGTAGCTAATAACTTTAATTCTTATAAAAGTAAGTATAAAAAGGAACTGGAGGCGTTTTAAATAATAGGACTAAAACAGTAATGAGTAGTTTGCTGACGAGGTTATAATAAGGGAGATATGCCGTAGATTACTTAAAAATCTACATTTCGTAGCTGTAAAGGAATTACTCCGTTAGAAAACAAATGATGACAGTATTCATTTTTTTTTCTTTTTCATTTAATAAAACAATCTTATGTAGCGGAAAAATGTTATGTAAAAAAATTATAAACTTTTTTTAGTAAAAATATTTTTTAAATTAAGTTTTTTTCTTTAATTTATTATCTTTTTTATAAACTTTATTTTTTAATTTTCATTTTATTTATTTTTTAATGTATTGTACTTTTATAATACAGCTTTTGTCTCTAGAGTTTTTAATTTTTGTTATTTTGAGATGAACCAATTGGTCGAGTATAATCAAATTATTGTGTAACAAGTGTGGGTAGATACGAGAAAATGTCTGAAAATGTCTAGAGCTGATATTTGTTTATAGTACAGAGTTACATAACTTTTGCTAGCTATACTAAAAGGTTACTACGTATATTTCACATTATGCAAAAGTTGCTCAGCAGAGTTATTAAAGAACTTGCTACAAAAGTTTTCATGCCTGTTAGATAGTCGTCATTTATATTTTTTTTATTTTGCAAAAGTATTCCTTTTTTACATTAGATATAATACATAAGAACAAAAGTTGTCGTTAAGTAAAATTATAATTAAAAGTAAGTAATAACATTCAGCCCGTTCACTGTTAAATTAGAAACATCTTCAAACAACAAATATATCTTCTGAATCAATAATGTATTTTCTTGCCGGCCAGTTGACATAGTGCTTAATATAATGGTTTCTAAATCAGCCGGCTGATTTAGAAAATATTTTCCAGGAGTCGATTGCCGGAAAATATTGCTATAATAAAGTATGATGATTGGGTCAAAAATTACATGTCGGTTTTTTAAAAAAAATTTTACGTTTTAAAGCCCAAACGAGTACATCTAGATGAAAAAAGTAAAAAAAAGTATTAAGTTTTTTATAATTACATATGTTTTTAATCCAGGTTTGATCGAACCGATTTTCTTCAAATTGTTTCAAATAATTCTATATATGGAGTTATTTCAAAGTTCGTTTAGAAAGAGGGAGATATCGCGAAAAACCAATTTCAGTTTTCTTCAGAGTCATTTTAGAGTACACTTTATTAAAGAAAATTAAATAAAATAATTCTTGAAATTGGAATAAATATTTTTTGTTGTTTGGCTCTATATCCCTTCGATTTAAATATTTTTGAGAAATTGTTTGAAAGTTTATACTTTATATATAGAGCTATCAAGAGATAATTTAGACTGAAACGGGTAGCCGGGAAAGTTATATAACATTTTGCCAACTTTTTACTTCCTTGTACGAAGTAAAGGAACTATGATGGTGAAAATTTCGGTTTTCAAATTTCTATGGAAATATCCATTTTGACCATTACTGAATCCATTTTGACTAGTTTCGGCGTGACGTCTGTACGTACGTATGTATCTCGCATAACTCAAAAACAATTAGCCGTAGGATGTTAAATTTTGAATTTAGGACTGTTGCAACATCTAGTTGTGCACTGACCCTTTTGATTGGAATCGACTGGACTCCAAAAGTATACAAAAAAGCCCAAAATCCAAAAAAAAATGGATTTTGGGTTTTTTCTTAACTGCAGTAATAAGCTCTCATTGACAGCTTTTTAATGATATACATAAGTTGTACTTACTTTCATTGGTTCCAGAGTTATAGCGAAATGAAATTTTAATTAATGAAACATTGGGATCTTATTATTTTAAAGAATTATAACATCTGAAATGTTTTAGAAATTAGTTGCGAATCGAGGGGCGTCGCTACCGCTCCCTCTGGTAAGTATTGCAAATATGACACAGGACAAAGAAGCGGTGAGACTACCTTTATAATCTTTAAAATAGGGTTTTTAGACAACTTCTGTATCTTCAAATTCATTTTATTAAATAAATAAGAATGATTTTGGATATATGATGAATCCTGAATAAACAAGTAATCTTATGGGCAAAACAGTTTTTCTATTAGCATTCTTGTGTTTTATTGGAGCGCATCAAAGTCTCACAGTAACTACTCTAAAAATATTCAGACTTCAGAAGTGGTTCGACCGAGATAAGCCGATTCTGATTGTCAGAAATGAGAAAGCAATTTCAGAAGTTTTTGTGTTATAATTTTTCTTAGAATTCTTATACATATTTTGTATTTTCATTTCGCAGTGAATCTTATAGATTTGGGGAAAAAATTAGATTCAAATATCTATCTAATTGGTGTCAGCTCGGAAGTTGACACCGACTTTGTCAACTCTGCTATCTTCAGATTGCATGGAATTGCGTGTGTACCCTTTGATCAATATTTGTCTTTGTTTAACTGGAGATCACTCCAGCTCCCTTTAAAACGCATAGGATTCCGAGCAACCTAAATTACCTGAGTAAAAATCATTTATTCCGTTTTAACATAGAACCTCAATTTTTCTGAAGTTAAAAAAGAACTGAAGCGGTGTTAGTGGGAGAACTCATCTAATCCCATTATGAATGAAATAAAAACTATTCAAATGAAAAGATAAAAGTGAAAATTAGTAATTCATTAAATTGGATAAACTTATATTATTTAAATAAATGATTCAATTTCTTTCGGCGGATCTGTCAAGTATGGCCAAAGTCCCGTGTGTTTTCTATTTAAAGTAAACCGATTAACGAGGTGGAATACTTGGTCGATTCCTTTTCTTGTAGAGCGATCCCATTTTAAAACGATATATATTGTTATTATCCTACAACGAATTCTACAGGATGAATTCAGTAAAATATGAAACAGTATTAAGAATACAATTTAAAAATAAGTTGCGGTGCATTTTGTTCATCACATCTCTTTCGTCGAGATCTATTACATAAATTGTTTGAAAAAAGAATAGCTTAACAAAAGTATGTTTAGGCATAATGTTGTATGTAGAAAAAAAAATGTCTAAATAATCTTTTTTGTAAAAGAAAAGAATGATCACTAATTTTTAAAATAAATTCGGAGGTAGATTTCTATTCTGAAAAAGCGTGGTTATATGCGTGAATAGTATTCAATATAAATATTAAATTAATCATGAAGAATACTTAACGGGATGTGTTTTGTATATATACGTCTATATATAAAATTTTGATGCTCAAAAATCTCCAAACCACTGCATTAGTTTCGTTGAAATTGAAATATATATGCACGTTAAAATTTAATGAAAATTGGTTGAATCGTTCCTGACCAATCAGAATCAGCTGATCTCGGTCGGACCACTTCTGAAGTCTTGAATATTTTTAAAGTAGTTACTGTAGGATTTTGATGCTCTCCTGTAAAATACCAAAAATACTAATCGAAAAATTACATTTCTGAGCATAAGATTACATCTTTTGTCACCATTCTTGTAATTTCTCAATAAAATTAAATCCTTGTTCAAATTGTTTTGGGACAGAATTTAAAAAACCGGTTTCCTAAATTATTTGAATTTAATATTTCTTTGTATTTTTAATTACTTAGAAGAGATGAATTTTGTAGTGTAAAAATTATATAGTCGACAGGTAAGGTTAATAAACTTTGCGTATTATTATGACTAAATACAAAAAAGGAAACTTCAAAGAAACGTTGTTACCAAAAAGTAATTACTTGTTACTTACAAAACTTTTGAAAGAGTAAATAATTTTAAAGAAAAATAAAATTCAAGTTATTCGTTTAATTTTTAGGTTTATGTAAGAAGTTTTAAGAGGTTGATTAGTAATTTTATTACCATTAACTTAATAGGTTGTTTCCTTTTTTCACAGTAGGTGATTATATATATATATATATATAAGGTGTGTGCGCGCGCGAGTGTGTAGCTACCCCTCTCAATCACTCACTCTCACTCGCCCCTGTACCTCACTATCAATCTCGCTCACTCTATCACCCTCTCTCTCTCTTTCTCCCTCTCTCCCTCTCTCTCTAACTATATATATATATATATATATATATAAACGTTATACCCTTTTATCTATAATGGACGAAAGCGAAATAGTGGAGGGGATCAGAATGGACAGGAAAGTATTTTGATCGAGATGCTGAATGAGGAGTAATCTATAGGAACCACGCTTAAGTAATATATATATATATATATATATATATATTACTTTTTACTAAAAACACATATATAATTGTAATTATCATCTTACCATACATTTGTCATAGGAATTTCCTCTGTTTTGTCGCATCAGTGTATCAGCATCATCAGGTAATGAAAATATCTACGATTACGTTTCGTCTGTCTTACATACAAAAAATACATAAATAACATCGTACTATAATATAATACTTATATATTTATAAAAAGCACGCAAGCAAATTACCGTGTAATATCTGGTTTAAGTCTAGGCTTGAACTGATATATATATATATATATATATATATATATAATTAGATTAGGTTAGGTGTATATATGAAAAAAAAAACAACTTTTATTATTAAAAATAATAACATTTTAATAAATAGTTTAAATAATAGGATAATTAAAAATAATTAAGGTAAGCGTGACCATCGTATGCCTGCAATGTTAAATTGGCAATATTTATATTCTTATTTCTCCTAAACGGTTAGACCGATTTTCCTGAAATTTTTACCACTCAATCTATATCGTTTTATACCAATTCCGTAAGAGATTTACTAAATTTGTAGAAATACTGATTTAAAATATTTTGTTAATGTTCTATGAAAATTTGAATTTTTGTTAGTGAAAATAATTTTAACTCTTTTCAATGAAGATATGCTTATGAATTTGGTACTAGACAAATAAAATAGCCTTTAAAGTCCTGTAAAAATTTCAGTTACTTAGCTCTGATAGAAAAAAAGAGAACATGGTGAAAAATCCGCAGTTCCAGTAAACACAGTTTAATAGTATAGAAAAACACTTGGTTAAAAACGTTCTGGGCCATAATATGAATACAACTCTCCCTCTTTTGAGTCATCTTTTTTTCTTTTCTTGTGTTCGCTTTACTATTTTTTTGGCCTTTATAGTCTTCATCATTGAAACTTCAGCTTTCTTCAATCGTGCCGCATCTAGATTCCGTAGCACCAGAAAATACTTTTTTTTCACTATATTACTAATATAATTTTTGTAGAACTTTTAGTTGGCCATAGAATCCATCATTACTGAACATCCATCGTCATCATCAATGTTCATCTCACAACACCAACACTGAATCATAAACCCTTATTTTAAAAGTATCTAAAATCAAAAATAGTTTTTTGGAATTTTTGACCATATTATATGATTAAAACTCCCATTCAGATTTTGTGTGCGGTGGTGTAAGCATTTCTTTAGCAACCTTGGTTTTGACAGGTCATTATTAATTGGCTTAATTTTTTCAGTAATAGCCACAGTAAGTGGTGATTTACGCTTATATCTTTCACCTTTAATTATACTTGCACCATGACTTGGCGTCCTTGGGACAGCAGAAATGTCGTGGTTCTGTATCGGTCGATGTCTCATGGAAATATGATCTCCAATTATTTTTACATTTCCTCAATAGTGTCATCTTCCTTGATAGCTTGATTATAGTGCGAATGAATTCTATTTATTTTGGAAAAGATAAGCCTGTTCTTACCGCCCATGGGTTTTCCATCTGCCGGACGCTGTCCCTTCATGTCTATTTTAATTTGAGCAGCCGAGAGCCCATACGCTTTTGCATGTGCCCAACACGTTAGAATTTTTCTGTGATTACGTCATTCCAATAAGGATTATCCTGAACCCCTTTTTGGAAACCCTTACTGTCCCCGTCTCCCAGATACTCAATATACATTAAATTTCTTTCTGTACACCTAGAAACTTCAACGACCCCGATAATTTTCATGCCTCCACTTGTCCCTTCATAATTTTTGGTGCAGTTATGTTCCTGTGCATTCTGTTACATATTTCTGAAAGTATTTTCTCAATACTTTAACATCAAGAATTCTATTAGTATCAAAACTAGTCACACTCAGAAATCCATTGAGTGAATTGTGACCTCTCTTCTGCCGCCAGCCGTCAAGAGTCACGCTTAGATTTCTTATTGTTTACAGATGCAGCATCCTCAGTGGCTTCTATCATACTCTCTTCTGCACAACACATAACAGCACTCCCAATCAGTTACAATTTATTGTAAGCATGAAGTTTTGTCGGAGGTGAGGATAAATCCTTGAGGGAACAAAATACCTCACAAGGATTAGGAAATTTCCATAAGATTTTGTACTGTCATACGTACGTTTATTAGACTCATCCCAACCCCGTAGGGGAAAACACCCGCCTTGTGACCCTTCCGGTCGCCACACCACTCCCCCCCGTTCGTAGCCCTGATGGGCTTTAACGGGAGTCATGTTTGGCCCTCTAACCTTTTACATCTCACAGTAATAAGCCAGAACTCGTTGGGATGCCACCGATGTAAATGCCTTTGTAGATATTTACATCGGTGATTTTTAAACTCAACTTTTGCCTTCGCTGTAGGCCTCAACCGGACATCTTGAATGTCCTATATCGTTGCCCTCTGAACTAGCTAACCAAGCTCGCGGAAGCACGAACCCCGCGCCTAGTTCTACTTTTATTGAGCCAATTTCTAGAAAATATCTGAAAATTCAAGGAAAATTAACAACATACCACCAAAAATGTTCTTTGCAACAACGAAATTTAGTTCTAGTTCCCTTAGTGAACTCAACTTCAGTTCATACCCCTGACTTTGGGTTAATTTACGGAATCCGGTCGGGTCTACATGGGAGAGGCGGACAAACCTCCAACTCAGCTCCATCGCAGAGTCCCGCGTAACATTTACTTTTTTCAACCATCGTCAAGATGCCACCGCTACACCTAATGGCTGCATGGGATCCATGCCCTCGGCAGTGCAGTCACCGTTCTGCCGAACGTTTGTTGGACTGTATTTTTATAAATATCTCCGGCTTGCCTAACATAACTTCTTCGAAAATGGTAATAATAATATTATTTTTTAATGAATCACTTCGCCTGTAAACCACATGAACCAAAAAAAAATTTATGCAGAGGTTGATTTTTTAAAGTGATTAATGCTACAGAATTATAGTTAAAACAAATCCTTGGGTTACATCAGCCGACATTGAAGGTTAAGAGGATTCCATTGAACCTTGGCGTACAGTGAAACGTTGTTTCATGAACGTAAGATTGAATAATTGAAAAATAATCAGACGGCAACGAATCATAATGTCATCAAAGCAGTCCAAAAATAAAAATAATCCTCAGGTTTATGAAAGGTGATACGAGCGTCATGTTCTTTTATTTTGAAGGTTGTTGAAAATTAATTTATAACATGTTTTAACTAGTAAAAGATTGTACCTTAGATAACATTTAAGATTAGGTGAAATTCGTGAGTGGTTTAAGTAGAAATTAAGTTTGTCAAGTTCATATGTAAATGCGAGTTTATAAATCATATCAAAAAGATGAAAATTTCCACGGAAATGAAAATTCTGTAGATCTCAAAATACAATTTAAAAGATTGTTTATTAAAATTAAAATATAAACGTCAGATTTCTCTTAATATTTCAGTGGTTATTACTTCCTAGCCTAGTAATTCCTTTTAAGGAATTTGCCATAAAAATATCTTGTAAATATGCTACCAAATTTCTTTTAGTCGAATTGTTTTCGTCGTAATGGAAAAACAGGGCCAGTTTACAATTTTTTCTTTTCATTTATATCAGCAAGTTATATTTTCACAGATATTCTTAAAAGTTATTTTAATAAAATACTTTATGGAAAACTACAGTTAAAAAAAAGGTAGCAAAGTTTTATAACTTTCTCGAAGAAGCCTGGAAAGTTGTGGAAGTTATGAGAACTTTGATGTTGTCGGAGGAAAAGATAATATTTTGAAGTAATAAAATATGTTTTATTGCCTTCTCCAAGAGACGGCAACGAAAGAAGGTTGCTAATAAATAAGGAAGAAGGAAAAAGTTAATTGTATACAAACCTAACCAAGAAAAAAATAAAAATATAAATAAATCGCCAGTGAGTTTGCTATTTAAAAAAAAGTTTTTGACAAATTTTACTTTTCTTTCAAATGCGGTGTTACTCTTTCACCTTTCACTGTGAAAAATATAACATTTTATATCATAATTGTATAAGCCTGCTAACAGGTATTGAAATATGTAGAAAATTATTCTACACTTTTATTCAGAAACCGTAATCATCTTATTTAAGAAAAATATTTCTAAAAATATTCATATAGTGAAATTCCCTTAAGTATCGTTTTCTGTAACTGTAACACCCTTAAAGACTAAAATAAGAAAATCCGGGGTTTATAATTTAAAAAGACTGTAGACATTTATTTGTAGCTCTATATATTAACTAGTTGAACCTAAAATGTAAAATTTTGCAAAAAACTCGTTACCCAATTTTTGACATGATCTCCATACATTCCCCATTAATATTCTTGCTATATTCACCAGGAAAGTAAAAAATTATCCCCTGTTTCTGAATGAAATTCGCAAAGACACAAGGACATTTTATCGTAATGAAATCATTAAATTGGTAAAAGAATTGACTTCGAGTCCAGAAACGATAACAAAAAATGTCTTTGCCTCTATCCTTCAATTTTTGAATAAGACCAAAGACCATCAGATGTATCTTAGCTACATAAAGAGTATTAAATTATATGAAAATATTTATCTACCCTTTGATTAAACGTTTTAGTTAAGGGACATATAAAGGCTGTGCCCTTTTGAACGATTATGACCAAAATTAAATGGCAAAATTTAGAAATCTTCTTTCCAAAGTTTTTCAAAACCTCTCCATCCAGTTTGGAGATATTAATTAAAAAACAGGCCAACATACATACTTCTGAAATTCAGTGCTAAAATTGTCTTTTTTGTAGGAAGGTGTCATGAAATGTCAAGATCTGCAGAAAATCATATAGGCTTTTCTGCATTGAATTGAATTCCCGTTGAATTGCCCAATATTTAAAAGGAGGATAAATCTAATTGTGGAAATTACAGACTCATATTTTTCCTGAACGTGGCATGTAAGATATATTAAAAAATTTTAACTTTGAGTTTGAGACGATTGGTTTACATCATGCTGATTGAGAATCAGTCTGGCTTTCGGTCTGGAGGATGATGTTCGGAAAATTTTCATTTTGAAGCAAATAATTGAGAAGAGGACGGAATATAATAAAGCTGTTGCTATTATTGATTTTGTTAAGGCTTTTGAGGTAGTAAGCAGGAAGAAATTATATGACCTTTGTGGAAAAACGAGGTTTGCCTCGGCATCTGGTGTAGATTTAGTATATAAGGATTCAAAAATATGTATGGCCTGGAAAAAGAGTAGATCGGTGGGGGTGAATAGAGGCATTCGACAGGGATGCAGCCTCTTTCTTATACTCTTTAACTTATATGCAGATGAAGTTCTTCGAGAATGGATAAATAGACTAGATCATTATGGCACTGATGGTGGGAAGATGAAGGGATTTTTACTGTTCTGTTTTTCTAGCCAGTACAAAGATTATCGATTTATAGAAAGAAGAAGTGTAATGAAACAGAATGCAATGGAAGGACCAGTTTAGGATTTTGGATGACACAACAGGCAATCATGCCTAATACTTGATGGAAAAGAAAAAGAAGATATCGCCCCATATAGTCAAAAGTTATTATGCTTTAAAACATGCCAACACACGTACATACGTACGTAAGAACATTACAGCCCCACGTTTTTCTTTTTTGCGACTCCGATACGTGAAATTTCAAAATATGAAAAAATACATATCCCATTTTTTGAATGATTACCATACTTTACATCACACAGCAGAGCTGTAGAGTTATGTATGAGCCCAGGGATGTAAAATTGTATTACCAATATCCAGGGTGTCCCATATAAAACGCAACCCAACCTTATATTAATAGGTATTGAAATAATAAAACGGCATGTGTAAATGTAAATGTAATTTTTATTATTACCATCCATTACCTTAAATTTAGAGTAATTGTTGGAAGTGGCCGCCATCTTCTTCAATACAAGCTTCAATTCTTTTTACAGCGTTTCTTGTAACTTTTTTCAAAGTTTGTGGCTGAATATTTAATACAGCTTATTCAATATTGACTTTCAATTGTTCAAGTGTTCGTGGTTTGTTGCTGTAGGCTTTTTCTTTGAGGTAACCCCGTAGAAAAAAATCCGCCGCAGTCAAATCTGGAGATCTAGGTGGCCACAAGCCTCGACCGATAACACGATTATCAAAGAATTCCTCAACGAAATCAGAAGGTGAACCTGCGTAGTGCGATGTCGCACCGTCATGTTGTAGCCAGCAGTGTCTGTCTTCCTCTTCCAAGAGTGCGATGAACTGAAATAAAATATCCTGATGTCGTTCTGCATTAATGGTGTACTCGAAAAAAATAGGACCGCTTATTTTCTTCCGCGATATCGCGCACCACACCCCCAACTTCTGCGGGTGTAATTGTTTTTCGTGATAAACGTGGGGATTTTCAGCACTCCAAATTCTACTGTTTTGGCTGTTTACGTAGCCATTCAAATGAAACCGTGCTTTATCTGTGAAAAATAACGAATCCATAACATTAATTCCCTTCCCTCGCGCAGAAATCGACGAAACCGTTGACAATATTGTAGCCGTTTTTCTTTGTCGGGCTCAAGAAATCGATGAACCGTTTGAATGCGATAAGGTCGTAATTGTAATTGTTTGGTCGCCCGATGAACAGTTGATTTAGACAAATTAATTTCAGCAGACAAACGTCTGATCGATTTATTTGGCGAGGCGAGTAATCGGTCTTTGATTTAGTGACTGTAATTGTATTCTACACTGACGCAGATCTTTTGTGTTCCTTGTTATTAACAGAACCGGTCTCTCTAAATTTTGCAACTAACCTTAGTACTGATGTTTTGTTAGGAGCTGGTTTATCTGGGTACTTATGGCGAAACAAATCTTGCACTGCAACCACTGATTTCGTACTGAAGTACGACTCAAAAATGAAAACAAGTTCATCTAGCAAAACACCATCTTGTCTCTAGCAATACACTGAACGTTATGATTGCATTGTTGTTACTATCGGTAGTGTTCTACTGCGTCGCCGCGATGTTCAGGTGTTGGACGAGTCCATTTCAGTAACAAGTAGGGGAGTAAGCTTGACTTTTGAAATTTCATGGATGAGTGATTGATGGGTTGCGTTTTATATGGGACACCCTGTATATAAAGTTTTTTACTGAAATTTGTTATTTTTATATTCAGAAGCAAGTTTAAAAATACAGTTTTCATAAGTATGTAAATGATTATATCTTTAAGACTTTGTTACTTACGTTACATTAATTATTTATTTTTTGTAAAGGTGTCATCTAATTTTTTAATTATATAAGATCATTATAAAACAGCGATGCAGTAAATATAAAAACAAAAAAGTAAAATAATGAGTTCTTATAAGATTTTAAACTTAATATAAGTTGTTAATAACTTCTTGAGCTCGTGAGTTTTTTATGATTTCCCTCATAAAACTAAGATTTGTATAATTATTAAGAATAAATAAAATGAAATTTTATAACATTGCACCCCTCTCAAACTGTCACTCTTTCTCTCTCTATCTATCTATCTATATATATATATATATATATATATATATATATATATATATATACAGAGAGAGAGAGAGAGAGAGAGAGAGAGAGAGAGAGAGAGATAGTGAGTTAGTGTGTTGTGAGGGGGTGGAGTGGAGGATGAGAGAGAAAAACCTATTCCCCTTTCTGTTTTTGTACTTTTCTAGTAGTTAATAGAACTTTTCTAGCGAAAAATCTAACTGGAATGATGCTTAAAAATAATTATATTGTCAATTTATTCCAACCCAGTTATTTCTTGGAGTCAACATTTCTTTTTTTTTTCCTACGCATTTCGTTCAACGGCAGTCGCATAATTTCTGTTACAACAATCTAAACTATACTTAGCTACATTCAATTTTACAACTCGCATACGGGTATGAAATAACAATTATTACCTCCCGGAATCTCGTTGGTAACTGTGTACCTGTATTGTAGGAAGTAGTCCAGTCAAGTACAGAGTGTATCACGAAGTTCTCCTGGAATTTTTATAACGTGTTCTACTCGTGAAAATAATGGAAAAAGTATAAATAACATATTTCCTTAAGTGCTTCGTTTGTGAGTTACGGCTAGCGAAAGATTTTACTCGAAATTCAGCTACCTCGGTCAAATGAGGTCCTACTTTTTAGGATGTTAAGTGGCAAAATTAGTGATTTCTTATGGTATTTGACCTGAAAATTGGAATAAAATAGATCCCAGAACCGTATCTGCAATAGTTTTTGAGAAATCTGGAGTGATAATCAATAGATTGCGGGTAAAAGACTGGTTTTTTTTGGTTTTTTTTTAATGTTTGATATATAATAAACTTTGTTAAATGGATAATAAACACTTAAAGACTACCATAACTTGGAAAATTTCGAATTTTATTTTTAAAAAAAAACGGTACACTAGATCGAAGGGCATTATAATAACAGAACCTGTTTATAATAAATCTTCAAAAATGAACCTGCAATTTTCAACGGATTTCTTGACACCCTTCTGTATTGCTTTTTTAGTTCTTCAGGGCTTTCCCTGCTTTAACGTTTGTTCTTGACAGTTGTGTTTTGGGATCCTTTTTTTGGAATGTTTGTATGTTTTCTTGTAACTTTTAGTTATATTTTCTGCGGTTTATATTTTCATGTTGTATTTCTCTTATTTTGAGGAAAAATCTTCATTTTGATTATGTTAAGATAATCAGAATCAACATACACTCACACACACCAGACGTGTTTTAAAGTAAGGTCTGTTTTGTATTTGCCGCCTACATTCGGGAAATAGATGGCGCTTGCATAACTCAGTTATTTCAATGAATAGTTAGCTGTAAGCAGTAATAGTTATTTTGTTGTTTATATTCATCCAAATAATGATTGCTACATTCGTGATACCGCCGAATGTGAAATACAAGGAGTAATCCGATTTTTGATGGCAAAAAACAATCTGCACCTAAAATTCACAGGCAAATTTGTGACGTTTACGGGCGAAATATTATGATTGGCGCTAAAGTAAGATGGTGGTGCCGTTTTTTTTTTTTGTTTTTTTTTTTTTGGAAAAGACCGCACAGACGCTCATGATGAAAAATCGGTCGTTGATGATAACGGATGATTTGATTGTAGAGGTTGACGAATGAATTCGATAAAACCGGCGCTTCGCCGTGTTATATTTGTCTCTGATTTTTTGCAATCTTTGTTTTGTGAAATTTTGACTGAAAAATCTGGCTATAAAAAGTTTTGTGCCAGATGGGTGTAGATGGTGACCCGACACAAACAAGGAAAAACATCTTGTACAGTACATGAAATTTGCGGCGTTACGAAAATGAATTTAATGGTAGCGTCTCAGCCTTCATCCGAAGATTCCTAATTCGACTCTCGCTCAGGCATGGCATTTTTCATTTGGTTCAAAATTTGTATATTCGCAAATGGTTCAATATTTGTATATTTGCAAAGTTTTGCAAACTTTGCAAGTTTCTCGGCGAATTGATTCATCGGGAAAGAAATTTTTTTTTGATCGCACATTGTTACGGGTGATGAATATTATTCTTATTTGAACATCGAATTATTGAGACAACGCGATGGTCGATGCGGTGGTGGCATTCATCATTTCCTGGACCGAAGAAGTTCAAATAAGTTCAAGCTATTGTAATAAAGGAGGTTATGGCTGCTGTAGTGATCGCGGATGTAATTTAAATGTAGATATGTATTGCGAGACATTAAGAAATCTTAGGAGAGGTATAAATATAAATAATTTTATAAATAAAAATTAGACAAATACATATCAAGAAAGTAATACTACACATAAACAAACACACACACACACACACACACACACAACACACATATATATATATATATATATATATATATATGAATTTGAATTTAAAAATACACCGTACAATACTCGTTCAGCAGGAACAAATACTCATACGCATTCTTTTCAAAATTAACTGTTTGCAAAAGTCAATTTTCGTATTACGTCAGTGTATTTTCTAACAAATTCACTAATCATTTTAACGTGTAAATAATAAATAGTAATCTAATCAAAGAAATAGATAATTGGGTGAAACATAATATATACTTTAAATTTCCAAATCGAAAGACAAAAATAATCCACATTAATATCAATAAATTTACAACAAAATAAATCAATACACTACTTAACATAAAAAATCTACATATATAAAACTCTGAATGTTTTAAGTGAATGCTAAGGCAATATAAATTCTTAATGGTATTCAGTTTACTTATGAATATTTCTTGTCTCATATGTTATAATGTATTTTTTTATTTCTCCATATTGAAATTATTTTTTCTCATTTTTTTAGATTAGGAATTTATTCTATTATTTTATTTGATTTCAGTGTAAAATTAAATAATTTAACATTCTGGTTCTATGTATTTTTTTTAACTTAATTTTTTAAGTTAAAATGTCTTAATTTTTTGTTAGTTTATAAATTACCCGAGGTATTTAATCGTTTTCATTATTTGCTTAATTCAAGGAGAATAAAATTCAAAAATGTTTTTTTTCATCAGTATAAAATGCAATATTAAATTTATAAAATGAAAAGAACTTAAGAGGTTTAATTACAATAAAAAATTAAAAGTAATTATTCTAGATACTCATCTACTTTTGAAAAAAGTACAGCTTTCTAGATAGATTTTTCTAAGATCTAAGAAACAAAAGTTATATTTAAAAATTGCAAAATGTTAATTATGTAAAAACAATCTGTTACACCATATTCCTGGAATATGGAATATGGAATATACAAGTATCCTACGAAGAAACTTTCAGGACATGTTCTACTGGTGAAAATAATGAAAAAAGTACACTTAAATATAGGTCTGGAAACGCTTTGTTTTTGAGTTACGGCTAGCGAAAGATTTTGCCCAGATTTCAGTTTTTCAAATAAAAAAAACCCAACTGTAATTTTTGGAACCAAAATTTACGAATAAAGTTGGTAGTTTCTTATGTAATTTAAGCTGGAAAATAGGATGAAACAGATCGCAGAATGCTAATTCCAGTAGTTTTTAAAATATCCGACGTAAAACACAAAATTTGGTGTCGAAATTAATTTTTTTTTTTTAGGTTTGTGTACACAAACCTAAAAACATTTAGCTTTGCTAAACGACTAATAAATGCGGAAGAATTACTAACAAGACTTGGAGGGAATTTAATTTTGATATGTTTATATTATTTTTTTCATTATTTTCACCAGTAGAACATGCCCTGAAAGTTTCTGCGTTTCTTCGTGGGACATTCTACATAATATAGTAAAAATACAAATTATACAAAAAAGAACTGATTTATCGATGTAATACTAACTGTTTATTTCATTAGAAAGTAATTGATAGGAATTTTTTACCTAATATATTTCTGAAATTAAAAGAATTTATAATTTTTTTTTTCTCTCATATTTGTTAAGTTAAATAAAGAAAAAAGTTGATTTACAAGTAGTAAGATCAAAATATTAGATCATACAAAGGAGTGGGAGGAGATTGTCGGAAAAATAATGTCTACTATTTGAGGAAATGCTTGTATTGATTTACAAATCCACATGGTTAATTACTATATTTTTTTTAAACTGAAAGTAATATTTTTAATTTACTTGACTAACTTGATCAGCTTCTGGTTATGTAGCTGTGTAAGCTCAAATCTTTTTATTCACTTTTTTTATTCCAACTAAATTTTTGAACAGAATGAACTTTAATGATCACAGATTTTAAAGAAAAAATGATTAAGGTATAATGTTCGTTTTAAATGCTATGTAAGCGCTTTCTTGTTCATTATCTTTAAGTACCACTCAGCTCAACAATTTTTTTATTTACACCCACACACCGTGCGCACACGTATATTTTTTCATTTTACTTTTTTTAACTTTTTTAATAAAATATTAATAATTTTAAGTGATGACGTAAATTTTATTCCAAATTACAAGGCCTACTGATTTAATTTTATAATATTTAATGAAAATTAAATCAAAGAAATATGTCGAAGAATTCATTCCTTCTTGCAGTTATAGAAAAGTTTAAATCAATTTAATATATTCAATAATTAATAATTACAAATTAATAACGATAAAATAAAGAATTATAATGGAAGTGATTAACTAATTTTAAAATTCATTTCTATAAGTGTACAATTCTGATTTAATAAAAATTCGTATTATAATCGAAATTTTAGCTCTTCTTTTAATTTCTACAATTTGTACTCATGTATGCATATTCAAAACAACTATTAGAAATTTACTAATTCCTTACTATGGCTCTCGTGTAGTCGAGATTTAAGAAAGGGTTGCAGTAGCTTTTTTCATGATTTTTAAAGTCAAATTTCATTTTTACGTGGTTTTTTTATATTTATTTATTTACTGTAAATTATGTGTAGGTCTGCAAAAAGAAGCATAGTATAGCTAGTATAAAAAAATACGTTCGGAATAGACGGCCGATAAACCTACATCTTGGTAAAAAGAAAAAGATATGAGTACTGAAGAATAACGTAAGGCTACTACCGAGCATGAGTTAAGATTCTCTGAAATGGAAAAAATATTTTTTTTTTCTCTTTTATTTTATTATAAACAAGGTTTTACATATGGTTTCCGACTATCTCCTTTTTTTTACTTTTCTTTTAATGACATCAGAGTTTATTACCCTCCAACAATCCAATTAAAAGATAATGAAAATAAAATGAAGACGAAAAAATGTTGTAGTCATCCCTGATGAGAAAGTAATTTTTCGTTAAAATTCTTTAATAATTATCAGAAAAATTATTTTGAAAAATAATTTTTTGAGGCGAAGCTTCTGAACGCTGTCTTCGGGATAGGGAGTCAAATGAGGAAAACGAGCGTCGCGAAAAAGTATAACGCGCAAGCCGATTCCCCCCTATGGCTACTACGTGTGATGCAATACAGCTGACTTTACAGTATAGAAAACACGTGCGTGCTCCAACTTATAATAATGATTAAACTTCAACGTTATGTTTAGATTTTTTTAATGTTTTATGTAAATCAATATCTTTTTATAATATGTGTATTTTTTTGTTCATATTTCTTATTCAAAAAATGTTTTCGTTTGTTTATATTACCTATACGTTATTTTACACCATTAATAATTCATAAAATATTGCTTAAGAAGCTTCGCTTCCGTTTTTATTTTTTGTTTTTTTACTTACCTGACAACATAGTTCTAGAGCTCTGCTGCCAGAAGGAAAGTATAGTAATCAGTCAAAAATTGTGTATGCCAATTTTTCATTTTTTAACGTTTCATGACCGAGGGACCCCCCAAAAGAAACAAACAACATTGGGAGGTAATGTTCGTACGTACATACGTGTGTTGGTATGTTTGAAGTTAATAACTTTTCACTGGATGAACCTATTTTGTTGAAATTTTGTACAGAGACTCGTGTACATGCGGCAATTCGTTAGTAATATTTTGGGGTTAATATTCTCCAGAGTGGAAGATAGATAGTTTTTTGGGGTCAGTTTTCTTACAATTTTGCAAACCACTTTATATTAAGCTCAGTACATGCGTGCTTCCATATCTTATTATTTTTTAATAGAATTTGTCACCAAATTCTACCGCTATCCCAAAAATTGAAAAGCTACCTTTTTATTTGTTGCATATTTCTTACCCGATTTTTTATGTATCTTCCTAGGCGTAGAGTTGGGCTGTTCGTTTTCGGTAACTGTATTTTAAACAGACTCCCGGCGCGTAGATACAGACAGTTTGCTTTAAGGTGTTCGTTAGAGGTTAGCAATAGTAGCGCGTATGCATTTCATTCTGCAACTGGGTTCGTGCTGTACGTTAGTACTTGTACAGTCAGCGCAAGAAGTAAGACACGAATTACGTATAATTGTGTTTATATCGGGTATTGTGTATTTTATAAGATAAATATATTCTGTTTATATCAAATTGTAAATGTGCCCTCTAAAAAATCATGCGACTAGAAAAGCTCTTATCAACAATTGCGACTATGACTGTACCGTTTCTGTAACTGAGTTGAGTTTTTGTCCATGGTAAAAACGAATGCCTACTCCTCGTTTTGCAGGAGATAATTTTACGATTTACATAGCTACGTCCAGTTGCCAATAATAAACGGGCTAACTATAGAAATGGAGCAAGTGCCTATCCAAAAATACTATTAAAATAATAAAAACAAATAACGATATTTAAATTTATTTAAACTTTTTCTGATTTATTAAAACATAAAATGATAATTTTACAGTAAAACTTCATCATAAATTACCTTCAGCCCAAAAAGAAATCTTTGGTAACGTTTCGCGTATCATTATATTCCTTTATATTAGAATAAATAACCAAAGCCAGGAAAGTATTACAACTTTTTTGTGTACTATATATATGATTGTTGATAAAACCCAGAACCTTGTGAAATTAGTAATAAATGCGAGTCAAATTGAAAACCTCTTTCTTTTGTTTAAGCCAAAAGACAAATAAGTAATTTCATTCAACCTTTTTTCTAAATTTCAATAGCGTTAAATTAAACACAAAACACTACTAATAAATCTTAATTTATCACAGATTTCAAAAAATCGAAATTAAAATAATTTTTTCACTTTTAATGTTTTAAAATTTTTTTTTTTTTATTATTATTTAAAAAGAAGATTTTATGTATATTTTTGTAAAGGTACATGAAAATCTATGCCTGTAAAATAAACACTTGTTTATAGAGACTAGTATAGCATTTTCACACACGCTACAAATCATTCATTTCATCCTCTGAAGCAATACGTAAAGGTGACCTCGTTGGTTAAACAAATAAAAAATAAAAAATTTGATATAAATAAAAAATCTAATATAGAAAATTTATTGTTACATGCTTCTACCGAGTGTGAATTAAGATTATTTGTAATTTATGAAAAAAGATAACTTTTACATTATGATGTTCTTGAAATAATTGTAATAATATTGTAATTTGTTTTACTCTTTGGAAAAAGCTTGTTTTGTTACAATCTTCTCTCTACTATCTTTATAACTAATTTTGTATTTTATATAGCAGTCTGATATTTGACTTATTTATATAAACGAAATTTTAAAAGCCTTTATTCTTTACTCTTATTGTCAGTTTCATTCTACAATAAACCGTTTTAATCCACACAAATATTTCTAAGAATTTCGTTAATTTCAGCTTAAAATATATTTTACTGTAAATTTCTTTCCTGTTTGAAACTCTCCTTATTCAGTTTCGTATTAATATCTTGTTTATTCATTTTTATTAATTTAACGACACACGAATAAATAAAAAATATCTGAAGATTGTTACTTCTACTCTGTATATAGTATTCTCCTACATTTTTACTCAACTTTTCACTAACCTACAATTTATTATTGTTTTTAATTATACAGAATGTTTTAAAAGAATGACCCGATTTGACAACAAATTACATACATCTCAAAAATGTTTAAAATTACACTTATCAAGTTATAAATGATTTATACGCTCCCCATTTGTTGTCGTATAAGATCATTCCAATAGCTCTTATCTTCCGCAAGGCGTGCAGTTTCAAATGGTGCAAATTTTAATTACTACTAAATTTAATTTATCACCACATCTAAAAATTTGGAATGTAAAATATTTTTTAATTTTAAAATCAAGTCATTCTTTTTGATGCACTGTATTTTGATTTGTATACTTCTGTATTTGTAGATTTCATAAGAAAGCTACTTGTAATAAGTACCATAATAAGACTTCCGAAAAATTTCGACATATCTTCGCGATTCACATCCCCCAGACACTAAAACCACCGTCAGCTCAAAACCGCCGACCATGGGGGTGGAAATGGTTTTCCCGAAAAAATAAAATATCGCTATAACATTCTTATTAAGTAAAATATCGAATTCGTTGAAAGTTCTTACTATTCTTTGGATAAGGGCCTAAAACTTATGTAAGTAGAGTTTTTTGATATCACCAACCATTGACCCAAAGGGTGGGAAAAGTGGGGGCTGGTAGACAAAAAAAATCATACCTCTCTTAATAGCCACAGTATCGAATCGGTTTAAAGTGGTCGTTAGTCCCTTAAACATTCCCTAAAACCTTTGTCTGAAACAATTTTTAATATGACGAACTCTTACGGGAAGGGATGACCAAAACAAAAAAAAATTATCTACTATAACTATCTTATTAAGTAAAATATCAAATTCGTTTAAAATTCCTACTATTCTTTGGATAAGGACCAAAAACGTATCTACGTAAAGTTTTTTGATATCCCAACAATTAGCCCAGGGCGTGGAAAAAATGTGGTTTCGAAGACAAAAAAAAATCATACCTCCCTTAATAGGCACAGTATCGAATCGGTTTAAAGTGGTCGTTAGTTCTCTAAACATTACCTAAAACTGTTGCCTGAAATAAGTTTTGATATGACCAACCCTTACGGCAAGAGATGACAAAAATATTGTTGAAATTTCAAGAACATTGGGCTTGTCGTACGCTAAACATGTGAAACTTTTTTTCACATGCAACTATTGTCGTACTGAGTAAATTTGAGATTTTCTTAACTTTAAGGTGGAAATCTTTTTTTATCCTCTAATTAGCACCGATGAAATCTACCAACGCCTTCCGCAGTGCCGTTTGTTTCCGGCGTTTCAGTTTCGCGTCGGTCTCTCCATTTAAATAGAATAATTTAAATTGTATTTTGTTTATTATTCAGTCTTTTCCATTCATTACTGCACGTGGTTAGTCATTGTTAGACGGTCTTTAAAGACCGTATTCTGACAAATTGATGCCGTTCTGGCAGCTTTGTCTGCATTTTCATTTCCTGAGATACCAACATGCCCTAAAGTCCATACAAATACCCATTGCTGTACCATTCGATTTATTACGTATAAAAGAAACAGGATGTTTTCAATAAGGATATTCTCAACGTTGTTGTTTCAAATAGCAGAATTATACTCACGGTACCGTATTCCGGCTGGTTTGGAATAGGTAGCGCAGTGTTCATGTAAAGCAGCCAAAGAATTATTGTTAAACGTTTTTTACCTTATGTGGGTAATTAAGATTTTACTTCTAGTTTATGCGAAATTAGGGTTTACCATATAGTTTATATGGGTAATTTAAAGTTTATATGAGTAGTTAAGGCCCATATATTTGCTGCATATCTTAATCGTATATATATCAAATATATATCTTAATCGTATATTACACTGGTGTGTAATATTTATGAAAAAGGGGAATTTCCGTCAGATTTCAGAAAAAGTGTTATAGTCATGATACCAAAGAAAGCAGGGGCAGATAAATGTGAAGAATACAGAACAATTAGTTTAACTAGTCATGCATCAAAAATCTTAACTAGGATTCTATACAGAAGAATTGAGAGGAGAGTGGAAGAAGTGTTAGGAGAGGACCAATTTGGTTTCAGGAAAAGTATAGGGACAAGGGAAGCAATTTTAGGCCTCAGATTAATAGTAGAAGGAAGATTAAAGAAAAACAAACCAACATACTTGGCGTTTATAGACCTAGAAAAGACATTCGATAGCGTAGCCTGGAATAAAATTTTCAGCATTTTAAAAAAAATAGGGTTCAAATACACAGATAGAAGAACAATTGCTAACATGTACAGGAACCAAACAGCAACAGTAATAATCGAAGAACATAAGAAAGAAGCCGTAATAAGAAAGGGAGTCCGACAAGGATGTTCCCTATCACCGTTACTTTTTAATCTTTGCATGGAACTAGCAGTTAATGATGTTAAAGAACAATTTAGATTCGGAGTAACAGTACAAGGTGAAAAGATAAAGATGCTACGATTTGCTGATGATATAGTAATTCTAGCCGAGAGTAAAAAGGATTTAGAAGAAACAATGAACGGCATAGATGAAGTCCTACGCAAGAACTATCGGATGAACATAAAAAAAAGAACAAAACAAAAGTAATGAAATGTAGTAGAAATAACAAAGATGGACCAGTGAATGTGAAAGTAGGAGGAGAAAAGATTATGGAGGTAGAAGAATTTTGTTATTTGGGAAGTAGAATTACTAAAGATGGACGAAGCAGGAGCGATATAAAATGCCGAATAGCAGAAGCTAAACGAGCCTTCAGTAAGAAATATAATTTGTTTACATCAAAAATTAATTTAAATGTCAGGAAAGATTTTTGAAAGTGTATGTTGGAGTGTCGCTTTATATGGAAGTGAAACTTGGACGATCGGAGTATCTGAGAAGAAAAGATTATAAGCTTTTGAATTGCGGTGCTATAGGATAATGTTAAAAATCAGATGGGTGGAGAAAGTGACAAATGAAGAGGTATTGCGGCAAATAGATGAAGAAAGAAGCATTTGGAAAAATATAGTTAAAAGAAGAGACAGACTTATAGGCCACATACTAAGGCATCCTGGAATAGTCGCTTTAATATTGGTAGGACAGGTAGAAGGAAAAAATTATGTTGGCAGGCCACGTTTGGAATATGTAAAACAAATTGTTAGGGATGTAGGATGTAGAGGGTAGACTGAAATGAAACGACTAGCACTAGATAGGGAATCTTGGAGAGCTGCATCAAACCAGTCAAATGACTGAAGACAAAAAAAAAATCTTAATCATAAGATCTCTTCTATAATGTAAAGGCATTATGTCATCTGATATTAATTAGAAACCGGGCTTGTACGGAAAGCGCCTGTGGCATGTCTTATATAATCTCAGTAACGTCTCTTTTTCTAATCCCCGATGGATGTTCGATAAACATTTAATAATGTTTAGGACTTACTTGCATCTAACACTAAAATTCTGTATGTTTAGTCCTATGATAACGGATTTATCTAATAATAAACCTAAAATGCGTACATTATCTTTATATTAAATAGGATTGTCATTAATGGTCAAAATAGGACTACGATGAGGAGTTCTCTTACTAGAGAAATATACACAGCACGTTTTTTGTTTGATGAAAATTTGAAACTATTATTCCTTGCAACTTCATTAACTGCATTTATCGCACGTTGCATTTGCAACGTGTGATAAATGCAGTGCTGAAGTATAAATATACTTCAGCAAAACTTTAGTATTGCTGCTATATACAATTGCCGTCGTGGACGTAACCATTTTGCTGATCTCTGGTGGAATAGCTAATATCAGTTTATTGATGGCGATCGTAAACAATGTGTCGCTCAACGGCATGTTATGCCATTTTCCAATCTTTTTTTTATCGAGTAATCATTGTAAACGCGTACTTAAAAAGTACGGTCGTTCATGTAGTTGTGAGAACCGGTAGATTACCGCTAGTGCTGTACCACAATCTTAGCCGCGGAGCAATTCGTTGGTTGTGTAAACTGTATACAATAAATAATGCCGGATGACCAATTATTAATAATCTTCCTTTATTTACTTTCAAAATTTACACTTCTTTAATTAAACATTGCAATGAGTTATAATATTTTATGTTTTTAGTTAAGTTCAAATTTTAAATACATAATTAATATGTCTATCTAGAACAATAAAAATTTATTTAAGTTGCTAAAACACCTTAAAGGTGTTATATAATTATTTCTAACAATAATTAGGATCAGCTGGTTGGTTCATTAACAAATAAGAAGAAAATGACAGGATATGTTTACATTAAGCAAGAGAACAAATAAAACAAATGAATCTAAACAAATGCTTCATTCATGTAATGACGCCAAATCATATCAAAAGCCTTCCGCAGATCAAAAAAGACTCCGACACACTGTTTCCTAGTGATGAAACTGTTGTTATAGTATTTTTAAAATGATCATTATTTGGTCAGTAGTTGAATAGTACACTCGAATTCTTTCTTGGTGTGAGGGTTAAAGACCTTATTTTTCTAATATCCAAATGAGTCGATCATTTATGATTTTTTCGAAGATGTTTCAGTAGCACACGTCTAGGACTATTGAGGTCGGTCAGATGTTTTTTCGAATTGGGACAATGTATGCTTTCTTCCACTTCCTTTCTTTCTCTTTCCTGTTTAGCCTCCGGTAACTACCGTTTAGATAATTCTTCAGAGGATGAACGAGGATGATATGTATGAGTGTAAATGAAGTGTAGTCTTGTACATTCTCAGTTCGACCATTCCTGAGATGTGTGGTTAATTGAAACCCAACCACCAAAGAACACCGGTATCCACGATCCAGCATTCAAATCCATGTAAAATAACTGGCTTTACTAGGACTTGAACGCTGTAACTCTCGACTTCGAAATCAGCTGATTTGGGAAGACGCGTTAACCACTAGACCAACCCGGTGGGTTATGCTTTCTTCCACTGCCTCGGATATATTCCACCCCGTCATATCTGATTATATAATTCCAGAACTTTTAAGTTTTGCAGCGGTGCTTAGCTATCTGATCATAACGTTAAGAATTGCATCTGGGCCAGATGCTTTATTGCCGGTTTTCTCCAACACTTTCATAAGGTTGTCTGTTTTATAAGGTACATTTTATGAAAAATTGATTTTGGTTCCAAAATTTAGATTAATCGTAAGTTTTGTTTTTGATTTTTTTTTTTTTTAAATTCGTCATAACTAGCCGTCCTACTGGCTCCTTCGACTTGATTCGCTATTAATTCAGTTATTTCGTTTTCCGAATTCGCTAGTTCATCATCAGATTGAAATCAAGTTTCGGGGACAAAATTTTTACGCCCGTAGGTGGCTTTCTTTTTCTTCCAAACGTCTGCCTCAATCTTATTTCTGCTAATGAATGACACGTATTATTCCCAGGATTGTTTCATTGAATCTGTCATAATTCTTTTGGTATACGTCCTGTGTTTTTTAAAGGCAGCTAGATTTTCGATATTCGACGTTTCTTAAAAGTGTTGTATGCTTTTTTCTTTCTTTATTTCTTCACTTATTTCATCATTTCACTACGGAATGGTTGGCTTCTTGAGTTTCCCGGATGTTCTGGGAATATATCTTGATGAATAACTATATCTCGATATAATTTTCGATAACTCCAATTGTTTCGTATCAACTGTGATGCTCGTTCAATCTGCCTTATCAAATGTGTGTATGTGCGCACTTTATTCACTGCTATTCTGTCTTTTGCAAATTCGTTCGTTTTTCAGGTTTCTGTAATGACTAAATACTTTAATTATTATTTATCAGTATTATTCTTACAACCATAAGAGTAACGAGCATTGTGGGGATCTAGGAGACGGAACCCTCTGACTAAATGGAAATGTCGACCGAAACGAGTTCTGCGGGACGAACGAGCGAAGCGAGCCCCGATTGGCTAGTATATATATGTAAGTATAAAAGTCTAGTATAATATGTAAATTGAGTTGTTTTTAACTTAAATTAACATAAATAGAAAAGATTTTTGAATACAATACACACATATATATATTTATGAAGTTTTTGTCTAAAAACAATTACATTCTGAACTACAATCTTGAATCTGTGAATTAATTTATCGTGTAACATTTTTTATGTAAAATAAAAATTTAATTAAAAAAAAATTATCGACATACTTTTAAGAATAAATAAAAATTGATTGAAATCAGTCTTTAAATGGGTTTTCAGATTTTAGAGACTAACAAATTCTTTAGATATTTATTTTAATGAGCCGACATATTGAATGTCAATAACAATCTTGTTAACATTTAAATTAGGGAAATAACTTTTTGTACGTGACTCTTTTGTATATATTTTCATAAAAGAGCTAATCTATTCCTTTTTTAAAAACCAATTTTGTGATTTTTTTTTTTAAATTATTACGCGAGTTGATGAAATGAATGATGTGGACTAATAAAGAAAGGAAATTGGTTATAAGAAATTTTCAAAAACAAATTTTAAGAAAAGAATATTTTTAATAAAATTATTTACTAACAGGCGTTTTTTGTTTAATTTTTTTCTCGTTTTCTTATTTTTTTCTTAAAAAACATTCACATCGGAAAATTATGATCAAAGATTGGTTTTTATTTTATTAATTACAGCTGGTTCTTGAAAAAAATGTTCAAAATCAAACTTTTTTCTGTTATTGCACTTTATTTACAATCGGTTTCCTACAGACTTTGAAACTAAATAAATTGATGGAAAATTATAACATGCATGAAGATTACCTCATGATATTCCTCGTTAAATGCAGACATTAATAGTGTCTGCATTTACGTTACTTCTGAAGAACGACACATTATGAGAGTGTATTAAAACAGTGATAGATAACAGAACAGATAAAAATAATATGTTACTAAAATTAAAAAAGTAGTAAGAAATTTCTACAAGATTTACAAGCGAACAATAAGTTAGATAACAAATAAAAGTAATAAGACAGTTTATAGATTCAAACTTAACAACCGACATCAAAATAATTATAGTTAAAGAAAGTTAATAGATAGTACGACTGAACACAACACTAGTAATAATCCTCAATATAAATATTCAGGTGGAATGGTTTCAAATAATAGTTGAATTCTCATCTTGCTCATCACAACATTAATGTAATATATTCAACTGTAAAATAAACATTTCAGACGACAGATATCATATAGAAACCACTATCAAGAATAATTGACACCATAGTTGTCATTCCAGTCTATGGATTTGATATCCTGTCGCCACGTTTCACCCAGGTCTAACAATGGTGAATTTCAGTGGTCTATTTCTCTGATTTAATCTGATCTCGAATAGTTTTCGTTTTCAGATTTCAACGGAAATATTTATTTTGACCATCCCTGAATCCATTTTGACTAGTTTCGGCGTGACGTCTGTTATTAATGAAATAAAATTTTATGTACTTTTCATTTTAAGAAAATATATATATGTAATTTAATAGGCGTACAAGGAAGTTATGTGGTGTCCACTCAGATTATCTTGATGTATTTTCTAAAGGCCGGAAGTCTAAAAGTTATTTTTTATCTTTTTCATTAAAAAGTGACTTTTGAATATTTACGATTGTTACTACGGTTTAGTTAATAAATTTAAAAGAGATCTAAACTCATTACAAGATATAAATGGCAATTACTAACCGTTGGGATATATATATATATATATATTGTTTTTTTTTTAAGGTAAGGGAATATTGTAGCGAGCAAAGCAAATTGCAATCATAATTTGAAAAGAAAACTTTTTATTAATAAATACAAAAATATATAATAAAAAAAATTGATGAATTCAGAACAGTGTACCCGTTTGTGATACGATTGTGAGGGACTGGATTTCATATATAACGTAGTAATGTATTATACATTCAAATTGATACGGTTGATATACTTGTTTGCATTTTGTACTAATTACTGAAAATTTATTTAATTATAAATATTCATGATTTTCTTTTATTTGCTACGTTTATGAAAGTTTTTTAATGAACAAAACATTTTATATAAAATGAATTGATAGAAGTTATGTATATTTTATTCTGATATACTCTTTTTAACCAAAAATTAAAATTATTTAATCAACAAATAAGGTTTTGAATTTGTATTTTCGGTAATTATTAGACCATTTCTCTTTAATTTATATATTTTGATATATAGATTTTTTTTGTACTCGTATCTATTAAATTAGAGGATTGAATGTAAAATATACAGAATGATTCACGAAGAATGTAACAATCGTTTAGGATATGATCTACTGTTAAAATAAGTAACAAAGTTCATTGGTTCTCAAACTCTACGTTATTTTGTGTCGACTGGCGAAAGATTTCGCCTTGACTTCTGCGTGTTTGGTGAAATTAATAAATAATAAACCGTACTGTAATTCATGAAACTCAAATTAAGTGGTATCGCGAAAAAATAAATTTTGAGTTTCTTCAGAGGAATTTTATAGAAAGCTTTATTAAAAAAATTTGTTAACGTAGAATAAATTTATAATATGATATATATATATATATCATAAAAAATATATGTATATAAAAATATATGTATATATATATATATAATATATATTTTATAAATGTAACTTCCACCTCTTAAAATTAAAATATATTTTTTTGTCTTTTGATTTATCACCCTTCGGTTTAAATGTTTTTCAAAAATTTTTGAAAATTCACATATAGAGCTATCAAGAAATGTCTACGGTTTTTACTTGCTTGTACGAAGTAAACGAGGTATTGTAATCACGAAAAATTTCGGTTTTCAGATTTTAACGGAAATATTCATTTTGACCATCCCTGAATCCAATTTGACTAGTTTCGGCGTGACGTCTGTACGTGCGTATGTATCTGGCATAACTTAAAAACTTATTGTAGAATTTTTAAATTTTGGATTTAGGACTGTTTTAACATCTAGTTGTGCACTTCCCTTTTTGATTGCATTCGACTGGACCAAAAGTGTCCAAAAAGCCCAGTAACTGCAGTAATCAGCTCTCATTGAGAGCTTTTTTACGATATATCATAAGTGGTACTTATTTTCATAAGTTTCAGAGTTAGAGCTAAATAAAATTTTAATTAATGAAATATTTGGATCTTACAAGGGGAAAGCACATCGGTTCGAATGCTACTTCATTTTCTTTTTTTTAAATTTAATAATTGATTTAATAATTCATTGATTTATTAATAATTATTAATCTTTGGTGGTAAAAAAAATTTGTAATAAATAATAATAAAACAAAATGAATAAAAATCAGAAATTATTAGCCAAATAAAATTTTATGTACTTTTAAAAATGAGTACATGTAATTTAATAGGCGTAGAAGGAATCATATGGTGTCCACATCAGATTTGGTGAAACATCTGATTATTTAATATTAATTAAAAATTATAATTTAGAATAGTATTAAACTTTTGTGCACATTTCATTAAAAAAAAAAAAAAAAAAAAAAAATATGTAGATGTAATTTAATTGGCGTACAAGGACGTCATGTGGTATACACTTAAGATTTTTTTCATTTATTGACCCCGGACCAAATATGCAGGAAGGTATTTTGAAAATTTTCTTTTAGCCTGAAATGAAGGAGCCGTCAAATTTAGGAAAACCTTTACTTAGGCAAAATTGTTAAGATTAAGCTATATATGAATATTTTTAGAAACGTTTTCTTAAAATCTTTTCCCCTCCTCTAAAAAATTAATATGTTTTCTGTTGTTTTTTTGGTTCTAATCTATTAATTACTATTATTTTTTATTTCATCATCACTTAAAGAGCTATTAAAACTAACGTAGGTACAGTGTATTCCGGAACCAAAATGATAAGCAATATTTTTCATTACTTTCATAAAAGTTATGAAACATTTTTAAACAATTCTCTTTTAATTGTTTTTTTTTTTAACCTTACAAAGTAAGGTTAGCTCCTAAACATCAAAAATGTTTATATTCGAATTTTGAATTTTGATGCTTACATCTTATTTTGATAATCATAACTTGACTAATGCTGCCAGGAAATTCATGCAATACTTTCCAGCTTTTATTAACTTTCAGTCAAAATTGGAAAAAAAAAGTTTCCAAGAAATTTTTTGAACTTTTTTTTTGTTGTAATTAACTTTTCTAATTATTAAAAAATAAAATAATACAACCTTATTTTTTCTTTATTTATGTAATAGTATTTCGGAACAAATAATTTAATTTCACAAAATTTTACTGTGTACATATTTGCATATTACAGTTTTTGTTCATTCATGAATTCATTTATCGGTATGTCCTTAACACTCATGTAACCATGGTTACATATATGGTTCCATGGATGTCTCCTAAGTTACGTCTATACGGCGACACTTTTGTGTTTAAATCAAATGTATAGATTAAAGTGTCGCCAGTGTGTACTGCGCCCAGACGGGTATTCCTTCACTGAAATTGCAGTTTTCAATCGAGCTGCAACTCCTTTGTGGACACATCGAATTGAATAGTATAGCATATCGCTCAAACCAAGTTCCCTTTTTTTATTCTTATTTACTTTTATATTATATTATTTTCTTATAAATAATTCTGAATTACTTATGCTGTGTCAAAATACGTGGGAACAAAAGTCGCTACCAAACATTTAATATCCGTTTTACAAGATCTTCAAAATTGTGCGATACGCATGCATTGTTATTCGATGATTATAAAAATTATACAAAACGTTGGAAGAACCATGTATATCTCGCCAAATAATGCAACTTTGGGTAAAATAAACCGGAAACTACACAATTTGTGTTCAAGAGTTAATTACTGAGAACACAGATGAAGAAAAGTGGACTGGATTCGGTTCCGATAAAAGTAGCGGAATCGATTCTGGTGAATCGAATACCAACAAATGGAATTCACTGAAACCAGTGGAATTGAATCTCCTTTTCCTATTTATGGCATTGCTTTTGCAAGCAGAAGATTGAAGGCAACATAGTATAAAAAGTATCCATAACATTTTTCGTTCCTAGATCTCGGTTCGTGAAGCAGTATTTTAAAAAATCCTAAACTCTCGTTTTTTACCCTTTCTTTTCTCCTCGCCTAATTTTTTAATAATACATGCGACTGCGACTGTTGCATGTGTTCCCTTTCTTGACTGATTTTCACTAATAACTGTTGACCAAGTATACTTACAATCTAACTGAAACCTAGAGATGTGTAGACGATGTAATGCATTTATGATGGACTAACTATCTAGCCTAACAATGGCAATGTATGTAGAGAGCCAAGACACTTAAATGTTGATGCTATCCATACAAAAGTTGATGAAGTAAGCATTTGACCTAATAATTTTTATGACGGTTACGGTGCATATGGATATTTTAAAGGGTCGCATTCATATTTTTCTGATGTTACACTCAAACTTCGTCATTCGTCATTTCTTGGTACCCTAGCCAACAAAAACGTTAATATTTTAATATCTTTATTAAGTAGTCTATAACAAAGAATTCCGCAAGTATAAATGGTAATATTAATTCTGAATTAAATACGAAATAAAAAGTTACTACTAAATCATACTTCATTTTATTATTACCGCGATTTTTGATTTTTTTGAAAATAATTATTACGCGAAAACGAAGCATTTATAAAAAAGCTGATCGTAAAATGTTACAGTATAATCACGTGTAACGTGATGAGCATCTTCCAATTTAAAAAAAAACAAATTCTATGACCACCTTCCAGTTTAAAAAAAAGCTTCATTCAATGTGGCGAATCCAACATGGCTGAAACAGTTTCAAACACACCATAAAGTAGTAATTTTGTTAGTACGTACAGTAGATTCTCACTTGTTTCTATCTTCTAGTATCTCTTAGTTTTTTGTATATTAACCCTATTATCATACTGTAAATGATTACTCAAATGACTGCATTTAAACTAATTTCATTTTTTTTATTTTTCCTGTTTAGCTTCCGGTAATTACCGTTCAGATAATACTGCAGAGAATGAAGGTGGTTGATATGTAGTATAAGTGTAAATGAAGTGTAGTCTTGTACAGTCTCAGTTCGACCATTCCTGAGGTGTGTGGTTAATTGAAACCCAACCACCAAAGAACACCGGCATCCACGATCTAGTATTCAAATCCGTATAAAAGTAACTGTCTTTACTAAGATTTTAACTCTTTCACTAAAATTAATATTTATTAACTCGCACGCGCGCTCACACACACACAAACACACATACATATACACACACACACACACACACACAATACATACACACACATGTCTATTTATATCCTGTATATGTATTAAAAGATAAACAAGGAATAAGTTAAAAATACACAATTTATTTATTTTTATATTCTTGGAGAACATTTGAATATCTTGTTTTCATATTTACTTTCATTAATATCATTCATAAATAACTGGTTTCCTGTTATTAACGTGTAGGTTGCATTTTCAATGATATTCAGGTTTTGAGTCCTACTATTTCCAAAACTCTAATTGTGTTTTAGTTTTAGCTTTAAAAACATGCGTAAAATCAAAAACAACTACCAGCAACTTATTTAACAATACCTAATTTAATTTAGATTTTAAAACGCTAAAATTTAAAAAGAATGTTTTTTTAATGTAAATATATATAAAAATCTAGAATGTTTTTCAAAATTATAAGAATTCTATTGTTAAACAATAATCATCTATTACGGAGGAATAAGTATAAAATATAGTAATGATAAATATTATCAATAACAAACATTATTATAATAATTTAACAAACCAAACAATGTTTTAGGAAACTTTCTCGTAAAGTTCTGTATGTACTGTATGCTTAAAGTATTTTTTCACTGACATTTATAGAATAGAAGTAACGCAAACACAGAGAATTCTGAACTAAATTGTTTACCACGATCTAATGTTATTCCTGATAGAGGATTGTATAAATTAAAAATGTTATATCAAGAAAGATAAAGACTCCACTAAAGAGGTAACCTTTAATGTTCTTTTATGATATGATGATATTACCGATTAGTCCCTCATCTTTATTCATCAATGAAATCTCTATATCATTACAATCTATTTTCTTATTATTACGAACTTTTCTGTTAATCTTTTGTTTTATTAAACTATTTTTTTCACAATTTTCCCGATACTATTGGTCTATAATCGATTTCTCTCAACCTCTACACACAATGAAGCAAAGTTATGTAAGTTTTAACTGGATAAACAAGAGATAAATATAAAAAAAATTAAAAAAACACGACTGCCGAAAAACAAATTGTTGACAAACATTGCTCTTTAGTTCCGGTTTGGTTCCATTATAATGGATATTATAAGAGCATCCCACTGCACCTCCCAAAACAGCGCCCCAAAGGTATCCCGTTTATTACCAGTTAATGGTGATGATTGATCTAGTCTCGCATGAAGCACTCGCATCTTCTCACTATTCAAGTCTCACACGCAGTAAACACGAGAAGCCCATTATTATTAAACAGAATTTTTTTAAATTTATTTAATACTATTTCATTTTATTTAACGTAGATTTAATTCTATTACTTTACTAATTTTATTCATTAGATTGAATGGATTGATTCAATTCAAACCCAGCTACCATAGTGACAGAGGCTCACAGTTCAGGTTTCATTAATTCAATTCATTAAATTTTATGCTTCAGCCGGCATTTCTCCGCTACTACATATATTTTTATAAATATACATACGGATATATAATATATATATATTATATATATATATTTATATATATATATTTTATAACCTATGACACTCACGGAAACGTTACGATTATAAGGCGGGGTCATTCATCTAAATCGGTTCGGTCGTTGAGCTGCTACGGTGGAACAAACACACATGCATACATCCTAAAAACATTACAATCCTTTTTGGACAGTCTTGTAAATTATTAATTAGTAAAAGAAAGAGATAATTAGTTATTATTTAGCAATACAATTGTGGCGCAAAGGGAACCAATGGTGGTGCGCCGGGCGGCCGCACATGGCAATCCCCACGACTCTTTCACGCTAGAAGCACTCCGTTGTCAATTAATTTACAGATTATTTTATTTCATTTCTAAGCGTAGATTATTTTAAATTATATTTTGTATTTGTATTTTTATTTACTTATTATTATTTATTCATTTTATTAATAAAAGAAGGGGATTATTAGTTAATATTTAGCTTTAAAGAACATGCTTACATGATCGAAATAATATCCGTCAAAAAATCATATGACTTACTGTTTCTTAAACAATAAATAATAACAGTAATAATAATTATATAATAAATTAATAAATGTTATTAAAGTAATTCATTCATTCAATATCGTAGCAGATCTTAAAACACAAATCGATACTGAAAATACTATCGATTATCAATTTAGAATCGTACATATGATTTTTTGTGGCCTTTTAGTTAAAATTAAACATACATATATAAATATTTATTTATATAGTTTTAGACAGTCCCCGTAACGCAAGGATTCCAACACGGGATCATAGATCTAAATCGGTTCAGCCGTTTAAATGCTACGTTGGAACAAACGTACATACATATATCCTAAAAAATATTACACTGCTTTTATAAAAACTGAACTTATACGCCACGCGTGAGAGAAAAATTTGTTGTTTGACCGTATAAAACCTGTCAAGTTACAGTCAGCTTTACATATATAGAATGACTCGGAAGATGTTAGCCAAACTTAGGGGCTGTTTTAGAACATCAAAATAAAAAAAAATGTATTGTCCGATCTAGTTTCATTTTTCTGTGACTATCATTTTTTTTTTAATAAAATTGTATATCTTAGGAACGGATTGATATATTTTAATGAAATTTGATGTAAAATAACATCTACAAAATAAATAATTTTGAAACTTTTACATTAAAAAATTACTTTGTAATCATTTATAATGAATGAATAACAATTAATAATAGTATATATATTTTTTTTTCAATAAATTAATTAAGAAAGTGAACCGTGCATATAATTATTAGGCAGTATAATTTTAGTTATTTACTTTAACAACTTCAACCATATCTCAGTTGTTTATCAATCTATTTGACAAATATGGGTTCATTTTGTTCAAACAACAGATAATTCATTGAAACTAATATGTACGAAACCATTAATAATTAAAATATTTTAATGACCGCCGTTTTGCAATTTTCAAAGGAAAAATTTCCAAATTTAATTCATATAAGATTTTATTGCCTATATGAATATTAAATTTTTATTAAAATATCTGCTTCTCAATATAAAATTTTTATTGAAAAACGATAAAAGGTAGATAAAGAGAAAGTAAAGTACGATAGAACATTTTACGCCCAAGTCGACTGGCATTTATCGATATTATCTTTTAGTTTACCGTGTAATACCTGGCTAAAATGTGCTAACCTTTTTGAAAAAAAAATATTGAAAATTTTATATTGTCATACAAAATTACGAGAAAATAGCTCAGATTTATAATGTGTTCACAGGTTTTTATATATGAAAGAGCGGGTTAAAAACCCGGGGAAAATCTATTTCATATGAAAAGAACCTTGCTTGCCCGGGATTCGAACCCAGGACCTCCACTCAGCCACGGAGGTTGCTACAATACATTTTTTTATTATCATTATTAAAACCATTCTTATATTTTTTTCAATCATTTTAACACAAATCTACCCGTAGTGTTTTTTTAAATTTTGATTACGTAAATAAATATATACATAAAGATGAATCTTAAAGATTTGTATTAAGATTTAAATATAAATTAAATATCCACATTAAATTAAGATTTATTATATTAGTAATCCTAGATGTTTATAAAAAAAAGTTATTAATTTTATTAATTAATAAATTGATATAGAAATAAATTAACAATTAATATAATCCACCTTACCAGCACGTTGATATATACTCTAGATCTTTCGGCTTTCTTGGAAGTCATCATCAGGAGTTAAAATTAACACATTTAAATTCAAAAGTTTAAAAAATCATAGTTAAAATTTAAAATCAGTCATGACTGTTCCAGTCCTACTAGTACAATAAAGAAAATACATATATTGGTGGTTTAAAGTGAAATCAAACGGAATCATGTTATCTAAATAATATGTTTTTGTGATATAGGACTGTGATACAATGATATAGAAATGTTAATGTATTAAATTATAAAAAATATTTTTATCAAACTTTTTTTTCGGTTATTTTATATTATTAACTCACATTTTGTTTGCTAAACGGTAATAAATTATAGGTTTTATTAGATTTGTTAACTTCATTTATTGTTAACTTGACATAGATAAATGTTGAAAACTTGTTTCTACAGTAGGTCTGTATATTATTACTGTTTTTATTGTTTCTAAAATAATCTGTATTTGACTTGTAGCAACTGACAGGAGATTATACGGGAAAAGCATATGCTCGTATATTCTGATGATTAATGGAAAGTTCTTTTCATAATACGTAGTACTGATATGGAATATCATGAATGAATTAATATTGTGATAATTCTATCTACCGTATTGTTTATAAATCATTCGTACATTATTTTCGGTTATGCTACTTGTATTTTGCGTAAAATGTTAATTAACTAATTATCGATGAACGGTTTCATTTATTACAACAGAATTTCAATTAAGTTTCATTAAATATTAATAACAAATATAACGCTGCATTTCTTTTGCATCATTAATTTAATATCCTATTTATGTATTTATTTAGATAGCTAAAGCCATTTTGTTAGGTAAATCATAACAAAATACGGAAGTTCTGTTCATTGTTCATTTTTACATTATTTAATGCGATATGAATTCGTTAATAAATTTATGAAAAAGATATGTATTTATATTGTTATGAGATAAACAGTAGTCTATTAAAATATTTTTTTAAAAATGGACTTTTTAATAGTTTTCCATTGGGAACAGTGGACTACGATCACTCGCAACAAAAGATTATTTCAAAGTATTTTTTATTGTAAATTATCTGTTTAGAAATTACCTTTTTAAAATTGTTATAAGTTTGGAAACAAAGAAATAAGCTACGTTTTTGTGAACCAGAAAGTTGTTGTTGCCTTGACCATGTATTATATTAATTAATATAAATTATTATTATAATGCAATGTCAGAATGCCGTTCTGCCCCTTAATCTTGATAAGATCTAACCGATTTCTTTTTTGAGGAAAACCGATATTTTGTTGTTCATCTACCCCGTGAAATATCATACATCTGTCAACATCCTGACTCCCAAAGGAGGAGGAGGAACACACCCACCTTTTGGTGATCCCGGTCGCCACAACACCCCTGCATTCTTAGCTGTGATGGGCTTTACCGGAGGTCGTCTTTTAGATGCTATAAATCTTCAGTTTGGCCTCGGTCAGGATGCCACCGATGCAAATCCCTCAGCAGTCATTTCTATCAGTGTAGTTATACAACATTATATCGCCTTCGTATGGCTTCCAACTACGGCGACATACTTACAATCTCAAACTATCAAGTTAACCGATTCGCGGAAGCGCGATCCCAGTACCATCAAAGATTTCATAGAGTTCTTTATGCAAAATTATATTTCACAGATCATGTTGTTAATATTGTGAGCGAGGCTAAAAGAAATCTCGGCTTATTATTAACCATTTTAGGTTAACGAAAAATTTCAAGTATCCTTTTATCTTTCTGACATTATATTAAGCTCTTGTGGTAGTATAATTGAGTACTGTACTTGAATTTGGAACAAAATTAGTATTTGCATGGCGAATAAGGTATTCAAAACAACTTTCTATATGGTACCTCGACAGCGAGAAGAGATTTCTTTTATCTGTTATTCTTTTAATAAATACATACGTTCCTGGATTCGCTCAATATTTGTTCTTGTTACATTTCGGATACCTAGAAAGTTTTGTATGTTTACCTCCACATCGTTTCATCTAGCTTTTTGATTATACTATTCCTGCTGTTAAATATTGGAAAGATGTCAATTTTTTGCATCCTGTTAAACAGTTTGTGTTGTGACCATGATTTATTGATATTATACTAAATCACTTATCAGAATTGTTGTAATTAAGTAATTACTTGCATTTTTGACGTAGGTCAAAATTATTTATGTACCGAGATTTTTACGTAATTTGCTTAATTACAATTGCTTGTTTCTTGTATTATTTTTTTCCTGAATTTAAGTATAGTCTGTATTTGTAATATTAGGGATTTGTAATATTCGTTTCCTTTTATGATTATAAGATTAATTACCGTAAGGTATACCAAAGTTTTAATGCTATTCTACCTTATTTCTGTAAAATAATTGAATTATTTATATTATTATTAACTGTAACTTATATATATTTCCAATGATGCGACTTTATTGTAATTTTATTTGCATAATAATATTGAAAGTACGTTAAAATTTACTTCATTTCGTTGAATTTAAATTGGTTTGTTCATTTATTTATATGTTCATAAAAAATAAACCATATTAAAATACATTAAATCTTTTTACACATAATAGTTTTGTTTATATCGGTATGTTTAAATATTTGTGACGTACTAAACTGTTATTTTTACTTCCTTGTACGAAGTATTGTAATCGCGAAAAATTTCGGTTTTCAGATTTCAACGGAAATATCCATTTTTACCATCCCTGAATCCATTTTGACTAGTTTTAGCGTGAGTCTGTACGTAAGTATGTATCTCGCATAACAAAAAAACGATTAGCCGTAGAATATTGAAATTTTGGATTTAGGACTGTTGTAACATCTAGTTGTGCGCCACCCCTTTTGATTGCATTCGACTGGACCAAAAGTACACAAAAAAGCCCAAAATTTAAAACATTTGGTTTTTGAACTTTTTCTTAACTGCAGTAATAAACTTTCATTGACAGCTTTTCAACATGAGTGGTACTTATTTTCATTGGTTCCAGAGTTATAGCCAAATGAAATTTTAATTAATGAAATATTTGGATCTTACAAGGGGGAAGGCACATTGATTCGAATCCGACTTCATTTCCTTTTTTAACTTTTTTTTTAATTTAAATATATTGATTTATTAATGATTATTAACCTCCGATTGAAAAAAAAATGGAAATAAATACAAAATCGGATTCGAACCGATGTGTTCATGGTTACGGATCCTACATGTTCTCACACCAGATAACTACTTGAGGGACGTGAAACAAAATTAATATATAAACTGATATATAATGCTGATACGGATACCACAAAAAAAATGTGATGCAATGTGGTGTTCACCCCAATGCAATTGTATAACTGCCCGCTTTATTAAAGAATTGGAGGATCTATCTCACTTTCAGATGAAATAAGTTTAAATGAAAGAAAAAATGTGTATATGTAATTTAATAGGTATACAAGGAACATTAATGATGTTAAAGAACAATTTAGATTCGGAGTAACAGTACAAGGTGAAAAGATAAAGATGCTACGATTTGCTGATGATATAGTAATTCTAGCCGAGAGTAAAAAGGATGTAGAAGAAACAATGAACGGCATAGATGAAGTCCTACGCAAGAACTATCGCATGAAAATAAACAAGAACAAAACAAAAATAATGAAATGCAGTAGAAATAACAAAATGGACCACTGAATGTGAAAATAGGAGGAGAAAAGATTATGGAGGTAGAAGAATTTTGTTATTTGGGAAGTAGAATTACTAAAGATGGACGAAACAGGAGCGATATAAAATGCCGAATAGCACAAGCAAAACGAGCCTTCAGTAAGAAATATAATTTGTTTACATCAAAAATTAATTTAAATGTCACGAAAAGATTTTTGAAAGTATATGTTTGGAGTGTCGCTTTATATGGAAGTGAAACATGGACGATCGGAGTATCTGAGAAGAAAAGATTAGAAGCTTTTAAAATGCGGTGCTATAGGAAAATGTTAAAAATCAGATGGGTGGATAAAGTGACAAATGAAGGATATTGCGGCAAATAGATGAAGACAGAAGCCTTTGGAAAAATATAGTTAAAAGAAGAGACAGACTTATAGGCCACATACTAAGGCATCCTGAAATAGTCGCTTTAATATTGGAAGGACAGGTAGAACGGAAAAATTGTGTAGGCAGGCCACATTTGGAATACGTAAACAGATTGTTAGGGATGTAGGATGTAGAGGGTATATTGAAATGAAACGACTAGCACTAGATAGGGAATCTTGGAGAGCTGCATCAAACCAGTCAAATGACTGAAGACAAATAAAAAAAAATTGTAAATTTTATTGTGTGTCAGATTTTAAGTTTTTCCAAACCATATTAAAAAGAAATAGATGATCAAAAATATAATTTATTTTATTTAATTTCATACATGAAAATGAAAATTACGATCGAAATAAATTCTTTAAGGAAATGGAATCGAAAACTGAAGATTTCGTAACTACGTTCGAAGTATTTAACTATTCATTCTTTTTCTCTTTAGTGTCCGGAACCACCATAAGGTATAACTTCAGAGGATGATATGTATGAATGTAAATGAAGTATAAGACTTGAACAGTCTTGACCATTCAACCGAAACTGTTCAAGATATGTGATTAATTGAAACCCAATCACTGTAGAAACCACGATCTAGTTAGTATTCAAATCCGTATAAAAGTAACTAACTGGCTTTACTAGGATTTAAACCTTAGAACTCTCGACTTCGAAATCAGCTGATTTGCGATAATGAGTTCACCACTAGATCAACACGATGATTTCATATTTAACTATTAGATGTGATAAATAAATAAATTGTTATTGTGATCGGATAATAATAATAATAATAATTTATTATACAAATTACATCATCGTAAAATAAATTAAAAATATAAAAAAAAATTATAAAATAAAAAATAGCTGCAATTAAAATCCATATTAATTATGTAAATACAAACAGGAAATAATGTTAAAGTAAATAAATAAAAGATAATAGTAAAATTACTACAAAATAATTTTCAGTTCAAGCCGATATTGAAAATTGTTTTGAGCACACATTTATGTAGGTTAAAGGGGATGTAGATAAATTGTTTTTTTTTCTCTTTTTTAATCAGTATTATTTAAAAAAATTATCGACAGAATAATATTGTTTCCATAAAAGAAAATTTATTAATTTGAATAGACCAGAGGAAAAATTATTCAAATGATTAAGCAATCTATTAAAAAATTGTAACGGAAGCGTAACACGGCTTTAATGTTTAGTTATACGAAAACAGTTCCGTTTTCTGGTTTGATAGAAGTAGAAATTTTTTATTTTTTAACAATAATTGAATATTATTTTTAACAAAAACTGAACTTTCATAAATATAAACACGAGGGATTTAATTTTCTAAATGTCTGTATACACAAATCATCCTTGCGCCACATAACGATCTGACAAACTAATTTTTGTATTTTAAAAACTCGTTTTGACTTTTTGCGGGAACCTCAAGAAATACTTTACACAAAAATATATGTAGGTATAATAAATATTTAATAATGGTCGAAGTAGAAGAGACAGTACGATTGATTAATAAGAAATGAAAACTTAATTTCATACAGAATATATTGCCAACGAGTTGTCTTTTAAAAAAAAAATATTTCAACGATTTTATTTTTTTGCTTTATTTACTTTCTTCTTTGATTTTCAGAAATATAAAATTTCAACCTAATATGATATGTAAGCCTCGTAAGAGATGTTTAAATACCGGTACGTAAAAACATGACTACTCTTTCAAAAAAAAATTGAGAACGGGACTTAATTAAACGAGATCAATGACCCAAATTCAGAAGTTATTGTAAAATATGTCATTATCGATATAATCTATCCTTAAGGACAATGCCCTCACTTCCATGAAAGTTTGAATCAGATCGAGTGCCATCAAAAAGATTAAACGTTGTGATATATCCAACAGTATATTCGGCTTGCTGAGAAAATAATCTCTGACATGTACTCAGAACATCACTTCTCATATTCCTTAGTAAGCTTCGTATTATGAGTAAATGATTGATTTTCGATTGAATGGCTAACTAATTTTCGCTTATTACATGTGTCTTAAAACCATTTGATTAAGATGATTATTCGTTTAAAAACGCCATTTAAAAGCTGAAATATTATAGAATTATAATTTTTATATTTGTTGATTAGTTGAAGTTTGAATAAGTAGACGAATCCATATTGAGTTTATGTAGTATTTATTCATTTGTAGAATACATTTTTGATTAGATATATTTGGTAGTCTTGTTTGTTGTAATTTGATTTCAGTTTAGTAATAACACATTGAATATTAATAAATATAATATTTGAGTATTTGAAGTATATTGAATAGAATTAAAGTAAGCGATTGATTGAATTGCTTAATGCATTGTATGTTACCGTCCCACTACATATCATCTTGTACACTGAGTCTAGAATCGAATCAGCTGAGCTTTAGCGTTGAGAAAAAGAATTACAACAATCAAGACTGCCATTACAATATTTTAATAAGAAGAAAACATGATATTAAAACTTAATATTTTTTCCCCTCTTCTTGTATAACATCCATTGTGTTTTATAAATTTTTAATATCACTTTTATAACAAAAGCTTGTAGACAAATTCCTGAACATACTCCAACGTTGACGCCATTTTCATTATTTTAAATAATATTACAAATATTTTTTTGTAGGCAGTTAAGTCGAATATTTTTATTTATGTAGATCATTGTAAATAATAATTGAAGCAGCGGCCATTGCTTTATCTATGGCGAGCTTGGTCACTTACGAAAAGACTGTATGCAAATGCATGCGAGACACCGAGGCTCCTGCATGTCCAGGCATGCGAAAAGCATGCCTGGACATGCGTCTGGAGGCCGTGGACGTAAGGCGATTTCACTCACATCATGAATCCGCTGGAGTTTGCACAACGAAGTCGCGTTGTCTTTAGGGGAAAACCCCAACCGGGAGGGGTGGGAGGCTCTGGCGTCCCACCACCAGCGATCGGGTGGAGACTCCCTTGTAGACGTCGTTGGGGGGAATGCAAGACCGTAGTCCCGGTAGGAGATCTCTCCGGGGGTTCTTCATTAGTGGCTAGGCGTCAAGACCGGAGTTCCGGCGGGGGAATCCCTTGTGATTCCCCCAAAAAAATAATAATTATTTTAAACATTAGCACATTAAGGAGAATTGTTTTAATCAAAATTTTTTTTTTTTTTTTCTATTTTACAACAGTAAAATGAAATTTTTTGATATTATTAGATTGATTCTTGTAATATTTATTCGGTTTATTCTTTTAAATTATTTATCTGAAGATACGTAATTTTCACGTATTATATAGGTCGTTATTTTGTGTTAGACAATATCTACTCGTTCCAGCAGATACATTCACTTAAGTTTTTAAATTAAAATGTATAATAAACAGGTTAAAAAATAAGAGAAACAGCTCGTAATGATTGTATTTCTATCTTTTTAATGGCCAGTTTAATTAATAACAAAGCCTCGCAGAACTACTGACCCCTGGCAGTATTTATATCCCCTGCCCTGCAGAACCAGTACCCGCCTCATCCCTTTAATTGTTGAAGAGTAATAACATTCATCGTCTGCATCCTTACTTTTCTCTGTAGATTCTTATTCCGGTCCGGTTACCCTTCTGGTCGAACAACACCTTTTGGAGGTGTCATTGTCTGTATTACACAGAACGAATTGTTTAATGGACTTGTTACTTTAAGAAAAGGATTCCCCTTTATTTCCGTCTGGCTTCTGGATTCTTCTTTTCATAACTATTTTCTCTTTCTTTCTTCTTAATTGGAAGAAATCCGTTACCTTGATCCGTTATACCGATTCTGTTCAATATTATAAAACTGTTTTTATTATAAAAAATAAATAAATTACTGCAATAAATACATGTATTAGCGTATAAGGAAAGCCAATTCAAGTTCAATTTACCGGTAACAGTAAGATCTTTCAGCTTCATATCGAATCGGTTTGTGTATCTGAATTTCATCCAGAAGGTTATAGATTCGAATCCCGATTGGGTTTGATATCCTTTTTACTCATTATAAATATAATTTATCATAAATAAGAAGTATGGTAGTTTTAATTTACCATGTAGAGTTTATTTATTGGATACGAAATAAATAAAAGAGTTGGTGATAAAAATATATGTAATAATCATCAAAGATAAGAAAGCTCGGATGCCGCACAAGTGGTCTCGATTGCTGGACTAACGATTATCTTATTGCTACCTTTTTTCTTTTTCTGTTTAGCCTCCGGAACCACTGTCATGTATTACTTTAGAGGATGAGGATTTATGAGTGTAAATGAAGTGTAGTTTTGTACAGTCTCAGGTCGACCGTTTCTGAGATGTCTGGTTAATTGAAACACAACCACCAAAGAACACCGGTATCCACGATCTAGTATTTAAATCCTAGTAAAGTGTCTGCTTTTACTAGGATTTGAACGCTGGAACTCTCGAAATCGAAATCAGCTGATTTGCGTTCTCACCACTAGACCAATCCGTTGGGCTTCTTATTGTTGCCTACGACGCCCAATCGTTGTGCACTATTACTTCCGCTGTATTATTAGAAACTCTTACGCTACTTCAGACATCGTATTGTAGAACTAATAAGCATCTATATCTTTACATTTTCTAAAGTTTGACATTAATAATTTTTTATTATCGAAGAGTGTACATGATCTCTAATCTCGTTAATTCGTCTATAATTACAGTGATAACAATTGATTTTTATTTCAAAATATATCATAAAAATTATGGTGGAATGATTACTGATAAGAATGTATGTATGACAAAGTTAAAAAAATAATATTTCACCCACAGTGAAAAGAAAAGAAAAAACTATTAATTTTTGCTCTTAAGTACTTACACTAATAAAATACTAATCAGACACTTAATAGTTTGATAATAAACAAACTTAAAATTCGAAAAAAAAAAACACTTAAATTTTTATTTCCTTAAAATTATTTACTTTTTTTTAGAGCTTTGCACAGTATGAGAGCTGAAATTTACCTCTCTCCAACTTCTGTATCTAGTGTACTGGTTATTGTATTGTACTAGTCTATTGTGTTCGAATTTTATACGCAAATGTGTCGTTATGTTATTCGTAATCGCATGATATCATCTGGTTAGATAGTACAACAAACTCCACTCCCCCGTCTTGCCAAAGCCAGCCGACAGTTCGGTTGACAAAACCCACCGGGATAGTCTAGTGGTGAACGCGTCTTCCCAAATAAGCTGTTTTGGAAGTCGAGAGTTCTAGCGTTCAAGTCCTAGTAAAGGGAGTTACTTTTATATGGATTTGAATACTAGATCGTGGATACAGGTGTTCTTTGGTGGATGGGTTTCAATTAACCACACATCTCAGGAATGAGACTGTAGAAGACTACACTTCACTTGCACTCATACATATCATCCTCATTCATCCTCTAAAGCAATACCTGAACGGTAATTCCCGAAGGCTAAACAGGAAAAAGAAAAAAAACGTTCGGTTGACAAAGACAGGAGCTAACCTTCAGCTCACAATTAGTACTTATTCTCGATAACAGTGATGAAGTCTCTTTTATTTCGTATAAGTTTTCGTATAAATTTTCCACGCCTTATGAAATAATGCGTGGAAAATTTATTGGTCTCACCTGTCTGCTTGCTTTGCTTGTCCTCCTGGTAGTATGATATTTTGCTGTCTCACTCACTCTCTCACTCTCTCTCTCTCTCACTCACTCTCTCTCTCTCTGAAGATAAATACTTCGACTCTTCGTTTTATTGAAAATTGCTTTTTTTAGTTATATATAATTTATTTCTTTTTTGTCTCGGAAATTCATGACCAGAATTTCAGTATGAGGAGCCACTGGGGCATACATCATTCAGTGCTGTGGTGCATTTAACACAGTACATCCAATCCTGCATGCCTCCAAAATTAGTGATTTTTGGGCTTTTGAAATTATGACTTAGGATCCAGGCCAACCTTTTTTTTTATTTCTTTAAATTTTTGTTAAATAATCTATTTGCTGTTATCACAATGGGAATAACTTCTATTGAGTTCCGTCTGTAAATTTCTTTATATTTTATTGCCAGAGGGTTTTACTTGATTATTTTATCTGCTTCAGCCTTATTAATGGGTGATTGATATCAATGAGAAGTGCATATTCGGTTTTATACGGTGCCACTTTCACCAGGTCAATCATCATAGCTGTTGATGCTCTTTAATAACAAAAATAAATTTTTTTTTAATGTTGTGTAGAACCATGTCTGGCCTATTGGCCTATTTTTTATTATTATTATTATTATTGTAATAGTTTTATAAGTAGAATAAAAGCACTTAAAGAATATAGTTTTTAATGTTGCTATTAATAATTGTTAATTTGATCTACTTAATAAAGAGATTTTCTTAATTTAAATATATCTAAGAATTTTTTGATACAAAAAATTTTTTTAAGACAGAATTGATATACAGAACGTCCCATAAGTTTCCATACATAAAAAATAAACATTTTTTTCTCTGAAAACCATTTTTATTTATGTAATATGCTGTACATAACTACCATTGTTTTGAAAACACATTTCAATGCATTTTTTCCACATAATTTTGCATACATAGGAAAAATAAATATTTTTTTATGAAGATAATGGTGTATCAGGACTCTTTTCCTGTTATACTACGGTCTTCATAAATAAAAAAGCTCTTATGTACTTACGCACGCACGATAGAAGTTATACTTCTTTTGGGAGAATAAAAATAGAATTTTTTACGCATTCAAACAAATTTGAAGTGAGTCAAACAATCGATAGACGACATTAAATGCCATAAATAAAAGTTTGAATAAATAACAATTAAATTAAATAATATTATTTTATACAGTTTAAAAAGTATTGAAGTATTCCAACCCTCGTCATAGAACGGATCCACCTGTGTTTTCAGCCATGTTTCTACGCTGGTCTGCAACTCGATGTCTGTGCCAAAATATTGTCCTCCTAGCCAGAGTTTCATGTGATCGAAAAGGTGAAAATCCGATGGAGCCAATTCCGAGCTGTATGGTGGGTGATCAAACACTTCCCAACGAAAACGCTGCAGGAGCTTCTGTGTTACAGTTGCAGTGTGCGGCCCATGATTGTCATGGAGAAAGACAATGCCTGATGACAACATTCCTATCCGCTTATTCTTAATCACCCACCATACAACCCGGAATTGGCCCCATCCGATTTTCACCTTTTTGCTCATATGAAACGCTGTCTAGGAAGCCAACATTTTGGCACAGACATCGAGCTACAGACCACCGTAGAAACATGGCTGAAAACACAGGCGGCTCCGTTCTAAACCTTTCGTTCTTTATTTTTTAAACAATCATAAGGTGAGTGTAATTCTTATCATTATCGGGCACAAAATTCCAACCAATCGTATTCTTTGCTTTTTAACCAATCATAAGGTGAGAGTAATTCTTATCATTATCGGGCAGAAAATTCCAACTAATCGAATTCTTTGCTTTTTAACCAATCATAAGGTGAGGGTAATTCTTATCATTATCAGACACAAAATTCCAACCAATCGAATTCTGTGTTTTATAACCAATCAGAAGCTGAGAGTAATTCTTATCATTATCGGGCACAAAATTCCAACTAATCGAATTCTTTGCTTTTTAACCAATCAGAAGCTAAGAGTAATTCTTATCATTATCGGGCAGAAAATTCCAACTCATCGAATTCTTTGCTTTTTAACCAATCATAAGGTGAGGGTAATTCTTATCATTATCAAACACAAAATTCCAACCAATCGTATTCTGTGTTTTATAACCAATCAGAAGCTGAGAGTAATTCTTATCATTATCGGGCACAAAATTCCAACTAATCGAATTCTTTGTTTTTTACCCAATCATAAGGTAAGTGTAATTCTTATCATTATCGAACAAAAATTCCAACCAATCGTATTCTTTGCTTTTTAACCAATCATAAGGTGAGGGTTATTCTTATCATTATCAGACACAAAATTCCAACCAATCGAATTCTTTGCTTTTTAACCAATCATAAGGTGAGGGTAATTCTTATCATTATCAAACACAAAATTCCAAATCATCTTATTCTTTGTTTTTTAATCAATCATAAGGTGAGTGTACTAGGATTATTTTTTTTCAAGGTCCGATCGGTCACAAAATTTTAACCACAGTGAAAATAAAAATTTAGTTATTTGTAACAAGTCATATATCATGACATCATATAGTCATCATATACAGCATGTACTAATTTAAAAAATAATCTTTCATTTTTCAACTGATTTTATCTATATTTGTATATATATATTTTTTTTGTGTGTATGTGTGTAAATCCGCGCTCACGCACGCTCGCGATTTATTATACTTTATCTACATAATTCTGATATATAGTAAAACCATTAAAAAGAATAATAATAAAAAGATAAAGGAGGGCGAATGTAAAACGATTATAATTACATTTCATATTTCATGCTTCATAAAAAAGTAAAAAAATAATAAATATAAGTTTGTATTACAGTTTGTAAATTTGTTTTAGATTTTATGTACTTTTGACGTCAGTAGCTGGAAAGTTTTATTGTATTTGAAATTTTTCAGTAGTAATATTTAAGGCAATCGTTTACGTTTTTCAACAGCTTCTATTAAGTTTAATATTTAAGAAATCTTCTTAACATAATTTTGTTAAAAAAAAAGTCGTTTAGTAAACATCTTGGCTTAGATTTCTTAACTTATTAATTGGATCAGGTAATTATTATTTTTTTTTTAATAAATGATGTAATCAATGCTATTAATTCAATTTTTTTATTTTATTTTATTTTAAATTTCATTTTATTTATTTTTAACAATATTTTATCCGTAATTTCCCGAAACACTTGTCCCAGTTTTTATTCTCCCAGATACAGCTGTATTGATACCATATAGACATCTACAGCTAGCTGTAAGGGGTAAGTATGTAGGTTCGTCTAAAATTTTAATGCCTAATTTTTGTGAATTTCGATGTTTCACCATCCCATGAGTCAAAAAAACATACAAATTTCCGGAAGATAAAATGTACGTATTTGACCTGTATTCTGATTAATATATCCGGATTGGCTCAATATAAATACTTCAGAAATGGCACAAAAATGTCTGCGTATGGGGCATTGATGGGCTTATGTTTTAGAGAAAATTAAATACGGGAAGCAATCTTTTCATTTTTGAATTGTAGGCTTTTTTAAACCCAGCGGGTTGGTGTAATGGTGAACGTGTCATCTTAAATCAGCTGATATTGAAATCAAGAGTTCTAAGGTTCAAATCCTAGTAAAGGCAGTTAGTTTTATACAAATTTGAATACTAGCTGGTGGATACCGATGTTCTTTGGTGGTTGTGTTTAAATTAACCACAGATCTCAGGGATGGTCGACCTGAAACTGTACAAGACTATACTTCATTTAATTTCACACATATCATCCAACGTAAGTAATACCTTACGTTGGTTCCGGAAGCTAAACAGAAAAAAGAGAGAAATAACCAATGTAGACTTTTTGTATAATGTACACAAAATTGAGTTTTTGTTTAGTGAAAGTATAGAAGTGATTTAAAAAGGACTTTGAAGTTTGAAAGTATATAATAAATTATTCAGATTCGGTTGAGGTCTCATTTTTAAAAATATTACATCAGTATGTCATCCAACAATCACTTTGATTCCAGACGGCTTCCTTTTGTAATGCGACATACATCCAATCTGAAGTCGATTTCATTTCAGACTGTAGCCAACAAATCTGTCGTTACCTCTGCAGCTGCGGCGTTAATTTGAAGTCTTAGCCAAACCAAATCGGCAGGCCTTTGCCTGCCGATTTGGTTGGATATACCCGATTTTTAATGAAATCCACAAGAAAAAATCTACCGGGATCAAATCTGGGGAGTAAGGTGGCCATGCAATTGGGCCTTTACGACCGATCAACCGATTTGGGAATCGAATACCAAAAACATCTCGGACTTCTTGGCGTAGTAAGATGGTGACTCTTCTTGCTGATAGTAATGGCGTGCATCTTGGTTATCATAGTCTAATTGAGGAATTAATAATCTTGGTGCATGTCCAAATAAACGATAACATTAACGGTTGCCTCCTTGAAGAATAATGGGCCGTATACTCTTTGTTGCTTAGAACACAAAAACCACTGACCTTAGGGTTATCACAAATATGTTGCAAACTTTCATGAGTGTTTTCGCTACCCCATTTTAAGGACTTATGAGTGTTCATCTTGCCGCTGATGTGAAACGTTGACTCATCACTAAAAATTACATTGTCTAAAAATGTATTGTTGTCTGCAATTCCATCTGTAATTTCTGTACAAAACTGCAGCCGAGCAACTTTGTCGTCATCTGTAATGTGTTGAACCATGATTAGTTTGTATGACTTCTAGTGCAATCATTTACGTAATACGAGACTAACAGTCGTTTCTGGAATGCCAGTATCACGTGACGCACGACGAATTAATTTCTTTGGACTAGTGCCAAAGCTGTCTCTCAGTTATTCTACAGCACCTTCAGGGACGCCTGGGGGGTCTGGTGATTTTTGTATGTTTAACTGAATAAGCTGTCTCAACGAAGGTTTGATTCCAAGAGTAAATTGTGTGCCTACTAGGAGACTGCCGTAGTATATTCTCTACGAAAATTACATTGAACTACAGTTACTGACTAAAATACAATCGTGTAACTAAAACACAGCTAGCAACTTCCGCACCAGTAAATGTATCCATTTTTAACAACACTGGTGGCATTGCTGGTGCCCGAATTCGGTACTGATGAAAACACTTGATGTTTTGCTATGAAATGAAACCTCAACTTAGACGCATAAGTGGTCAGAATCTGTTTTGTCTTATAATTGTTTTTTTTTGTCTTCAGTCATTTGACTGGTTTGATGCAGCTCTCCAAGATTCCGTATCTAGTGCTAGTCGTTTCATTTCAGTATACCCTCTACATCCTACATCCCCAACAATTTGTTTTACATATTCCAAACGTGGCCTGCCTACACAATTTTTACCTTCTACCTGTCCTTCAAATATTAAAGCGACTATTCCAGGATGCCTTAGTATGTGACCTATAAGTCTGTCTCTTCTTTTAACTATATTTTTCCAAATGCTTCTTTCTTCATCTATTTGCCGCAATACCTCTTCATTTGTCACTTTATCCACCCATCTGATTTTTAACATTCTCCTACAGCACCGCATTTCAAAAGCTTCTAATCTTTTCTTCTCAGATACTCCGATCGTCCAAGTTTCACTTCCATATAAAGCGACACTGTAAACATATACTTTCAAAAATCTTTTCCTGACATTTAAATTAATTTTTGATGTAAATAAATTATATTTCTTACTGAAGGCTCGTTTTGCTTGTGCTATTCGGCATTTTATATCGCTTCTGCTTCGTCCATCTTTAGTAATTCTACATCCCAAATAACAAAATTCTTCTACCTCCATAATCTTTTCTCCTCCTATTTTCACATTCAGTGGTCCATCTTTGTTATTTCTACTACATTTCATTACTTTTGTTTTGTTCTTGTTTATTTTCACGCGATATTTCTTGCGTAGGACTTCATCTATGCCGTTCATTGTTTCTTCTAAATCCTTTTTACTCTCGGCTAGAATTACTATATCATCATCAAATCGTAGCATCTTTATCTTTACACCTTGTACTGTTACTCCGAATCTAAATTGTTCTTTAACATCATTAACTGCTAGTTCCATGTAAAGATTAAAAAGTAACGGAGATAGGGAACATCCTTGTCGGACTCCCTTTCTTATTACGGCTTCTTTTTTATGTTCTTCGATTATTACTGTTGCTGTTTGGTTCCTGTACATGTTAGCAATTGTTCTTCTATCTCTGTATTTGAACCCTATTTTTTTTAAAATGCTGAACATTTTATTCCAGTCTACGTTATCGAATGCCTTTTCTAGGTCTATAAACGCCAAGTATGTCGGTTTGTTTTTCTTTAATGTTCCTTCTACTATTAATCTGAGGCCTAAAATTGCCTCCACTGTCCCTATACTTTTCCTGAAACCAAATTGGTCTTCTCCTAACACTTCTTCCACTCTCCTCTCAATTATAATTGGTAAATGACCAATACCCAATCACTAACTGTAAATCTATGCAACAACAAAACTTACCAATTTTTAATTGTTTTGTAAATTTTTATTTTAAATGAATGTTTTGATATTTTTTTCCAATCGTGCTCTAAATATTGGGTAATTAATTATTATTATTTAAAAGGTATTTTGCTCTAAATATAGTGTAATGTTGATGATAAAACGTGATTCTGTCAAATAGTTATAACGGGGTTCCAATTTTTATTTAAGATATTATTTCCTCAATTATCTTTTTAATACTTCGTTTAGGTAATTTTAGATAAAAGCATAATTTGATGTACGGGTTAAATCGGAGTCAAATTTATTTTTTAGTAAATATTTTGTACTTTTTCTCAAACTCGTTCTCTAAATATTGAATATATAATTAAGTGATTACTATATATAAAACCCAGTACTGCGATTGAAACAAAAATTTATCGATTGGAAATCTAGGATTTTGGCGGGTTTTATTGATTTTTTTTAAATTTATTTTACGTAAAATGTTATTTTTACTAGATTTTTTTTTGACGATGTTTTATTTTATAAGGAAATTCAATTTTTACAATAAAATAAAACCTTAACAATATAAACTTGTTATATTTTATTCACGCGTTACGTAGCGTAGTACTACTATCTCACTTTATTACATGTATTTTTTTTAAATTTATATCACATTTTTTTCCAATTTTTCCATTGCTTTTTGGTTTTTAATTTTAGATAAAAGAATGAAATGTTCTGGATAAAAAAAGGAAACCAAATAAAAATTTATATATACGTGCTAGTGAAACCATTGGAATTAAAAAATTGTGTTAGACAATAAGAGAGTAGCTTGTATTACAACAGGTAGAAATTACACCCATTATTTTTGTGTTCGTGGCGTAGGATACCGTCTTATACACATATCCGTGGAAGTATTTTGTGGAATGCAATTACTTTTAATGGTTATAAAACATTACCTTAAATTTAATCTCATACTCATTTTTATATGTTTTTAAATTCTATAATCTTTGTTATATTATAACCTGAACTTTGTACTTTTTCCTGAACTTTAGAAAACAAATATAATTTTAAAAATTCAATTTAAAATAAAAAAAAATAAAAAATTGATTTCAATATGAATATTTGTAAAACTAATCTTCCTTTAAGCAATATTTTTGATACAAATGAATTGTTATTACTAAATATGCAGTAAGTATGAAATTTTAATTTGTTAATATACCTGTGATCTATAAGTCAATTGCTAATTTAAAAAAAAATTACAATTGAATAATTTTATATTTATCAGTAGGTGCATTAGTTTATCAAGACAGAAAAACTTAAACTTTAATATAACTTTTAAAATATTTAATTATTATTTTAAGATTAATTACTAAGTTTTTAGCAATAAATGGTGGTTAGTTCTGGATTAACTTCTTTTTTTTTCGTACTTTAATACACCATAGTAGTTATGCTTAGGATCAGGAAAATAGAAGAAATGTTGGAAAGCAGGTTTAAACAGAGGATGATCCGTGTATGGTTAACGTCTGCGCCACTTTATTGATACTCTAGTCAATTAGCAATCAGGGGTTTTACGAGTTACGGCGACCTGTTAATCTCTTCTGTGGAGAGAAGTTAGCGGTTAATGTTAGATTTAAAATCATAATTTTATGGAAAGACGTTAGGGGTAAAGTACCAAACTATGGCAACACTAAACTCAATCTCCTATGTTTTATGCCCGAATCTATATTTAAACGGAAATACATTCACTACAGAGATTTAATATACAATATGTTCCATGATATTAACGTGTGTTTGACGGTTAATCTTCTTACAAGAGATACTCACCTCTGATGATTATTGTTAAAGTTATTTCATGGTTTATTTTGTATTCCCAAATCTTAATCTTGATCATCATTTTTTTTGTTTAACATAATCATATATCAGAAAAAAATTCTGACGTGGACACCTTGCACGCCTATTAAATTACATATAAACATTTTTAAAAGTACTTAAAATGTTATTTCACTAATAACTTATGATCTTTTTTCATTTTTTTTTTTTTTTTTTTAATGATTATATTGAATTATTATATATTGTAAAAGTATTTTTTTACAGTCAGTGGTAAATAATTAATTATTAATAAATAAATATATTTAAATTTAAAAAAGTAAAGGAAATGAAGTCGGATTCGAACCGATGTGCCTTTCTCTTGTAAGATCCAATTCATTAATTAAACTTTTATTTGGCTATAATGCTGGAACCAATGAAAATTAGTACCACTTACGATATATCGTTGATAAGCTCTCAATGAGGGCTTATTACTGCAGTTAAGAAAAAGTCCATAATCCAAACGTTTTTGATTTTGGGTATTTTAGGATACTTTTGGTTCAATCGACTGCAATCTAAATGGTAAGTACAACTAGATGTTACAGCAGTTCTAAATCTAAAATTTCAACGTCCTACTGCTAATCGTTATTGAGTTATGCGAGATATATACGCACATGCGTACGTCCGTACGTACGTATAGACGTCACGCTGAAACTATCCAAAATGGATTCAGGGATGTTCAAAATGGATATTTCCGTTGAAATCTGAGAACCGAAATTTTTTGGTAAAGGAATCGTGAAATTTTTCGCGATTCCTTTACTTTGTACGAGGAAGTAAAAACCTTAATATTTATTTGTATAAATCATTTTTAAAATACTTAATTTATATAAGTTAATTCTTTTTTTCAATATTTTGTAATTTTTCTAATGTATACCTTGAAAAAACTTACAGCTGTGTATTAAACTTTTTTGCGTCCATAAATGAAATAAGGATTATGAAAATAATGATTATTGAACATTTTTAGTAGTAAAAAATATATATTATAATATAATAATACTTGCCGTTATTCTCTTCTATATGAATGGAACATACCGATTGAAAAATGAAATTTGTGATAACATCATTTTTAACACAATTTTACATTTCTCTAATTAGATATTTTTATTAGAATAACATGATTTGTCTTTTATTATATATACATTATTATATTTTTAAACGGCTTTACCCAAATTAAGATAATAAGATTAATTAATTTTTGTTATAATTAATTATTATAACAAATTATACGAGTAATTAACATGGCCGGGGTGAACGTGTTAATAAACACACAACAAGCATACTCCTATCAAACACACACACACACACACACACACACACACACACAGAGAGAGAGAGAGAGAGAGAGAGTTTAAAAGAAACCAAGAACCATAAAAAATAATATTAGTTTACCGATAATATAATCTGCAACGTAGAAAACACTTAATCTAAAGGAAAATATTCTACAAATTAAAATAAAATTAGCTTATGTTAAATAAATCGTGCCTTAGTATAGAATGTATAAAATTTAATTTATATAATAACTCAACAGTATAGAAACTTACATTTCAGTGATACACATAAATAGATTTTTAAATGAAAATTCTTTTTTGCAGTTATTTTGGTAGTTTGCAGCGTTTTTTAACAGTTAAGATAACTTAATTGTTGTGGATTTAGAAACAACCAGCTTCGCCTGTGTTGTTCCGTATCTTCATCCAAAAAAATATATAAATTCATAAAATTCTATTTGAATTTGTTTTATGCGTGGTATTGAATCAACTGACCTAATAGTTTTTGAATTTTGAAAAATCTCTCCACAATTTTGCAGTGCAGTGTGTTTTTGGTGTTTTGATAATGTAGTAATCAATAATTACTACATTATTGAGTTTTTTTATTATAAGTTTCCTGGATATATTATCGAAATTTTGAATCAGATGTAACTCAACCGGGGTTAAGTTAAAATGATCTTGCTAGTTTCACCAAATTCAATGATTCAGATGTATGTCTGTTAGAAGTAGATACACAGGCTTTCATTCTAATTAATATATATATAGTCAAAGGTTCCTTATAAAATAAATAAATAATATTATTATTTACGATAAAATAGTTGAAGAAATTAAATTAATATCGTTTATTAAAAATACGCCTTAAATTTCAATAACAAGGGAAATAAAATAAACCTTAAAATAATTTTTAATTAATTAATACAAGTAATAAATTGCTGCTAATCTTGAGTTTATAAATTATCCTATATCATGTTCGTGATGCTCCTTTACTATCATTTCCCACCCAAATCACCCACTCAAAGAATTATATGTTTATCTTTTTAATTTTATTTCATAAAATGAATGTACTATTTAGATAAATGGATTAAAAAAATGTTTCTAATGATTAACTGTAATGTAATTACTTTCCCGGCGAATATAGCTAGAACAGCTTTTCATAGCTGTTCTAGCTATATTAACTGTAATGTAATACTGACCGTAATTTATTAATATTAATATTATTACTATTATTATTAGTACTGCATTTTTTATTAATTTATTACTAACTGTGATTTAATTTAAACCAACCCGATTAACATCAAATAAAACAAACCGATTTTCTTGACATTTGGCTCAAATATTTCTATATATGGGTCGTACGGAATAATTTTTAAAAAATTCGTGTTGGGGATAAAGGGATATCGTGAAAAAAACAATTTTGATTTTCTTTAACGGTATTGTAGAGAAAACTTTATTAAAACAAATATTTTATCTATAATGCATATATAAATAATCCAAAAAAGTTTTTTTTTTTTGAAAAGACTAATCCTTAGCTCTTAAAATTAAATTATTTGCCTTTTGTTCTTTTCCTTTATTTACTTTTGGTTAAATGTAATTTCAAAAATTTGTTGAACGTTTGTACTTCATATATATACAGAAATATCAAGAAAAGTATACAATTTTTTAAAATTACCCGGGGTTCAATATACAGAAAGAGATTTTGTAATGCAAAAGCCGTGCAAAGCATTATATGATTTGACCAGCATAGCCGGGAAGTCATGCAATAACTTGGTAGTTTTTACTTCCTTGTACGAAGTAAAGAAAGTATTAATGATCGCGAAAAATTTCGGTTTTCAAATTTCAACGGAAATATCCATTTTGACCATCCCTAAATTCATTTTGACTAGTTTCGGCGTGACGTCTGTATGTACGTATATATCTCGCACAACTCAAAAACGATTAGCCGTAGAATGTTGAAATTTTGGATATATCATTTTTGTAATATCTAATTGTGCACCTCCGCTTTTGATTGCTATTGACTAGACTAAAAAAGCCCAAAATCAAAAAAAATTAGATTTTTGGAATTTTTCTTAACTACGGTAATATGTCCTCATTGAGAACTTTTCAACGATATATCATAAGTAATGCTTATTTTCATTGGTTCCAGAGTTATGGCCAAATGAAATTTTAATTAATGAAATATTTGGATCTTACAAGGGGCATGCAAATCGGTTCAAAAGAGACTTCATCTCTTTTTTGTAACTTTTATTTTTTTTTAATTTAAATATATTGATTTATTAATAATTGTTAACCTCTGATTATTAAAAAAATATTTGCAATAAATAATAATTCAATAATCATAATAAAAAAAAAAAAAACATGAAAAAAATCAGGCAATATTAATGAAACAAAATTTTACGTACCATTTTAATTAAACATTTTTTACAGAGGTTAATAATTGTTAATAAATCAATATATGTTTAAAATATATATTTATTTTTAAATTTACGTATGTATATGAAGTCGGATTCAAACAGATGTGTCCATGGTTACGGATCCGACACATTCTCGCTTACACCACATACTACTTGAACGACTTGAAACAAAATAAATATATAAACTAATATACCACAAAAAATGTGATGCAATGTGGTGTCCACCATACTGCAATTGTGTTGTTACTTTCCAATTTATTAAAGAATTGGAGGATCGTATCTCACTTTCAAATGATATAAGTTTACATGAAGTGCAGCAAAAAATGTTTATATGTAATTAAATAGGCGTACAACGAAGTCATGGGTTATCCACCACATTTTTTTTTTAATATTTAATAATTGAATTGATAAAAAATTGTACTAAATAATTAAAATAATAATTAACAATTATCTTTAATAATTTAGTGTTTTTGTTAATTGTGAACAGTCTGCTTATTTATTAAGGTTTGAAGTTTTTTTTTTTTTAATTAAAGCAAATATTTAATTTAAAATTACATTGAATTATACATTTGTGCAACCATAAAAAATCCGGTAAATTTTGTAAAATAATAATAATTATAATACTAATTATTTACATGTTATTATCTGTTATATAATGTTGACTGTACATTTAATATTAATAATAATCATTGGTATTGGATTCTGAGAATAAAACGTACCAGCTGCCTTAGATTTAATCCACTGGGGTCAGCATTATGATAAAACTAACCTTGTAAACAAATAATTTGTCATTAATTATTAATATTAGTTATTAATTATTAATGACCGACTGATAATACTGTATTAAATGCATTTATAAATATTAAATATTTTATAGATTAATTAGGAATTTTAATTTATTATCATTTCGTTCAAATATATAATAAATAAAATATGTATTATTTAAGATAAACGTTCGATTTCCAATATAAGACATTTTAACTTATTTTTAATTTTGGCATAATTTTTAGTTTTTAATTTATATATATATATATATATATAGAGAGAGAGAGAGAGAGAGAGAGAGAGAGCGAGAGAGTAATTTTTAAATTGACTTAAATACCCTTTATTTTAGGGTTACATTTCTTGAAATTTAAACGAGTCTGAGTTCCCCTCTCTAAATTAAGAGAGACGACGACAGGCTGAGCAGATGCGGATCTATAGAGACGTGAAGTTCGATGACGGGTGATCATGGGATGCCAGCTTTTGGGGTGGTCGGCGGGGGCTCCTCGGAGTCGTCGCTCGTCGATCACCCCCTGGGGACGCCTTCGGGTCATACGGATTCGGATAGTAGTGTGGCTGGATGATCATGCAGGGGCTGTACATACCATATGGCTTAGATCCGGCCCCTGCATGATAGGAGGGGAGGTTTTTTAGCGGATGAGAGCCCCGCACTGCCGTCAGCTTTTTCCTCTCCCTACGGAAAGAAAAAAAAAATGTTTTTTTATAAATAAAATTTATAAAAAAATAATAAAATTTATAAAATAATTTATAAAATTTGTTGTTTGTTGATAAATAAAATTTTCATGTTGTTTTTAACGATTGTTCATTTGTTACATATCATGTTAAGACAAAGTTAGGTAAAAACTTTACCTAACTTGAAATAGTTGAGCTTTCAATTAAAATTCTTCAGAGTACTGATATCCCAAAGCTGTATCATATGAAAAATCGCACCCCTACCCCTAAAAATGCTCTGAACTAGTGCCTAAGTGAGCATACTGCGTCAATAGTATCCTCTGTCACTACAAGGAGCGCTACTGTTGCAGTCTGCCATCTTGGAATTTTCCTTTTTCCCTCAGGGAAATTTCCTTTTACCTCGTCTTTTTTGACCGGGAAAATTTAAATTCCACAGGGTTGCAAACCTAATTATTTTTTTACACTTAAAATTAATTATTTATTTTAGTTAATATTTGAAAGGTTGGTAGCATCGGCGTACGGTTGTTGTAGTCGTCTGCTATATTCTGACGTCAAAGGTGAACAGTAGAATTAAATAAATTAATAATATTTAAAGTGTAAAAAAGTAACTCGGTTTGACTAAGTCACGGGAACTCGTTCGCCCGGTTGGATTCGGTACCTGGTTCGTTAAGCCTCGCGGCTACACCAGTCTGCCGACCGCACAAGTGAAATTTGTCATACTTAAGTTGTGAAATTACATTAGTTTTAGTTAGTGCCGACCGTCACCGCTAGTACCGCCACATCCGCGCGAATTAAATACGGCATGAGCGCGTACTTTAGTTAGAATAATTGAACTAAATACGCGAAAAATATTATATTTAAATAAAATGATAAATATTTTAAAATAAGTTGTGTAAGTCGTGCATCACAAACAACCCGCAGATTTTCCGGAAGCGGCTTTAGCCGCGTGACGGGAAAGTCCTATAACTGTGTTAGTTTTTTTTGTAATTACAACTGCGATTCCTAGCCAATATTTTTACCGATTCATATATTGCTCAGAATAAATATTTAAATATGTTTTAATAAATAAATTAATATACATTATATTTTTGTCGGTTAGATGCTGGTTTAATGACAATATAAACCCGTGTGTGGTCAGTCATCACTGATTTAATAAAAAATCACACCGTAAATTCTTATACTTCAGAGGCGTGCAACCATATCAATTTTAATGAAATTGTAAATATTGATAGATAAAGATCTGAATTCTGTCAACTTTTTTGTAAAAATTAAAAACAATTTCGGAAAACTCCGGTATAATAACATCATACTTTATATATTATTTATTTTTTACATTTCTCTTTTTAAGTTTCATGAAGGCTTGTATTAAATAGGACCAGTGGTGGACCCAGGTGGGGGGTGGGCGCGACGGGAGCGATTGCGCCCCCTCTCAAACAACCCAACCATGATCTATTTTAAAATAAATTTTTAGATCCTTTTAAAACCTAGAGTTTTGAAATTAGAAGAGTAATATGGTTGAATATATTATTGATTCTTCAAAAAAGAAGCTTTGAGAGTGTTGAAAATCTTTGAGACGCTTAAAATCGTGGTTGAGGTCAACTATGATCGATTAGTTGGCTTGACTCTTAAGAATAGTCATCATGATGTAAAAATAAGCGTGGAAAATGTAATTGACCGTTTCTCGAAAACTGGAAATCGACGCTTAGAATTAGAGTTGTAATTTTCTAGAGTTGTAATATAACTGTAATTAGAGTTGTAATATATTTATACATAGACTATATTTCTTTATATTCATTTAAAATTATATTTATAATAATTTTATGTATTGTATTTATGAATAAATAGTTTAGTTAAATTATTAAAAATTGTTGTGTTCCTTGATATTAGGCCATGTGTTTTTTTGGTAATATAATCGCCCCCCCCCCTCTTATGAAGCTTCTGGATCCGCCGCTGAATAGGACAAAATGAAGTAAAAATCCGATAATTAAAAAAAAAACTTTATTATTTTGTTTCTTTGAAAATGCATAATAAATTTACTGTTTTTCTCATTTGAACAATTTCAAATAAATTGTCAGAGTTTATTTTGTGAAGTAATTTAATGTAAATATTTTCTTTTGTACAAAATATTCGATTTTTTTCATCAGTGATAAATCAATAAATAAAATCATGAAAGAACTTTTCAAATTTCGTTTAGCAACTAAAGGATATAACACATTCTAATGTTACGTTATCTCATTTTATACAAGAAATACACCTGCAATACTTTCAGTCTGCATTCATTCATTTTTTACGATAAGTTAATAAACATCCGCGACATCATGTAATCTTAAGTGTACAAGTGCCAAGAGCGGAGAGTGGAGAATGGATCGTCTGCTAGACTATGTAACAATGTGTTATAAGTAACAATGTCGTATTATTATGTAACTTTTACAAAATAATTAGTGCTTATTGGTTGATATTCGAATTTATCGAGTGCATGTTACCGACTCTCAGTCACTGTAAAAGATTCTCAAGTACAAAGTGTTCACGGGAAGGTGAGTTGAAGTTGGCAACCCTGTTATGTCGGTTGGAAACAAAATGGCTTTGACCTTGCTTAGTAGATGCCATTTAAGTAATAATGGAGAAGTTGACTGCTGTACACCGTACGTTCAATAGTGAAAACGTATTTTGAAGATTTGATTCATTGTTCAGTTACTCAATCACCGTTGTTCCACGTCAGTGCCGTTCCTAGCCGCAGTACGATAAAGTTATGGATAAAATTTTCTGACTTACTGCTTCTGGAACGGAAAACAAAGCATCAGGTCTCGCGCACTCGTGAGAACTCCTCGAAACATTGATAGGGTTAGGCAACCGATGATGAGGAGCTCTGATCGCTTAATCTGAAAGCACGCTGCCAGCCCTTCCATATCAGTTTCATGTAAATGTCGGAAGAATTCAACAAAATGTTTTGAAATGAAGATTATGCAACTTCTAGCAAGCTTGATAAAGAAAATCGGGTAAAATTTTGTGCAAATTCTGTTAGTTTATTTACCGGTGGAATAATTCTTTTAATGAGTAAAGAAATGTATTCTCATTTATCGGGCACAATGAACAAACAAAATTTTCGTTACCGGTTTGAGACTAATCCCAAGCCATCTACATTTACATTCTCTTCACAAACCACTTGTCAAGTGATGGGCTCTGTCAAGTTTTGGAATCATAGGCCCTTATTTTTTCAAAGAAGAAGAGCATGTGATGACAACTGTACTCAACGATATTATAAGAATTCTTTGCACCTGAACAGCTTCGTCGTAGAATCGACTTGAATGCACTGGGAGTCCAACAGGATAGAACAACAGCTCACACCGCCAGAACACCCATGACGGTGGTTAGAAAAACGATTATTTGGCTGCATAATTTTTAAAGGAGGAGACGTTGCATGACTGGCATGTTCTTCATACCTATTAGCATGCGAGTATTTTCTCTGGAGGTATCTAAAGTTAGAGTGTTTTTCGGTATACTTAATAAAGTTAATTTAAAGTTTTTTTACAAGAAGAAATCAGAGTAAAAAAAAATGGTGCAAGCAGCGATAAGAAATCTGCGAGACAATCTACAATAGTACATTGAAAATGACGGCGGCATTAGACTGAAATTTTATTAAAAAAATTAAGTTACGCCGATAAATGGCATTATATTTTACAAAATTACACATTAAAAATATCCCTTTCGGCACGCTGGAAGGCGGAGGTAATTTCATCGGTGTTAAGTGGGGGATAAAAACGATTTCCACCTTAAAGATAAGAAAAACTTCAAATTTACTCAATACGACAATGATTCAATGTGAAATAAGTTTCACATATTTAGCATAAGACCAGCCCCATCTTTTTACAATTCCAGCAACATTTTGTTCATCCCTTGCCGTAAGGGTTGGTCATATCAAAAATTGTTTCAGACAAAAGTTTTAGATAATATTTAGAGGACTAACGATCACTTTAAACCGATTCGATGCTGTGCCTATTAAGGGAGGTATGTTATTTTTGACTTCAAACCCCCATTTTTCCCACCCCTTGGACCAATGGTCTGTGATATCAAAAGACTTTACTTAGATACGTTAAAGGCCCTTATCCAAAGAATAGTAGAAACTTTAAACGAGTTCGTTATTAAGTTATAGTGATATTCTGTGTTTTCGAAAAAGCCCTCCCATTTTCACCCCCATGGTCCTATTTTGCCCATTAACGACCGCAACCTTGATTTTGCGCCGTTATATTTTAAGTATCAATTTGGAAGTGATTGGCAAAAAATTACGGCAGTTATCGTGTCCACAAAATTATGAAATATATATATATAAATGCATATATAAACTTTTGAACTGACGGTGATTTTGGGATCTGGGGAATGTGAAACGCTAAAATATATCAAAATTTTAAAGTCAAATCCCATTACAATAGGAGCTTTCTTTTGAAATCTACCTAACATACTTAGGTAAATTATATTTTGTATTTTTTTTTTTTAAATTTACAAAATCGTCATGATACTGCAACACTGTATAACATTACGATGGTATTTTCAATTGGATTGTTCAATTAGTCATGTAATTTTCATGTCTAATTGAAACCCATAACAACTTTTAAAAAATGCATGCATTATTAATGACAATTATTCTCGTACTAAACAGTTATCGTTGTGGGCAGGCAGATCGATACATAAATCGATCCTGCCAATACATAAATTATGTTTCTTGGTATACTTGAGATTTTCGACATATTTATTTTAATTTTTTTTTCCTAGAAATATAACATATTCGTCGAGTAAAATGTAGTTACTGTAGATTTCTTATAGAAGTTTTTATTATATTTGAAATGATGTTAATTGTACCGAATCGAAAATTACATTAATACAGTTTGAAAGTTAAAATATGTAACTGTTGTCGTTCTTACAAGAATATTGCACTGATATTTAGCTAACTTTAGAAGTCACTTTGTCACAACGACAAGATGTCATGAAGTGGGAATACACAATTCTTATTGTATTAAAACTATCGACACTATAATAATTAGTACAACTAATTAAAGAAATAACTGAGTTATAAAAAGTAAAAGACAGTATTACGAATGTACATTATCAAATATATTAAGTTAACTTCGCTTGTAAATGATATTTCAAGAGAAGTAATTGTAACATGAAACTGTTAAAATATTCGGTAACATTGAGCTTCCTTGTTAGTACTCCACAATTCGTTAACCAGCCAGTCGTCTTCTATGTAATAAACTTTGTGAAAGGAATTCGTATCAGATAACCGTATTAAACCGATGTAAACTTTTTTTTTATTCTAATAAGTCTTTTTCATAGAATTCGTATTTTTTTAAACAAAAGATGGAAAAAATTTTACGTGGTTTCAATGTTAAAGATTATTTTAGTAAAACTATTACGATGCTGCTATATTTATTAAAACTTTGTATATTTAAAATTAATTACTGATACTGTACTGATATTAATCTTTTTTTCTTTTTTTTTAATAAAATACCTTTTATTAATAATAAGTTTTAACCCACCTAACCCCTATTTTAAGGTGGTCGTATAAAACTATCTTCGCCGACTTTCATGTTCGTTATTTACATATTTCTCTAATCCACCCTTCCCGTTTATGTAAAAGTGAGAATTTAATCTCTCTTGTGGAGTGGTAGCGTCTATCCCTTTTTTCCAGAGGTACCGAATTCGAGTCTGATCAATCTAGACTTGTTACAAATATTTTTGGATTGATGATCTCGCCACTTAAGCTTTTCGAGCTTGTCCGTGGAATATGGAAATTAAATTTTTTAGCGTATGAGAAATGCCGTACCTGACCGGGGGATTCAAACCCGGGGCCTCCTGATGAAAGGCCTTACTAAGAGGATTTTGAGCAATCCTTTTATTTAAGTTGAGATATCAATAAGAACGTCATTAGTAGTGCGGTCATGGGACAATGCTATCCACCTATTCAGCTGCCAAGATTTCAGAACTCAGTATTTTTAATCTATTGATAATATTGTTTTTTAAAGTTTTAATTATCAAAATTATTTTATTGTAGTAAAACTCTGTTGCGTTGAAGTAGAATTATTAAATGTTTTGTGAACCCTTGAGTATTTCCTTGTTAAAAATTTGACTTGCATATGTTTTTGTCAATTTTAAAAGAAATTAGGTTGATTTTATAAACTCTGAAAAAGGTAGAGTTTAAGTTCTGTTTGGGTTTCACTTGTTAAATTAAACAAACGTATTTGGGTTTGTTGAACCCACCGGGTTGGTCTAGTGGTGAACGCGTCTTCGCAAATCAGCTGATTTCGAAGTCGAGAGTTGTAACGTATAAATCCTAGTAAAGGCAGTTACTTTCATACGGATTTGAATACTAGATCGTCTATACTGGTGTCCTTTGGTGGTTGGGTTATCATCCAGTTTTCGACACTGAGGACACATCCCAGAAATCAACTAGGCCGAATTTCTACAGTCTCTAACAATAAAAAATTTAATTTAGCAATTGCTTCTATCTCAAAATTAACTACTTTTTGGTATAACTGTACACTGCTTGTGTTGTACTGTAGGCCAAATTTGAAACTAGCTGTAAAAAATATTAACTAGCTGCCATTTTGGTTATGATTATCATACATGAAAATTTTTTTATCTGAATTTTTATTTTTCTACGCCCTTATAATGGTATATCACAGTTTTAATCTTTCAATTTAAAATATTTGAGTATTCCCCCTTATAGAGGCCCCTTGATGCTTCGGGTATTGTAGTCTCATGCCAAGAAATTAATCATTTTGAGTTAGGAAGAGTTCTTAAATTTAATTTTTCCATGCTTACGGATTCAGAAGTTATTTAAGCGTTCTTTTACTTTATGTACACTAAATATATATATATTTTTTTAAATTTATATTTGTACTATATTGTTCAAAAGTCGTGTTAATAAGGCTATATTTTTAATTTTTTGTAAATTTTGTATCTACTTGATGTAACTTATTAGTTGATTTTCATCTAACAAAAAAAATCAAAAAAATCCGAAGTTTATTTCCTTTCTTAACTTTTAAAGCACTTTAAAGAGGAATTTGATGTATAAATTTTGTAACGATTTCGATGACTCTTTTTTTAATTTTGTACAGGAAATCTCTCTGGTGCCCTATACTGGTTTAACTAGATAATATACGTGGAATCTTTAAACCGGGTTTTTAAATAAAAATTTACATACATGTTACTCGTAGATTGATAATTTTTAATATATTTTTTTTCATTTATTTTGTCATTTGTACATTAAACCTCGTTAAATGATATAAAAGGAAGATTAGAAAATACAGGCTGATTCATAGAAACGGGAAATTTTGAAAGTGGTGTTGGTAGCCGTGGGCGATTGGTACCACTTGATAAGTGGCGCCAGCCTCTCTAACCTAACCTGCCATTTAGTTGTCATGGATCCTTGGAGTGGTGCGCAACATGCATTTGCTATCAAAGCGTTTTACAAAAACAATGACAGTGTGGAGGGAGCGCGTAGAGAATTTCGCCGTCATTTTAATCTGGGACGGCACGACCGTGTTCCATCATCAGCACATGCAATTAAAACATGGATATCTAATTTTGAGGAAACTGGTTCGGCGATGAAAAAGAAACCTCCAGGCCGTAAGCGAACCGTCCGTACACCACAGAATGTTCAAGCTTTACAAGATGCTGTCACACGAAGTCCACATCGGTCAATCCGTCGTCTCTCAGCGTCTTTACAATCGCATAGTTCAAGTGTTCGAAGAATGTTAGTAAAGGACTTGCAATTCCATCCATACAAGTTGCAGATCGTCCAGGAACTGAAACCGAACGATGCAGTTGTGCGAGCACAATTCTGTAATGTAATGCTTAAGAAGATAAATAATAACGAAGAGTTTGTTCACGAAGTGTGGATGTCAGACGAAGCGCATTTCCACCTCAGTGGATTTGTTAACAAGCAAAATTTCAGATACTGGGCACAAGAAAATCCTACGCAACTATACCAGCGTCCGTTGCAAAGCCGAAAAGTGACCGTATGGTGTGCTATGGCATCTTACGGTGTTACAGGCCCTTATTTTTTTGAGGATGACAACGGTCATCCACTGTGCGATTACAGTGACGTCGGCTCGTTACGTAGCCGTGCTTGAAACCTTTGTTGTGGAACAACAAAAGAGATTTCCACCGATTCTTAACACAGCCTGGTTTCAACAAGACGGAGCAACGTCACATACTGCACGAATATCGATGGCAGCTGTACGCCGATTGTTTGGACAACGTGTCATTTCACGAAATGGTGACATTAGATGGCCTTCCAGATCGCCTGATCTCTCAGCTTGCGATTTCTTTCTGCGGGGTCACCTTAAAAGCAAAGTGTTCCACAGTAGACCTGCTACAACGGAAGAACTGAAGGCAAAGATTCGAGAAACGATTGCGGAAATTCCAGTTGAGATGTTACGTCAAACCATGAACAAATTAACGAAGAGACTTCGTGAGTGTTTACGTAGAAGAGGAGGTCACATGCAAGATGTCATCTTTAAAAAATAAACTAAAATGTATGTATCCTAAAATGGCAACATTTGTACAATTACATGAAATAAAATTCATTTTCTAAAAAAAATTTTTCATTAACGTTATTTAATTTTTTTTAATTTCCCGTTTCTTTGAGTCAACCTGTATATTAACCACCAATTTATCTTAATTAATTAATTTAGAAAATATGCTTTCAATTATAATTATCCTAAGTAGTTTTTAAGCGTTGTTCCTTTTCTCACGCGTTTCGTATTTTTTTTTCTATTACTAATATTCTTTTATTATCAATTGGCGCAAATATTTTTCTACAATGTCGCTTTATAATTTCTCATACTTTTAACCGGGGATTTAAAAGTTTTCTCAGTAGTATCATTTGACTGATTATCGCTGAGCATAAAATTGATTGTGGCGATGATATTTTTCGTTCGTAGTTTCTTTAACTGATCTTTTTTTTCTGTTTCTGTGTAGCCTCCGGAACCACCGTAACGTATTACATCAGAGGGATGAATGAGGATGATATGTATGAATGTAAATAAAGTGTAGTTTTGTACAGTGTTAGGTCGAGATGTCGTTCTGAGATGTGTGGTTAATTGAAACCCAACCACCCAAGAACACTGGTAAGTACGATCTAGTATTCAAATTCGAATAAAAGTGTAACTTCCTTTACTAGGAATTGAAACGTTCTATTATCGACCATAGAACTCTCGACTTCGAAATCATCTAATTTGTACGATTACGAGTTCAGCACTAGACTGACCCAGTGATTTCTCTGTAACTGACCTTGAGTTTACATATTCTCTCATTCAGAGAGCTTTTAATCACCTACTGTAATATTTACTTTATGATTTTTTTTGTATATTTCTTTTTCTGTTTTTACTAAGAGAAACCTACATTTTTCAAACGTCAATACGGGTTGCTTTTTTGTTTGTCAAATCATATTTTGAACGATATGATTAAAAAATTTTAAATAAAAATAAATAAAAAATAGCTTTTCAAAAATAATACTTTTGCAATACTTCCATTTTTTGTCTGAAAAAATTTTATGATATTATATGTACATTTTTTTGTTATGAAAGAGCGGGTATCAACAGCTATGGTGGTCATTAGCCCGGTGGAAATTGGTAGCGTATGAAAAGATGCCATGCCTGAACGGGATTCGAACCCGGGATCTCCGCATGAAATTCCGAGATGCTCAGTCACGGAGGTACGTATATTATATTCCTTTATTTTTTGAAGAATTAAAAAAAAGCTGAAAAATACAATTCCTTTTCTTTTTTGTAGTTTTTTTATTTTTTTAAATTTCACTATTCACTTATTTTCTTGTAATAAAAACAGTGTTTTAAGTTTGTTTAAAACATAAATTTACCAGAAAATACATCTTGTAGTAATTAATTAATTTGATTAAACACAACATTTTTGTAACTTTCCAAATTATTTTGACAATAAACACAGTTGATGTATGAATTGGGTATGTGTTGACCATTTGTTTCTTTACCCCCCTATGTAAGCAATAATTTACAATGCAGCCACACACATTAGTACAACTGTCAAATTTTAACCTACATAAATCTGAATATATAAATTCTAAAATATGAAAATTAAATTAAATCTAGATGTTTAAATGTATATTTATGTATAAATATGAAACTTTTTTCTAAGGTCTTTCATGATTTTTGTAATTTAAAATTAAAAAAAAAAAACTTTTGTACTAGTACTTTAATTTTTGAAAGAAATATGTAATAAAAGCAATACATTTAATTCAAAAAAAATTATTACAAATAAATACTTATAAAAATGTATAATTTATAATATTACTGGAGATGTGAAGTTATTTAAAAGAATTTATAAGAAATTTGTTTATTTATTTTTAATATCAAAATGAAATCAACTTATGAAAGAATTTAAATTACTTATTTTTAAATAAACAGGCGTCACCTAAATATCAGGAAATGTTTTTAACATATTTTACTTTTTTTTAGATATTATTTCAATAATATAGCTCTGAAGATGATGAAAATAGTAATCGGAAGCACTATGGGTTTAATTTTTAAATATGTATTTATATAAATAGTTCGTTTATTTTCTAATGTTAGTTTTCTAAAATATTTATTTCTTTTGTTTTGTTATACTGATATCTTTTTTCCTTTAATACCTAATTAAAATCTGCCACATTTTGATATGTTTTGATTTTAATAAACTTCAAAACTCTTGTTTGTATTTCATTTCTATGGACTTTAATCTTACCATTTTATTCACAATCAAATTCTCTACTACGTTGTTATAAACCTTTGGATGTTCATTACCAATTAATAAAGTTATTTTATGCTAAACCTAAAATAGTGTACTTTTCGACCCCAATCTTATGTTTTTACACCAAATTTCTCAAAAACGACTAAAAATAAAGTTCCCGGAACTATTTGTTTAATTTTTCAGGTCAGATGTCATATAAAACCACTAAAATTATCCGAAGACTACAGTCTAGTTTAATTTTACTGAAGACTTAGAAATCAGAACGAAATCTTTCGCCAGCCGGCGCTCGCTAACAAAGTATTTCGGAACCTACGTTTATTAGAACTTTCTTCTTTATTTTCACCTGAAGAACGTGTCCTGAAAGTGTGTTACATTTTTCGTGAAACGCTCTCTGTAATGAACAGACATAATTCAAAAAAATTATAATGAAATTGTAAACTGTACGGTAAGAGTCTCGCAGATATCATTTTTTGCGCTCAGAAAACAAAAAAATTTGTAGTATGAATAAAACTATTTACAAACGATACTGATATGAAAAAGGTAAGACACTACATTTTTATTATCAAAATCTGTTATTAATTTAGAATATAAAAAAAAATACGTTAAATGTATGGAATAAACAATAGATATATAATAATATATAAAATAAACAATGTTTAAGCGTTCCAAATAATAAGCAAAAAATAGAAAAAATTGTTATAAAACTCTTACCGGCCCGATTTCATTTATTAAATAAAGAATAATCATAAGAATTGTATTATTTCTGTAAATGTAAAATCTATTACTTATAAATGAGATCGGGCCGGTAAGAGTTTTGTAACAGATTTATCTAATTTTTTTTTTATTATATGGAACGCTTAAGTTCCATATTAAGAACGATAATATGTAATGTTTTACCTTTTTTAATACCAGGATCGTTTTGTTAAAAACAGTTTTATTCCTATTACAGAAATTTTTGTTTTTTTAGCAGAAAAAATGATATCTGCGAAAATCTTACCGTCCGGTTTACAATCTCATTGTAATTTTTTTTTTTGGATACCACGGCGTTTTGTTAGATTATTCTTTTATTTTTTTATGAATATTACTGATTCTTATCTTACGGATTTATTATTAAAATTTATTGCCTTTCAAGAACAAACAAATTGAATTTCACGGCCAATTTTTTTTGTCGATATATCATTCACTTCTTACCATATTTTTCCTTTGTTAATAAAACTAGTATAATGACCTTTACGAATCGAAGATCCGTGATTTAATATTGCACTTATTAATTTGTAATTATAAACATTGTCTAACAAAATTCGAGGTATTTTTTTGAAGTATTGTTTATTACAAATCTAATTGAAGTGAAATATAACGTTTTCATGCTAATTTTTTAATTTGTTTCCCCATTTTCATTTCACTTTTAGGTTAGGTCATGTTTAGAACTGTAAACATAGTTCGTTGACTTCGCCGTGCCGTCCAGTTCTGCGGACTCTTACCGGCGAAGTTCTAACGAACTTCGTGATAAACGTTATTCATATTTAAAATACTTATTTTCCTAAAATATTAAGATCATTATGAAATTAATTTTTTTTAACAGTTTTCAATCGAGGTCTGGTTGAATATTCAAATTCAACTAGCCCTCGGTGATCAACAACTTATCTGAGGGATCCTTAAGGGGAAGACATCACTTAATAGCGCTTTAGTAGTGATAACACAGTTTATTTCTGGTTAAGTGTTTGGTTATTCTTGATAAAAAATTTGGATTAAATAATAAACGCAAAGTTTCAAATTAAGATTGATCTAACAAAATTATTTATTTCAGTGGGAAGAAAATACGATGAAAATGAAATTAGTTTAAAATATATATATATATTTCCTGACTCTTTATTAGGAAATAATAAACATTATATGAATAATTTTTTTCTGTTTATGTAAACAAATATACGACTTAATTACCGGAATGTATTTGAGGCTTAAAAATAATGAAAGCATTCCTGTAAATACTTTTATAAGAAAACTCTTTGTTTTCATGTTTATTTAAATATAATCTTCAATATTAATAATGTTTTTTTTTTTTTTTTAATTTAAAGTCAAACTATTGATAATTTTAAAATTCGGAGTTATTAACATCTTAGTATTTCTTAACTATTTATGCAGAGATATTATTAAAAAAAAAAAAAAAAAAAAAATTGCTTCTTATTTAACAATAACCGAGTATGGTGAAAATTTTGCCGCTGAAATTTCAAAATTTTTAAAAATCGAGGCTGAATCTTGATTCAATATTTGTTTATATGTATATATAATAAACACTTTTTTTTTGTCTTCAGTCATTTGACTGGTTTGATGCAGCTCTTCAAGATTCCCTATCTAGTGTTAGTCGTGGTTTTTTGGTGACCCCTTCCTTAGTAGTCCCTACCCGGAGATCCGAACGGGGGACTATTTTACCTCTGGAATATTTTACCAAGGAAGGCGCCTCCATTATTGTTGTGTGAAATTGCAGAGAACCACATTTTCTTGGAAAAAAATAATAAAAACATTGTAGTTTTCCATTGCTTTCAGCTGCGCAGTACTCAGAGGACTGAGTGATGTTGATACGGCCGTTTAAGTCATTCTGACTCACGCCCCTAACAACTACTGAAAGAGCTGCTGCCCTCTTTCAGGAATTATTCCTTAGTCTGTCTTTCAACAGATACCTCTCCGATATGGTTGCACCTTCGGTCCAGCTACTCTGTATCCCTGAGCACTCAAGCCCACTCACCAACGGCAAGGTCTCATGATTCATAGAGGAGGATATATTAAGCACAAAATAATTAAATGAATTATTAGGCCACCTGGCTTATCTAGTGGTAAACTCGTCGTGGCAAATCACCTGTTAAATACCTGATTTTTGAAGTCGAAGATTCTGAGGTTTGAATCCTAGTAAATATTAGTTTTTTTATACAGATTTTAATATTAGACAGTGGAAACATGTGTACTTTGGTGACTGGATGATAATTAAATTCACATCTCAGGAATGGTCGGCCTAAGCCATCCTGATGAATGTTTAATTGGGCAGGGTGAAGTTTAGTCATCCCTAAAACTTTTATAATTGATTATCAAGAAGCTAAATTTCTGAATTTTTATTTCCTTTATAAAAAATGTAATATTGGATTTTAAATTGAAATTAATAGAAATCAAGCATAAGAATCCAACAGGCAGAAAAAACAATAAAACCAATGTAAAACTAAAAAGCCGGCAAAAGATTGCATAACTTTCCCGGATTTTTCCTTTACAGATTTTTCTTTCAAAAGAGGTCATAAGATTTTAAAATAATAATGACAGTTTTTTAATATTTAAAGTACAATTGCGAAAAAGTCAAAATGTTTAACACAAAAATTTGCGTCCGATCTGACTCTCTTAATACATTTTTACTTCCTTGAAAATTATGATGATTATGATCGCGATTCGGTTTTCATCGAAAATATTCATTTTGACCATCCCTGAATCCATTTTAACTATCTTCGGCGTGACGTCTGTACGTACTTACGTATATATCTCGCGTAATTCAAAAACGATTAGCCGTACGCAGTTGAAATTTTGAATTGAGGACTGTGGCGCTCCTCCGTTTTTGATTTAATCGACTGGATCAAAAGTGTCAAAAAAAGGCCAAAATCCAAAAAAATTTTGATTTTTTTTTTCTTTTTCTTAATTGCAATAATAGGTTCTTATTGAGATCTTTTCAAAGATATATAGTAAGTAGTAATTATTTTCGTTAAGTTACAGTTATAGCTAAATGAAATTTTAATTAATGAAATATTTGGATCTTACAAGGGGTGGAGGGACGTCGGTTCGAATCAGGCTTCACTACGTTTTTTGTATTTGTTTTTTTAATAAATATATTGATTTATTATTATTAACATGTGATTTTAAAAAAATTTATTCAATAATAACGATAAAAAATATGAAAAAAATCAGAAGTTATTAATGAAGTAACATTTTTTGTACTTTTCATTAAAAAAAAAAATGTGTATATATAATTTAATAGGCGTACAAGGATGTTAGGGGATGTCCACATCCTTTTATAACTTAAAAATTATGTAGTATTAAAAAAAATACTTGAGAAAAAATCAAAATTATTTATAAAAAATGCTTGACCCTCGGTTGACCCAATTAAGTGAATGAAGTTTTTATGATCATATATATATATATATATATATATATATATATATATATATATATATAATTAACTATAAGTATATTCTACATTTATAATTGCTACATTTGCTTAAAAAAAATCACAATTTTTGGTTAAGAATTTTGGGTGTTGTTTGAACCCCTTGCACGATATCTACCTCATATAAAATTTATAAAAATTACCACAATCTGAAAACAGACAAAAAATAACAAATTATCAATAAGTTTTTATTTTGGGTATCCTTTTAAGTGATGGGACTACTTTTTAAACAAAAAAGAAAAAAAAATAGAATAAAAATATAAAATATGTATAAAAATATAAAATATGCATGTATTCTACATATATTGGATTTCAAATCTTGCAAATTAAAGAATAAAAAGAAAATTATATTAAATACGAGTCCCATTCATCTTTCTTTTTTGGGGGCTTAAAAGTTTATTTATTGAATTTACTTTCGATAGATCGGACCGATTTGCAGCAATATTTCAAATGGTACAAAAATTATGGTATATTAAAAAAAATATTGCTAGCAAATATGTTATACACTTTTCAGATGGAATCGAAAATCAGGCCACAGTAGGGATATATTTAGTCAAATAACTTTAGCAAATTTCAGTTATTGATCAAAGGCTTTCCGAGAAATGTGACAAAAGTTATTTAAACGTAATGTTGAATATCCCACCACGATTAAAAATGGCGAAAACTAGTCCTTTTTTAATTTTTTTTTTAAATTAATGGTATTAATTACCCATAATTAGAACTCCTTTGAGCATTTTGGAGAATTTATGTTACGTCAGTTCAGAGATATTAATCAAAATACAGTATACATATAAATATACAAAATATAGTGTGTATATATATATATAATCTTGAGAAAATGTCTCTAACCGTTACGTATTTGTTTTCTGACTACGGGAGTCTTGATATGCCGAAGTTTTCAAAAATTCTGTTACCTAAAATGTTTGCCGATTATTATCAGCTATGCTATTGCAGCAGCAACAATATGAAACAGTTAAATGAAAAAAAAAAAAAATACATTACATACATTTTTCATTAATTTTAACAAAAATTAATATACTTTATGAATTTCATTCTTTTCATAATTCCAATTTTTACCTTTACTAGAGGAGTGTTATAGTCGGTCTAATTTGAGCATATGCGGATTTCACCGGATCTTGACGTTTAGAAACCTAAGGATCTCAAAAAATCGGATGGTAATTTTCCGGATGTTCATATGTACGTGTGTGCGTTTGGTTCTCACTCCTTTTATCTCCAGTACTACTGGACCGATTTTGAACAAGCTTGATTATTATGATTACTTCTGTATATGGGGCATTGATATCATTAAATTTCCAACTTAAAAGGCAAGGGAGTGAGGCTGTAGAATAAGGTCACCGACGGTTTCTTGGAGATTTTGACTAATTAAGATCTTATTTTTCTTAGGCACATTTGTTAACAAAAAATAATAAAGGTTGCAAATATTTTTTTTTTCGAAATCGTACCCCTATCCAAAATAATTCTCTAAACTAGTGGCTAAGTGGGTGTACTTCTCTTTCTTTTTCCTGTTTAGCCTCCGGTAACTACGGTTTAGATAATTATTCAGAGGATGAATGAGGATGATATGTATGAGTGTAAATGAAGTGTAGTCTTGTACATTCTCAGTTCGACCGTTCCTGAGATGTGTGGTTAATTGAAACCCAACCGCCAAAGAACACCGGTATACACGATCTAGTATTCAAATCCGTGTAAAAATAACTGGCTTTACTAGGACTTGAACGCTGTAACTCTCGACTTCCAAATCAGCTGATTTGGGAAGACGCGTTAACCAATACCAACCCGGTGGGTTTAAGCGGGTGTACTGCCTCAGCAGTACCCCCTGCCATCACAAGGAGCGCTAGTGTTTCACTGACGTACAGCTGTACATAAAATATTATATTTAAATAAAATAAGTATTTTTAATTAAGTTGTGTGTGTAAGCCGTGCGTCAGAAAAATGTCGTATGATTGGATACTGTTGTGTTGTCAACTTTTTTATTTTATTTTATGTTTTCGAAAAACTTAACTTAGTATTATATTAAAACTTAATATTATGTTCCTTCAGCAGTATTAGAAATATATGGAGAAGTTTTTTTTTTGAAGTGTTTCCTCGTGGTGAAAATTCTTTATGATATTTGAAGAATTATTATAAAATATTTTTAATCTATGTAACGTCTGTATTTATTGTTATTATTATATTCATTTAAAGTCATATTAGGTAATACCATTATGTTAATATCAATGCAGATTTTTTTTGCAAGGTGTCGCATAAAAAATATAATGTAATTAAAAAAATAATTTTTCCATTTTCACAAAAAGAAATGCGTGGTATACATGCATTTCTGCTCATTCTTTCCTCTCGTTCCTTCTGCTCGTTTGGAGGAGTATATTTTAATATTTCATTACTTCACTTCTACTAATGATATTTAGAAAATATTATAATATATGAATAAAAGTATTATTATACTCGTATTCTATTATCCTGTTGCATAAAAATTAATTCTGATAGTATATCTTTTACTTTCCCGGCGAATATATCTAGCCAAATTTAGAATATATCCAAAGCGGAAATTGTGGTATTCATGTCAAAAATGGAATATCGGGTTTTTTTTTTTGCAAATCTTCATGTTTTAGAGTCCAACTGGTTCATCTAGACAAAAAAATAAAAAACATTATGTACTCGTATGTATGTGTCTACGTGTGTCGCACTGTTTTTGGCCTCTGTTTTTGACCAAGCCTATTTATTTTCTTCAAATTTGACTCGAATGCCTCAATCAATGCCCCATAAACAGAAATCTGTTTACGGGGCATTGATCATATTATTATTTTTTTTTTAATTCGTTAAGAGAGTGGAGGTATATCTTGAAAAACCCGATTTAAAATTTTTCAGAGGCATTTTAGAGAAAGTTTTATTAAAGTAATTTCTTTACCTTCAATGCGTATACGTAAATTTAAAAAAAATTAAAAATTAAACCCCAATTCTTAAAATTTAAAAATATGTTTTTTGTTCTTCTACTCTATCTCCTTTCAGTTTAAATATTTTTCAAATATTTGTTGAAATCTTATACTTAATATATAAAGTTATCAAGAAATGTCTACAATTATTTTTAGATTAAAGATCCTGGATCTAAAATGCAGAAAAGTTTTATTGAAATTTTTTTTCTTATTTTAGCCTCTATTAAATAGGGGTGTTCAATTTAAAGCAAAATTTACTTAAGTAAATTTAAGTTAAATATTTTATATAATAATCATATTATTATTAATACATATGAAAATAATAACGTATAACGTAATAAAAATCGTGCAAGAAGTTGAGTGACTTGACCGGTGGAGCTGGGGAAAGTCATGCAATACTTTACTTGTTTTTTATTAATATACTTTTTCACAAAATTGCGTTTAACAGTACCTCTAAGCTAAATAATTATTAATTGTTATTAGTTATTAGCAATTGTAGTTCTTTTTTATGAATGATTTAAATTAATTTATATACATTTATTTAGTGATATAATTGAATAATTATTTGTTATCCGACATTTGGTTTAAGATGCTCGTAAAAATAAGATATTAATTGCTATGAATAATAAATTAACATCAAATATCGTCTTCCTAGAATAATTGAGGAGTGAAGTGGCTTTTGATTGACTGCTCTCATATCATTTGGAAAATGCTGCTAATATTTGGCGAACTTAAAGTTTTCCCTATTCTTATCAAATTAATTGGTTCTATAATAAGTAATACTTTTTCAGAATTACATTTTGACTCCTCTGTCTCAAAAATATATTACTTGTATGATAGAAATTCAAGAAAAGACTGGGACAGATTATATATGTATAAAATAATATATCGTTTTTTATCGTTATAATCATTATTATTAACAGTGATTTTCTTTACAATTAAATTTTGATATGAATACAATGCTTAAAATATTTTTGAAAATTTTAATGCAAATATAAACGTCATTATATCGATACAGTGAAAATATTAAATATAGTAGTAATACACATATTTTTCATCTAAGTAATAAATCACAGTTGAATTGGCAAATAATTAATATGAGTTAGTTTTATTAATCTTCCTTTCTCTGTAACATACCATATTTCTAAAAATTTTGCATAGTTCTTAATTATAGTAATAATATTTTGTACAAATTATATATATATACAATAAATTATAGTTAAAGCAGATTGTTATTTACAATACACAATTATACAAGTATACAAAATTGTAGAATATATTATGGACACAATTTCTTTTTTAATCTAATTTTTTTTTACATCCTACATTCATTTATTTAACTGTACTAAAAAGTTCATTAAACCACTTCATACATTATATTATTTATAACGTACTCTGAATATATATATATAACATACTGTATATACAAATCTATAGTTAATTAATAAATTCAGTTATTACACGTTGTTATAGTTACAGTAGTATGTAACTAATTAGTGTCATTTTGTTGTATTGAGTTGTTCAACGTATGTATTAGAGGTTCTGTATCGACAGGAACAGTTTTACATGGTTCGTTGTTTTCCCAACTGCTAGCTGTGTTCGAAACTGTATCTGTAACAAACAAATTATTAAAATTAATACGATTTAGAATTCTATAAACATATTTTTAAATTTTTTATTTATAATTCCAATACATAACATGAAAATTTATTTTAAATGTAGCCTCGGGAAATTTTATTTGTTATAATTTTTTTTTCAAATTCTTTGAATATAGTATACCGTGAAATTATTATTAATTCTAAATGCAATATGAAATCTCTTATCGGGTGGGAGGGGTACGTTTTTCTATGAGGAGGGACTGAAATGTAATTTAAAGTCGGATAAAAATTGTAAATAAAAAGAGATAATGAAATGAAACAAATGTGAAATAAAAGAACACTTTATTCGATTAAAAAAAACTTATTTCCATTTAGTCACCATTTGTTGTTATACTTTTCTCCCAGTAATTCCAATTCGTAAATGAAGAATTCTGGTAGTCTTTACTTGATCCACGACCTAACTGTGTCCTTCAGCTCATCACCAGTAGTGAAATCAATACCTTTGACATCCCTCTTTAATTGTTGGAACAAGAGAACGTCACAGGACAAGAAATAAGGTAAACATGGAGTGTGAAATAGTTTTTAATTTCAAGTTTATAAGATCTTCGGTGGTCGCACACGATGTGAATGGACGAATATCGTGTTGCAGTACTACGTGGGTTGTTGAATATGACATACGTTTCCTAAGGTATTTTAAGTGATCATTCATAGAAACCGGTCGAGTACTGCAAAGTTTATCCTCAGTATTCGTTTCTCCAGCTTTTATTGCTCACCTACTCAAACAGTACTTCGATCAATAATTTCATCTCCATAATTGGCTTCTAGACGACTATGATTCTCACAAGCGTTCAGTTTTTCAGCTGTTAAAATACCACTCAAAAATTCTTTCAATTTCAGAAACAAAGGGTAATCTGAAGGAACTAAGTCCGGACTATATGGTGGGTGATTGTAAATTTCCCATCCAAATGTTCTCAGTAAATCACGTGTCTGACCCGCAACATGTGAACGTGCATTATCGTGCAGCAGGACGACGATGTCGATCAGATATGCCGTCCACGTCGCCGATATTGAATGGCGCGCCGTAACTTCCGCAGAGTTTCGCAGTTGGCTTCTGTATTTATAGTCGTTTCACGCGACATGAAATCAATCAGCAGTATACCAAACCGATCCCAAAAGACTGTGTACATCAGTTTGCGTCCAATTGGCTTTGGCTTGACTTTGGTCGGTTTGGTTGGTGATTGAGGATGACGTCATTCATTTGACTGCCGTTTTATCTCTGGCGTGTAATACGAAATCCATATTTCATCGCAGTTGAATTAAGGAACTCATCACCTTTTTCTGTGTAGCGCATCAAAAATTCCAAAGCAGAACTCATTCGGATTTTTTGTGACGTTCCGTTAAGACGTGCGGCACCCAACTTGCACAAACCTTTTTGAAGCCTTAATGGTCATGAACAATACGACCGATAACAGTTCTTGAAACATCAGGAAAAAGAAGGCCAAGTCGGAAATCGTTAAGCGACGATCTTATCGGATTTCATCATCGACGTGTTTCAACAAGTCCTCGGTGATTATTGAGAGCCTCTTCGAACGTTCTTCATCGTGCACATTAATTCTATTATTTCTAAACCTTTCACATCATTTCCGGACGTTTCTTTCATTCATTACATTATCACCGTACACAGTAACTAACTGCCGATGAATTTCAGCTGGCTTAACGTTTTGATGGTTTAAAAACGTACGACTACGTATTTCACAGGCGGTGGCACCTTCGATTTTCCTATTCATTTTATAACGTAATAACTCACACATAATCAAAGATATTACAACGCGAAAACTTGCAGACAACAATGCAGTGTGTACATTACCAGTGTAGCCATGAACGACACAGGTTCGCCAATCTTAAGGAGAGAAATTTCCCAGCGGTATTTACTTTATAGATGTCCCTCGTAAATTACTGTGCGTTGTTTTAGACTAGTTGATATAAAAGGCGTACAAGACTCTAAAACACAGAAGACTGATAAAAAAATGAGATGCCACGCGTCTACCATTTTTGGAATGTTAGTAGTACGAGAATGAAAATACAAGATGGCAGCATCTATCGTTTAGTGCGATAATTTTCTTCCGTACGTTCCAGTGTGCATTACACTTCAGCCGTTCATCGTATTACTAAGCCTTTATTACAAAAACAAAGAAAGAAAAGTTATTCATATCATGGTGGGATCTAGGAAAATGAATTTCTCGTTTTCATTTTTTAGAAGTCTAGGAATTCTTCAGTAAGATGTATTTATATCTATAGAGTTCTGCAAATGTTCTACATTATGGTTGGAAATATCTTGAGAGGCACGAATAATTTTTTTCAGATTGATTAAAGAATTAGAATCGTTTTATAACAACTTTTCCTGAACTTGTAGCTTTTAAATGCTTCTATACATGTTGTACTCCAAAATTTGTATATTATCTACTTAAAAGCATTTTATCATGATAAACTATACCTAGATTTTTGTAAAAAATAAATTGAATGTGGTTGTTTTTCTTCGTTAAACTTTTTTTGTTGTTAGAAACACCAATTTTGCTCGGCCATAATGTTGCTTGATATGTAAAAATGGTTCATTTTTTTAAATTATTTATCACTATAATTTTTAAAAACTGTTTTTACCTACCATTAAGCCACAAGATAAGTTAGTAATGTTATTTAATATTTTATATATATATATATATATATATATATATATATATGTAAACAAGAATGCGTGTGTGTCTCTTTGTCATCTATACTAATCTACTGTTTTATCCCTATCTTAAATGAAATTTTGCATACTAACAGTTCTAAACAAGAGGAAAATTATTATTACTTTGAAAAGACTACCTCATCCCCCTTTTAAATCGCTCAGAGTAGCCTCTAATCAGTCTCAAATTTAGTTTACAAGAATACAGCAATAAAATAATGTCGTTGCTATGGAAATCAATGATTAAAATTCAAAAACGTTGAACCGGTTTAAAATGAGAGACAACCGGGTACGCGGATAGTAAGCATTAAATTCTTTGGAAAAATTATTTATATATATTTTTTTTCAAATATTTTGATACCTAGCAATGTTAAAAAAGTTTAATATACCAGAAAGTAATCTTAACACAGCCTTATTAAGGAAGTACTTAACGTTCAATCATTTTTTATTTCTATATTTTGGCTTTTTTTTGCACTTGTATTTTTTAATGTTGCAAACAAATTTTTAATAATTAAAAAAAAAATATAATCGGTAATGCATAATTAGTTTCGTGTTATTTTTATTATTTTACCACTACTGTAAATTAACTGCTTTACGAGTAATCGTGTGGTGTAGTTATAGCGTCTCGGGCTTACATCCGGATGTTCTTGATTCGAATCCTGATCAGGAATATCATTTTTTTACATGCTGCAAAAATATTCATTTCATTATCATCTTCGGTAGCTGTTATAGTGTGCCAGTCATAATAAAATTGAATATCAATGAGTTAATTGCTGCTCCACTCTCTCCTTTTAATAAGTTGTCGACATTTAACATATCTATTCATTGATCTAAGGAACAAGTTGTGTAGATATTTAAATTGGGTCAAAAAAAGGTCATGTTATTAAAAACTAATACCATATATATATATATATATATATATATATATATATATATATATATATTGAGAGATATGGAATACCATATCAGTTAAAGACATAGTATAATTAAAAATCCTTTAAAAGCTTCCGAATTACCTTATTAATTACTGTCAAATTACATCAAACTTAGAGTGCGTAATCGTATTAGGAACTCAAAAATATTTGTTTTTGTTTTTCTTTACGCTTATATACAATTTTCCCTATCACTATTTTTTTCATTATTTTGGAACCCTTGTTGGCGTAAAAACTCCTTCCAGAGCATAATTATTTAAGAACTAAGGACTTTACAGCGGTTTTGTTATTCTATCCCACCGTATTTTGTTTGAACATAACCCTTTTAGGTAAACCACCATTAATTCTTATGTAGCCTGTGGGCTTTGCTGTCAGTTGGTTTACAACCTTACGAGAGTAGTATATTAATTCGGTCGATTTTAAAGGTTACATTAATGCATGTAATTACTTAACTAAGTTAAGTAATTACATGTACTTCTAGTGTAGAAGAAGGGACAATTGATCTGTTTCAAACGCTCCGAATAAAATATCCATTTAAATTAGTAATGTTTAGTTCGTTATCGTCCAAAATATTGTTTTATTTTTAGTATGGATTTTCCCTGAGTTCTTCAACTCAAAGGTAAAGAAAAAATTTTTTAAATATATTAAAAATATTAATTCCTAAATGTAAATTAAAATTAAAATTAATTCACGTTTTTGTTTTTATTACAGTTTCGGCTATAATAATATAGATCTATGTAAATCATATCTTAACTGTATTTAGTTTATAGAATAAACTAAATTACAAAGGACACGTAGTATGATATACTTAAAAATGATAAATGTGAACTTATGTTCACATTTAAGTTAGCTACCCTTTATATATATAAAATCAAAAACAGAAGTAAAATAAAAAACAGAACAATTTTATCAACTACTTTTCTTTAAAAGGAAAACAAAATGAGATAAATAATAGTAAAATAATCATAATATTTAACATTAACAACCAATCATACTTAAAACATACTTACTTACAAATTAAAAAAAAACTAAACATTGCATACAGAATGATTAATCAAACAAGTACTCAACAAAATTAGATATTCTCAGGGTTAGCTATTCACGAAACAATACACATAATACTCTTTCACTTCAACCCGCTGTAAAATCGAATTTCAAAATCACCTAGATTAGATAAATGAAATGTATACAAAAATCAGAAACTATGTGTAAATCTTATACATAAATAATAAAAGAAAAATCTACATTCCGTGGAGCCATTTTAAATATATCGGGTACATGGCGCACCAGGAAGATACCAATTGTGATATTTCTTGATGTGAGCAGCTTTTAATTCGCTGAAATGGGATGCGATCCTACAAGCGTTGAAAAAAAAGGATATTCCTGGATACCTAAGAAGAATTATCCAGAATTACTTGCAGGATAGGTTTGTTGTTTGTCACCAGGGTAGATCCTGCTTCCGCTTCAAAGTGACGTGTGGAGTGCCTCAAGGCTCTGTCTTGGGGCCACTCCTTTGGAATCTGGTCTATGACGGAATTCTTGGGCTGAGTTATCCTCTGGGTGTTTTCCCAGTGGCTTTTGCTGACGACCTGGCCTTGGTTGTTACTGGAAAAACTGAAGTAGAGGTATCGGAGAAGGCAAACGTAGCAATACGAATGGCAGAAGTCTGGATGTCCACTAAAGGTTTAAAACTTTCGCATGGTAAAACAAAATGCATAGTCATGACAGGCCGTAGGAGAATATCTGACATCCTAATCCGAGTAGGGGGTAATCTTGTCCAGCAACAGACTTCAGCCAAATACTTAGGGATCTGGCTTGACAAGAGGAGGAGTTTTACGGCACACGTGAATGAAATACGTAAACGCGCTGAATGCACGGTCAAAAATCTTAGCAGATTACTCGGCAATATGACAGGATCCAGAACTGCGAAGCGTAAGATTTACGCTTACGTAGTTAATTCCATCTTACTTTACGGTATACAAGTCTGGGAAAGAGCTCTGCGTGCCGACAAGAACAGAAGAGCCCTTGAAGGAATACAACGGGGCATGGGCTTAAGAGTGATATGCGCATATTCTTCAGTCTCCACCGAGGCAGTACTCGTAATTGCAGGAGTTCCTCCGCTTAAACAACTGGCGGAAATGCGAGTGAATATAGCTCGTGGACAACCTTCTAAAGAAGCATATGAAGAAATGCTGCGTAATTGACAACATCGTTGGGATGTAGCCAACACGGGACGATGGACACATCATTTGATACCTTTGATCCGACCATGGATAAAAAGGAAATTCGGGGACATAAATTACTGGATAACACAATTTTTTACAGGGCATGGGTCGTTCAGGTCCTATTTATGTGCAAGACAAAGGGTAGATAACAGCAACTGTCCTTACTGTGGGGCATATGATTCCCCTGAACATGTAGTATTTGAATGTAAGCAGGCAATTCTGTGTCAGACGTATAGGGCCATTATCTACGGAGAATGTGGTGGATAAAATGCTACTTAACGAGGATAACTTGAATGTGATCTCGTCGTTCATAACCGCAGTTATAAAGAAGAAAGATGAGGAAGCTCGTCAAGAAGAAACCGCTCGCTGATGACGGCTTGTCGTAGGTGGAATTTCCGTTTGTCAATATTTGAGAGAATGGGCAATATTGAGATATAGCTTTGAGTGTGGTTTACACACCAAAAAAAAAAAAAATTATAAAATATGTATAAAAATTTATTAATATACTGAAAACTTACAAGAGGAAATTGCTTGTTGTTGAGAGGTAGCTGATGATGGAGCTCTGGTTTGTAGGTTTTATGCAAATCGGATAAGTGGTGAAGGAACTTATAGATTCTTAAACTTTGTGTTTCTTATATTAGAAGATGGCACAGGCATATTATTTTTGCAAGACTCAAAAAAAATTTATAAAATTTGTAAAAAGATACTGAAAACTGTCATAAGGTAACTGTTTGTTGTTGACGGGTAATTTAAGGTGGTGCTCTTGCTCGATTGTGATGAAGGACAGCCGAAGGTGGAGCTCATGCTCGTTCGTGCTTGCGTGGATGGGCAGAGAGGTGAAGAAACCTGAGGACTCCGTGGCTTAAGTTTTAAACTAATTGGTTGGGTTGGTATGATATCATATAAAAAACAGAGAGATTAAAGAATAGGGGTGACTGTTGCTGAGAGAACAAGGGTGGTGGACTCTCAGTAATCAGTTTATGATGAATATCTATAAAATAAATAAAAGAGCTAACCGGTGACCTGCCGTGCCGGACATACAGCCGGCGGGTGGGGAGGCGAGCTAGAGTAAAGGACACTCCTCTGGTTAAAGTCAAACTTGATTGTAGATCCGTTCCAGAGAAGTAGGTGGGAAAATATGTATAAAAAAAAAACCTTAGAACTCTAGATTTTTAACTCAGCTGAATTGCTATGATGATTTCACCACTAGACCAACCCGGTTGGTCAATAGTTCTAATTAAAGCGTGCGCGCATACCGTATTTCATTCGCGTTGTTGTGGTGGTACTATCAGCCACTTTAAATACTTTTTTACGCTCTAAATATTATTCATATACTTAAATTACCGATCACCTGTGACATTACAACGTAGCTGATGCCGGAGGCTAATCAGAAAAAGAAAGAAAGACTACAGCAGCTGTACGTCAGTGCTACACTAGCGCTCCTTACGGTGAGAAGGAGTACTAATGACACACTGTACCCTCTTAATCATTAGTTTATTTAAAGAATTTTTTTCGGGTGTGTGTGCGATTTTGAAAAACTTTTTTGTGAAATATTATTATTTTTTAATTAACAAATGTGCCTAAGAAAGATAAGAACTTAATTAGGCGAAATCTGGAGATACTGAGGGTGACCTTGCTCTACAACGTTAACCCTTTGACCTTTTTATCTGAAAATCTAATGGCATCAATGCCCCACATATAGAAGGAAGTAATCTGACCAAGTTTGGTCAAAGTCGGTCGAGTACTTCTGGAGATTTAAGGTGATTTAGAGGCCAACCGCGAACACTCACTTACTTATGAAGATCCGAAAAATTCCCGTCCGAATTTTTGGGTTCCTTAGGTGTTAAAACGTAAAGATCCGGTGAAAACCGGTTGCTCAAATTGAACCGATTACCATATTTTTAACTTCTATAGCTACAGCACTAGACAGGAAAGTAAAATAATTTTTTTTAAGTAATTTTTAATAAAGTGTTTTTTTTAAATTTAAATTGATAATTTTAGATTAAAAAAAATATTGGAGTAGATTAATTCTTGTTTATGTTTTGATATTTTCATTAAATTAAAATTTTAATGAACTTGGCCAATAACAAATACTTCATGGAAGTTGATTTAATTGAAAAGTTTAACCGAACTGTCTTTCAGCTTAGACGAAGATTGAAACAGTAATGCATAATTTTATGAGTTTATTCTTGTGACATTTACCAATCATGGAAACTTTAATTGATTGTATATTTTAAAATAAAGTTTTAATAATATTTAATCGTTATTTTGCATTTGTTTAATGAGATTTATGTAAAACAAAATTGATTATTTGATGGTTGCATAAATTTGTTTTTTTGTAAAATTCTCAAAAATCAAATTACTGAAATTTAAAGGGGGAAATTAAATTGTTTGGGTTTTATTATATTTATTGCAATTCGTTCAAAATTTTAAGTGTTTAACTAAATAGAAATAATTCAGCTATTATATTAATTCAGCGTTGTGAAATCATTATAATATATTTAAAAAAAACATAAAATTTTAAAAGTTAATAATATATTATAAAACCAAAATATATTGTTTGAAATGTTACCTCGCTACATCATTTTTCCCTTCCTTCTCACTGAAGATCATTATTTTGGGCAGATAATAGATTTCATTTAATGAGAGAAAAATCTATTATCATGTGTAAACAGGCATTATTGGTATTTTTTTTACCCACACTCGGATATAAGTCTAGAATATCACTGAAATGCCACCAGTATAAATCCGGTATAGTCCCATTGCTAGTTACATAATTAAATATATTTTGTTTTCCTATAAAATATAATGATACGAGTTTTTAATTTTCAAAACGTTTAATATATATTCACCGCAAATAATGGTCTCAAAGCATGTAAAACATGATTACATTTTTTTGATGTTGAAAGTAAATCTTTATTTATTATTATTATACTTTTTATTGGGTTGAACATTTATTTATGAGCGCTTTTGAAATTAGCTTTGAATAATACTAACATTTTATGTTTTTAAGGTTGTCATAGTCCGAAGTTTTTACATCAAAATATTTTTATTTTTCTTTACCCTTTAAAAAGTGTCACAATTTTACTTATTCAATTTAATAAATTCGATTTCCTCCTGCTTAAATGGTTGGAGTGTAGTAATAATCTCACACTGAATATGAAAATTACATATTTTCTTGGAATTTGCTGAATTTCGTTTTCTATGTATGTATGTGTGTGTGTGGTTTTGATGTTTTATTTTCTTGTTGCTTGGAAATTGAAAAAAAAATCCGATGTAATATAATGTATTCATATACCGCTGAGACATTTAATTTAAGAGAATACACTACGTTAGAAAAAAATAAATTTAAAAAATATATTTCTGTAATTCCATATTAACGCATACTTTTTTCTTTTCGTTCCGGTTAACTACTAAGATCACGTTTGCATAGTTTTGATTTATTTTTCTTTCTCCAAAAGTTTTCCTTCTTTTGCTTTGTTGTCTCTTTTCTTTCATACATCTATTCAGGTTTATACCCATATTTTTCTTTCTGTCTGAAAATTTCGATTCTCGAATCGGTTTTCTAAATTTATCTTATCTTTATGCAGATCCTTAGAAATGTTTAATGTTTTTAGATTAGTTTCTATTTCTTTAAACCGGTTTAGTTTTTGAGGCTCTGTTTACATAGAAATTAAATATTTTTTTTGTCAATTTTTGGTTGACAAAACGCTGTTTTTTTTTTTTTTTTTTTTTTTTTTTTTTTTTTTTTTTTTTTTGTCTTCAGTCATTTGACTGGTTTGTGGTTTGATGCAGCTCTCCAAGATTCCCTATCTAGTGCTAGTCGTTTCATTTCAGTATACCCTCTACATCCTACATCCCCAACAATTTGTTTTACATACTCCAAATGTGGCCTGCCTACACAATTTTTTCCTTCTACCTGTCCTTCCAATATTAAAGTGACTATTCCAGGATGCCTTAGTATGTGGCCTATAAGTCTGTCTCTTCTTTTAACTATATTTTTCCAAATGCTTCTTTCTTCATCTATTTACCGCAATACCTCTTCATTTGTCACTTTATCCACCCATCTGATTTTTAACATTCTCCTGTAGCACCGCATTTCAAAAGCTTCTAATCTTTTCTTCTCAGATACTCCGATCGTCCAAGTTTCACTTCCATATAAAGCGACACTCCAAACATACACTTTCAAAAATCTTTTCCTGACATTTAAATTAATTTTTGATGTAAATAAATTATATTTCTTACTGAAGGCTCGTTTAGCTTGTGCTATTCGGCATTTTATATCGCTCCTGCTTCGTCCATCTTTAGTAATTCTACTATCCAAATAACAAAATTCTTCTACCTCCATAATCTTTTCTCCTCCTATTTTCACATTCAGTGGTTCATCTTTGTTATTTCTACTACATTTCATTACTTTTGTTTTGTTCTTGTTTATTTTCATGCGATAGTTCTTGCGTAGGACTTCATCTATGCCGTTCATTGTTTCTTCTAAATCCTTTTTACTCTCGGCTAGAATTACTATATCATCAGCAAATCGTAGCATCTTTATCTTTTGACCTTGTACTGTTACTCCGAATCTAAATTGTTCTTTAACATCATTAACTGCTAGTTCCATGTAAAGATTAAAAAGTAACGGAGATAGGGTAAAAAAAACGCTGTATTAAATTTAAACATTTGTTTGCCATATCCATGTTAAATAGATTTGCTTTTATACCCGAACTCTAATTCCTGGAACCAGCAGTCTTTCTGAACTTATGGCTTTTTTTGGTTATGTGCTTATTTTTTTAAATCTTAAATTAGTATTGACCTTTTTTATTTATATAATTTAATTTTTTATTATTATATATATTTTATATTGTTATATAATATTTTATATTATAATTATTTATAATAATTTAATTTTTGATTTTATAATTATTTTGTGAATCTGTTTCTTTCATGATTTCCTTTAAACTTTATATGATGATGATTCTTTCATCCGTTAATGATGAGGCAATTCAATTTTTTTAATCGTGGATTAGTTCAACCACTCGTTCGCACTTTCATGTTAGTATGTAATGCATTATAACGTATCGATGAGAATAAAAAATTGATTTATTTATTCAAATAAACATTACAGATGATTAGCCATATTGAAGAATGTTTTTTTTTTTGTAATCTCCGGGACCATTGTTAGGTAATGCTTCAGAGGATGAGAGACCGGGGACCACCGAATGAGGTCCCGGGTTCGAATCCCGGTCAGGCATGGCATTTTCACACACTTTACAAATTATTCGTCTTATTCTCTGAAGCAATATCTAACGGTGGTCCCGGAGGTTAAAAAAAAAATTCATGAATGTTGGAGAATTTCAAAGTAACTTTTCAAAGGTATACAGAATTGGGACCCGAGTTTTTTAATTTTTGTCTGTAGATTATTAGTATAGAATTATTTGACCTTTAGTACAGATATTTGAGCGAAAATTTTCACAAACCATTATTCGAATACAGAACTTTTCCAGACCTATTTTTTTACAAACTTTAGTCATTATTTTGATAAAAGGAATACGTCTATAAATTACGCCAGAAACCTTTTGAAACATTCTGAATACCTGTATATTAAATATGTAATCAAATCTTACTTTAAACTAATATTCCTATTTAAATAAATTTAATTTATTTTACAGCAAATTTTCTACAGTCCCGTAAAAGCTTCTTTCAGATAATACAAGAAATAAATTTATTGAACAAAACATTACTTAATCTACGTTAAAAGTTTAATTATAATTTTGATTTATCGTAATTACTACGTATTTTCTAGTTTATTATGGTGAAGTAACATTTAGCTTGATTTCAATGTTATATTAAGTATTTTCACGTGTAAGATAAAAGAAAATTGTTTGAAAAAGTTACATTAGTATGCTAAAAATGTAAAAATTAATAAACGATTTTAGATTTTTACTCTAATTTAAATGAATGTACTTTAATATACTTCTCTCTCTTTTCCTGTTTAGCCTCCGGAACCACCGTAAGGTATTACTTCAGAGGATTAATGAGGATGATAGGAATGAATGTAAATGAAGTATAGTTTGGTACAGTTTTAGATCAAAAATTCTTAGATCAAAAAACACCACGTGTTTTTTTAAAGATTTTTGGTTAATTGAAACCCAACCACCATAGAACACCGGTATCCACGATCTAGTATTCAAATCTGTGTAACACTAACTGCCTTTACTATGATTTGTACCTTAGAACTTTCGACTTCGAAATCAGCTGATTTGCGATGACGAGTTCACCACTAAACCAATCCGTTGGATTTATTTTAATAAACTTTTTGTTTTATTTTTTTTTTAGCCTGCCGGACCACCGTTAGGTATTGCTTCAGAGGATGAAATAAATGATCTGTAGCGAGTGAAAATGTCTTGCCTGACCGGGATTCGAACCCGGGACCTCCGAATGAAAGGCTGAGACGCTACCAATCGTGCAATAAAATATCTAAACTGCAGACATACGTTTAGTATTATTAGTGACTTTATTTCATTTTGTGAAAGCAAAAAATTTCTAACCTAATCTTGATAACGGGTTTTTGGATCCTATCATCATTTTTTGAAGCCCAACATGAATATGTAGAGTGCTACATTTTCTTGGAAAAAAACAGCTGTAGATTTCCATTGCTTTCAGTTTGAATTATATTTTTTTTTTTTTTTTTTTTTTTTATATTCCCACCTACTCCTCTGGAACGGATCTACAATCAAGTTTGACTCGTGCCAGAGGAGTCTATAATCTCTAGCTCGCCTCCCCGCCCGCCGGCTGTATGTCCGGCACGGCAGGTCAGTTCACCGGTTAGCTCTTTTATTTCGTAGGTGGAAATTCCACCTACGACAAGCCGTCATCAGCGAGCGGTTTCTTCTTGACGAGCTTCCTCATCTTTCTTCTTTATAACTGCGGTTATAAACGACGAGAACACATTAAAGGTATCCTCGTTAAGTAGCATTTTATCCACCACATTCTCCGTAGATAATGGCCCTATACGTCTTACACAGGATTGCCTGTTTTCAGTCCAACGGTTACATTCAAATACTACATGTTCAGGGGAATCATAAGCCCCACAGTAAGGACAGTTGTTGTTATCTACCCTTAGTCTCGCACATAAATAGGACCTGAACGACCCATGCCCTGTAAAAAATTGCGTTATCCAGTAATTTATGTCCCCGAACTTCCTTTCTATCCATGGTCGGATCAAAGGTATCAAACGATGTGTCCATCGTCCCGTGTTGGCTACATCCCAACGATGTTGCCAATTACGCAGCATCTCTTCATATGCTTCTTTAGAAGGTTGTCCACATGCTATACTCACTCGCATCTCTGCCAGTTGTTTAAGCGGAGGAACTCCTGCAATTACGAGTACTGCCTCGGTGGAGACTGAAGAATATGCGCATATCACTCTTAAGCCCATGCGCCGTTGTATTCCTTCAAGGGCTCTTCTGTTCTTGTCGGCACGCAGAGCTCTTTTCCAGACTTGTATACCGTAAAGTAAGATGGAATTAACTACGTGAGCGTAAATCTTACGCTTCGCAGTTCTGGATCCTGTCATATTACCGAGTAATCTGCTAAGATTTTTGACCGTGAATTCAGCTCGTTTACGTATTTCATTCACGTGTGCCGTAAAACTCCTCCTCTTGTCAAGCCAGATCCCTAAATATTTGGCTGAAGTCTGTTGCTGGACAAGATTATCCCCTACTCGAATTATGTCAGATGTCAGATATTCTCCTACGACCTGTCATGACTACGTATTTTGTTTTACCATGCGAAAGTTTTAAGCCTTTAGTAGACATCCAGACTTCTGCCATTCGTATCGCTGCGTTTGCCTTCTCCGTTTGTCTAGCTCTCAACAGATACCTCTCCGTTATGGTTGGACCTTCGATCCAGGTACTTTGTATCACTGAGCAGTCAAGCCCTCTCCCCTACGGCAATATTTCACGATTCATAGAGAGAGAAAGCTTGATTATATGTCCAGTGCCGGATTTACCTTGGACGAGGCCCCAAGCAAATCGATATTTTTGAGGCCCCCCCCCTCTCACCTGAATAAACTTTTTGTCTTCTCTCTCCTTGTTTTTAATAAAAGAAATATAAAATAAACATTTATTTTATTTACAGTTTTATGTACAATACATTTACAGTTTCTTCCTACTTTTTTCTGCTGCAAAATTTGTTAATTTTACTTTTATTTTTCAAAACTTTTTACTTCGAGGCCCCTGTCAAAGTGAGGTCTCAAGCAGCTGCTTGTTTTTCTTTATGGTAAATCCGTCACTGTATATGTCTATTAATATTTAGTTTATAATTATCGAACAAATTCATTAGATTATAGAAATAAAATTATATAAACTAATTCGGTAAAAATGTATTTCATAATAAAAACCATTCATTATTAACCATACTTTAATTTTTTTTTTTTTTTTTAATTCTAGGAAGATCGTCTGAATGAGGAGTAAAATAAAGAATTAAAAAAACAATACGTTGCCAGAAAACTCGGTTGTAAGACAAAATAAAGAATAATCTGAAGAGAAAAATCTTGAAGCAGTAAGAGAAATAAATATGAGGTATAATCTCACATATTTTTTTGCCTAACTTTCTTTTTCTCAGTTTATAAATTTCTGTACTTCCTGTCTAAAAGATGAAAGGGAAAATACTAAATTTATATCGAATAATATATTTTATTTTATTATTTATCATTAATAAACATTACGCCAATAAAAGTGAAATCCATACAGCCTAACGCATCACATTTACAACGATAAAACGTTTTCTTTGCAGTTCAAAGATTAAGGGTTTGACATTTATTTCATCAATAAAATAATTTCGTATTTTTATAAAGAAAAAACAACTTTATACGATTACATTTGTACTTATTCTTGGTAACCGAACCTTTTAAAGATTTTTTGGGATCATTTCTTTGTAAAACCTTTTTTCCAAAGAAATAGGCCCTAACAATAAAAAAGATTAATTTAAAAGAAAATTATTTAAAGATTTGAAAAAATAAAGTATAAATTTTATGTAAGTAATGGATAAAATTGCTTCTCATTTTTGGTTCCGGAATATAATGTAGGTGCCAAAGCTGCTATTAATTTTAATAGATCTTTAAGTGATGAAGAAATACAAATCAATTACTTTTTTTAATAATGAAAATTAACAGCTGGAGCCAAAACATAAAAGAAGAATATATAAATTTTTAGAGGAGGGAAATAAATATTAAATATTCATATTTTTTCTGTCAGCTGTTTTTATAACTTAAGTTTGTTTATAATTTTCGACCTGAATTTTTGTGTATTTTATATTTAAAAGAAATGTTTCGAGGATGATAATTATTATATATCTCAATTCAAGAAGTTATTATATCACGTAACTGGTTTTTTTTATTTCTTTAATTTTTTATTTCTCTGTTTTAAATATATTTTGGGTTAACCTGTAATTCAGGGAGGAGGTTGAATATGGAACAGTTTCTAGCTGTTGTAATTGAAGAGGATGGGGCGACAACTATGAATAAGGCCTAGTACCTACACTGTCAAATGTCGTGTAGTTAGCGGCGACTCTTATTGCCATCGAAAAGGGATCAAAAGAAAGCAGATTCGCCACAAACGTTTTAGAGATAATTTTGTGTTTGATGTGGGTGATGTTCCGACAGCGAGACTGATGCTATCACCGCAGACCCGAAGACAGCTTCTGTACTGTCCTCGTCTATGCCAGTTTTGTGTCCCATGATGGAATCATTTTCTCCCGATCCTGTCACCGATTTGATATTATCAAATCGTTCTCATGACCCCATCGTTGGGAAGATTGTAACGCCTATACCTTTTTAAAAAAACGCGATTAAATCCCGCCGGTAGTCCTGCACGGCTTCATCGACGTTATCCGGCTGTATTATTTAATTGAAACGATGGTTAAAAGTGTGACTACAGCGTAGGAGAATCTAGTTCTAAACAAGTACCTGTTATCTCGAAAGATCAGTTATTCTAAAATTGGATAACTGACTTGGTTTGTGAGCGCAGTTTGATCGGTCATACTTTACTGAGAAGGACGAAAGGGCCTTCCGGATTGTACTTAGGAACTTACATTATTTCGAACGACCTTCTTAAAGGAGATCTTGAGGAACGCGGTTAACACAGTATAATTAATGCCACATATTGGAATACAGGATCATAAAGGAACCCTTATTGACGTTTTCTGTCAACTTAAACCGAAGGATAACAACAAAGAGGTTTTTAATCTGAACATATCCCCAACTGTGGGGCAAACTTCGAAGCGCAGAGGTCACCTGGTATGGTCCAATGTATGCGCTGTCAGCATCAAGGGCATACAAAAAAAAATTAATGCATGCGGCCTTACAGATGCGTTAAATGTGCTGAGAGCCATAGGCTTACAGATTTTCCTAAACAAAAGGAAAACTCCGGCCGTTTGTTCGCTCTGTCAAACAGACCATCCTGCTAACACAAACGATGCAGAGTATAAAAGGAAATCATGGACGGAAAGTACGGGCAAAGCAGTTCACCCGCTACGGAGACTACTTCTTCAGTTAGAACTGAGACAAACGGAATGCTTCCTTTGCTTTGGATAATATTAATTTCCCGTCATTAGATAGAAGAAAGACGAAGTATCCGGACGCTTTTACCACTGCTCGTCAACGGTCTTATGCTGCGGCTGTTGAGCATGGTGCCCCTAGTAATGTTGAAGACAAAATAGAAAAACTGGACGTCCAAGATTGAGTTTCTGGTTCAGAAAGTAGGTAAACCTAATTGTGCTTCTGTTACTTCTGCTCCACCACACACAAACGTTTGCAAGTTTTTCACCTGGAAATAACTGAAAATAGCGGAAAAATATTGATATTAACAAAAACTAATTGGTAGAAATAACCCAATAACCCGATATAACCATTATATTACCATTTTTATAACCATTTATATTTATTTATTTTATAAATATTATCTAACCAAAGTTAACCTACGCTCACTAACCTTGATTAATTAAAAGTAATGTTTTGATTATTTAAATAATAAATTTAGTAATTATTGCAATTATTTATTATTTAAGCAATCCAAAAATTAGTGTTAATTAGTCGAGGTTAGCGAGCGAAGCAAGTGTAGGTTAAGTTTGGTTAGATTGTAATTATAAGCAATAATGCTTATATTTTTAATATGTAAAATATGTTAATATGGAGAATGTTTAAAATGACCCGTATAAAACAACATGTTAGTATGTCATCGGATTATTGTTGGGTTATTTCTCCAACCTGGTTGTTGTTAATAATATTGCTGTTATTTTGAGTTATTTCCAGGTGAAAAACGTGCAGACTGTGGATTATTGTTAATTTTTCCCGTTATTTTGAGTTTCCAGGTGAAAAACTTGCAAACGTTTGGGGAGGAGAAACGAAAAAGTACAGTTTCTTACAAAGGTTACCAACCGAAATCTGTTAATGACTTTTCTGAAGGTGGCAACCTGGAATATTGTCTCTCTGGTCGAAGACAGGAACTATAGGCCTCAATATTTGCCGAATCGTTGGACCTCGCCTTGCTTTCAGAGATGCACTTAACCTAACGTAATTTCTTTTATCACCAAGGATAACGGTTTACGATACCAATCATCTGATGGCAGGCACATGGAGGAACTGCAGTGCTCATCAGAGACGTGTTTAACCATCATGAACTACTGGAATACAAAACAGATCACGTTCAAGCCACTTGGGTTTAGGCCCAACACTGGCTTGGACCGCTTAGAGTAACTTGAAGTCTACTTGACTTGAAGTCCTTGTCACGTGATTTCAGTCGACTCTTTCTCCGAGTTTTTCGCTACACTAGTTTTTCACGATTTGTGATGGGTGGCGATTGGAACGTAAACATCTAATCTAGGACTCTAGGCTTCATAACAACAGAGGCAGGCCTTTAATGGATACGTTGCTAACATGCACCTAAACGTAACCTCGGGATTGCAATCTATCTGCTGGCCGTCGCATCAAACTAAGATGCCGAGCTTATGGAATTTTACATCACTTCGGGTGTTTCATCATTGAAAATCAGGGTTGAAAATAACTACGACTTGACGTCTTGCCACTCAGCTGCTATGGTGACAGTCAATACGTTGACATTCAAGACATTGGCTAGCCTCCACAACAAAAACATTTGACTGGGATTCATACCGAGCAGGGTCGAAGAAATATCACAGATGAATATCGTGAAAGACTGAAAATTAGAATATCAGTAATGCAGAGAAAACACTGAAATAAAAAACCTTAAATGTGGTTCACGATTGACCATAACAAAAAAATATACTCCACCTATTGATTCAATTGGACATTCCTTTTAAATCTTTACCAGAGGTTAATCTTTACCACAGAATTAATTTAATAATAGTGTACGTATAATTTATATGTTTTCATACAATTATTAATAAAAATGCAGAATTATTTATTAGAGCACAATTACGTATGTAAAAAGTTTATAAAACCGTGACCTCTGAAACAATACTATTAATATTGTTAATATGAATTAAATAAGGAGCTATTGTCATGGTTACTATGATTGCTTTTGGCCGCTTAGAAAACATGTTATTGTCATAGTTTTAAATAAATAAATGAATTCCACAAGTTAAATAACAACAGTAAAATAAAAATACTGCTGATAATATTTGTGAAAAAAAGAGTGACTAAGAAAATTTTATTTTTTACGGAAGTGCATGAAAACAAATCTTCGTTGAAAGATCATGTTCATGTATCATGTTCGTTCATTAGTTTATGAATAAGAGAAATATTTATATAACTAAATAAAATTTTGATTTAGCTTATTTAATGTTAATTTTAACTAAAAACCTTTTATTTTAAATCTATTTAAATAAATTATAATAACAGATAATCATTTATAAATTTAGATAGATTGCTAATTAGTCACATATAATTGAAATTTATTATACTGTTTTTATTTTCCCGGTTCCCGGTTTGGTATCAGGATTTTTACTAATGTCTTTGATTCAAGATACACAAAAACGTTGTCCAAAAAGCACAAAACAAAAGGTACAGAATGTTCCGGAAGATGTATATACGTACGTTAAATTTCGGGCAAAATTAAACAAATTTATTTTTTTTTAATTTTTAATACGGATGTGGTAATAATTGAGTATAATGACATATTTACTAAGTTATGTAAAATGTAAACTTTTTAATTCATTCGGTTTTATGGGTAGGAATATATTCAACATTATTTCTAAGGATTTTTTCCTCGTCACTCGAAAACGGCTTGATCAGAAAAAGGAAAAGTTTACTACTCCATCGGACAAAAGGACATCACGGTATATATACTGTTTTTTATTTTGTAAACTATAATATTTATTACCTTGTTGAATGACAATGTACCAAATCGGAAGCCGATTTATGAAATAAATATCAGGTAACTTTTTATACCTAAGGTGACTAAATGGAACCCATTGTTAAAATATCAGTTTTTCTTTAACCTTGATTTTCAAGATTGGAAATCTAACTGTATCATCAAAATTAACGTAAACGAAATAATTTTTTTTTAAACGGAGGTTCCACGGAACCCGACAAAAAATGTTAAAATATTTTTGATTTTTTTTTTTTTAATTTCTGATACTTTGTTTGCTTGTAAATTTGTCGTTATTAAAAAAAAATGTATATGTTTAACTATTGAGCAGGAGGGTCAAATAAAATCCTCAAATAAGTCTTTATTAAAAATGTTTTAATTTTTTTTGTTTAGCAATTATATTTTAATACAATTTAATTTTGACGACAAAAAGTCGTTTGGTCAAGGAGGCCTGATGTAACCAAAATTATTTATTAAGGATTTTTATTTTTTTTTTTAATTATAATTTAAATACTGGATAATTTTCTAGTTTGACTTTTTTATTTGATCCGCTCTATTAAAAATGGTTCTTCTAACTTGAATGGTCTTTTTAAAAATTGTCAGTCAAATGTTTCCTACATCCGGTCAGCCAAACTGATAAAAACATTATTTCACTTTTAGTAATAATAATAATTATTAATAATTTATATTTAATTACAATCTTAGTACCTTGTACAAAGTAAAGGAAGTATTGTGATCGCAAAAAATTTCGGTTTTTAGATTTCAACGGAAATATACATTTTCACCATCCCTGATTCCATTTTGACTAGTTTCGGCTGACCTCTGTACGTACATACGTATGCATCTCGCATAATTCAAAAACGATTAGCCGTAGGATGTTGAAATTTTGCATTTAGGACTGTTGTAACTTCTAGTTATGCAACTCCCCTTTTGATTGTAATCGAATTGATCAGAAGTGTCCAAAAAAAAAACGCAAAATTCAAAAAATTTGGATTTTGGAGTTTTTGTTAACTGCAGTAATAAGTCTTTATTGAGAGGTTTTGAACGATATATCATAAGTGGTACTTATTTTCATTGGTACAGAGTTGTAGACAAATAAACGTTTAATGAAATATTTGGATCTTAGAAGGGGAAAGCACATTGGTTAATAATATTAACCTGTGATAGTAAAGAAAGTTTTACAATAAATAATTCATTAATAATAATAATAATAATAATAATAATAAATAAATATATATATATATATATATATAAAATTCTGTGTACTTATTTTTAAAAAAATGAGTATGTAATTATTTGGTACAAGGAAGTCCATGTTGTGTCCACATCAGATTTTTATTTTATATTATTTAATAAAATTTTTAACTTTGATACTAAATATTGTTTTATTTTACATCGTAAAAGCAGAATAATGAAAATAATGTTTACAATTTTTATCAAAACTATTTCGAATTATTTCCATTTTAAAATTTTGTTAAACATAAACGATAGCGTCGGGAAAGTTTTGCAATTCTTTCCTGTTTTTTTTTATTCCCTATTTAACAGTTTTACGTTTTTCTATATTTCATACGGCTAAAAATACAAGCTATAATGTTTTCACAAGGTTGTGATTAAAGTTCTGTGAAAAATAACCTGAGGAAATAGGGAAAGTTCTTTTTGTTCACTGTCGATCAGTAAATTGTATGTGTTTGCAGCTTTATAGCCTTAACTCCGTAGCAGCTGACCGATTTTTTTTTTTTAAATTTAGATGTTAAACCTCTTGGAGAAAAACTTTCGATATACTGGTCCATAAAAAAAATTTTAAAAAATGCTGAACGGTCCATTGATACAATTTTATCAACATACGAATTGTTTTGAAAATGTATGAATAACAAAATATAATAATTTATTTACTCCTAGAAGTTATTAAAAAAATTTAGTAATTCAAATACAGCCTCGGAATTCCTTGGTGATCGATCTTTGATTTCCGTATTTTAGCCACTGGAATGTAATACTATTTTCGGATTATCAAAAATGAATTTTTTCTTGATAATCGTCCATTAAAAAAAAAAATTTAATGAATTTGTCTTGAATGTTAATTAATTTTTTTTCGACTAGTCACTCTCATTGAAGAGTCTTGTGTGTTTCTTTTTATGATGAGTGTAAATATCCAATGGACTAGTGAACTTCTAATCTTTATTGATAGAATTGGCATCATTCAGTATGAATTCTCCGATCTTTTTTTCAATCGTTACACTACTAGACTAAAATGCATTGTATTTTCGTACTGTAATTTTTAGGACGTTAATTAAGGGCAGAATTAGTTAGTGATTCTTATGGGTTTGTATCTGTAGTAGTTTTGGGAAATCTTGGGTAAAACCCAATAAATTGAGGTAAATAGCCTTGTTTTTTTTTTTGTTTGACGTACAATAACTTTGTTAAGTGGGTAATAAACATATAAAACCTTCAAACATAACTTGTGTAGAATTTAATTCTGAATAAGATTGTGTAAGGTAACTGGAATAAAACTAAGAGAATTTACTACTACTAATTTACTACTTTACTACTAAGAGAAACTACAATTTTATCTATGAGTAGGGAATAGGAACTTAAATTAAGCCCTTCATTTCTATTAAATAAAAATACTGTATTGATGCTTAAAAGCAAGCAGTTAGATTATAATAACCAGAAATATTAAAAGTAATCATTTTTATGTAGTAAAATCTCCAATAAAATCGTAGGGTAATAAACTATCTTTAATCAAATGGTAATAAAGATAGAATAGATTTATATTTTTTAAATATATTTAAGTTCTATTTTCCAATCGTTTTAAATAGAATATTGAAAACAATTTGACCAAAAAATTAAGCCCTATACTAGAATTTTTTTTGTATTTTTCAACGTTACGAGTTATCCCGGAGCTAAAAGTATCAAAATCTTGATTGTAATTTTTTTCTAAATATGACGATTTTGTTTCCTTTTCTGATCAATGTATTGATACCAATTGATTCCCGGCTTTGCTGCTGCAACAGCATAGATATAAACGGAAAGTATAGCGATCGGCAAAAATTTTGGGTATGGTTTTTTTACAAGTATCGACGTTTCATGAATCGCTTAATCAAAAAAACAATAAAAGCGTTTTAGAAATTTCCTGATTGTGTACGTACGTATGTCTGTTGGCCTGTATTTTGGTTAATACCTCTAAGCTGGCTCAACGTGAATCTTCGAAATTTCTTCAAAACATTTCTATATATGAGGCATTAATGGCATTAAATTTAGGGAAGGGTTACTTAAAATTATCAAATATTTTTAGCCAATATAATGGAATGATATTCAACATTAAACAGTTATTACTTCACATCTCGAAAACCTGCCGGACAAAAAAAAGTTGTAATTTGGTTATATATATTCCAACTTTGCTCTGATTTCCCTGAGTTCCCAGTACAAGGTTGCATCATGGTACCCATTTATTGGTTAAATGGGACAACATATTGAAAAAAATAATTATTTCAGTAAATAAATGTTAAGTTTAAAAAACAATGGGACCCGTATTTAAAATATTAATTTTTTTTTAATTTGATTTTCAAGACTGAAAATCCAACTATATCTGAAATTAATGTAAATGACATAAAAGTTTTTTTAAAAACAAGATTAATTAATTTATCCTTTTGTTTATATTCATTAATTTGTAATGTTTTACTAAAAAAAATTTGCATATTATTAAAAAAATAACAATACTTCACCTCCATCAAACCATAAAATATAATTTTTTTCATATAATTCAACAAAATAATTCGGCTTACGAGAAATGCTCTTATTATCGTTCCATAGTTTTAGATGACATGGGACATATTAAAAAGGATGTCTTACGAAATCCGAGTTAAGAATTTAGAAATGATTTTGGGTTTTTTAAATTTCTGATTCGTTATGTTTTTTCAAGTTGGTTTGTTTCAAGTTTGTAGTTGGTTGTTAAAAATGTTATCAAGACAGTTTTCTAGTAAGAAGATCAAATGAAATCCAACACTTTTTTACTAAGAATTTACTTTTTTCCCAATTATCTTTTTAATTCTGTATAATTATTAAATTAAAAATGTAATTTTTTCGAGGGGCTAAAATCGCAACCGATAAAGGGCAATGCCAAGAATACGAGACTCGGCTGATAAAGTTTGCACACTAGCGTGCTACACGGAGACAAAAGGTGCTATCGAGTTGGGCGTGGCACCGCACGATAGTTAAAATCCCCCCTACAAGCCTGCGATAATGCGTTGATATCCGTTTACCGGTTTGTTTTCAGTAGCAGTTAAAATGGAGTCGAGTACGGCCAACATGACAACACGGTTAAAACAGCGCGCAGTAGTAGAATTTTTTAACAGCAGAAAATGTGAATCCTAAGAACATTTTTCATTATCTAAAAGTGGTTTACGGTAGTGAAACTGTTGACAGGAGTACTGTGAATAGGTGGGCGTTGAAATTTTGCGAATTTGAAAGGTAAGGTGACATTTGAAGACGCACCTCGCAGCGGACGACCGGTTTCTGTGACTGACGAGAAACATCGAAAGGATGTGGACGATTTGCTTTAAAGTGACCGGCGAATCACCCAGCAACGCATCGCTATTCAGTTAGGCATATTTAAAAAACGAATACGCCATATTATCGAGAAATTGGGTTACCGTAAAATCTGTGCACGATAGGTACCGCACAAACTCTGTGATGGCTCTCCGCAAGCTGAAGTTTGAATCTATTCCGCATCCGCCATACTCGCCGTATTTGACTCTGTGCGACTTTCACTTCTTTCTTCATCTCAAGAGGATCTCAAAGGTAATCATTACACCACCGACGATAAGGTGAAGGAAGCTGTCGACTTTTGGATTCGAGAAAGACCGCCAGAATATTTCAGTGACTAAATGCAAAAACCTGTCACACGTTGGAAAAAGTGTATCAGTGTAAACTGGGATTATATTGAAAATTAAATACTGCATTTTGTAGCTAAGATATGTAATTTATTGCTTTTTTTTGTTTCATTTCAATATCTCTTTTCATTCCCATATGTGCAAAATTTATCAGCCGAGCCTCGTATTATGTAACCCTTTGATTTGATGATTGTTTGATTTTTTTTTAAATTTAAACTTATTAAATAATACATTAATTATGAGTTACAATTATATATAACTGTAAATAAATAAAAACAAATATATAATAAAATACTAATAGATAGAACAATCATAAATAATAAAAGAGCCTAATTAAAAATAAAATAATGATGAAATTTTGTTTATCAGTTAATGTAAGGAAAAGTTGATTCTATTAATGTATTTAAAAATAAAAAGATATAGATGGATTGCATTAAATTCAGTATGAATGGCTGTGTAGAATGATTCACATAATGTTACCGGCACTTTCTGAGCTCGTTCTACTAGCAAAAATAATAAAAATTTCACAAAAAACATAGGTCCGGAAATGCACCGTTAGTTACGGCTAGCGAAATATTTTTTCTTGATTCCACGACAAAGAGTGAAATAAAACCTTTCTGAAATTGCTTTATGAACTGAAAAAAATTAATAATTCAGGTTCTAGAACCGTATCTCCATAACATCCGACGTAAAATAGACAGTTGTCTAAAAACACGTTTTACTAAGTTTTTAATACAAAAACTTTGTTAAATAACTAATAAATTCGTAAAATTTATTATAAAATTTAAGAATTTTGGCGAATTTAATTGATGTAAAATTAGCTCAGTAAAAAATAAATACAAGTTCAAAAAATATGGTTTTATTACTAACACTTACTATAAAAAAACGAAGACGGTTAGATGTACAAAGCATGTTTGCTTTCCTACAAAATTCAATGATACAAAAATAGTATTGTATTAAAAAAATAATAAAATTAAAAAAATAAAAATAAAATAAAAAATTAAATTAAAAACCTATTACTAATATTATTCAGACAATAAAGTTTATTTTTATTTCTCGAATTCACGGTCAGGTTGAAAATTTGAGAAATTATGTATTCGTAACTTGGTAACTTAGAAGTCCCTGACTAACAATGCATTTTATGTCTTACGATCAAAACGACATGGTTATCACCGATGAAAATCTATCCTGAGACAGGACCCTTGTCCCATGACTTGTCTTTATTTTCCTTTACTTCATCTAAAATTTGACTTCTGAATAGTTCAGATTTCTCATTAGATCGTCTATAATCTCTTTTCCAGCTTCTCTTTTTGCAACTTCTACCGAGATCCTTCTAGCAGCACTATTTTAATCATTTCTTCTGTTCTCATGATAGATTCCAACCAGTTATCCAACGTTTCTCGAATCTACTTTAAGTCCGTACTTCAAATTTCTTCATTTTTTCTTTTCCCCTTTTTTTTTCTTAAACTTGCAAATGTGAAACATTTGCATAGCAAGTATAGTCTAAACATAAACTTCACAAAATACTTGTGAAGTATTTCACAAGCAGAGATAATAAATTTGTCTCTGTATTACTATATAATAATACTTTTTTTCCTGCTAAATGCTTCCTTAATCGTTGCTCTTCTTGGTTTTACTTACTTAATATTTTCTTTTAAAATTTTACCGATATAATGATGTAGTAATTTAATTATTATTAAATCCCTCATTACGAGAAACGTTAGGGAGGCGTCGATTCTCATTGTTTTGTAATGGTCGGACAGCATCTTGGGAACCCATTTCGCACACAGTTTGCGGTACTGAAGACTCTCACTCACAATGGTGTAAAGAGCTGACCTTGAAATTTCAGGAAACGAATCACTCAATACAGAAATTGTGAACCGACGATTTTCTCGAATTGTTTCGTCCACTCGCTCAACAAGATCATCGGTTGACACTCGCTTCCTTCCGTAACCGCCTGCATCATGAAAATCTGTACGTCCTGCTTTAAAGTTCCTGCACCATTGTCGAACTTTGCCGTCACTCATTGAAGTTTCACCGTACACATTACTTATTCGTCGATGAATTTCAGCTGCATTACATCCCTCAGCCTGATGAAATCGAATTACCGCACGCACACTTCACCCTTGGCGGGAGATTCTATTGTTGTAGACATGTTTACGTGCTAGCTGCGTGTTCAAACTAAACGAAGTGACGTGGCGTGATTGAAAGCCATACTAGAGACGCTGCGCAATACATATGCTCAAAGGTTCATCCGATTTTTGCGCGGGTTTTTATTTCGCGACCGATCGGACCATGAAAAAAAAATAACCCTCGTTATTTTGTGCAGATGTTCATTGGTTTATTGTCTCTAAAACTCATTATTCTTGCTCTTAATATTCACTTTCGTATTATATTTTATTGTCATAAAGCCTTGTAATTTTGAAATTATCTTATGAATATCCTTTATTTTACTTTTATTAGCATTACATCATCTGCAAACTTTACATATTTTATCTCCTTCGTCAAACACTGAACCCTTTATTCACTTCTACTGAATCTTTTTATAATATCTTCAACATTCAAAATTTTTTAAATATTGTATTTGTGTTTTGGTTTCCTAAATACAAATTTATTTTTAATAATTTCTATAATATGTTTAAACCGATTATATTGATTATTACTTAAAATAAAAGTTATAAAAACATTGCATGAATTTAAGTTAAGATTTCGCTTTTAATAACATTTTTTTCAGAGCATGTGTGTAGTTTTTAAATTTTAAATATCGAAAACTTGTGTGATTAAATTTTGTTTATCTACGTTTAATTAATTTCTTTTAGTGTTTACCGGTAATATTTTCATGTTGCTGTTGTTGGGCGTATATGAGGTTTTTTTACGAGGTAATTTGAAAAAAGTGGTTTACTCCTGAAATAAAGTGCTTGTTCACGTTTGCATCATTATGAAAGGCTTTTTCTTTGTGTCTGTCTTATTTGTTGATTATTACATTTAGAAAAACGTTTTTAAATCTAATTTCATTTAATTTTTTGAATTTTGTTTTGATTTTTCAATAATAACGTTAATGTGAGAGTGTTAAGTATGAATTTTTACTTTCCTTGAATCATAGCTCTATTGCTATGCTACAAGAAGGAAAGTATTAGTCAAAAAAATGGGATACGGGTTGTTTTGCATTTCTTGACGTTTCATAATCCAGGGACCTCAAAAATAAAAAAAGGAGGAGGTTAATGTTCGTTCGTACGTGCGTACGAACATTATCATAATTTTTATGAAATTTAATACAGAGACTCGTGTATATGGGGTCAATTTCCTAAAAACTTGAAAAAATAACCCCACTTTATATTAAGCTCAGTATAAGCGTACATGCTTATCATACCATTTAAAAAAAAAAAAAATTACCCCAAAATTATCCATTTCTTTTTCCTTTTTAGCCTCCGGTAACTACCGTTTAGATAATTCTTCAGAGGATGAATGAGGATGATATGTGTGAGTGTAAATGAAGTGTAGTCTTGTACATTCTCAGTTCGACCATTACTGAAATGTGTGGTTAATTATCCCAATCTTCAACCATCAAAACGGTATATTTTTATTTATTGCTTATTTTTTAACCAATTTTTTTTTGTCTTCTAAGCATAATGGAAGTACAACTAGCCCAAAAGAAATACATTGAGGGCAATATTTCAGGTGGTGGAACCGATAAAAGTTTAAAAATACTGATTTTTCGGATTTTTTAAAACTTTTTTTGGTTTATTTTAAACTTTTAATAATAATATTATAATAAAATTTCTTCATGATTCAGCCTCCACCCTCAAACAATAAATCTTAGGTTACTTTTATCGATTGTATATTTCTTAGTGGAATTTGTTTTTTTATTTCTTAAATTTAACTATTAAACGTAGATAAATCGAATCTTGAGAGATGATTTTTGGCAGTGGAGAGCAGAAAAAATTTAAACAATATCGATTTAAAAAAATTTTTTTCATGTTTAATATTTTTTCATTATATAAAAATAAAATAACCAATGCCAGGAAAGTATAACAACTTTGTAATCTATCAGATTTTATCTAAAAACTTTTTTTTGTAACATTTTGTTTAGCAGTTTCTTTGTCAGTATTCTATTGCATTTTTGCACCGGTGGTTCAGTTGGAAGAATGCCTATCTAAAACCTAACCTATTAAATACTACTAACCTAACTTATTAAATGTTAATTAATAATTATTATTTTTATATATATATATATATATTATATTAATAATTGTGTAATAATTTAATTCAAATCGGTAGTTATTTGTATTTCTGAACTGTTGTTTTCCGTGTATTATGGTTCTGAATGTAGAGATTTTTGTTTTATGGATCGATTTGGAAAAAACATTTTTTTTTTAATTTTTAAATGTATGACTGATTTTTTGTGATTTTAAGATATAGAAAAATTTTTAAGTAAAAGAAACTACTCTTTCTACCGAGAAACAATTGTATGTATTTATTGTCTGTTAACAATACGGGATGTGTTGTGTATAACAGTATAATATTTTTACACGTTTATACTTAATTTTATTCTGTCTTTATTACCAAATCAAAACTTTTTTTTTACTTTCCAGTTACATTTCAATCGATTATAGCAAAAACAACTCTACTTTTAAGTGCGCAAATATAACTTTGAGGATTGTTTCTTTTACTTCCTATTTTATGTAAGGAAATATATGACATCATTTAACCTAAATCGACTAGGGTTTCGGATACGGAAATAACACTTATTTTTTAAAGTTGGATAGCCCTATAACTATTAGAAGACTGAAACTTTGCTTTCACACATCTGAAAATATGTTAGAATACGTAAACTGAAGGGAAATTTTTATTTTAGAAAATTTATTTGTGTTGTATTTTATTAAAGATGACGTAATTAAAAAATGGACTTAAAAACGGGTAAATTTCATTGATAAAAAACCTAAAAAGCTGGAGAAATATTGCATGACTTTCCCGGCTATTAATAATAAAAATTAAAAGAGAGCCAAAAAACAAAAAAAAAATTGGATGAGCGGAATAAATTTTAAGAAAGTTTATTCTAGGAATATATACGAGTAGGTTAAGCTTAACAAATTTGCTTAAGTAAAGTTTTATCCAAATTTAACACCTCATTCAATAAAGACTAAAATAGAAATAGAAACCAAGATCAACTCCAAGATAGGAGTTGATTTTTTAACTTATTTATACCGGATTATCATTTGAAAAGTTACCAGACTTATTATTCAACTGCTAACAGTCCCATCACATTTCAGTTTGCAGGAATGTATACGATTCTCGGAGGGAACCTTTTTAAAATTATTTTCAAAGGGGTGGAACCCACCCACTCCGCTACACCTACCCCGACTCAAAAATCTTAAATGACATTGGTAATATTTATTTATATTAATTGACAACCCGAAAAAAATAATGAATCTTGGTGAAAAGAAAATTAAAATCTGTCCGCCCCTTCGTTCGGTAGGTGCGAAAAACCATTTGGAGTAGTGGTTTTTTTAAATTTCATTCCAATAAAAATAACTATAAAATTACGTGATATTACTTCTTAAACCAGTTGAAAAAATCATAATCTGTTGATTAAAACTGTGAAAATTATTTTTTAATTTTTTTTTGTCTTCAGTCATTTGACTAGGTTATGACTGGGTTATAAGTGGGAATGCCCAACATTCCCACTTATTACATTTATACTTGTTAAATAATAAATGAGACTGGTCAAGTGTGGTCAAAGTTCCGTTTGTTTACGATTGAAAATAAATCGATTAACGAAGTGGGTTACTTGGTCGATTCCTTTGTTTCTGTAAGCATCCCATTTTAATACGAGATATATTGTTTTTATCCTATAACGAATTCTACAAGATGAATTCAGTAAGATACGAAACAACGTTAAAATTATAAAATAGAAATAAGAAACCAAATGAATAATTAAAGTACCGGAGAAACAAATAGTAAAAGTCTTTTAATTACAGTAATTTTTCGTAATACGCAGTTAATGTGAGGCACGCAAAAATGAATCGTGTGTTGAAAAAGTTTTCAAAACTTTTTTTGCCAGATGTGCGTTTTTTTAACGCACATCTGGCAGTACCTCATGGGTTGTGTGTAAAAGTTACAACTATTTTGTAAAATTTTAATGAATTTTATATAATTTCAGTTAAATTTATTTATTTTTACACGATTACGATAAATAAATCAGTTTTAAAAACTGGATCTCCTTTTACGCCCCAAAGAACAGAGCGAAGTGATGCCTGGCTGAACAGCTAGATATTTAATAAAACGAAATTTTATCAGATCGGAATTAAATTTATTTACTAAACATTTTTAAACTTTTGCGCAGTTATACTCTAACTAGTGCAAAATTATTGTCATATTAAATAACTCCTATAGCGTATATTAAATAAAATTCGGTCAAAGCCAACGCTGGGAAAGTTATACAACTTTCTGCCACCTTTTTTTTTTTTTTAATTATGATGTTAAATGAATTTATATTTTTACAATTTTCCTCTTCTATTTTGGTGCAACTGTTAAAATATTTGTCACAAAATTATAGTATAAATATTTCGGTCTAAAATTATCATTTCAATACTGTTTTACATAATATAAAACAGTATTTTTTATTTTATTTCTTTATACTGAAATATTCGTTAATATAAATCATATACTGAATATAAATCAACATTCAACAATAGTTGAGAATAGAAGCTGATATTTTACAACTGTTTTATCAAAGAAAAATAAAACAAACAATAAAATTTGGATGACTACACAAAAATATTTTTTTTGTTTTGTTTTTTTTTCCACTAAAAAAAAAAACAATCTTTTTTATTCCTAACTTACTACGTAAATATTTTTGTTTTGATTTGTTACGGTTCTCTTTTCCTGAAATAAAAACTAGGAAACAGAATTAAAATTAACGGATGTTGAAATCAAATCAGAATTCTTATTTATCGAAAGGGAAAAGTGATGTGATGAAGTGATAAAAAGATGTTATCTATAAATATACAAATTTTACTTTCTGAAAAACATTTCCTTTATTTACTATCGATATTAATAATAACGGATTTATATTTTCACATGTGACTGATCTTTTAAAAAAATATCCTTTTGATATTTTAGAAAAGTGCTCAGGCAACTATGTGATCATGGTAGGAGAGAACTAATAAAAAAATTAAATAAGGATTACTTTTCTGTTTTTAAAACATTTTTTTTTAAATTCAGTTACTTTGTGTAGGCTATCTACATTCATTTAGATCCTCCCTAATAAAATAAACCTTAATTTTAAGAATAATAACCAATTATTTTTTTTTTTTACTTTTATTGCATACGTTTACCAGAGTAAATCAATCAATATCACTTCGTAAAATTCGTCATAAATGTCTCTCATTTATTTATAGTCTTAAAACCTCTTCACTTCGGTTTTATCAACCTACCTAGTTTTCAATATCCTCCTGTAGAATCACACTTCAAAAGCCGCTTTTGTTTTCCTTTTTACGTGTCCTATTGTTCACGTTTCGCTACTTTAAAGTGTTACTATACTATACAAAAATACAGGTGAACAACTTAAAACCGAACCACTACGGAAAAAACTTAGTAGCGACATGTAAAAATCTATTAATGAAATGAAAACTTAAATTAAATTAAATTCTGTACTTACATTAGTAAAGATTTTACATACTTTGGGCAGCGATACACTTTTATTTTCAAATAAACATGTTGAGAGTTACCTGATACAAAATATTTTTGTATTGTTGTCGATGTTTTGTTAAACGTTTTCCTTTAGTTCATCGATAATGTGGGTATTTGATTTATAAACTCTATCTTTCAAATAGTTTTTGTAGAATATCCTTCTACAAAAGGATAGTAATTCTAGCAGAGAGTAAAAAGGATTTAGAAGAAACAATGAACGGCATAGATGAAGTCCTACGCAAGAACTATCGCATGAAAATAAACAAGAACAAAACAAAAGTAATGAAATGTAGTAGAAATAACAAAGATAGACCACTGAATGTGAAAATAGGAGGAGAGAAGATTATGGAGGTAGAAGAATTTTGTTATGTGGGAAGTAGAATTACTAAAGATGGACGAAGCAGGAGCGATATAAAATGACGAATAGCACAAGCGAGACGAGCCTTCAGTAAGAAATATAATTTGTTTACATCAAAAATTAATTTAAATGTCAGGAAAAGATTTTTGAAAGTGTATGTTTGGAGTGTCGCTTTATATGGAAGTGAAACTTGGACGATCGGAGTATCTGAGAAGAAAAGATTAGAAGCTTTTGAAATGTGATGCTATAAGAGAATTTAAAAATCAGACGGGTGGATAAAGTGACAAATGAAGAGGTATTGCGGCAAATAGATGAAGAAAGCAGCATTTGGAAAAATATAGTTAAAAGAAGAGACAGACTTATAGGCCGCATACTAAGGCATCCTGGAATAGTCGCTTTAATATTGGAAGGGCAGGTAGAAGGAAAAAATTGTGAAGGCAGACCCCGTTTGGAATATGTAAAACAAATTGTTAGGGATGTAGGATGTAGAGGGTGTACTGAAATGAAACGACTAGCACTAGATAGGGAATCTTGGAGAGCTGCATCAAACCAGTCAAATGACTGAAGACAAAAAAAAAAGAAGAAAAAAAAGAAGAATATCCTTCAAAGGAGTTTTGAAGTTTTTGAAACGTGAAGTCTCTGCCGTGTGCAAACAGTTCGTTCTTCTGTAAAAGCTACATGAACATGAACACGACCTAATAATTAGTTTCATGTATGATACGTTGCTCTGAAAATTCTTTGAAATAGCACAGTACAGTTCTATATTGGCAGTCCCGTCCAAAAATATTGGCTCTAAACGATTAACAGAAACACCATACCATACATCGATTTTCTCATCGTCAAGTGGCTCTAAAAAATCTGGTGTGGATTTTCAGTCATCTGATAAACGATGCTGTGCGAATTAACATGCCTTAATAAATTAAATCAAAGCGTGGAACTGCGTATTATAATAAAATGTCTTATATTATATATATATATATATTGGATTCCACGAATGGTTACCCCGCGCAGATGGTTCACACATTGTTAATTTAATACGAAGAAGGGGCTATGAATTTTCACAGCTATGAATTGTCACTACTGATGAAATTTGATTACACACACTTACTGTAGAATGCAAAAGTTATTGAAAGTTGTCTAAGAATGCATCACTGCATGGGAAAATCTTTCATCAACGAAACTAAAAAAAAATCTTTTTTACAGCAGGAAGAATTATAGATACAATCTTCTGAGATAAGCGAGGTATTTTACACGTTGATTTACTAAAGAATAACGCGATATCGATTATTATTCATATTTACGGAAGAATCTAGAGAAAACAAGCGGAAAAAGTCAACATTATGTCTATTGTTTTCAGGATAATGTAAGCCCTCATGTGGCTGCTAATACGATAGGTTCCATTCGAGTATTAAAGTGGACTATTCTGAAACATTCCCTCTATAGTCCGGACCTCGTGTCCTCCGATTACCATATGTTTGGACCCAAAAAAGAAGTTTTAAGGGGTAAAACGCTTTGCTCTAATGAAGAAGTCATTGAATATTTCAATGAGTGAGCCCGTCAGCACCCACAGGAATTTTTTTAAAGGAATACGGAAAATATCTCAAAGATGACGCCTGTGTATTGAAAAGGAGGGAGACTATTTTGAAAAATAATAGTGTATAATTTAATTTTTTTGCCTTAATTATTGTGTAAATAGTAAATTATAATTAGCATTTCAACGGTCCTTGTAATCTATGTATTCCATTTATTATACATAAATCTAGTCTATTCATTTCTCATTCTTCTGAACAAGACAATAATGCTGATTGTATACTGTTAGTCTCTACGCCTTCCTTCTGTTTAAATTTGAAAGAGTCTTATCCAAATCTCTTTTTAATTCATTATCAGTTTTTTTACGGTAATATTTCATGTAATAAATCTTCTCTTTTCCATTATTCGCTATAATTTCCACTGTGTAACCTGTTACCTCATTCTCGTCCTCTTAACATTGTATGTCCATCTGCATCTCTGATACTAAAATATCTTCGTTTCATTTCTCTAAATTTTTGTCCTTTACTATATCTATTTATCCAGAGATCATAGTTTTCTGTTCTTCCCAAACTTTCTGCATCAACCAGTCTTTTTCTACTTTGTTCTTTTTATTAATGTTACTTTTTGAGTATCTATAGAGATTCCTACCTTCATGAATATAATTTTTATCCTGTTTCCTTTTATTCATAAATTGTAATATACCTTTTGTTATCCATTATTTTAATTAAATGAAATCTTTTTCTTAACATTTTGTCTCATATTGTTACTTGTAATCCACCTTACTTGATTTGTTCTGAATGTTTTAATTGATTTAATAATTATCAGAGACAAAGAGAATTTATACAATTTGTTCAGGATTCTCTGATTTACTCTATTATAAAGTCTTTTTAAGATTCTCTAGACAGTATGAATTTTATTACGGAAAAGTTAAAAAAGCATTACACTATTGAACTTACAACCATACACATCTTTGACGTAAGAGACTAGGAAAAATAAATGCAGTATTGCCAGTCATTTTACCCATTTTTTGTAAATTATTTGATGGTTCTGGGTAAATTTCTTTTTACGAACGATGAATGATTTATCACCACATTGGATGATTTGGCAATCAAAATAGCACAGATTTAAATGTTTTAAATCCAGTGACAAACCATTTCATTCAATGAATTTTTTTTTACCGTGTCTTGTAGAATTATCAATCCTAATTTTTATTCAGAGAAAGTAAATATTTTAATTTTACCAAAAATAGTCCATTAATTTCATAAGATTGATGGATTTTATTGTGCAGTACAGTTATGTGATAGAGCAACATCTGATACATCACTTGACTTTTAGTAGTGTTGTTTTGAAGGAATAAACTACAGTTTTTGGTCCATATTCTCCTAACCTTTGCTCTGAATTTTATTTTTATTTATGGAAAGATTTAACTATATTTTTTATTCAAATAACACATACATACTTGATGAATTACAAATACACACTCCAAACTATATTCCCATTAATTCGGGGAAAAACACAAAAGAAAGTTTCATTCTACATGAAAGAAATTAATGTAAACGTGAACTGAAGCTCATCAAGCATTTTCAATTTTCTTTTAAAATTGTAAATAGCATTTTTAAAAGCAAACAAAAAAATACATAACTTTCCCAGGAAAGTTTTGTCAAAAAAGGTTAAGAGGAAATTAAGTAGAACAATGACTTAACTATTCAAGTAAAAAAATTATTTTATAAAATTATTCTCCTGTTTGAGTAAGATTTTGAAATAGAGGATCTATGAGATAGGTCCTTTCATATCTACGTAACCGATTGTGACCAATATTAAATGGCCTCAATACTCGTATAAACAGAAATTATCCCCCCTCCCGCCCACATTCCATCCAAATCGGACTAATCACTTTAATGACAAGCAAAAATAGGCCAACATACTTATATCCTTACTGAAGTTTTCAATATTAAAATTGTGTTTTTTTGGTTAGAAAAGATCATGAAACGTCAAGATCTGACTATCCTTTTTCGCTTAAAAATATTAGATTCCTCAATGCAATGACATTCCTATTTTTAATTAATTCATTATTAGGTCAGTAATATATCTCTGAAAATTAATTATGCTAATATTTAATCGCAACCATAACTGCATAAATAAAAATTAGCAACAATATTAATGAAAATGATTGTATTTATAACATAATATTACCGGTCCGTGACATTAAGTACGCTGTAATCATACATTATATTTTGCTGCCTACAAAGCCCTTCCCATCGAGATTATACAGAAAAATTCACAAAGATTTAAAATACTTTCAGAACCAGTTTTATAGGTTGTTGGAAATAAAGAAGAAATTTCATGTAAATATAGATTCGGAAACGCTTCGTTATTGAGCGTCAGCTCGCGAAAGATTTCGTCCTGATTTTGCGTCTTCTGAAAATAAGCCGGACTGAAATTCTCGGGGCTCAAATTAAGAGCTAAATCTAGTGGTTCTAATCTGAAACTTTGAATAAATCGGTCTCAGAACTGTATTTTTAGTAGTGTTCAAAAATTCTGGGGTAAAAGACAAAAAATTGGGATCGAACAACAGACTATTCTATGTTTGCCGTAAAATAAACTTTGTTAGATGGATAATAAACACACTAACTTACTAAAAAGTAGTAGAGGATTTGATTGTGAGTAAAATAGTACGAATAAAGTCCACAAAAAGTACATTAAATACAAATGTAAAAATTTCTAGTTAATTAAAAACAAGGCTTGGCGGAATTTAACTAGGTAATAAACAAAATTTTCATTACAACAAAGCGAAAGGATTAAATATTTTAGAAAGATAAACAATCTAAGAAGTATCCAGCGCATTGAACGTAGCCCGGGCTTGAATACCAAAAGAATTTCTTATCGTAGTGGTTTTTTTTCTCGGCTTCGAACCCGGGACCTCCGGATAAAATCTAAAAAATATGGATTTTGTACATTTTCTTGACTGCAGTAATAAGGCCTCATTGAGAACTTTTCAACCGTATAACTTGTACTTATTTTCATTGGTTTCACAGTTATAGCCCTATAAGATTTTAACTAATGAAATATTTGGATCTTATAAGGGGAACGCACATAGGCGAGAATCCGACTTCATTTCCTATTTTTTTCTCTTTCACTTTTTTTTGTTTAAATATATTTATTTATTAATAATTATTAACCTATAATTTTAAAAAAAGTTTTAAAATAATTCAATAATCTTTTTTTCATATATATATATATATATATATATATATATATATGAAAAAAAGTTTTTTTTTTAAATATAATAAAAAATCTATGTAATAAAGGAAATCATAAGGTGTCCATATCAGATATTTTATTTATCGAAAAAGCCACGTTTGATCTAAGTGGATTTTTTAATTAAAAAACGTATGGAGTCACAAAAATCCACACAACACCGTTAAAACCGAATGCCCACACAGATTCCACATAAACGTTTGATGCGATTATAGAGAAAATGTTGGCATCATTTATTTTGAATGAGGATTTTTCGGCTGTTTCACACTTAAATTGCAGAATAATTTGCCAGATCTAGTGGAAAATGTTTCTCTGATAACAAAAAGACAGATAGATGATTTTCCAGTGTGATAGTGCAATTCCACACTTTTCTCTAGCAGTTAAACAAAAATTAAATGCTACCTTTTTTAAACAAGTTGATTAGACGTAGCGGATCTATTGACTGGTTTCTAAGATCACCTGACTTAACAACTACTCTGTGGGCCGTTTCAAATCATTAGAATATGAACAAATGTGTAACAAAAGAGTTAGTTATTAGAATTCTTAATGCGATACAACTAATATAACATTTTTATTTTTGTCTTCAGTCATTTGACTGGTTTGATGCAGCTCTCCAAGATTCCCTATCTAGTGCTAGTCGTTTCATTTTGGTATACCCCCTACATCCTACATCCCTAACAATTTGTTTTACATATTCCAAACGTGGCCTGCCTACACAATTTTTACCTTTCGTCCTTCCAATATTAAACCGACTATTCCAGGATACCTTAGTATGTGGCCTATAAGTCTGTCTCTTCTTTTAACTATATTTTTCCAAATGATTCTTTCTTCATCTATTTGCCGCAATACCTCTTCATTTGTCACTTTATCCACCCATCTGATTTTTTTAAATTCTCCTATAGCACCACATTACAAAAGCTTCTAATCTTTTCTTCTAATATAAAAATAACCTATTGAAATACGAAAAACCACAAGAAACGTTTTTTGTCTTTCAAAGCGCTGCATTTAATTGCCGAAGACATTTTCAGGACTTTATTTCATTGTTTTGTGTTTTTATTTGTAATTTTCCAAAAATATTTAATTTTTTTTTTATAAGATTAAAAATTTAGTTTCGTCTAATATTTAAAGATCTAAGCTATATTTAGATTAAGGTATAGACCTTAATTTGTTTTGTTTTTAAAAAACTTCGAAATACTTTGCGCTAAATATCAATGGATTTTATTCATACGATTATACTTGGAACAAAGTTCTCTATCGGTTTTGTTTGAAACTTGTGATTACTTTACTCCACACATTATTTACACATTTAACACATTATTTTACTCCAAAAATAAAATAATGTGCTTTTCTCTATTGTCTTTTTTCCCCAGTTTTCTCGAAAATTTCTATAAATACAGTTCTGCGGGTTTTTTTCCAATCTTACCGGTCAGATTTCATTAAAAAAATAATCATTAATAATCCCTTATTTTACGTTTCAAGAATCACTGTCTGATTTAATTTTACCGAAGCCGCAAAAGTCACGGCGAAATTTTTCACCTTCCAACTCTCAATAAGGAACGGCTTCCGAATGTATATTTTATATGAACATTTTCACGAATAGAATATGTCCTGAAAATTTTTATACGTTCTTCGTGAATCCATCCTGTACCCTTTTTAGTTATATCAACAAATCTACACCAACGTCGTTCGTAACTAATCATTTTTTGACCGGTAAGGGGTAATTGATCCTGGGTCGAATTTAAATCAAGATTTTCATTATTAGCAGAATCATCATCAATACATCTATTAAGGGGGAACATCCTGTCTTGCCAATTTTAATTTTCACTAATTCAATGTACGTTTTTCCAAGAACTGCAATACATAGGATGATTTTATTTTATAGAATTGTTCTTCTCAACAATTTAGGAGTGGTTTTTTTTTATGAATTACTTTTGATAATTTTTACAAATTTTTTAGTGGAAGCTGAATTTTTATTAAATTTTTTAACTAAATTTGTATTAGAAATAAATAAAGTTCATCTTCCTAAATTGAATAGATCCTGAGAAAAAGTACATTTTATTAAACAACCCAATTTTTCAGAAAACGAGGTTTTCTTATTTTAAAGATATTTTTTTAATTTACTTACATATATATATATATATATATATTTTTTTTTTTTTTTTTTTTTTTTTTTTTTTAATATAGAACATTCTAGGTCGATGTACCACTTCTGCTATTACTTCTCCATAACTTAGTGTGCTTCTAATTTTCTTTTTGCTTGTCTTTTGTTTTCACCACTAGTTCAGCATTCCTATTACATACTTTTTCAACTTTCATCGTTACTGCTGTTATATTACAACCAACACTTAAACCTAACTGTTGAAACATTTTAAATCTATTTGTATTACCTTCATTGTAACGCCTAACAGCATCATATACATAAAGTTAAAAACGTACCATCTCAACGAATACGATCTTATCCACACAACACTGTTTACACTTTCATTACGATTCTGAGTGCACCCAATTTGATATATATTTAAAAGTTCTGTGTGTGATATATCTCTATATATTGGTTTATTTCTGCCATAACTGCGTCAGAAACACTTGTGTTCATGATTGTACGTACCTCCAGTAATTTCAGCCTTGTTGTACTTAACAACAGCTGTCAATACCAGACGAGCATAGACCACGTGCTGATTGACAGAAAATGAAAATACATAGCCCAAATGGAACGTTCCATTTTCTCTAAGTAATAAAATTTCTGCGGATAGCCAGTCCATAGTAGGTTTTAATTTTATCTATGATTGCGTCTGTCTGTACATTTTGTACATTTTTTACAAATATACAAATTTTAAAAAACTTCAAACAATATTTAAATTTCATTTCCAAATTGATTTTTTGCAACTAAAGTCATTGTAGCTTTTTAGAAGAATTGCGAATCAGTTTGATTAGATCACGTCTTAGGTTCTAAGTTTTCTTATTCCTACAATTTTTTTTTTATGCTGTTGGAGTACTAGAACGGAGGGATTCAAACTGATTATAAAACAAAATTTCCTACTGTTTATAAGATATACTAAAACACTAGAACAATCTCAACTTCCACAATCAGAAAACTAACTTCATTATAGATAAAAGATAAATAATATTGCAATAGATGAGTAACAGAGCCAACCGTCTTGATCACATACGTAAATTACTAAATATAAAAATATAATCTCTAAAAAAAAAAAATTGAAACAGGTGTATATACACCAGTCAATCACACATGTTCCATTTGAAATTACAATTTAGTGTGACCTGAAAAAAAACAGCTGTGCATTGTTTCCAAAAAGTAATTTATCTCTGGTAATAATAATCAGATTTTAATGGTTTTTATACCATTTGAAATAGAAAAGTGTGAGTAATTAAGAAATAAAAAAATTTAATTTTTTCATACACTTTCCTTCCGGGTCTCCTTAATGTTTATAATGTTTATTTTAACAAATAACAATAAGCTATCTCCTAACTACTACAGCACGATCTATAAAATTTCTAGGTCAAGCTTATGCTTGACCTAGAACCCGAACCCGATACCTTATAGATGAAAGTCAAAGATGTATAGTAAACTCCGAGGAACAGCCATGTTAAGGTAATTGATTATGTGTTTACTGTAATATGCGGATGATTAAATTAGTTCAAAATTTTTTCTACTGAAAGTAGTACATTCTATACAGAAAGTATAGAAGAACAACTGCTAACATTTACAGGATCCAAACAGTAACAGTAATAATTGAATAACATAAGAAAGAAGCCGTAATAAATAAAAGGAGTTCGACAAGGAGGTTCCCTAACCCCGTTACTTTTTAATCTTTACATAGAACTAGCAGTTAACGATGTTAAAGAACAGTTTAAATTCGGAGTAACAGTACAAGGTGAAAAGATAAAGATGCTACGATTTGCTGATGATATAATAATATTAGCTGAGAGTAAAAAAAGATTTATAAGAAACTGTGAACGGCACGGATGAAGCCCTACGCAAGAACCGCATGAAAATAAACAGAACAAAAGTACTGAAATATAGTAGAAATAATGTAGATGGACCGCTAAATACAAAAATAGAAAGAGAGAAGATTACGGAGGTAGAAGAATTTTGCTATTTGGGAAGTTGAATTACTAAAGATGGACGAAGCAGGAGCGATATAAAATACCGAATAGCACAGGCGAAACGAGCCTTCAGTCAGAAATATATTTTGTTTACATGAAAAATTAATTTAAACGTCAGGAAAACATTTTTGAAAGTATATGTTTGGGGCGTAGCATTATATGGAAGTGAAACTCGGACTTTCGTAGTACACGAGAAGAAAAGATTAGAAGCTTTTGAAATACGGTGCTGTAGGAGAATGCTAAAAATCAGATAGATAGATAAAGTGAAAAATGAAGAGGTGTTGCGACAAATTAATGAAGAAAGACGCAGTTGGAAAAATATAGTTAAAAGAAGAGACAGATTTATAAGCCACATATTAAGTCATCCTGGAATAGTCGCTTTAATATTGGAGGGACAGGTAGAAGGGAAAACTTGTGCAGGCAGGCAACGTTTGGAATATGTAAAACAAATTGTTAGGAATGTTATTGGTAGGGGGTACATAGAAATGAAACAACTGACACTAGTTAGGGAATCTTGGAGAATTGCATAAAACCTGTCAAATGACTGACGACAAAAAAAAGAATCATTTAAATTATCCAGTAAAAATACTTTTTTTGTTTAAGTTCATTTTTGAAAATTTTTTTTTTGTTTATTTTCATTTCTAGTAAAAAAAAAGAATTAGTTAGAATACTTGTAAAATATACTAGAAAATTGTTATCTTTTACCTAATTAAATAACTATATTCATATTACATATTTGTAGATAATATCTATTACTTTATTAAATTCTGAAATCTAAGGATAATATATAATACTTTACAGTACTTGTACTTTAGAATATGACATAGTATAACGATTTAAATATAGTTTCCATTGAATCAAGAACATATTTTATGTCTAAGTTTATAACCCTATTATTTTGAGAAGCAGTATTTTACATTAAAACTGGGTTATTTACTATATATATATTCTGGTTTCAATTAATTATGTTAAAACCATAATTAAATTATAACTGCTTACATGTTGAGTTACTGAAATATCATTTTAATAAATTATGATTGTCTTTAACAAATTGAAAATATAATTTTGCACCATATACTCGTAAATTATACACTTAATAGTGTCTAAAAAATTTACGATTTAAGATTAATATAATTTCAGAGTATTAAATAAAAAGTGTTATTAACTAATGGTTTATTTTCAGAGCTACAAAAAAAAAATTGACTTCCTGGTTGATCGTTATTGTTGGATTGCTTTTTTTTATTAACTCAGATAAATTACATTTTTATTATATATTTAATATTATAAATTGTATTAAAAACAAGGTAAATGTCATTTATACTATGATAGTTAAGATTTTTTATTTTATTTTGGTAGTTAAAAGATTTTTCTAAATGTTTGCTGCTAAATGCACACACGCCATGAGGTGTGTGCATTAAGCACATTTAAAAACAAAAATTCGTTTACGTATTTATTTATCCAATAATTATAATTTTAAATTGTAAATAAAATTAAGGCTCTTTTTGGAGATTCCTCCCCCCCCCCAAAAAAAAAATTAATTAAATTAATTTTTTAATCAATGGGCCAATATCCAATAAGAATTAGGTGGGAATATGCACGTTTCAAAAGAGCAGGAAATATTGATATTAAGAGTAATCAGATTGGAGAAGTAATCCAACAACCCGATAACACACTAACATGGTGTTTTATACCGGTCATTTTAAACATTCTCCATATTAATATATTAAAAATATAAACATTATTCCTTATAATTATAGATATACATTATAAATAAAATTTAGCTGAACTTAACCTACGTTCGCTTCGCTTGCTAACCTAGACAAATTAATACTAATGTTTTGATATAAGGTTATTTATTTAATATAAGGTTATTTATATAATAAATAATTGCCGGCCTCCGTTACGCGAATGGTAGTGTCTCGGCCTTTCATCCGGAGTTGTGGGTTCGAATCCCGGTCAGGTAGGGCATTTGCATACACACGCTATAAATCATTCACCTCATCCTCTGAAGCAATACCTAATGATGGTCCCAGAGGTTATACAAACAAAAAAAAAAATGCAATAATCCCCAATAACAAATTTTTCTTTCAATATATTTTGTTTCCGTTGAATTATGATTTTTTTATTTTGAAACATGCAAATTCCCATTATTTAAATGGGAATTAAATTCCATTAATTCTTACTGGATATTAAAAATACATCGATTTTTGGCCGATTGGTTAAAAAATGAAGTGTTTTTTGGGGGGGAATTCCGAAAAAGATCAAAATTAATTACGCTAAGTAATATGTTAATAAAATATGGGGAATTTTTTTTTTTGTACGAGACGACCACACCAAAGCACGCATGAAACACTAAACAATCCCATCTGGAAAAGATACGGTTGTAACACATCACTTTAAAGGCCATTGGAAAAATGATTCTAATTGAAAACTTCGGGCTCTAACAACCCTAAACAAAATGGAGGCAATTTAAAGGTTTTCACAGCTGGTTTCAAAAATGAAGTGACAATACACCCAAAATAGTGATCTTATAACAAAAAAATACGTCATAGAGAACAAGAAAATTCTAAATGTGTTCGGATATAGGAAAATGAACTGGTTTGTAATTTTATGAGAAGAAAGTGTTTATTTTCCGATGCGATAGAAGGCTTGGTGAATATAAGGAAAGAAAGAATGATTTAGCATTATATATCGCTATCGCCGGGTTAGTAAAAATACATACCTTCATTCGGAAGTAAAATATTTTGTTAGTAGATCAATATTGCAACTAAGAATTGGAGAAAAATTAAATTTTAATTTAATTTAAGAGCTTAATACTTAGTTTTTGTACGCTTAATATATAGCATAAGATTAGTTTTGATATAATTTTTATTAGATGGTACAGCTAAGACAGTTTGATCATGTGAGATCAGATTGATAAATTACTATCAATTGGTCCAGATCTGGCTGAAAGACGAAATTTGAGAATCTCAGTCGATTTCGAGACCTGCAGGTTGAAGATTATGTGGACGGAATAAATAGAAACTTGTGCAGTTAAGTGTAAAATTCTACTAATGTAGGTAAATTGGCCTGTGTTCTGCTTGTTATCTCCTAATTGAAAGGATCAGTTCTGATGGAAATTTAACTTGATGAATTTTGTATACGGGACAGTGATACCATTTAATTTTGGTCACAACTGATCCAAGTACGAAGGATGGATTTTTTATTGACTATTATTTGTTTTTGGTTTTTTATTAGTTGTTAATTGTTTTTATGGCTTATGAAATGTTGGCAGATTTTATTTTATCAATGAGCTTTAAGATTACTGCTTACTGATAACTATTTTTATGGATTGACTTAATAAGGGAGTTCCTTAAGAACCCGCTATCATGTGCTTATTATCAGAAAATTAACTTATGGTTTCACTAAAGGAGACGATCGTAAATAAACTAATTGTAGAACAATAAAAAGATATGCAAAAAATAAAACAGTTTACTGTTTATTGTAGATATGTTAGTCTTAATATTAATGGTTGTAGATGACTTTATCCTAGACTAAGTCTTTCCCAAAAATTACGAAACGTAACAAACATCCCACTCCAGGCTTGCTAAGGAAAATATGGAATGAAGTGGTTTCCTGCTGGTTTTTTTACACAGATATGCACATCCGCATGTCAACCATACTGAAACGCAGGTGGTGTTCAATCTATAATTGATATCATTAGTCTTTTATTCCTTTTTTCTTAATTTTGCGTTGGAGGAAGGAAAATCTGCTGCCCCAACGCCCAGCGGCCCTTACCGCTGGGTGTGTGAAGTCTCTCGCGTAAAGCGGCGACCACTAAAAACCCTCCCCCTCCCACGACGTGGTGGCGGAACCACCTTGTGAGGTTTGTATCGTCACCACGCGTACCTAAGGGTATTCCGAATGTGGTCCTCCGCAAGGGCTTCCGGCGTCCCCCGGGGGCACACATCGGCGACGATCATGTTGGACCCCCGCCACCAACCTACGAGGTCTTTCCTTTCTTTCTTTTTCCTGTTTAGCCTCCGGTAACTACCGTTTTTAGATAATACTTCAGAGGATGAATGAGGATGATATGTATCAGTGTAAATGAAGTGTGGTCTTGTACATTCTCAGTTCGACCAATCCTGAGATGTGTGGTTAATTGAAACCCAACCACCAAAGAACATCGATATCCACGATCTACCATTTAAATCCATGTAAAAATAACTGGCTTTACTAGGACTTGAATGCTGGAACTCTCGGCTTCCAAATCAGCTGATTTGGGAAGACGCGTTCACCACTAGACCAACCCGGTGGTTCACCCACGAGGGCTGTGGCCTTCTAACCCCACTTCGGGACTGCATACTATCCTATTCTCTTTTATTAGTCAATTCACTTCATAAATACCCTCAAGAGAAAACAACTCCTGATTAATTGTGTTTCTACCTTAGATCCTTTTCACGCAGTACATTACTAGGAAATATGTGATATATACTGTAAAGCGATGAATTGATATGCTTCACCTATAAGAAAACAGTGTATTAATACACATTGTCCCATCTCATAATGATATAGTCCGTATTGTATATGATGGTAGTGGTTCTTTTCATTGATAAATACTATTTTATGTAGGTATATGTTCTTCTCTAAATTATTAACAGTTTTATTATTTACATTATAAATAAAAAATAAAATGTCTTTTTTATAACATTTTATTTAACATCTGATGATTTTTTTTTTAACTAATCGTTTCGCTTAACAATTACAAATATATATTCAAAGTCATTTAATTTTTACATAAATTTTTAGAGTTTTAAATAAAGAATATCCACAAATAAAAAAATAATTTTCTGGGTGGGGCCTCACCAACCCCTCTCCCGCTTATCCAGCCCCGTCCACAAAGTTACGGTTTTATCATTTCTATTTTTTCTTTTATTTTACTTCTGTTGAACTTTTATTTAATTGCAGATATCTGTTTATTTCTGTCAGATGTTTCACATAATGTTTTCTTTTAGTTTTTTCGTGATTTTTTTTTTTTTTTAATTTAATGTTTGTTTTATTTCTTCTTGATGTTATTTAAGAACAAATTGCTTTATTTATACTCTCTTTTGTGGGTTGTTGTTTCTTAACACGTAAAACCTTTTGCTATTTTCTTTTACGGTGTCTTGAATGCTTTTTTTTACTTTATCTCTTAATAAAGTTTTGTTTTGTTTGATTAAACTTCGGTAAGTTTTTAGTACAAAAATGTACTCCTACCGAAAATCGCAATAGAAGTAATTTTGAAACATTATAGGTTATTTTACTGTTTCCTATGTTAAACATTGTTAAAGAAAATTACGATTTGTTTAAAGTTTACTTTTTTAGATTGTTTTCGTTTTTATATATTGACGTCATTTGTTGCCTGCAATTTGTCATTTCATACTATTGAAATTAGTAATAAAAATAAAGATTTTTAATACAAAGTCGCTGTTTACTAACCTAAAACATATTTCAATATAAACGTACATAGTAAATGAACTATAATTCTCCTGAAAAGCCACCGGAAATTTTACGTCCGGCAGAGTGCTGTACATTGTATAGAAGGGAATTTCGAACAATTACTGTTACTGAGTTTTGTTATTCTGTTGCATTTTATCATCTCATGTATTTTTTTTCTGTGTTAAGAATAATGTTTATTAGGTACAAAGAATAATACGATTTTCTGCTTATTTTTCGTCTTTTTTGCTACAGTAAAAAAAACTTTTTAAGTTTTTATCGACATTTGATTGGCTGTATTCACATTAATTTTCTCTTATTTAATTCTCTACAAGTTTTGTTACTAAATTTTCTGCGTTTATTGTTAAAGAAAGCTACTCTAATACAAACGTAATAAAGGAAACCGACTTCTTTTAGAGATGAATGACAGGTTAATGAGGATGATATTTATGAATGTGAATGAAGTGTACTTTTGTACATTCTCAGATCGACACCGGTACCGACGATCTAGTATTCAAATCTGTATAAAAAAACTGCCTTTATTAGGATTTGAACCTTAGAACACTCGACTTCGAAATCAGCTAATTTACGATGACGAGTTCACCACTAGACCAACCCTGTGGGTTACATGCCATGCATCTGTACAGCCAAACATGGGTACTACGGCATACGTATTGGGGTGACCGCTCTATAGGGCATATACGTGTGATTAGCACGATCCAGTATTGTAGACCAAATTGCCTATCTGCTCCACCTTACATAGTGGGTTGAATTTTAGGGCGTAAATGACGTTATGGTTGTTGGTGATCGATTGCTGTTGATTTCCAAGTTTGTCACTGTGAGCTAGAACCAGATTGGAGTCAAACTTCAGCTGCAGCGATAAAGATTGTTCTTTGTATAGGGTATATGGTGACTTCGTGCTGGATTATGGTTGACAAATAAAAATACCGATATGTGAGCAGCACTAAATCTTGTTTCACGAATAACAGCAACGTGTATCTAACAGAAGGACAGCCTCTGGTCTGTTAATGTAACAGTTGACTCCATATCAGTCATGTTTTGCCGGAGTAATGGTGCACGAAGATAGGTTGGGGATTGTGGAGTTAAAATCAAAAAGAATCTAAAGGCACATGGCATGATTGAACCCACACGGTTAGTTGCATGTTGTTTGTCTCCCGTGCTCTCAATCTACGGGGAACGGCAAGAGAGCGTATTTTCTATTCGTGTGTGAAAAAATCCTCGTAAATATAATGTCTAGAATTTGTTAGTATAATATAATTTAAATTAATAAAATATGATTTAGTTAACGTACCTTTTTGTTGTATATCACTTTCTCCTTTCCAATGAACACGAAGATAATCCGGTGTGCGTTCCGCTCCAAACTGTACATGTTTTTTTGAAGGTCTTCGAAGAGTGGGAGGAGGGGGACAATATGATTCCTCTGGAAACGTAGAGTGCGCTTGTGTTGGACTTTGCGTTTCATGATACGTGGCCACTCTTCTTGAACTGACCGTTGCTTCTGTACTTGATGCTAAATATCTAACTGGAGGTGCCTGAAATTTTTTTAATTATTTTAACAGTGTTAATAATAATAATAATAATAAGTATAATAGTAATAATAATAATAAATATTAATGATGGTGTTCTTAGTTTGTATAATGTAATTATTTAGGACAGTATATACCATCTATCTGTTGATGGAAAAAACGAATTAATATAACCTGTAGGGTAGGGTTCTTCATATTATATTCTCTAGTTAGAAGAAATTATGTACATAAATTTGAAAATATTACATCTTTCATACACAGTTTCATCATCTCCTAAAAATATGTAATCTTTTACTACATTAGAGAATTTTAAATTGTATTTTACCATTGTATATGATATATCACGTTACGTATTTACGGCATAATTTTTTTATTTTTGTTTGACCTATCTAAAGCAGCTATCCGTAAAAAAGAATTTTATTAATTTTTGTGTAAAAAGAAAAGCAAAAACTTTAATTCAAATAATTTATTTGGATAAAAATTATATCATAGTAAGCTGTAAAATTTAATTTTAATGAAAAATTGGAGAAAAAAAATTATTAAATAAATTATACTAAGATAAAAAGAAATGTTATGCAAAACTATTATTGAAACCTAAAAAGCAACAAACCGCTCAGAAACAGGTAATAAAAAAATTTGAAAAATCTAAACCAACACGTCCATTTTGATTGTTTGAAAATTACAATCGATAAAGAAAGAGTAGGAAACAAATAAAAAAATTTGCCAAAGGGTATAATTTCACAATCATTACATGACAGTCAATGTGTTATTGTGATACAGTAAAATCTCCCCAAAACGGAATTTGACGGGACCGAGTATGAATTCCGTTTTGAAGAGGTTTCCGTCTTGCAGCGTTTTTAAAAATCGAATCAATTTATCGTGAGGTCCTGTGCTATGAATTATACAAATGTAAAATGAAGTTAAATAAGGATAAACGTTTGGAATAATCCGGAAATTATATTGCATATAGAGAACATTAACCCCTAATTTTCAAAAATTGTACAGTTTAACTAAAAGGTGTTTTATATTTTTACAAGTAATTTTACAGAAATATGATATTTTGTAATTTTACGTTTAAAAATAGAAAAAAAGAAGTTTATTTTTAATTTTTAAATATTAATTTACTTACTCGATTATCAAATTCAGCAGTCCCTCTTCCAGCTTTGTATTCTTGATACTGGGAAATAACGCATAATAAACAGTACACCTGTAAGAGTAACAAAAAATATTAAAATACAATACAAAATTATACATATATATATTTTGTAAAAATAATTAGAAATTCGAGTTACTTTTTTGTGTATCAACACGTTTTAACCGATGTACAACAATTTATTTTTAGACTTTTCATTGATATTGAAAAAGAAAAACCTCTTATTATTTAATATTCAAACGTGTAATTTGTAATAATGGTCATCTAATCAATTTTAAATAACCCTTCTTTCTATCATCAGTTCTTTTATTTCTATTCTGGTGGTAATCTCTTTAATTTCAATCAAATTTGCTGTATCCGAAATTATCTGACTCGCTTATTAATAGTCGTTGTCTTCTATTACAATAATGACAACGGCATTATTAGAGCACACCTATAAGCCTGTTTTAGAGCAACTGGGTGACATATCGGATACGTGTAATTTTTTACATGGAATAGTAATTCACTCACCAGAATTTAGTTAATCAATAGTAGATATGGTTAATATGTCATTTTCTGCAAGATTAAAGCTCCCACAATCAGGTAACTGAATTTAATCACGTAATGTAAGCAGTCATGACTCACCATATGATGATAAGGGGTTGTCGTTGAAAATTTCACGTGCAGTAGCTTTGAGTAGTAATAAATTTGTGATGTCAAGTAGTGTTTTCCGATTTTTTGACGAGCCGTGAATACGTTTTATTATTGAATACATGTAAGGTATTATTTTTGTTTTGTTTAAAATTTACTATTTTGGACAGAAAACTAATTACTCTCAATTATTGATTTAAAAATGCCGGTTTTTAAAAAAAACCGGCAATAAATTGTATAACTTTCACAGCTACGCCTGTCAAGTTATTAAGTTCACTTTTTAATTATTATTTTTTTAATTTTGGAGCTTCCATACGCAGGAGGAAACATTCGGGTAAAATTAATTTTTAAGAAAATAACCCCTGAGAAGTGATGATAAATTTAAAAAAGTAATTTTTAAAAATACAAAGATAGTCATATTTCTAAATTATTATTTTCTTAATGTGTACGTTGCAATCTGTTCAACTAGTGAACAATAAGCAACCTCCTCCCAAGATCTAATGAGATGATAATACGTATGACATGTAGATAAGGTATACCATGCACAGATTCAGGCCGACCATTCCTGAGAATTGTGGTTGGTTAAGCTCCATTCACCAACGTACACCAGTCTCCACTGACTACTATTCAAATCCGTATAAAAAAACCAAACTTTTTCTAGGATTTGAACCTCAGAACTTTCGACTTCGAAAATTGGCTGTTTTTGCGCCGATGAGTTACGAATAACCAGTACACTAGCCCGTTGGATCACCGGATTCTTTTATTTACCACAAAGTAGTTCACCGGGCCGGTCTAATGGTTAACTCGTAATCGCAAATCAACTATTTAACAGTTGATTGTCGAACTCGAAGTTTCTGAAATATAATTCTAGTAAACGTTAGTTGCTTTTATATGGATTTGAATATTAGACAGTGGACACCGGTGTTCTTTGGTGGTTGGGATTCAATTAATCACATATCTCAGGAGCCTGAGTTTATGATTGACTATATCTCATTTGCATGTCATACATATCATTATCATATCTTTGGGTTGTGAGGGAGGAGGTTTTATTGTTCACAAGCTGAACATTTGTGACGTGCACGTTAGGAATATAAAAAAAAATAAATCAAGTTGTAATTTTTTAGGAAGGGGCATGATAATTGTTGGCTAATTTTTTTTCAAGAAGTAATAAAATGTAAGGACTCTCAAAAAATTAGTATTTTTTTCATTTTAAATGCTATGAGTAACTTACAAGATGGATTTTAATTTAAAAAAAAAAAAAATTAATTAAATGAGTTGGACAAACAAGTTTTGTGTGGTTTGAAGTCTTATTTATGTAAAAATTTAGATGCAAAAAGTTCCCATTAATTCATTTTCTGAAGCAAAATCAGCTAAAAAAATAAATATATTTAAAGTCGTTTGATGTGAGGAAGAAAGATTAAATAAAAGTTTTAGGTAATTTGTTATCTTGATTAAAAATAACTTTTGTATCAAAAATTGTTTACTAAAATGCGCCAGAAATGATTTGGAATTTTATTTTGGCCAAAACACTCTCATATCTTTTTCCAGTTTTTGCAAAAATGTAATAATACATTAATTACCCCAAAGGTAGCTGCCTACCTAGTTTGGAGAAAATCAGTCAACTGGGTTCTGACTTATAAGTCGAAATACAGGACATCATAAACGCATAAACTTTCATAAAAATAGACTTTTTAATAAAAAAATGACTTGGAATGATAAATTTTTCTCAGATTATTTACAATTTATTTAAATCTATTTATTTTTTAAATCTTTTCTACTTCCTTGTACGAAGTAAAGGAAGTGAAAAATTTCGGATTTCAAGGAAACATCTATTTTTACCATCCCTGAATATTTTGACTAATTTCGGCGACGTCTGTACGTACGTATGTGCGTGTGTATCTCGCACATACGTACGCACATACGTAAACTCAAAACGATTAGCCGTAAGATCAGAGTAGCTATAGGTTTTGGATTTAGGACTGTTGAAACATTTAGTTCTGCACCTCTCTTTTGATTGCAATCGACTAGACCAAAAGTGTCCAAAAAAACCCAAAATCCCAAAAGATTTTGATTTTGGACTTTTTCTTAACTGCAGTAATAAGCCCTCATTGAGAGCTTTTCTACAATCTATTATAGGTGGTACTTATTTTCATTGGTTCTGGAGTTATAGCCAAATAAAATTTTAAACAATGAAATATTTGGATCATACAAGGAGAAGGCACATCGGTTCGAATCCGACTTCATCTCCTTTTTATTATTTTTTTTAACTTTTTTAATTTTAATATATTGATTTATTAATAATTATTAACCTTTGATTTAAAAAAAGTTTTATAATAAATAATTCAATAATAACAGTAAAAAAATATCAGAAGTTATTAATGAAATAAAATTTTATGAATACTTGTGTACATGTAATTTAATAGGTTTACAAGGAATTGATGTGCCGTCCACATCAATTTTTTTAAATTTCGTTTAGGCAAAACTTAAAAAAAAATAATTCTTTTTTTTACCGATCTGTATACTTTTCAATTATTACTATAGCAGCATATGCCACTAGCCACAGCATATCGTTATAGCTAGGAAAGTGTGAGTAAATTTTAGAATTTTTCTGATTTATTAATACCTTTATATTTGTATTTTTTATTAAAATCTATTTGATATTACGATGACATTTTATTTTCTACTCCTCTTATTAACTGGTCTGTTCTTAAAAAAAAAAAAAAAAACAACTTTTACAAAAATTTACACCAAATAGCGCTTAGGTCTCTTCTAATTTTAAAACTATTTAAAAGTGAGTTGTTTTAAAAATGTATGTACTTTTTTAATCGATAGAGGTTTCTGTAGAACCACAATAAATAGTCTCACTTACTGACATCTCTTTTCTTTTTATTCCAGTACTTATTCATTTTCCGTGAGTATTCTTCTCGCCTTTGTTGAGTTCATTCTTTTCTTGTTTTTCTTCTGGAATTCTTCACATGTTTTAAGTTTTTGTCTGAACATGAATGTGTATGTAATTTCGTATGTTTTATTTTTGCTTTTTTTAAATCTTAGAAAACCGGGTTTAACTATATTTGGATCGTAATCTTGCTTTTTCAATTTTTTTCACTATTCCCTAATTATTTTTTCTAGTACTGCATTAGACAAATCCGTCTCTTTGACTTACTTGGATTTTGAATGCTCCTGACAGTTACTCTTTGAACCTTATATTTTAATTAATCTTAAAAAGTACCTATATATATATATATATATATATATTTTAATATATAAATGAAATAAATATTTTCTTCAAGCTCAGTGTATCATTCCGTAGAAATAAAAAAATAAACTACAAACAGGTTTTTTTTTACGATTTCCTATTTAAATCATCGGGCCATTATTTATTACAATTCCGCAGTATTTAGTAACCTTTTGATCTTTTCTTTCAGAAAGGTCTCTTCTTTTTCAAGATTCTTTTACTATTTTCTTCTTCTTTAATTTATTTTAAAACCTCTTCATTGCGTATTTTATTAACCCACCTAATGTTCTACATTCCCTTTTAAAAGACCTCTCTTTTAAAAAATCTAAATTGTTCTCCTTTCCCTATTCTCTTTTATTTTTTATTTTATTATTCACAATTTCCTGTCATACAAAGACGTACTTTTAAAAGAAATTATAAATTTTTAAAATTTTCTTTTTTAAAATTCTTATAACGAATGATTTTTAAATGTCTTCTACTAAGTGGAGGAAAGCTCTATTAATGCATTATTTCCACAATAGCTTTTAAGTCATTTTTCATATTCGTTCTTATGATAGTGACTGATGAAAGTATCTGAAGTATAAGTGCCACTAATTAAAATTGCTTTCTCTTAGAGTAATGATGATGAACAGAACGATGTAATTTTAGGATAGAATATTAGTTACGGGCTTAGCCTACTACTATGTAAGAATGTATCCGGTTCACTGAAATAGGAAACAGGTAACCACTTCATCTTTCACGTTTCTTTGTAAGCGTAGTATGAGTAATTTTGCCTTTGCCTTGTGTCAGGTTTTCCTTCAGTCTTTACAATTAATAAATCTAACAAAACATACATATATTTTTGAAATTAGCTGATTTATTATATGATGAAACCTCTTTCTATTTACGCTTTTCTTTTGATACAATCTGTTTTTGTGTTTGCTTACTTCGTGGTAATTTATTTAGAACCTAAATAAAATATTTTATATACATTTTTTATTATAATTTTTTATATCTTTCTTTGTATCACAAGTTTTCATTACCTTTTTTTTTTTTTAGGATGAATTTTCTTTGAACAATATAATTTTGTATTTCTTGTCATTTTCTTTTTCGTTAAAAGGAAAATATCATCAACGAATCTTAACATATTTCTTTTCTCTCCTTTATTCGTTACTCCACTATGAAATTTTATTTTTTTATGGTTTCTTTTTCATATAAACTGAAAAAGCAAAGAAAATTACATCATCGAACCGCTTCATCTTAAATTAAAGTTTACCTTTCTTCTGTTCTCATCAAAACTACCTGATTATTGCATAAATTGTAAATTTCTTTCTTTCTCTATATTTCAGTCCTATTTCCTTTTAAAAATTAAAGTTTTCTTACAACCATGAATATGATTCAATATTTGTAATAATATTTCCATTTATAATTAGGTAATTTTCATTTATTAATTTTATTGATGTTACGTTTTTTACTCGTTTTCTAATACATTATTGTGAATTAAACCAGTAGTTTTTATATGCTGATTTGATGTAATTTTAAACGCATTTATAAAAAATTCGTTTTATTTCTCATTATATATATTTGTAAAAAGTACTAATTATCCTCGTACATATAATTAAAATGATATTATTGTAATTAATTTTGTATATTTGTTATTTAATTAATTATTTATACTGACACGGTTTTACTAAATTAGTAATTAATTACTAATTAAAGCTATGGTAGCCTAATAATTATATAAGCTATCAATTAAACTATTATACTAATTGATTTTAAGGAGGTCTTTAGATTTATAACATTCTGTTTGTGTAAAATTGATTAAAATGTGTAAAATTTAGAAATTATTAAAAAAATTCTTAAATTTATTTTTACAGTTTGTAATGTTTTATGTAGCTTCTAAAAGTGACAAATAGAAAACAAGAAATCAAAGAATAAAGATAATGAAGTGTGGTAGTACATGGTAATGTTGAAGAATTGATTTCGTTTGAATTGAATAACTAGCTTTAGTGAATTGTGAAATTTTAAATAGAAAGACTGGGTCGATAAGTTTTACATTAAGGCACCTAGGCCATATGAATTGATTAACAGAAAGAAGTTTGGGTCCTTCCTAACAAGGGCTTCACTCTCAACAAAGTACTACTTAGATGGAAGATTAAGTAAAATAAAATTATGTTAACAAATTATTCTACTCTTTGATTAGTTATCAAATTATTTTACTCAAAATTTTTATTCAAATTTTGAGTAAAATTTGAAATACAGGAACTACTGACAAAATAAATTAAAAAAATAAGTCTTATTTCTCACCACTAATTGAAATTCCCCAAATACGTAACCAAACTGATCTACTGATGCAATGGAATCATTTATTAGTACAAGAATAAAATACTCTTGAGTCCAAAAACGGACAGGAAAATTCTGTTTAACCCTAGTCTTTCACCAGGTTTTGAATAAGGCTAAAAACCATCAGAATGTACCGTACCTGGCAAAAGACCATTAATTATATGAAAAAAATAATTATGAAGTTTGTATCTCTCTCTTCCCGTGAGTGATAGTGATTTTTCTTCATGAATTAAATGGCATCAACATCCCGTATACTAAAATCATCGGGCCAAATTTAATCCAAATCAGCCCATCTCATCTGGAGATTTCAAATGTAAGTTAGACAGTTGAACGTACTTACATAGGTTTACATACGTACTACACTACTGAAATTTTTCAATGATAAAATTATGTGTTTCAGCATGCAAAATTTAACCTGACTAGCACCCTTTACACAGTTTACTATATTATTTTGTAGTCGGAAAAACATGTTTAAAAATTTTTTTTTTTAAATATAAGAATATATTTTTTAAAAATAGCAATTTGAGGATATAGAATTCAGTAAAAAAAAAAAAAAAATGTTAGAATTCTACTGGGTAACTTATTTGGTTGTCAGCACCAATTGCCTCGATTTATTTTAGTGACAATAAAAGGCGGATCTAACGTGAATTACAGTGTCCTGTACTTCTAAACCAGATGAATTACGATTTATCTACCATATAAATACAGTAAGTTTCAGTGGAAATCTTAAATTGGCGTTTTTAATTTTTTTTTTTACGATAATAAATAATTTAAAAAATTTTGGTTAATATTTCGATTTATTTTTTAGCAAAATTAAAGACAGATAGAATTTACAAGAATATATATTTTTTATTTGGCCTTATTCCACATATAAAAAAATATAGTTAATTTAAAATAAAATTTTGAGGTTATAGTGTTAAATAATGTGATAAAGATTTATAGAGTTTAACTTATCTGTTTACTATAGAATTAAAAAAATGGTTGTTCGAATCAGGAAGGGATACTGACATCCTTAACAAATTACTGACTTGCTGGTTCTGATATGTCTTGTTCTTTACATTACTTATGCCTAGTACAAGTTGCTTGTTATTGTAACACAACGATATCGGAAGGATACATATCCCACTAATCATAGCAAGGGCTGGACAACAGTCCCTTACTGCTGGGTCTTTTTTTTATAGGTCGAGTAGTTATTTATTTAATATCAGTCATATAATTGTTTTATTTACGTTGGAATTGGGGATTGCATTTAGATCATTTGCAGATTGAATTGTATTAATTCGATCGATTAATGTATTCAGATTTGAATATATTAATGCCTAGGTTATTTGTTATTGGATTGTGATATGTGAAGTGGAAAGATAAAGTAAACAAGTTTGCGTTGTACTGCCGATATTAATACTATCTATATTACAAAAATGAGTCAAATTTTGATTTATGACGTCTACACATAAGAATGAATTTCAAACTGTTATATAGCTAACTTACTTAGTATGGAAAATAACAGCTATCACTACAAAAAAAGAATCTCTAATAACATTTTAAATATCTTAGAGAAATAATTGATAGAAACGGAACCAATAAACTGTGAGAACAAAAAAACACAAATTAGAACAACTAAACTTTACGCGAAAAATATTTACAATAAAAAGATCCTTTGTATAAATGCAAAATTTAGTCATTATACCATTGTTGTAAGACCAGTCATCTTTTACGACATGAGAAGAAACTCAAACTGGATGGAAAATCTACTCAAGGTAGAAATAAAAATTTTAGAGGATTTATGATCCAAGAAGGCCACAGACTGAGATCAAATAAAGAGATATAAGATAAAATTTGAAGACCTGGAAGTTACAATTAGAAAACTACGACTAAAGTTTTATGGACACATGTGTCCATAAAACTCAGGTTTCATTTCATGTTTTTTAAATTTTATTAAAAGGAGGAATTTTACATTTTATTAATGAGGAACTTTAAATTTTATTTAAAGGACTTTTAAATTTTAAAAGTCCTTCGGACGGCTGCACACAGCTCCGAGCGGCTGCACTCAGCTCCCTACACGCTAAAATCAAAGCTTTACTTTATGCTGGTTCCCACTACAATGATCAGTCTAGTTCTATCCTCTAAATACTAGACTTGTGTGTGTTACGAATGTATAATTAATTGATATACGAGAGGTTATCTCTAAAGTAAAGACCGTTTCGTTGTAAAAAAATTTATTTTGAAAACTTAAAAAAGTAATATTTATTTCTCTTAAACTACACACTTTATAGATACTTTATAGTACTTTTGTATGTAATCGCCACATGAATTAAGACATTTATCGTAGCGATACATCAGCTTTAATATACCCTCGTCGTATTCTTCTGCTGCTAGTCCGTTTAGCCACTGATTAACAGCATTTTTAAGTTCATCACCTGCGAATTGCTTACCGCTCAAAAACTCTTTCAATTACCCAAACAAATTGTAATTAGAAGGCGCTAAGTTCGGACTATATGGTGGGTGATAGTAAATTTCCTATCCAAATGTTCTCAGTAAATCACTTGTCGGACCCGTAACATGTGGACGTACATTATCGTGCAGCAGGACGACGTCGTCGATGAGCCGCCCACGTCGCCGATATTGAATAGCGCGCCCTAACTTACGTAGTTTCGCAGTAGGCTTCCTCATTTATAATCGTTCCGCGTGGCATGAAATCAATCAGCAGTATGCCAAACCGATCCCAAAAGACTGTGGCCATCAGTTTCCGTCCAAATGGCTGTTGCTTGACCTTTGTCGGTCTGGTTGGTGTTTTGAGGATGACGCCATTCACTTGACTGTCGTCTTCTCTCTGGCTTGTAATACGAAATCTGTGTTTCATCGCCGGTAACAATTGAATTAAGGAACTCATCACTTTTTTTCTGTGTAGCGTATCAAAAATTCCAAAGCAGATCCCATTCGGATTTTTTTGTGACGTTCCGTTAAGAATTGCGTCACCCAACGTGCACAAACCTTTTTGAAGTCTAAATAGTCATGAATATTGCGACCGATAACAGCTCTTGAAATATCAGAAAAAAGAAGGGCCATGTAGGAAATCTTTGATCTTTTCTGATTTCATCATCGTCGCGTTTCAACAAGTCCTCGGTGATTATCGAGGATCTCCCTGAACGTTTCTTCATTGTGCACATTATTTCTAAACCTTTCACATCATTTTCGGACGTTTCTTTCATTCATTGCATTATCACTGTACACAGCAACCAACTGCCTACGAATTTCAGCCGGGTTAACGTTTTGATGGTTTAAAGAAGTATGACCACGTATTTGCCAGTCGGCGGCAACATCGATTTTCCTACTCATTTTATAACGTAATAACTTAAAAGTAATCAAGGATACTACAACGTGACAATTTACAAACAACAATGCAGTGTGTACATTTCTAGCGTGGCTATGATCTCACAGGCTCGCCAACCTTCAGGAACGAAATTTCCCAACGTTCTTTATTTTAGTAATATCCCTCGTATATATGAATTACATGTTCAGGGTATAATAAAAATAATTTATATTATAAATGAAATAAAGGCTTTTACTATTTGAATTAACCAGCGATTAATAAAATATTTAGAATAATTAAATACCTCGGTTAGCATTTAACCAAGGCCGCATAATATTAGACAACATGATCTGAATGAAGCAATCAAGGCTAAATAAACACATTTTCAATAAACTCTGAACCTACAAACGTCAAGATGCTTTTGTTAAACAGATGAACGAGGAGCTTTAAAAGTTCAACATTACAAAAATACTGTCTATACAGAAATAAATTTTTGAATTAAAGATTGCTGTAGGTGAAAAAAAATCCGACGGAGGACAGTGGACTGAAGAAAGAAAAGCTAGACAGTCCAAAAGAATGAAAAAATTCTGGACTAGAAAGAAAGATTCTGTATGAAATGATATTTTCGTAGATCGTGAAGGTCTAAAAAAAGTATTACAAACACACTCCGCCATTAATGTAATGAAATACTTAATTCCTTCCAAGGTTTTAGAGCTTGTAATCAACCAGTATTTTTATTTTTCTTTTATTTACAAATCCGTATGTTATTCTTTTTACAATTTTATTATTTCTGTTATCATTGTAATTATCAAAAGTAACTGCAAATGGAGCCCCAAACTGTTAAAAAATGAATGAATAAATTTTCTAATGATAGTAATACCAACATATATTGCACTTTTATTAATTATTTTACTAATTGTAAATAAAATTATATAATTTCATTTCATAGATCTAAAAATCTAAAAAGTAATATTGAATTATGATGCACAGTTTTCGGTTGACAACTATTTTATAAAAATAAAAACAAAAAAGTATTGCATGTTTTTGAAATTGATAGTACATTAACGCAGGAACGGCAGTTAAAGTTAATGAAGTCGTAGTTGAGATTTGATATTCCATTGTATTATTATTTTAAAATTTAGAAAATGGGGAAAAAACAAAAAATAATCAGGAGACTGTGTATTCTTCTATACAATTAATTTTAATTAATGAATTCTCTAATGTTTGTGTTTACATTTTAATGTTTTCTTTTAAAATTTAACTAAGCCTAACTTTAATTAATTTTCAATGTAGTCAGTCAGTTGCGGAGGGGTTGATGAGAAAGTGAGGGTACCAGACTGATGTCCAAGAGTTCAATTTCTGTTTAGCTACGATTTTCTATTAAACGAACTGCATTAACAATTTCCCATTTCAACCCTTCCTACTCCTGTCTGGAATAAAGTCAGTTTACCGTCAATACTCGTTTTCCCCCGACAAATGAAGAAATCATGTAACCTATTCAGATACCTGCCAAAACGGATTAAATTCCAATTTGCTTCAGTAATATTCAGCTAGAAATAGATTAACATATTTATTTACACTAAATGCAAATTGTGAGTTTTGGTTTTTATTCTTTACAAAAAAAAAACAACGTTATTTTAATTGGTTATGTTAATCAATAATATGGATTGGATTATATAAATACGTAATGTACGTGAGCACACGTATTCCAAAGAAAAAGAGAGATTGAGGGAGAGAATATGGTTGTATCTTTGTAAACAGTCAATTCTTGTAATAAAAAACTTTGATTCAACAGGACCTTAGTTTGATTCTCAAACTAGGTACGTTGCATCTCAATAATTGTGTTTCTACTTTTAACATTCTGTTAAACAATAATTCGTCCAAATTTTTTTTTACAAAGAAAAAAATTGAACATATCATGGATTCTTCCATGAGGAATCGTGGTAATTTTTTCTCTTGAAAAAATTAATCACGCTTTGATATTGAAGAAATAATGCAGGATAGTATGCCGATAACGAAGATATGAGTTGGTGATTATAAGTTAAAATTCCATAAAATGTTGAAAAATATAACATGTAAAAGTGATCTCATCGAATAAGTACTGATTAGCCTTCCTCAATATGTCTTGTAATAGTAAAATTGTTAATATTTCGGTACAGCATATAATCATGATGATGGATTTATCTTCAGAAACTTTAAGATTTTATAAATTTTTTTTCGGTTTTCTCGTAATATCCTGTCATCCCCTTAATGAATTTTTAAAAAAGTTAATTTCGTCAGTGCACCATACATAGAAATATTAGAACCAAATTTGAAGAAAATCGGTTCGGTCAACGTTGAGCTCCAAGGAAAAAGCAATGGGATAAAATACATCGTACCCACGTACGTAACGTTTTTGTTGGTCTAAATGAACTAGTTTTATCCTAAAAAGTAAAGATTTTCAAAATATCTGATATCTAATTTTTGACATGCTTACCATAGTTTCTCCTTTAATTCTAGCTAGATTCGACGGGAAAGTAAAATATGTTACAAAATAATTTAGGTGTAAATTGTTTAACTGATAAGAATACAATCTACTGATAATTCCGGGAACAGTGTAACTTTTTTTTTACAAAACTTTATTAGAAATTATACTTCAAAATTCACTGCAGAAAAGATTTTTACTAAGATAGAATTATTAAATATTTTAATGAGTTTGAACTTCAACTCTAACAAATACAGTATTTTTATTATAGGTAAAATTTTAAAATTCTTCATTACATTCCACTTTGAGTATTATTCATTCATAAAAAGTAAAACCGATAATAATGTTTTTATTTAAATTATAATGCTCGTACATGTTTGTTTGTCTGAACAGATTGTCACTTAAAAGTAAGGAATTTCTGTAGCGATTTTAATAAATCTTTTACCACTGTTTCCACTGATATTTTAGAAAAAATTTAAGTGTAAACGTATACAGATAATTCCATTATTTAGTAAAATATAAATCTTTAACATTGAGCCTCATTTTTTCATGTATTAATATTTTAAGATATGACAAAAACCACATACTGTAAGAATTAAATAGGCTTATGTTGTTTGGCAAACTAAACTTTAAAAGAAAATACAAAATAACTCGATTTATTTTGTTATATCATTTATGACAATTTGAGTAATCAGCTTTCAAGTTATCAGCGATTACGTTGAAAATTTAAACAATTTTGAAGCAGCTAACATAATAATAGATCGTAGGGTGAGCAAATTATTTACAGTACAGTCAGTCAAAAAAACTGATATATTTATTTCTGGTGTAATTTTAATAAGGTTAGTCATATTGATTTATAAAGGGAAATGACCACTAACATGGGAGTTATTTATAGCTATGTTGTCAGTCATCTGAGATGGGTCGGTGGAACACATCGTTGTACATGTATTTACTTTTTGTTAAAAATCTGATGAGTACACCACAATTGATTTGGACTTACGCCTATAAAATTACATACATTTTTTTTTTTTTTTAATTGAAAAGTACATAAAATTTTATTTAATTAATAACTTCTGATATTTTTACATTTTTTTGTATTGTTATTTAATTATTATTTATTGTAAAAGTTTTTTTACAATCAGAGATTAATAATTATTAATAAATCAATTTATTTAAATTAAAAAAAAGTTAAAAAAAAGGAGAGGAAGACTGTTTCAAGCCGTTGTGCCTTCCCCTTGTAAGATCCAGATATTTCATTAATTAAACTTTTATTTCGCTATAACTCTGGAACCAACGAAAATAAGTACCATTTATGACATTCGTTCAGATGCTGTCAATCAGGGTTTATTACTATAGTTAAGAAAAAGTCCAAGATTAATTTTTTGTTTTTGATTTTGGGCTTTTTTGGACACTTTTGGTTTAGTCGATTGCAATCAAAAAAGGTGATGCAGAAATAGATGTTACAGCGTCTTAAACCAAAATTTCACATCCTACGTCTAATCGTTTTTGAGTTATACGAGATACGTATGTACGTATGTACAGACGTCACGCCGAAACTAGTCAAAATGGATTCAAAGATGGTCAAAATGGATATTCCCGTTGAAATCTTAAAGCATCCTTTATTTCGTACAAATAAGTAAAAAGTAAACCAATCACAACGTAAAAGCAATTTAGAGTACGTTTTAATAGCTGTAGTGCACCGAGCCGTAACTCAATTATTTTAGGAATAAAAAGATGGTTTTTTTTTTGGCTCAGCTGTGGATGAGAAACCTCCTGAAAGACCACTTGTTTAGAACTTCTCAAAACACCCTTCGTATGCAGTAATACTCCATAAGAGCCGTACGATACTCGTTTTAAAAGAATCTCTTGGGTCAAAAAAGCCTAGTATTCAACTTATGTAAAAATTTGAAACTGCACCAATACAGGATAGCAATCGCGGAAAAATTTATATCATAAAAATAACTGCTTAATTTATTAAAGGAAGTTTATTGAATTGAAAGATGTGATTCCCGATATCGTGTGTGATAAAGCTCATATTTACTCCGATCGTCCGATCATATTTACTCCGCTCATATTTACTCCGCTCATACTCCGATCGTCCAAGTTTCACTTTCATATAAAGCGACACTCCAAACATACACTTTCAAAAATCTTTTTTGACATTTAAATTAATTTTTGATGTAAACAAATTATATTTCTTACTGAAGGCTCGTTTAGCTTGTGCTATTCGGCTTTTTATATCGCTCCTGCTTCGTCCATCTTTAGTAATGCTACTTCCCGAATAACAAAATTCTTCTACCTCCATAATCTTTTCTCCTCCTATTTTCACATTCAGTGGTCCATCTTTGTTATTTCTACTACATTTCATTACTTTCGTTTTGTTCTTGTTTATTTTCATGCGATAGTTCTTGCGTAGGACTTCATCTATGCCGTTCGTTTTTTCTTCTAAATCCTTTTTACTCTCGGCTAGAATTACTTTATCATCAGCAAATCGTAGCATCTTTATCTTTTCACCTTGTACTGTTACTCCGAATCTAAATTGTTCTTTAAGATCATTAACGGCTAGTTCCATGTAAATGTAGAAGCCTATATTATTTTAATTTGAGTTCATCTCGATTTGTCAGTTTTCTATTTATACAGGATTAAGATTGAATGAAAAAACTTGGTTTAACAAAATTTATAGAAATAATTGATTTTAACCAGGTATAATAATTTATAAATGTTTCATTTATAGATTCAAGATGTATTGTAATAACAAATTTTCTTCGGAATCCTTCTTTTTCATTTTGAACTAGCAGACCCGGCAATGTTTGCTATTGCTAGATTTTAGTATGCATATATATATATATATATATATATATATATATATATATATATATATATATGAACACAAATGAATATATGAATATTCATAATATATATATATATATATTAAATGAATACAAATGAAAGTTTGATGTGGCTGCAAAAAGATCACAATTAATACTGAACATTTAGAAACATACAAAACATTACGGAATTTCATAGAATTTAATCTTTCCTTTATAAAAGTCAGAATGTAAATAAATCCAATTGTCAAAGCAGCAATACCTATCGCATTTAATTCAGATTACTCTCTAAACGCTAGTCTGTTCAAAATACCTCTTATCTTTCTTTTTACTGGTCAGATCGAGGATTTCAATGGCTTTAAATTTTCTCCGGACAACGTGGACTATTTTGTAGAAACCGGTAAACTGATAAATCGGTCCAGTAGTTTTTTGGTCTATAGCGGACACACATACGAATATTACCTTTTATATATACAGAAGAAGTAAGTCTGATGGTTTGTTTGTTTGTTTCGTAAATATCTTGACACCGACGCCACCTAGCGGGTATAGTTTTTACAAATTTTTCCTTTTCATGTAACTAATATACCATAAATGCAATTTTTCTAAATATCATAACCCCAGTGCCACCTTTCTTTCTTTTTCCTGTTTAGCCTCCGGTAACTACCGTTTAGATAATACTTCAGAGGATGATATGTATGAGTGTAAATGAAGTGTAGTCTTGTACATTCTCAGTTCGACCATATCTGAGATGTGTGGTTAATTGAAACCCAACCACCAAAGAACACCGGTATCCACGATCTAGTATTCAAGTCCGTGTAAAAATAGCTGGCTTTACTAGGACTTGAACGCTGTAACTCTCGACTTCCAAATCTGCTGATTTAGGAAGACGCGTTCACCACTAGACCAACCCGGTGGGTAACCCCAGTGCCACCTAGCGAATCCATTTTTCGTAAAAATATTTCTTCTCACGTAACTAATATATATGCTGAATAATATGAGCTAAATCGAACCATAAATACAATTTTTCGAAATATTTCGACCTCAGCGCCACCTTGCATGTCCAAATTAATTGAGAAACCTTTGTGGGTGTGCTCACAACTAATCACCAAAGTTTCGTCGCAATCAGATGAGTGTTATTGGAACGCATACGGGACAAACAAACATTCATTCAATATATATATATAGATGTAGGATTGGGAATACCAGTTTCGTTTTAGCAAAGCCATTTTGATTCTATTTAATTCATGTAAATTTTAAAGAAGGATTTTACGCAATTAAAATTGAGGGAAATAAAATTTTAAACGACTTTTAATAAAAATATTTTAAAAATGTAAAAGGATTTACTTCTTCATCATGCTACGGAAGTATTTTTTATGTATTTACTTACTGTCTATGTACTTTTGTAACCAAAAATTTAGGGAACAAGAGTTAAAAGAGACTGAAACAAGTTTTGTATTGCTACTTATCTTGTGAATTTAGTTTTTTCTTTATGTAAGTTAACGATTGGAACCCCAAGAACACAGCTTGTTTACTTACACGTAAATAAATAATTTTTCATCTTTTCAAAAAAAATCTTATTTTCTGTAGATTTCTTCTTCAAGGGATAAATTTAAACCTCGACTTTTTTTATTTATTTATCCTTTTCTTACTGTACTACAGCACATTTAAATTGTGAGGATGTTCTTCAGAGGAAACTTGAATACAATTCTTTTGTAAGAATAACACATTTAAAATGTTCTACTTAATTAATATTAAACAATTTGATATACAACTACAATCTTTATAATTTTATGAGTTTCGAAGTACTCAGTTTGTAATTTACCATACTATAAATTTAATAAGTTATTAAAAACAAATATTACGATCACATTTTTTTTCAAATTATTTTAGTTACAAATAATTAATAACAAATAAATAATTGGTAGGATAATGAAAACGATTCCTATTTTTATTTTTATTTTAATTTTAGATCCTTAAGTCATAACGCATTAATGCATTTAACGATACTGCATTTTTCCATAGATAACAAGATGATCTTCTCCCACCTAACAGCAGCAGCTGTGAAGGTTCGCAAATTTACCGATGTGAAATACCGCTACATCACTCCAGAGAATATTTTTAAAGAGATCTAACCAGTTTTCATACTAAGCCAGCAAATTCTACCCAAACTCCATGAGAATGTCGTAGTCTTCAAGGAAATTAATTGGCAGTAGTTCTCGTCCATTAAAGATCAAGAATAAAAACTTTGAGACAAGAATTACCATAAATAAAGTATATAAAAAAAAGGGGAATACTTTTCAATCACCCAGTATAAATACATATAATAATTAATTAATCGATATGAGATTATAATTTGATAAATAATAATTGATTTAATTATTATTTATAATTATATTAATTTAATGTTAATTAGTTAATTAACAGTTTTATTAAAGAAATATAAATTATACTAGACACAAAAATACTTTTGTCCCAAACAAGCATCACCATTAATATTATTGGTACTTTTGCTTTAACGGTATCATAACCTTGTCGAATTAAAAAAAAAAAATTACTTTTTCCCGAGATACGAATAACAACATCAATAACTCTCTCTCCCTCTCCTTCAACCCTCACCCTGATACTCTCATTGCCTCTCACTCACTCTCATGTCCCCCTTCCCCCCTCTGTATGTGTGTGTGTGTGTGTGTGTGCGTTATCCGCGTGCGCGTGTGTTTGTTTGTTTTAAATCTTTCAGTTGTATATTAAACCATTTTACAAAGGACATAATGTGATATTTTAAGTAGTCTTATTTGACTCTAGATTTTATTAGAATTAGTAAATTGATTTCGTTTGCTAAAATATTTAATCGTATCGATTTACTTTGCAACGGTTCTATGATTGTATGAAACGTTTAACTTAAACGTTTCATAAAATATCTTTTTAGTCTATTTTACATAAGAACTTCTTTAAAATAACAATTTTGAAGGATAAAAAATATGGATGGCTTAAATAATTGTTTCAGTTTGTTATATAACATGAAAATATCGAACAGTGTTTTTTTATATATTTCCAAACTGTTATATTTTCAGTTTTTATCCTGGCTGTAAATTATAATGCCATTTTATTCTAAATAAATTAAAATATTCATTTCTACTAAACTAAAAAAATTATTTTACTTCGCACAACTGACTTTTAATATTATTAAAAGTTTAAATAATAAAATTTTAATAATTATATTACAGTAAAATTTCATCCTAATTCACCTCTCACCATCAAAAAAACTTCTCAGTTACTTTTTATTGCTTACTAGGAAAAAGGCGAGCTTTACGGCCCGCAGTGAAAATGTTCCATGGTTTATGTTTCATTGCACATGATTTTGTTAAACGGTTTTGACAATTGTAACTATATAACATTAATGAATTTAGCATACTAACAACCACAAAAACTGTTACAACGAAAAGCTTCAAAATCCTGAACATTTTTAGTTGTTTCTTGAGTTGTGATTTTTTAATACAGTCCTAACCGTAATGTTTTCCTTTTTATCCCCAAAACACAAATATAATTTTAGATAAATTATCAAAAAGTATAAATCACTCAAACGAAGTAATCGATCGAGAAGTATAAATCATTCAAACGAATTAATCGTTCAAAAAGTATAAATCATTCAAACGAATGAATCGTACGTGCGCTGCGCGCAGCCGCCCGGCGCACCACCATTGGTCCGCTATGCGCCAATAACTAAAATAAAAGTACGAGCACATACAACAAACAAAAAAAAACCCGTGCACCATCCTTTTTTATGGGAAAGAAAGATTATGAGAAACGTGCATTTTTTAGTGGATTTTTTTTTTTTTTGTTCCTTCCATTAGTAAACGTAAACACAAAAAGTTTCTTAACAGGTTATTTTGGTCGGGGAGGGGAGCAGATAAAATTTTAAATACCGATTTTTTTAAACTTTTATTTGGTTATTTAAAAGTATAATGATAATTTTACAATTAAACTTCATCATAAATTAACCTTACCAAAAAATAAATATTAGGTAACGTTTTTCATGTATCATTGTATTTCCACTGTGTTAGAGTAAATAAGCAATGTTAAGAAGATATTACAACTTTGTTTTCAGCTGTTTACTTTTTTGTACGAAGCAAAGGAAGTATTGTAATCGTGAAAAAATTCTTACAGATTTCAACGGAAATATCAATTTTGACCATCCCTGAATCCATTTTGGCTAGTTTCGGCGTGATGTCTGTATGTACGTACGTCTGTATCTCGCACAACTCACAAACGATTAGCCGTAGGATGTTAAAATTTTAGATTTGGGACTGTTTTAATATCTAGTTGTGCACCTCCCATTTTGATTGCAATCGGATTGACCAAAAATGTCCGAAAAAAACTCATCCCAAAAAATTTGGATTTTAAATCTTTTTTAATTGCAGTAATAAAACCACATTTTGAGAGCATTTCAACGATATATCGTTAAGTGGTACTTATTTTCATTGGTTCCAAAGTTATAGTCAAATAAAATTTTAATTAATGAAATGTTTGGATCATACAAGAGGAAGGCACATCGGTTCGAATCCGACTTCATTTCCTTTTTTTTAACTGTTTATTTATTTAAATATATTGATTTATTAATAATTATTACTTCTGGTTGTAAAAAAAAAGTACAATAAATAATAATCCAAAAATAACAATAAAAAAAGATAAGAAATCAGACGTTATTGGTGAAATAAAATTTTATTAACTTTTAGAAATGTGTATATATAATTTAATAGGCAGTCAAGTGACGTCTACATCAGATTTTTTTTTGTTGATTTTATTCTATTAAAAATTATTACTCACGGATTACAATATTTTATATTGATCAAACGAAATGAGCTTCTCAACAATGAACACATAAAATTCACAATATTCTCCACAACGACAACATTTGCTGACGTTTTATAGACATAAATCCATCAACAATTCACAACTTTATATTCTGCTCGTGTATAAAAGAGGATCATGTATTAACATACTTGAATATAATACAATGAATAAACTCACAGCAACGATACACGTTTGACGATCACATTCTAAATCTCTATTCGAAAAAAACCACCAATAATTACGTCACTAGATATGAAGATATGAAGATCACCATCAAGCACTGATGTCGGTCGCAAGAAAACTTTTTAAATTAAATTATATAAAGTTTTTTTATAAAATTTATTTCCGTTAATCGTTAAAATGAAGTTATATTTTTTAAGTAGATACTTTTTATAAAATCCCCTTTTTAAAAATGTAATTCTTTCCGTCGGGGTTTCCATACAAACAAGTCATTAGTATCTAACGAATAGCTTTTAAACAATAAAACTTGTAATGCTCTACGTAATGCGCATTAAATTTATTTTATATGAGCTATGTTCTTTTGTTTTTCTCATACAATAACGATGATAATAATAATAATAATAATAATAATAATAAGTACAATAAACGTTACGAACGAACTTTAAGTGAAATAATAAGCCTTAATATTATTAAAACTATAAAAGTTGTAGATCTCAACGGTCTTTGTAGTATGTAGAGAATCAAGAGAATTGTATAATAATACAATTTTATGCTCTCGTATAGTTTTTTTTTTTAATTCAAAGAATTTTAAAGGCGAATTCAAAACTAAAAGATGTTATAATAAATAATATAAAATTGACCGCATTTTATTTCGTATATTAGGTACGCGTTTAAGTAAGAAAAAAAATAATTACAGTAAATATTTTTTTCTGAAGAGTGAATAAATTCACTGTTAATAAAGAATGTAGTAACAAACTTTTTTTTTTCTTTTCGGCTATAACTTTAGTAATTTTAGGTTATTAAAAGAAGAAGAAGTGTGTTATTTACTTAACATATATTTCACTTTCGCTTACGTTTTATACATTTTTTTTTTGTATTAATCTTATACTTTTTCTTTCTATTTTTTTTCTTCTCATTTATATTTTCCTATCAATCTTCTCCAACTCAAACCGCTATTGATATTTTATTACCTTGTACAAGTAGTAGACGTAAGTTAAAGAAATAGTAGTAGTAGTAGTAAAAAAAAAGAAGACAATAAAAAAATACTCTCTTATAAAAAGATTGACTAAAGTAATCTGATTTCATTTAATTTTTTTTTACTTTCCCGACGAATAAAGCTAGAGTAGAGCTACATTAAAGAAAAACGTATGGTGATCATGTCAAAAATGGTAAGGTTTTTACGTTTTTGGTTCCAGCTAGTTCATCTTGACTAAAAAACGTATGTATGCATATGCCTTCTATCTCAGGATTGACCGAACCGATTTTCTTCAAATTTGGCTCAAATATTTCTGTATTGATCGTAATCATTTTTTTCTCAAACTTTTTTAGCGGGTGGGGGTTATCGCGAAAAAACTATTTCGATTTTCTTCAGAAGCATTTTAGAAAAAAACTTTATTAAAGCAAATTTATTAGAGTGCATTCAAACCTCACCTTTTAAAATTGAAATTTATGTTTTTTACTCTTTTGCTTTATCCACCTTAGTTATAAATACTTTTCAAAGCTTTTTTGTTAGTTTATACTTCATATATAAAACTATAAAGAAATGTTTAAATTTTTTGTATTATAAACCCGTGAGGTAAAATGCAGAAATGTTTCTTTGGGAATTTTCTTTTTCTTATTTTGGTCTGTATTGAAACGGGTGATTTACAGGAAACTTTACTTAAGTTGTTAAGCTTAACCTATATATGAAAATCTTTAGAAAAATTTTTCTTAAAATATCTTCTCAACCTCAATAAAATATATATTTAGCTCTTTGATTTTTATTATTAATTTTTTTTTCATCAATTAAAGAATATCTAAAATTAAAGTAGCTTTAGCACACCTATATTTGATTTCGGATAGAAAATGAGAAGGAATTTTTTTCTCATTTGTTTCATAGTTATATTACTTCAATGTTTTAAAACAATTTTCATTAAATTATTTTTTTATTTATTTATTATTTTTTTTAATTAACATCAGTCAGTCTCTTTACACTTGAATTTCAAAAATCCATCGGAAACCGGAAAGACTGGTTTAGCCAGGAAAGTCATGAGATTTTTTCCCAGGGCGTCCCGATAATAGTTTCTTTTATTCTTACAAAAGCGGAAGATTTTTAAACTAAATATACATTATATTTATTTGAAAATATTTATTTTTTAATCATCAGAACTGCTTAATTTTGTATTACTATAACATAATGGTGTATTGCGTGGTATAATTCCGAAATTCAATTTATTCGCATGCAAAAATTTGAAAAAATTAGTGGGAAAACTTATAGTAAAAAATATAATAAATATTCTAATTATCCTTTGAGCCATAGGACCGTTATATACTTTTTCAAAAGTACGAAATCATTGTAAAAGCCAAGATATAAATTCCAATGGAAACGTTTTAATTTGGGGAAAGTCTTATTATACTTAAAGTTTTTACATTTTTATACTTAGTCTTATTATAATACTTAAAAGTTTTTTTCAAATAAATTTGTTTATAGATCTTCAAATGGATTTTTTTTTTAATGTTTATTTTTTTTTATATTTTGATTTTACCATACCATTTGTATAGTATCATTCCTCTATAATCTCTCTAAATATTAATCCTATATTTATTAAAGAGTTTTAAATAAGAACTTGGAATCATTTTTTCAAAAACTAGTGTGTCCGATTACAATTATGAATATTAAAAATAATATCGGGGAAATGGCCCCTATTTATGGCCAATTTTATTCATAACCTCTCTTTCCAGGTTTAATTTAAACATACTTATATGGTTCAGTTTCACAAATGATGTACCAAATGTTTTGATTGTAATTTTTGGTGGTTATTGACATTTTTTTTTAATAACCCCCGATGAAAAAAGAAACTGTTGGAGTCAAATTCATACAATCTTGGAGGCGAATTGTCATCTAATGATGACAATTCGTGAAAAAATCTTTCCTTTCAATTTTATTAGGAATAATGTCGTCGTTCCGTTGACTGTACCGTATTTTTCACCCTCTAACTGTAACCATACGTCGTGTCTGCAAATATCATTAGACTCTGTTAACAAAAAGTCACTTATCATCAATGTCTGAAAGCACTTGATGTTCATCGCAAGCTTTTGGTGGTGTTTAGTTAAAAAAAAGGAGACCCAATAAAGTCTTCGAGGCAACCCAATCGAGTCAATTTTAATGACTTTTTTAACTGGTTATGATTTTATATAAAAAAATTGTTGATAACTTCTATATTATTTTTAGCACCCCAATCGATACATTACAAACTGTTTTTTATTGGCTTTAATTCTTATGTAAGCAATTAAAACTAAATCTTCCTTAAAATTGGCTTTGCCTTATTAATAGGTAATTCTGCGAATGGTATTTAACTGAAATTTTAGGATCTTCAATTATATTCAAGATCCATAATGATTTAAGCCGATGAGGTGAACGAATTAACACGCTCATATGACTGAATGTACGTCTTTATTGATTAATTTTCCTTGAATTTATGACGTATACTGCCATTTTTTTTTTTGTCTGTCGGGTAACTGTACGAAATGAAAAAATTACAAAGTTTGCGAAGTATTTTTTTTAAACAGAACACGTATTTTTTATGATGTATTGCGCGTTATTTCATGACTAAAATGTTAATAGCCAACAGATGAATAATGTGAAATATAATAATTGAACATTGTTGCTTCTAGACAGACATAATCTAAAAAAATAGGTCTTAATCAATTATATTAACTTGAATATCGACTGGTGTTTTGTGATTATTAAATTAAATGGTTTCGTGTTGAGTTTCTATGAGGTTATAACGTTTTTCACGTATTATTTCTTGTTGAAATATAAACTTTTACGTTCTAATACTAAAAATATTAACCTCACGTTAATTTTTTTTTTTTTTTAGTATTTATTTTTTTTTTTATAAATTTGTAGTCGCTGCTCCAAACAACATCTTTTCTCGTAGTTATATAATTTTATAGTTATAATTTTTATTTTAGTTTAATGTTAAAAATAAAATATTATATTTCAGCCGAAATAAAAAGTTAATTATTATTTTAATTAATTTTATTCAATTAATAAAGACTTTTTCTATATCAAAATTTAGGCGTTAATAAAAATTAATTGAAAGGATCAGCTTTTTAATAAGTTTAATTATATTTAAAATTAGGCTTTTAATATTCAAAGATATTCTGTGCGATATAATTTTATTGAATACTTTAGAAATTCTCAAAGAGCAGCATTTTCATTTGAATTCATGAACTTTGACGAACAGATATAATTTAATTTGGTTGCCGCTTGATATTTCGTTTTATATTTCTAGATAAACGTTTTTCAAGAAACTATGTTATCATAAAATAGCCTGTTGTATTAAAATTAAAATTGTAGCTTTTTTATTTAAAAAAAATTAAATAAATTTTATATTTACATTAAACATTTAAATTCTTCTACTACATAATCATTTTTAAATACATTAAAAACTATTATTAATTATTAAGTCAATATCCTTTTACGTAAAATTTTTCTTTTTTTGTATGAAAGAGTGGGTATCATCAGCTAGATCATTAGCCTAATGGGAATTGGTAGCGCATGAAAAGATTTAATGCCTGACTGGGATTCGAAACCGGGATCGCTGCATGAAATGCTGAAACGCTACATATTCAGCTACGCAGGTCTTTACTTTACTCTTAGTTTTTATTGGATTTCCTTTTAATATATTTTTTTTTTTACTGTTAAAATTAAAAATTTCAAATTTATTATCCGAAAATTTATAATCATAATACAAACTTTAAAAAAAAAAAATATATATATATATATATAACCATCATATGTATTATATAATTATAAATGTTATTTCGCAATGGACAACATTAGCTAAGGTATAAACGTTAAGCGCTGATAGAGTAGCAATGACTACATAACTTTTTTTTTCCTGTTTAGCCTCCGGGAATCACCGTCAGGTATTACTTCTGCGGATGAATTTAGATAACCCACCGGGTTGGTCTAGTGGTTAACGCGTCTTCCCAAATCAGCTGATTTGGAAGTCGAGAATTCCGGCGTTCAAGTCCTAGTAAAGCCGGTTATTTTTACACGGACTTGAATACTAGATCGTGGATACCGGTGTTCTTTGATGGTTGGGTTTCAATTAACCACACATCTCAGGTATGGTGGAAGACTACACTTCATTCACATTCATACATATCATCCTCATTCATCCTCTGAAGTATTATCTAAAAACGGTACTTACCGGAGGATATTTACTTAAAAAAAGGATGAATTTAGATGATAAGTACGAGTGTATGTGAAGTATAGTCTTGAACACTCTCAGGTCGACCATTTCTGAGATGTGTGGTTAATTGATACTCAACCACCAAAGAACACCGGTATCCACGATCTAGTATTCAAATCCGTATAAAATTAACTGCCTTTACTAGGATTTGAACATTGGAATTCTCGACTTCGAAATCAGCTGATTTGCGATGACGCGTTCACCACTAGACCAACCCGATGTGGTAATGACTACGTAACTTCATAAGTCAATTTGTACAAATTAACATATAGTAAAAATTAGTTGAATTATAACTTTATTGAGCCGTAAACGAATATTACAGTTTTAATCTTTTTAACAGATCTAGAATGTAGTAAATGAAATAAAATACAATACTTTTTTGAAGATGTACACATCGGTAACGTACACAATCTCCGCTTACCTACGATCACATACCGAAAATGCAAGATATAAATACTTATACCATTGTCCATTTAAAAATAAGTAGTGTTATTACTAACACAGGTGTTACCGGACACTTCTTGAGGTGGCTGGACCGCAAACACAGGGAAATGGGGTACGAGTTGACCCAGTTCCTTTCCGGTTATGAGTATTTTAAAACATATTTGTATGTGCGGACGAATGAGACTATTTTCGGGAGGATGAGACACGCTGTGTACGTGTGCGATCGGTTTCTTCGGCATAGGGAATCATGCCGGGGAGATTTCGGCGTGCTTTCTCCATATAACATTATGACGGTCTCATCGAACATCTAACGGACATAGAACGCGGTGTCACGATGTTGGTCAAGATAATCCGTACGAAAATGGCGGATTAATTACAGGGTGTAAATAATTCCTCCTGAGTCTACCTTGAAGATGATTAATATAGGTCCGGCTCCAAGGTGAAAGTAACGGAAAAAATTTATCCCAGGAAATGCTGGCCAAACTTAAAGTACTGATTTAGGATATAAAAATTAACAAAAACGTTCGTACGGATAAATGCCCTATTTCACTTCATTTACCCCTTATCTACCATTTTATATTTTTTCAATTAAAAAACTTATCCTCACAAGTAAAGGTAAAGCCTACTCTACCCCATTCTTTCATATTCTTTCTATTAATACTTGGCCTTCTCAAAATTCTTCTACCTTTTTGGAAGTATTCATCAATTAATCTGAATCCATTCGTTATATATGACTATACATTTTTCATTATAATCTTCAATTTTATAGTTCAGAGGCTGAAGATTCAGTTCACTTATGACGTTTATATACCGTTTATTATGTAATTCGATGTAATCAGCCATTGACCTTAAGAGTCCCATTTAACATGTCACAGTGCTGAGTCAGTACAACTTTCTGTATTCTTTGTTAACAGAGATTTAATTTCAATATTGTCTCTGATCTACCTTCATTCTTTTATTATTATTATTTGTTTTTAATAGTGCCATTGCAGTACTGAAAATCTTGTGCCTGTTTTCACGTAAATTTTGCAAACTACTCTAAGTTTCAGCCTTATCTCAGACTTTTATCGACCGATATGAACAAATGAAGTGTCATTTTGTTTATAATAAAAGCTTATCGTTTTAGGAAAATATAATTCAATAAACCTGTTATTAAAGCGGTATTAATATTTAAAGATGATATTTAAAATGGTCGCCTTTATGGAATTTTTTAAAATTAAATTTTTAAGCTGTTTTATTCTGTAGAAAATGTTGAACTTGGTGAACATGAAATGTGGTTTACATGTTCACCAAGTTTTATGTTCGTATCTCAATCCGTTTTTAAATCGTAAATTTTATTTTCATGAAATACTAGACACTAGGAAAATGAAGCGAGACAGTAAATTTGTCCATATAAATATTTATGTTTATTTTTGTGTTCTCAATCAGTGACTTAAGTTTGGTCATCATCTCCCAGGACATCTATATCATCTCCTACCTTAACTTACAGTAATGAATCACATATTAAATGAAAGAGTGAGTATTACAGTTTTCCCTACAACTGTTTAATGTGAACATCTTTCGTCACGCAGCACTCATCTAAGTAAGAAAGTTTGTCTATTCCTTTAACCAACATATGTTGAATAATGGAAGCGACGACTCCTTCAATCCTGTGTTTCAAATTTGGTAGATCAGTAGGTAGTGGAGGCTAATACATAAGATCCTATGTAAAACTACAAAGGAAAAATCACACGAAATGAGATTGGATGACCTTGGAGGCCACCGCAAACGAATTCTGTCATCGGGTCTACCCAATCAATTCAACAATCAAAAAAACATCACTGGACCGATCCCGTATTAGTGTTATGCCAGTGAGGAGGTGCACCTTGTTACGAAATAAAACTCTGGGGTCCACTTGCAGTCTAGGAAAGACCCATGTACGCAAAATATCCTAATAAACAACAGCTATTACGTTGGTTGAGTGAAAAAGAACGATGCGTAAACTTGCCGTCGGAATATCGCATAGAAAATATTTCATTTTTGAAAGTCTGTTTCGTATTATATGAGTCATTGAAATTTTCTGCATACACGATATGGAAATTATGCGTGTTAAAGTTTTCAATATTATGAAGTGTTCCCTGCCCTTTTTAGCTTAATTTTTTTATCACTTGTTGACGCGTTTCGGAACCACTCCCTTGTCAAAACTTGTTGGTATTTTTTTTTTTTTTTTTAATCTCCGGGTCCACCGTTAGGCATTGCTTTAGAGGATGATGAGTGATTTGTAGCGTGTGTAAGAATACCATGCCTGACCGGTATTCGAACCCGGGACCTCCGGATGAAAGGCCGAAATACTATCACTCGCGCCACGGAGGCCGGCTATCTGTTTATCTTTATAAAGCATTTAGTCCACGCCCTTTCGTATATTTGACGTCATACCTTATCTGGCATTCTTATTGTTTATTTGTTATTATTGACTGTATTTATCGTTTAATTTTATTTATCTATTTGCTATAATCAATAAATTGAGGTTCGTGAAAAGGACATACACTTGATTGTTGACCTGTTCATTTACGATCGTTTTATTGTTACTTTATAATTTAAAGATTTCTAGATTTTTTAAATGTTCATTCTTCCTCATTTAACATATTTGTTTCATTGGTTCTTCCATTTTCATTGGGGGTATTTCCTTCTTGTATTAAATACACTGCGTAATTAAAATATTTTTTTAGATTTTTTTAAAAGATCTCATGCGTTCGTTATATTTTTATTTTATTCCCGTTTGCCCAGTGTATGTTGCATTGCATTTACATTTTATTTCGTATATACCATTACTGATTCATATATATTTTTCTTCTAAGTTTCTGTTAAAAATCTTTTTTAGTATATTATTTGTGTTTATAGCCATTTTTTTTATTATATTTAATAAAAAATTGTTTAATTGGGTAAATTTCTTTTCCAGTAAGTATAGCCATTAATAACGAAAACGAGAAGAAGGCGCGATAATGCATGACGTCAAATATAGTAAGGGACGTTGATTAAACGCTGTATAAATATTAACAGATATTTAAAAATACGAGTAAAATAAGATTTTACAATGAAGTGGTTCCTAAACGCGTCAACATATAATAAAAGAATGAAGCTAGTGAAGTAAGTTAGTACTAAGCATATAAAATATAGTGATGTTAGCAGAAAAGATAATAATTTTTACTGTAACAACAACAATGAAATGTGAACTCACTACGATCAAGAAAGGCCATCTTCATATCGCAGCATTTCCATCGGAAAATCAGCAAGCTCAACGTAGTCGGTAGGCTTCAAAACTTGTAACAACTTTAAACAATATGGACACATATGTAAGCGTGTCCTTAAAACATTCACACTATCATCACCGGTCTAATTCGCGGCCTTCGTAGCAGATTTTTTTTTAGAACTACGTTGGAAGACTTCCTTACACGTTCAACATCTTCTTCAGACACACTCGGTCGTCCCGTGCTCTTTCCTTTACACAGACATCCGGTCGTTTCAAACCGATTATGCCATCGACGAATGTTATTGTCACTTTAAGGTGTCACAGTTAAGCTTTCTACTGGACATGTGTCAAACTGTAACTGCAGATTCATATTTAACAACTGCAAAACACAGATACTTATCTTTCTGTTCAGGAGTCACTATCTTTACTAGTCAAGCCGAAAGATTGGGAATAATTCTACAGCCATGCGCGTACTCTAAAAATTTATTTTTTCCTCTTTGATTTTAACCCTAAAGCAACACTGTATATCTTGTCCAAGAGATATTATAACAAATTAAAACCTGGTTGTTTTTTTTCTAGACTTGTATATTTAATCGACATCAATGTATTACAGAAATGTTCGATATTTCCGTATAACTTAACAGAACAAAAATATTTACTAATGAATAAGTAAAATAAATTTATAAATTTTAGGTTAGAAAAGATAAACTAATAAAATCTAGTTGTCTTTTAAACTATTGTCACTTTTTAATAATTTATCTCAAATTTGTTAACGATAGTGGTTTTGAAGTTATACATGTCATCTTTTAAATTAATTTTAAAATTATTTTTATGTATTCGAAGGAAGTAAATCATTCTTTTGAAATACAATTGTTACATCGTTACTCACCGAGTTTGAAACTTTAATGATTTATATTTTCGGGTAAAGCCTAGGGTTTTTTTTTTAATTATTGATTTCATAATGATTTATTTCATTGAAAGTTAGCAAATAATAAGTCAATCCCGATATAATCAGTCCTATAATGTAGATTCAATAAAAGCAAAACAGAGCATCTTTAATTTATTTAGTAGAAATTTGTTCTGTACTTTTGTAAAAAGGGTATGAAACAAATTTTAATATTTACTATATTTTTAATGTTAATGCTCTATTCAAAAAAAAACCTTATCCATCCGCAGAACTTTTATAAAGATACTACTCTAAGAAAAATATAAGATTTAGATGGATCAATCTAATGCGTAATATTTCAGTGAAAAATAACAAACGAATGACATTCTCCGTACCGCTACCTATATGACTGTTTATTTCCATTAATTTTAAATAAATAACTTAATATTTTATGTAAAGATGACGCATATATATATAAATAATGAGATAAACTTAGGAAATGAGATAATTTAAGATAAGCGTCTCGCTTTTCGATAATGAATAATGCATACCGTATTTATTAACATTATATATAAATATCTGGGCGTGAATTCTAGCTCAAACTTCGTTTACATTTATTCATCTCTCATGTAGTTAATTTAAATGCTTACACAAATCATTTGAAAATTTAGATATTTCTCTAAAAGTCTCTCTCTTTGAATAAATAAAATTTGAAATTTAATCCATTTCTTCATAAGAGTGCATATTTTAATTATATAAAACTAAGATTTCTATATAAATTAATTTCAACATTTCTTGATATGAGTAATTAATAGGATTTACTAATTTCCGATAATATATTACTACCATCTTATAGAATGAGTACTCTGACCTTTAGTTTAACTTTTTTTTTTAAAAATCGTACCGGCTTTTTTTAAAAAAAAAGTGAAGTGTGAGATATAAAAATGTTAACAAAACAGAAAACACTTTAATTAATGAAACTTCAACTGATATATGGAAGAAAAAAGGATTCAGAATGATGCTAACCTGAAGTCATTCTTGCATGTAATAATAGATTTACCTACCAAAATTATTCCATATAGTAGAACCTATAATTAATGAGATGAAAAAGTTATTTAAGTTAAATAATGAATTTAACTTTCATAAAAATGTTTATTATAAATTTTATCTTGTTTTAATTTTATCTACTGCTTGTATAAATTCCTTCTTTAAATCATTAAAAATACCCATTTCGTTTTTAAGCAAATATAAAAAGAAATGATAATCGCAATATTATTGTAATTTGCTATTTCCGGGGCACAGTTAATTGTATTATTTAAGTAATAGTTATTAAAATTATATCGGGTGAGAAAAATAAACTGAGGTTTTAATTTGTTATAATATCTCTTGGAAGAGGTAATAAAGTGTTGGATTTAAGACTAGAATAAAAGTTAAAAAAAAAAAAAAAAAAAAAAAAAAAAAAAAACAGGTTTAGTTTTGCGCATACAAATCTCGATTGATCTTTTGGTTACGCTACCAACAAAGATGGCAGCTCACAAAAAAAAACTTTCTGTGTTTTTCAATTTGCTAAATGTGAATCAAGTGTACAGTTCAATTTACGTTCTATAGAAAGCCGTAGAAACATGGCTATAATATTTGTCGATAACATAATTATTTAAAACGATTAGATGTCCGTATAAAGGAAAGAATATGGGACGACTGATGGTGTCAGAAGAAAATGGTGAACGTATTAGGGAGTCTCTCCTGCGGAGTCCTAAAAAAAAATCTATTAGGAAGACCAGCCGCGAAATGGCATTGCCATTGAACACGATGTAGAATGTTTTAACGAAACGTTTACTGACGCATCCATATCGTTTACAGTTGTTAAAAGCTTTGAAGCATACTAATTACGTTCAAAAACGACGACTTTCTTGATCGTATTTTGTTTAGTGATGAATCGACATTTCATCCTAGTGAAAAAGTTAATGCACATAATTTACATACCCGAAAATGGGGTCAGAAAATCCCTTACAAAACACTTACAATACGAATGAATCCCCAAAATTGAACATTTGTTGCATAATTTCATCGGCAAGTTTACGGGCCGTTCTTTTTCGCTGTAGCAAGTGTAACAGAAGTTGTTTAATAGGATTTCCTCGGTAAATGGTTCTTCCCTCGATACCTGGTGATCCAGAGAATTTTATTTTGCAAAAATTAAAAATTAAAAATCAATAATGAGGTGCTCCTCCTCACTGGCATATCTATATTTGGGATCGGTTGAATGATAGTTTCCCCGACCCCGGATCAGTTGACATGGATCCGAAGACAACGCTTGTTTGCGGTGGTCTCCAAGGTCATTTGATCTGATCCCGTGTGGGTTTTTCCTTCGGAGTTTTTATAAAGTTTCTTGTGTACGTGCCCCCGCTACCTACTCTACACCAGATTTTGAGCTCAGGAGTGAAACAGCTGTCGCTTTCATTATTCCGGAAGTATAAGATGAACCCTATCGGTTGGATATGTATCCCACAATGAAAGGGATTATATTGTACACTTACAGGGAAAAATTGTAACAGTAACTCTTTCATTTTATTTGCGATTCATAAGTGTAAGTCAAAGTTAAGAGATATTAAATACTTTTAAACCCTGTAATATTATTTTTTTATTTACTGTATATAATAACCTCTACTTATGATACGGTACACTGAAGAATTTCTTATTTCTATAATCAAAATTTAAATGAAATCATTTAAATACTGAATAATGGATATATTGATTGAGAGAAAATAGGTCCTGTTTTAACTCATCCTTTTAGTATTTCATCAATTGTTCGGTTGTAATAACCGACTGAATTTTCTGATTTTATAAATTATGTTCCATTTTTACAAGCTGAACGATGTCGACGGATACCAATTTATCATAAAATTCTGGGTTTCTAAAAATGCTTCCAATAAATGAAAGCCAGTATAGATAGCTCTTTCCTTATTAATTAGGAAAGTAATAAGTCACTTTTTAAATACAAAGTGTTTGTGATATATATTTTCTTGTGCCTCCCTCAAAAAAAGTAAGAAAGAATTTTTAAAATTTAAAATTTGACTCGTATCACTGTTTAGCGCTCATAAATGTAAATCATGTAAACAGATATTTAGAAAATTTTAAATGTTAACTTAACTTTATGTTTATATTTAATGTTAAAAAGAATAACTGTTTATTCTTTAAAAAAATAACAATATCTGCCTCCATCAAACCAAACAACGTACTTATTTTCTCTACAATAACTCGGTTTACTTGTAACTCTATAATATTTCAGTTTATGAAAGAAGAGCTTATGATTCTGTTATTATTTTTAACAAATTTTTTAATTATTTATTTTTTTAATTTTCCCAGTAATTTATTTAAAATATAATTAAAAGATATTCCTTTAATGAAACAAGATTATTTTTGCCAGTTAATTTTCAAAAATTAACGGGTGTTGCGGCAAATAAATGAAGAAAGAAGTATATGGAAAGATATAGCTAAATGAAGAGACAGACTTGTAGGCCACATATTAAGGCAGCCTGGAATAGTCGCTTAAATATTGGAGGGACAGGTAGAAGGAAAAAATTGTGTAGGCAGGCCACGTTTGGAATATGTAAAACAAATTATTAGGGATAAGGATGTAGGGGGTATACCGAAATGAAACTATCAGCACTAGATAGGGAATCTTGGAGAGCTGCAATAAAAACCAATCAAATGACTGAAGACAAAATAAAATTTCAAAAAATATTAATTAAAAACTTTTTTAAAAACCCTGAATTTTATGCATTCTGTTTAGCATTTACATAATTATGTGGTAAAATAATTTTCATTAGTGCCTTATGAATCGTAATTTATTTTGCAGTAATTTTTACTTCTTTGTACGAAGTATTGTGGTCGCGAAAAATTTAGGTTTTCAGATTTCAACGGAAATATCCATTTTTACCATCCCTGAATTCATTTTGACTAGTTTCGGCGTGACCTCTGAACATGTACGTATATGCCTTGCATAACTCAAAAACTATTACCCGTAGTACGTTGAAATTTTGGATTTAGGACTGTTGTAACATCTAGTTGTGCACGTCAAATTTTGATTGCAATCGACTGAACCAAAAGTGTCCAAAATAGCTCAACTTTTCTTAATTGCAGTAATAAGCCTTCACTAAAAGCTTTTCAACGATATATAAGTGGTATTTATTAGCACTGGTTCCAGAGTTATAGCCAAATGAAAATTAAATTAATAAAATATTTGGATCTTACAAGGCACATCGGTTCGAATCAGACCTCATTTCCTTTTTTTAACTTTTTTTTAATTTAAGTATAATGATTTATTAATAATTATTAACCTCTAATTGTAAAAAAAAAAAATTGTAATAAATAATAATTCAATAATAAAAATAAATAAAAAAATATGCAAAAATATCAGAAGTTATTAATGAAATTAAATTTTAAGTACTTTTCGTTTTTTTTTTTAAAAAGTAATTAATTTAATAGACGTACTAACTAACTAACTCATGTGGTGTCCACATCAGGTCTGGTGAAACATCAGATTATTCGTTTTTTATTTTCATTTTGTTGATGGTTACATCATAATAATAATAATAAAAATAAAAAAAAAAAACATATAAGACTTACATTTATTTAACGAATAATGAGGTTTTAGTCTAACTTAATATTTCAGGTAAGGTTGTTGAATTAATAATTGTATAAATATTTGATGTTAATAAAAACTAATATTTTAGCAATTGTGTAACTGTTCACTTTATTAAAGAATTGGAGGATCGTATCTCACTTTCAAATGAAATAATTTTAAATGAAGTGCAGAAAAAAAAGTGTATATGTAATTTAATAGGCGTACAAGGAAGTCATGTGGGGTCGTCATCAGATTTTTTAATATTTAGTGTCTTCATTTATCTACCTTAATATTATTCATAGTATTTATATTTAAAACAGTTAATATACAAATTAATATAACCTTTTTTTTTCTTGCCATCTTTGATCCAGCTATAAACAAGGTTTTGCCACGGTTTCCCTTGAACCGTATAGGCAAATGCTGGGACAGTTTCTTTTTTATCTGTGGAGTAGCATACTTACTCATTCCTGACGTGATTTGTATAATGTATTGATTAAAATAAGATATATTTTAAATAATATTTTCAACAATATTTTATTGTTTTAGTAAGTCTCTACTTAATACCTATGTATAACTATCTTACCTGTTACAAAACAGAAACTTAACCTGTGGAAGTAAGATGAGGTGTCAAGTTATTTACACTACTATATATATATATATATACATTGTGATTAACGCAGGTCAGTGGTTAGAGAAAGGCAAGAACAACAACGAGAGGGTGAAATGTTGGTTGGAGAGTTATAATATAATGGCGAGATAGCAAGATTCACCTTGTACCTGTTCAAACGCAAACCACACCATCCGTAATATGTTCACAACTTACATTAATATTATACGTTGTACAACATTTTAAACTGACATAAAGTTTCATTTCTCTTCTGTCATAGTTTCTGTATTCTTTACCAGATATTTTAAATGTGTTTATAAATTATTTGTTTTTAAAATGAATTTATATTTTAATTTTCCTTTTTTTAAATGTAATAGAATTCTGTTGCCGGTAACGCTAAAAATATCAAATTTTTTACTCTTTGACAAAATTTTTCTTCCTCCACAAAGTATAGCTCAAATTACCTTAAATAATATACGTAAAAATATTTCAATCAATAATAATCACTTCTTATCCAGTTTAGATCATATATCTATTTCGTCCCGCCAGCGCTTCCTTGGACGTTATCTTTCTTTTCCGATTGATTAGTAATAATCATTGGTCAACATGATTTTTCTCTGACGAGTAACAATAGGTGTACTTAATGCAGTTTTTTTATCCTGTTTTTAAATATGTATTTGGAATTTCTCCATCACCCACAGTTTTTTCTTATTTTAATTTTTTCAAATATTTTAAAATTTTTTTCGTCTATTTGTCCATTGTCAAGTAAAAGCTACTAGACCATTCTAAATATGATGAAACCAAATGAGCTTACTCAAAGGGTAGCGTTGCTACTGTAGTGTATGTTCAGACGTGTGTAGACTTGTACAAATGTAATCTAGCGTAGCACACATTCATCAGAACGATGCCAGTTGTGAGATAATAGTGAACCAGTAAACATATTGTGAGTGCTTTGTGTGTCTGAATTATTGTGTATTACATATTTACGACTTTATTTTTTTTAATTAGTCGTTTGTTACAAAATGCCTAGAGTTTGTTTAAATCATCCTAACAATTTTTTTTATGTATGTGTTGAAGTGTCGCTGAAGTCCCAAAGGCGAAATCTTGCTCCATTAGTAAAAAGTGTTATGAACTTTATTTTTGGTATAAAGTCGGGTACCAAACAAGGGCCTGGGCCTCACATATCTGTTATTTTTCGTGTTGTGGGCTTCTCACTGCATGGAAAAATGGCACACGCCTCATGCCATTTGCTATCCCTATGATTTGGAGGGTACCCAAAGATCACTCTTCTGACTGTTATTTATGTTTAACAAATATTAAAAGGATTACGTCGAAATCAAAATATACAGTATTGTACCCTAACTTGCAATCTGCAATGAGACCAATTCCACACTGCTAAGAATTGCCCATACCAAAGCCTGCAGAATATGTGGCATTAGATGAAGAGAGGTTAGAGTCTGATGGAAGTAAGGAAGAAAAAGAAACAGATTCTGGTGATACAACGTGTGAACAAAGCAGTTCTTCTCAGCCCTCATTTACTGACTGAAGAAAATCTTAAGGATCTCATATGAGAATTAAATTTATCCAAAAAACGGTCTGAAATGGTTGCTTCCCGGCTAAAAGGATGGAATCTTCTTCAAAAGAAAATACAAAGATATGTACTTATCGTAATCTTCATTTGGAATTTAAAGACTATTTTTCTGAAGAAAATGGCTTAGTGTTTTGCAATGACATTTTTTTCTTATGGAGACATTTTTTTAATGAACATAACCCAACAGAATAACGCTTGTTCATTGATTCCTCTAAAGTTAGATTAAATGCTGTGCTTCTGCATAATGGCAATAAATTCCCATCAATACAATACCAGTGGCTCACTCTGTTAGTACGAAAAAAACATAAGAAAACTTTAAATGTATATTGGGAAGGCTTCAATATGCAGTGTATGAATTGAATATCTGTGATGATTTGAAGGTGATTACTTTTCTTGGTCTGCAGCTTGGTTACACAAAGTACTGTTTTTTGTGAGAATGGGATAGTAGGGACAGAAAAAACCATTTCATTGGAAAAGAATGGCCTAAACGCGAATCACTTATTCCTGAGCAGAAAAATATGAAACATGACCTATTGTATAATTCAAAAAAATGTGTATCTACCTCCGTTACATATCAAACTACAATTAATGAAGAATTTCGTCAAGGCCATAGACAATACTTATGGTTTCATGCACTTAAAACAGAAGTTTCTAAAATTAGAGATGCAAAAATTAAAGAAGGAATAATAAGGTGGGTTCACAAATACGATCACTAATACATGATCAATTGAGGAACTATCGAATCCACTGGAGAAAACAACTAGGCAAGCATTCAAAAATGTTTTTTGAGTTTTGTAGGAAATCGAAAGGCGGAAAATGAGTGTAATGTTGTCAACGATCTTATAAAAATTTGGGTTGTAATATATCCGTAAAAGTATACTTCCTGCACTCGTACCTAGATTTCTACCCGGAATATCTTCGTGCAGTGAGCGATTTGCACGGGGAACACTTTTATCAGGCGATTTCAGCTATGGAAAAGAGGTATCAAGGCAAATGGAATCCTAATATGCGGGCCGATTATTGTGGACCATCAAAAGGGATGGTCAGAGGCAAACCTAAGCAGAAAATCATCATTTCTTACTTTCTAGGTGAGTCAAACGGTTAAATATTGTGTAATTAAGAATGTAGAAAGTGTTAAAATGTTTGAAATTATAAATTCCTGTCTCTCGGAAACCTTGCGTGATGGAGAAAAACCGATATCATATTTGAATTTATGAGAAAAATACTATCAGAATCATATATTTTTCTTCCTGAGACAAAAAAAAAATAATTTTTGTTCCCCAGTGTAATAGGCATTCTTAGTTATCTTAGACATTCTCAGGTAACTGTTATCATTAATTCTTTTGAGATATTCCACCTATTATTCTCTGTATGTTGAAATTCTGTCGGGAATAGACTATTTCTAGATTTCTTTGGAATTTTTTATTTCTTACTTTGTGCAGGTACGTAAAGAGTCGGGAACAAGAAAGATATTTCTCATATGTTATCAGCAAATAATTTATACCTTAAGATCTCGAAACTGAGTTCTCAGCCATTTTCTTGTTTGGCTGATAATTTTTGCTTTGTCTAATAAATACCACTGTTTCTGAAGGCGTTTGTTTTTATTTTCATGTTTTCATCTAAACTATATGAAAGAAATCTAAGTATATAAATTAGATCGTTTGTTCAACGACTTCATTATGTAAAATAATTCTTAATCTAAAGGAACGTTTCTTTTAATTATCACCATTTTTATTTCTTTATAGGTTAATATTTGTTAAAGTTCTTAACCGGTTTATTAAACTTAGACTAAATTGTAAATCAACATCATTTTCAGTTAAAATAATCATATTTTCTCTCTCTTTTACTTTTTAGCCTCCGGAACCACCGTAATGTATTACTTCAGAAGATGAATGAGGATTATATGTGTGAATGAACTGTAGTCTTGTAGTCTCAGGTCGACCATTCCTGAGATGTGTGGTTAATTGAAACCCAACCACGAAAGAACTCTGGTATCCACGATCAAGTATTGAAAGTAACTACGATCCTTTAAAAGTATCTGCCTTTACTAGGATTTGAACCTTAGAACTCGCGTCTTCGAAATCATATTGTCTCCAAACATTAAGCTGTTTATACACACATCATTGATTAGCATACCAAGAAGTACATGCTTCTTCAACAGACCGACCACGTTGTTAAAATATATATTAAATAATGCAGATAACAAAGTACACCATTGTCTAACTACTACTTGCAAAAACATTTCCAAAGATCATACTTATAGTAGTACAGGTTTGCAGACTTTTAATAACTCGTAACTAAATGCACAGGCAGTTTTAAGTTCAGATTCGGTCTATTTCAATGATCTGCGGCAAAGTGTAAATGTTATTTTTTGCCAGAACGGCCTTTCTGTGAACCATACCGTTTTTCCATCAATGAAACCAAAGATATAGCTTGCATCGAACGCATCAGAGTATTTTTAATAAATCTCATACCAGCATACAACAGAAAAATACCACGGTAATTTCTTGAGATCTCTTTTATTTGGGTTTAACCAGTAAAACTAAGCATTCCTGTGATTTATATTACTCTTTCTACAAGACGAATTTAAAAAAACTAATATAGACACAAACAACCTGACTTCCTTGTATGCATATTAAATTACATATACACACCTTTTTTAAATGAAAAGTACATATCATTTTTCATATTTGTTTGTTTTTTTTTGTTTTTGTTAATGAATATCGTAAAGATTTTTTAACAATGAGAGGTTAATAATTATTATTAAATCAATACACTTAAATTTAAAAAAAAGGAAATGAAGAGAATTCGAAAGGCCCTTGTAAGACCAAATATTTCATTAATAAAAATTATTTGGCTATAACTGTGGAACCAATGAAAATAAGTACCAGTTATGATATATCGTTGAAAAGCTCTCAATGAGGGATTATTATTACAGTTAAGAAAAAGTCCAAAATCCATTTTTGTTTTTAATTTTGGGCACTTTTGGTTCAGTCGATTGCTATCAAAAGGGGAGGTGCACAACTAGATGTTACTACAGTCCTAATTCCAAAATTAGGAGCAGACCCATCCACCCCTGTGCACACGATGCAACTGCCGCATGACTGTGCACCACATTCTCGTGGACTGTGTATGTTATGCGGCATTGCGTCGTCAGTTTAATATACCCAGCAGCATTCGTGATGTTTTTGGCAATGATGGCAGGGTTTTGGAGCGAATGTTTCTCTTTTTGCATAGTACTGGGTTACTGCAAAGGATTTAATATACTTATATATGTTTTTCTGTGAGGAGAGTTTTTTAATAATTTTAACCTTTATTTTCGGTTTGATTTTTTAGTTTAATTTTACTATACAGGGTGGGGAGTTTTTCACAACCCATCAGAGTTAGGTAAGTTTTTATACTTTCTTTATTCTATTATTTTATCTTTAATGTTTTATCAACTTTGTCTGTGATATTAATTTTGGGTTTTATTTTGCCTTCTTGACTTGTTTTAATAAATTTTTATTATATGATTAATGTTACATTTACACCTTGTATAGCTTATTATTTCGGAGTTATATTGCACTTTAAATAATAACTACCGGGCGATGATAACGCCCAAGCGTTTTTCGCCCACAAACAACCAAAAAAAAAAAAACTTTCGACATCCTACGGTTAATCGTTTTTGGGTTATGCGAGGTTGGGTAAGACGTCACGCCGAAACTGGTTGAAATGGATTCAGGGATGGTGAAAATGGATATTTCCGTTGAAATCTGACATTTTTCGCAATCACAATACTTGCTTTACTTCGTACAAGGATGTAAAAATGGCAGAAGGTTACATAATTATTCCCGATTTTGACTTTTAAAAGATTTTTATTTCAGATATGCCGTAGGATTTTTGAATATCTTAATTATGCAATATTTTGAGTATAGTTACGAAAGAGATCAAAATATTCAGTAAAATATCTGGCTCCATTCCCTTGATCAAATGACGTTTTTTCCTTAAAAATTATACAGTATTAAAAGTACAATTAAACAAAAAAAAATTAAAATTCTTAGTATAACATCTTGTATTTCAGTTGACATCTATGACCAAATGATGCTTTAACATCAAAATTATATTATATTTAAAGTATAATTTCCAAAAAAATGAAATCAAATTTCTAAATAACTTTTAAATAATAATAAATGGGTCCACTTGATTCCCTTGCTTGATACATGCGTCAAAATAGCTACATCTTCAAAAGTAAGATAAAATAAGTTATCTGAAATTATGAGAAATAATTTTTTTAAATTTCTTTAGTCTATTCCCAATCGACATCCTTTATTTTATAATATTGCCATGTCATCTGCTATTAGGGAAGTGTAATAAAAACTCTTTCTCGTAAGCCGAATTATTACGTTGAAAATCGTAAACAGTTCTTTTGATATAGTTTTTTTTTTTTAAGACTAAATGACTATGATTTTTAGCAAAGATTGCTGCCCATTAATAAATATAAATACAAGGATAAGTAACTATTTTTAATTTTCCTAATATCTATTTATATATCCGTAGTTATAGATGCCAAACAATTTTCTGAAACCCATTTTTGTATCTTGTAAACAACTATAAATATATAATGTTGGATAGATTATTATCCTAATCTGAATTGTGCTAGCTTTGGTCCTATTGTCCTATTGTAAATTATAAGTTTACATTCTGAGGCAAAAGTGTAATTAAAAATTTTAAGAACGACTTAATTTCAAATTGACAAACCGTGCTTCTAAAGACCTTTAGGAGATTAGTTATCAAACTACCGGGTTGGTCTAGTGGTGAATGCGTCTACCCAAATCAGCCGATTTGGAAATCGTGTGTTCCAGCGTTCAAGTCCTAGTAAAGTCAGTCGTTTTTACACGGATTTGAATATTAGATCGTGGATACCGGTGTTCTTTGGGGGTTGGGTTTCAATGGCATCTCAGTAACGGTTGAACTGAGACTGTGCAAGACACACTTCATTTTACACTCATACACATCATCCTCTGAAGTATTATCTGAAAGGTAATTAATGGAGGCTAAACAGGAAAAAGAAAGGAGGTTAGTCATCAGCATTGGAATTATTTTACATGGAGGGAAAAAACTTTACTGATTACGGTACAGGTAATTAATCTCGAAAATCCTTTAGAAAAATAGTACAGTTAATCGAATAATTTTATAATTTTTATTAATTTTTTCATTTTATCACGTTTCGTGAAGCAATTCAATGAATTTAATATTGTCTTTCATTGTATACGTTTGTTTTAATTCTTTTTTTACTCCAGATGATAAATCAATAATACTCTTAATCAACAAAGTTAAACAGATTGAAACTGAAAAAGAAACGTGAGGAAAAGAAAAGGGAAAATCGCAACAAATCGCTTTAATTAGTGCAGTATTTAATCGAGTACATTTGTTCTAAATTACATCAGTCAGATAAAGACATTTGCAGAAGGGTAAAGGCAATTATAAATAACTTTTATCTAATCAAAAAATAAATAAACAGGAAATCATCGTTAAAAAAAAATAAAAGTTAATTCAGGAATCAAATAAACGAATTTCAGTAACTAAAATAATCGCATAGGAACATTTTATACGGTAAAAAAGCTCTAAGAACTGCTTATTATGTAATCTGTTATGAACAAATTTTTGAAACCAATTTTGAATACTAGATCGTAGATAATAGTGTTATTTGGTGATTGGGGTTCAGTTAACTACACGTCTCGAAAATGTCGGCCTGGTTCTGTTCAAAACTACACGTCAACCGGTACGTTTACAGTCAAATTCCAGTCGCTAATAACTTTAATAACTGTTGCAACTGTAAATTAATTATTTTTTTTCTTTAACTTCGGGACCACCGTTAGGTATTGTTTCAGAGGATGAGATGAATGATTTGTAGCGTGTGTGAAAATGCTCATGCCTGACCGGGATAAAAACAAAATTTAAATCCACTCGTTATTTTTAAAAATGTAAATTTGAAAATTATTCATTTATTTAGTAATAATATTTTTATATAAATACACAAGGATAAATCCAACTCACATATATACGTACGAATATGACCACCTCCACTTTCTTTTTATCTTTTGGGGTTCACGAAACATACAGAAATGTAGAAAAAACCCATACCCCATTTTTTTTCTTCTTGCAGCATAGCTATGTTGCTGTGATGTCTCGAAAGTAAAAGTGGTGGTCATGTTTAAAAAAAAAATTATGTTGTACTGAAAAAAATAAGAACGTTTGTGCTGCTGTACGAAGAAAGATTTAAAAATAAAAAGAAGGTAACAGAATAATTTATTACGTAATTATTAGTTAGAAACCAGCTTAATTAATTATAAAATAAAGGTTCGATGATTACGCGCGCACTTCTCTTTCTCTTTCTCTCGCTCACTCTCTTTCTCTCTCTTTCTCTCATTTTCTGAACAGTTACTGATCGATAAACAGCAGAAAGGACTTTCCTCCATTTCATCACTCTGATCGTAGCAGATCTTAAATTTAATTCACTTGTTTGGAACTGATATAAACTGTTTAAGCTTAAGTTTTGATTACCCAAACCGACAATGTTTACTATGTTCAGTAGGCTATATTATTTTATTGTAATTTCCCTATACTGCTAAGGATTAGAAGTGATAAACTAAATTAAAAATAACTAAATTAAATAAATAAACGATTTAATATTATTATTTATTATAGCTTCTACGTTACACATTCTAAATTAATTGTTTATCTATAAATCTATTTGTAACAAATTTTGTTCTACTAGTTTTATTTTTGATATATACAGACTTCTTGTCTTATTTAGATAACTATTTTTACTTTTTTGTATAAGTTGTACGTTCGCTAATAATGTACTCGTACAGTTTGCATATTGATAACATACATAATAATTAATGGTCGTAACTCTTACTAATTCGTATTAATAATGTAGAAAAGACTAACTGGCATTAGTAATAAAATATGGGATCTATTTTAAAACAATAAAAACCAGTTATAAAGTGGTGACAATTAATTTAAAAAATTATATTCCAGGTATTTCTATAAAAGATCTAGCGCTTTATGACGTCAGTTACTGTTATAAATTATTACATGACATCAATTAGAATGATATTATTGATATCAGTCCATAATTATTATTAGTAATGGATAATTCAGTGATTCAAACGGAGGAAATTCAATAGTAGGAAATTTTTTTTGAAATTAGAGAGTTTATTTGAAGTTAATATTAAAAAATATCGTCTACAATTAGATAAAATAAAAATCTATTTATTAATTTAATTTTTTAAATAATTATTGAAATGTTTCGAGAGAGAGGTGATATTTTATCTTCATCATTAAATTATTCGTGGCAGAAAATAATTTGGAATTTTTTTAAACAAAAATGGACTTAAACAGAGGGAAAACAAACCAATAAACTTACAGTTAATTATGCTTCTTTTTTTTTTACAGAATTAGGATGGATTTTAACAAAAAATTCCACAAATAAAAATAAAAATTGTTAGAAGTTTTTTAAAAGTTTTGTTTAATTTTAGAAGTTTACCTTTTAAAAAACTATTTTTTTAACTGCCTTACGATGTATTTTAACTATAAATTTCAATCTATTAAAACGATAGAAAACAGATATTTTTAACTACTTTGCAGAATTTCTTTTATATATAACTCGTATATATTTTACTCGGATAGAAAAAATATAACCCTCAGTAATTCGGAAATGAAAATAAATAGTGAAATGAAATAAATATGTAATAAAAGTACATTTTTTTTAGTAGCAAAACTTTCTTTTTCTACGTAATCACCAATTATAGCTACACATTGCTTCCAGCCGTAAACCAGGTTTTTCATTCGGTCAATGAAAAATGCTGACTGTATTTCCTTGATCTCCGATCTTAATGCCATCTTGAGTTCATCATCCGTATTGAAATAAATACTCTTAATATCGTATTTAATTGCGGAAAGATTTGAGAAAATCGCAGGGCATAAAATTTGGTGAGTGTAGAGGATGCAGAATCAAATTTCAACTTACAAACACCTTAGCTATTTTGCTCGTAATATATGTGGTCGAGCATTATCGTACAGCAGAAATATCGACTCCGTGGATTGTCAAACCCGATAAAAATTCTTCCTAAGGTGTCTTAACTTCTCTTTCATACAGAATTTACACTCGACCCAGCTTTCAGATATCCTGATCCCTGTAGGAGAACACAACCGTCTTGAAATGATCCCGATCGCCACACCACTTATTCCCTTCTGAGCCTAGATGGGATTTACCGGTCATCTTTTAGACCCTTTAAATATAATAACACAAAATTGTCATAAGTTTACCTTCTTATCAGAATGTCACAGATGCAAATGCCTCGGCAGACATTTTCATCAGTGTATCTACACAACTGATCGCCTTCGTACGGCCTCTTCAAACCACCTACCACCTACAATAACTTATAAATTAACCGATTCCTGGAAGCTCGACTCCCGCGCCTTTCTCTAACATTGAAGATTTCACACAAAAGCTCTTCCTCTATCTAAATTCAATTAGACTATACACTCAGATTATTTCTTCTAAAATTATTTTCTTCTAAAAATCAAGAAACAAATTCAAATATTTAATAAGCCTCTTATGACATACCCTATCTCTCTCTGCTCTAATCTGCTTTCGGGAGCGAGTTCAATGCCTACACCCTCCTACATCAGAGCTCAATCGGAGAGTTCTCCACACATCCATCTCATCCAGCAGCGAATATCTAAGCTAAACTGGAGCTCGATGCCAAAACGCCTATCTTGGTGAAGTAAGCACCCACGCAGGCCCCTAGCCACCCGTGTTGCTATTCTATCTATTCATCTATAACAGCATCAGACCGCTCAACCAACCTCCTCAGAACTAAGAATCTAAGGAAGCCAGCAACTATGTTCCATTCCCTTTCGGTGTTCTAATAGTCAATCACTTTCACGTGTTTAAAATCCCAGAACAATGTCAAGGGAAAATATTTTGCAGACGGTTGTGTTTTGAATTTTTTTTGTTGTTCCGAACCATAGTCCCGATATTCCATACTCTGCCGTTTTTCTTCTGGTTCGTAATGATTTCTATTAGATCGTAATGTAGTTGGTTGTTCTTTTCTGTGAGTTTGCATGGCATCCAACCGCGAACAGATTTTGCGGTAGCCCAGTTATGCAATGATGTGTTCTACTTCGTTTGATATGCGCATCTATGTAACAATGAGTTGTGTAGTGCGATAGTCATTTTGAATCGCTACATCCACCTTCTTTTGGTGAATTCATCGGTTAACACAAATTGGTCGACCACTGCGAGGATCATACTCAATATTCGCTTTACCTGCTTTTGTTGCACGAAATTTTATTGTCCAGTTTATAAACGAATAGCTTTTTATACCTTTACTTAACACTATTATATTTTGTTATTAAGAAATCTATTTCTACTTTTTTATAATTTATAACAATTTTTGTTTCCTTTTACGCTTTTATTTAGTTGTCAGATTCCGTTGTATAATTTTATTTATTTTTTATTTTCTATATGCTTATAAATTTTATTGACAGCGTTGAAAACATTACATGTTTTTCGCTAAAAAAAAAAAAGAAGTATTTCATCTAAGTCCTTTTTATTAGTCTTCTTTCTTCCTGATCATTTTTCTTATCTGCTTTTTTTGTTTTAAAAGAAAGAAAATGTGTATATTTTTTGTTAATCTATCTTCATTTGTTCTCTCTAAACGGCCCTTAAAAGGTAAGTCTTTTTTTTCTGCTCTCATTAGTTACCTTCGTACAAATTCATTATATTCTTTGCGTGGTCTGAAAATTTTAATTAATTAAAAATAGTTACGTAAAATAATACGTATAATTTTTTTGCAGTTTTTAAAAACTAGAATATTAACAAGTAGAAACAACCCCACTATTTTACAAAATTTCAGAACCGAATTTAAAAAAATTACAATTCATATAATTAATTTTAATAAATATATATATATTTTTTTTTTAAAGAGTTTATATTTTTATTTATTTTTATCAGCAAAACTTTTTTTCAATATCAGAAAAAATCTTAAATTTGTGCGGTAAAAACTCATATAGCATACTTATAATAAAGTAACCCTCACTGGTATTAATAACCTTGTGCCGGGTGATAGAAAATGATTTATACAGAAAATGTGATTTTTAAAAAAAAATTAATTTTGAAAAAATTTGGTACTGGTGTTAAAAACATGTACATACATCTAGTATTTCAAACAATAATATATTTCAAAATTTCATATAATTCAAAGTTTTTGTAAAATTGAAATTATTTATCTACTCTGTGTATATACATATATATATATATATATATATATATATATATATATATATATATATATATAGACTAGCTCTACCCGCCTCGCTTCACTGTGGCACATTGTGGTTGCATGGATGAGAAATGAGAAACAAAACAAAGCATACGTTTCATAGAAGTTTAATTTTGCAATACTTGTGGATATACATTATTTTTTGTTTTTCCACTGTCTGCGTAGATATAAAGGCCATCTGGTTTGCCAACTCGGGAACACGCAACATACAGTTGCCCATGTGAGAAGCAATCCGCATCTAAATCTAAACCGCACAATTCTAAAGATTGACCTTGAGCTTTATTGATTGTGATTGCAAATGCCAATCGAATTGGGAATTGCAATCTTTTAAATTAAAATGGTGTATCGGTCGGGATTATGGGTATTCGAGGACTGAGGAAGTCTTCACCTTTGAAAGGCCCCGTTAAAATCGTTGCTTCCACTACGTTAGTCATCAGTTTCTTAACTGCAAGTCGCATGCCGTTGCAGAGTTTTGGCTAATTAATATTCCGCAACAGGATAATTGACATTTTTTGATCGAACCGTTGCTAGAATCAATCTAATGAGGAATGTTTTCCCGGTTCCTCCTGGCGCATCCAAGAAGAAGGTTCCCCCAACTCCGTCATTTATCATTTGCATTATGCGATCATAAATGCCTTTCTGTTCACGCGTTAATTTGGGAATGTTTGATTGGACATATGACTGAAGATCACCAATGTTGTAACTCTGTTCACGGCGTAAATCCACATCAAATGAAGCAATCGCAGCTCGGGTGGGTGCTGGCATTCCCAATTGACTAAGAACTTTATTTGAAATAGCTAAGCACTTTTCAATATTTATCAATGCTTCGTTGTAAATGCCTTCTGTAAATTCCACGGTCATATTGGTATTTTCAAGGCGTACTCTATGCAAAATATCCTCAGCCATATGCGATCGATATCTTTCCCATAATTCTGTGGGAGATGAAGGGAAGCAAGCGGTCAATATAATTGCGAATAATGCGCAGATTTGGTTTGGATCTGCAGTGTTGCACGCGTCATTAATACATATATCCCACTGTTGGTCGTTTTCTAATAAATTCTGAGCTTGGTGAAAGGCGCAGCTCAATCAAGACACGATCACACAAAAGTACCTCGATTAAAGTGAATATTTAGTTCAGATTGTATAATAATCTGAATCAGATGCAAGTAGATACGTTTTTTTTTTTTTTTTTTTTAATAAACAATGTAATTGGGAATAGGTATTGTTTCACATGTGACTGCGGTTGTCGTTAGCTAGTATGGGGAGTGTTCCCCTCGCTTCCGGCAAATGGCGCGGTCACTGGTACACAGCTGACCGTTAAAAACACTGTTTTCTCGCGGTCGCGGGTATGTGACTGATGCGAAAAATAGATAAAAACAATCTTTAATGCGGGTTATATATCGTGCTAAAGTTTGAGCTCAATCGGTGCAGAACATTTTGAGTTTTTAAAACGTACACAAACGAACTTAACATTTTTTATATATAAAGATTTGTGGGCTACAAAAAAAAGCCCTTAAGTCGTGCGTAAAAACACATCATTTTAAATGCTTACAAAAGCAGAGTACTGCTTACAAATTACAGAATAATCAAACGGCGTTGATTTCAGATGTTAATAAACTGCTAACGTAAGTAGAAGTTGTGCTGCTTCAGTGTACAACGTGATTCTCGAGTATGAATTACGGTCTCCAAAGAAAACAAAACCCCGCAGGTCAATTGAGAAAAAGGTGAGATTTTGATAAAAACGCGATTCGTAAAAAAATTACACGAATTTGAAATATTTAGAAATAGTTTAGCGGTGTATTATGCCCTTTGGGAGAGAATTCGGTTATTGTCTTCGACAACGCTTCTTATCATTAAACGAAAAGAATTCCAGCCGTGTTATAGAAAAAGAATGATATCAAAATGTGGCTTAGTTCAAAAGGAATAATTTTCGTAGACGTTTAAGTTAATGTTCAATCATTGCAAAGGGTTGCGCGTATTAAAAGTAATTATAGTCCGCATAAAATTGGTTTGACACACAACGCTGTATTGGTAAGTCGTGTTTTTATTCGGCTCCTAACGAATACGTTTGTCGGCCTCCGTGGCGCGAGTGGTAACGTCTCGGACTTTAATCCGGTGGTTCCGAGTTGGAATCCCGGTCAGGCATGGTATTTTCATATGCTATAAATCATTCTATCATCATCTGAAGCAATGCGTAACGGTGGTTTCGGAGGTTAGAAAAAACAAAAAAAAACGAATACTTAGTTGTGTGGTTTCAGTGTTACTATTTGAGAATTTTGTTCTTTGCTTTTACATAGCAAAAAACGCTAAATAACCAAAAAATGATTGTTTGGTCATATATATGTAAAAAAATAACCTAACAAAGGATTTTTTGGTCATTACTTAGGGATATTATTTTCCGTGTATTTGGTTATTTCGACTTCTTTTGTTTGCATATTCTTAAGTATATCTGGGCTATAAGAAAGTTGGGTGTTTTAATATATTTACTGTAAGTCATCCTTCTTGGAGGCTTTTCTTTTTGTTTTGGTGTTTTTTTTTTGTTTTTTTTTTTTTTTGTAATAAAATACAGATGTTTTAGCTGTTAAATATAATTCAAAGAAATTTGTTACTTAATCAGTTGTGATTTTGTTTACATTGGCAACGGCCATACGGGCTCTTTGTGATTGGCCGTTGTGTTTGACAGCGGCCATCTTGCATTCATCTGATTTGTTTTCCTTTATTTACATTTCCATCTGATTTATTAGCCTCTTATTTATTAAAAAACTGTACAAATTAAAAACAGATAGATAGATTTATTAAAAATAGATGAAAACAATCTTTGATGCGGGTTATATATCGTGCTAAAATTTGAGCTCAATCGGTGCAGAACATTTTGAGTTTTTGAAGCCGTACACAAACGAACTTAACATTTTTATATAGATAGATATATATATATATATTTAATATATTTTAAAGGTCCAAGGAAGTTTTTCAAAATTATTTACGAAGAAAATTACCGTTTATGAAGTACTTTTTATCTTCCGATGCCAGTTTAAAACTGGTTGCTGTAGCTGGGAATTTATATTTATACTTATATATCGAGCTCTTAGTGCAATACGTTTTTTTTTTTTTAATACGTACTTTCTTTTTAACTTGTTATATTGCTTCGATTTTGTTCTTTATGGATAAAAATAATTATGTTATATTGTAATCACTTTCAGTAATGATTGTTTACCATGGAAGGATAAAAAAATCACTATATATATTTGTAATTATTTCTTCTTTATCTTTTTTATATCGTAAAGCGTTAGATCATTTTTTTCTCTCTGAAAGGTTTAAATTCGTACTGTGCAGTTATATTAGCTTCACGTGGTTCGGATGAAGGGGCTGTCCTTTAAAGGCGTCCTGGTCAGCCTTATTGTGAGATATCCGCTTTCCTCAACTTTTATGGCCTAAGTTGTTACTGCTTAAGACGTCTTTAATGTGTTAAAGTTATGAGGAGCAGGTCTGGAACTAAGTCTCAGAACTCCCCCCCACACAACAATTATTTGTTCGCCGACCCAGTTTCCCTCTAGGGTTGGTTACCCAGCCTTCGAGTGAGTTATTCGGCTTAACACACTTCGTATTTGCTTTGAATAGATTCAAAGCCAAAGCCCTCGTGAGATCTATTCCCAAGGCCCTTTGTCTTTAATTATTGTCGAAAAAAATTTAAAGAGGTCTCCTGTTAATCAGGAAAAATTATTTACAATTTCAATGTCCGAATAAAAAGAAAATTTTTATAAAAATAAAATAATAGAGAATAATTAAAACTAATGCTTAATTTTGCAAGGGAAAATAAATATCAAAAAAAAAAAAAGTTAGAAATTAGCGCGATAACCTTATCCATAAAATTACGAAGTTACTTTACTCGTGCACATTAAATTTAGTTTTAATTTAACTGTAAGAAACGCTTAGTATTAAAATATTCTAATTTTTTTTTTTTTTTACGTTTCAGTTTAAGGTTAATTTTATATTTACTTAAAAAGTTGAACAGAAAGCGAAATAAAAAGAGTGAATGTGTGTTCTTTACTGATTTAAAAATAAAACCTGGAAGAAAAAGGAAGTGTATTCGTGCGCGAGTGAGGAAAAGAGAGGAGATCGACAGAAATAGTCGACGTAACCTTAATCATTTGCTACTTTTCTGGGGGATAAATAGGATTATCTTGCTAACAAAGTTAGAACTTGCTGTCAAGGTATGAGCAACTTCGCTAAAGTATACGACTGTAACAACAAGGATTATTTCAAAACTTAAAATTGTAAAACGCAGTTTCTTTCTTAATTCTCTCTCTCTCTCTCTCTCTCTCTCTCTCTCTGAAAGAGCAATAAATAGTATATTTCAGGAATAAAGATAGGTATAATTACATATATACTGCTTTTTATCATGAGTATTTATTTTTATAAATGTGATGGATTTAACTTTCTTACTATTAATTTTTAAAATTGTCATGTTTTCTAAATCATAAAATAAGATTATATTTTCTCTAATATGATCAACGCAATTAAAATTTTGTTTATCGCAATTTATATGCTTTTATATGTTTTGAAATTATTTTTTTGCAATTATTATATCATTATTCAGTTATTGTATCAATTTTAAAATTTTTCATTTGAATTTTTTTATGATAAATTTTACAGTTGTCCGTACCTGTGACGCTAGACTTTAGATATTTTTTTTTGATTATTTGAATAGTCATACTTAGGTTTATTTTTAAAAATTGGAGCAAAAGAAATATACGAGCATTATAATATGAATATAAATTATTATATGATTTGAATAAATTCTATATCTTTAATTAAAAAAAAAAATGAAACAGAGTTCTGCAAAAGTAGTTAAGAGTGTTATAGAAAAAGTGGTGAAATATAATTGTAAGAAAGTAATTACGTTTATGTTATTACGTTATGTTATGTTTACGATATGTATTACGTTATGTTTATTTATTTATTTAACATATCAGCGATACCATGATTGAGAAATTAAATTAATTAATTTATATGATGTTGTTAATGAAATGTTAGCAGTATAAAACTTCTGAAGAATTAATTTTTTTAACGCTATAAATACTCAGAAATAGAAGCAGAAATGGAAAATGCACTTCTAAAGAATTTTTAATACGATACTTCTCGATTGAAACCTTAAGAGTCTTAATTATCTGCAGTATTTTAACATAATTAACGATAAAAAATCAATTAAAGCTTGCAAGTAAAAAGTTGATTTTTCAACATTTTTGACATCTAAATGTAGATTTTGATATTAAAAATGCCTAGGTATACCTTAAGTAGACTAAGGTAGGTGTACCGTATTCTCTATTTTATCATAGTATACGAGTCTGGTAAGGAGTGTCCATACAAAGTTAAAATCTCGCAGAATACAAATTTGGAATTATCATATTTTGACTACTGGGAAGAATATACCAGTAAAGGACCTGAGCTTTATCAGCTAAGAGACTAATAAAATTTCAGTAATAGCTATAAGAGAAATAGGGATGGTGGTTAAAAGGGAAGGGTAAAGGAAATTGGTTGAATTATGGATTTATCATCTCGCCAAGGACCATTTTTACTTTCCCGACTATTGCTGATGCAGCAGCATAACTAAAAATGAAAATTGTAGAAATTGGACAAAGTTTTGAGTTCTGTGTTTTTTTTTGCAAATATCAACGTTTCAATACCTTTTTAGATCAGAAAACATTAAAATAAATTCCGGAAGATGTATATATACATGTATATGTTAGCCTACATTTTAATTAACATTTCTAACTGGTTTCTGTAAATGGGAAATGATGACAATGAATTTTGGAAAGAATTTTAAGAAAGTTAAGGGTAGTTTCACCACTTTTAATTTTTGAATTGTTTATAGTGGTCATAGAAAATAGAGTTTTAGTATGATAAAAGGATTTATTAAGTTATTTAAAACTCGAAAGTTTTTAGGTCAATCAGATTAAACGGTAGGCATATTCAACATTATTTTAAAACATTTTTTAGCTCGTCTCATGAAAACTGTTATGCATCAAAAATGTTAAAATTTTATACAAATATTTAGCTCTACACACACACACACACACACACACACACACACACACACACACACACACACACACACACACACACACACAAACACAAACACACACAAACACACAAACACAAACACACACAAACACACACACACACCCACACGGACCCACACGCACCCACACGCACCCCAACACACCCACCCACACACCCACACACACACCCACACACCCACACACACACCCACACACCCACACACACCCACACACCCACACACCCACACACCCACACACCCACACACACACACCCACACACACACACACGAGCACACGAGCACACCGACACAGATATGTGATTTAAATAGAAGGAGCTTTGACGGCATTTAATTTTGATCAGAATCGGACAAAGGGGCAGAGAGATACGGACCTCAGAGGTCCCATATATCAAAATTGCACACAAACAGTTAGTGAAATATTCACGTAGTTTAATACCACAAATTATTTTCTCTGATTTCAACTCGTTGAATAAAATAAAAAAATTTATTTGTCTCCATGATTTACTTTCGGTTTCACTATTTTCGGTATAATTGTCAGCACATCAACAAACACATGAAGTAGGAACACAAATGTTCAGATGTACATACAAATATACAACAGAATTAATAAATCTTGTAGAAGGATACATTACTAGCTTCATTACTTTTATCTCTTATTAAATAGTGTAGGTAACGTTACTATTAATTAATATTTTTTTCAGAATTTTTAGATATATTCTGTTTTCAGACACGTGTGGGGATGGTTGTACAAATCTGTTACTTTGATTCCAGTTCGTGATATTTGTTAAGATGAATGTTGTTTTTCCATTTCTGATTATTTACTGGCCTTGTAGCATTACATTTTGGATTTCAAGAATCCCCACAGGAAAAAATCACACCTCGAAAAATCGGGCGAAAGGGTTGGCCAGTTGATGTGAGCAAACCGGAAATACAATGTTTTTGGGGGTTCGAACAGTACGTAGCCTACCAGGTGCTTTCGTTGTGAAACAGATGTTCTGAACTGCCTGACCCATCTCATAAATCGCCTTCCGTGACGGAACTTTTCCATTCCGGCCCGTTTTGAAATGTTCCCGAAATAAACGTTAAGTTCTTAGTACATTATAAGCACTTTGAAATAAGATTCAATTGCAAACACGTGATGGTCACCTGCGCTCCATACTGACTACCAAGGTCATGTAATATGGCAGACAGAAAATTCTTTGAACTACACTACGCAATCAGCTCTCTAGGAAGCCGTGTCCAACAATACAGCCCGATTTAAAATTGGTCATTGTTTCTGCCGCACTTTGTATTTTCTTTTTCAGACAGATGGATTATCATAAAAATATTCTTTGATTTCAACTCGTTCTACTGGTTAAGATTTGGTTTACGTCCATAGTTCTACTCGTTTCGCTATTTCGTGTAATAGTCAAGATAATTGGATTTCTACTATGAAATAGCTTATGTTATCGTTAATTTTTACTTTCCCGTCTAGCGTTATAGCTGTAGAAGGGAAAGTATTGTAATCGGTCCAATTTGAGCATCTGCTGTTTTCACCGGATCTTGTCGTTTTGACACCTAAGAAACCCAAAAAATCGGATGGTAATTTTCCGGTTTTTAATATTGTATGTTCGTGTGTTCGGTGTTGGCCTCTAATCCACCTTATATCTCCAAAACTATTGGACCGATTTTGATCAAACTTGGTCAGATTACTTCTTCATATGGGGCATCGATGCCATTAAATTTTCAATTAAAAGGTAAAGGGGGTGAGGCTGTAGAGCTAGATCACCCTTAGTATCTCGAAATTTCGCCTAATTAAGTTCATATTTTTCTGGGCACATTTTTTAACGATTAAAAAATAGCAATTTTTGCTAATTCGTACCCCCACCACAAAAATACTCTTATACTACTGCTATTTTGGGACGTCACTGGTGAACGGTAGAATTAAATAAATGAATAATATTTAAAGACTAAAAAAGTAACTCGGTCTGACTGAGTCTCGAATAAAATCGCTCGAACGATTCGGTACCTGATGTGTTAAATCTCGCGGCTACACCAGTCTGCCGACCGTACAAGGTCGGAATTTTTTCTGTATAAATTGTGAAATTACATTAGTTTAATTAGTCCGGCTCTAGTACCGCCACACTCGCACGAATTAAATGTGGTATGGGCGCGTGCTTTAGTTAGAATAATTGAATAAAATAAATTATAAAGTATATTTAAGTAATATGATAAATATTTTCACTTCTTTGTTTCTTCTTTGTCTCATTTTGATTCTTTTTTGTAATTTAAACAATTGATTTGATTGTGTGATTCGTTTATTTTTATTGTTTTTATTTTCTCATCAAATAGAAACTCTACGAAGGATGCCGTATAATTTTAATATTTTTTATTTTTTACATTTGTAGTTCAGTTGTAGAAATAATACAAAGTAGTAGGCCAACGTGGGATAGGACTATAAAAAAAAAGCCCACCAATCTCTAATCAATCGTCGAGGGTGGTGTCGAAAATGACCGAAAGTGAAATTCACCGTTTTTTTATGTTCAAATTTATTGCTAATTTTCTCATAGAAAGAAGAGAAATAGGTAAATAAACCGCTGAGCCAATCCTTAATGAAATATGAAATATTAATCGTTAATGAAATATGAATAAATGGCTTTTTGTTTCATCCTTTTAAGACCAGTAGTCTTTTAGTTATAATTTTTCCCATAAACCTTTTACAGTCACAAAAATAGGTGTGCGCAGCGTAACAAAAATTCCTGCCACAGGTAAACTGCTTAAATAAAAGTGGTTAAGTTTCAATTTGTTTGAATTGTTCAAGCAACCACCCTTGGATCACTTCAAATGGATTGACCCTAATTTGTATATATTAACTCTGTTGTATATTTACTGGATATAACCCATTAAAAAAAAAATAATAAAAAAAAACCATGGTTATACTGTTCGTATCTTTCTCAGTCAGTGATATTGCGTATCCCTGGAACTTTATGGTATGGCTAACACCGTAAGTTATTTCTTGCCAAACTTTCCACAACCGGTTAAGATCAACGCTGCTTTTTGGTTACCTATTTTAATTCTCACTTTCTTGATTAAAATTTGTTACAAAACTCAATTTGTTACACTCAGTACAAAATGAACAAGATGTATTTTTTATTGTTGAAAGAACTACTAGTTCAGTTTGATTTGATTTTTAACTTTATTTTTTAAATATAGACATACTTTTCTAGGGTAACTTGGAAAACCAATTTTATAATTATTATATCTTGTAATATATTTAATCTTTTTTATTATTTAATATAATAATAATAATAATATAATTATTATTTAATATTTATTTTTCTTGTAATATATTTTCTAATTGTTAGTATATATTGTAATATATCTTTTCTTTCCCATATAAAAAGGATAGGTCGTGGGTTTGTTTGTTTCTTTTTTATTCGATGTACGAGGTGTGATCAAAAAATACGGTGAATGAATTTTTATAGCGGCAACTGTCGACGCTACATCCATATGCTGTAATTTGTCCAATAGCGTGATGAACTGAAACAGGTAGGAACAAGTTGTAACACGTTCGAGCTTGCCAGTCAGCTGCCAGAGCCGCTAGAGTGAGGTTGTGTTTATCGTGTCTGTCGCGCAACATGGATTTTGAACAACGCATTAACATTAAGTTTCGTTAAGTTGCAAAATAGTGCCAAAGAAGCTCACGAAATGTTAGAATCGGTGTACGGTGATAATGCGGTAACTTTGAAGACTGTGTACAAGTGGTATGACCGATTTAAAAAGTCTGTTGAAGACGAGCAGCGTGCGGGACGTCCAGTAACCTCAAAAACAGTTGAAAATGTGCAAAAAGTGGAAACTCTGGTTCGTTCAAACAGGCGAATGACTATTCGAGAGCTATCGGAAGACCTTAACATCTCGTACGGATCCGTTCAAAGCATTTTAACTAATGAATTGAAAATGAGACGAGTGAGTGCAAAATTTGTTCCCAGACTTTTGAGTGATGAACAGAAGGAAAATCGTGTGTCAATTTGCACGGAGTTGAAGGGTCGTCTTCATGCAAATCCGGACTTCATGGCTAAAATTGTAATTGGAGATGAAAGTTGGGTCTATGGCTATGACCCTGAGACCAAAATGTAGAGTTCCCAATGGAAAACCAGTTCATCTCCTCGCCCTAAAAAGGCACGTCAGTCAAAATCTAACATCAAAGTCATGCTCGTTGTTTTTTTCGGTAGTGAGGGCATAGTGCGATCAGAGTTCGTTCCAAGAGGAACAACTGTAAACTCTGAATTTTATAAGGATGTACAGCAACGTTTGCGAATCGATGTACGAAGAAAGCGACCAAAAAAATGGACCAATGGCTTCCTTCTTCACCACGACAACGCGCCGTGTCACACCTCGCTTCTCATTCGCGAGTTTTTGGCCGAAAAAAGTGTTCCTGTCTATCCACATCCGCCATACTCACCGGATTTAGCACCATGCGACTTTTGGCTCTTCCCAAAAATTAAAACTGTGCTTAAAGGAAAACGTTTTGACACCATTGCTGACATTGAGAGGGCCACGACCGAGCAGCTGAAAGCCCTTCCGAAAGACGCCTTCCAGAAATGCCTTCAGTCGTGGAGTCAACGTTGGGATAAGTGCATTGCTAGCCAAGGACAGTACTTTGAAGGAGATTAAATCAAATTCTATGTAACCTTATTACTTTTTTTAATAAAAAATTATTCACCGTATTTTTTGATCACACCTCGTATGTGCCCATGTTTTTATTTTAGCTGCTAGTGGCGCAGAGCCAGAGCAGACCATGTGATGCGACGGGCAGCTGCACGCAGCGTTCATTTGTTCGAACGATTTATACTTCTTGATACGAACGATTTATCTAAAATTATATTTGTGATTTGGAGATAAATTGTTTTCCTTTTCTTCATTTTCGCGGCGGGTCACAGCCCCGCCATTTATCTATCACAATATATTGCATATTTCTAAAGTGTCAAACAATGCAACACATTTTTTTTTTAATTTAATAAAAATCAAGATTTCCGGTTTGAGAGTAAAGTGATTCCCCGCCAAAATTTCAAACATAAGAAAGAAAAAGACAACACAATAAAACTATAAACGTGGAGTATTCTATTGAAGTTGTAAGCTTCACATGAATGATCGCGACATTTCGTTCACTAAAAAACATTCATTAACATGATAACCGGTAATACCGCTTTGTTATGCATTTTTCTTTTCGTAAAGGTTACTTTCACAATTAAATATTCATTCATTTACTCTTTTCTCATCACGAAAAATGAAACCGCCATTTGATTTTTCTCCAATCAAAAGCAGGCGTACGTTTTCTTTGTATTTCGCTAGATGTAGATTTTACAATCACATGTTTTTATTATTTATGCGTTATCATTAAGGGTGCTCCTATATTTTTATGAGCAAAAGAACATTTGATTCCAAATTAAGATTACTAAAAACGGCAGATCTTACACATATGTAAGTCACTAAGTCTTAACTCTACTTAAAAAACCTCTACTTTAAAAAAGTAATCGGTACCAAAACTTTAATGAAACTTTCGGAAATGATTTCATATGATAAAATTTATTAAACTAATTAACTCGTACAGGTGTCGTTTTAAACAAACGACAGGTGTGACTTTTGGGTAAGATATTTGAACTTATATTTTTGTTCTCTAAATTAGATGTATAATAATAATATAAGATACATAAAATTATTATTTAAAAAAAATTAAAATGATTTATTCTTTTCTTTTTCATGGCAAACTGAGTTTTATGATTCCTAGATATTTTTGATGGGAGACCTACATATACAATTATAGATCACTAAGTTTAATTTTATCGAAAAATAAAATTGAAATTAAAGTAACAATAAAATTGGCTAAACATACAGAAATATGTAGGGATATTGTAGAATGATGCAGCTGAAATGGTGCTATGAGTACGCACACCCTAAGTATAAATAAATCTTTCCAACAGATTTAATCTTGATAAAAAATATAAAGTTTAGTTTCGTGATTATACTTAACAGCTCAGCTGTTCATGTATTGCATATTAAGCGTTTTTAATTCTTTTTATTATTATTATTTGGCGTAGAACCTGGATCCCCTCGGAGGCAGCGCAGGGATGATACTAGATCTCGACCCTGACCTTCAGAACGCCGTCTATAATGGCTTACTGAGCTGGATATGATCTTCTCCAGCTTTACTTAGAGCTTGAAGAGTCGGCCTTGGCTGACTACGCTGCCTTGTTGCAGACCGCGACGTGGAGCACGCCCAACTGAGGCTCAGCCGCTTGACTGGACGACCATGGATTGTCTCAGTAAGACGGAGATCGTAATTCTAACGAGGAAGCGTATTGACACTCTCCTGTGCTTGCGGGTCAGAGATGAGGTTGTCGAGACCACGCTTCCGCGTATCGGACGGTTTTTGAGCCTGCCGTTCTGGTTATACCCATTGCCGGCGTTATACTCATTGCTCTTTTGGCATGGGAGCGCCATGCGCCTACCGCAGACGACCGGCTGGCGAAGATCAGGAGACCATCATCGGGAGGAACGGACTCGCACGTTCCTCACCTGGGACCCCGAGGTCTCAGGTCTCGCGAGAGACCTGGGACCCCGAGGCCAGAGGACGATGGACCGCTAGACTTATTCCTCTGGTCAGACCGTGGACAGAGCCGTGGGATGTTGAAGTGGGGTACTACGTGACCAAGTTTTTAACGGGTCACGGGTAGGTACTTCTGCGCTTATCTCCAAGCCATAGGGAAAGCGCCGTCCCCAAATGCCTCTATTGCCCCGGTGAACGAGACGACGCCGAGCATCCTTTTTCAATTGTGCTGGTGGGAGGTAGATCGAGAGACTCTAGAGGCGGGTCTCAGAGCACTGAGGCCCCACAACCGTAGTGGCGATGATGCTCCGTAATCTGAGCAGCTGGGTGAGTGTGGCTCGGTTCGTCGGAAGCATTCTTAGGGCCAAGAAGAACGACCTAGATAGTCCTGAGCCAGTGAAAAGTATTGTGCGGCCTTTTCAGGTTAGGATAGGAGGACTCGGCCTAATGTAATGTATAAAACGGTTCCGGGTGTAGTCGTGGTAGAAGGGGGATGGTTTTAGCCGTAGTCTTCTAATAGCGGTTTGATAAACAACCACTAGTGGATGTCCGGCACTCCGTGCGTAAATGAATTTCCACCTTTCCCTCCCCAAAAATAATTATTACCTATATTCAGCAGGGTTATTGTTTTTTTTTTTTTTACGGAATTTAAGTAATTATTAAATTTAGTCTACTTGCTCCTTTGTTAGTCTATCATTTATCTTATAATTTCCCTTTAATATGTATTTTGCAGTCGCCTAGCCCGCATAATAAAACCGTAAACTTTAGCAAAGAATACAAATATTGTTAGAAATTTTATTAAATTCTTTGATGAAGAGAAATAAAAACAGGTGGGTTATTTCATCGCTTCTAATCGCAATTGAACTTATAAAGTTAAGGGGGTAGGCTACTCAAAATATTATTTTTTTTTGAAACTGGGAAAAGGAAGTTTATACTTGGTCAGTTTATTTAGCTTACAGTGAAGAGTACTTCTAAATGATCAAACATTCCTTGCAACCCCTAAAATAGGGGTTGGAGTGAAAAAACAGTTTGTGTCAAGAATAAATTTATTTCTTTTGTTACTAAAAATTAAAACTTACAACGCCAAAATCAATAGAAAATAAGTGTCTAGTGCTTTGTATGTACATAAAAAAATACATCTTGTAAAATTTTTGCTACAAATTTTTACATTTGTTAAACAAAAAATCATCCCCATTTTAATAGCTCCTCTCATAATTACGTATTCAAGATGATTATCACATTTATCTCGAAAAATTTTTTTGGTACAATGCAAAAAAAAATCAAGCAGTTATTTCAATTACAAATAAAGTTATGATTTTTTTAATTTTAACAAAACAGAGAAATTAAAGTTTTCGGGAAACACAGATTAAAGATTCCAATATACCATAGCAGCTGCCGATTGTATCTCGTGGTTTTAGCAATGTCCTACGAACTTGAAAGTAACGTAACCTGTAGGATGAAATGTGAACTAAATAGATTACAAAACGAGGTTTAAAATTGCGAAATATTCGGATTTATATCATTTTTTATTCGCGAGATTCAAGCTATTGAATTTCGTATTTTACACGGAGAAAATACAAATATTGCCATGGATACAGACTTATAATTTATTTAATTAAAATTTTTGTAATCAATGGAGAAAAAAATAATTACACAGTTAAAAATACACATTACATACATTACATTAATTACATTACACATTACATAGAATAAAAATCAATAAAAAATGATTAAATTTTTGTTTTACTGTATCAAAGGTAACCTCCTCCGTTAGTGTTGACAGCAGCGCTGTGCTGGTCAAGTTGATGAAATGTTAATTTGATCATGCAGTAAAGCTATTTATGTAATTTTTAACATAAAAAATGACTGTTTATGAATGAAATTTTATATTATAGATCAGCTGAAAAACAGAACAAAAATTAATTTTTCAAAATGCTAACCATCCTCAATTTTAAGTTTTTTTTTAGTCTTTAACTTAAACATTTTTATCTTAATTTCTAATGAACTTAATAAATTTTTTTCGGTAGTAATTTTGAAATTAAAAATCTGTCATTTTTTCAACAGCTGATATTAGAAAATAAAAAAAAATTAACCAGAAATCTTTACCTGAATGTCTTCTTTAGAAATATACCAGTTTAATTTAATTTTGTAATTTATTTTACATGTGATGTATGGCGATTGTACATAATTAAATTGTTAATTTCCTTTTTTTTAATCTGGTTTACATTATAATTTTCATATTTTTTGGAAAAATAAAATAAATTTCTTAAAAAGATAGATTTTCCATTGAATTAAAAAATAGCTCGGTTCTATTCGTTCCTGGATGCTATTTTACTCATGCTCCTAACTGTTAATTCATTATAAATTTGTGTGTTTTATTATTCTTGCTGAAAATAAGTTATACCACCACCTTTTTTCAATATTTGCATAAGGATTTAGTACGGATATAAATTATTAAAATTGGAAGTTATAATTTTGGAAATCCCATTTTCAAATCCGTATTACTTAAGATAAATACTAAAATATTATACGAATACTTTTGGATTTTTTTTAACAAGTTACAAAAAAATAACCGATTTGAGTGTTATTTTCTGCCCTTCTTCGCATTTGGAGTACCTCCATTTTGAATACAACTTTTAGCACTCCTGTTAAAAATTACTTTTAAATTACTTTTAGAACTTCTGGAGTGCTAAAAGTACTTTTGAGAACGGAGGTACTGCGAAACACTTTTAACTACGAATGTTAGTGACAATGCTAGGAGGGGCAGAAAATAACACTCAAATTAATTACGATAATCCTGGCATAAATATAATGTATTGTGAAAATTAAAAAATAATAACCTTTTACTATGAAGTTATATATTTTTAATAATCATAAAAAAATTTTCAAAAAAATATTAAATGTACTTACATTCAGACATAATAAGAAGAAATCCATTGTAAATAATATTGCAGTCATCGGATTAAAGTTCATCTGGAAGAAAAAATTATAAAAAGTATTAAATTTATTAAAAATTTGCATTAAAATTAGTGTAAAAATCTATTATTCTTTTCAAATTAATTTTACGTATTGCAAAAACAAAATAGCTCGTATTAAGATGTATAACAGTTATTTTTTTATTCATACAGTAATGATATGCTGATGTCCAATAATATTTGCTGAAATATTAGTAGTTACGAAATGAATTTCGTAACTTTGAAAAATGCCGTGCCGAACCCAGGACCTCAGGATGAAAAGTAGAGACGATTTCACTTCGCCATGGATTCCGGTAAAATGGTATCATAGTAAGTAAAAATATCATTGTTATTTTAAAATAAAAATATAATAAATTATCCCTATCCAATATGTATAAACTAATATAAACACGAAGATCCTGAGTTTGATTCCCGATCAGGGAAGACATTTTTAACGCGGTAAAAAAATTGATCAACTTAAAAATAAAAATAAAAAAGTAACTGTAATTGGGGATCGACCTGTTACTTTTTAATGAATAAATAAAAAGAAATAATCAAATATTTGAAAACATTTTTTAGGTAAGAGTATAGTAAGTTATATATAATGTATATTAAATATGGTTTTTTTTTTGTCATTATTCATCGACTACTTACAATCCTTTCTGTTAAGTGATAAAGACAGTTTGATCAGGTGGATCTGTAGAAATATTTGTTATGTCCTACATCCTGAACAATTTACTTCATATATTTTAATCCTTATTTTCTTTTACCTTTTCTCCCTCAATATATTACCTTCAAGTAGCAAATTAAATAATCCCTTAGAGACTTAATAATGAACGACCTCACTAACCTTGTTCAACATTTTATAACATTCTTTTTATAAATTTCCCTCTTCCCTAGTTAATATTAAAAACCTTTTTAATTTGGAATTTTATTAGCCGTTATAATGTTCAACTTATTTATTTATTTTTTTATTAATATCTTTGAAAATTGCTGAATTAATAATTATTACTAGTTGTACAAATTTGAATAAATAGAAGAGTTCTTAAAATTTTTATATGTTTCTTCTTAACCAAGATGAGAAAAATAAGATCACCCAAATGTTTATGATATTGTTAAATGTTTGCTACAAATTAAACTGATATTAATAATCTTCTATGAATATATACTGCAGATGCGAAAGTTTGTCTGTAACATCATCAGAACAGAATTAATCGACCGACTGCTATAAATTTTTCAGGATATGTTTGTGTTATCCCAAAAAAGGTTTTAAACCATAGATAGAAGCCTTTGCACCCTTGGAGTGAAGTTGTGAATTGAAGATATTCTTTTTTTTGTCTTCAGTCATTTGACTGGTTTCATGCAGCTCTCCAAGATTCCCTATCTAGTGCTAGTCGTTTCATTTCAGTATACCCTCTACATCCTACATCCCTAACAATTTGTTTTACATATTCCAAACTAGGCCACGTTTGGAATATACACAATCTACACAATTTTTCCCTTCTACCTGTCCTTCCAATATTAAAGCGACTATTCCAGGATGCCTTAGTATGTGGCCTATAAGTCTGTCTCTTCTTTTAACTATATTTTTCCAAATGCTTCTTTCTTCATCTATTTGCCGCAATACCTCTTCATTTGTCACTTTATCCACCCATCTGATTTTTAACATTCTCCTATAGCACCGCATTTCAAAAGCTTCTAATCTTTCCTTCTCAGATACTCCGATCGTCCAAGTTTCACTTCCATATAAAGCGACACTCAAAACATACACTTTCAAAAATCTTTTCCTGACATTTAAATTAATTTTTTATGTAAACAAATTATATTTCTTACTGAAGGCTCGTTTAGCTTGTGCTATTCGGCATTTTATATCGCTCCTCCTTCGTCCTTCTTTAGTAATTCTACTTCCCAAATAACCAAATTCTTCTACCTCCATAATCTTTTCTCCTCCTATTTTTACATTCAGTGGCCCATCTTTGTTATTTCTACTACATTTCATTACTTTTGTTTTGTTCTTGTTTATTTTCATGCGATAGTTCTTGCGTAGGACATCATCTATGCCGTTCATTGTTTCTTCTAAATCCTTTTTACTCTCGGCTAGAATTACTAGCAAGATATTCATTAAAGTAAAAAACTATTAATCCTTTTACTTCATTATTTCTATCACCATGGCAACAAAAATATAATGAAGTAAAATATTAATGAATATTTGTAAAGTATTTACTATTTCTACAACCGTGAGGATAACGAACGCGTCGAGGGTCCAGACAGTCCTGGATAGACAGGGCTTCGCTTCCAGGTCAGGTGGTCGCTTCGCTCGACCGACTGGCTAGTTCTTTTATATTTAAAATAATGTGATATAATTTTCTTTTCATTTGTCGTAAAAACATATAACTAGATAATAATTTTACGGAAATTATTATTTTAATTATTATTATATTTTAATCAAATAAGATTTTATGTAGCATTCTTTTAAATTAATTAAATTGAAACAATGAACCCGTTCACCTTACGCTTTAGCTATTTTACTATGCCCGGATCTATATAATGGAAATTGGGTCTTCAAATACTGCAGTTCAATTTAATTTTACTTGGTTGAGATTACAGGCTTACCAATTACATTGATTAAAGCTTTTCTACACGAACCTTTTGTCGTTACTTATATTCAAATCACCTTATCAGTAACTTAATCCTTTGTAATAAGTATTTATTACATCAACGTATTTTTTTAACGACTTTTACGTTGATTTTTTTATGTTAAATGGAATTTAATATGTTAATAATTTTTTCATGATAATATGGACTTATTTAACTAGTCTCCAAAGATGAATTTCTAAAAAACATTTCATAAATATTTAATAAAATTTTAATATAAATTTAAAAACATTAAAATATAATTTAAGCCTAAAATCGGGGGGGGGGGGGGGTGGTATTTTTATTCTTTAAAACAGTATAACTTATAATTTTTACAGAAAACTTATTTTTTTAAAAAAATAAATACGTAGATATAATTTTAAATAATGAATTAAATTAGTAAATTAAGCGTTCAGAAAATGACAAACAATTATTTTCAAATCTTTTTTATTTATAATTAAACACATAAAAATTGTAAAATAAAACTAGCAAATTATTATACAAAGTGTTTACAAAGAAAAAACCAGAAAGAATTTCAAACGTATTCTATCAAGATAAGTAAAGAGAAAAGTTCATATAAAATTTGTGATTGCTTCCTTTATTCTGCATCACGAGGAAAAGAAACCACACTGAAATTTATGGAAATTAAAGGAAGATTCGCTGATTGACATGTTTTAAACAAAAACAAAAAAAAAAAATGAATCAAACAGATCCCTATTACAAGAAATATACTTTTTGTAATTTTTGAAGTGAAATGTCTTCAAATCATCACACCGAAACATACGGGTACCAGAACAGAAATTTGTAGCGTAACGAAAAGGTCAATATCGTCCTGCCTCAGTAGCTCCCTAACTATTAGTCTCAGAGACGTAAATGCGATGTCATTTTATAACTTACATGGTCAGCTCAAGTTTGCGTCACTAGATGATTGGGTTTTCGGGGAGGGGTATAGCGCAGATCGGCCAAAACTGGCGCTCTCGCTCATTTCTACTGAGTGTAGCTCACGACTTAGACGTGATATCGCGGAGATTCATGTGTTCGTATTTAGAGTTTGTCGAGATAGATTCATTTCGGTAATAATAAGTGTATTTTGGACAATATTTATGTGAAAAAATTAAAATAAACGTGTAATAAAGTATAAAAATTAAATATATCAGACTCAGCCCGCGCAAAAGCCAGCCGGAAGTATAAGTTACGCATATCCTTGGAAAGGGGAGGTTATGGGCCACGCATAGGTACCCTAATGTCTGGTGCCGAGCGAGCAAGACTGTTTCAGGAGCGTCTGTTCCGGCACGGCACGCTCAGTTAACGACGGCTACAGCGCGAGCACCTCTACCGCTGCTTATTACGCCTTATGTCTTTTACTTTTCATATCACAGACCAATGTTGAACAAAACTGTCTTCGAATATTAGTCGAAATAAATATCATGTACCATTTAATGTCTGTTTTATGTTAAAATTAAATTTAGTACGCAGTCAGTGTCTCGTTTTTATATCAATCCAGTACACTAAAAATGACTTGTTGACATACAGACCGACCAATCTATCTGAAGAGTTGGCAAAGTGAAGGAACTAAAATTTTCCATTGGAAACTTTCACTTTTGTTAAAAAAAATACGACGGTGGCTCTTCCATTAAACTAGGAGTTGTCGGTCTGTAGCTCGGAGGAACTTCATCCAAGGTCTGTAACGTTTCACGTTAAACTAACGGCCGTGCGCCCCGACACAGCCCCACGCGACTTTTTAGTTAATTTTTATAGATCAGAAAAATTTGGTTTCGTAAATCACAAGTTTTAGGTTTTACATTCAATAATTTTTAAGTTTCCAGTAACAAGAGATAATTATTAAAAATTAAAAAACACGATTGTCGAAAAAAAAATGCTCTTTTGTTCTGATTTGGTTCCATCGTGATTTTATATTAACTAGTAAACACCCCGTTGGAATTTTGAAAATCGGACGATTGTATGAGAAGATATAGCAGCATTTCCGAATAACCATGATCCGTTAGAGAGTGTACCTGACACATGAAAAACTAGCCTTTAAACTAATAACAAATACCCCGTTTGAATTTTGAAAATCAAACAGTTGTTTGCGGAGATATTATAAGAGCCCTATTAAACGTCCTGAAACAGCGTCCCAGAGGCACCCCGTTATTTACCGATTGATGGTGATGATTGGTCTAGCCTCGCACGAGGTGCTCGCATTACCTCACTACTCTAGCCTCACTCGCAGTTCCCACGGGATGTTCATACACAGAAGTTTTTAAATCTGTTATATATTATTTTATTTTACTTAACGTGTATTTATTTCATCCGATTGATTTGAATCATTCAATTCAAATCCAGCAAACACAGTGATTATCTAGCAGCTCACAGTTCACAGTTCATTAATAATTCAATTCATTAAAGTTTGTGCTTCAATCAGCAATTCTCCTCTACTATATATACGCCTATATACAATAGAAATATATAGAATGTAGGATAGAATTAAATATAATAATAAGATAATATTTTAAGATATATATTACTTTTATTATCATTATTAATTTCTTGGATTAACCAATCAATTATACAAATTGATAAATTAAATTCACTACGTTTCATTTAGATTTCTCTAAGCTTCCTCAGGTGACAAAACACATTCATATACACATCATACGAAATTCTCTTCCATACTAAGAAATTAACTGATCTACTCATCCTAGATAACAATATTTTGTCCCATCCTTATTGTAATAGATCCCCCTACTCACACATGACTCATCTGATCTTTAGATAATTATATGTATCTCTTTATATAACCTGATTGCTATTTCCTGTATTATTAAACCTTTACAATGCGCATATTTTTCTCAAAAATTATAAATAATATTTTCCTTAAAATTAAATTTATTATAATATAAATATGAATTTTTAAATTAAATTAACTTATATGTTGCTATATCCGTTGTTGACAGGGTTTGTATTTTTCTTGATGTATATCATTTATAGAGTGGTCCTTTTACGTGTATTCTGTTCTTTGTTTAATATTTTGCTGCTGTTGAAATCAAACGAGTGTTTATGTTCTATTATATGTTTTGTGAACGCTGTCACTTCTTTTTCTATATTTATGGGCTTCTATTCTTTTTTTTTAGGGTGTTGATGTGTTTGTCCAATGTACACAGACAGCGTTACAATCTTTACAGAGTGCTGTGTACGATGTTGGGTTGTTGATTTTTTCTATCGGCGATTTTAATTTAGAAAACACACTATTCAAATTGTAATTTTGATGGGCTATTGTATTTATACATACAACATCAAAGATTCATGGGAATTTCACACATTTATTAATACGCAAATAATACCCACACACCACAAATTAATTAGCTTCTTAATTTGACACGGGCAGAAGACCTGTAGGGACAAGGAACCCTGAACAAAATTGACAGTATTAATTTTTTTACTTGTTTCTACAGATAGAACACGTTTTAAAAATGAATGAAAATATAAATAATATATAAAAATATAATTATAGGATTATTATTATTAATATCATAGGATTTTTATTTGTACATGTTAATCGGGGTAATTTGGAGGAGGGAATTTTTAATGGGGAGTCTATCCCTACCAAACCTAGTCGTGATCTCTTTCCTGGAGCTGTTGAATCAGGTCAGAGAGTTTTATGTGCCTATAATAAACGGTTTCTCTATACGATTTGTTCAATATTTAATTAAACATATTATCCAATCGAGTGAAACCAGAGGTGAGATAATGGCTATATAGCATGGATTACTATGAAGTTAATCATTTAAATTATGGAAGAATTTTCCTAGTCGAATTTATAGTTACGAAACTACAGAAAGGATTGTTAAAATTATTTCATAACCGGAAGATTGTACAAATAAAATCTAGGTTGATTGATTATGAGCTCTTTATTGATTATAATAAAAAATTATTATAAATTTTTTTTTCTCTGAATTTTTATGGGCATCGACTGCTAAGGTCATTAGCCATCGTCACATTCTTTAAAAGAAATTATTATATCCATCAGGATCGTCATATGTAAGGGTGTAAAGGGCCCTTACATTTTATTTAAAAACATAAACTTCACAATAAACATTAAGACATAAAAGACAAGGACAATCACAAACACTTACGGGGTGTAAAGGGCCCCAGTATTAAAGTTTGAGATAAGGTTCTCAAAAGACCATGAAATTAAAATTTCAACTTATCAATACCATTTCTTTCTTTATATATATATATATATATATATATATAGAACTACCGCTTAGAGATTCTTTTATCACAGCTTTAAACTTTCATTTTATAGACTTTTAAGAAGTCCACTGGCGTGTAAAAATGCAACTATATTTTCTTCATTTCCATTATCCAGATCAGCACTAATATTATTTGTAAGACGGAACCTCTTTCTGAGGTCCTCATATATGGTACACTCTTCTATTAGATGCTTGATTGTCAGTGGTTTATTACAAACACCGCACATTGGTCTCACTTCGCCGGTTAACAAATATAAATTTGTTAATCGCGTGTGACCGATTCTAAGTCTGGTCACCGCTACCTGTTCACGGCGAGTCAACTTAATAATAAATTATTATTTTTTCTTTAAAAGAAAAAATAATAATTATTATTTTTATAAAATAAAATTAATATACTTCCATAATATCAAACTATAACTATTCATATTCTCTTTAATTAGTTACTTAGACTATTACTGTGACATTTTTTTTGGACTATTGAAGGAGATCTATAATAGAATTGCATGAAGATAATTATGTAACCGCTAAATTATTAAACATTTTATATTGTTTTAATTTTTCTGGCTATGACGTTTTTAACACATTAATATAAATCATCCTTAATAAAACAAGATAAATTACGGTATAGTCATTAGGCTTGTATATAATTTATAGGGATAGAATTTATAACGTTCAATTAGTACGTTAGGGTAGGGAATATTATTTTCCTTCAACCTCACCATTAATAATATAGTAATACTGCATGAATTATTATTATGCAATTTCTGAAATTTTTACTCATAATGAGTGGTTTTTACTTTCCTGCCTATAGCGATATATTTTTCTGCAGCAGCTATAATGGGAACACATAAAGATCTATAAAAAATGCCAAAAAATTTGTTTATTTTAGTTTTTTTTAATGTTTTGTTTGTATTAAAAAAAAATAGATTTAAGTAGATAGTAAATGAAAATAGCGAAATAATAAATTTATTATAAGCCATAAATAATATATTTAGTGCCTATACGCGAGCCGCCGCTGGTGGATCCCTAGCCATGTGGGAATCCTGGGTAAAGAACGTGCGGATTCCACTGCTAAAGAAGCATGTAGCCGACTATCTTTCACCACTCGTGTTACCACTACCGATTTTAACATACTCTTTGAAGAAGGTGGCAATATGACTGGACTGCTACAGTAGATAATAAACTCAGACACATAAATGTTACGGTGTTGCCATAAGACTCTTCATGTAGAAACATTTGCTGAGAGGAAGTGATCCTCTGTCGACTGCGATTAGGACATTCCAGCGTTACTCACGGGCACCTGATGTCAGCAGAAAATACACCATTCAAGCGGCAGTTACGATGGAATTGCCGCTTGATTGTGCGCCACATCGTTATGGATTCTATATTATGTTATGCGGCCTTACACCGTAAATTAAATTACCGATGGACATATACTCTCTCATCCATGCCGAATTAATCTGTTGACTTACTCAAAACAGCTATAACAGAACCTATGTGTTTGCTCTACCTGGTATTATAAGTATCAGAAATGCTGAACTCTATATAAAAAAACATAACAAAGCCATCAGTATGGCTTTGAATATCAAATTTAGTTTTTCGAACATGGCACCGTTTGTATAATAACTATTATATATAATTTTATTACTTTGAATATCATTAAGTCAAAATATCGTCACTTATTTGTAGTGATTCGTGTAGTGCACTCTAATCTTTAGAAGATTTGTATTCTAGTTATCCTATCGTCACCGAAATTCATAATAAAATCCCCGAGTTGAAACGTCTCAACACACAAGTGAGTTTTTGCTGGAACCAGTGGAGGCTCGTAGCTAAAATTAGTGGGGATGCTGCTCCAGAGACTTTTTACTGGGACTTTTCAAGGCCGTGGTTAAGTTTCCTGTAAAATAAAAGAACCGGAAAAAATAAAATAGCTGGAAGCAGGATAATAATCTAATTCTACACTTTATCACATTCAAGAATATGGTACACGGTTTTTAAGCAAATTGTGCTTAAAAACCGTATTTGGTTTAACCGAATAAACAATAAAATGTCAATACAGAAAATATTTCTTAGTATTATTGGATAATAACTTAATAAAACGTCCGCTTAAAAATACTACAGTCCAACGGTGCTTAATTTAAATGTCAATGTACACAGAACAAATACATACTTGGTGTTTACTAATTATCTTCTCTTTTACTCTTGCAGCGTGTTTTTGGACAGATTAAAATATGAAAAGGTTCCTTCGATTTTATAAAAATCAGCATCTTGTTCCAGCTATGTGACTCTAGACGACAATTTTATAAGATTTAAGACTGTTAAACCGCTTTTTCCTAACTATAAAAACAAACTTATTCCCGACTGTTCAAATAGAAATTATTTCAAAAAATGAATATTTCACTTTATTAAAGATTATATAAAAAATATTATGCATTAAAGATTATTATAAAATGTTTGTATAAGCTCATTTTCTCCGATTAGAGAATGCTTTTTAATGGTTTCGTTTATTGAACTACCAATTGTTGTACCTCTCGCTGCTCATAAACTTTTCTGATTTTCATTATTTAAGTAAATATTTATATGTTACTTTATCTAAGGTTTTCTAGTATTTACTTTTTTGAACCTTTCTAGCAAATTCAGAAGTTCAATTTTATTTCAAAATAAGATTAAAAAGTAATGGTTAGTATAAAAAATTTGTTATTCTCTCTTATTTTATTATTGTCTGTTAAAACTATTGGTTTTGTACAATGGCAGACAAATAGAAAAATATAAGGAAAAAGTAGTTTAAGACATTAATCATTTGTTTAGAAAAACCGTTAAAAGTTTTTTTTTTCAAAATTTTATACGTTAGTATGCAGCATATTCCCCAATATAGATTTTTTTAAGGAAATTCTTTTACACGAGTTTCTCGTATTTATGGAAAGCCGATCTCTGTGGTGCAGTGATAGTGTCTTTTTATCTTTCATCTGGAGTGTCTGGGTTTTAGTCTCAGTCAAGCGTGGCATTTTTTCATGTTATAAAAAATTTCATTCTATTGTCAGCTATTTCAGGGTGCCTGCCAAGTTAAACCAGAATGCAAAGGAGTTAATTAATGTTGGATTTTCTCTCTTTTAAGTCAGTTGTAGATACTGAACAAATCTATTCATTGTTCCGAGGGAACAAATTGTAGATATTTGTGTAAACAAAAAAAAAAAAAATGTTAGGCAAAAATATGTAATTTATATAATTTCCACCGACATACGTTGGTGGAAATTCTCTTAAATTAGTTAATTTAAATTATTACTTATTAGTAGTAATTATTATTAGTTAAATTGGTTAATTATAAATTAGTTTAAAATAAAATCTTGTATTTTAAAGATCAATGAAAATTTAATTAAACTGATTTTTAATGTTTAAATATCAATTAACAGTTCGTCATTTAATAATTAAATATGTTGGAGCTGACAATTATGAGCTGACATTATTATTATATACTGATAATTATCAGTAATAGAAATGGTTTGTGATTCAGATTGACAGCTACCAGTTTATCAATTGATTGTAGATTTATATACACAAATATCAGATTACCGATTCGATATCTGATTAAATTACGTTATGAAAAAAGTAAGAAAGTATTAATAAATAGATGAAAAATTAAGGTAATGAGATTAATATTAATTTCCATCCTTAAAATTTGGTTTAAATTAAAATTTTATGCTCTGTATAAAAAGTGACGACAAAATTCAACAACATTGTATACTTTTCTTTCCTTTTGTTAAAACTTCATTTTTATTTTTTTTAAGCACTACTAAACAGAATTACCAGTAATTTACCGAATTTTCAAAAGATATATCTCTGTAATTCCATTATTATACGTGGATATTTAGTTTTTAGTAGTTTTATGTTTAATTTAACATATGTATTTTAACAATAGCGTAACCTAGCATAACTATGTTATAAATGAAAATGTCTTTGCGTTTGTACCAATTATATTTAATGAATTACTCCTGACTTTCTTAATTACTTCGTCTACAAACTTCTTGCACAAATTGTACTGAGTTTTATTTAGCTATTGTTATTAACTAAATAATTATGTTCAGATAAAGTGAGAAAGTTAGCTGCTCGCTGATGCATTGTTTAATTTAGTTTTAATTTTTATGAATATAATTTGTAACGAACTTTAATATTTTAATTAAAATAATTGTATGATTATATATATATATTTATATTCTCAACTTATAGTTGAGAATCTAGCCAGGAGGCTGCGCCCCCTGGACCCCCGCAATATTCGTTACCTTCGTGGTTATCAGAATAATACTGATAAATAGCAATTGAGGTATTAAGACTTTATAATAATCATGAAAATGAAACTAATTTACAAAAGACAAAATAGTAGTAACTATGGTAACTAACGTATACAGATCTTAAACGAGGAAATTTTCGCAATTAAATTTTGTTTGCCATTGTGACAGTAATATAGCAATGAAGTAAAAGATTAATTTCTTTTCTTTAATGAACATCTTTATTTGACACCACCCCCAAGGAGGTTAGGGCAGGCATGGCCAACATACGACCCGCGGGACGGATCGTATGAATGTATGCGGCCCCCGAAAAGTTTTTCAACATTAGCTTTTTTTATAAGCAATTGAATAATTTAAAAAAAAGTAATTTAAAAAAAAATTTGCCAATAGATATTTAGTAATCTTCAGCTCAACTTATATTTCTGAATAAACTTTTAAATTAATGAATTTGCAACATAAAAAAATTCTTAATAAAATTTTGTTTACTTAAATGAATCGATTTCGTATTTAACATTTTTTAATTTTAATATTTCGTTCGGCCCGTGAAAAAAGTTTCCTTTCCAGTTCGGCCCGGAGGCAAAAACTGTTGGTCACGCCTGGGTTAGGGCCTCGATCGATGGCTTAAAACCTTCCCTGAGATAACACGATGTATGCTGCAAATTTGATAGCAATCGTTCGGGTGGTTTTCGTGTGATGCGAGAACAAACAGACAAACTTTCGGTTTTATATTTTTTTTCCGCCAAAGTTTACTACATAGAATAAAATTTACTACGTAGAGGAAAAGTACGCTAATCAGCGAAAATTTGGTTTTGCAGATATTTCTATTTCATTATCCCCTAAAAAAAAAAAAACCAGATATTTATACAGAAAACTACTGTAAAGGGTATATACGTATTCTTTTGGCTTGATATCTTCAGACTGGATGGACCGTTTTGGATGAAATTTGGTCCGATGATTTCTACATATGGGATATTGATTGTTTTTAATTTTGATTCCAACGGTCAGTGAGAATGGGAGGGAGATATAGACCCTATGAGTTCCATACCTAAAAAATTTTACTAAAGTGGATATGTAACTGTTTCACATAATTTAATTTCTCTTAAATAGCTTAAGATATTTTCTGCTGATGTTTGATTTTTTCAAAACTCCATATAAGGACCCATCCTTATATGAGTTGAGAAAAGTTATATGAGGTGAGAAAAGTATTTTCCCCAGAAAATACTTTTCTCACCTTTTTTTTCAATAAAGGGTATCTATGATCCATTGATGACATTAAAGTTTACTCCGAATTGATCTACGGGGGTAGGGTGATAGTGGCAAAAAAAACTATTTCATTACAACAGTTATATCATTTTAGAAAAGAGTTTGGGCAATTTAATTCAGAAGGTAGCGAATAGTAAGTCTGATTTTTTGATTTTTTTCTATAGTTTTGTTTTGTACCTTCAGATATCATTAATTACCCATAAAAACAACCTCAGGTAACTTGAGGCTTGACTCTGGGTTTGTATCACGTACACCGGATTCACCTGTTAAGCAATGCCAGATTTTTTAAATAATTATAATTCTTTTTTTAAATGTTGTGACAGTAACATTAATACATTTCGTTTTTTTACCATTTTGTACGGTAATAAAAAATAACATTTAACAACCTTAGTGATTTTTACATATGAAAAGATATTTTAAATGTTGAAGGATATCAATTTGTTATTTCATTAAACTAATAATTAACTTTTATCTACCATACTACTTGTTAATTTGCTTATGACTCTGTACATATTTGGCCTTAGATTTAATAATTCTCATTATATATATGTTATTAAAATACATTCAAAACAGTGTTGCCAAATCTCATACGTGATGTAACATTCCTCATTTAATTATAAACTTTTGTGTCCTTATTAAATGTTAAATTATAAATTAAGAACAGCAAGTAGCTTTAAATAATTAAAACGGTATCGGAAGTTACAAACCAAAAACCAAAAACAGAAACACGTGGCTTAAATGATGTATTAATGAATAATCCCCGTTTGGGGATCCGTTTGGGGTTCTTCATTTGTGGCGTCAAGTCCGGAGTCCCGGTGGGGGATCTCTACGAGGTTCCCTCATTAGAGGGATGGCGAATATTTAAAGACAGATTCCTGGCTGTCGGGCTGTCGCGGGAGGGAACGTCAGTTCTTGACTAGGCAGTTTAAGGCGGTAGCATCCCATAGAGCTGTGTTTGTGCTTGGTTGTGGATCCGGCTTCAAGGGGGGGGGGGGGATAAAAACTGATGGAACTCAAAAAAGAAAAAAATGAATAAAAGTAGGATAGTTTTAGTTGTCATAGTGACCGTTTTAGTTGGTTAGCCTTTTTTTAATACCGTATCATCAGTAGTAAAATAACCGCATTTTCTGGACAATTAATACAAACGGGAAGAAGCCAACTTTAGTCGAGTCACTATGTGCATTCTTCATTAAAAATAAAACGCAATTTGAGTATAAGTAATAATATAGAAAAAAAGAAGCAAAAACTATGTCTTAATTAAAAAAAAAAGAAGACTAAAACATACCTTGTTAGTTCTTCCAGAAAAATGAAATCGTTGAAGATTAGTAATCTATAATGTGAATCATTATGTGATTAAACGCATAATTTTTTTTTGAAAAATTATGTCATTGATGTGTAATGATATTAAAAAAAACGATTGAACTAAATTATTTTAACAAAATTTAATTAAATTTAAAATTAAAATAAATTACCCGTTTTATACCAAATAAAAAAAAAAACTAGAATTCTTTTTAATATTATTAAAAGCCATAACAAATTTCTTATTCTACTGACAGTAAAGTTATGATCAATAAACTGCAACCTGAATGTTATTCTAATACTTTGATAAGCGCATCAATAACCCTGTGATGCAAGTAAGAACTTTTAAAAAATTAGATTTCTTTAAAATATTTTCTAAATCGATAATATTTTAATTAATTATTTCAATAAATATAATTAACATATTGTATTAAATGTATTATCTCTTCAGATTAAAAAAAAATTTTTGTAGATTATTCAGATTATATTTATCTAATAATGTTTATTGTTTTTGACAAAATTAATAAAAGATGGGTGTTGCGGATTTGAATGTGATAACAAGCGGTGGAGAAGAAATACCCTTTCTCCTCGACGCAGTTATTTCTCCTTATCTAGCAATACATTAATAGTGTCTGCTTATATTGAGTAAAAAGGGAAGTGAGATATATATTCTTTCATTAATTTCCCCTTCATTTACTTAACATATGCATATGAATTTTTATACTCACTAAATTTATTTAAAAAACTACTGAAATTGTTACATTATAAAAACATATGAAACTTCATAGCTTTTATTTTACACATTTCCAGTTTTATTTTTATTTCTGAAAATCTTTTGTTTGTTTTCTTATGTTTACATCAACTTATTTATTTATATGAATAACCCTATGGACCCATAAGGTTTTAGATATTTTAATATTTATAGTTTTCAAGTAGATTAATTTAAGAAAAATGCATTATAACTTTAATTTTTTTTCAATTTAAAAAAGTACTTGTTATAAAAAAAGTAAGAAGAAACAAAACGAATTCGAACGCTTACCTCCTTTGTAATTAATTGATTGTCAAGGATAGGTAAAGTTTAAGACCTGATTACTTTTGTAATACTGAAAATTGACTTTATCTACTTACAAGTGAATGGGCATTATGATTGGTCACACACTCCAGTAGAATAAGCTGATTTTTACTAAGAAAATTTAGTGTGATTAGAAAGATTTAATAGCTTTATTTTTAATTCATCTATTTTCTAGTTTACACGGACTTCGAGTAATACTAGTTTTCATCAGGTGCCAAATTCTGTTTCATAAACACCGGATTATGAAAATAACATAACTAGTGTTAGTGTATACCATGTTTATTGCGTATGGAATGCTTACAAATTTTATTCACGCTGATAATAAAATCTTGAACCTAAATGCAGCGATCAATATTGCTAAACCTTGCTTTACCTTGCTTTACCTTGGGCAAGCTCTAAGAAATATAAATTTAATTACGTTGAATTTTATTTTATATTTATGTTACCAATAAAGTTTGAAACCCGTTATTTCATAAAATAACCAAGTATTTCATGAATTACCTGTCTGAATCAGTTAAGTGTATAAATTTATTGCATTGAGTTTAGTAATTTTATAGAATTACGATTGTCTTATCGTAAAAGAATTAAAGACAATACTTTAATGCTGTTTGAACCAGTTATGCCTGATTTAACATTTATGCTGCATTCTCTGATTCCCTTATTCTGTTGCTAATCATCAGGTTGAGTCCGTGTTTGGTAAATAGTTAATTTGTACGCACATAAATTTGTTAGTGGTGTATTTGTATTAACCGTTTTTCATTTTGAACTAACAAATATTTTTGCAACCTTTTTTTAACGTTAGTTCTGCTGTAATGAGAGATTAACCGGTAAATAGCAAGGCTTGTTCTAATAAATAATTCAAAATAAAATGAAAATATTTCATAAAGCTTAAAAGTAATATGTTCTTCTATTCTTTTTTCTTTTGGATAAACTTTTTGTAATATTTTTTAAGCAGCGTAATTTTTTTTCCAGCAAGTCTTAGTAGCCTAATTTTTTATACTATATTTATGAGTTGTAAAATTTAAAATTCTGTTAAATACAGCTATTTAAGTTAGTCGAAATTAAACACAAACTAATCGAAATTTTTAACGAAATATCGATAAACGATGAAATTCCTGAAGATTGGAAGACGGCACTCATCGATCCTCCTCGTAAAGGATTCAAAACAAATTCAAATAACTACAGGGGAATTTCATTTTTGGAAGTTACATACAAAGTGTTACCTACAAGTGATACATACAAAGTTAGAATCATTGTAATAAGGATAAAATCAAAACCTAAACCGACAACGATTGTTAACGTCTATATGCCTACAAGCGCCCATGATGATGATGAGGTAGAGTGTGTATACGAAGAGATTGATGAAGCAATTAAACACGTAAAAGGAGATGAAAATTTAATAATAGTTGGAGATTGGAATGCAAGCATTGGAAAAGGCCACGAAAGAAATATAGTGGGTGAATACGGGCTGGGCAAAAGGAAAGAAAGAGGGGACCGACTTATAGAGTTTTGCACGAAGTATAATTTAGTAATTTCCAACACCCAGTTTTAAAATCATAATAGAAGAATATACACTTGGAAAAAGACCAATTTGGTTTCAGGAAAAGTATAGGGACAAGGGAAGCAATTTTAGGCCTCAGATTAATAGTAGAAGGAAGATTAAAGAAAAACAAACCGACATACTTGGCGTTTATAGACCTAGAAAAGGCATTCGATAACGTAGACTTGAATAAAATGTTCAGCATTTTAAAAAAATTAGAGTTCAAATACAGAGATAGAAGGACAATTGCTAACATGTACAGGAACCAAACAGAAACAGTAACAATTGAAGAACATAAGAAAGAAGCCGTAATAAGAGAGGGAGTCCGACAAGGATGTTCCCTATCTCCGTTACTTTTTAATCGTTACATGGAACTGACAGTTAATGATGTTAAAGAACAATTTAGATTCGGAGTAACAGTAACAGTACAAGGTGAAAAGATAAAGATGGTACGATTTCTGATGATATAGTAATTCTAGCCGAGAGTAAAAAGGATTGAGAAGAAACAATGAACGGCATAGATGAAGTCCTACGCAAGAACTATCGCATGAAAATAAACAAGAACAAAACAAAAGTAATGAAATGTAGTAGAAATAACAAAGATGGGCCACTGAATGTGAAAATAGGAGGAGAAAAGATTATGGAGGTAGAAGAATTTTGTTATTTGGGAAGTAGAATTACTAATGATGGACGAAGCAGGAGCGATATAAAATGCCGAATAGCACAAGCTAAACGAGCCTTCAGTAAGAAATATAATTTGTTTACATCAAAAATTAATTTAAATGTCAGGAAAAGATTTTTGAAAGTGTATGTTTGGAGTGTCGTTTTATATGGAAGTGAAACTTGGACGATCGGAGTATCTGAGAAGAAAAGATTAGAAGCTTTTGAAATGCGGTGCTATAGGAGAATGTTAAAAATCAGATGGGTGGATGAAGTGACAAATGAAGAGGTATTGCGGCAAATAGATGAAGAAAGAAGCGTTTGGAAAAATATAGTTAAAAGAAGAGACAGACTTATAGGCCACATACTAAGGCATCCTGGAATAGTCGCTTTAATATTGGAAGGACAGGTAGAAGGAAAAAATTGTGTAGGCAGGCCACGTTTGGAATATGTAAAACAAATTGTTAGGGATGTAGGATGTAGAGGGTATACTGAAATGAAACGACTAGCGCTAGATAGGGAATCTTGGAGAGTTGCATCAAACCAGTCAAATGACTGAAGACAAAAAAAAAAAACATTCAAAGTTATATCTAAAACTCTGCTAAATGGTGCTGAACCTCAACTGGATATTAAGGTGGATTTATAAAAAGTAAATGTTGTTTATACCAAATCTTTAACCTCAAAATTATTATGGATTATTTTAAATGTCAAAATACAACGTTTAACTTTTATTGATTTTCAAAAAGCATATGATTCGATAGATAGAACCTCACTTTTTTCAACTTTAGAACATTTAGAAAAGAAATAAAGAAAAATTATAAGAAAAAACTTTGGTACTAATTTAAAAATAATTAGGTAAAATTAATTACAAATAACAACCTTTATACTAAAATTGAAAAACCGTCAGATACAATCAGGAAAAGACGAATCGAATCTTACTCCCGTATATTTAGAATTAATAATAGTAGATTAACTAAGCAAATATTTTACTTCTTGCAAAGTAAAAAACCTAAAGGCAGATGGTTCAACAAAGTCCAAGAAGATCTAAAAGAACTTCGCATGATTCTATCTTGAACTAGGTTTGGTTTTAGGGCATTCAAATTACGACCGAAGTTTTATATTTCTACATTTCAAACCCATCAACTTCTATAGCCTACACAAGTGGTTTTCTAATTTTTTAAATTAGAAAACTACTGGACCGGTTGATTCAGTATCACCCATCCATTAAATTAAAATCTTCAATATATATTTATATATATCTTCAATATATATTATCGTAATTAAGATTTGAAATGTTTTTCTCAGCCCAGATTAACAAGAAAAGATTTATCAATTACAACCCGGAGAAACCTAGGTATATTTCAATTTATATGTAACAACATAACATCATATTATTTTGTTTTGAAGCGCAACATAAACGAAGACTATATTCGAGAGTGTAAAATAGTACTAAAAATGTTCACTTTTATGAGCTGTTGAAAATATTCAAAATGTACAGCGAGTAGACTGTAAAGCTTTTAACAATATGGTATGCACGCGTATTAAATTTGCTAAATATAGAAGTTACTTAGTCTTGAAAGCTTAACATAATAGACAGCAAAACTAGTTTTGCTTAACTCTGTATACTACTGTGATATGAAAACGGGTCTTATTAGGGAAGTAGTTGTTCCGTAGTCATTCCTAATGAGGCCGACCCAGTTAAAAGATCATCTCATCGACTTCTTTAAAATAAAATTAAAGTACTTCTTTTATAGAATTAGTGTTACTCTTTCCAGGAATTTTTTTATTCAATTTTATTTTTAAACCTGACTTTCTGTATCTTCATGTTATACAGATAATACTGTATAAGCTTGTTTAATTTCCATTAAAACCTTATTTAATTCTGTTTGTCATCCTTATTATGTTTATTTTTACATCTTCTCGTACTTTAAATACTTTCTTTTTTTTATAGTAATTATTTATGTATTTTGTGATGGTGATCTGATCAATGTTTTGTCACAATTTTCTATTGTCCGTCTAAACAAATGGTGGAACATTTTCGTTATTGTATCAATAAAATAATATAATAGTTATTCTGACGTAATCTATGTAATGTAACTTATTATGAACCGATTTGAATCTCTTTGTTTAAATGTATCTGATTTATTTCCGATATATCCGTGTATTGCCGTTATTAATGATCACAATATCATTCATATATTGTATTCTAAATACTTTCATAGAAGTAAAATTGGAAGGTAATGATTTAATGGTTGACAATGGTTACAGCTACAATAACAACGCTTTTTACTTCCTTGTACGAAGTAAAGGAAAAATTTCGGTTATCAGATTTCAACGGAAATATTCATTTTGACCATCCCAGTTTCTGCGTGATGTCTGTACGTATGTTCGTTTTTCCGCATAACTCGAAAACGATTAGCCGAATCCAAAAAAAATTGGATTTTTTATTCTTTCTTAACTGCAGTAATAACCCCTCATTGAGAGCTTTTCAACGATATATCATAACTGGTACTTATTTTCATTGCTTCCAGAGTTATAGCCAAACAGAATTTTAATTAATGAAATATTTGGATTTTAAAAGGAGGAAGACACATCGGTTCGAATCAGACTGAATCTGATTTTTTTCAACTTTTTTTAATTTAAATATATTAATTTATTGATACTTATTAACGTCTGATTGTAAAAAAAAAATTACGATAAATAATAATTCAATAATCACAATAAAAAAAAAACAATATGAAAAAATATCAGAAGTTATTAGGGAAATAACATTTTACGTACTTTTCATACAAATATTTAATTTAATAGGGGTATAAAGAAGTCATGTGATGTCCAAATCAGACTTTTTTGTTTACCAAAATATGTCTCAGAATGTCTACAATTTAATATTTTTTTAATAATCAATACTCATGTAAAATCAAGACTTATTTGGGTATCCACTATAATTTTTATTTGAAGGAGACTGTTTAAATACAGTGAATTTAGTAATTAGAATTAAATAATTCTAACGAAATACTGTACCGCTTGATGATATTTTAATTAAATTAAAATTTCCTTACCCAGTTATATCTTATTTTTTTATAATTGTTTTATAATTTCATCTTAAAAATAATTTACATAATATTAATTAGTTAAAAACCAAGATATTTTTAAAACTGCTTTTTTATTAACTTAATTTTAGTCGTTGTATTTAAAAGTATTTAAGAAAAATATGAATGGATACGAAACGTTTGGTTTTAAATAATTTTTTAATTAGTAAAATTAATTATTTATTAAAAGGACTTTTCGTATTTTTTTTTAATTGTAAAATAAAAAATCCTGTTTATATTATAACGCATCATATTTTTTCTTAGATTTTAATTAATAGTAAAAAAAAAGGGAAACAAATTGTTACGTTATTTTTATTCCTTATTAATATTAAACAGTCGCCAACAATAAAAAAGCTAGCATCAAAGCTGTAAAACCTTTTTGGAATTATTTATTCTTATATATATATATATATATATATATATATATATATATATATATATATATGATGGAAAAATAATTATGCATGAAAAAAGGTTATAGAGATATCTTTTTTTTATGAATAAATATATAGTTTAAGGGAAAATTTATGACTATGTTTTATTGTAAAATTATCATTATATATTTAAATAAACCAAAAAAGGTTGAACATATTTTAAAAATCTGTTTTTAAAAATACACATCATAGTGAAGGAGAGAAGATTACATTTCATACATAAATATTTTAAGTGCCCACTTCAATACGGGTAGGAGGGAAAGAAAAAGTTACAGACATATACGTCTTTGTACTATAAGTCAGGATTCCCTCTCACCTGTCTTAAGCTCTTATAGACGTAGATTAACATACATTATTTTTTTATTTATTTGTGTTCCCCGATCTCTAAAATCACTTTCCAAGAATTAAATTTTATTTTACATTTATTATGTTATTATGTAAAAAACTACAAAAAAATTCCACTGAGAAATGTACGACCAATAAAAGGTTGCGTAAGATTTCTTTTCTGTGGGTAGGGGGTGAATCATGATGAAATTTTATTTAATATTATTATTAAAAGTTAAACAAAAAAAAGGTGTAAAATATTAAAAAAGATCGATATTTTAAACATTAATCGGTCCTACATTATCAATATTTCCAGCCAAATATTTATATTTTTTTGGTAACTTGTGTTACTACTATGCTTACAAAGGCAAAACAAAAGTAATTTAAAAATAAGCACTAAACAAAAAGATAGTTTTTTCGATTTATGGGCAAGAGGGAACTTTGGAGCTAATTTTTATTTTTAAATTGTAAGATAAGCAAAATGTTGAGTTTATGTTTGCAAAATTTTGAGGAAATTGACTCCAGACCCCTATCTATCCCACTCTCTGGAGATAGTAACCCTAAAATTTCACCAACAAATTGCTCCGTATACAAGAGCCTGAGTACAAAATTTCATCATAATTTGTTTATCGGTTAAAAAGTTATTAAAACTTCAAACTCGACAACGCACGCACATACCGTTCGTACGTACGAACGTGCAAACATTACCCTCAGTCTTTCTTGTTATTTGGGGACCCTGGATCATGAAACGGCGAGAAAAACTCATACCCCAGCGTTTTTTCCGATTACCAGGAAAGTAAAATCTTTGTAATTTTCTTATTGCTAAGTTCTAAAGGATGTACCATGCATCGAACGAATATAAACGCAAGCCTCGCACTTGCAGCCATACACGTTGTACTATCCTTTTCCATAACATTGTACTTTTTTTGCAGCCTTGTTTCCATATATAATTATTTTAACAATAAATTAAAATTTAAAAGTTTGACGCAAGTGAGATTTATTTTTTTTGTGTGTATATTCACTCAATATCTTTCTGTCAAATTCACATCCTACCTGCTTACCCATATAGAAGCCATCTCTTCTAATATTGAGCGATTTGGCAATTATTTACCATTACTTAAACTTATAAATTTAAAAAAAAAAAAAAAAAAAATATTAGCATGATATTAATACTAAATCCGCTTTTGGTTTTTGAGAAAAAACGTATATGAATGATTAATTACTAACTTGTTTTCCTTATATAATTCATCGAAATATAATTTTTTCAACAATAAGAAAAAATGAAAATAGATAAAAATTTTTTACTACAGAAACGTAATAAATTCTTATTTATGTAATATGGTTTTTAGATGTAATACATAGAACTTTTCTTGTTTGTAAAATGAGTTTTAAGTTGACTTTACGGAGGGTATCTCTCCTCTGATTCTGTTATTAGACCAGAAATTTAATACAAATAAGTTAGACTCGAAAAACGGGTGGAGATTTACAAATTTTACACGTGTAATGACTTTACGAATATATCATACAGAAGGAGGGAAGAGGAGATTTCATACATTAATATTTTAAGTGTTACTTTAATACGGATAGAAGGGAAAGAAAAAGTTACAGACATATACGTCTTTGTTACCATAAGTCAGGATCCTCTCTCACCTGTCTTATGCACGTAGATTGACAAACACCGCAAATAAATTCTGCGTTAAAGTATCATGGGCTAGTGTAGACGGGTGAGTATCATATATATACTAGAGTATAAATTAATATTTGCACATAAACAACATGTAGACACTTACACATAGGCACTCACCTGACAATTGTATGTAAATACCTAGTTTGTTTTAACAGGAAAGAGTGAACGTACCTCTTACAATAATAATAATTTTTTTCAAATATAACAAAAATATTTAAAAGAAAAAAGTAATAATAACTTAGGGAAAAAAACTGGAAAATCATCATTTTTAGTGTGCAAATAATTAAATTTTGTGTTTATATATAAACAATGCTTTATATATAAAGGAAAAAATTCTATAATTTACAAAGAGTTACTACAATTCCTCATCTACTGATCAACGGAAAAATTAATTGAAGAGTTAACGTTATGATTACGGTCACGGTAACTTAAGGATTCCAACGCGGGCCGTAAATCTAAATCGGTTCAGCCGTTGAGCTGATACAATGGAAAAAACATACATACATACACATAAACATACAGTCCTTTTTTGGCAGTCGTCTAATAACATTTGGCTATTTTCCGGCCAGGAAATTCTTTGTATCTATTTTAATTTTCCATTATTAATTGAGCTCTCTTCGTAATCTATCCATAAACGTTCTATTAGCATGAAAATTATTCTCATTTCATTAATAATTAATAAAACAATTATTTTATTTTCATATTATGTATCAGAACTGATTAAGAAATTATTTATTCAAGGATTATATTGAATTACGCGTATTTAATGAATAAAAATATTTGTTTTAAAGCGGAAGTAAACGTCAAAAAACTACTTGTCGCAAGAAGGACGGCTAAATTCATATAATTTCAAAAGAAGATATTGCTGGCAGTTCAGCGATATATATAGTGTAAATTATTATTTCCAGTTAAAATATGTTTATAATTCAACGTTATCAAGAAAGGATCGTGTTCCTTTATGTTCAAATTAGTAGAAATAATGAAACTAAGAAATCTAGATAATTGACTAATATTGAAATATTTTTGAATCAAAAGTAATTGCATTAATTTAATGTATATACTAATGAAATATGAAACTAAAGCCACTCACTCTTAGGATTCACTTATAATCATCACATATCTTATAACTTTGTACTGGAGATAGCGCTCATTACGAAAAGTTACGTCACTCACTTTACAATAAAAATAACCAATCATAATACTGATATTTTTCAACCAATCACACGAATGGGCAGAACCAGTTATGATATATAGTCGAACCAGTCGAAAAATTAAACCCCATAAATTAAATTACATATTCTTAAGTCCAAATTTTCTTTAAAATCCTGTTGATTTAGTCTAAAGATATAAAGGAGAAGTATAAGCAGAGAAATGTGGCTTATTATCTCCTACCCATGACTTAAATTCAACAAATATGTAACTTAAGTTACCAAACTAATGTATTAAAATCATTTATTTAGTGAAAGAATATTTTGAAATCAGAAACTACAAAAAAGAAAAAACGGGTTCTTTGCCCCTACTCCGTAATGGGTGTTTAAATAAAATAGAAAACCATCACAAAGTATCTCAGATACATAATGAGCACTAAATTATATCAAAAAAATTTACCGACCCTTGAGTAAAATTTTCAGATACGAGATTCATATGGTATGTTTATTAATCTCTACCAATGACCGGTTTTGCGTAAAATTAAATGGCATCAACACCTTATATACAGAAATTATTCTACTAAATGGGCAAATCGTGCACATTTCTGTACAAAAAACCGACTTTTCGTTTCCGACGCCCTCACTATTTGGCAGACAGAAACGCACTGATTTTCAAAGTACAACGCATTACGTACATTTCATTGACGAGTAGATCCTACACAAAAGCATCGAATTTCAATACAACATACACAGTCGACATAATTAAAAATTATTTTTTTCTGTTGTTGATCTTAGATTGGACGTAACTAAAGAACGATTCAATCAATCTTGATAAAAGTTTTCACGTGCATAACTTCAGATACATTTTTTTTTTTTTTTTTGTCTTTAGTCATTTGACTGGTTTGATGCAGCTCTCCAAGATTCCCTATCTAGTGCTAGTCGTTTCATTTCAGTATACCCTCTACATTCTACATCCCTAACAATTTGTTTTACATATTCCAAACGTGGCCTGCCTACACAATTTTTTCCTTCTACCTGTCCTTCCAACATTAAAGCGACTATTCCAGGATGCCTTAGTATGTGGCCTATAAGTCTGTCTCTTCTTTTAACTATATTTTTCCAAATCCTTCTTTCTTCATCTATTTGCCGCAATACCTCTTCATTTGTCACTTTATCCACCCGTCTGATTTTTAACATTCTCCTATAGCACCGCATTTCAAAAGCTTCTAATCTTTTCTTCTCAGATACTCCGATCGTCCAAGTTTCACTTCCATATAAAACGACACTCCAAACATACACTTTCAAAAATCTTTTCCTGACATTTAAATTAATTTTTTATGTAAACAAATTATATTTCTTACTGAAGGCTCGTTTAGCTTGTGCTATTCGGCATTTTATATCGCTCCTGCTTCGTCCATCATTAGTAATTCTACTTCCCAAATAACAAAATTCTTCTACCTCCATAATCTTTTCTCCTCCTATTTTCACATTCAGTGGTCCATCTTTGTTATTTCTACTACATTTCATTACTTTTGTTTTGTTCTTGTTTATTTTCATGCGATAGTTCTTGCGTAGGACTTCATCTATGCCGTTCATTGTTTCTTCTAAATCCTTTTTAACTCTCGGCTAGAATTACTATATCATCAGCAAATCGTAGCATCTTTATCTTTTCAACTTGTACTGTTACTGTTACTCCGAATCTAAATTGTTCTTTAACATCATTAACTGTCAGTTCCATGTAACGATTAAAAAGTAACGGAGATAGGAAACATCCTTGTCGGATTCCTTCTCTTATTACGGCTTCTTTCTTATGTTCTTCAATTGTTACTGTTTCTGTTTGGTTCCTGTACATGTTAGCAATTGTTCTTCTATCTCTGTATTTGAACTCTATTTTTTTTAAATGCTGAACATTTTATTCCAGTCTACGTTATCGAATGCCTTTTCTAGGTTTATAAACGCCAAGTATGTTGGTTTGTTTTTCTTTAATCTTCCTTCTACTATTAATCTGAGACCTAAAATTGCTTCCCTTGTCCCTATACTTTTCCTGAACCAAATTTTTCTTCTCCTAACACTTCTTCCACTCTCAGATACATTACTACAGCTTATTCTAAAATTCAGTGAAATTGATTTTGTAGTTTTGGAAATTTTTGAGCCAAAAAATCCTACACGTAGGCCTATATCTATGTGTGTATGTACAGAGTGTTTCTAAAATGGTGGGCTGGCTATAGTTTTTCGGATTCTATTTGTAAAAGTAAACAAAAAATATCCTTAGGAAAAATGGCAATTTCTCATTCGCTCTCCCCCTCTCAACAATTTTGTTATTTTCATATAAAAATTTATATCTCAAGTTCGGGTAGAAAAATCACATTAATATTTGGTAAGTGTCTTATTAATAAAGTTTTAAATTAGAAAAAAATTAGGACTTAAATACTTTGGCAAATTAAAAAATGGCGGCCATATTTATTTTTCTATCCGTTATATCTCCAAAAATATTAGTTTTATCAAAATTTATGTTATTTTCTAAAATATTAAGCCTTTTATTTTGAACAAAGTGACATTTATTTTTGAAAATAAGTTAAAACATAGGCGAGTAATGGCAGAAAATTTATGTAATTATGTGTCTGTTTTCATGTCCGCCACTTTACGTTCAAATCGATGACATATTAATTTTTTTTATTTATTGTTAATTCTAGTATTGCAAAGTAGTATCAAATTAAGTAATAATTTTCTTAACATAACAGACCTAATAATTTATCCACACAATATTATATCAATTTTCTCCGATAACTCGACTATTTGTTAACCGATTTAAAAAAATAAAATGCGTTTTTATTCAAAATAAAAGGCTTATTATTTTAGCAAATAATATAGATTTTGATAAAACTAAGTACTGATTTTTTACTAATTTTAAAACATTATTACCAAGACGCAAGAATCAGAAAAAGTATAGCCAGCTCACTATTTTAGAAATAGCTACATATATATATATATATATATATATATATATATATATACAAAGAAACTAGATTTTAAATGAATGATATTTTTGTACTCTTCATACCTCAAAACGTAATGAAAATTCAATTTCACCGTCCTATCCCATCGTGCGACCGTAAGTAATACCGTACTTTTATTCGAAAAATCTGTAAAAAGACCAACATACTTTCACATACGTACGTCGGAATTTATATATATCCTTCCGGAATTTTCAATATTGAAAATTGTTTTTTTTTAGTGGTCATAAAATGTAAAGAGGCCCCCCGACATGCAAAATTTGGCCCAATTAGTTTACTTTGCGTTTATAGTTGTATGACAACAAAACGTTTATACAGTATAGCTATGTAGCAGGGAAAGTAAAAATAAATAGTTTAATTAAAAACTGAAGTGACATTTTTATATTTTATATCTCATTTCTTAATTTAAATTTTACATATTTTTTATTATTATAATTTTTAGATTTGCCATGATTTACGCATATCATATTCGGTAAACACGTCACCTGTTAGAGAACTGCTCTATGATTCTGGAGGATGATTTTAAATCCAATTAACAGTACAATGAAATATAATTAATTCCATTTGAATGTTCCTTTTAGCAAATTAATTAAGACACTAGTTTTCAATTAATAACATTGTTTTTTTAAGTTTGACCGATCCTATAATGAGACAAGCTATACATTAATTATACTTCTACCTGCAGCTTTTTTTTAAAAATAAAAACGGGAAATTTTATGCGGTTCTATTTTACGTAGTATTTTTTTAAACTAATCAAGAAAAACTAATCAAGAGATCTATTTTGCATTTAAACTTTAAAACACTTAAGGGGTTTTTTTTAATAGGCCTAAAATTTACAATTTAAACCGACGTTTGAATATAATAATTTAACCCGGATAAAACTTTAAATATTAGGTTTAATAGAAACAAAATACTTTGAAACAAATTAAAAAAAAATTAAAAATGAAGTGAAAAAACTTGCATTTTAGTATATAATATGTATATTTTATTATTTTCGAAAAAGTATATTTAATATAAAATTTACCATGAAAATAAAAAAATAATGTGAAAAAGATCTGTAACAAATTTAACTGAGAGTAGAATAAGTGATAAATACTGCAAATGGTGTGGCATTTAAAACAACTTAACTTAAATAAATATCCAAGAATTTCAATATATTTAAAATAACATATCGTAAATCATTCATATTCAAGGTCAAGCAAAATCTACCGAAGATAAATTGATTGAAATTTGTATACATATCGGTATTAGTGCACACTAAGAAAGGATATTTTTTTTTAATTCCGAGTTTTAAAACAATGTAATAATAAATTTATAAGTTTTTTTTTTTAATTTCTCGGTAATAAATGTTGATATCAACTTGATTATTGGTGTGTGTAATCTTCATGGGAATATCTAAAAATCTATTATAATTTTTTTTTTTAAATACGAATTTGAAAGGGGTGAAGAGAGAGTTAAAAAAAAATCCTTTCGGCATGCCGGAAGGCGGAGATAGATTTCACCGGTGCTAATTAGGGGGGTAAAAAAATGTTCACCTTAAAGTTAAGAAAAACTTCAAATTTACTCAATACAATGGTTGCATGTGAAAAAAGTTTCACATGTTTAGCATACGACAAGCCCCATCTTATTACATTTCCAGCAACATTTTGGTCATCCCTTGCCGTAGGGGTTGGTTTCAAAAACTGTTTCAGACAAAAGTTTTAGATAATGTTTAAAGGACTAACGACCACTTTAATCCAACTCGATACTGGGCCTATTAAGGAAGATATGATTATTTTTGTCTTCGACCCTATTTTTTTCCACCTCCTGGGTCAATGGATGGTGATATCTGAAAAATTTATATAAGTTTTAGGTCCTTATACAAAGAATAGTAGGAGGAACTTTAAACGAATTCGGTATTTTACCTAATAAGAAAGTTATAGCGATATTTTTTTTTCGAAAAAGCCCTCTCATTTCCACTCCCATGGTCCGATTTTGCCCATTAACGAACTCGAACGAGATTTTAGGTTATTATATTTTATATATCAATTTGGAAGTGCTTGGCGCAAAATTTCGGCAGTGACATGAAATTGTGGACATGATACCACAAGAAAGTTAAATATATATATATATATAAATTTTTGAATTGACGCTAGTTTTGGGGTCTGGAGAATGTGAAACGAGAAGATATATCGAAATTTTACGGAAGTCGAATCATGGTACCCTTACAATAGGTAGCTTTCTTATGAAAAATCTAACTAAAATCTCAAACAATGATTGAAAATTTTTCCCCCATTTCCGAATACACTAAAAGGACATTCACTCGATTTGGGCTTGAAAATAACTCTTCAGATAAATATCGACAAAACCGTTTTCGGTTTTTTTTTAATTTTTCTATTTTAAGGAGTATAAAACATAAATTGTTTTTATATTTCTACTGTTTTATGCAACTGCTATTAAATCAATTTTTACGCGATTTGGTAATATTGTGATGGTAATTTATGTTTGTAAGTTTAATTATGCATTTTGTTAGTGAAACCGCGACAGGAAATATAAAAACCAGTTAGGTTCGTGTACTGACCAACCCATCGGGCTGGTCTAGTGTTGAACGTGTCTTCCCAAATCAGCTGATTTGGAAGTCGAGAGTTCCAGCGTTCAAGTCCTAGTAAAGCCGGTTATTTTTACACGGATTTGAATACTAGATCGCGGATACCGGTGTTCTTTGGTGGTTGGGTTTCAATTAACCACACATCTCAGGAATGGTCGAACTGAGAATGTACAAGACTACACTTCATTTACACTCATACATATCATCCTCATTCATCCTCTGAAGTATTATCTGAACGGTAGTTACCGGAGGCTAAACAGGAAAAAGACAGAAGAAAAAAAGAAAGGTTCATGTAGTGACCAATACGGTTCTTTGAAAGAAATTACAATTCACATAGTTTGTAAATTAGTTTTTTTAATACATAATTTTTTAAATTGAAGTTTTAATTTATATTTTCACAAGCATGAGTTCAATGAACACAGATGGTCCATTTTGGGGGGGGGGGGGGTCCAAGTAACTACACTGCGCGGGCGAAGCTGCAACGAGCCATGCTTGCATATAAATATATATATGAAATTTTCTGTTATAACATATTTTAAGACAAATTTTTTTCCTCGCTCTTATATTTCCTAAATGCAACCGTTCAGGCTAAAGGTCCTCAAATTTAAATATGGCGACCAATTTCATATCTTTATATGAAATTCCCTAATTTTGATATTTTCGGATACAACAGATTATAATCGACAATATGTAATATTGTATACCATGTACTACGAAAACTGAGATTTTCACGGATGGTTGTGAATTTCTTTTCATAAAGTTTGTGTTAGTATTAATTAAATCATTTGACAGTATTTGTTAATTCTTTAAATTCTTTTCAGAAGCAATATTATCTATTATTTAAAAATTGTTATCAATGATTAATTGACAATATATTTTTTTTTAATATTTTTATTTATAGTCGCATAAACTATTATTCATTACCGATTTATCAAGATTACATTTGTAAGTGTGAATGAACTGGTAAATAGGTAGTCAACAAACTCAAGCTGACTATTCCTGAGATGTGTGATTAATTGTACCCTAACCACCAAAGAACATCGTTATTCACGATCTAGAATCCAAATTCGTATAAAAGCGAAACCTTTACTAGGATTTGAACCTTACAATTCTCAACTTTGAAATAAGTTGATTTACGATGTCGAGTTTATCACTAAACCAACCCGGTATGTTGCCAATATTTATATATTTTTTTGTTTTATCTAAAGTAGTTCTTATTTTTTAAAATAGTAATGAAAAATAGTTTGTTCATTTTATTAAACTAATCATTTATTTTTATAAATTGAAAAGAAGTGTAAATATTTTTTTCAGTGTTGATTTTTTTTATTTTTGCACTTTTTTACTAGAAGAACGACTCTAATATAGAGTTTGGACCCCTGAAGTAGATTTTTGTAAAAATGAAAAGACGAAAAATGTGAATATTTTTAAAAGGTAATTTAAGAAATGAAATATAAAAATTCCGTTCTATTGAAAGAATAACAAAAGAACAAAATTATCATACTCAGTGATTGTAAACATTAAAGAGTATAAATATTGTCGGTAGGTACAACTGGATTTCCTAACGATTGTCTTTAAGGGAAAATGTATAAGAATTTCTTAAAATGCTGTGTTCTACCTGAAAAGTCATAAAAATGTGAGGTTGGTGAGCCTTCTTAAATCATCCTTCTTAACTGTTTTTCGTTCCTCCTTTAATATTTTCATCTAAAAAATTTAAAATAAGGAACTAAATATGTCGATAAAATTTTTTTTTTTAACTTAAAAATCGAGAATAATTTCCCTTTTAAAATCCTTTGTAACCTTTCTTATTTATTAGATCCCAACTTTAGTACGTAAGGCATCTGTTTGGCTTTGTTATATTTTTTAAACAAAAGGTAATAAGTTATACTTCAATTTTCTACTGTTATAAAGAAAAAGATATTACAAATAAAACGTTTTACTTTCCCAGGGAATATAGTTAGAATAGCAATATTAAAGGAAAAATACGGTGATCATGTCAAGAAATGGGTATCGGAATTTTGTAAATATATACGTTTTAGAGTCCAACCAGTTCATCTAGACGAAAAAACATATGTATGTAGGTATGTGTGTCGCACTGCTTTTGGCCTTACATGTCAGGATGACCAGATCAATTTTCTTAAAAAATTTGGCTCATATATTTCATCAGATGGACTAGTATCTGTCCTCGATCACCCACGCATTCCCATGACCCCTCATTACTTGTTGCACCATGCCTCCTTCGATCATATTACGATTTTTTTTAAATCCTTAAAAGGATGGGGGTTATGTAATAAAACCGATTTCGAAATTCTTCAAAAATCTTTTGGAAAAACTTTTTTTTTTTTTTTTTTTTAAACTCCCCCAAGACGACCAGCCCACGCTAAAAAGCTTAACACAGTCGCCTCAGGGTTTCATGGCAGCGCAGTCTGCCCTCCCTAGCTCGTCCGAACTCGGACATCCCATCGGGGTTTCTCGTGCCTCCTCGAAAACATAGTAATCACCTCTTCCGGTGATCAGAATTTTCTCCTGATCAAGACATACATTTCGTTTGCCCTTCACAGTTACGCGTCCCCCCATGCACACCTCGAGGGTCCCCCATGCCATCATAGGGGAGCTCCGACCCACCCACTCTTGCGCGTGAGTAGGCCCGAACACCCTAGGCTTAGAGGCTGCCTCCCTGGCCCGTACACGCATCAGATGGACTAGTATCTGTCCTCGATCACCCACGCATTCCCATGACCCCTCATTACTTGTTGCGCCATGCCTTCTTCACCGTCAGCGGTAGAGCACCGCACACAATATCCCTCCACTCCATGTCCATCGGCATATCCGGCAACATAATCCAACAACAACATGAGCAAAGACACATAATACAATCATAAATTCCTAACCTAGCGAAGTACATTAACAACTACAAAAACAAAACACATTTCGACGTCTCTTTTGACATCGAGGGCCGTGTGCACGTCAAGAGGGTTCCTCCTGCCTCTTCGCTGTTAGTACGAGACGAGCCACTCTCTCTACCTCCCTCTATCCATTCTCACTCTGGAGCATGTGTCTGACGACATTATCTGGTGTTAAGGCCACCGGAATCTGACGTCTCTCGTTCTCCCACCTCACACAGTCAAACGAGGTGTGTTCGGCTGTGTCAGCTGTCGCACAGTACCTGCAACCTGCCGTTCTCCTGCTCTTGAAGCGATGCAGATAGCTATCAAAGTTCCCATGGCCCGAAAGTAGTTGAGTGAGGCAGTATCCAACTTCACCATGCTTACGTACCACCCAAGCACTCACGTCCGGAATCAGACGCATAGTCCACCATCCTACCTGGCTCGCCTCCCACCGTTGCTGCCAGATGGCCATTATCTGCGCCCTTGCATTCTCTTTGTTTACGCCTTCAAACCGCAAGCATCGTTCCTCAACCAATAGGTCTATTGGCGGCGTTCCCGCAATGACGCAGATCGCGTCATAGGAGACCGTCCTGTAGGCACATGTCACCCGTTGAAGCAGCCTCTTATGAGTGGCCTCCAGCTTCCTCCTATACTTCTGAACCGCCACTGCCCTATTCCATGCAGGGGCCGCATACAATAGGACTGATGTCACGGTTGCAGCTATGACTCGTCGACGTTTCAGCAAATCAGCTGTTCACAAAAAATGAATAAAACATAAATAAATAAAATTTCAAAAATCAATCCTTACCTCTTAAAAATAGAATATTTATGTTCATTTGTTTAATCTCCCTTCGGTTTAAATATTTTTCAAAAATTTGTTGAAAGTTTACATTTCTAATATTGAGCTACAAAGAAATGTTTATAAATTTCTTTTTAGTTATACTCCCCGAACCTAAAATATAGAAATATTTTTTGAAAATTTTCTTTTCCATAGCCTTTATTGAATTTTATCTCTATTTCTCATAGCCTTTATCTCTATTTTTTTTTTTGTTTTTATTTATATTAAGTTTACGGTAGAGACTTCCTATAAGGAAAATAACACAGATACTATTAAAAAAAAAAAAAATTGAATATTTTAATCTAAAGAAATTATTAAAAAAAAAAAAAATAAGCTTACAATTTTTTTAAATAAATGTACTAATAATATAAGAATAAAAAGAAAAACCGTTTTTACAGAATAAATTTTGTTAATAAAAAAAGTAACTGATTTTTTACTTCCTTGTACGAAGTAAAGAAAGTATTGTGATCGCGAAAAATGTCAGTTTTCAGATTTCAACAGAAATATCCATTTTGACCATCCCTGAATCCATTTTGACTAGTTTCAGCATAACGTCTGTACGTACGTATTTATCTCGCATAAAAAACGCTTAGCCCTTGGATGTTGAAATTTTGGATTTAGGACTGTTGTAACATGAAGTTGTTAACCTCCCTTTTTGATTGCAATCGACTGAATCAAAAGTATCCAAAAAAGCCCAAAATCCAAAAAAAGATTGGATTTTGGACTCATTCTTAACTGCAGTAATAAGCCCTCATTGAGACCTTTTCATCGATATATCGTAAGTGCTACTTATTTTCATTGATTCCATAGTTATATCCAAATGAAATTTTAATTAATGAAATATTTGGATCTTAGTAGCGGAACCCACATGGTTCGAATCGGACTTCATCCGTTTTTTTTTTTTTATAATTTTTTTTTAGTTAAAATTTATTGATTTATTAATACTTATTAACCTCTGACTGTAAAAAAAAGTACGATAAATAATAATTCAGTATTAACGATAAAAAAAATATGAAAAATTATCAGAAGTTATTAATGAAATAAAATTTTATGTACTTTTAAATTTAAAAAAATGTTAATGTAATTTAATAGTCGTACAAGTAAGTCATGTGGTGTATTCATCAGATTTGGTGAAACATCTGATTATTAGTTTTTGTTTTCATTTTGTTGATGGTTATACCATAATAATTAAAAAAAAAAAACATATTATTAGATAGATATAAGACTTAAATTTATTTAAAGTGTAATAAAGTGACTTTTACTCTCTCCTAATTTCAAACATATTTGATGTTAATATTAACTAATATTTTAGCAATTGCGTAACTGTCCATTTTATTATAAAAATTGAAGGATCGTATCTTACTTTCAAATGAAATAAGTTTAAATGAAGTGCAGCGAAAAATGTGTATATGTAATTTAATAGGCGTTCAAGGAAGTCATGTGGTGTCCACATCAGATTTTTCTTATCAGATTTGTATTTAATTGAATTAATTATTTTAATAAACAGTTGTGTCTTTTGAAATATGAAATTAATTGAATTAAACCTTTTTTTTGGGCTGATTAAAACAATTGTATATTATATTTTTTCTTGTACCTTCTCCGTTCAATATCAACATGTTTGACAAATTTAAATGTTATACACTAAATGTAAATTTTTTTCTTTTTATTAACAGATATTAAAAACACAGTGTATATTCGGGTTCATGATAATTGATTTTTTTTTTAAATATATCAAATGTTTAATTCATTCTTGCAAATGTTTCGTTCCTAAATTTATGTGCGTATGAGTGCGCGCGCGCGCGTGTGTGAAACGCCTGTATGTGCACTAACGTTTGTAATGTCGCTCAGTCGAATTTTCCGTATCATTAAAACGTTGAGAGAACTGCCTTTTCCTCTTTTATTTTTTTATAGACCATATATTATAATCCATGAACGAGGTTTTTTTTTGTTAACTTTTTTTTTCAAGTTTGAAAAGAGCTACCCATTCTACTTATGTGTAAAACACCCATTGATTCTTTAGAAACAGGCACAGTTCCAGGTATGTGAAGCAGAATTTTAATATTCCAGATGAAATATTACATTGCTTTCATTGAATTTTTCTACTGCTTTCATTCAGGCGCAAAATGATCTCTTTTTTTTAACATTTCAAAGTTAAAATAAACATTTTTAAATATATAAATTTGTAAAAGTTTTTTTTTGAAATATTAATATTTACCTCGCAAATGGATTTAATTTCTCCAGTATTAATAACTACATAATCGCATCGACCTCATGTATTATATTTCCGTATTGAACATATTTATCATTGCAATTTTATTATAATTATCTCTTTTTATAGCATTTAATTTTTGAAGACAATAATTTTAAAATTAAGAAAATTAAGCTGACAATAAATTTTTATACTTTTCAGGAAAGTATATACAACTTTTAGTATATTAGTTATTGTGATTATAAAGGAGAATATTAGTTATTCTTATATGTACTGGGAAAATAATAATTGAAAAAAGCTTTAAGAGTTATAAAACATCTATATTTTTATTCTTTGATCGGCTCTCCCTCCCCAATATTGCCCCAAAGTATTTTTTTGCAATGCTATACTTAGGAAGACATAAAAAAATCGGTTAAAAATATTCAATAATAAAAAGATAGCTTTTTCCGATTTTTGAGCAAGAGGTATCATTTGTAGGATTGTTTTTTTTTAAATGGTAAGAATGTACGCATGTAATTGAGATTAATACAAAGTGGAGTTATGTTTGATAAGATTTACCCCAGTAGAAACTATTTACTTCACCCCCTGGAGATATCGACCTCAAACTTTCGCAAAAAAAAATTGCTCTATATACCCGAATTTCTGTGCTAAATTTCATCAAAATCGGATTATCCTGTCAAAAGTTTAAATACAATAAAATTTTAAGCTTTAAACACGCCAATACACGTACGTACGTATGTATCTACGAACATTATCCCCGATTATTTTTGTGTTTTGAGGTCCCTGGGTCATGAAGCGTCGAGAAATTCAATAAAACCCATACCCCATTTTTTACTGATTACCATGCTTTCTCCTTCTTCCCGCATAGCTTTAGAGCTATGACGTCAAAAAAGGAAAAAAAATTTCTTTTAACCAGTTTTAACCGATTAAAATAGAATTAATAAGTAAAAATAATATTATAAAGAATAGATAAAATAAATATTATTCAAAACTTTTAAAGTGATCATAATAATTTTACTACAGTTCAAAGTATTTGGGAAAGTTAATATGATGTCTCGCAACTTGTTACACACTTATTACGACTTAATTCGTAAAAAAAACTCATTACGACTGAAGATTAAGGGTAATGACATACTTTGTTGTTTTAACCGAAGCGATTATCAAGCCGTTCTTAAATAGCAGTGATTCTAATATCCTTTATTATTTCGATTCATTTAGAAAACGCATCGGGCTTTAGTGACAGTAAGGAAAGGAAGTCTGTTGAAATCCGGCAAAAAATGTATATCTATTAATCTTTATAATTATCTTTGGAAAAAAATATCGATGAATATAGTATACTCAGCTGTAGAGCTAGACCAAACAAAGGTTATTTTTATAATTTATTCTCTGATATAAAGTAAGACAAAGAAGGATTTTATAAAAAAAATTACTTGGTAGTCTACAACTACTTTTCACAAATTACCCATAATTATTAAAAATTATTAACTAATTAACTGCATTATGTTTATTTTCCATTCTTCCAGTTATTTATATTACCATAATTTAATTAAATTACAAAACTTAGGTTCAGTTTAGCTAAAAGATATAAGAAAAAGAATTTAAAAAAAGCTGGCAAAGTATTAGATGATTTTCATGGCTATTAACAGAAAAAATCTGACAAACGTGGCCTGCCTACACAATTTTTTCCTTAAAGCGACTATTCCAGGATGCCTTAGTATGTGGCCTATAAGTGTGTTTCTTCTTTTAACTATATTTTTCCAAATGCTTCTTTCTTCATCTATTTGCCGCAATACCTCTTCATTTGTCGCTTTATCCACCCAACTGATTTTTAACATTCTCCTATAGCACCGCATTTCAAAAGCTTCTAATCTTTTCTTCTCAGATACTCCGATCGTCCAAGTTTCACTTCCATATAAAGCGACACTCCAAACATACACTTTCAAAAATCTTTTCCTGACATTTAAATTAATTTTTGATGTAAACAAATTATATTTCTTACTGAAGGCTCGTTTAGCTTGTGCTATTCGGCATTTTATATCGCTCCTGCTATATATATATGTATATATATATTTATATATACATAATATACACTTAAGAATTCTCAAAAAGAATGTCAAACAAACAGAATTTCCCAGAAGTTTTCAGCGAAATTTATTTATAATATTAAAAAGATGCTGTTAGATATACAGAAAAAATCAATGTAGATTATTGTTGATAAAGAAAACACAAATGGGAAACGGAGAAGATGAAACGATTTGTCCATATACACGTTTTTGTTTATTTTGATGTCCTTTAATTTTCGCTATATATATATATATGAAAGAATATATTTTTAATATATCTGATATAATATTATAAGAAATTACTATTAATTCAACTTCTTTTTCTTGTTTTTAATATTAACAAACAAAACAAATATTTAATTTTTTTTTTCTTATTTTAGTAGTTTGTATAATAAAACATAAATATTTAACAAACATTAAAATAATATACTTACTGTTTCTAACGCAAACATATAAACAGAATGTGTTAGATCCACAATTGTTGTTAAACCTAATGTGAATATCCAGGGTACAAGATATATCCTTTGGTCCTGTAAAAAATGTAAAAAAATTAAAATTATTATTTAAATATAAATATTGAAATAAATAAACGGATTTAATTAATTATTCTTTTAAATATATTTTGTTAAAGCTATTATATAAAATTGGATTTGTAATAAATAAACAAAGATCAGATTATAAAAACTGTTTTAATACATATGATGAATAACTTTTTTTTCTAAAAAAGATATACCTAAATTATTGGATATTTTATATACATAAACATGAATATACATCCAGTTGAAAAGTAAAACAAATAAATCCGGATGAATGGGGAAAATAATGGATGAATAGGTAAATACCTGATGTAAATAATAAAATGAACTTGTTAAAAAAACAAACAAACCAGCATGATTGTTTTCAATAAATATGAACTTTATACAGTAAATTTGAAATATTATTATACCATTTTTAAACGTATATTATAGTGAAGAATATATTTATACTTTACAAAGTCGTATTAACATATAGCTTACTGACTTTACATAAAGCTAAAATTTACCGATTATTTATTGTTAAAATTTATATATATTTGGATTAAACTAAAACTTTTAAAAATCCTTCACCACCTATACATAGAGAGAAATCTGATGTCGGACATCACATGATTTTCTTGTAAGCCTATTAAATTACATATACACATTTTTTTGCATAAATTTGCACATAAATTTGGTATAATTCTATCAAAATCTAAGTTGTTGTATCCATAAAACAATAAATAACCACGACTAACGTAAAGAAAACATTGTATATATGCAAACCATGACACACACACACACAAACGAAATAAAAGCTTATGTATAAAGAGCAATCAATTATTCATACAACTGTTAAGTGTAATTATACTTTTTCTACTCTCTGCATAAAGATTTTTACATGTATTATGTAACAATCCAACTATTAGTTTAATAGGTAAACCAATTACCTATTTTAGTTTTGAAAATGAAATAAATACTTGTTAGTACTCAATAAAACCCTCGTATTTTTTCATAATTTTTCCTATAGTAACAACAAAAAAAAAAAAAAAAAAAAAAAAGAATAAATATTTTAATTTCGAAAATAATATTATATAAAATTTTAACCAAATATGTTGGAATCTTTGTTAGTTTTATTGAAAAATTGGATTTGGACACCACATGACTTCCTTTTACCCCTATTAAATTACATATACACATTTTTTCTGCACTTCGTTTAAAATTATTTCATTTGAAAGTGAGATACGATCTTCCAATCTTTATTAAAGTGGACAGTTACACAATTGAATTGTGGTGGACACCACATACATCACAATTTTTGTGGTGTCCGTATCAGCATTTTTTATTACTTTATATATTAATTTTGTTTCAAATCGCTGAAGTAGTTATGCGATATAAGTGAGAACGTGTCGGATCCGTAACCATAGAGACGTTAGTTCGAATCCCACTTCATATAAATTTATTTTTTTAATTTAAATATATTAATAATTATTAACCTGTGTAAAATTTTTTAATTAAAATGAAAAGTACATAAAATTTTATTTCTGATAAAATAAAGTAATTTCTGATTTTTGTCGTATTTTTTTAATTTTTTATTGTTATTATTGAATTATTATTTATCGTAAATTTTTTTACAAATTGAGATTAAAAATTATTAACAAATCAATATATTTAAATTAAAAAAAAAAAGTATGTTTATGAAGTCTGATTCGAACCGATGTGCTTGTAAGATCCAAATATTTCATTAATTAAAATTTTATTTGGCTATAACTCTGGAACCATAGAAAATAAGTACCACTTACGATATATCGTTGAAAAGCTCCAGTGAGGGCTTATTAACGCAGTTAAAAAGAAGTACAAAATCCATTTTTTTTTATTTTGGGTTTGTTTGGACACTTTTAGTACAGTCGATTGCAATCAAAAGGGGAGGTGCACAACTTAAGACTATCACAACAGTCTTAAATCCAAAATTTAAGACTGCGGCTAAAATTTTAGCCTACGGCTAATCGTTTTTGAGTTATACGGTACGTACAGACACCAAGCGGAAAATAGCCAAAATGGATTCAGGGGTGGTCAAAATGAATATTTCCGGTGAAATCTGAAAACCTAATTTTTTCGCGATCACAATACTTCCTTTACTTCGTACATGGAAGTAAAAAGCTGGCAATGTATTGTAGGACTTTCACGGCTAAGCCTGTAAAGTTAAACAGTCGGTAACTTGCATAGCTTTGCAATTCAGTCATCTAGACTTATTTTTGTTTTCATAATAAAGATGTAAATAAAAGTAACAAAAATATTTTCCGAATTTTTAAAATTTTGGAGCCACTGTATCACTTCGGCTTTCTATTGATTATAATATTATTAAAAAAAATATAAGTATCAAAATTTCAAATGAAAACATTTTGATTTTTGGCGCTCTCTTACTCTGTGGTGACAATTTTGTAAAATTTTTTCTAAAGAAGTAATCCTCAAGAAAATATTAATTAAAAAATTGTTAAAAAATATTGAAAACCAAACTGTAAGTTTTATGATAGGAATAAAAAAAAAAGCTACTTATTTCGGATCCGAGTATACTATTGGGGTCAAAATTACTCAAATTTTAACTGCTCTTTAAATGACAAAAAAATTATTATTATATATATTTTTTTTTATAACAAAAATTAAAAGTTAGAGCTAAAAAACAAAATCTAATGTTTTTAGGGGCGGGAAAAGTTAAAAAAAAAAAATTCTAAAAATATTCATATATAGGTGAAGCTTAACAAATTTGCTTATGTAAAGTTTTCTATAAATCTAACATTCCCTCCAATAAAGGATAAAAAGAAGAATATAAAATTTTTCAAAAATATTTTCTAAGATCCGGAGTTTAATTAATTAATTTTTGAAAATTTTGTTAACCCTATGATGAATAAAGTACCAAATATATGTTTAAAACATTAAAACCAAAGTCAAATAGAGCAATTAAAAAAAAAAAACAAAAAAACTTGTATTTCAATTTTAAGAGGTTGGCTTTAATTTTTTGATAAAAGTTTTTTTGGATTATTTATATACGCATTTAATTTAAACGAAGTTTAATTTAATTTTTCTCTAAAATGCCTCTGAAGAAAAGGACTTAATGGGAGTGTTTTCGATCTATATTTTCTACATCGATAGGTCTTCTAACTATTATAAAAATTTGTTTGTGTATCCTTCCCAAATAGTCTGAAGAACAAAAAAAAATTTTAATTTCTAAAAATTTTTTTTTTGTTTTAAATCCTTTTCATAAGTTACCCATTGCATTAAAACTGTAAAAATCTTAATTTTTTTTGATAATAATCTTAGCATTTCCTAAAAAAAAATTTGTGAAAAATGTTCACCCATTTCCTAGAAAATTACAACATCGTTTATTTAAAATTATGGCTACTTCTTTGTTCATTTCACTTCCTTGTACAATGTAAAGGAAGTATTGTGATCGCGAAAAATTTCGGTTTTCAGATTTCAACGGAAATATTCATTTTGACCATCCCTGAATCTATTTTGTCTGGTTTCGGCGTGACGTACATACATATGTGCGTACGTGTGTATCTCGCATAACTCAAAAACGATTAGCCATAGGATGTTGAAATTTTGGATTTAGGATTGTTGTAACAAATTTTGTGGATTTTGTACTTTTTCTTAACTGCAGTAATATTCCCTCATTGAGAGATTTTCAACGAATATCTATCGTAAGTGGTACCTATTGTCATTTGTTCCAGAGTTATAGCCAAATAAAATTTTTATTAATGAAATATTTTGATCTTACAACAGTAAGGCACATCGGTTGGAATTCGATTTCAATTTTTTTTTTTTTTTACTTCTTTTTTTATTTAAATATATTGATTTATTAATAATTATTAACCTATGATTGTAAAACTTTTTTTACAATAAATAATAAATTTTCAATAACAATAAAATAAAAATGAAAAAAATATCAGAAGTAAAATTCGAAGTATTTTTAAAAACGTGTATATGCAATTTAATAGGCCTACAAGGAAGTTATGTGGTGTCCACATCATATTTTTTATAATCTATTATCACTGCTTAGGGATTATTGTCCGCCTAACTTACAGGTAAGAAAAGTTTACAATTAATACAGTGAAAAATTAGGCAAAGGTATGGTAACTTGTTATTTTATGTAATTTAATCTTGGATCTTCATATGTTATTTTTGTAATTGTCGAACTATAAAAAATATCATATCATTAAAACCACTCCGCCGTGGGGATCTCCGTGAATGGAGGAGTGGTCACGGTAGGCCTTTCATGCGGAGGTCCGGGGTTCAAATTCCGTTCAGGCATGGCATTTTTCATAAGCTAAAAAATTCCATTTTCATCTCCCACCACAAGCTTCAAGCTTATGTGGCGATACCATCTATTTTACCAGGAATGCTTTTCCTTGAATATGGGATCCCCAAAATGAAAAATAAATTTTCGCGATTTCAAATTTTTAATGGTCGTAGGTTTCTTGTCAAACAGTGTAGTCACTAAAATAACGTTTAACACCTCGCTGATGGGAGGAGCTCCAAATTTAAAATAATCGATTTTTTTTTTAATTTCGCTTTTAATTTTTAATTAATTTTAGTAAATATTTTCATAATTAAAAACAGCTTGGATACACGAACTCTAAAATTTTTAAAAAGTCAAACATAATTTTTCGAAATTGTGATGTTAATATACTAACACAGTAAACTCGCGCTAATCCGAACCGGTTTAAACACATACGGAATTATGTACGGTATGTTTATGTACTTATGATCTTGAAATTTATGGATTTCTGATCCATAAATGCCTCAATTGTAAAAAATTAATCGCAAATGCTACAAATAAATGCAATAATAATAAAAAAAATGTATGTTGGCCGTATGACTAATACAATAAGTTACCGTATTCCGTATTGACGGAAGTTAGTCACCATTTACCAAAATAAACTTTTCTCATTTATCTACTCGTGCATTGTTTTCGACAAATCATTTTAAACCTCAGTCGAATTCAGTCATTTATTGTTTCTATACGTTCAAATTGTAATAGCTGACCTGTAAGTTATACAGTACAGTTAAATCGATACCATAGGTGAAGTTTCTTTTTTCCTTATTATTATTATTATTATTTTTTTTTTTGTTTTTTGTTTAATTACTGTACAGTATTTGTTTGTTAATTTGTATATATGTTCATGCGAATATGTTTTGTGTTTTGCCTTACTGAAAATGGAGACGAAAAGAAAAAAAGTGTAACAATTTCAATGCAAGAAAAAGTGAATGCGCTTAATTTTACAGACAAAAGGGAAAGCTCAAAAAAAGCTTTTCAATTAAAATTTAAAGCACTTAAATTAAAATTAAAAGGTTTAAGTTCAATAAAACAAGTAATTCTATATTTAATAAAAAAAATATATTTAATTAATAACATTAAAATTTATTCTAATATATGTTTTTATTAGAATATATTCTAATATAGAATATATTATAGAATATAATATAGAATATAATATATTATATAATATAGAATATATTTATTAGAATATATATCCTCCTCTATGAATCATGAGACCTTGCCGTTGGTGAGGGGGCTTGAGTGCTCAGGGATACAGAGTAGCTGGACCGAAGGTGCAACCATATCGGAGAGGTATCTGTTGAGAGCCAGACTAAGGAATGATTCCTGAAAGAGGGCAGCAGCTCTTTCAGTAGTTGTTAGGGGCGTGAGTCACAATGACTTAAACGGCCGTATCAACATCACTCAGTCCTCTGAGTACTGCGCAGCTGAAAGCAATGGAAAACTACAGCTGCTTTTTTCCAAGAAAATGTGGCTCTCTGCATTTTCACATATCAATAATGGAGGCGCCTTCCTTGGTAAAATATTCCGGAGGTAAAATAGTCCCCCGTTCGGATCTCCGGGTGGGGACTACTAAGGAAGGGGTCACCAGAAAATTAAAAAATAACATTCTACGAGTCGGAGCGTGGAATGTTAGAAGCTTAAAAAAGGTTGGTAGGCTAGAAAATTTAAAAAGGGAAATGGATAGGGTGAATGTGGATATAGTAGGAATTAGTGAGGTTCGGTGGGAAGAGGAAGGCGACTTTTGGTCAGGTGATTTTAGAGTAATTAACTCAGCGTCAAATAATGGGCAGGCAGGAGTAGGTTTCGTGATGAACAAGAAGATAGGGAGGAGAGTGGAGTATTTCAAAACGCATAGCGATAGAATCATTGTAATAAGGATAAAATCAAAACCTAAACCGACAACGATTGTTAACGTTTATATGCCTACAAGCGCCCATGATGATGATGAGGTAGAGTGTGTATACGAAGAGATTGATGAAGCAATTAAACACGTAAAAGGAGATGAAAATTTAATAATAGTTGGAGATTGGAATGCAAGCATTGGAAAAGGCAAGGAAGGAAATATAGTGGGTGAATACGGGCTGGGCAAAAGGAATGAAAGAGGGGACCGACTTATAGAGTTTTGCACGAAGTATAATTTAGTAATTGCCAACCCCAAATTTAAAAATCATAATAGAAGAATATACACTTGGAAAAAGCCAGGCGATACTGCAAGGTATCAGATAGATTATATCATGGTTAAGCAAAGATTTAGAAATCAACTCGTTGACTGCAAAACTTACCCTGGAGCAGACATTGATAGCGACCATAATTTGGTGATAATGAAATGTAGATTGGGGTTTAAAAACCTGAAGAAAAGTTGTCAGATGAATCGGTGGAATTTAGAGAAGCTTGAGGAAGAGCAGGTAAAGAAGATTTTCGAGGAGGACATCGCAAGAGGTCTGAGTAAAAAAGACAAGGTAGAAAATGTAGAAGAAGAATGGGAGAATGTTAAAAAGGAAATTCTTAAATCAGCAGAAGCAAACTTAGGCGGAATAAAGAGAACTGGTAGAAAACCTTGGGTTTCAGACGATATATTGCAGCTGATGGATGAACGTAGAAAATATAAGAATGCTAATGATGAAGAAAGTAAAAGGAACTATCGGCAATTAAGAAATGCTATAAATAGGAAGTGCAAACTGGCGAAAGAAGAGTGGATTAAAGAAAAGTGTTCAGAAGTGGAAAGAGAAATGAACATTGGTAAAATAGACGGAGCATACAGGAAAGTTAAGGAAAATTTTGGGGTACATAAATTAAAATCTAATAATGTGTTAAACAAAGATGGTACACCAATATATAATACGAAAGGTAAAGTCGATAGATGGGTGGAATATATTGAAGAGTTATACGGTGGAAATGAATTAGAAAATGGTGTTATAGAGGAAGAAGAGGAAGTTGAGGAGGATGAAATGGGAGAAACAATACTGAGATCTGAATTTAAGAGAGCATTAAAAGATTTAAATGGCAGAAAGGCTCCTGGAATAGACGGAATACCTGTAGAATTACTGCGCAGTGCAGGTGAGGAAGCGATTAATAGATTATACAAACTGGTGTGTAATATTTATGAAAAAGGGGAATTTCCGTCAGACTTCAAAAAAAGTGTTATAGTTATGATACCAAAGAAAGCAGGGGCAGAAAAATGTGAAGAATATAGAACAATTAGTTTAACTAGTCATGCATCAAAAATCTTAACTAGAATTTTATACAGAAGAATTGAGAGGAGATTGGAAGAAGTGTTAGGAGAAGACCAATTTGGTTTCAGGAAAAGTATAGGGACAAGGGAAGCAATTTTAGGCCTCAGATTAATAGTAGAAGAAAGATTAAAGAAAAACAAACCAACATACTTGGCGTTTATAGACCTAGAAAAGGCTTTCGATAACATAGATTGGAATAAAATGTTCAGCATTTTAAAAAAATTAGGGTTCAAATACAGAGATAGAAGAACAATTGCTAACATGTACAGGAACCAAACAGCAACAATAACAATTGAAGAACATAAGAAAGAAGCCCTAATAAGAAAGGGAGTCCGACAAGGATGTTCCCTATCTCCGTTACTTTTTAATCTTTACATGGAACTAGCAGTTAATGATGTTAAAGAACAATTTAGATTCGGAGTAACAGTACAAGGTGAAAAGATAAAGATGCTACGATTTGCTGATGATATAGTAATTCTAGCCGAGAGTAAAAAGGATTTAGAAGAAACAATGAACGGCATAGATGAAGTCCTACGCAAGAACTATTGCATGAAAATAAACAAGAACAAAACGAAAGTAATGAAATGTAGTAGAAATAACAAAGATGACCACTGAATGTGAAAATAGGAGGAGAAAAGATTATGGAGGTAGAAGAATTTTGTTATTTGGGAAGTAAAATTACTAAAGATGGACGAAGCAGGAGCAATATAAAATGCCGAATAGCACAAGCTAAACGAGCCTTCAGTAAGAAATATAATTTGTTTACATCAAAAATTAATTTAAATGTCAGGAAAAGATTTTTGAAAGTGTATGTTTGGAGTGTCGCTTTATATGGAAGTGAAACTTGGACAATCGGAGTATCTGAGAAGAAAAGATTAGAACCTTTTGAAATGTGGTGCTATAGGAGAATGTTAAAAATCAGATGGGTGGATAAAGTGACAAATGAAGAGGTATTGCGGCAAATAGATGAAGAAAGAAGCATTTGGAAGAATATAGTTAAAAGAAGAGACAGACTTATAGGCCACATACTAAGGCATCCTGGAATAGTCGCTTTAATATTGGAAGGACAGGTAGAAGGGAAAAATTGTGTAGGCAGGCCACGCTTGGAGTATGTAAAACAAATTGTTAGGGATGTAGGATGTAGAGGGTATACTGAAATGAAACGACTAGCACTAGATAGGGAATCTTGGAGAGCTGCATCAAACCAGTCAAATGACTGAAGACAAAAAAAAAAAAAAAATGTTTTTATTTAATATGTCAGTAAATAAATAACTGGAGCTGGTTATTCGAACATTGTTGAATTATTTTTTTTTAATAGGCCTCCTTAATACTACAATAAATATTTTAATCATTTTTTCTCTTTTGACTCTCTTTCTTCCCAATATTTCTTCATTCTTTCTCCATGCTTTCGCTTTCTCTCTTCACTCCATGTGTAGTCATATTTCTTTTCGGTTTTACTTGTGGAAGCCCTTGTTTTCTAAAATAATATTTCTAATTTTTTATTCTAATTAAGATTATTTCTTTCGTGATAACCTCATAAGCTTTAAACCCTGTTTTCTCATAACCTTTAAACCTTCATTAAACCAGGTGGTTTTACTTTTTTGAATTTAGACAATTTTAAATTCTTTTAGTCAGTCTTTTTATTTCCACTCTGTCCAAAAAAACATCAGTCGTCTTTTCCTTATAATATATGAAAGTCTGTCATTATATGTTAATTTTTCTAATCCTTTACTTATTCTCTTCAATTTTAACCAGCTCTAAGCTTTTTCTTAATGTTTTCATGTCTTTAGTCTGTAGCTTCCCAACCGACCGGATTGGTCTAGTGGTGAACGCGTCTTCCCAGATCAGCTGATCTGAAAGTGGAGAGCCAGTGTTCGAATCCTAGTAAAGTCAGTTATTTTTACACGGATTTGAATACTAGATCGTGGATACCGGTGTTCTTTGGTGGTTGGGTTTCAATTAACCACAAATCTCAGGAATGGTCGAACTGAGAAGGTATAAGACTACACTTCATTTACAGTGATACATATCATCCTCATACATCCTCAGAAGTATTATCTGAAAGGAAATTACCAGAGGATAAACAGGAAAAAGAAAGAAAGTCTCTAGCTTCCCAATTTCGCCTATCTGATTCATACGTAACACTCGGAGGCATGCAAACATTCAGGTTACCCACCGGGTTGGTCTAGTGGTGAACGGGTCTTCCCAAATGAGCTAATTTGGAAGTCGAGAGTTCCAGCGTTCAAGTCTTAGTAAAGTCAGCTATTTTTACACGGATTTGAATACTAGATCGTGGATACCGGTGTTCTTTGGTGGTTGGGTTTAAATTAACCACACGTCTCAGGAGTGGAACTGTACAAGACTACACTTCATTTACACTCATACATATCATCCCCATTCATCCTCTGAAGTATTATCTGAAAGGTAATTACCGGAAGCTAAACAAGAAAAGAAAAAGTAAAAAAAAATTCAGGATTAATAACTGTATTATAATAGTTAATTTTTGTTTTTCTGGAGATTGATTTTACTTTCCCGTCTTGCCCTAGAGCAGAGCAGAGCTATAGTTCTAGAAGGTATAGTATTGTAATCGGTCCAGTTTGGGCATAGCGGTTTTCACCGGATCTTGACTTTTTGACACCTAAGAAATCCAAAAAGCCGGATGCAAATTTTCCGGTTGTTCGTATGTACGTGCGTGAATTCGGTGTCATCTTCTGAATCACCTTATATCTCCAGAACTACTGGACCAAACTTGGTCAGATTACTTCTGTATATGGGGCGTTGATGCTATTAAATTCTAAACTTAAAAGATCAAGGGGGTGAGGCTATAGAACAAGGTCACCCTAATTATTTCGACATTTTGCCTTATTATGGTAATATTTTTATTAGGCACTTTGTTAACAATTAAAAAATAACAATATTTGCAGAAAACATTATTGCAAAATCGCACTTTACACCAAAAATTCCTCTAAATTGTTGGCTAATTGGGCATACTGCGTCAATAGTACCCCTACTAGGAGCGCTAGTGTAGCACTGACGTACAGCTGTTGTAGTAGTCTGTTGTGTTGAGACGTCGCAGGCGAGCGATAGAATTAAATAAATGAATAATATTTAAAGTGTAATAAGTAATTCCTCTGGCCAGGTCCCGAACTCGAACCTCCGGTTGACTTGATACCTGGTGCATTATTCCTTGCGACGACACCTGTCTGCCGACCTCACTAGCGAAATTTGTTCTATGTAAGTTGTGAAATTACCTTAGTTTAGATAGTGCCGATCGTTGCCGCTACTACCGCCAGTCCCGCGCGAATTAAATACGGTATGCGCTTTAGTTAGAATCACTGAATTAAACAAACGAAAAATATAAGATTTATAAAATATATTTTATAATATTATATTTATAAATATTTATTATATAATATTTTATTATATCTGTAATATTTGGTGTATAATAATTAAAATGATAAATATTTTTAATTAAGTTGTGTGTGTGTGTGTATAAGCCGTGCATCAGAAACAACCCACACTTGCACGACTTTTCCGGAAAGTGGCTTTAGCCGCGTGACGAGGAAGTCCTACGTCTGTGTTGTCTGCTTTTTTTTATTGTACGTATAAATGCTTTGTTAAGTGATGCGCAAGATTCGTTTTACTAGTTCTAATTTTATTTGATTCTTTATCACTAAACGTTAGGTTTAGTTATTTCACCCAGATATTTTAATTTATTCACTTTATTAATTTTTCCATATTCGGTTTTTAAAAATTATTAGACCATTTTTTAATATTTGTTACAAATTCAGTTTTTCGAAAAAAAAATTGTGAATCTGATTTTTCAGCTTACATTTTTAAAAGATTGAATTTCCACAGTTTTAATATCCCGGGATAAAATTACGAGTTCATATGCAAAGGTCAAACATTTGATTTTGAGATTCTGACCCTTACTTCCTTTTTCTTTTTCTTGTTTAGTCTCCGGTAACTACCGTTTAGATAATTCTTCAGAGAATGAATGAGGATGATATGTATGAGCGTAAATGAAGTGTAGTCGTCTTGTACGTTCTCAGTTCGACCATTCCTGAGATGTGTGGTTAATTGAAACCCAACCACCAAAGAACACCGGTATCCACGATCTAGTATTCAAATCCGTGTAAAAATAACTGACTTTACTAGGACTTGAACGCTGTAACTCTCGACTTCCAAATCAGCTGATTTGGTAAGACGCGTTAACCACTAGACCAACCCGGTGGGTTACCCTAACTTCCTAGTTTTAAATTTTCTAACTTCTAAATTTGTTCTGTTTATTCCATCCTTTTGTTACTTTTTTCAAAACTATACTAAACATTAAGAGCGATAGACCTTGCCTCACAACTGTTTTGATTGCAAAAGGTTCAAAGCTTATCCTTTAAAATTCTATTTTTGAATAAATATTTGTAAGGGTTTCTTTTACTATATTCAACGTTTTATTGGTCCATTGCATATTACTCTAATATGTTTAACAAAGATTTTCTATTTACTGAATCATAGCTTTTTTTTAAACTCCACAAAAGCGATTACAATATTTCCATCCCCTTTGCAGTAGTCTGGAATAATTGTTTTTAAACTAAAAATTTTCTCTGCAAGAAGACTTTCCCTTTGTGAATCCTCCCTGAAATTCTCCAATCCGAGGTTTTAATTGTTCTTTCATGATATTTAAAAGTTAAAAAATATATATATATAAGTTTCAGGTAACAATGGAATGTTATTTATGTCTTTTTTACAATATTTTATGGTGATGGTGTATGAGAGTACTTCTCCAATCTTCAGGAATCTTTTTCCAGATTTGAACAAGTAACTTTTCTACAGTTTCAGTGGTTGTTTCATCTGCATATGTCCATATTTTAACAATAATTGAGTCGTAACCAGATCGTTTATTATTTTTTAAGATTTTAATTATCTCTTTTAGTCCTTTTAAAAAGTGGTGGATTTAAATAAGAAATCGGAGAACTTTTTGATGTGCTAAATTTTTGAATTTTTTTTTGGTTCTTCACAGTTCATTAGATTTTTAAAATGAATGGCCAAGATTTCACAATTTTCTCTGTTGTTCACTTCTAGGCATCCATCTGTTCTTTTGAAAAATAAATAAGGAAATTGATAATTTTTTAGGTTATTTTTAAAAGTTCCATAAAAATTTGTTGTATTGTTCTTTATAAAATTTTCTTCTATTTCATTTACCTGACTATTCTACTACGATATTCTAGTATTTATTAAAACTTTAGATCTTTCTTTTCTTCGATTCTTATAGCAATTGTAATCTACTTCTTTTCTGTAGAATATCACTTCATTACATCACCGCTTCATCACATTCTCCGCTGTACTACATATGTTTCGAATTTCTTTTTAGGCTTGCCACTTGTTTAACAATTTTCGGAATTTTGTATTTGAAAGCCTCCCAGTTTTCTCACTTTTAACTGGATATTTATTGTGAAACATTTCTTTGTTTGATTTTAATTTTTCTGTATCAATTTTAAGAATTTTGTTTTTAAACATTTTCTTTGTATTTTGAAGAAGAAATTTTACTTAATTTTTGATAGATAATGATCCGTTTCTATATTACAACTTTTTCTAACCTTTACGTTTAAGATTTCTTTCACGTTTCTTCCAGAAATTGCTTTATAGTCTATTTGAAATTAACCTAAGAGTTGATTAGGGGACTTCCACGTCGTTCCTGGGAAGTTTTATTTAAATTAAGTAGACATTAGTTTTAAATTGAAAACTTTACATAAATTAATTAATCTTTCCCCATTTTTATTCACCCTGTTATGAGCGGTATAATCTCCAACTATTTTTTATGAGTCTTCTTTATCTACTTGGGAATTAAAATCCCGCAGTAAATTTTTATCATTTTTAAACGAGATTTTATGAAACTTTCTCTTCTATCCCAAAACATTCCCACTTTTTTGGGTTTTTTCTATTATCATTGTTAATTGAAGCATGATAGTGAATTAAGTTATAATAATTATTTGAAAATTTTAAAGTTAAAAGAAACAACTTTTCAGTGAAAATAAGTTATTGAGTTTAAACAATTCGTATTTATGTCAAAAGCTGTTCCCAAAACAGGGCAGTTTTTTATAACTCTTTTACAAACTTTTAATTTAAAAATTCTATAATTATCTGATTCAAAGATATTTTCATCTGATTCAGATGTTGTTTCTTTTAATGTTAAAATTTTTATATTTTCTTGATTTAAGGTATCTGTAAGCTGTTTTAATTGACCGTATTTCAAAAGCGTGTACGGTTCCGAAGTAATTTACTTTTTTTCTTCTGATCTTAGAAGGGTTTTCAAAAGACTCCGACTTTTCTCTTAGTAACATGTTGGTTTAGGCTACCCAGAATCGTTAGGCTCAATTGCACCGCTTCTTGTGATAAAGAATTCTTCTACAAAGTTACCTCTTTTAGTAGTTCCATCCAAAGAAATTTCCATCGTGCTCAAGATATTAAATTAAATTATGGAAAAGAAATAAATTCTTTTCACAGATAGAACAAAGGTTGTTAGCTCTAAAGTATGAAATACAGCCGCTCCTAACAGGGAGACAGACGCTGACCAACCACTGCCCGATCCGGAAACAGACGCGACTGGGTTTTAGATTCTGTTTTGGTCCACGGATGGTATTTATTTCTCACCGACCCTGTATATCTATCGAGGTTTCCCCTATTTGCCCCTTGGAAATATGCCTGGTAGGGGCCAGTAAAACTGCCTTTGAATTATTTTATTATAAAAATATAAATAGAGCGTAAGATGATTGAATTGAAATTATAAATGAATTGCATAACTTGATCGACGTAACCGAAAAAGTCATGCAATTCAATACTGGATATTTTTTTATATTTATTTTTTTTATCTTTTTGAGCATTTTCTATTTACTTATTTATTTCAACAAACGTTTTTCTCGTACTTATACTGAATATGGTATTTTTTTTTTATTTTTTTTAAATTTTAACCCTAATAATTAAGAGCATAAATTAAATACTTTTATAATCATACTATACTACTATTCCTTTGTTAAATATTTCTTTTATATGTATGTAATTTTGCATAGTACGAAGTTCATCTCTTTCAGTATAAGTAGAGGAGATTTGTACTTAAAAGGAGGATTTACTGAAACGGATTATTGCGTTAAAATAGAGGATTAGTGTACTATTCAACCTTCTGCCGACGAAAGAAAAAAATAAAAGAACCCAAGCCTAAAACCCCAGATACTGTTGCATATACACCGACCTGTATCTTCCTACATTATATTTCTTTAACTTTTATATATGAAAATAAAATAAACTATAATAAATATAAATTCATTTGTGTTGATCCCTCTTTGAATGATTTAAAATACAAATTTACGTTTTATAATTTACAAACATAAGGATCCAGGAGGACATAACTAAACTTGTTTTTTCTGTAGGAATGTATCGTAAAATTTAGTACAAATTCTTACAAGAGATGTATTGCACAGTTTTGAAGGACTATAAAGAGATTCGTCTTCAACGTTTATGTTAGGGATTTAGAATTTTTTTCCTATCTAGTCAGACTGTATTTGTACTTCGTCTTCATAGAAACGCATATTTTCTTCCTTACTGCAAAATTTTCCAGTTATTACCCGCAATTCTTTAAATAAAAAACCCTTTGAACAACCATGTTTCATTTTCTTTAACATTACTTCAATGGAGTATGACTATTTTTTTAATCATTTCTTTATTAGTATATTATTAACATCTGCCATAAAAAAAATTGTAATAATATTTTTTATTTAAAAAAAACTATTTTAATAACATTATTTAAAAATGGTTAATTAAGTTTTATCTATGAAAATATCCGCTCAATGTTCTTCGGTTTAAAATTGATAATGATTAATAAAATTAATGACTATTTATGATGTTATAACTACCCACCAGGTTGGTCTAGTGGTTAAACTCGTCATCGCAAATCAGCTGATTTCGAAGTCGAGAATTCTAAGGTTCAAATCCTAGTTCCTTAAAGTTTTTAATCTCCTCTTACTTATAAATGGATTTGAATGCTAGATCGTGAAGACCGGTGTTCTTTTGTAGTTGGGTTTCAATTAACCACACATCTTAGGAATAGTTGACCTGAGACTGTACAAGACTACACTTCATTTATATTCGTGCATATCATCCTCATTCATCCTCTGAAGTAATACCTTACGGTGGTTCCGGACACAAAACACAAAAAGAAAAAGATACTATAACTCAATAATAGCAGTCGAAAACAGATTTTTTTCAACATTTTTATTGATTTAAATCTGTTTACCGATAAAAAAATATTTAAAGAACAATGACGTAGATACATAAAGAATGAGATGAAGATAAACGTATCAGTAATATGTGATAATTTATTTATTTATTAATTCAAACAGTAACAAGTGGCTGGTATATAATAATAATTGGCTGGTAATATGATGGATTTTACTCGTTTTTATGGAGTGTAAAAAGTGCCGTGCCTAACGGGCCTCGAACCCGGATCCTTCGAAGAAAGATAAAGATGCAACTAGTCCATCACTTAGATTGTGGGAGGGAAAATTTATTATTTTATTTTAACAGCAACAAAAAACTGATGTCCATTAGCCATTACTGATGGATGATAATGAATTTTTGTAGCGGACAAAATGTCTTGCTGGAATTCAAACCCGGTGTACAATAATTAACTTAAATTTCTTTATTAAATAAGCACATTAATTCCAAAGAATCATGTCTCTTTAACCTTTAAAATGACTAGTACTCTCTCTCATCTAATTGCTAAAACCATTTGGATGTTCGTTAAGACTGTAATAATTTAAACTGAATTTAACGATTTTCCTCTTTAAAAGTATTTATTTTATTATCTTGATAAATATACAGGGTAATTTAGGGAAATAGAAATTTTTTTAAATTAAACACTTCTATAAAAAAATAAATGTATTTATAAAATTTATATCGAAAAAAAATATGTCATTCATATACATAGTCGAGATTTAATTTTTGAAGATCATATGTTGCAGGTGAACTCCGTCTTTATTCAGACATTACTTCAATGTCGTAGTGAAACTCTGCAGAGTTTGACAAAAAATTTCAACAGGAATTTCAGCAATTGGAATTCGGATCTTGCTCTTTAGTTTTTCAATTGACTGTTTGCTTTTAAGGTAACCCCCCACAAGAAGAAATGATACATTGGCAAATCGGGAGATCTGGGAGGCCATAGAATGTCACCATTTCTCGAAATTATACGGTTTCCATCGATATTCGTGTGTGTCGATTGATCTTGATGAAACCAAGCGTTGATAGTAGTTTGTGCAAATGTCTGTAGTTTTTGCGCAACAAAGTTTTTCAATATGGTGACGTATCGATGTGATGTCACTTAAGTCGTGAGGCCATCCTCGTTTTCAAAAAAAAATAAAGGTTTCTTATGTCATATGATGAAAAAGAATACCGCACAGAAATTTTGTTGTTGTGTAACGGCGCTGGTGTAGCTGTGTAAGTCAAAAATGAAGATTTTTTTCATTAAAAAATCTGGTAAGGTGGAAATGGGTTTCGTTCGATATGCACAATTTGTTAACAAAGTCATTTCCCTCGTTTACCTTTACAACCATTTGTTCACAATATTTATGACGTGTTATGTGATCATTGGTATCACTTTCTGTAACTTGCACTTATGGTAAAATGTAGTACAATAGTATTCTTCAAATAATTGAACTATCAATTTTTTTTGCGACTGCTGCATGAAGCAGCAGTCGCGACTGAATATTGTGATGAAAATTGAATGTTGTGTGCTTCTTATTTCAGTAACTTGAACGACTGAATATTGTTTGGCATACAAACGATACGCACAATGCCTGAGGTTTTTTTGTAATTGCTGAACCTGTTTCCTAAAAAATACGTATCCATTTGTTAATGTCATGAGCTGATTGAAACACACGGATAGTGGCGTTCTAAATTAAATTGGCAACGTAATTCTCTACACGCTGTATCCACACAGTCATTGTTATAAAATGTTTTGATAACAAAACCGTGTTGTGTACCACGTTAAGTAAACATGATAACTAAATGGCAAGATGGCGTGAACAGGTTTTTTCTATAAGTTATTCAGTGCTGACACTCCCCCAGGTCTACCAACTTAAATTTCAAAATTTCTTGTTTTTCTGAATTAACCTGTGATTATCCATGGGATATTAAACATTTTCACATTAAACACTTTGTTTGCATTTAAAATTTTTTAAATGTCATATTACATTTTCCACGCAAAAAGAATTTGGAAAATTTATTCAAATTGAATTTCCTTCTTGCTGTTAGTGATCCTTTTACTTTAAAAATTTATATTATAAATAGAATATAACTATATATGAATAGATAAATAACTAACTACATGTAATAAAATAGAATAGAATAGAATATAAATATATTTTCATCGTACATTATTCATTCCATATAATCAAAATTCTAAAATACTTTATTAACTTTACATATTCTGTAATTTTCCTTCTTGGAATATATTATAAGAGCCATCTTTAATTCTTTTTTTATCTTTAATACGACTCTGCAAAATTAACAGCAATTCCTCCTCTTACTCCGCCAATACCATTTGACCATCTGCCTACTTGATTTCTCTCACTTCAAATCATTATATTTTTACAAATGACTTCGCTCATCCTTTTTTAGCATATGCAGTTAAATAATGTTAGTTTTAGGGTGAAACGCGTAGCAAATTACGATTAACAAAATAAGATTTAAGTAAGAAGATTTCCAAATTTCAAATAAAACGATTTTTGATTTAGGGAACTCCTCATTGTATGGGTGCAATTTAGAAAAAAAAACCTTTTATAAAATGATCCTTAACAAAAAATAAATAAATCTAAAAAAAATCATTTAAAAATATAAAAAAAATAAAATATGGCATTTATGAAAGTATTGGGAAAATTTCTTTTCATTTTAGGTCCGGAATATAATATTGATGCCTAAGTTACTTTAATTTTAATAAAGATTATGAAGGGAAATATAAAAAATTTAATAATGAAAATTAAAGGAGTTACAGCCAAGATAGAAAAAATAATATATAAAATATGCTTTAAATTGGTGATGAAATTTTAAGAAAAGATGTTCTACAAACTTTTGTATATAAGTTAAACTTAAAAAATTTACTGAATAAATTTTTTTCTAACACACCCATCAATAAAGATTAAAATAAGAATAAGAAATTTTTCAAAAAACCCTTCTGGATTTTAGGTCCAGGGTATATCATTTTTAAAAGTTGTAGATATCTACCTCCTCACAGCTCTTAATATGAAGTTTCAAAAACTTTTTGAAAAATTAAAAAGTTTAAAAAATAAATATCAAGTTGGGTAACATCCGTATTTCTTCATCGTTCTTCTGCCGTTATTCCCAAGAGACTACTCCGTGAACTTTCTTAGCACAGAACTCAACTAGTATCTCGTCCTCCAATCACCGCCTCCCGAAGCTGCAACCGCAATGATCAGGATCGTCCTCGAAGTACATCTAAAGTTTTGATGCGGGGGTGGGATTGGCATCACAAGATAGCGGCGATGACATCACAAGATTATAGAGGGGCGAGGCTTGTATCACGTGATCAAAATACTGCGCTCTGATTGCCTAGTAACGTAGTAACCCTATTTTTTCACTACTCCCGTTTTTGACATGACAACCATATTTGTACTTTAATATAGTTATTCTAGCTTTAGTCATCGGAAAGTAAAAATTTTGTAATTACTCTCTGAGTGATAAAAAATAAATTCTTTTGTAGTTAATATTTATACAACTTTTCACTGGTATTTCATTTTCATTTAAGAAAACTAAGTATCAGTGATAAAATTAAATTTTCATTCAAGAAAATACTTTTAGCAGTGGATATTGATTTACTTCTGTTTAAACCAAATGAATAATTCCTATACTTTTTTTTTTTTTTATAAAAGCATTAATATAGATTATTAGAATGTATTTTGGTATATCATAAATATATTATATATCACTTTTTCTCTTTTTCTATGATATTTAAAATTAAAGGAAAAATACATTATTTCGGTATTTAATATAATATTTTCACAATATTACATTTATCAATATCAAATAGAATTTAAATTTGAATTTAATGTATATAAATTCTTAATCCTTTAAAAATATTTATAATGTTAAAGAAAATTAATATATTTATAAGAGCATAGCTTCAGTAATAATACATAGTAAATATTTTTATTACTACGTACAGTACACTAAAGAAAGCCAAGCTTTTATGTTACACATGCTTAAGAAGATATACGTTGAAAATTGAGAATTTTTATTTAGATTAAATATATAAAAATATTTAGACGAGAAAATTATATACAAACTATCTTATTATTCAGCTCAGTTTATATATTATAATAAGATAAATTTATTTACTATAATAAAATAATAATAAAACGTTTAATATTATAATAATTATTTTCATTTTCCATTTTCGTATAAATTAAAATTTAATAAAAGGCTGTTCGGAAAATTCTTCCTGAAAAAGAAAACTTAATATTTCAGAAACGTTTATTTTTCAACTTAGACACCTTGCAATTCAATAGATTTAGACCAAAGTTTTCCAATTTTTCAATACACTCAGTATAATGCAATTTGTACAATTATGCAAAATAAGCGGTTGTCTCAGCTTTTACCTAATTATTACAAGTGAATGTTCATTCTGTGAGCCATTTCTTCAGGTTTGGAAAGAGGAAGTAATCACGGGAGACAAATCAGTTGAATACGGCGCATTTGGAAGTATTTCGAAACGTAGTTCAAGGAGTTTTGAAGCAACAACCCGTTATGTGAATGTAAGCGCATTATGAAAGTAAAAGAGCACTTCCTTTTTAGCCGTTAGAGATGTTAGAGTTACTGACGACCGCGAATGAACACTCTGGCGCGCGGTGTAATGACCGGAGGGTTCGTCAGTTGAGCAATGGCTATTGTACAGGGAAAAGCAATTATGGTTTCATGAAAGCGGATCAATTATTACTGTTCGTAGACATTTTCATTTAGAGTAAAGTCGTGATACTCCTAATAGACTGTATTAAACGTCGGTATCAGCAATTTAAGTTTATAGGAAGTGTAGTACACGAAAAAAAGGGCTGGCTGATCTCTCATGTATGAGAAAGTTGTGGATCGAGTAAGAGAAAAGTTTTAGAGAAGACCGGTTAAATCGAATCTTCATGCGAGTTTAGAACTGGAAATTCAGCAATTGACAATCGTGAAGGTTCCAAACAAGCGCCTAAAACTTCACGAATACGAAATTCAATCGGTACGTGCAATTGAAGATGACAATAAACCACGCCGTTACAAATTTGCCGTGGATATTTTTGATTAGGTGAACGAAGATAATGCGTTTTTAGAAAAAATAATCATCTCTGACGAAGCTGTCTTCCATGTTTCTGGTCACATTAACTGTCATAATTATTGGATTTAGGGTAAGAAGAACCTTCATACCCACCGGGTTGGTCTAGTGTTGAACCCGTCCTCCCAAATCAAATGATTTGAAAGTCGAGAGTTCCAGCGTTCAAGTCCTAGTAAAGGCCTAGTTGCGCGGATTGTTGTTACGGATTTGAATACTAGATCGTGGATACCGGTGTTCTTTGGTGGTTGGGTTTCAATTAACCACACATCTCAGGAATGGTCAACCTGAAACTACACTTCATTTACACTCATACTCATTATCCTCATTCATCCTCTTAAGTAATACCTGAGCGTAATTCCCGAAGGATAACAGGAAAAAGAAAGGAAGAACCTTCATACCGTACGACAAATGCAACGTGATAGCCCAAAAATTAACACCCCTCAAACGTTAATTTTTGTGTTACCTTCTTATGAAGTGATTGGTCTATTCATCTTCGCCAAGTCAACGGTTACTAGCGCTAATTATCTAAACATATTACAGAAGTATGCAGTTCCATAAATTTAACAACGGTAACCTAACGTTTACTTCCAATAAGATGGCACACCCCCATTGAGGGGTTTATATATCAGGGACCAATTCCCTGATTTGGCTTGATGGACCAATTCTTTGACAATCTCGATCTCTTGATGTTGCGCCATTAAATTTTTATCTTTGGGGGGGGGGAGGGTTTGTCAAAGATAGGGTTTATTAGACAGTACGTAACGAAGGTTATCAATATCAGTGAATTAAAAACAGAATCGAAGGTATAATTAATGGAATAACACCACATGCGCGCGCTTTTATATATATATAGATGATTAATTTGAATAAAAGATTAAAAAGAGGAAATCCTTTAAATTCCTTTAAAAAAAAAACAAATTAATAATGTATTATTAATAATAATAAAATAGCTTTCAGCTGATCAAATAATTTAAGTATAAATAATTAAAAGAAACAAAGAAAGGCAAAATAAAATATATGTTCATCATGAATATGTGTTTTATTTAATATATGAGATAAATAAATATTAGTACCGATATGAAATTTGTTTGACAATTAATGAAAATATTTTCATAATATATACATTCTCTCTATCGCTCCTTCATTCAACCGTAATTCTCTCACCATTTCCCTTTCACTATTATATACGCGTATAAATCCGCGTATAAAACTTGCTGTTTTATAAAAAAGAAATAACGGATTCTTTTAAATTTATCAAACGAGTACTAAGAATTTTTCAAATAAAAATCCACAACATATTCAAACGTATTCTGGTTAAATGGAAAGTGAATTTTTAACCCTATACATCCATTATATTAATATTATTCGTATGTTTATTGTTGAACTTATTTCAATATAGGCAATATTTAATAAAAATATTTAAAAAGTTAGATTTTTTTATTTATTTCAACCAGTTCATTAATTGGTTGCCATTTATTTTAGAAATATTGATCTAAGATTTTACTTACATCAGGTAGACTGCTATGAGACCCCACTTCTGTGTCTTAAGTTGTACCTGCAATTAGCCTATGAGACCCGTTTTAATAACACAATTTAATAGTGATTTCCAACTGCTAAGTTGTAAATTTACTGCGTCTCATTTTTCAGAACAAATTAAACAAATTATGACGATTCAAACGGTATACTTAGTTTCTTTGTACATTGCATCTTTCAAAAGTTACTAAGCTATTTCCCAAAAATTATAAATTTTACATTATTGTTATAAAATAAAGCCGTTTCTTCAACAAAGTAGATTTGATTGTTGAATACTTTGTTATTTCGCTCTGTTTTTCTGTTTAGCCTCCAGAACCACCGTAAGGTGTTACTTCAGAGGATGAATGAGGATAATATGTATGAACGTAAATGAAGTGTAGTCTTCTACAGTATCAGGTCGATCATTCCTGAGATGTGTATTTATTTGAAAGCCAACCACTAAAGAGCACCGGTATCTACGATCTAGTATTCAAACCCGTTTCAAAGTTTTTACTAGGATTTGAATCTTAGAACTCTCGACTTCGAAATCAGCTGTTTTTCGATGACAAGTTAAGACTTTGTCGGGGATGTGCTATGTATATGTGCCCGAACAGTTTTTTTTTTCTAAATCACTGGTAGATCGAAATAATTATAGTTAAAAAAAAAAACAAAAAAAACTTGTTTTTTTTTGTTTTTCAAAAATTTCGAAGAAATTGTTTTCAATATTTTTAAAAACTGGTACTTTCATTAGAAATATTTTATTTTTACCCATGTTAAGTTCCGTTAGTGTTATGTTATAATAAAGTGATAAAGAAAATAAATAGTTGGGTGATATAAAAAAACTGAATGTAAATTTTTTTTCCATTTGCGTTGAAAGCCACATATAGCTTACATTATAATTTCATTATTTTTTGAAATAATGGAATAGTTTTTTCCCTATTTCAATCTCATACATAAAAAGTGTACTATTATTCGAAGTCTCCCATACATTTGGTTCATTTACTGAATTTATTTTTTTTCTGAGGCAAAAATTTGTATCACTTTCACCGAAATGCTGATAGGGCCAAGTTTATGACAATTTTTTTAATAATTATACAGAATTTAAGATAAAATGAAATTTTGTGTAGAAAAAATATAAGTTGAAAAGAATAAAATTGGCAGAAGAAATTTTGTTAGCAGTGTACTCAAGTATTTTTGTAGTCACTTTTTAATAATGAATCAAAAGAATTAAGAAAAAACATATGTAATAGCGTAGTTATACGATTCTTTACATAAATATCCTGTATTACACTAGATGAAGAAAGAATTATCATGCATTCAATATGAAAATATTCATTAATAATATTTATAAAGTTTGATTACTTGGTAATCAAATTACCAAGTAATTTGATGACTTAGTTATTTGATTTGATGTTAATAACTTTGATTAATGAAATAATTAATAAGTAAATAATATGGAGTTTAATTTATTGAAAATAATATAATGAAAAGACCGGAAATGGGTTGCACAAATTCTCCGTCTTTATCCTTGACAAATTCTATTTCAAATGTTCTATAAGGTCTTTAAATATTAATGACCTTAAAATCTTCAATTAAAAATATTGGGTCCGATTTCACTCATTTGATTAAATTATATTTTTATTATCAAAATTAATTTTTTAATCATTTTTTTATTACATTTTTATTTAGAGAATAATTGCTATGTATTATTATTAATGTAGTACTATAAACTACGTAGTATTATTTAATGTAAATTTTTAATTCGAATAGTTTAAATTATATTTTTTATTATTTCCTTTGGCCAATAAAAATTGCAAAATTTTATTTATTCTTTAATTATATTCTCACTGATGTCTTTTATTATTAATATAATTTTTTATGTCCAGTTTTCTAGGCTATATAATATGCTTTTTAAAATTATGAAAAAAAGAGTTAAATATCTAATAACGTAAAATAAAATAATTTTTTTTTTCTCTAAACAACAGCCTTTTAGACCCTGTTACAATTATCATAATAAAAAAATTAAAAAAATTGCTTGAAACGTTTGAAAAATGATAAGTATTCGAACTCAGAATAATTTTTTTACCCGTTCAATGTTTAAAAGATATCGATTTTTTTAATTTTTCAAACATTTTTTGGTTAATTAAAAATTTTATAAAATAAATAAATTGTTGGCAATTTAGTAATTGCCAACACCCAATTTAAAAATCATAATAGAAGAATATATACTTGGAAAAAGCCAGGCGACACTGCAAGGTATCAGATAGATCATATCATGGTTAAGCAAAGATTTAGAAATCAACTCGTTGACTGCAAAACTTACCCTGGATCAGACATTGATAGCGACCATAATTTGGTGATAATGAAATGTAAATTGGGGTTTAAAAACCTGAAGAAAAGGTGTCAGATGAATCGGTGGAAATTAGAGAAGCTTGAGGAAGAGGAGGTAAAGAATATTTTTGAGGAGGACATCGCAAGAGGTCTGAATAAAAAAGATAAGGTAGAAAATGTAGAAGAAGAATGGGAGAACGTTAAAAAGGAAATTCTTAAATCAGCAGAAGCAAACTTAGGCGGAATAAAGAGGACTGGTAGAAAACCTTGGGTTTCAGACGATATATTGCAGCTGATGGATGAACGTAGAAAATATAAGAATGATAGTGATGAAGAAAGTAAAAGGAACTATCGGCAATTAAGAAATGCTATAAACAAGAAGTGCAAACTGGCGAAAGAAGAGTGGATTAAAGAAAAGTGTTCAGAAGTGGAAAGAGAAATGAACATTGGTAAAATAAACGGAGCATACAGGAAAGTTAAGGAAAATTTTGGGGTACATAAATTAAAATCTAATAATGTGTTAAACAAAGATGGTACACCAATATATAATACGAAAGGTAAAGTCGATAGATGGGTGGAATATATTGAAGAGTTATACGTAAATGAATTAAAAAATGGTGTTATAGAGGAAGAAGAGGAAGTTTAGGAGGATGAAATAGAAGAAACAATACTGAGATCTGAATTTAAGAGAGCATTAAAAGATTTAAATGGCAGAAAGGCTCCTGGAATAGACGGAATACCTGTAGAATTACTGCGCAGTGCAGGTGAGGAAGCGATTGATAGATATACAAACTGGTGTGTAATATTTGTGAAAAAGGGGAATTTCCGTCAGTGTTATAGTCATGATACCAAAGAAAGCAGGGGCAGATAAATGTGAAGAATGCAGAACAATTAGTTTAACTAGCCATGCATCAAAAAACTTAACTTGAATTCTATACAGACGAATTGAGAGGAGAGTGGAAGAAGTGTTAGGAGAAGATCAATTTGGTTTCAGGAAAAGTATAGGGACAAGGGAAGCAATTTTAGGCCTCAGATTAATAGTAGAAGGAAGATTAAAGAAAAACAAACCAACAAACTTGACGTTTATAGACCTAGAAAAGGCATTCGATTACGTGGACTGGAATAAAATGTTCAGCATTTTAAAAAAGTTAGGGCTCAAATACAGAGAGAGAAGAACAATTGCTAAAATGTACAGGAACCAAACAGCAACAGTAATAATCGAAGAACATAAGAAAGAAGCCGTAATAAGAAAGGGAGTCCGACAAGGATATTCCCTATCTCCGTTACTTATTAATCTTTACATGGATCTAGCTGTTAATGATGTTAAAGAACAATTTAGATTCGGAGAAACAGTACAAGGTGAAAAGATAAAGATGCTACGATTTGCTGATGATATAGTAATTCTAGCCGAGAGTAAAAGGGATTTAGAAGAAACAATGAACGGCATAGATGAAGTCCTACGCAAGAACTATCGTATGAAAATAAACAAGAAGAAAACAAAAGTAATGAAATGTGGTAGAAATAACAAAGATGGACCACTGAATGTGAAAATAGGAGGAGAAAAGATTATGGAGGTAGAAGAATTTTGTTATTTGGGAAGTAGAATTACTAAAGATGGACGAAGCAGGAGCGATATAAAATGCCGAATAGCACAAGCGAACCGAGCCTTCAGTAAGAAATATAATTTTTTTACATCAAAATGTAAAAACATCAAAAATGAATTTAAATGTCAGGAAAAGATTTTTGAAAGTATATGTTTTGAGTGTCGCTTTATATGGAAGTGAAACTTGGACAATTGGAGTATCTGAGAAGAAAAGATTAGACGCTTTTGAAATGCGGTGCTATAGGAGAATGTTAAAAATCAGACGGGTGGATAAAGTGACAAATGAACAGGTGTTGCGACAAATAGACGAAGAAAGAAGCATTTGGAAAAATATAGTTAAAAGAAGAGACAGACTTATAGGCCACATACTAAGGCATCCTGGAATAGTCGCTTTAATATTGGTTGGACAGGTAGAAGGGAAAAATTGTGTAGGCAGGCCACGTTTGGAATATGTAAAACAAATTGTTAGGGATGTAGTATGTAGAGGGTATACTGAAATGAAACGACTAGCACTAGATAGGGAATCTTGGAGAGCTGCATCAAACCAGTCAAATGACTGAAGACAAAAAAAAAAAAAATTAAATATTACAATTTTAATAATGATGCAATAAAATTTCACCATAATTCACCCCTCACCTTTATCATTTATCATTATTTTTCTGCTGTACAAGAATAAATAACCAATACATGGAAAGTATTACAATTGTTTTATCGAATTATTTTAGGTTAGTATAAAAAAAATTAAAAAAATGTTTAAAAATATAACCCTTTTATAATTTAGCCCAAAATTTAATGCCTGGAACGACTCGTATACACAATTTTTTTGACACATTTTTGAAGAGTATATGTTGTTGCACTTTCTTGAAATCTTTATAATTTTTTTTTCTGTTATAATAGTTTTGAAACTTTGGCTTTGCAAAAACCCTATACTCAAAGTTTTGACCGTTCTCTAAACTCTTCCTTTAGAGATGTGCTTCTGCAGCAACAGTAGAAAATTATATACCCCGGAAAAGAAAATATTGTCGAATAAGAAAATATTTTTAAAAAACTTAAAAATTCCTTACTTCACTACCAATGTGGATAATAAACTACATTTTTTTAATATTATTAACCTCCGGGACTACCATTAGATATTGCTTCAGAGGATGACATGAATGTTTTTTTGTAGAGTGTGAAAATGCCATGCCTGACCGGGATTCGAACCCGGAACCTCCGGATGAAAGACTGAGACGCTACCACTCGCGCCACGGAGGCCTACTCTACCTTTTTTTTTTTTTTTGACTCTGCTCCCCTGGGCCGGTCCGACTGGTTGGTATTACGCCACCCAGGGTAGTGGGTAGTGCCTGTTATACTCTAATGGGCCTCCCCACCTACCGGCTGTATGTCCGGCAAGGCAGGTGGGCCCACCGGTCAGGTCTTTTGAGTCTCATTTGCCCTTCGTATCGCTACGCCATACCTTTGAAAGTCGTGACGCATCGATGGGTCTTTTACACTTGTATAGACCTATTCTCCCTCGGAGTCCCCAGCGGATCCTTGGAACTGACACACCTAAGCATGCCAGCCCACACCAATGGGGCTATCCACCCTACCCTAATCTATTCACTCAGAAGCCCAGTTTCCTCTCGTCTTCGTTTTTATATTCCTGATAGTTCCTTCAATTCTTTTCCAATTGTCCTCACTATGTAGCATGTTACTCGTAATCTCCTCAGGTCTCATCGTTGATAAATTTGTGTCCCGTCTATTTTGTATCCATCTGATGCATTCCTTGAAGGTATGGTCTGCATCGTCCTCAATGCCGCAGTACATACAGGCCGGCGTTTGTCTTCTCCCAACTCTGTGAAGGTAATAATTAAAATTACCGTGGCCCGTAAAGTACTGCGACAAAAAGAAGTCCACCTCCCCGTGTTTCCTATTGATCCAAATCTCAAGGTCAGGGATTAGCTGTTTTGTCCTGCTAGCAGGTCCTACCTCTCTCCACCTTTCTTTCCACCTACTGATCAGCCTATGCTTAGTCTCCTGAGTTTCCAGTCCTTGCGATATCTCTACCCTGTAATGAGCCATTAAGTCGATTGGAGGTACTGCTGCCAAAACTCAAAGTGCCTCATAGGAGACTGTTCTGTAAGCGGAAACCACTCCCAGCAACAGCCTCCTATGCGTTCTCACAAGTCTACTTTTGTTTTTCTTGATTCGTAATGAAGTCCACCATACAGGCACTGCATACAATAAAGATGATACAACTGCCGATGCTGTCACCTTTCTTTTGGACGCTCTAGGAGCCTTCTTTGTTGACATGATCATATTTAACCCTTTTATCATGTTGTCCGCTTTATTGCATATACTATTAATATGTTCAGAAAAGGCACAATTTCTCTGAAAGAGAATTCCAAGATATTTCAGGCAGCTTGTCTCCATTATTTCCTGTCCATTCACAACAATGTTCAGACGTTCTATAACTCTTCTACCAGTAAACGTGATGAACTTACATTTATTAATTGATAACATAAGTCCCTTTTCTTGCAACCATTCATGTATCTTTGCAAGCGCCATATTGGCCTTCTCCTGCACCTCCAATCCCGTCTTGCCCTGTACAAGGACTGCCAAATCATCCGCATACTCTACCTAGAGTTTGTAAACACTACAGGCTTATAAAATGTAGTTTCTAACTATTATCTGATAATTATAATTCCAATATATCAAATACAATAGGAGAAAGCATCCTTTCCTGTTATAAAACCTGAAAAAAAATTTTGTTTTTATTTGTGTCTGTAATTCATATAACATGTTTTGTAATGACTTAATCTAATCACTTTAGCGTTGTGGTTCTTGAAAACATCATAATATAATTATTTTTTATAATATCACAATCGATATTTTTCAATTTTTGATATATTTTCTCTTAAAATCTTGAAGAGGTTAAAACGCTTTAAAGGTAGTTCCTAATTAAATGAAAAAAGTGTGGAATTTTTTACGGTAGATAAGTAAGGAAATTCAACAAAAAAACTAAATACGTAGTTAAATATTCAGAATATTTACTGAGATAAGCTGTAATTTTAATACAAAAAGCAACACACTAGGATAAGAGTTTAAGAAAAACTTGTGAATTATGGAAAATATTATATGAAAATGGATATAGTACTAAAAAATTAACTTAAATTTTAATTTAATATTCATGTGTGAAATAAATACAAAATTTTTAACTTACCGTATAAATTGCGTAGACTAATAAAAGGCATGTTAATACTCCTAAACAGGCACATACCAAAGCCACCAAATTAAAAGTCATCGTAGCTGTAAAAAGCAAAAAACCCACATGTATAATTAAGTTAGACTGTATTAAAAAAATAATTTGTAACTTAACTTAATTCAAAGAGATATAAAGAAACCGTACTGTTATATTCTATGCCGTTTACTTAATATTAAAAAAATATCATAAAATTGTTGGAGAGTGGCTGCAAAACCTTTCTGGTTGATTTAACTCCATTTCTTTACTCGTATTTTTAAAATGGTAATCGCGTTAAAAAGTAATAACTATGATTATATTATAACAGGAAAAAATATGTCTTTTATTTTTACGTAACTGACGTAGAAGAAATGTTAATTCCTAAAATTATTACCACCCAGTGTAGGACTTAATAAAAAAGGTACAACTCTCACAAACCTTCTTTTTTTGTATTTCTGTATTAAAAAAAAGTAATTGTAAATTCTATTACTTAACAAATATCCGCTTGGCTGAATCTGCTTTTGTTTCATAATACGAGGATTTGTTTATTCGTAAAGAAAGTAAAAATATTTTCCAGAATCATAGAAATAAAATTGAATACATACATAAACTGGAAAAAAAAATATATATATATATATATCTGCACCAGTAAAGACACTTCTGACAGAGTTACTGACGACAGACTATACGAAGTACGGGTAACTAGTTTTATAACTAAATAGTTTTAAGACGGATGCCGACTGTTTTAAAACCCACATTCTTAGATCACTCAAAATATCGGGTCCTGTACTGACAAAACTGTTGCTTTGAAGAAATTAAAATTGATACTTTTTATAAATTGTACAACTTAAATTTTTATTCATCATTATTATTCTAACAAGCCTGAGTTTAATGAACACAGCGGGGTCCAAGGGGCAGAACCCTCCTGCTAGACGGGAAGGGCGAGCGAAGCGAACCATGACCGGCTAAATATTCTCTATGATCGGCTAAATAATCGCGACGTGAATGCTCTATTTTTTAGGTTTGTTAATATTCTTCAGATATATATCTAAAAACCATTTTCGTGGATTTTTGAATTTCGATTTATTTAAGGGTTGCGATGAGTACGGCGCGCCGGCACAACCAAGACAGCCACTACCACTAATACTGTCTGTGCGACCTGACTGACTGCACCTGCCTTCAGTTACTTGACTAAATAACATAAAACAAAAATAATTTGACCGCGACGACCCATATTTAAACGCAAGTACCCATATTGCGCGGAGGAAGTCGTGACGGGGGTTGCTAGTATATCTGTATTTGTAACAGAAAATGTCCTGACTGACTGATACTTGAACACACACAGTAAAAACTACTGAAGATCGATTGATGAAACTTTGATACATGTTATTCTTGCAGTGTAAGTGCTTACTAAAATAGGATATTTAAAAATTCAAAGTTTAAAGGGTTAAAATGAATTTTTAATTTTTTTTTGAAACCCGGCTAGTTTTTTTATTTAATTTTTCGATAACAAATGAAGATATCAACTTCATTTTTGGTATGTATAATTTTCATGTAAATATTTAAAAACCAATTTCTAGTATTTGCGAAGTTCAACCTTAAAAAGGATTAAAAAAAGGTAAAAATGTTTGAACAATGCTTGGAATTTTTCCCAATTTTCGATTGTACTAAACGAGATATTCACTAGATCGGGACTTCAAAACACTTTTCAGATAAATATCTATAAACCATTCTCGGGTTTTTTGAATTTCATTTTTTTAATGGTGCGACGGTTTACGGCGCGGCGGTTCAACTAACACTGTCTTACTGTGTGTGCGACGCGACTGACTGCACTTGCCTCTATTTACTTGACTGAAAAACGTAAAATAAAAAAAAACTTACTGAGACCGGAAATGCAAGTAACCACATAACGCGGGTGAAGCTGTGACGGGTATGCTAGTATATATTTATATATATATATAATTTTTGTTTTTCAATGGAAAGGGTAAGGTTGCTTGTGATACATCATTTTAAAAGGCATTAAAAAACAAAAAAAAAATATTTGAAGTAAAAAACTTTGACAACCCTAACCAAGATGGCGACCGTTTAATATATATTTGCCTTCTACGTGAGAGCTTGGATAGTGGTGTTTTCATACCGAAAAGTAAATCGATTCGAGGTAGGGGGATTTACTAAATTCGTTTTTGTATGTTTCACCGCTGAAAATTCATTTAAGAGTCGTCAATAAACAATAAAAGAATAAAATCGTCAACAATAAACATAAAAATATTAATGAAAACATGATCTTTCACATATTTTTTTCAGTAATTTTAATAGTATTTACTTTAAATTTCGATTATCGTAACAAAAACGTTAAGCCGTTTGGATGTATAATAAAAAGGTAAGTACGAGTAATGTCGTATAAGAATGATGATTTGAATGTAATTAAAATAAAATATAGAAAGAATTTTATTAACTAAAAAGATGTAAATTAACTTTCAGAATTATGCAAATTCAAACAGATTAACCGTTATAATATTTCTTTTTCTTAAACATTTATATTACTTTATTCTAATGTGACAACATAATATAATGATAAAAACAATTTAAAATATTAAAATAAATCTCAAATTAAGTGCACAGCTTTCTTCCTAAAATTATTTACTTAAATTTAATTATATATTTCTTTCATTTAAAAAAAAAATCCTTTCGGCACGCCGGAAGGCGGAGGTAGATTTCACTGGTGCTAAGTAGGAGATAAAAAAAATGTCTACCTTAAAGTTAAGAAAACGTTCACATTTACTCAGTACGACAATGGCTGCATGTGAAAAAAGTTTCACGTGTTTACCATACGACAAGTTTCATCTTAACCAATTCCAGCAACATTTTGGTCATCCCTTGCCATAAGGATTGGTCATATCAAAAATCGTTTCAGACAAAATTTTTAGATAATGTTTAGAGGACTAACAACCACTTTAAACCGATTCGATACTGTATCTATTAAGGGAGGTCTGATGTTTTTTGTCTTCGAAACCCCATTTTTTCCACCCTCTGGGCCAATGGTTGGTGATATCAAAAAATTTACTTATCCAAAGAATAGTAAAACTTTAAACGAATTCGATATTTTACTTAATAAGAAAGTTATAGCGATATTTTGTTTTTTTTTTTAAAAAGCTCCCCCTCCCATTACCACCAACAGGGTCCAATTTTAGCCGTTAATGAACTCTACCGAAATTTTGGATCGAGTTATTTTTAGGGTACAATTTGAAATTTACTGGCGCAAAATTACGGCAGTTATAGTGCTCACAAGAGAGTACATATATCTACAGATATACATAAACTTTTGAGCTGACGGTGGTTTTGGGGTCTGGGGGATGTGAAACGCGAAGATATGTCGAAATTTTTTGGAAGTCGAATCATGGTACCCATTACAGTAGGTAGCTTTCTTATGAAATTTACCTCAAAGATTAGTTACATTATTCGATGTTATGTTGTAACATTGTTTTTAACAAAATAATTTAACAACGAGGATTGTTCTAATAGTTTTTTTAACACTGCCTTTTGACTGTCATGTGACATCATATATCTATGAATTGGTTAAAGATGAATAGACTACGTGATTATTATGTTGCTATTTTTTGGCTTTTAATATTTTACTTAATGAACAACCATTATGTTTAATGGTAAATTATACAAGGATTAGGAATTTGCATCGAGTGGAGACATAAGCATCTGTTTATTTATTGCAAGTTCCCCGTTATCAAACGACTATTTATAATAAGTCTTTTCATGTTTATTCAGTGAAACTAATAAATGAAATTGAGAAGTACATTGATAGTTTGACTGTTGGTGATATTAAAAGATTTAGTTTTCAATAAGCAATTATTAATAAAAACATTTGATCCACTTTAAATATAAAACATGACGGTATGATTATTGATTTTAGTAATTTCAGTTGTATTGTAATTTTGTAAAACATTTATTAAACGAATTATTAGGGGATACTTTTGTAATATTGTGATGATTTTCATATAGAAAAATATTTTAAGTAATTTTATTGCTCGATTAAAAGATTCCTTTTTATTTTTATATATTGCCTATTACTGAGCAATTTTTATTAACTGACTTCAAAAAAGGAAGGTTGTGTATTCGACCCGTATGTTTTTTCGTGTATAACATTTTTCCTATTAATCCGATTGAAATAAATCTTGTTATAATCGACGCAGCTGCTTTTCACGGTGGTACCATGATGTTGAAAAAAAATTCCTTTCGACACACCGAAAGGAGGAGGTAGATTTCACCCGGGCAGAATAGGGGTAGGTGAACTCGGATTGTTCTAGCTCGTATCAAACATTACTTTCTATGTTTTACGAACACTACGTTTTCTCATTAGACTACAAGCTAGTGCTAAATTTATCAAGACTGAAAGTGAATTTTTCCTGAACTGCTTGAGTACACACCTATTTGAGGACTAGTGGGAGGTATTCTAGGTTTGTCTCTTTATATTGATAAAAAAAGACAATGTTTTCAGAAAGTTTTATTTAAAAACATGTATATATGTAATCGCAGTAACGTTGAAATGATCTGAAAATACAATAGAACCTACATTACCCACAAAGTATTGTCACTTACAAAAATTAAAATATACTGTACTAAGTCACGGTAGTTTAAATTCACTCAGTACGATAATGGTTTCATATGTAAACAAGTTTCACATGTTTAGCATATGAGAAACCTCTTCTTCTTATAATTCCAACAATATTTTGGTCATTTCTTGACGTAAGGGTTGGTCATATCAAAAATCGTTTCAGACAAAATTATTTGGTAATGTTTTTGTCTTCGAAACCCCATTTTTTCCACTCCCTAGGTCAATGGTTGGTGATATAAAAAATTTTACTTAGAGAAGTATAAGGCTCTTATCCAAAGAATAGTAGGAACTTGATACTAACGGATCGGTATTTTCCGCTAATGATCGGTACATTCCGGTGTTAAGCTAAGGGAACAGACACACATACAAATGCCCTTTAGTGAACGTATATATATAAAATTTACTTTTAGAATTATTCTAGATGAATCAACATTTATTAGTTCTGAATAAAACTGGCAGTACATATTTATTGATTTTCTACGTTTTCCTGTAGAAAATCAACATATTTTTCACAGCACGTGGGGAACTTGTGAATCCTTTCATAAAAATTGAAGAAAGTGTTACCAATTAGTACCTATGAATTCCTCTTTTTCATTGTCGCTCTGGAATCGATTCCTCCCAGTGACTCATTCAATGATTCAAACAAAATAAAACCGCAGGAGGATAAATCTGGATTGTTACGGGCAATGTTCTATAGTCTCCCGGTAAATTTCGTCCAATTTATCCCGAGTGGTAACGAATATGTAAGGCTTAGCATTATCGTAAAGGATCTGCTGATTGCAACTTTTGTTTCTGTAGGCGGTTTTCATTTTGTCAAAGAGCTGGCAGCATTACGCAGCATCCACAGTTTGACGTTCGTAGAGAAAATTGACGCAATACGCCATTCCAAACCCGAAAGATGGTTGCTAGGTATTTTCCAGCTGGTGTAAACGGTTCCACCTATACAACAACCCACCAGGTTGGTCTAGTGGTGAACGCGTCTTCCCAAATCAGCTGATTTGGAAGTCGAGAGTTCCAGCGTTCAAGTCCTAGTAAAGCCAGCTATTTTTACACGGACTTGAATACTAGATCGTGGATACCGGTGTTCTTTGGTGGTTGGGTTTCATTTAACCACACATCTCAGGTATGGTCGAACTGAGAATGTACAAGACTACACTTCATTCACACTCATACATATCATCCTCATTCATTCTCTGAAGTATTTATCTAAAATTTATCTCCGGTAGTTACCGGAGGCTAAACAGGAAAAAAAAAGGACAAGCTGTAAATTCCTCCACCAATCCACACACACCGATTTCGATTCGAGAGGTGATGAACCCTTGTTTCATCACATGTGACTATTCAATGCAAAAATTTGTTTCCCTCTCGTTGAAATTTATTCAGGACTCTTCACCAAATTTCTTTTTGACTGTTTCTGAACTTTTGTAAATTCTCTTGGAACTCATTTCCCATAGACTTTGCGAAACACTTTGCTTTGTGATAATGGGATAGTCACTTCCATGATAGATACCCTCTTACAAAGCAATTTTATCAATCACAAGATGCCGATTGACTTAAATGTAGTTAATGATCAATCGAACGTTGTTATCGGTCACGCTTGTCCTATAACGCCTGTTGTGCCTCTCATTTTCTATAACGTATGCCGTCCTTTAAATTTGCTGGCCCAGTTAGGGCCAACAAAATAACTGCCGTTTTGTTTTTTATGTTGCATGGTGAGCTTTTTATTAAGATGTTTCTTACATGAATTTTCGCAACATGCATGAATATTTTTCATTTCATACATGAATATAAGAAATATTCATTCATATGAATACTACAAAGTAGAAAGAGTTGATTGTGCTTGAAAGGGTGTGATATACGAATATCATCCAATAAGGCATTGTAACAAAGTTAAAACATATTATTCAGAACAATAATTATGTTCACAGTTTTTAAAAATGATATAACAATAAATCCTTTAAACAGTCAGTTATTTTAAAAAAAAATATTTCAATTTTATAAAATTATGTTTTTCAATCTTTAAAGAAGAGCTAGGAATTAAAGTAATTACAGAATTAAATGGATAAATAAAAGATGATTATATTATTGAGTTACGAGAAGTCTATATGTATAAATTTTTAATTATTTTTTTTAAAAATAATAATAATAAAGTCCATTCTAAAAAAAAAAAAAAGGTTTGGCACCTAGAGTAGACCGAGGCAATATATATAATTTTAATAATAATAGTTGGTTTGAAAAAAAATTGATTGTAAGCTGCAGGGCTGTAATAAAAAAATGCCGATACATATGAACAAAAATGTCTCCCTCCTATTGGTGACAATGTAGCTGCATTTTTTTTCTCTTTTATTTATTTATATGATGGTGAACCATCCACCGCCTTTTCAGTGTTTTCCTGGTTATTTTAACTCTTTCATTCGATATTTTTCGTGTTTTTTTTATCCCACAGGTTTTTAACATTCATTCACAATTATATATGTAAATGATCGATTAAATTGATTGTTTTCATGTGTCTATTTAAAAAAAAACTTCAGGCTCTCTCTCTCTCTTTCTCTCTGTGTGTGTGCGTTCGTGCGCGCGCGCGCGCGCGTGTGCTGTTTTCACCTTGTTTAGAATTTAAAATAATTTTGCAAAAATTCTTTAAATATATATTTTAAGAATATATCTTAAACATATATATTTAAAAAAATGTATTTCTTAATAAATATTTTTTTATAAAAAAAAATATTTATTTGTAAAAAATATTTCTTAAAAAACCATAAAAATGCTTTTAAAAAATTAATTTTTTATTTCAATTTCATTAATTAAAAAATCTCCTGTTTGCATTTTTTTCTGAAAGAAATCGATACAAAATTTGTGTAAGTGGACAAAGATAACAATATAATTTATATTTATAAAATATGTTCACCTCATTCCTAGTTTATAAACTTTTTATATTAATATCTTCATGTATTTACAAGTATTTGAATGATGACTTAAATGATTGTATATTTAAAATTAGTATACTGATTTCACTTTTAAACGTATTTAATAATAAAAATTAAAAAAGTTCTATATTTTAAATAATTCTATATTTAGAAATTTAAAAATATTAACTTATCCGTCACTGTTCTATATATATAATTGACCCTTATTGTTAAAGTATAATAATATCCACTTCTATGAAAACAGAAAACGGGACTGTTTTCCAATAACTCAACACGAAACTTCGGCTTACGAGAAGGTCCATACTATACTTCTGTTGCTAATTTTAATAAATTACCGAACCGATTAATAAAAGCTTCTCATAAATTTATTTAAAATCTAATTAAAAAAAATTGGGAAATTAAAATTGGAATTAAATTAGTAATTTAAAATTGGCAATGAATGTGCGTTAGTAAATTATTATTTCCTTTTAGATACAACTTTTTTAATATGTCATGTATATCTGCTTAAATAGTTTTCATTATAACCTTCTGAATTTTTAATATCTTTCAGTTATTTTTTATATTAATATCTTTATGTATTTACTTAACATTATTTCATGGTTTCTTATATTTAAAAAATTAATAACAATTTGAATCAGATCTATTTTTTTTTAAATTTTACTATTTTTAAACTTGCGATGCGTGGAGCACTTTCTGTTTTATGCGTGGTGTAACATAACTATCCATTCCTCGTAATCTATAAAATGACGTACCAAACGAAATAAAAAAATTATTTATGTTGCCAAAAATACATGGAAAGCGATTTTTCATACAAATATGAAGGAAAACGTTTCTGTAAACGTCCAAAAAAGTTTCATTTTCCATTTATCTGTCAGTTTTTTTGGTTTTATTCGAAGAATATATATCTAAATATACAATTTGGCTCTTTTAATAAAATTTGACACTCAGTTTATTAAACTGTCATTCTTTACGAAATAAATTAATATAATGAACTTAATGTTTTCATGTTTTAAAATGACAGGTCATTTTAAATTTTCAAATTTTTAAATCACAATGTTTCTGATTACATGTATTTATTTTTATTTTGAATAAAAATACATATTTTTTTAAATAAGATACTTGAATATTAGCAAAAATTTAATGAAGTAATTCCATGCCAGGAATTATTATGAAAGCATAAATCTATAATTTTATTTATTTATTTTTTTAAATTTAGGTTTAAATATTTTTTTTTTGTCTTAAGTCATTTGACTGGTTTGATGCAGCCCTCCAAGATTCCCTTTCTAGTGCTAGTCGTTTCATTTCAGTATACCCTCTACGTCCTACATCCCTAACAATTTGTTTTACATATTCCAAACGTGGCCTGCCTACACAATTTTTCCCTTCTACCTGTCCTTCCAATATTAAAGCGACTATTCCAGAATGCCTTAGTATGTGGCCTATAAGTCTGTCTCTTTTTTTAACTATATTTTTCCAAATGCTTCTTTCTTCATCTATTTGCCGCAATACCTCTTCATTTGTCAATTTCTCCACCCATCTGATTTTTAACATTCTCCTATAGCACCGCATTTCAAAAGCTTCTAATCTTTTCTTCTCAGATACTCCGATCGTCCAAGTTTCACTTCTGTATAAAGCGACACTCCAAACGTATACTTTCAAAAATCTTTTCCTGACATTTAAATTAATTTTTGATGTAAACAGATTATATTTCTTACTGAAGGCTCGTTTCGCTTGTGCTATTCGGCATTTTATATCGCTCCTGCTTCGTCCATCTTTAGTAATTCTACTTCCCAAATAACAAAATTCTTCTACCCCCATAATCTTTTCTCCTCCTATTTTCACATTCAGCGGTCCAGTTTTGTTATTTATACTACATTTCATTACTTTTGTTTTGTTCTTGTTTATTTTCATGCGATAGTTCTTGCGTAGGACTTCATCTATGCCGTTCATTGTTTCTTCTAAATCCTTTTTACTCTCGGCTAGAATTACTATATCATCAGCAAATCGTAGCATCTTTATCTTTTCACCTTGTACTGTTTCTCCGAATCTAAATTGTTCTTTAACTTCATTAACAGCTAGATCCATGTAAAGATTAATAAGTAACGGAGATAGGGAACATCCTTGTCGGACTCCCTTTCTTATTACGGCTTCTTTCTTATGTTCTTCGATTATTACTGTTGCTGTTTGGTTCCTGTACATGTTAGCAATTGTTCTTCTATCTCTGTATTTGAGCCCTAACGTTTTTTAAAATGCTGAACATTTTATTCCAGTCTACGTAATTGAATGCCTTTTCTAGGTCTATAAACGTCAAATTTGTTGGTTTGTTTTTCTTTAATCTTCCTTCTACTATTAATCTGAGGCCTAAAATTGCTTCCCTTGTCCCTATACTTTTCCTGAAACCAAATTGATCTTCTCCAAACAGTTCTTCCACTCTCCTCTCAATTCTTCTGTATAGAATTCTAGTTAAGATTTTTTATGCGTGACTAGTTAAACTAATTGTTCTGTATTCTTCACATTTATCTGCCCCTGCTTTCTTTGGTATCATGACTATAACACTTTTTTTGAAGTCTGATGGAAATTCCCCTTTTTCATAAATATTACACACCAGTTTGTATAATCTATCAATCGCTTCCTCACCTGCACTGCGCAGTAATTCTACAGGTATTCCGTCTATTCTAGGAGCCTTTCTGCCATTTAAATCTTTTAATGCTCTCTTAAATTCAGATCTCAGTATTGTTTCTTCCATTTCATCCTCCTCAACTTCCTCTTCTTCCTCTATAACACCATTTTCTAATTCATTTCCTCCGTATAACTCTTCAATATATTCCACCCATCTATCGACTTTACCTTTCGTATTATATATTGGTGTACCATCTTTGTTTAACACATTATTAGATTTTAATTTATGTACCCCAAAATTTTCCTTAACTTTCCTGTATGCTCCGTCTATTTTACCAATGTTTATTTCTCTTTCCACTTCTGAACACTTTTCTTTAATCCACTCTTCTTTCGCCAGTTTGCAGTTCCTGTTTGTAGCATTTCTTAATTGCCGATAGTTCCTTTTACTTTCTTCATCACTAGCATTCTTATATTTTCTACGTTCATCCAATCAGCTGCAATATATCGTCTGAAACCCAAGGTTTTCTACCAGTTCTCTTTATTCCGCCTAAGTTTGCTTCTGCTGATTTAAGAATTTCCTTTAAACATGTATATAATGTTTAATTTTTATTAAGGATTAATATTACGTAAGCGAATTTATTATACGTTGTTATTTCATTGTAATTATTTCTACGTAGTCTGCTAGATAAACTTGAAGGAAGTTTTAACTTTCATTTTTCTTGTCTGCTCGTTTGTGTTCTTAACAAGATCATCTGTATTGGTGCGTTTGAAAGTGCCTACGTAATGAATGTATTTATTTATATGCATCCGTGGGAGAACTCTACCGTATTCATTTGTGAATAATAAATTTAATAAGCCTTTATATATTAATATAATAGGACTGTATTGTATAATAAAAGTATAAAATTAGAAAATTCTTCCTTATATTATTATATATATTCTTTTACATGTATATATATATATATATATATATATATATATATATATATATATATATTTATTATAATATTTATATTCTTTTATAATATTGATCGTGGAACGTGGGATTTTTCATCCTTAGCGAGTTAATTAAAAAATGAAAATTCGCGTGTAAAATAAAATAAAAGATATATACCTTGTGTATATGTATATATACATATATCCTTTCAGGATTGTCATAATATGTAATAATACACAATACATATTATGTATAATTTTTCAACAGTTCAACATAGAAAAGTGAAATTTAGCCAATGTTCCTACCTCGAAAGATCTATTTTTCTTTGTGACTGCCATTAGCCATCATGGAAACCAATTAAGCAATTTTAATTTTAAATAAAAAGAATAGGATGTAACAAGCAAATTTAAAAGGCATTAAAAAACAAAGATTTTTACTAAACTCATCGTTCTATGACAATCGCAACCAAAATGGCGGAGATTTAATATTTTTCTCAGCTAATTTTAAAAGTGGTCTTTAGTACACCAATAGTGATCTCATTCCTAAAACTAAACTGATTTGTGGATATTTCCCGGTATGTTGGAAGAAGGGCATTATTAAACTGTTGTTTAAAGAAGGCGACAAGGATCCCGTTTACTTCGTCGAATAGACCCTTGACGTTTTCTCGGGTTATTGATAAGGTCATCGAAAAGGTTCTATACCTGTGTATTAATGAGATACTATCTCACAAAGTTTACTGAGGAAAAAATCTTTACGGATTTCGTCCCGGAAAGGATACCGAGGACGCCATACTCCGCGCGATGAGTGCAGAAAGAACTAGCGAAGAGGAATGTGTCGTGGGAATTTCATGGGCATTTCCGGTGCGTTTAATAACCTGTGATGGCCTTCTGCTGCCGTTTATAAATTACAAAAGAGACAATGCACGGAGAGTGAACTGCGAGTAATACAAAGTTACTTTAGGCATCGGCATGTGCTGCACCGCGTAGGCAGGCATGAGGTAGGCAACCCACCGGGTTGGTCTGGTGGTGAACGCGTCTTCCCAAATCAGCTGATTTGGAAGTCGAAAGTTACTAGTAAAGCAAGTTTCAAGTCCTAGTAAAGCCAGTTATTTTTACACGGATTTGAATACTAGATCGTGGATACCGGTGTTCTTTGGTGGTTGGGTTTCAATAAACCACACATCTCAGGAATGGTCGAACTGAGACTGTACAAGACTACACTTCATTCACACTCATACACATCATCCTCATTCATCCTCTGAAGTATTATCTAAACGGTAGTTACCGGAGGCTAAAGAGGAAAAAGAAAGAAAAGGCATGAAGTAGGCAAGATTCTGTCCAAGGGTTATTCTCAGGACAGCGTGTTGGGTTTATTGTTGTGGGTGGTGAAGTTTGATTCCCTTCTGCGGTTAAGATTGCCCGGCGGATGCCTTGCCTCATCGTGGCTTATGCCGACGATGGACTCCTGCTGTCCGAAGGAAGCTCGCGGATAGAGGTTGAGTTCCGAGCCACCCAGGAATTTTTTTTTTTTTTTTTTTTTGTTTGTCAGGCATTTCTCTCACCACAATCCCACCGGTCGCCCTTAACCATAAGACCGAATGTCCGTACTACAAACGGCTACTATTCCTCAAACCGGTTTAGCGACTAATATCCTAATTAGTTCCTAGAGCTTACCTAACTGCGTGAGCGGAATAAGTGTGGTGCCCTATGCCACTCGCTTGCGTGTCCCACCTCTCACTTGTCACATATTAAAATGGATAGGCGCATCCCGTATACTTACTAAAATATATGACTTGTCAATACTTTAAAATTTATTCCGTCAAGGACAGCAATTTGCTGTCACTCCTAGGTTGCTGAACGTCAGCATTACCTGTCCACCATATTATAGCGCTTGGAGCTATGTCTGACCGATGGCCAGACATTTCTCGACGGTAGCTTCCTACAGCAAGCGGTAGAAGTATTATATCCGTTAAACTACTGACGCCGGGTGAACAAAGGAACGGCATCAAGGAACTCCCACACGGTTCGAAAATGCTGCTTACTCAGGCATGCAGGATACTTGAGTTGTAGGGTCATCAACATAAGATGATGTTAATCCGGAGAAGACCACGATGATGCTCTTTTGGCAGTGAGACGTCAGGTTTGTGTTTCGATATCAGGCCTTCCTATTAAATATGTTCAAGTTCAGAAGTACCTGGGGTGTTCCTTGACGAGAAATTTCAGTTCAAGAAGCGCCTTAATTACGTCACGGAGAAGTCATGTCGTACCTTCTTTGGTATTCTTAATCCTGATTGGAGTATTAATTTAAAAGAACATGAGTATCCTATATAAGGACGTGTGCGAGGCAATTATGCTATATGCGCCGCCTGTTTGAGCGGATTGGTTAAAATTTCAAAGCTATCAGATATATTATTAAGAGCTCAACGCTTTATATTATTAATGGTAACGTGAGGTTACCGTATTGTTTTACGGGAGGTAGTCTTGGTGACTGTAGGCGTGAAACCGATAGATTTAATTGCGTCAGAAAAGCAGCAGCGTTATGTTGCTAAGAAGTCAGGTGAATTGACTTCAGAAAAAATTACGAGATAGAACGGCATGGTAATGCTTTACGGCAGACCAGAAGGGATGAGGCAATTGGTGGGCGTTATACCATGGCATGATCTCTTCCCAGACGTTGTAGGTTTGTGGGGCGCTCCTTGGGTTCCCCCTAACAGGTATGTGACGCAATTTCTTTCTGGTCATGGCACCTTCCGAAACAGACTCCAGCGTTTTGGCCTGGTGGATTCAGGTGTGTGTCCAGATTGTGGACAACTAGATGACGCATTAATTTTTTTTTTAGGGTTATTTTTATTATTTATTTTTTTGTTTTGGTTCGAGGGTCTTTTCCTCATTATCGTTATGATAAATTGATGTATTTATGTTGAAGGAGTTATTTACCTGTTACTTTAAATTATATTTTAGTTTTTTAAGGTTTTTTGTTTTCCATTATCGTAAGGTATTTTTAAATAATTGGTTTTTGGTAATTTACTTATTGGTATTTGGTAATTGGTATTTTATAATAATGGTTTTTTTTGCGCACGGAAACTATTTGTCGGGTCGACTTTAGATCTCCGTGAGAATTTGAAAAACCAAACCGAATGGGTAATTGTTAAAAGTTTCATCGGGTACCTGGCAAGAGAACGGATACCGAGGGAATTTAGGGTTCCGCTTAGTCTATCCTGTGTCGTGGTTTTGTTCTGGTGTGATGAGGTTTTTGTAGTGTTTTGTTTATTTAGTTTTGTTTTTGAGTTCATTTTTATTTTTTGTTTTGTGTTATGTTATGGTTGCGTGTTGAATTCAACTTTTAACCTATCGGGTAGGTAGTTATGTTTTTAATTTCAGTTCCTTCAAGTCACTCATTCTTGTTAAAGATTCGACATAGATGTGTTTTGTTTTAAAGAGTTCATTTCCTTGTAGTACAAACATTAAGATTCAAACACGCCAAAACACGTACGTACATACGAACATTACCTCCCTTTATTTTTATTTTTGGGGTTCCCAAGTCATGAAAAGTCGAGAAATGAAAAAAAAAACAATATCCCATTTTTTTTACTATAATTTCTTTCTTGTAGCGTAGCAATAGAACTATGATGTCAGGAAAGCAAAATGTTAATACCTTATGAAATTAATTATTTCACTCTTATTTTTCCTGAAATTAAATTTTTTTTTAAAAATCCGAAGAAGCGGAATGCATATACAATGCCAAAGCCAAAAATCATAAAAATTATTTCTTCTGTTTCTAGAATTTCGGCAAACATTCATATTATTAAATTATTCGCTTTCTTTAAATAAGTATTTTTATACAATGAGCTGTTATAAAGTCTATTCTACATTAAAGAGATATATTACACATAAAGCTGTACAATAAATCATTATTTTTTGTTTTCTTTCAGTAATGAGTTTTGAACGTAATATTCCACTGTTGAACTGTAAATAATGTTATACAACTTTCAGCAATATTATTTTTCTCCGGCTAATAAATTCTAACCACGTATGTTAATTATAAAATATGTTAATTAAAACATGGATATTTAAAAATTAAAATTGATAATCGTATATTAAAATTATAAATGAATTAACTTACTAGGTGATATATTCCCGGGTTCTAGAAAGCTATGACTGTGTGGTACAGTCGTATTTCCACTCCAGTAATGTCTTTCTTCATGTACAAAATTTGACATTATAATGACAATAACGGTGAAATATCCCTGAAACAAAAAAAATAGAAATAAAAAATTAAATTTTAATGTTTTTTATATATATATATATATATATATATATATATATATATATATAATTGTAAGTAACAATTTTTTTCTATCGAATTAAAAGTAACGTAAAAATTTAATTGTAAAGATTATTTATACAAAAAATAAAATTAAAGTTGCATATAAATAATTTTTTTTTATTTTATAATTAATAGAGCTATAATTTAAAGAAATTAATTTTTCCAATCAGGAAAAAATCACGTATTTCAAATAAAACTATGTTGACAGTAAAGAAAAAAGTTTCGTTTCCAGTCGGCGTCTGGAAATTATTATCAAAATGATTGTTTTTGTTTGTATTCATTCCGGAAGTTTGACTAGAGCTCAAAGTAAAGTGTAAACTTCTAACCCAAAGATTTCTTTCTTCTTTTGTAATACTCTGTCTTCTTTGTTTTCTTCCAAAATCAATAATGACATACATAGAATTAAATATTATAGGAAAATGTAATAATATTTCATGTCGCAGCATTAAAAGCTTACATTCCGTTTTTTTAGGAATAGAAAATTAGTTTTAAATTTTGGTATAATTCTATCAAAAACAGGGTTGTTGTATCCAAAAAAACAATACATAAGCACGACTAACGTAAAGAAAACATTATATATATATATATATATATATATTTTAAACCGTGAGCGCGCGCGTACACACACACACACACACACACACATACACATTTACATGAAATAAAAGGTTGTTATGTATGAAGAGCAATCAATTATTCATACAACTGTTAACAAGATGTAATTATGTTTTTTCTACTACCTACATAAAGAAGAAAATATCAGAGACCTTATTACTTTTCTAAAAGAAAATATCATGACTGTATTTTTACATGTATTATGTAAAAATCCAACTGTTAGTTTAATAGGTACATTAATTACCTATTTTAATTAGTTTTGAAAGTGAAATAAATACTTTTTAGTACTAAATAAAACCCTCGTATTTTTTTTCAAAATTTTTCCTGTAGGGTGAACAAAAAAAAAGAAAAAAATATTTATTTTCATTTTGAAAATAATATTAAACAAAATTTTAACCAAATGTGATGGAGTCTTTGTTTTACTGAAAAAAAAATCTGATGTGGACATCACATGACTTCCTTGTACGTCTATTAAATTACATATACACAGTTTTTGCTGCACTTTAATTAAATGTATTTCATTTGAAAACGAGATACGATCCTCCAATTCCTTAATAAAGTGAACAAGTTACACAATTGCATTATGATGGACACCACTGCATCACATTATTTTTGGTGATGTCCGTATCATTATTTTATATTAGTTTATAATTAATTTTGTTTCGCATCCCTCAAGTAGAATGTATGCCGTAGAATGTTGAAATTTTGTATTTAGGACTGTTGTAACATTTAGTTGTGCACCTTCCCTTTTGATTGCAATCGACTTGACCAAAAGTGTTCAAAAAAGCCCAAAATCCAAAAGAATTGGATTTTTGACTTTTCTTAATTACAGTAATAAACCCTCATTGAGAGCTTTTCAACTATGAGTAGTACTTATTTTCATTCGTTCCAGAGTTATAGCCAAATAAACTTTTAATTACTGAAATGTTTTATGTTACAAGGGGAAGGCACATCGGTTCGAATTAAGACTTCATTTCCATTTTTTAATTTAAATACATTAATTTAATAATAATTATTAACATTTGATTTTAAACAAATTTTTACAATAAATAATAATTCAATAATAACAATAAAAAAAAAAATCAGAAGTTATTAGTGAAATAAAATTTTATGTTCATCTAAAAATGTGTACAATGAAGTCATGTGGTGTCCACATCAGATTTTTTTTAATTTTAATTCAAAATTAGAACTAATTATTTTGATAAGTACATCGGATTTAATTGTACATTGAAATATCAAATAAACTACTTGAAAAGTCACTTTCCGTTATTAGTACATTAATTTGTTACACTGTAGAATCTGCCAGTCGTTCTTATAGCTGTAGTATGTAAAACACCTGCGTTGAAAGCGAATCTAACGAAAATTGCTTGCTCTGAAACTAGTGGTGAAGAATTGAATAAAAGGGCTAGTGATGAATAGAGTGAATGTTTCTTCTGTAGAGTTAAATGTCGCATGAGTTTTTAGCGGACTTAGTATCCCGATTCCAGTAGTTTATTCGGCTGAGTAAAGAAGGAGATGGGAAACCGATCACTCTAACGCTGACATATGGTTTGTGAAATTCTTGGGAATTTCTAAGCCATTTTCTTTTGTGACTTGCGTCTCATTTAACATTATAGTATCCAGTTAACACAAACAGATAACTTTGTCTTTATCATAGATATTTCTTGTCGGTGTTAATCGACAGTTGGAAATTTGTTTTAAGTATAATTTATTTTTCACGTTAATTTAAGAACGTATTTTATGTCCATATTTAGACTACTTAAATAAAAACTAGGATTAAATTTCGTTTTATAATTATTTTTATAAGTAATTAAATTTAAATTAAATTGTATTTATATTTAAATTAAATTAAAAAGAAGAAAGCCGAATTATTATGTGCTGCAATACTAAACGTCAATATCAGCTGGTTAACAATCCGTAATTGGAAATTATTACGTAAAACTATTATTTTTCAATTATTTTTGTGTTTTATTAGAAGTAGTTGTACGAGTCAAAACAAAATGTTGTTAGTTACTGAGTATGGTAAAAGCGCACCCACATTTACATCAGTAGCATTAGGTTATTAAATAATTCCATATTATAACTCATTGAATTATAAAAATTTCTTCATTTTTTCACTTCTATCTCTATTGGGCCATCCTATTGGGGACATGAACCATGTAATTTCTGTATGAATTATGACAATGGTTCGTGATAAGATAAAAGTGTTATTTCTTTATCAACTAAAGAACATTAATCAATTTATTTTTTACGTTGCCATACATTCTTATCTCTCTACTTTAAAAGCTACGGGAGAGAAAACAATAATTATCAAATGTACATTTAATAATATCCAAAATTAAAATAATAATTTATACATTAAGTATAATTTTTTATAGTGTCATAATACACCTACAAACTTTACATTCATATAAATTTAACAACATATAATAAGCTCAGATTTTACAGCTTAATTTAAAAATCATCAGCTGGAAAGTTGAAATATTAATATAAGATATAATAATACAATCAATGCAACAAGAACACTATTTATTAACCTTAGTAGAATAATAAACAGAGGTCAATTATAACTAAATACAAAATAAATATTGTTACTGTTAATATTATCATACTGTAATTATCTTCAAAGGAAGAAACAATTCCCTTTAATAAACGCAAAAAATATCAAATGCAAAATCTGGATAAAAGCGCTTATAACGTGTACTTCTATTTAAGTAGATTTAGTTACGCGAATCGATTTTACTATATCGTATTTTGCAAACTCGTTGCCCCAGCTAGATATATAAATAATTCTAGCGAACTATTGAGAGAATACAACTGTTTTGACAGATTGACTGCTACATCTAAAATAGCAGTACTTGATTGACATTGTTATAAAAGTATTTTTCCAATTTTTTTTCTTTTCAATCAATATAAATTTATCTTAAATTCTGTGTAATTATAATAAAAAAGTAAGACGTACTGGCCCCCGTATCATTTCTGGGAGTAAGACACAAATTGTTTCTTCAAAAAAATATATATACAGAAAATAAGACTAAATGGGAGTCATAATTACAAAACACGATTTTTGTCTAAAACAGTGATATAAGGAAAAATAACGTTTCAATTATCTGAAATACTGAAATTTATGAATTTGGTTTTGTGCGGTTCATAACGCACATGGGAAAAGCTTTACATCCAATTTTGTTTATTATATTATTAATTTTTTTTTTTTTTGTTATCACGTTGTAATAATATAGAAACTTTGACTTGAAAAAAAAATATATTTCTAATGAAAGTAGCAGTACATAAAAAATATTTAAAAGAATTTATGGTACTTACGTATTAACGCCACCGCAGCTACAGCTTTATTTTAAAAAAACAAAGTAGTCAATCGGATTTCGGTGGAAAATGGGCCGATATAGAGTTTAACATAGATTCAAAACAGTATCTTTATTAATTTTAATAAATGGTTATTTATATTTATTTATTTTATAAATATATAACCAAACTTAACCTACGCTCGCTTCGTTTGCTAACCTTGACTAATTAACAGGAGTGTTTTGATTATTTAAATAATAAATAATTGCGATAATTATTAAATTTATTAAATAAATACTCAAAAGATTACGGTGTTAATTAGTCAAGGTTAGCGAGCGTAGGTTAAGTTTGGTTAAATTATATTTATAAAATAAATAAATATAAATAACCATTTATTAAAATTAATTAAGAGGCTGTTCATTTTCCACCGAAATCCGATTGACTATTTGTTTTTAAATGAAGCTATAGCTGCGATGGCGTTAATACGTAAGTACCGAATTTACATACAATATTTACAGGTTTTTCTTTATTTACAATTATTTCTATCTAATATTGATTTAGAAAAGAAAACAGTCAAGGCACATACGTTTGCATAACTCACTTCGACACTGGGTTTTTAACTTATTTGCCGAACTAATTAACAGAATTATTTGATGATAATTTTACATATTTAATTATGGACTCAACTCTAATTTTGATGAAATTTTTACTATACATTATTTATCATCTAAGTTATTCGTTATAGATGAAATTATTCATTGGAAACGCCTTTTCCCAGAGTTACGTCCTTCGTAATTTACGCAGTGTCCTCACCAAAAATTTAGTAATTCAGCACTGTACAAGTGTAATATACATTATTACGGGATTAAATAATTGGTTTATTAAATACAATTATGGACTCAGCCTAACAATCGTTCAGTTTAATATTTAACGTTAATTAAACGAGGAGCGTTAGGTTTGTTTGCTGATATCGTACGAAGTTAATATGTAAGTTGATATGTACGATTCAGTACACGGAATCGTCAGTTACCAAACGTAACCTAACCTTAAACTTGACCTAAACCTACTTATATTTAATTAAATTAAACTTAAACCAAACTATTTAGTTCGTAAATAATATATATTTCACATTACCAATATCTCCAACTAAATTGGAGATTAATTTAGTTTTGGAGATCCCCTAATTTAGTCCTAGTGAATGTAATTTCATTCTTAACTTATTTGAAACTATTTAATCGGAAAATAACGTGTAAAATGGTGAATTACCAAATTACGCTGAACATAACATGGGTGAAAGGCGTTTGTGACGAATAATTAAAATTATAACGAATAACAAGTTCTAAAATACGGTATGTTACAAATTTCATCAAAATCAGAGGTGAGTCCATAATTGTATACATTTACCAATTTTTTACAAATTAAATCTATTTATAAAAGTCAGCTGTTATTTTACAACAGTAATGTAAAATTTATAATTTTTGAGAAGTAACTTAGTAACCTTTTAATAAGCGATGCACAAAGAAGGTAAATATACCTCTGGAATCGTCGTAATTTGTTTTATAACAAGATGACGTTTTTGTCCTGAAAAATTGGATTTAATAAAGTTCTTTAGCAGTTGGAAATCATTAATATACTAAGACATCAAAAAGGGTCTCATAAACTAGCTGCAAATATAACTGAAGACCCAGAATCGGTTTCATAACAGTCAACCTGTTAATAGGGTTAAAATACTCGATCTGGTATCGGTCAGATCACTCGTCTTCATTGTTTTCGTTTTAATTTTTACTAAAATGATTTTAGTATCGTTAGCATTTTTAATCATCAGTATAAAAGTACCTAACCGCTTTTAGATACTTTTCTACTTTAAATTAAGACTTCATTAAAATTAAATTGTATTTTTTTGGTGTAATGAGATAACACAAATCTATTTTGTGTAAACCTATCTTAATCAAATTATGGAGGGAGATAAATTTGTAACGTAACTACGCTAGAATTTAGAAAACTGTTCCCATTTTATTACGTTTTTCATTCAGCAAAATCTTTTCTTTTTGTCAAAATAACGTTGATTTAATGTTTGTTATTTTATTAAGCTTTTATAATTTATGTAGTCATTTGTTTTAACAATTATGATTGATTACGTTAAACTGATAGTTAAAAATAGTAGGAAATCGAAATAATTGAGGTAAATTATTATATTTATATTATTAATTCTTTTATTATTATTTACTAGCTCCCAGTCACAGCTTCGCTCGCGCTATATGGTTACTTGCGTTTCCCGTGGTGGTCAATCTTTTTATTTTATATTTATTAGTCAAGTAACCGGAGGCAGGTGCAGTCAGTCACACGTACAGTAACAGTGGCATATCGCATTTCCCGTTGCTCAGTTGTTTCAGTCGAACGGGATTGGGCTGTGTGTATTCGGTCGCTTTCCAATCTTGACTGTCTTTCGTCTTCAGTCTCTGCCGCACGAACAGTTTTCATCATACGTGCTTTTTTTTGTATTTCTCCCGATCGAAGAATGTCTTTTAGGCATGGTATGATGTTTTAAAAAAAGATCACAGAATTTAAAAGATTGCAGTTAAATGTTTACATACTTTAAATTAGTAACACACACGTGATAAGCAAAAACAGCTATTTATTTATGTTTTTAAACAGCTGTAAAAAATTGTAAATGATTGAATCGTAAAAATTACATATGCATGTGCGCTAAATCGATTGAAATTTTTTAGGAATAACTGTACGTTAAAACCTCGGCCCTTTTCAAAATTAATCAATTCAAAAAAATGTTAGCAAAAAATTAAATTTTTCTTCAAAATCAAGGTCATTTTGAAAATTTAATAAGCTTTAAGGAAGAAATAAAGTGTTTTAAATTTCGTTGTAAAATTTCGTTATGTTCGGAAGTCCAAAAACATTAGCCCATGTGCACCGCAGGGCTTCAAAGTGTAGGTGTGCAAAATTTTAGACAAATCTGTCCGGTAGATCGCGAGTTAAGTTGGAACAGACAGACAAACAAACATTGATTTTTATATGTATAGATTATATTATATTTATCGTTTTCTTTTTTAAAAAATAAGTAATTTAGAATTTTCAGAGTTAAATAATGTAATACTGCTTCTGAATACAACTATACCACACATTACGTATGAATAAACCAACAATTTAAATACAAGTTCGTAAGTTTTAATTAAAACTTACTATAAAATATTTACTTTCCTAAAAACTTTTGCTGGAAACATATTTTAGAAATTTATTTGCTAGTTTTGTTTGGAATTATACTAAAAATACATAAAGAAAGAAAATTAGGGTAATTGGAGACAATTTTTATTAATTCGTGTGATATTTTCATTTACTTAGACATATTTCTCTTAATTCGGCATGTCCATGAAATTAGTCTACCTGTAGCTCGTTATATTCATGAATCGCCAGGCCAGAATATCTTGTTAATTAGAACCCAATTACAGAATGATAGTTGGAGAGAGTATCTAGGAAAGCTGTAGCCGTTAGTGTTAATAATTAGCTCGGCCGGCCCTCGAGCTAGTAATCTCGGACGGTATGGATAACTTCACACTATTCGTGCAAATAAATCATTTGACACTCAATAAATTTATATATGTTTCATTAGTGTATCTACATCGTAATTAAATGTATTGATAATAATTATTTTTATTGTTTGTGAAGTCATTTTTATTGTAAGTTACAATCGATTACACTATATTACAATCGATTTATTGTATGCATCGATTACTAATTTTAATCGGTCGATTTTCTGTTCACCACTTCATCTGTTATATCTGGTATTGCAATAGTCATTTACATCGTTTTAAAAAAATGAGTGCCGTTTAAATATTAAAAAACTATTGTTCTTAATGTAATTTCTTATTTAATTAATAAATTTACGAAGCTTTAAAAATAGTCAATAACGTTTTACTTTCCCGTCTAGCAGTATAGCAGAACTATAGTTTTACAAAGGAAAGTATTGTAACTGATTCAATTCGGCATGTGTGGTTTTCACCAGATCTTGACGTTTTGACACCTAAGGAACCAAAAAAGCCCGAATGAAAATTTCCTAATATTCGTATGTACGTATGTGTTCGGTGTCGCACTTTAATCAGCTTATATCTATACAACTACTCGACCAGTTTTGACCAAACTTGGTTAGATTATTTCTGTATATGCTGGGCTGCAAATATAAATCGCATTGTTTTTAGAAAAAAAATTACATACCGATTATTTTAATAATACTAATATATCCCTTTTTTCATCGAACTATATATTTTTTTTTATTCAGTTTGAATTTATGCATTATTAGGCCATTCACGCTGGCCTCCGTGGCGCAAGTGGTCGCGTCTTGGCCTTTCATACGGAGATCCCGAGTTCGAATCCCTTTCAGGGATGGCATTTTACATACGTTACAGAATTTCATTTCCATATACTGCGCACAACCTTCAAGCTTATGTGGAGATATCAACAAGCCAAATAAAAACTAACACTTTTCAAACTTTACTCTTATTGTGGAGCAGACAAAAGGAGATTTTTTTTACAAAAAAAGACCCTAAAATGTAAACTTAATCAGTGAATGATTACATTTAATATTAAAGTCAGATATATTTTAATTCAATAGGTTTATATATAAGCTGAAAATATATTATGAAATGGCAGCCCTACACTAGCGCATAGCTAGTGAAATAATTTTGCAAAAACTATACCCGCTAGGTGGGACCAGTGTCGAGGTATTTACGAAACAAACAAACAAATATACAAACAGACTTTTTTATTCTATATATAAAAGGCATGTTCGTATGTGTGTCCGCTAAAGACTAAAAAAACTAATGGACCGATTTACGCGCGGGCAAATGGGAAAACGGGGAAAAGAGGAAAAGGTGGAAAGAGAAAAGAGGAAAACGGGAAAGGGTAAAAAGGAATCTTGGAGAGGGGTGAAGGAGAAGGGTGAAAGGGATAAGTTGGAAAGGGAAAAGAGGAAAACGGGAAAGGGTAAAAAGGAATCTTGGAGAGGGGTGAAGGAGAAGGGTGAAAGGGATAAGTTGGAAAGGGAAAAGAGGAAGGAGAATAAATGAAAGGTAAAATTTGTGAAGTTTAGTTTTTTAATTTTTTCTCAAATTTTCAATTTTCTTCATTTAAACTCTCTCTCTCTCTCTCTCTCTCTATATATATATATATATATATATATATATATATATATAGCAATAGCGAAGCATTGCCGGGTCTGCTAGTTATTTTATAAAATAAAATAAAAATGTAAAAATACACATATGTAAATTTTAAAAAATTACTACTGATCTATCATACGTCATCATCATCATCATTATCAGTTCTGCCTTACGGCAGGTCGCAGTCATGGCTACAGGAACCTCAAAGTTTCTAGATTTTCAGCTCTTCATTCCATTGTAGCCTTCCTTTCCTTCCATATTATTATTTAGCATCTGATACTTCTTCTTCCTTTTCCTCTTATTCCCATCACCATCTCCTTTACATCATTCCTCAGTAGACAGTCTCTTCTCAAGGTATAGCCGATCCAATTTTGTTTTCTCTTCTTTATAACATCCGATATCTTCCTCTCCACTTTCCCGTCTAGCAGTATAGCAGAACTATAGTTTTACAAAGGAAAGTATTGTAACTGATTCAATTCGGCATGTGTGGTTTTCACCAAATCTTGACGTTTTGACATCTAAGGAACCAAAAAAGCCGGAATGAAAATTTCCTAATATTCGTATGTACGTATGAGTTCTAACTTTTCATAGCATCATCTCCCCCTATTTCACTCCTTCTATACGTCTCTATAATCATATCTCAAACCTCTGCAACCTTTTCTTTTCCTTTCTCAAGTGTGCATGTTTCTACTGCATACAAAGCGATACATCATATATAACAATTAGTTAGTCTTTTCCTAAGCTCCTTTTCTAGTCGATCGCACAAACGTTTCTCTTTATGTTTGTAATAACTATTTGAGATTTAATCTGTGATTAATTAAAAGATTTTCGTTATGATGCGTCCAAAGTATTTATTTATCTACTTGTTTTATCTATTTCCTATCCACTTTCTTCCCGCTATCATTTATCCATTTTGAGTAATTTCCCAAAAGTTGTTTTTATCAGTTGTAAGTTCAATCAATTCCTAAGATTAATAATCAATTAATAACTACGATGTATTTCATTCGTTTTACCAGAGTTGAAAAGGAAGCCTTATATATAAAAGGCAATCAGGATACTGCCTGAGCTACCGAGGCCATTCCAGACATTTTATTATTGATTCAATTCATTTCAAAAATATATTTACTTATTAATAATACTTTTATAAAATTTTAACAATTTATAATCCACTTCAAATACAGAAATTATAGGAGGTTCTTAATTAAAATTTTATGTATTCTTTTACACTTTCACTTTTTATTCTTTACAAAATGGACGAATTTTTTTAATCCTTATTTATTATATAAAGGAAAATTCTTAATTAGGCCTATTATAAATTTTCTAGTTAAAATAAATGGAACATTATATTTGTGTTTCACGCAATTAAATGGAATATAAAAAAATAAATTAACAAAATAAAAATGGCCTAAAAAGAAAATTAAAAAGTAAAAAAAGTAAAGCTGATAACACAGTTGCAGGACTTTCCCACTTTCAAATAACTCCTACTAGTGTGGATTATTTCTGATGCACGGCTTATACGGACATACACAAACGATTTAAAATATTTATCATTTTATTTAAATATAACATATTTTTCCTTTATTTAATTCAATGATTCTGACTAAAGCGCGCGCGCATACCGTATCTAATTCGCGCGGATGTGACGGTACTAGCAGCGACGGTCGGCACTAACTAAAATAATGTAATTTCACAATTTACATACAATAAATTTTCCTTGTACAATTGGCAGACCGATGTAACTGCGATGCTTAATGCAGCAGGTACCTAGTCAACCGGGTGATCGAGTTCGTAACCCAGCCTGACTTATTTTTTTACACTTTAAATATTATTTATTTAATTCTACCATTCTCATGTGACGTCACAACACAGCAGATGACTACAACAGAATTTTTTGGGGTGAGGATGCGATTTGAAATTTTTTTTTATTGTTCTTTTTTAATGTTAACAAATGTGCATAAGAGAAATTGACCTTAATTAGGCAAAATCTCGATGTACTGAGGGTGTACTTACTCTACTGTCTCATCTCCTTGATCTTTTAAGTTGAAAATTTAATGGCATTAATGCTGTCCCATATATCGAAGTAATCTGATCAAATTTGGTCAAAATCGGTCCAGTAGTTCTGGAGATATAAGGTGATTTAGAGGCCAACACCGAACATACAACCATTAACATCGGGAAAATTACCATCTGGTTTTTTGGGTTCCTTAGCTGTTGAAACTTCAAAATTCATTTTACTTGATAACAGGATATATATATATATAATAAAAAAACAAAAATTAGACATTACAACTCGGTAATCAAACCTGAATATTCATATCCAGCAGATTGTTTATCCGTAATCAGGAAAGAATATGGAACTGAAAAAGGAAAAAACGAAAATTCTTTTGAAAAAGATCTTGTGATCTAAAAAGTAATAGAGGGTATAGAAAAAGAAATAACAAAGAAATTGATTTGGAGAATGAAATCTTATGAGACATTGTTAGATAAAGAAATATAATATTTAATGGATATTTGATAAAAGAAGTTAAAAAAGACATAAAAGAAACGGGGATTAAAAACGAAGACCTTGTGGGACGGAAAACTTTAAGAAGAAATATTAAGAAATTTAAGCGTTTCCAGGAGTAGAAAAGAAAAATATCAAGAACACTCAATTAGAAGAATGAAAAAATACTGTAGGAAAAGTTATTTCATGATATTAAAAGAGGATATAGTAGACGAATAATACAATTTTAATTACTAATTATAATTTTTTAGTCAGCTTTAAATTAAAGGTTAGTGAGTTGCTAGTCAAAATTAGAAACTTTTTACTTTTAGTGAAAAGTTTTTTTATACATTTTTTTGATGTTTAATATATTTAATTTTATTTTTAAAAAATTTATAATTGATTTTATTTAAAAAATATTCATGAAATAAAACTGAATTAAAATTTATTTAAGTAAACCACGATGCCAGCAATTACAGAAGTTGTAAGTTGTAAATGGTGAGAACTGGTATGTCTATTAATTTATTTTAATTAGGAGTTATATGATAATAATAGCACTAGAAAGGAAATCTTGGAAAGCTGCATCAAACCAGTCAAATGACTGAAGACAAAAAAAAAGAAGATAATTAAGTTAATAAAATTTATTTATTAATTTTTATTTGACTGATTTTATCAACACTAAAAGTCTTCTCTCAGTATTTTTTTTTTAATTTAATTTCCCTTTGATGACTACTTAAAAATTTAACGTAGTTAAAAAAATAAATAAATACCAACCATTATTTTCTTCATAAAATGAAATATGAGATAACGCATTTCGTTTGTAGTGGTAATACGTGGCTTGCATACATTAATGCATCGTATTCTCGTAATTATTAAAAACAAGATAATTTCATTTTGTTTTAATTGTAATTTTATACCACGATAGAAGAGACGGAAGACAGGATAATTTCATCAAATCTAAATTTATTCTTTTTAATAATAAATTATAACCACGGGACATATTTTTTTTAAAATAACCGCATTACAGATCCATATTAACTCTAAATATTCATATTTCTCTAAATTCATATTAACTCATTCATATTATTCTATTAACTCATATTCATATTCATATTAACTGTAAATAAATTAACGATTCATATTAACTCTAAATAAATAATTCGTTTTATTATCGGTGAAATCTCTATTTTTATCTTAAATCTGTTTTTATAAATTCATCAGTAAAATACCTTTTTCCAAAAATTTAAAATTTTGATGTCCAGAGGAAAAAAAATATATGTGATAAGGACCCATCTACCACCCACACTTTTGACACACCACCATGATCGCTATGGTTCAACCATATTATTATTATTAATATTCTTAAAAATTAAACTTAAAACCAGAAAATACCAAAAAATTCCAAAAAAATAAAATTAAATTAAATTAAAAAAAACAAATATAAAGTACCAAAAAAAAAAAAAACTAATAAAAGAAAGGAAAAAATTGATGGGATGATTAATTTAAAATTATTAATTTACTTTTAATATAAATACCTTTTATTATTTTGTATGAGTTTCTTTATCTGTTTCTTGTCTATTCAATATCTCTTCTCTAAAATTTTAATTAACTTCATTCAGTTAAACATTTTTTGCTGGTAAATTTTCTGTTTTCTTCAAATTTCTGGTATTATTAAAGTTGTTTTACTGAAGATTTTTCCTTTTACAAATGTTTCCTTTATTTTCCCACAAAAGGTAATATAGCTAGAATACCTATATTGAACGAGAAAGTATGGTAATCGTGTCCAAAAATGAGTTATCGAGAGTTTTTTTGCATGTTTTTACGTTTGAGGAGCCAACTGGTTTATTATCTAGTCTAAAAAAACATATGTATGTATATTGCAGTGCTTTTGGCCTTATATCTCAGGATTAACCGAACCGATTTTCTTCAAATATGGCTCAAATATTTCTATTTACAACTGATCATATTAATTAATTTTCAAAATTTGTTAGAGGGTGGGGGAATATGTGAAAAATACCAATTTTGAATTTCTACAGACACATTTTAGAGAAAATTTTATTATGGCAATTTTTTTACCTACATTGCATATATAAATAATCAAAAATTTTATTTAAAAAAGACAATCCTCACTTTTATAATTGAAATATATGTTTTTGAAAAAATAGAATTAAAATAAAATAATTTTTTTTGAAAAAAATCCCAAAATCAAAAAAAAAAATTGGATTTTGGACTTTTTCTTAAAATAAGCCCTCATTGAGAACTTTTCAGTTATGTATCATAAGTGGTACTTATTTTCATTGGTTCCAGAGATATAGCCAATTAAAATTTTAATTAATGAAATAAAATCCGACTTCATCTCCTTTTTTTAACCTTGTTTCTAATTTAAATATATTGATGTATTAATATTAACCTCTGATTGTAAAAAAAGTTTTGCAATAAATAATAATCCAATAACAAAAAAAAAAAAAAAAAAAAAAAATTGAAAAAATATCAGAAGTTATTAATGATAAAAAATTTTATGAAATTTGCATTTAAAAAAAACGTGTGTATGTAATTTAATAGACTTACAAGGAAGTTATGTAGTGTCCACATCACATTTTTTTCTATCCAATAGAAATCCTAATTTTTCAGAGAGATTGGTTAGATAATTACCCGTACTAGAAGACAATCTACATTAATAGGCGACATATTTATACAATCCTTTTTTCTAATCAAAGGAGTGAAATAGTTTTTAAAATGATTCGGTAACCTGATCTTTGATCTGAATAATGGTATCTCAGTGTATAATTTAAAATTTCTCTTCATACCTTAATTTTTACACTTAAATATTTTTTATTTTTAATAAACATTTAAAAGACTGTTGTCTTATACCAACTCTTCCCTATTACAGCTAAAAAAAAAATGCGTATGTGCAGATGTATATTTTATGAGAATAATTAAAGGTAATTGCAGCATTAATACTACTCTAAAATTATCTGTAGGCTGACGAATCATGTGGGAGTTATTTAACATTATACGTATAATATTAAATGAACCAGACCATTGTGAGGATCCCCAAGTCGAAACAATAGCAATACAGTAGTCCATTACCATTAACAAAAGCCGCAATTCTCTGATACAGAACTCTTATTACTTCCTTTAGATCATAAATTCGCTTTCCAAAGTAACAAAATTTCTGAGTGCTTATGATATTACACTATAATATTACCGAAGAGAGGCAATAAAAACCTACACTTATTACTCTCTTATAATTCTAGATTTTCATAAATAATAATTTTTTCTACTTACTCAATTTGTATTGTATTTCATCTTTATATCATATACTTCAATATATATGTATATATATATACGCACGAGAATTAATATTTCTTTTCAATTCTACAAAATCCGAGTTTTCATATTTTCATATTCCTTCTTGTAAATATGGGTGATTTCTGCTTCTCATATTTCTACATATTTTTGCATCCCAAATAGAAGTCTAAACCACCGTTGAGAAACAGATTCTTTAATTTTTTTCTCTCCAATGTGTTCTTACGAACAATTTTTTATACGTGTAATATTTTATTTGAAGGCAAAACCATATTTTAATAAAAATATTTATCGAATAAATTTCGTATAAGATAATAAAATTTAATTTAAAAAAAAATATTTACCAATAATTTAAATTTTGATTTCTTTTACTTTCTTGACGTCATCTAAAGCTGTGCTGCAAGAGACTAAGTATGATAATTAGTTAAAAAAGTAAGGTATGAGTTTTTTTTGATTTATCGACGTTTCATGACCCAAAAAAAAGATAGGGGAGAAATGTTCGTGTGTACACGTACATACGTAGGTGTGTTAGCGTGTTTTTAATTTAATAACTTTTGGTTGGATATACTGATTTTGGTGAAAATTTGACAGAGACTGGTGTATATGGGATGATTAATTGGTAAACATTTGGGGTCAATACCTTTAGAGGGTTGGGTAGATAGTTTCTTTGGAGTTAATTTTTTCTTTGCAATCATAACTGCACTTTATACTAAATATTTTTTCATCTTTATTTTTTGTTTTCAGCCATTTGACTAGTTTAATCCAGCTCTCCAAGATTCTGTATCTAGTGCCAGTCGTTTCATTTCGATATACCCCATACATCCTACATCCCTAACAATTTGTTTACATATTCAAACGATGCCTGCCTGCACAATTTTTCCCATCTAACTATCCCTCCAATATCAAAGCGACTATTCCAGGATGGAAAAGTCGCTTTGATAAGCAATTTTTTAAATGCTTATCTTACCATTTAAAAAGAATTTGTACCCAAATTCTCCCCTTCACCAAATATTGAAACGAACTATATTTTTATTTCTGTATATTTTAAACCGAATTTTTTTTTTTTCCTAAGCGTAGTAGTCCAAGTGGTCTCAAAATAATACTTTGTGGGCAATATTGGTGGTAGGGAAGCCGATAAAATTTTAAAATATGGATATTTTGAATTTTTTAACAGTTTTTTTACTTTTTTTAAATTTTTAATCATTATATTAAAGTAAAATTTTATCATAATTCACCCCTACCCACCAAAAAAAAATGAGGTAACTTTTTATTGGTTGTCTATTTTTCATTATATGTTAAACAATAATGCAGCAACACCGCCAATGTTTTATGAATACAGACTTCAGAGGTGCGTACTTAAACCTCTAAAACCGCATCTACCATTAAAATCGTATCATACTAAAATTGGATACGGTATTAAAACCTTCTGTATTTCTGAAATTTAATTTCAAGACTGTATTAATTTAACGTAGTAAATGTAGAAGGTGATTTTGGGAGGGACTGAAAAAAGTGCATAGATTTTTCGAATTCTTAAAACTTATTTCATGTATCATTTAATACCTTTCTATTATTTAAGAATTAAAATCCCATACCAGGTAACTGTAACAACTTGTCAGCTTTTTAATTTGATGCCAATTAAAAGTTGAAATGTTACAAACTGAAGGTTACTTAATTTTCTTTTCTTTTGGTGCTAGTATAAAAAAAATTAATTTAAAGAATAATTAATCAAGTGTATTAAAATATTTACTTTTTCGTTAATTTTTAGAAGTCTATCATTAAATTACTTTTGAAACCTTTTATTCGACTTTTTATTTTATACAACTATTTAAAAAGTAAATTTAAAGCCTAAATTTTATTAGGAGAATTTTCTTCTAAATTATTCGTGGTTTTTTTCTTATTTCTTCACTTTTTTCTTTCACTTTTAATTATTTCTTATTAATTAAGATTAAAAAGAATGTGTTTTTACTTTGGAATAGGCCTTAAAGAATTTATACATTCACAGCGGGCTGTATTCTCCCGTTTTTTTATTAAAGATAAAAATTTAGTCTATTTATTTAATTAAATATGATAAAATGTTTGTGAAAGGATCACAATGCGTATTATTGTAGATTTTCAAAAGCGTCTGTTTCTGTACACGTTTTGTGGTATTTGCGTAATTGGCTACCAGATATCTAATTAGGATTTTCTCACTGAATTCCATACCAGTACAATATTCTCATTCATTTTCATCACGTTTGTACTAAATAAATACAATAAATTTTACCTCTAGCTACATTAACTATGTAGGTTAAAGCATACCGGTATTTTATATTTTCCTTGTTTTAATTCTCTACTAAATATTATATTAAGTATATGTCTGGGAAACAACTTCTTTCGCATCATATTTTTTATTCTTTATCCGACTTTCTATTTTTTTATACTCCGACGGACCGGTATATTACACATTTAGATTATTTTTTTTTTAGAACAAAAATTTACAGACGGTTTCTTCTGACGAAACCATAAGTAAATAATATGTTAAAATATCACATGAGAGAGGGCCATCTACTCCCTCATGAAAACTAACAAAATTATTATAATAGTAAACGTCCACGTTTAATAACAATACTTATTGCAACAACTAAGACTCAGTAAACACTCATCACTGGGTTCTACAAGGTTTTGTTTTAAAACTCAACCCAAAAAAAGCAACCCATTTTAAAGAAAAATATTATGCTATATTTAGTGCGATTAATTATAAATATTACATATTTTTTTGAAAACAATATTGAGATCAAATTTTTTTATTAAAAAAATGTTGAAAGTATCCACCATTTTCATCAATGCAAGATTTACCCTGTTCTTTCATATCCGTGCAACCTTTTTAAGTGTACCTCTTCAAATTTCTCGTAATTCTTGAGCTGTTGGCTTTCAGTTCTTTATTGGTATGTGGATTATCTTTTAATACGCCACGTTTTAGATATGTTTAGAGAAAAAAATCTTCAGGAGAAAGATGAGGTGACCTAGCTGGTCATAAGCCAGTCGATATTACTCTTTCATGAAAGAAATTTCCCAAAGGTCCATTGTTGCTCTAGACGTGTGACATGATACCTCATCTTGTTGAAATCACGAATCTTTCTCATTTAATTTTAAATTTCCAATAAATTGCGTTACAATTTCTTGATAGAGGTCTGTATTAAGAATATTTTCAAAGAATATGGGACCAATTATTCTTCGGCTGGAAATTGCACGCCAGGCACTAATGTTTTGTGGGTGTACAGGTCGTGAATAGATGATGTGAGGATTGTTGGAGCTCCAGTAGCGATAATTACGACTATTAACGTAATTACTCAATTGAAACCAAGCCTCTGTAAAAAATACATTACCCAACGCTTTTATGCTCTTCCGAACAAACTTATTAAACCATTGACAGAAGTGGAGCCTAGTAACATAATCAGCCGGGTGTAATTCGTGTGATACATGAATTCGTTATGGCTTTAAATTAAGTTGCCGAGTAGCTTTAAAGGCACTACACTTCCTTCTTTTTTGTTAGGTAAGTTTTGGTAATGATTTGTTACATGATTTCAAAAGCTTACCCTAACATCTTCCAGTGTTTCAACATTAAGCACTAAACGTTTCCGGCTATTTCAAACAGAACCATTCCCTCTATATTTCTTCATCAAACGATGAATTGAAGATGTATTTAGTACAGTATTTCCCGAGAATTGCAATTAAAAAGTTAGTTGGCGCAAAAGAAAAAATTTAGTTTAAATAATATTCTACAATAAAAATCCTTTCTTCCGTGTTCAAAACAGTTTCTGTTTAATAAAAAGCACAGATAACCAAAAATAACTAACCATTCACAAAAAATCTGATTTTTGATACCGCATAACTTCCTTGTACGCCTATTAAATTACATACACACATTTTTTGCTGCACTTCATTTAAACTTATTTCATTTGAAAGTGAGATAGATCCTCCAATTATTTAAAATGGACATTTACACAATTGCATTGTAGTGGACACCACATGCATCACATTTTTCTCTGGTGTCCGTAAATATTATTATCTTGATGAAAATCGGTCGGATAGTTTAGGAGATATAAGACGATTTACTCGGCCAACATACATACGTACGCATATATTGTCGCTAAAATTTCGATGCCATTTTTCGGTTTTCTGTGTTTCTTAGGGGTCAATTCGTCAAGATTCGTTGAAAACCGGATATGCTCAATTTTGACCGATCACCAAAAATTTTAGACGGGAAAGTAATACAAATTCGTGATTTATTTTTGTTTATCATATGTTGTTTGTTTATTAATTTTTTTTCGTTAATATATTTCCTATAAGAAATTTTTTTTATATTTATAATTTCAAAATATTTTGAACAGATCTTTTAAATTAAAATTTAACAAACAATATTTATGTTAAAAGTCATTAATTTTATAAATTATGTCCAATTTGACATGTTCTCTTTCTTTTACGCTGATATGTATCCGTTCATAGAAAAAAAAAATTCATTTCATTTTAAACCCATAATCCAACAACTTTAACGTTGCTAAACAAATAACTATACTTGCACTTTTTCACGAACTGTACAAATCGTACTTCTTTTTTCATTCGTAACAGCTATACGTGTTCAGAATTCGTTATCAGATGAATTTTAAATTACAAAGCATTTGGATTTGATCTTGTAAATCTCATATGGGATTTACTACTGAAGGGATTTATAATTTTGAGAGTTATTTTCTTCTGACAACAAATTAAAATACAAATAGGCTGTCTATAGATACAGATAAAATTCATACTAGTTCATATACTTTTCCTTTCTTTTTATGATACATACTGTGTCACTTTTAATTGAGTTAATAAAGTTGTTGTACGTAGTGGTGGATACGTTTCTTTTGCTAAAAAATAACTAAAAAAATAATAATAAAGGTGACAGATGAAAATATTAATCTGTTTTTTCTTTTTTATATTTTTCAAAATTAATCCAACCAGTTGATTTGAGATAGTTTATTGGTTCAGATGAAAGGATTGTTCAAATTTCAAAAGAACACTTAAACTGATTAGATGAGTTCTGTTTTTTTCAAAAGACTGATGATGTAAGTTAGGTTTGTATTATATATTTCCGCTTTACGTATACATCGTTAACACACTACTTTCTCGCATGTTTTTAATACCTATGTAAAAAGAAAAACATCACTAGAAATAAAAACCTAGGGTTTTAATGAACCTGGCTTCAGAACTACTGTAAAATGTGAAAAAAAATAAAAAACCCGTTATTTTTAAAAAATTCAGAAATTCTTTTTTGTTACTTTGTATTTAAAAGTTTATTATAAAAATAAGAAAAGACTTTCCGACAAAACCGAGTGATTTTGCTGTGAAAAGGTTGTGCAAGGTTTATATGTCTTGACCGCGTAACCGAGAAAGGAAACAAATTTTCTTTAATAAAGATTTTTCTAAAATGCTTCTGAAGATATTCAAAATTGGTTTTTTCACATCTTTCCACTTACTCAAAGAATTCTGAAAAGAAAAAAATATGATCAACGTCCCCATATATAGAAATAGTTGAGCCTAATTTCAAGAAGATCCGTTTTGTCATTCCCGAGATTTAAGACCAAAAGATTGTAACACACACACGTATATACATACCATACATTCATATGTTTATTGGTCTAGATGATAAAATACTTTTCTAGCTTTCCTTTTTTTTTTTACAAATACAAAACGAAAAGTAATGAAATGTAGCAGAAATAACGAAGATGGATCACTGAATGTAAAAATCAGAAGAGAAAAGATTATGAAGATAGAAGAATTTTGTTATTTGGGAAGTAGAATTACTAAAGATAGACGAAGCAGGAGTGATATAAAATGCCGAATAGCACAGGCTAAACAAGCTTTCAGTCAGAAATATATTTTGTTTATATCAAAAATTAATTTACACGTCAGGAAAATATTTATTTTTTTTTTTTTATATGTGTTTGGAGTGTAGCTTTATATGGAAGTGAAACTTGTACGATCGGAATACCTGAGAAGAAAAAATTAGAAGCTTTTGAAATGTAGTGCTACAGGAGAATGTTAAAAATCAGATGGGTGGATAAACTGACAAATGAAGAGGTGTTGCGGCAAATCGATGAAGAAATAAGCATTTGGAAAAATATAGTTAAAAGAAAAGACAAACTTATAGGCTACATTAAGGTATCCTGAAATAGTCGCTTTAATATCGGAGGGACAGGTAGATGGGAAAAATTATGCAGGCAGGCAGCGTTTGGAATATGTAAAAAAAATTGTTAGGGATGTAGGATGTAGGGTATATACTGAACCCCACCGGGTTGGTCTAGTGGTGAACGCGTCTTCCCAAATCAGCTGATTTGGAAGTCGAGAGTTCCAGCGTTCAAGTCCTAGTAAAGCCAGCTATTTTTACACGGACTTGAATACTTGATCGTGGATACCGGTGTTCTTTGGTGGGTTGGGTTTCAATTAACCACACATCTCAGGTATGGTCGAACTGAGAATGTACAAGAATACACTTCATTCACACTCATACATATCATCCTCATTCATCCTCTGAAGTAATATCTAAACGGTAGTTACCGGAGGCTAAACAGAAAAAAGAAAAGCGGTATATACTGAAATGAAGAAGAATCTTGAAGAGCTGCATCAAACCAGTCACATGACTGAAGACAAAAAAAAAGTTTTTTTATAGAATTTTTTTTTTTAAATATTGAAAATTAATCCCTTTTCCGTCAAAGATGACTGCTAGAATACGTATTATCTATCTAGATCACACCTACTTACTTTTCCCAAGTATCTTATAAAGATGGTAATTTTATTTTTGGGAGTGTGTGGGGGTAGCATAGATGGTCCTTTCCATGCGAAAGATTGTTATTTCGATGCACGGCAATACTAATTAGATTTACGGTTCTTCAATTCTGCCCCCGACCACCACCATTTTGTTATTGGGTTTTAATTACCAAAACATCGTGTATTGATGGTCTATGGACGTAACTAACTATAAATTCACTCATTACACGAACAAATAATGCACTAATTATGGAATTTGAGTCAAGAAAGCTACGTTAAGTATCAGTTTTCTTTAACAATATTAAACAAAACAAGACAAAAATTTTTAATTTGAATATTAATTGTACTCTGAAAATTAACATATATAAAATTCCGAAAAAAAATATTTTATGACTAATTTAACTTAAGAGTTACAGGTTATTTAAAAATATTAATTAATTTAATAATGATATATGGTATATCAAAGAAACTCAATACTTATAATTATGCATAAACACATTTGCACTACTACAATCATTTAGATAAAATAGTTACTATGTTACTTCCAGTCACGCCCTCCGGTAAACCATTGGGTGTGGTCGTGTCCTCATGTTAACGAACTGTTCAAAAGAATTATGCGATTCCCAACTTTATTTGTTTGTAAGAACAGTTCTGGTTCAATATATAATTATAATTTAAAGATAAATAATTCAAAATATTATTTAATTTTTATAACCTGTTTACATCATGTAAAGTATCTACGTATTTGTACTTATTTCCGGTTATAGTTCGATAGATGCGTAGTTATAAAGAGAAAGTATAGCAGTCGACGAAAATTTTAGTTAGCAGGATTTTGCAAATGTCGAGTTTATAAACGTTTAGTATCCTTAGTCCGAAATCACAAAACAAATTATAGAAATTTCCATATGATGTATACACCTTAATTGATCGTTATTTTGATTATCGGCTCTGAATAGGCTCATAATAAATTCTTTAAAAAAAGGTTCTTAGTATGGGATGGGGTATGATGATATTAAATTTTGAACAAAATTAAACAAATAAATGGAGTAGTATTTGCCATTTTTAATCTTTGACTTTTTGTATAATGGCTGCAGAAAATTGTGCACAATCAGGATGAAAGTATTTATTAATTATTTAAAATTCCAAAGTTTTAAGTCGATCGGAATTAGGGGTGAGAGAACATTCAATATTATTTTTAAATAGTTTTCACCTCATAACTCGAAAAGCCGCTGACCGAAAAAAAAATATTGCAGTAATCTTTAGCTATATACAGATTGATTCAGGAGGAAAGGGATATAATTTGCAACTGATTCTAGAGCTTTAAATGAAGAATAAAGTAAATACAAATGTATATGCGAAAACGCTTTATTATTGAACTATGGTCAGCAAAACATTTCCCCCGGATTTCAGATTTCTTGAAGAAATGAGGTCATTCTGTAATTTTTAAGTCATTATATAGTTGTATACATGATGGTCATCTTATGTTTGTTGACCTGAAATATCTAAATCAGGGTTCTTACTGTATCTCCCGTAGTTTTCATGAAATCCAGCGTTAAGTAGAAAAATTCGGTGATGATTTTTTTAGGTTTGAAGTACAATAATCTTGTTAAATGACTAACAAATGTGTAAATTTTATTTTCAAAACTTGTAGAGAATTTAATTCTGAGAAAATTGATTTAATAAAGCTTATGAAAAAAAGGATTAATCTTTATTATAAAAAAATAAAACTTAACAAATAACTTTACGAATTAGTAAAAACTGAAAATAATTGTTTTTAGTACAATAAATTTAGTCCTTTGAAAAATTATATTGGCAACACCAACTGTATGCTTTGAAATTAATTTGCATACTATTCACAGTGTCATAAAATTGTGGTTACGTGCTAATAATCCCGAGGTCCTGGGTTCGATTCCCGGTCAGGAATAGTATTGCACATGCGCTACAAATTTTCATTCTCATAGGGGAAAATGACCAAATTAGTCGATGCCCGTCATCTCAAAAAAATAAATAAAAAATAAACGTTAGGCGGTTTATTTATTTTTTACATAATTTTGATTGTGTTTAAATATATTTGAGAATCAAGTTATGTAGTGTTTTTCTGTTTGATTTACTCTAACTTTCCCAATTGAATCCTAATTTAAAAAAGTGAAATTCCGAAATGAAATTTTTAAAAATGCCCCATCTCTTCACTAATGCAGAATATGATTTTTGTGTATGACTTCTGAGAAGGAAGCTTTTTCGAGCTCCAGGTGCAGTGGAAGAATACTTATGTAGGTATCATAGTCAAGTAAAGAGGTTTTAGATTTTTAATAATTTTCGTGAGAATGGTGCACATCCCAGGGCTCATATTCCATCTGAACGTCAACTGGTACATAGTGAAGAAAGGGAAAACATTCTTCAGCTGTTCAGCTTAATAATTCAACGAATGAACATGCGAAGAATTTCTACACGACGCTATATTCGACAAAGTACAGCCTGGAGGATATTACATGCTATACAACAATTTCAGCCGCGGAGCAATTTGTCGGTTGTGTAAACTGTATACATTTAACCAATGGTATACGGATAACCTATTACTAATAATCACTTCCTTTATTTACTTTAAAAATTTACATTTCATTAATTAAACATTGTAGTGAGTTATAATAATTTATGTTTTTAGTTAAGTTCACATTTTAAATATATATTAAATATGTCTAGCTAGAACAATAAAAATTTAATGATGTTCTTACTAATACGTCTTAAAAAAAGTAAATTCATATAATTAATTCTAACAGTAATTAAGATCAGCTGGTTCATTAAAAAATACGGAGAAAGAAGAAAATGCCAGGAAATGTTTACATTAAGCAAGAGGACAAAGAAAACAAATGAATCTGAACACATACTTACGGACTGCGTCCCTCAGAAAGTTCAACTCCTGCACCTTGATGACCGTGACAGACGACAGTAGTATTTTCAAGAAGTTAACAATGATTGCCACTTAATTTCATTCATACTATTTTCGGACGAAGCTAGTTTTACCCAAAATGGCGTAAACAACACACGGAATTCACATCGGCGGTCTGAAGAAAATCCACATGCCGTAGTTGAATCAAATTCCAGCAACAATTTTCGGTGAACGTATGTATGGTATGACCAACAACCGATTAATAGGCCCTTTCATACTAGAATAACGTGTCACGAAGAGAAATAATCTTGAATTTTTAAATAATGAATTTTTTACAACGCTTGAAAATTTTTCATTAGCGAAAAAAATTGAAATTTACTATCAACTTGAAGGAGCACCAACGCATTTCACGAATGAAATATGAAGTAAGGCCATTCTCAGACGAAAGATTTACTGGTAAATAGATTGGGCAAATAAATTGGCCACCTAGATCTCCGGACTTTACTCCCTTACATTACTGTTTATAGGGATGTATGAAGTGCGAGATATACAAGCAAAAAGTAGACACACGTGTTGAACTGGTCTCTCGCATTCACAATGCTGCTTCTCTCATCAAGGTACGCGAAGATATCATTAGGTTGACGACAGATTATTGTAGTAAAAGTGCATCGATGGCAATGGCGGAATTTTCGAATATTTATTTTAAATTAATACTGTATGAATTGAAGTTAGTATATATACGTGTTTCTAAATAAATTAAGAGTTTTTTAAGGTTTAATTTATTGTACTAAAATCATCTGTTTTTATTTTTTACAAATTCATAACATTTTGCTTTTAATAATAGAAATAATACACATTTTTAATAATAGAAATTTATTTGTTTTTCAGAATTTAAGTCATTTAACAAAGATTATTCTACTTTAAATCTAAAAAAAAGTTAAAAATTTTTTTCGTCTACCAATTTTTGTATTTCACGTTGGATATCACGAAAACTACAATTCCGGAACCTATTTTATTACATTTTTCAGGTCAAAAACATAAAACATCAAGTTTGCCCTTTATATAACGCCTTAAAATTTTCAGTATGATCTCACTTCAACGGGGGAACTGGGAACGGAAAAACGGGCGAAATTCCTCCCTAGTCACAACTCGATAACAAGCGTTTTCGGTAATATGTATGTATGAATTTTATTCTTATTTCATGCTCTAGCATCAGTTCCAAATTGTTTCCATTTCCTCCTTAATCACTCTGTACGCATCAGCTTCAACAAGATTTTCGACCCCCAATTAAGTAAGGGGGCTTTACGGAACATGTGTTTATATGTTTTAGTAAACTATAATAATCTTTTCAAAGTTGTTGAAAAATATTTTTAGTAAATAATTACACCAATAAATAAATTCTAAGCCCAAAATAAAACCATGAAGACTGAATACTGAATAAAACCCCTACTTAAAATATGAATTTTTTTAAATTTTAATTTTCATGAATGAAAAACCAACTATATCCTAGTATTAATGTTAGACGACATGAAAAGTTTTACAAAAAAAATTTCTTAAGGCCTGTCTTAGGATTAAAAATACCTTTTTTATTTTTAATAATTTTTTATACTTCATCTATTTTTCAAGTTTAGGCTGTACAAATTATATTTGAGGTAACTCTCGAGCAGTTTTATCAATAAATTTTTTAGCTTTGTTGAATAACACTGCACCAAGTCTAGCTAACAAACTGAAATAAATAATTACTCTAATAAATAAATTTTTAAGGCACAAAAAACAAGGGAGCTGAATGAGAATCACACTTAAATATTTTTCTAAAAGGTAATTTTCAGTATTGATAAGCTTTTTCATTTCTGAATATTTATTATTATTGTAAACGACTTAGAAAATTAAAAAAACGAGGATCCATGAACCCGACTTAAGAATTTCAAAGTTTGATACTTCATTGTACGAAGTATTATGATCGCGAAAAATTTCGATTTTTGAAATTTTGTATTTAGGACTGTTGTAACATCTAGTTGTGCACCTCCTTTTTTGATTGCAATAGACTGGAACAAAGGTGTCCAAAAAAGCCCAAAATTCAATTTTTTTTGGATTTTAGACTTTGTCTTAATTGCATTAATAATCCCTCATTGAGAACTTTTCAACTATATATCATAGGTGGTACTTATTTTCGCTATTTCCAGAGTTATAGCCAGATAGAAATTTAATTAATGAAATGTTTGTATCTTACAAGAGAAATGCACGTCGGTTCAAATCCGACTTCATCTCCTATTTTTTAATTTAAATATATTGATTTATTAATAATTATTAACCTCTGACTAAAAATATTTTACAATAAATAATAATTCAATAATAACAATCAAAAAATATATGAAATGTTATAAATGAAATAAAATTTTATGTATTTTTCATTTTAAAAAAATGTCCATGTGTAATTTAATAGGCGTACAATGAAGTCATTTGGTGTCCACATCAGATTTTTTTTTAATAATTTCTGATCTGTTTTTCAATTCGTATCTTTTATTAAAAGTAAATATAGGGTCAAATTGGACCCAAATGTTTTTAATAAAAATTTGATTTTTTTAACATTAGATTCTTATAATACATAATTTTGTAAGATAAAACATTTGATTAACGGAGGTCAAATTGGATCAAAACTTTTTTAATAAACATTTTTATTTTTTTTTCATAATTGTTAGCACTGTATAACTAAGTAATTAATATTTAAAAACGCTATGATGTATTTGAGATAAAAATTTGTTTAGGGCAAAGCCATGAAAAGTTAAGTATTTTTTGTCATCTATTTTTTAATAATTAAATATTGTTTTTATTACTCGTAAAATGCAGTTGTATTAAATTTAATATAATGACGTAAAGGTGAAACGATACTTTTTTGATAAAAGGTGAACAGTATTTTTTTAATTTCTTATATTAATATTTAAAGTAGTATATGTCCATTGAAAAATCAAATTCATTCATACCAATTTTGATCACTTAAGATTACGTATGGCTGATGCAAAGATAGATATTTTGAAAATGGTCTGTTACAGTTTGATAAATTTTGCATACAAATTTAGCCTGTTTATATATTTTACGTTTTACTTGTTTTTTATACTGTTTTTAAATATTCAGATATTTTATCCTAATACACGATAAAGCTGTTTTTAGAGTTACCATTTCGAAAGCGTTAACTGGCTGATTATATCGTGAAATCCATATATAGATTAGATACGATATATAAAAATGATTGAAGATTCATATCTCGACATTTTAATGTAATCACTTCAATCGGAACGAGTAAAAATGATATAGCAATACTTTTTTGCGAGTGAATAATTCTGAAATTAAATTTTTTCAAGTGTTCACTGAAACCCGTGAGAATAAAGTTAAAGCAACACTTCCAGCTAAGTAGTGTTTACCCTTTCTTCAATCTCTTTACCTTACTCTTTTTTTCTCCATTAATTGAGTATGGCTTCTTTCATTCACTTCCTTGGGGTTAGACGTAACAGAGAACGAAGTAGAAGATGTGAACAGCTGTTACAGTTCGAATGTTTTTTTTTTTTTTTTTTGTTTTTTTTATGAAATCATTTCTATTTTTACTTGAAACTATATATGGCGTACGTAATCGAAGAGACAAAAGGGAGATGTTTAAACCAGAATGGTTATGATCTTTTAGTATTTTTAACATATTCCGTCTCAGTATTCAGATTTTTGTTGAAGGAAGTTTACCTTTCATTAATCGTCGAAAATTGTCTTGCTCAGTATTTTCTATTATTTTTCGAAATTAAAAAAAAAAAATTTCTATCAAAAAAAGTTTACTTCTCATAGGTGATAATAATTTTTTTTATTATTATAACAGTTTAAAGAAAGAAACTAATATATCCCTTCCTATTAAAAAAAAAAAAAACAATGCATTATTTTTCATTTTATTCAGTAGTAGGAAATTGTAAACTGCAGATTTTTTTTATCTTCTTTATTGCTCTGCTCCCCAGAGCCTGACCCGCCCCACCCAAGAAGCTGGGACTCTTTCTTTTCTTGTCATGCCCCAAATAAGGATACCCCGGAGGGGATACTCTCACCGGGACTCCGGTCTTTACGTTGTCTCAAACGGGAAACACTCGAAGGGATACATAAATTATAACACTTGATTGATTTTCTTCAATTTTGATAGATAGGTACTAACTAACTTTAAGGTAAAGAATGTATTAAAGTTTTGCAAAAATTGGAAAAAGAGAGAAGGTGATTTTTCCGAAATAAAATTTAAAATCTTAGCTTGGGTCTTCAGCATAAAAATTTTGTTACAAAAGTTGAAGGTTTCTTTATGCAGATTGCAAATTACCAAAAAATCTTATTTAATATTCACCCCTTCCTAAAAATTACTATATATTGTTTTTTTAGCTATATCTTGCATTTCTTCATGCAACTTCTTATATTTATATTTTTTTTATATCAGTAAGTCTTTAAACCACTATAAGAATGTTTCCCCATCAAATGATCTGTGGCAACAAAAAATATTTTTTTTAAACGTTATTTTAAATCCAAATCCATTTCAAAAATTACTCATTGTATTTAAAATGTAAATTTTTTTTAATTTTTGATAGCCCTTATTCTTTACTATTTCATGAAAAGAAAAAATTAACAAAAAACTTTCACCCACTTTCTAAAAAATTACAACTTTATTTCTTTAAAAGTATCTTTGTATTTTGTAAGCAATTTTTAAAAAGTCCTATTTAATTTATTATCACCACTTGCGGATTATTTTCTTAAAAATTAACTTTACTCGAATGCTTTCCTTTGAGTATGGATGCTTCCAAAATTAAAAATAAAAACATTTCTCAATTTCAAAATTTTAATGTTCAAAAAGTATTTTGTTAAACGATAAAGTCGCAAAAATAACATCAAATCTTTTAAAAAACGTTTTTAATTTATTTAAAATCTATTTTAATCATTAAAAGCTCACTGTTGCAGAGCCTCCACATTTTGAAACAAGAAAACATTTTTTTTCGAAATTGTGATGCTAATATGGTAATATTAAAAATATTGGTTATTGCATTATTTTATTGAGCATTTTGGCTTAAAAAATTGAAATATAATCAAAATAGATTTAAATCTACATTCAAACAATGAAAATAATGAATTGCATCCGTGTCCTGAGTAGCCCGGGAAACTTCTTTGCAATTCATTGCTGGTTTATTTAAAAATTTGATTTATGCCTTAACCAAAGTATGATGATATTACGTAAAAAAGATAGAAGTTTTAAAAAACCATGCTTATTTCTCTAGTTCTACCTGCCGTTTTTAAATTATGCGTATATATTGTTGTAGTAAAATTTTGAGTATATTTTCAAATATTTTGAAAAAAAAATCACCGTTTTTATCGATAATCTTCGGCCAGTAATCCGGAAAATTTACCTAATTTCTTAAGTAGAGATGATATCGAATCAGAAAATTTTCTTGGTAGATTTCCTGACCAAAAACTTAGACAGATTTTTTGTGTCAAAATATAAAATACATAAAATTTCACACATTTCACAGATTTAAAATGTCACACATTTCCTTAAAGAAAAATGTATTGGATTATGCTTTCTTAATTATACTTATAAAATTAATTACCTTCTTAAATGATATGAATCTACTCCTTTACATCATTTCATCCTCATGATTTCAAGCTTGACATTCCAGTCAACCCAGTTTTTCATAGGAAATCAAGTTTTTCAATGCGTATTCATTTATTTCCCGTACAGAAATCATTAAAAAAAAATTTATATAAAGAAGTTTTTCAGTATTTACACAATACTTGAGCTGAAAATTTACCCCGCACCAACTGCTGTGTCTAGTGTACTAGTCACTTTATTGTACAAGTCTGTTGTTTTTGCATTTTATATAGAAATTTGTTATGTTATTAATAATGCCATCTGGTTAGATAGTGTAACAAATCCCGCTCGCCTGTCACACCTAAGCCAGCCGGTTCGGTTGTCAAAGACAGGGGCAAACTTTCTGATCATTTAGTGTAACTGATTCGTAAACAACTGTATTACACAAACGATGCATGCTAAGAACCAATAAAAAAATTAATAAAAACTTTAAACCCCTTAGCAACAACAAAAAGGTGTCAAAAACAAAACAAACAAAAATGTAGATGACCTGAAAGCAGATCCCCCCCCCCCATATACCTCTTTTCTGTAAAGCAATTGTTGCTAACAAATAACAAATAATAAATCTAGGTTTCGTTCTATTTTTTATACACGGGATTTATTCCTGGTAAAGTTATTTTTCAATAACATAATTGTAATTAAAGCATTTGAGTAACAAATGTAGTTAATCGTGTAGTTTTAAATAACTTATAGTTATGGATTAGTATTTAAGAAACTTACATCGTGGAAAATAATGGTTATTGTTATTACAACACAGAATACAAAATGTACATTATTATTGCTACTTCATTTAACCACAAACAGATAAATGTTCTTATACCTTACAATGAATTCTAATAATAACTGGCATTTTTTCTATTAAATTTATTTAGGAAAACAACAGATTTCTCTAGGTATAATCTCTTTTAAGAAGTTGGAAATAATCATGTTTATATTGGTTTTTATTTTTGCATCTCTAAATATTTTTGTAGAATTACAGTTCTACCCTTGTCATAAATTTTCCAACCATGAAATAACTATTCTTTTACTTTTTCTTCTTTTGCTTTATATCTTCCCTTGTATGATATTTTACAGTAAGATATATATATATATATCTGCCTCGCCTATCAACGCGTGGGTCAAACATTGCAGTTTTCATTACATTTATCTTTCTTCTTTTTCTTCACCTTCTGAGCATTTTCATTGTTTGTCGCTTTATCAATACAGTAGAACAGACTACTACGTTGTAAACTATGAAATCTGAAGTCACCTTCCTCTTCGTCAGCTTATTTTACACTTGATGCTTCTTTAATAACTAAAGGAATGAACACAAGATTTTCGTGTGTTCAATCAACATATTTGAGAAAATTTGACGAATTTTTATTATATGATTTGTATTATTAAGTATATCAAAAAATTGTTTATCTCTAATTACTTCTCGATGATTTCGTATTTGTTTTATATTAAAAAAGTTCTACATATTAGTTACAATATTAGTAGAACAGAAAGAAAATATGTAACGGTGTATATTTTTGCGTTTGAGAAAATGAAGTATGAAAAATATATCAATATAAAATTACTATCTCGCCTATCATACAAATCTGTACATTTTTGATTCGGACAATGTCTTTTTGAAGAACTATAAGTAAATAAATTGTTGAATTTTGATTTTTTATATTTTTAATTGATGGAAAACTCTCGCCGAAACCTTAACAATTTTATTGCTTTGGGAGTTTTGATTCCTTAATAACTAAAGGAATGAACACAAAAGCTGCGGCCTTTGTGTACATATCTCAGCTGCCGGCTGAGCTTGTAACTCAACGGACCTTATCATTCACTTAAATTTATTCAGATTATGGTTTGTAAAATATTACTTATGTTGGTTGGCAAAAAAATCGTAAAATACGTAAGCAATAAGTATAGAGTGATTCAAGAGAGAATGGAAATGATTTGGGAATTAATTGTATAGTTTTAAATAAGGAAAAAATTTCACACAAACGTATGTCCGAAAAAGCTTTGTTATCCAGTTACGGCTAGCGAAATATTTAGCCCCTGGTTTTAGTTCTCAAATTGCTAAATAAGGCCATACTAAAATTTTTAAGGCGTTATGTAAGGGGTAAGCTTGATTCATTCTTATGTTTGTCGACTTGAAAAATTTAATGAATTCCAGAACTATAGTTTTCATGATACCCAACGTGAAACAGAAACATTCAGTGATGAAAAACACTTTTTTTAGGTTTTAAGTACAATAACTTTGTTAAATTACTAATAAATGCGTAAATTTTATTAACAAAACTTGTAGAGAATTTAACTAAGAATATCTATTTAATAAAATGTATGAAAAAAATCAATTTTCATTATTAAAAACAAAAGTTAACAAAAAAATTTCCTTTCGGCACACCAGAAGGCAGAGGTAGATTTCACCTGGTGATAAAAGGGAAATATTCTTCAGGTGGTACAGATTTGCATTACAATAAACTTGCGAAGAATTTGTACGACTAAACATTCCACAAATTGCAATGTGAAGGATATTTCATGCTCACGGATTCCGACGTTATCATGTTTAAGTTAAACAATTGCAGATTGGAGACCATGCCAGATGACTGCACTTTTGTCAATGGGTTAACAATTACCATTTAATTCTGTTCGTACTATTTTAGAACTAAACTAGTTTTACCCGTAATGGTATAAACAGCACACGGAATTCATATCGGTGGTTTGAATAAAACCCTCATTCTGTAGTTGAATTAAATTTCCAGCGACGATTTTCGGTAAACGTTTGGTATGGAATGATCGACAACCAATTAATAAATCCTTTCATAATAGAACAACCTGTCACAAGGAGAAATTATCTAGAATTTTTAAACATGAATTTCTTACAGTGCTTGAACATTTCTGGAGCACAAGATAATTAATTTGTAAAATAGTGTAGAAGATTCGAATAGTAGAATCCATTACGCTTGGATGAATAAAATGTTGGATTGACAAAAGACAAGTCCTAGGTCCGACCCACCGGGTTGGTCTAGTGGTGAACGCGTCTTCCCAAATCAGCTGATTTGGAAGTCGAGAGTTCCAGCGTTCAAGTCCTAGTAAAGCCAGTTATTTTTACACGGATTTGAATACTAGATCGTGGATACCTGTGTTCTTTGGTGGTTGGGTTTTCAATTAACCACACATCTCAGGTATGGTCGAACTGAGAATGTACAAGACTACACTTCATTTACACTCATACATATCATCTTCATTCATCCTCTGAAGAATTATCTAAACGGTAGTTACCGGAGGCTAAACAGGAAAAAGAAAGAAGAAGTCCTAGATCCGAGGATATAAAGAGTGCCGAGGCCCAGCGAGTAAAACCTCCATAAAATTAGGTACCCCATCAGACTGTAAAACCAAAAAGCTTCCAGTGAATGGACTGAGGGGCAGTTGTTTCAGGAGAAGACGCAAAAAAGTTTTGCAATTCTCATAAGCCTAACCCATGGTAAAATTTTCAAAAATTCATACTTTGAAAGGATGTGAAGGGAATAAATTCCGTTCACTTTAAAAATAAATAAATTAAAAATATATCCGTTATTAAACCTACCCACTACCAAAAAAGAAATATCCAGCAGCAAGAGACGATTGTCTAAACTCTGCAAAATAGTAGAGGGATTAAATATTCCTCGATATACTTGCGTTTCGAATTGTTCTAAGTGAGACTGTATGCGATAACAGTTGAGCTTACGAGCAAAGAATACTTCACGAGCAAATCTCTATTTGCTCGTGGGAAACTATTCGTTAAGTTCATTATGAATAAGTGTTCATTTCTTCATTTATAAATGTATAAGCAGTTTCCTTTATAATTTTTATATTAAGTTAATAATTGATTTTAAAACTGTAATTTCAGTGCAATTCTTACTCCTTAATTTTATTTATTTATTATAAATTTCATATAAATAAAATTATATGACATAAAGTGTTTATTTTGTAAATAGTAAGATACGTAATAGTTAAACATTAAAAGATTTAAATGGCAGAAATGGCAGAAAGGCTCCTGGAATAGACCGAATACCTGTAGAATTACTGCGCAGTGCAGGTGAGGAAGCGATTGGATAGATTATACAAACTGGTGTGTAATATTTATGAAAAAGGGGAAGTTCCGTCAGACTTCAAAAAAAGTGTTATAGTAATGATACCAAAGAAAGCAGGGGCAGATAAATGTGAAGAATACAGAACAATTAGTTTAACTAGTCATGCATCAAAAATCTTAACTAGAATTCTATACAGAAGAATTGAGAGGAGAGTGGAGGAAGTTTTAGGAGAAGACCAATTTGGTTTCAGGAAAAGTATAGGGACAAGGGAAGCAATTTTAGGCCTCAGATTAAGAGTAGAAGGAAGATTAAAGAAAAACAAACCAACAAACTTGACGTTTATAGACCTAGAAAAGGCATTCGATTACGTAGACTGGAATAAAATGTTCAGCATTTTAAAAACGTTAGGGCTCAAATACAGAGATAGAAGAACAATTGCTAACACGTACAGGAACCAAACAGCAACAGTAACAATTGAAGAACATTATTTAATTTGTCATTTGTGTTGAATTTCGTATTTGGAATATTAAAAGTGTAGTACGGATTCTAATCGGTCAAATTTTACTATAACGTGCTGGCTAGAAGGAAAAATTCTGGCTGTTGATTATTCATAAAAAAAAACAAAAATGGGATATAAAAGTTTTGGTTAATTGGTATTATAATTATTTGTCATATTTAGTTTATATATCTATATGTTTTATATATCGTATAGAATATAGAATTTGATTTGCTTTTATGAATGAAAAGTTTTCCATATTCTTTTTAATCGCATTTCTCAAGATTTGCTTTACCTGCTTGGTACTGAGTTTATCTATTTTATAAGTAATTTGTAGTGGTAGTTTAAAAGAAAATATACTTCAGGTATATCACCAGTATAGGGTGAAGTTTTAGTTTTTATAAGTTTCTAATGAGAATCTAATTTTTTTCCATTCTCTTCTTTGGAACAACAGCAGCTATAGTAACAAACAGCACTTTTCATGATTACAAAGTTAGCGATACATGTCATTTCTGACAAGAAATATTTATGAACATTGTGGCTCGTTCTTTTCAGAGTAAATTAGAGCCAATTACTTTTGCATAGAGCGGATTTATAAGAAAAATATTATTATATTCGGAAGTTTATAAACGATATCGTTCGTTTTCTTTATAACCAAATATTAAAATCATTGTGTGTAAGCTGTTATAAGCATAATATTACGTATATTTGTTCTTATATTTTTAATATACTTATTATTCAATTCATTTTCATACACCATTACGTTGATAAATATGATGACCTCGGATAGTTATACAATAACCGTTTTTAATGTTAAATAATGTCTATAATGTAGACTAATAACAATTTCGTTATATGTATAACGAAATATGTATATATGGAGAAATATGTATATTCTCGAAGAAATTATGTATATAATATGTATATTCTCGAGAAATATGTAATATATATTTCGATATATGTATATGTGGAGAGAAAACACATGAGGGTGACCCATGTAAAGACTCTCCAACCTGCGTTAATTGTAAAGGGCATCACAATTGTCGTTCAAGAAACTGCCCTACGTATAAATTAGAAACTGCGATTCAGGAATTTAAAACGCTTCAGAAGGTCAGTTATCCTGAAGCGAAGAAAATAGTCAATCAACGTACACCACGACCATCGACTTCTTACGCAGAAGCAGCGGCTGCCTCGTCCACATCTAAAATTAAAGTTGCTTAACACGATGGCACCAAGTCTTGCGACAATGATTGAAAGAATCATTGATTCAAAGATTGAGTCGACTCATCAGAGAAAACAAAGTAAAGATGAGAAGGCTCATCCCCGGACTGACGCCCTTGACATGAAAGACACACCAGCGCCGTTTAAAAACCTACTAAATCTGCGATTGTAAAGTCACCAACTTGTGTGGGAATTAAAAATCTTGACTTATCCAGCAAAGAGAAACGAATCACTCCGTCGCCTAGTCACAAGGTTAAAGAAATTGTGACAAAAAAATCTGAATCTGCGGAAATGGAGGTGCAAGTTATTATAGGAAAAGCACCAGACGCAGATGAAATAAAACCTGTACCAATAGAGCCTCCAAAAGCGCAAAGATCAGCTTCGGTGAGAGCATCTATTTCAGCTGGACCCAGTACTGCAGTAGAGATAGAGTCCGGCTCATCCGCCGCGGAGACATCATCGCTTATAAGTTTAGATTCGCTAGCAAAGATGCTAACAGCACCGGCGAAAGTTTCATCAACTGACGTCAGCCGAAGAACGTCACTGGCATCCGAAATAGAGGAAGACGATGCCATGTCTGAGGCCTCAGATATGCTGTCATCAGAGGTTGAGGCCGTCAGAAGAATGGAGAAACGTAAAAAAGGATGGCCGAAAGGAAAGCCTAGAAAGTAATTTTATTGGATCAGAAGTTATAAGAAAAAGTAAAATTTTGATCTTTTTTGACACATGAAAATGTGAAATACTGAACCCTTTTTTTTATTTTTTTTTATTTTTTTGAAGTGGGATGGGGCTAATGACCAAAGTAGTCGATGCCCCTAAAAACCTCAAAAAAATAAAAAATAAAAATAAAAAATAATAATTTCTTGTCACACTTACTTAGAAAAAATTTTTTTTTTATTTTTTAGTAAAAAAAATCTGTTATTCTTAAGATTCTTCCCGCAATCGCTTAAAACATCTACAGTGCGTTTTTCACATAGAATATATCATTAGTTTGTTTTTTCACACTTTACAAAAAATTCACTCATTATTGAAATGATTAGCACATATTTTCACCAGTAATCAATCAGTTAAAAAAAAAAGAATAATAAGTAAATTTTCTTTACGCAAAATTAATCTTCGCTGATATTTAGCAAGGGTGAATTTTTTTGTCATTATATTCACATTCGTGAAACTGGTATAATAAAACCTTCCTTTTATAATAAGTTAGTAGTGAGATTTCTCTCCATTCTGATCTTTGCAACGACAGTAGCTATAGTAATATAATAAATAACACATTACTTTTATACGCAACGTGAACATGGTCACTTCAGTTTTATTCTGAAATAGTGTAATAGAAGATTACACTATTGATTTAATTATTGATAATATGATGAATCATTAATTATAATATATAGACAATGTATATGTATATATATATATATATGTAAGCTATATTATAAACGTAAATATATACATTTAGCTCATTAGGCTGGGCAAGAAATAAACTCGTCGTCCTAAATCACCTGATTAAAAGCTGATTTTCGAAGTCGAAGGTTCTCAGGTTCAAATCCTAGTAAAAATCGAAGGTTGCTTTTTTACGGAATTGAATATTAGACAGTGGATATCGATGTACTTTGGTAGTTGGGGTTCAGTTAATTACACATCTCGGAAATGATTGGCTATAAGACTACACTTCATTTATATTACACTGTCGTTACATATCATTCTCATCTCATTCACCCAGGGGGAGTTGCTTATTATTCACTAGTTGAATGGATTGCAACGTACACAATAATAATAAAAATATATAACGTTTGACCCATAATAACCTTAATAAGTTTATAGCCTCTTTACGTAATTTAACTTTATTTCTATTATAAACACTTTAGATAGCACATTTTGATAATTTTTTTAAATTTTAGATAGCACTTACAACAAATCAAAAAAATCAATAAATTCATTGGGAATCTCAAAAGGACTCAACGTTCTGTTACATTACATAGTACGTTGTATATACATGTACATATATGGATTCCTTAATGAATGGATTTCCAAATATAGCAGAAGACTTTATTATAAATTAAGAAGCATGTTTATGGATTAATCTGTGAACAGTCTAAATATACCCTTCACATTTTCGAATTAAAAATAATTACAAGTTTTTAAAAAAGCTGACAACGTAGTTGTAGGATTTTTCTGTCACGCCGCTTTTTTTCTGATGCAGGGCTAACATACGCATACACACACACACAACTTCATTTAAAATATTTATCATTTTATTTAAATATAATAGTCTTTGTTTATTTAATTCTATGATTCTTAATAAACCGCGCGCATACCGTATTTCAGTCGCGCAGATGTGGCGATACTAAAAATACTTTTTTACATTTTAAATATTTTAATTTATTTAATTCTACTGCTTATAGCATAACAGACGACTACAGTAATTGTACGTCAGTGCTATACTAGCCCTCCTTATCGTAGAGAGGGGGTACTAATGACGCAGTAACCCACATAGTCTCTAGTTTATATAGAGCATTTTTTGGAAAGTAGGTTCGTTTTTGCAAATTTTTTTTTGAAATATAATTTTTTAATTGTTAACAAAAGTGCCTTAGAAAAATAACATCTTAATTAGGTGAAATTTCGAGATACTGAGGGTGACCTTGATCTACAGCCTCACCCCCTTGGCCGTTTAAGTTGAAAATTTAATTGCGTTATTGGCCCATACATAGATATAATATGAACAATTATTATAATAATATTATAAGACATAATATGTAATATTATGTCTAGATGTATTTTTAAGCTGTTTATTAATTTTATTTTAATTAATATTACATCAAAGGCAGAATTTATGTTGAATCTGTTCATTTAATAAACATGAAATAGGTTAATAAGTTTTTAAATGTCAAACATGAAAACTTATTTAAACACGACTCGTTAATTATTCACTAAAAGCAATGTAAAATTCAAAAGGAATAATATATATGATCGATATTTTAAATAAATACTAAGTAAAACCACCGTAAACTGTAACAGTTAGGTAACTGTTACATATAACACTTAAATACAACATTGTATGTACGTTTAATCTAATTAAAATATATTGTAAAGAAATCATTACAGAAATTCCCTTTAAAATAATGTATTATATATTAATAAATAGTAAAAAATAAATCGATGGAAAACAAAACGCAGAAGATGGAAACAGCATTGCAGCTGACTAAAAATACCTACAACAAAAAGTCCTATTCCTAACATTTCACGCTAAAGCACATATAATAAAACCAGAACCTTTAACGTTAACAGAAACGTTAACTCTAACAAAGGACAATTTAGAGAATTGGAAAAAAAAGGAAGATAAATAATCGAAAAAATCCTCGAGTCGAAGTTATAAGATGATGAAACAAAACTGATACCGAACAAACAAATATACAGGAAAATTAAAAAAGCTCTCCTAAATGACGATAAAAAGAAGAATCAGCTTCTAGCGGTACGTGAAAAGGATGATGAATTAATTCAGACTGACTAAATAGATTTTCAACTTCTTCATTAACAAAAAAACCAAAATAAACTGGTTCAAATACACTGAAGAAGACATGAAAGAAAGAAATATCCACAAAAACAATATCACCGACAGAAAAAAGTTCAGAAAAACTATGAAAAATGAAAACCTAAGATTTCAGGAAAAGGTTTCAGCCAAAAAAGGATCCAAGATATCGTTAGAAAAGTGATAGCCACCTCAGAAAGAAGCCATCTTTCTAATATTCTTGGAAACAGAATATTGAAAAAAGAGAAGAACAAGAATACTGGAGAACAATATTGGAAGAAGAGAAAACAACACACACTGAAATAACTTGATCTAATGTACATCTGGCGGGTAAAATCGAAACAAAAAAAGAAATCCCTTTCGGATGCCGGAAGGCAGATGTAGATTTCATCGGTGTTAAATAGGGTATAAAAAAGATTACACCTTAAAGTTAAGAAAAACTTCAAATTTACGTAATACGACAATGGTTGCATGTGAAAAAACTTCACATGTCTCGCATACGACAAGCCTCATCTTCTTACAATTCCAGCAACATTTTGGTCATCCCTTGCCATATTATGGCAAGGGTTGGTCATATCAAAAATTATTCAAAGACAAATATCTGTTTTAGATAATGTTTAGAGGACTAACGACCACTTTAAACCGATTTGATGTTATGCCTATTAAGGCATAACATGATTTGATTTTTTGTTTTCAAAACCCCATTTTTTCCACCCCCTGGGCCAATGGTTGGTAATATTAAAAGACTTAACTTACCTTATCAAAAAGACTTTGATAAGGTCTTATAAAAAAAAAAATACATAACTTATCTAAGTAAAGTTTTAGACCCTTATCCAAAGAATAGTAGGAACTTAAACGAGTTCGATATTTTACTTAATAAGAAAATTATAGCGATTCGATAACCACATACTAAGGCATCCTGGAATAGTCGCTTTAATATTGGAAGGACAGGTAGAAGGAAAAAATTGTGTAGCTAGGCCACGTTTGGAATATGTAAAACAAATTGCTAGGGATGTAGGATGTAGAGGGTATACTGAAATGAAACGACTAGCACTAGATAGGGAATCTTGGAGAGCTGCATCAAACCAGTCAAATGACCGAAGACAAAAAAAAAAAAAATTTCAAATGATTTATTTATTATGTTGTAAAATAATAATTCAATAATAACAATAAGTAAATATATATATAATATCAGAAGTTATTAACGAAATAAAATTTTTTGTACTTTTCGTTTTAAAAAAAAATGTATAAATGTAATTTAATAGACGTACAAGGAAGTTATGTTATGTGGCGTCCACATCAGATTTTTTAAGTATATTTACATAGAAAAAAAGAAACTTGTATCTAAAAAAACACACTTCCTGATAATTTATTGGAATAACAAATAAGCAAAGTAGTTAAGCAGTTATATTACAAAACAATTAATAATACGTAACTGTTTATTGCAATTAGATAAGTCAAATAATCGATATCGTGTATGTTGTGCGAGATTCTCCCTTTAATCCCTTATAGTACAATTATTGTTTGAAGTTAAACTAGAAAATATAGTGATGAAATCATGATATCGTCGATTTTTAATTAAATACTATTTTTACATACACAAACTCTCTCTCTCACTCTCTCGCCCTCTCTCTCTCACCCTCTCACTACCTCTCACTCGCTCTCTCTCTCAATCCCTCTCTCTTCCTCTTTCTACCGCTATCTCTATCACTCTCTCTCTCTCTCCCTACCACTCTCACTCTCTCCCCCTCTCTACCTCTCTCTATCCCTCTCTCTCTCTCTCCCTCTACCTCACCCTCTCACTACCTCTCTCTCACACCCTCTCACTCTCTCCCTCTCTCTCCCTCGCTATATATATATCGCTCGTGCGCACACACACACACACACACACACACACACACACACACACACACACACACACACACACACACTTATTTATATATAACATATTGATTAATAAATATTGATAATGTAGTACATAATAAATATTAGGCTGAGTAATAATGAAAGGATGTACTTTAATTAACACATACAAAAAGACAGACAGCGACATAATAAAAGAGATCAGATATTTAAAACAGTTGTTTATTTTATCTATAGCCTTGAATCAGTTCTCAAGTAGTCTTGAGAAATTCCTACAGACTCACTGTATTTATACAGGATTAAAAACAAACAAACGGGTATAAACTCAAGAAATTGCTCTTAGTGCAGTAAAATAAGAAAACAAATGTGTGCGTAAATTGAAATACGAAAATTCTTGTTTATTCATCAGTGTAACTGTTTTTTTTTTGTTTTTTTTATAAACAGATAAAATTTATCTACAAAAAAAAAGTTCGTTCTCTTACTTCCATTTAATGAGGTGTGTCTTACAACATTTTTTTGCTTTGACCTCAAATGTGCAAACCAAAATTGAATGGAGGGCGGGTGTTTTTTTTTGATAACATGGATTTAAAGAAAAGGTAATTTTGTTAGAAATTATACACAACATAGTATGATATTATATCACTTAATATCTGATTTTTTTTTTTTAATTTTCCCTGTATTTACCCTATGATGTGTCTTCATTTTCCAACAGTAATTGCCAGCAATATTCGGGCTCCATTTTTCCTGATTATGTGTTTCCATCATTGATATACACTGAGAAAAATGTTCATCGTGCTTATCACTTACATTGTCCAGTTTACGTGGAAAAAAATACAATAGTAAATGTACCAATGCATTATTTTTTATAGTTTTCAAAACGTTTTCTCATCGATTCTAGTTAATTCTAAGCCTTCTTTTTCCCCAGGAATGATATATTAATATTTTGAAATGATACTCGTGTGCTTTCTCAGATTCATTTAAACTCCTCTCAAAGTTCAAATCCTTCGTTAAGTTATATATCTGTGTTCCAGTAAATATTCCATCTTTGATTATTGCCTCACTCATCTTAAGAAACTTGCTCATAAACAATAACACCTTATCATTGTATGACATTACCATATTAATCTTACCGGTAACTACTCCAAATTATTCCACTCTGCTTTTTATAAATATCTTCATAAATTTATATTTTATTATTAATAATAATATTGACTCACAACAAATCTTTACAAGTGTATAGACAACAGAGGAAAATTCGAGTAAATTGTTTTAACAATTTTCATTTTTTATGAATGACAATCACAAAAAATTGAAGCCTTTAGGATAAACTTAAGGTCCTATTTGGATTCAGTATCAAAAAAAAAGCATAAGGATAAACTAAAATTATGTGTGTAACAAATTTCTTGTAGACGAATATAACTGCAAAAAAAGATGGATAAAAAAATCTGATGTGGACACCACATGACTTCGTTGTACGCTTATTATTTACATGCACATATTATTTTAAATGAAAAGTACATAAAAGTTTATTTAATTAATAACTTTTGATATTTTTTTTCAATTTTTTTATTATTAAATAATTATTTATTGTAAAACCTTTTTAGAATTAATAATATGTCAGAGGCAGAGGTTAATAATATGAATAAATCAATATATTTAAATTGAAAAAAAAAACTTCAAAAAGAAAAGAAGATGAAGTCGGATTTGAACCGATGTGTCTTTCTCTTGTAAGATATAAATATTTCATTAATTATAATTTTTTTGGCTATAACTCTGGAACCAATGAAAATAAGTACCACTTCTGATATATCGAAGAGCTCTCAACGAGGGCTTATTACTGCAATTAAGAAAAAGTCCGAAATCCAAAAAAAAATAGATTGTGGGCTTATTTTTGACACTTTTGGTCCAGTCGATTGCAATCAAAAGGGAAGGTGCACGACTGGATATTATAACAGTCCTAAATCCAAAATTTCAACATCCTACGGCTAATAGTTTTTGAGTTACGCGAGATACATATGTACATACCTACGTACGATGTCATGCTGAAACTAGTCAAAATGGATTCAGGGATGGTCAAAATTTAAATAATTTATTAACCTGTGATTGTATTAAAAAAATATACACTAAATAATAATTCAATAATAAGAAAAAAAGGAAAAATATCATAATTTATTAATGAAATAAAATTTTATGTACTGTTAAGTTTAAAAATATATGTATGTATAATTTTATAGGCGTACAAGGAAGTCATGTAGTATCCACATTAGATATTTTGTATTTGAATGTTTTGGTATTTTGAAGTTAAACTGTATAAACAATATGGAAACCTAATAATATAAAAATATTATAAATAATAATATATTATAAATAATTTATAATACTGAAAAATTAAATTTAAACCTATATTAATAAAACATTCAATGATTTCATAATTTTAATCTAACTTTCAAATATTTAATTAATAGGATTCTTTGTAGCAATTTCTGAGCCACTTAATTGGCTGATCAAAGTAAATTACTGAACTTTGTATTTTCGTCAGCGATACTTTATTATCAACACTCTTGCATTATAAAAAGTTTTGACCATCTACCACGCGCTTCATCCCTCAACCCACGCTGTACCACCATCAACTCATGACTTGGAAAATATTCTTTTATAAAAAAAAACTTGTACATAATTAATCCGGTCTAAATTTCATTATTTATTATCACTTAAATTTACATATAACCTTTATAAAATCTAAATACAAACGAAATTCAATAAACGAAATTTCATTAACTGTAATGAAGAGTCTCGGATCAATATTTAAATAATTTTTTTAAAAATAAGTCTTAAAAATAAGTCTACGATCTTCGTTAAAGAAAATACTTTATTTACTTAAGTATGGAAAGAAGAAATTCATAACTACCTCGAATTGTCTTTTGTCCGAGAGGAAAGTAAACGATTAAATTCATACTCTAAACATCGGCTAGGTAATCATGTGAACTATCTTGCACTGAATCTCCTAGACAACAGTAAAGATGTCCGGTAACTCAATCCCCTTCATCTCCTGGATCTGAAGAGTCTTTCTTTTTCTGTTTAGCCTCCGGAACCACGGTAAGGTATTACTTCAGAAAATTATATCTATGACGGTAAGTGAAATGCAGTCTTGTTCACTCTCAGGTCGATAATTCTTGAGATGTGTGGTTAACTGAAACCCCCAACCACCAAAGGACACCGATATCTACGATCTAGTATTCAAATCCGTATAAATGTAACTGCTTTTACTAGGATTTGAACATTAGAACTCTCGACTTCGAAATCATTTGATTTGCGATGACGAGTTCACTACTAGACCAACCCGTTGGGTTAGATCTGGTATTTATAAGCGACCCTTGGGCTAGGACGACATTCCGTAAGTTATCAGTACCTTCTCCTGCCTGATGAAGAGCCTGAATTCCTTCATAAGCAAATTATATTACTGTTTTATTTTTATTTTACTTTGTCTTGTAATACTATTTGATTTTTTGTTTTGTTACGTTTTGACGGAGTTTTGTGCCTTTTATGAAGTGAATCTGAGGAAATTTATTTATAGAAATGAAATATTGTCTTATGTGTTATATATATTGTCTAATATTTATATCATATTATTTTCTTATGTATTTAGATTTTATTGAGAAGATTTACTGGAAACCCCTCATCAAGCGCTTATTGTAATTATGTTTACTTGTGGTTCCATCTTAGAACCGATTGTAAATAAACGAATTGTGATGAAAAATAAAAAATAAAATTACTTATATGTAAAAATAAAATCTTAGTAAAACTGATCGTTAGTTACAAAGAGAGAAAAACGTTATCAAAATAAATCTGTAGTCAGATTTTCAATATTTTAACGCAGTATGATCTACTGATAAATAAAAAGCAAAGATCTTTTCTGGGACTATAACATTAATAAATAAATAAAATAAATTCATCAGAGAAGTTTGTATATATATGTGATAATTCAGTGCAAGACACAAAAAATTCATATGGCATTTATATTTTGAAAAATAACTAGAAACCCACCCATAAATTTACCAAGGTTTGAATGAATTGATTTCACGTAATACTTTTCACTGACTTAATATAATGGTGTTTACAACAAACCAAAATCTTCAAAATGACATGTGATATTCGGTCCTTCAAGTGAGAACATCACTCTTTTCCTAACAGTTGTATATTTAACATCATTACTGTCAGAGAAAACAAATCGTCACTAGTAAACCTTTTTCTTGAGGTGCTTCATATACGTTACAACCATAAGAAATACCGAGATAAGTAATGAAAAACAATATCGTAGACGATTCTATCAAGAGACTACATTGTATAGACCTGGACTGCCTCTGCAGTTTATTGGTTTATAGGTATGTAAACATAGATTTACTTTTGACCATACTATAACATTTACATCAAATAGTTTATCTACACCGCTCACTTTACCGTATCAGTAACGTAGGTGTGGCGATGTTACTTAACTAAATGTCTCAGATTCTATTCTCGGATAAGATCTGGAAAATTACGTAATAAGTCAACGCTAAGTATTCTCTTGGAAAGAAAAAGATTGTACAAGTTAATTCAATTGATCTTAGATGAAAGATTTTGTAAGTAACTCAATTTTAACTTACCATTGGTTAAAATGGTTAACTAACCATTTTTTATTTTTACTTTCCTGGCAAATATACGAGTAGCTACAATAGGAAAACATTATTAAATGAGAAAGTTCGTTGATGTCATATCAAAAACGGGGTATCGGGTTGTTCGTAAATCTTTACGTTTTAGGGTCCAACTAGTTCATCTAGACCATTGATTCCCAAAGTGGTCCAGATGGACCCCCAGGGGTCCACGGGAGACTCGACGGGTGTCTAAGTTGGCGTGACAAAAAAATGGGGGTTCACAATTCGTAAGCGGGGGTCCACGAAAATTCATCTCGTTTCGATAGTGAAAAACTAAAATGTTGGCTTGACTTTGCGTATCAATCTAGGCAGATAATGTTTTGAGAAGCTCAGCGACTGTTACTTGTAAAAATTTGCATATTCCATATTCAGTACAACGAACGTGTCGAGACTTGCAAAGCTAGCAGTTTTCAAACTTGTCACAGGTAGAATGCCTTGATGATGATATTCAGACATACGTTCAACATTTAATTGCCCTGCATGATGACTTCAAAATCAGATTTGAAGATGGAAATACAACCATGGATCATAAATCCATTTGATGAAACGGAAGTGGATGATGTGGTATTACAAGAGGAGCTACTCGAGCTTAGCACTAATCAGGAGCTGAAGGTGAAATTTAAAAGAGGGTATCAAACATTTTGGTTGCAGGCAGAAATGCCAGAAAAATATCCTGGATTGTGGGGAATTGCGAGAAAGTTTTGATAGCATTTCCCTCGTCATATCTTGTCGAAAAAGTTTTAGTGTCGTTACAAACCGTTTATAAAAAAAAAGGAGCAAATTCAATATCACAGAACGGGGAGATTTGCGCTTATTCCTAACAAAACTGTAGCCAAATATTGATAATTTGCTATCAATCCATCAAGTACATCCCTCCCATTAAAATTGTAACTATTTTGTGATTGTCATTGTAAAAGTTACATTACGTTATTAATGATTAATTTTAATTATATTACAACAATTTTATTATATTACATTGCAATATGATAACAATAATAATTAATAGTGTAATTATTACATATTTGAATAAATGCAACACAAAAAAATATAATATTTTTCTTTTGCTTTTTACCACTCTGAATGGGAAGTTTTCTAAATAAAATAAGTGAGAATTGATTGCTTTCTTGTGCTGTGAGTAGATGTCAAAAATGTAAAGTTGGATGGAAGCATTTTTTTGATCGGCCAACTTTACTTTTTTGACATCCACTCACAGCACAGTCAATCAAAAATTAACCAATCAATTCTCACTTTTTTTCGGAGCCACTTTTTAGTTCGTGTAGTTTCGGAAGCACTTTTTAGTTCGTGGAACTCAGCCGTAACGCAAATTTTCATAGTTAGATCTAATCTTCACATTTTCTGTCGACTGGAAATATGGTAGAAATGTAGCTGCAGGGGGTCCACCGGAACCAGCAAAATTTTGAAAGTGGTCTATGAGAAAAATAAATATTGGAACCTCTGATATAGACCAAAAACACATATGTATGTACAGTGCGTACGATGAAAGTAAAAGCTTGCTTGCACGAGGCAAGCAAGCAAGCAATGAGCATTACTCGTTTCTCGTAACAGGCTCATTCAGAAACTGAGGATAGTGGATGGATGGTGGGCGTTTAGAAGGCAGAGTGTGGGACTATAATGGTGGGTGGGTAGGTGAACGGAGGGCGGATTTGAATACTAGATCGTGGATATCGGTGTTCTTTGGTGGGTGGATTTCAATTAACCACACATCTCAGGAATGGTCGAACTGAGACTGTACAAGATTACACTCATATAAGATTACACTCATATATATCATCCTCTGAAGTATTATCTGAACGGTAATTCTCGGGGGCTAAACAGGAAAAAGAAAGAAAGATGAACGGTGGGCGGATACGTGGAAGCCCTGAACAAATTTAAGATAATATTTATTGTACGCGTTGTTAATGAAGAGAATAAATAGCTCCTTAGTCAAGCTCGTGAAATAGTTGATAATATATACGATTTTATGAAGAAAGAAATTACAAAGTTAGGAAAATTAGAAGATGACGAACAATTAATACGCATTCAAAAATATGAAAAAAGCAGGATTTTCTTAAATTTAAATTCGTAGTTGCACTCATTCAGCACACCACAAAATTATAAACACTGTTCAAAACTAGTTAGTGGATTAGAAATTTTTGATCAAGGTGTTGTAAGATGAACAGTTAACGAGTTTCACACAAATCATAATGAACTGCCTACATTAAATAAATTACGTAAAGAACTTCAAAGGAATATTCAATTTAAAGGTTCTAGAACTGCACTTAGCAGTTTTCCTGAAAGATTTAGGCTTTAAGTAGTGTAAAATTGGTAATTATATGAAACGTTTGATTGAGAAAGTAAACACCCGCTGGAATAGGATAGAATATTTAAGAAAAATGACCGATTGCACAAAAAAAAAATTCTTCGATTGTTTATTTAAATGAATCGTATATTTCAACGTCCCATTCCATGACAAAATTGTGGTCGGATGACAGTGGTGCAGAAGGAAAAGTGCTGATTTATAAAGGTGATCTGTCAATCATAATCCACACTGGAGTAGAAATGGGGTTCATTCCGAACGCGGTGTTAATTGGAAAACGAGTTCAAAAAGTAATGACTATCACGACAGCGTCAACAACAATTTCGTGAAATGGGCATCTGAAAAAATAATTCCTGGTCCCCCCCCCCGGTCTATGGTTTTTATCGATAATACTCTCTACACCACAATTCATATTGTGAATTCGGAAGCCTCCGAATTCAAATGATTGGAATAGTGGCATCATTAACTGGTTAGAAAAGAACAATATTCCGTGTATTAAATCATTGTAAACAATTGTATTACATAATTAAATCACATAGAAATTCAAAAATAAAGTACCATTTTGATAAACTACTAAACAAAAGGGCATCAACGGGTTCTGCGACTTCCACCTTAGCATCCTGATGTAAATCCGATCGAGAAGAAAAGTTATGTTGGTAGTAATAACACAATATTTTTAATGTCAGATATTAAAAAAATCCTTTTCGACATGCCGGAAGGCGGAGGTAGATTTCACTGTTCGACACGCCGGAAGGCGGAAGTAGATTTCCCAGGTGCTAAGTACGGGATAAAAAATATTTCCACCTTAAAGTTAAGAAAAATTTCAAATTTACTGTATACGACAGTAGTTGCATGTGAAAAAAAGTTTCATTTGTTTAGCATGCTACATCTTACAATTCCAGCTACATTTTGGTCATCCCTTGGCGTAAGGGTTGGTCATACCAAAAATTGTTTCAGACAAAGGTTTTAGGTTTTGCTTAGAGGACTAAGGGACCACTTTAAACAGATTCGATACTGTGCCTTAACCAAAGAATAGTAGGAACTTTAAACGAATTCGATATTTTACTTAATGGAAAAGTTATAGCGATATTTTGTTTTTGTTTTTCGAAAAAGCCCTGCCATTTCCACCCTCTTGATCCAATTTTGCCCATTAACGAACTCTACCGAGATTTTGGGTCGTTATATTTTATGTATGAATTTGAAAGTGACTGGAGCAAAATTACGGCAGTTAACGAGTCCACAAGAAAGTGAAATGTATATATAAACTTTTGAAGTGATGATGGTTTTGTGATCTGGGGGATGTGAAACGCGAAGATATATCGAAATTTTCGGAAGTCGAATCATGGTACCCATTACAATAGGTAGCTTTCTTATGAAATCTACCTAAAAATAGCTGAGGAAAAAATGAATGAAATAAATAAGGATGATTGAAACTATACTGGGAACTTGTAAAAAAAGCTGAAACTGAGTATACGAAGATTGAACCTCTAATCGCCGAAATGACGGATAACTTATCACTGCAGTTATGAAAAAGTCCAAAATCCAATTTTTTTTTTATTTTGGGTTTTTTTTTACATTTTTGGTCAAATCGATTGCAATCTGGGGAGGTTCACAACTACAATACGTTACAACAGTTCTAAATCCAAAATTTCAACATCCTACGGCTAATCGTTTTTGAGTTATGCGAAACACATACCTACTTACGTACGTACAGACGTCACGCTGAAACTAGTCAAAATTGATTCAGGATTGGCCAAAATGGATATTACTGGTGAAATCTGAAAACCAAAATTTTTCGCGATCACAATAGTTAACTACTTCGTACAAGGAAGTAAAAAATGTTTTTCAAAAAAATCAACGACCATCTCAAACTTGAAACATGCATATGTTATTTTTTCATATATTTCTCTGTCTCTCTTCGGTTTAAATATTTTTTTTTTTAATTTTTAATAGTTTACTTCATATGTAGAGCTTATAAGAATGTTTAGAATTTTTTTTAATTTTAGACCAGGACCTAAAATACAGAAAAATTTCTTCATTTTAGGTCTCTATTTGTTTTTGTATTATAAAAAGATGTAATTAATTTATTATAAAAATCAAAATCAGATCCTTAGTGTTGAATTACAAAAACTGACCGTCGAAGCCGGAAAGATATTGCATTGAGAAAGCTACGCAAGATATTGGATGACGACTGACGTAGCCGGGAAATTCATGCAATATTTTGCTAGCTTTATTATAGTAAATTTTGTATCATAGTAATGGTTTCATATAAATACTTGGTATGATTTAAAATTACATTACACTCCGATGTTAGTCTGTTTTATCTTAAATAAGTGTTGAATATTTTAAACTTTGATTTATTTTCAGTGGCATTTACTTACAAATTATTTTCTCAGAATTAAATTTACTAAAATCAATGATTTAATAAAGAAAAATTATAATTCACGACAAACCTAAAAATTTGTGTTTTTTTTCAAATCTAATTGGTTGAACTTCATTATAAATTTTAAGTTTAATAACCGAGATACATCTCTGAAACAACTTTTTTTTAAATTCTTCAGGTCAAAAAATATATCCAACAGTTTTTCCCCGGAATTTGTTCCGAAGGATTTCATAATATTCTTACTTCACGGCTAGAGTAGACATCAATTCGTAATTTTTTGTGGCCAACTCAAAAACAAACCGTTTGCGAAATTAGGTTCATATAAAAACTAGAATATATATCCTGAAATTAATTTTTTTTACATTGCGGAACAATCGTTTTACTTTGTATGAATAATCATAATAAATTATATGGTAATCTGCCCTTAGGCAGGTCCCCTGCGTTTATATTGGTTTCAAATTCTCTTAACTTTACAGCTAAATATTTTATTTGTTAATAGTTTTTTTTTCCTTATAGGTAATCTGTAACTTTTCTGACATCTGTTTACTTCTTTTATTAATCCTTATTGCACTGATTTAATCAAGTCTTCTCCCATATATCTCAGCTAATTAACTTGTAAATTTATTAAAATTCAGTCTTTTCTAACCTCTTACATACCCACATTTCAAATTGTTCCATTCTTTTTTATCGTATTTATCGTATGTATATTTACATATATAAATATGTATATATTGAACTACTTTTCACAAAAATTAATCCCGATGAATATAATAATAATCAGTATAAATATTGACAATTATATTTTATCATTATTATTGTTTTTTAGATTTTCCCTTTTAATCATTAATAAGCAAATAGAAAATTTAAGTATTTATTTTGTGATTACACAATATTTCATTCTGATTACATTTATTAATGAAATGTTCATTAATTAAATAGGCCTGCATATGTACTATTCTATTTTAACTGAAAATACTTGAGCAATTGAATAAAACGCAATGTATATGATTAAATGGGTGTTACATACGTGGTATGAATAGAAATGTATGTTTCTGACAGTGTAAATATGTAAATGTGCATATGTAAGTGTTCAATATTAATGAATGTGTCGCTAGTCGGTAGTTAAATAAGGAATAGTATTGTATTTACTCATATATATATATATATATGCGCGCGCGCGCGTGTGTGTATTTGTTTTAAACAATGTTAATTAATGTTTCGCTATAATTCTACGTATAGTATTAAATGAATTTACATTTATGAATGTATTCAGGATAGAAATGTTTGTGCGTTAGGCTGTGTGTTCTTGTGTTGGTAAGAATCTCTTAGATTAATGTAATGATAACAACGGCAAAAGCAAGTATACAAATTTCTTAGATTCATAACTATTTATCATGCGGCTGAAGTTATGATTAAACTACGTATAACGTAATTATTACGCATTTCAATAAAGTTTTGTTTCATGGTAAGGAAATTTCATCTATGCAATGAATATAAAATGACAGTTATTGATGTGCTTAAACACTGACGGAGTTACAATTGTCGTGTTTTAGAGTGCAAAGTATTACGTAATTGAATCAGGATGAGAGTAATGCGCCACCGGGTTGGTCTAGTGGTGAACGCGTTTTCCCAAATCAGCTGATTTGGAAGTCGAGAGTACCAGCGTTCAAGTCCTAGTAAAGCCAGCTATTTTTACACGGATTTGAATACTAGATCGTGGATACCGGTGTTCTTTGGAGGTTGGGTTTCAATTAACCACACATCTCAGGTATGGTCGAACTGAGAATGTACAAGACTACACTTCATTTACACTCATACATATCATCCTCTGAAGAATTATCTAAACGGTAGTTACCGGAGGCTAAACAGGAAAAAGAAAGAAAGAAAAAGAAAGGATGAGAGTAAAATGTATGTACTATTATTTTTTTGCTGTTGTTTACTCTTGAACATTTGAACCGTTTAAAATAATTATCAAACGATTTCATTCCCTTAGGGTAATTAATATGATGATGTAATTAAATATACTCGAATATTTCAAATTAAATAAATGAATATCGATTTTACCAGTTTAAAAACAATAAAATCTGAATTCGTTGCAAATTATTACTTTCTCCCTAACTTTTGTTAACAGAAATCATGATTCTGTATTTAAAAAAAAATATGCGTACCATCTTAATGTATAATAGATTCGATGACTAAAACACTGTTTGTTTCATAAGTTGACTAATGTTTAATCTTTTATCTAATTATGTAATTGAAAATATATTTTTGAAATATTTTATTTCTTTACAAAATTATTTGAGGGCTAAAGATTAAAAATTGCTGTTAGACGAAAAGCACGCACTACTTCGCGTTTTGAGAAAGATTTTTTACCGAATAACTTTTATCTCTGAATAAATATTTTTTTCGAATTTTTTTTTCGGAGATATTTTTCTTAAATCTATAATTTTCGAATTCTAAAATTGTAGAATGTATTAGTTTTCTCTAATATATTTGACTGTCATTAGATACTTTTTATTAAAAACGTCTTGTGTTATAATCCACAAATTGTTGAGAAAAAAATAATCTGTAGTAGTTTTATTTGGCTCACCTTTCAAAGCTTTATTTTACTAATGAAGATGATCAAATTGTATTTGACTAAATTGAAATAATTTAAATAGTTCAAATTAAGTTGCTTTAATAAGCTTTATTTTATTTTCAATTTTACTGTTCCTACATACAAATCTGCTAAATGTTCAATTAGAGAATAATTTGTAAATACTAACAGTAATTTAAAAAATTAAAAAAAATCTTTTAATAAAAATTGTCATTATTATAAAATTGTAATTATTCAATGAATATCAGTTTATTGACAAATATAGCTAGAATAGCTATATTAAAGGAAAATGTATAGTGATTATGTCAGAAAAGTTTTTTGCAACTTTTACGTTTTATGGTTCAAATAGTTCATCTATATCAAAAAACCATATGTATGTATATAAATGCTTACTTATGTATGTACATATGTGTGTCGCACCGCTTTTGGCTTTATATCTCAGGATTGAACGAACCGATTTTCTTTAAATTTAGCTAAAATATTTCTGTATATAGGGCAATGAACTTATTAGTCTTTTTTACAAAATTCGTTAGGGAGACATAGCGAAAAAACGATTTCGGTTTTCTTAGAAACTTTTAAAGAAAACTTTATAAAAGAAATTTGTTACTTAAACATATATATAAATAACTAAAAAACGTTTGAAAGGTTCGATCCTACCTATTAAAATTGAAGAATATATATTATATATATATATATATTTTGCTCTATCTCCCTTCAGTTTAAATAGTTTTCAATCTTTTTTGAAAGTTTATATTTCATACATAGAGCTAGCAAGAAATGTGTATAATTCTATAATCAAGACATAAAACCTATTAATTTACGAGAAAAGAAGGAGGTACCTGATAATAGACAAGTATCCTTTAATTTCTATGTTAATCTTACTATAGTTATACATTTTTACCTCCTTTTACGAAGTAAAGGAAGTATTGTGATCGCGAAGAATTTCGGTTTCTAGATTTTTACGGAAATATCCATTTTGACCAACCCTGAATCCATTAAGTCTAGTTTCGGCGTGACATCTGTACGTACGTATGTAGTATGTATGTACGTACATATGCATCTCGCATAACTCAAAAACGATTATCTGTAGGATGTTGAAATTTTGGATTTAGGACTGTTGTAACATCTAGTTGTGTACTTCCCCTTTTTATTGCAATCGACTTAACCAAAAGTGTCCAAAAAAGTCCAAAACCCCCAAAAAATTGGATTTTTTACTTTTTCTTAACTGCAGTAATAAGTCATAATTGGGAGCTTTTCAACGATAATCATATGTGATACTTATTTTTATTGGTTCCAGAGTCATAGCCAAATATAACTTTAATTAATGAAATACATGGATCTTACAAGGGGAAGGCACATCGGTTCGAATCCGATGTTATGCGAGATACGTACGTATAGCCGAAACTAGACAAAATGGATTCAGGGATGGTCAAAATGTATATTTTCGTTGAAATATGAAAACCGAAATTTTTCGCGATTACAATACTTCCTTTACGTCGTACAAGAAGCATAATTATTATTGGTCGTAAATTTAAATAAGCAACCAAGTTTCAGCCTCTAAATTTCATGATACTTATACATTTTTTAAAGGTAGCAATAAGGGTATAAAGTGTTATACTCTTCTACAAGTATTTTTAACTTTATAATGTCTTATTAACAATATCAAAAAATCTTGTTACAAAAAAAGGTTTTCTAATCGTGTTAGTAATTTTTTGTAATTGTTTTATAAAAAGATTGATTTATTTTATTTCAAAAATAGTCCGACAGATAATTTTTGCCAGCCTCCTTGGCGCGAGTGGTAGCGTGGAGGTTAAAATATGTTTGAATTGCATATATTTAGCCAGCTTTTATCCTTTATAAATCTAAACGTTAAAATACTGGTTCCTCAGTTCAATAGAAAATAATATATTTTTCGTTAAAAATAACGGAAGACCCCGGAATTTTTATTTTATTCTATCTCTGTATGTTTGTAAAAAAAGTGTAAAATTATTTTGTAAAGTGCCATAGCATTCAAATCATATGATTTGATATGTAATTATCAATTTTGACACTCAGGTCATATGATATGTGTTTCAGAGATTTGAAATTATGATTTTCCGATGTGTTAAAATGATCTAACTGCGCTAAAACTCTAGGGGCGTCGTTAGCGCCCCCTCTGGCAAATACGACAACTTGACAGAGAGGTAGCGATGTTACATTATCATATTTAAAACATTTCTTTTTTTTTCAAATTCATTTTATTAAATAAATAAGAATAATAATGTTTTTTTGAATGACTGTGTTTAAGAATCCTGAATAAAAATGTAATCTTATGGGGAAAACAGTTTTTCGATTTGCATTTTTGTTTTTTTATTGGAACGCATCAAAGTCCCACAGTAATTTACTGTAAAATTATTCTTACTTCAGAAGTAGTCCGACCCAGATCAGCTGATAGTGATCAGTCAAGAACTACTCAATGAATTTGCATCAAATTTTAACTTTCATATTTAGATTTCAATGAAACTGATGTAATAGTTTTTTTGAGCCTCTAAATTGTTTAAATTGAATAAATAGGCTTACATACATATATATATATATATATATATATATATGTGAGTATTTTTCATGATTTATTTAATATTTATATTGAACACTGTTCAAGCATGCAACCACGCTTTTTCAAAACAGAATTTTTTCCGTATTTATTATCAAAATTAGTGATACTTTTTATTTTTACAAAAAAGATTATTTAGGAGCAAGTATGACTATATGATCTGCACTACACTGAACTCTATAGGCAATTCCATCTTCAACTCTATGCAAAAAATGAAATTAAAACATATTCTGTCAAGCTTAAACTTTAAATCGATCATTTTCCTACTAAATGAAATTTATTTTATATTTCAATATCTCATTTTTCCACAATGTTCTATGCTAAAACATATTTATGTTGAGCTAATGTTTTTCGATTCAAAATAATTCGAGTAACGATATGGGTTAATTGGTCGATACATTTTTTTTCTATAGGGATCCCATTTCAATACGAGACATATTGGTTTTATCTCACAAGGAATTCTACAGTATAAATTCAGTAAGATACAAAACACTATTAAGAATATTATTTAAAAATAAGTTATGATACAATTTGTTCATCACATCTCTTTTGTTGAGATCGTATATAAATGGTTTTGTAAAAAACATTAGCTTAACATAAATATGTTTATGCATAGGAGTTATATGTAAAAAAAACCTTACGTTGCAATATAAAAGAAACTTCATATAGTTAGAAAATTATCGAATGAAACTTTATGCTTGACAGAATATGTTTTGATTTCATTTTTTGAATAGAATTGAAAATGGAATTGTCTACAGAGAGTAACAAAATTCACATTTCATGTTAACTTGGAAAATTCAGAAATTGTGGTTTTTTTTTAATTTTTTTCTTATTGAGCCTAGTATACTGTTAAAAATAAAGATATCAAGTCTGCAAAAGTGAAGATAATATTTAGCTCCAAGAATGATACACTGAATACTATCATAAAAGTGTTACGTGTATGCTAGACATATTTTTTTTTTAGTTAAATCTGATTGGTTTTTTAATTTTAATTAATTTTTTTTTTTTTTTTTAATTTATTTCTATACGTTACTACAATAGAATGAAATGAAAAGGATAGTTTTACAAAATAACTACTTTTTAATATCACAAAACAATACATTATTGTTTACACAATTAAAATTAAAAATCTTAAAGTATTTTTTATACATTTAAAACAAAATACGTAGGCGTACATCTCTCTCTAAACGAGTCTCAAGTTATAGTGTTAATATAATTTATATACATGATCGAATTAAAAAAAAAAAGTGAAAAAAAAAATTGCAGCTGGTATTCAGTGTATAATAAATTGATTCCCATATAAATGTACGCACGCGGTCGCCCATACATATTGCTAGACAGAAAAAGAGTAGTGAGAAAAAAACCGATGTCATATTACATCTCCTCTTTATATCATTCACAGATATAATGGTTAGGCTTCGTTCATCGTACCACTTTTATTGTCTGACGTGATTTTTTATAATTTATATCTCAATCGTTATTTTATTCTTTAATTCTTTATGTAAAGAAATTTAAAATAATACTGAAAGAATAATGTAACACGTATGTTTTCTTTTCAAACGGAGTTTAAATAGTAACATCTTCATCAGCATCATTATTATTATTATTATTTTCATTTATTTAAACAATTCATGGACTTATTGATATTGATATTGTTAGTATATATATATTGAGATTCTAAAAACGAATACCAGAAGTGATAAACTATTTAAATACAGAGTGATTCAAAGAAACGGGAAATTTTGAAAGTTGTGTTGGTAGCCGTGGGCGACTGGTACCACTTGATAAGTGGCGCCAGCCTCTCTAGCCTATCCTGCCATTTAGTTGTCATGGATCCTTGGAGTGGTGCGCAAAGTGCATTTGCTATCAAAGCGTTTTACAAAAACAATGACAGTGTAGAGGGAGCGCGTAGAGAATTTCGCCATCATTTTAATCTGGGACGGCACGACCGTGTTCCATCAGTACATGCAATTAAAACATGGATAACTAATTTTGAGGAAACTGGTTCGGCGATGAAAAAGAAACTTCCAGGCCGTGAGCGAACCGTCCGTAACAGAATGTTCAAGCTTTATAAGATGCTGTCACACGAAGTCCACATCGGTCAATCCATCGTCTCTCAGCATCTTTACAATTGCATAGATTAAGTGTTCGAAGAATGTTAGTGAAAGACTTGCAATTCCATCCGTCAAGTTGCAGATCGTCCAGGAACTGAAACCGAACGATGCAGTTGTGCGAGCACAATGCTGTAATGTAATGCTTCAGAAGATTAATTATAACGAAGAGTTTGTTCACGAACTGTGGATGTCAGACGAAGCGCATTTCCACGTCAGTGGCTTTGTTAACAAGCAAAATTTCAGATACTGGGCACAAGCCCAGCAATCTTACGCAGCTACACCAGCGTCCGTTGCACAGCCAGAAAGTTGACCGTGTGGTGTGCTATGTCATCTTACTGTGTTATAGCCCCTTATTTTTTTGAGGATGACAACGGTCTTGCGATTACATTGACGTCGGCTCGTTACGTAGCCGTGCTTGAAACCTTTGTTGTAGAACAACAAAAGAGATTTCCACCGATTCTTAACACAGCCTGGTTTCAACAAGACGGAGCAACGTCACATACTGCACGAATATCGATGGCAGCTGTACGCCGATTGTTTGGACAAGGTGTCATTTCACGAAATGGTGACATTAGATGGCCTCCCAGATCGCCTAATCTCTCAGCTTGCGATTACTTTTTGTGGAGTCACCTTAAAAGCAAAGTGTTCCACAGTACACCTGCTACAACGGAAAAACTGAAGGCAAAGATTCGAGAAGCGATTGCGGAAATTCCAGTTGAGATGTTACGTCAAACCATGAACAATTTAACGAAGAGACTTCGTGAGTGTTTACGTAGAAGAGGAGGTCACCTGCAAGATGTCATCTTTAAAAAATAAACTAAAATATATGTATCCTAAAATGGCAACATTTGTACAATTACATGAAATCAAATTAATTTTCTTAAAAAAAATTTTTCAATAACGTTATTTAATTTTTTAAATTTCCCGTTTCTTGGAATCACCTGTATCACGAACCAAGTGTACTTTTATTATAGTATATATAAAATCTAAAGACGGGTTCCCCTACAAGATGCCTTTACTTGCCTCCTCTACACCACTCCTATAAGCCTTTTCTTTTTCCTGTTTAGCCTCCGGGAATTACCGTTGAGGTATTACTTCAAAGGATGATATATATGAGTGCAAATGAAGTGGATTTTTGTACACTATTATTTCCACCATTCCTTAGATGTGTGCTTAATTGAACCCAACCACCACCAAATAACACCGGTATCCACCCACAATCTAGTATTCAAATTCGTATAAAAATAACTGCCTTTACTAGGACTTAAACGCAGGTACTCTCGACTTCCAAATCAGCTGATTTGGGAAGACGCGTTCACCACTAGACCAATCCGGCGAGTTACTCCTATAACCCGGCATACGTAATCCGTATTTCTGGTTGCGATAAAATTAAGACATCAAAACGATACAGACTTGTATTTATTATTTTTATTTTTTTTATAATTGTTTACCAAATTCATTTATTTTTGCTATTTTTTATATATTTAAATTTGTCGTTTAATTATTAATAATCTATTACATTTGTTATTTATTTATTCTACTGTATTTATTTATTTATTTGAGGTATTATATAAATTATTTTGTATGAAATCATTTTATAAAATTTAGTACGAATTAAAGTTTTAATTAATTTAATTTTACTTTTATTATAGTACGAATTTCATATCTCTGTATTATTTATAGTTTTTTTATTATTTATTTAATAATGATTATAGTTATATTACATTTACTCCCGTTTTTTAACACTGTTTATTATTTTTTGGACAATTAAATATTTTTATTTTGTACTTTTTAAGCATGCAAAACTCAAAAGATACAGTCAATTTGTATTTTTATTTGAAAATCCTTACCTACCGATTGATGTTTTTTCGATATGTTAGGAGTAATGAGGGAAGCTTAACGCCAGATTTTTAACATCCCCCCTCCCATAGATTTTTGAATAACTCAAAAAGTTTTTGAAATCCGTTTTTCTATGAATCTATGCATTTTAAAGAAAAGTTTTAGAAACAAAAAATGTAGAGAACATTCTCCTCTACAATTAATGTCTTTGAAGTTATGCCGTATAATTTGAAATTGAAATACTAGGTGTCGCTGAAGTTGTAAAAAAAGTGTTTTTTCGGTTTTTTCACCGGAAAAGATTGTTTTTCGTCTGTATTGCATTTGGAAAAGTTGTTAATCTCAAAAAAAACAGACAACTTTTAGTTAAACAATTTTCTTGTACGACTTACCGTTTTGGGGCTGTAGCTTGTGAAATTGTGAAAATGTTGTGTATTGGGCACGTGTTCGAAACCGGTCTAGTCGTTTACAACGTTTTTTACAACTTCAGCGCCACCTAGTATTTCAATTTAAAATTATACGGCATAACATTAATTGGAGAGGAGAATGTCCTCTACATTTTTTGTTTGAAATACTTTTCTCTAAAATGCATAGATTCAGAGAAAAATGCATTTCACAAACGTTTTGAGTATTTCGAGTTTTTCAAAAATCTATGAGAAGGGGGATGTTAAAAATCTGGAGTTGAGCTTCCCTCATCACCCCTAACGCATGGACAAAAGATCAATCGGTAGGTAAGGATTTTCAAATACAGTGTCCCATATAAAACACAACCCATCAATCACTCATCCATGAAATTTCAAAAGTCAAGATTACTCTCCTACTCGTTACTGAAATGGACTCATCCAACATCTGAACATCGCGGCGACGCAGTAGAACACTACCGATAATAACAACAATGCAATCATAACGTTCAGTGTATTGCTAGAGACAAGATGTTGTTTTCGCTAGGTGAACGTGTTTTCATTGTCTACTCGTACTTCAGTACGAAATCAGTGGTTGCAGTGCAAGATTTGTTTCGCCATAAGTACCCAGATAAACCAGCTCCTAACAAAACATCAGTATTAAGGTTAGTTGAAAAATTTAGAGAGACTGGTTCTGTTAATAATAAGGAACACAAAAGATCTGCGTCAGTGTTGAATATAGATAGTCACTGAAATCAAAGACCGATTACTCGCCTCGCCAAATAAATCGATCAGACGTTTGTCTGCTGAAATTAATTTGTCTAAATCAACTGTTCATCGGGCGACCAAACAATTGCAATTACGACCTTATCGCATTCAAACGGTTCATCGACTTCTTGAGCCAGACAAAGAAAAACGGCTACAATATTGCAAACGGTTCCGTCGATTTCTGCGTGAGGGAATTAATGTTATGGATTCGTTATTTTTCACAGATGAAGCACGGTTTCATTTGGATGGCTACATAAACAGCCAAAACAGTAGATTTTGGAGCGCTGAAAATCCCCACGTTTATCACGAAAAACAATTACACCCGCAGAAGTTGGGCGTGTGGTGCGCGATATCGCGAAAGAAAATAATCGGTCCTATTTTTTTCGAGTACACCATTAATGCAGAACGATATCAGGATATTTTATATTCATTTCACTCTTGGAAGAGGAAGACAGACACTGCTGGCTACAACATGACGGTGCGACATCGCACTACGCAGGTTCAACTTCTGATTTCGTCGAGGAATTATTTGGTAATCGTGTTATCAGTCGAGGCTTTCGGCCACCAAGATCTCCAGATTTGACTGCGGCGGATTTTTTCCTACGGGGTTACCTCAAAGAATAAGCCTACAGCAACAAACCACGAACACTTGAACAATTGAAAGTCAATATTGAACAAGCTGTATTAAATATCCAGTCACAAACTTTGAAAAAAGTTGTAAGAAACGCTGTAAAAAGAATTGATGCTTGTATTCAACAAGCTGGCGGCCACTTCCAACATTTACTCTAAATGTAAGGTAATGGATGGTAATAATAAAAATTACATTTACACATGCCTTTTTATTATTTCAATACCTACCAATATAAGGTTGGTTTGCGTTTTATATGGGACACCTGTACAGCCTATTTTCATGACAAATTGCCTGTACTAAGAATATGAACTGTTGATGAGTACATTATCTTCAGAAATAATTTTCGTAAATAACTACGCCACGTCAAAATCATAACATTATAGCCTTTCTTTTCTCTGTTTAGCCTCCGGTAACTACCGTTTAGATAATTCTTCAGAGGATGATATGTATGTGTGTAAATAAATGAAGTGTAGTCTTGTACATTCTCAGTTCGACCGTTACTGAGACGTGTGGTTAATTGAAACCCAACCACCAAAGAACACCGGTATCCACGATCTAGTATTCAAATCCATGTAAAAAAAACTAGCTTCACTAGGACTTGAACGCTGTAACTCTCGACTTCCAAATCAGCTGATTTGGGAAGACGCGTTAGCCACTAGACAAACCCGGTGGGTTAACATTATAGCCTGCAATAAATAAACAACTCATTTCATATACTTTTGTATTACGTCATTGTTTCTGTTTATTTATAGCAAAACCTTTGATTAACACACTTGAAAACAAACACATGCTTTCAAGAAATAAAAAATTAAATTACTTCATATACATCTTGGGCAAAATAATAATTTTGTTTGTAATAACAAATTACCATAACATATTTCGTTACTATAATAATGACGTCATTATTAGATACGGTGCCAGTCTTTGCAAATTATTTGATATTTGGAATACGCTAATGTGGTTGCTGGTGTGAGAAGTCGCTAGTGATATTAAGAGCAATGGAGGGGATGCCTTAGCGTACTACAGACCTTTTTTTTTTCTGTTTAGCCACCGGAAAACACCGTAAGGTATTACGTAAGAGGATGAATGAGGATATGTATGAATGTAAATGAAGTGTAGTTTTGTACAGTCTCAGGTCGACCGTTCCTGACACGTGTGGTTAATTTAAACCCAATCACCAAAGAACAATAACCGGATTTGAATACTAAAACTTGGATAGCGATGTTCTTCGGTGGTTGGGTTTCAATTAATCACACATCTTAGCAATGATCGACCTGAGACTGTACAAGAATATACTTCATTAACATTCTTACATATATATTATCCTCATTCGTCCTCTGAAGTAATACATTATCGTGGTTCCGAAGATCAAAGAGAAAAAGAAAGACCTGCCTTTAGATATTACATACACCATAGCTAAAGTTGTAAATAGCCTTAATTCAATTATTTAAAATAAACTAGATGAGTTCAATGAGAATTTTTATTCTATTAAAAAAAAAAAAAATGTTAGGAAGTTTTACTGGTAATGCATTTATTGTATTGTTTATATAACACACTCTCTCCGACTTAGTTCTGATTTACGAAAATGTATTTTTTTATATTAATGTTAATTATAACCTACTTGATAATAGATTTACGATAGACGTATTACAGATACTATTTATTACAGATTTTATTCTTCATTCCGTACATTTCTAATGTACGGAATGAAGAAGAAGAATGTTTGCAGTCAAGTATTGACTGCAAACATTTTTGTATATACTATTGTTTAATTTTTTTAAAGATATATTCGTTATTTTTTACGGTGCTTAGGTCTTTTTGTAATGCATGTTTCCTTTTAAGTTAATGCAGCATTTTAAGATTTTTTGTTTAATAATTTGTTGCACATTTCTTCCTTTAGATAGGATTTTCACGATTCATTGTTTAGATCAGATATCTTCAAGTAGGCTGTGGATGATGAGAAGAGGCCAGTTATTTCATAAAAATTTTTTTTTTACACTTTTACACTTATTATGATAAAAATTCATAATTGAAATAATAATAGTATCTGTATGTAATAATGAAAAGTATTTGTATTTAGTTTAATTTATTTTTAATGATTTTTGAGATTTTAATATATTCCAGTTTACTTCGATATCTATACCTTTCCTTTTTCGTGTTTAGCCTCCGGTAAGTACCGTTTAGATAATTCTTTAGAGGATGAATGAGGATGATATCTACGAGTGTAAATGAAGTGTAGTCTTGTACATTCTCAGTTCGACCATTCCTGAGATGAGACTTCGATATCTATACAGTTTTAGATAGCTGTCAGTTTGATATTACAAAATAATAAAAAAAGTTTCTCCTTAGTGTTTGCTAATAAATCTATGACTCAATTTATTATAAAAATAAATCATAATAAAGTATATAAGGAATTATTTTGAAGTAGCTAGAACAATAACTATTTTTATTTTGTTGGTCTTTGTTTTTTTATTATTATTATTTATATTGTACGTGTATTCACATCGTTTTATCAACATTTACGCAATTATAAACGTGCAGTGTAAAAATTAAATACAATAAATATTTTAACATTACATCTATTTGTTATTCCGAGTAAATTAAAAAATTAAAATTACGTTATTTTATGCGTAGTTGTTGAATATGTAAACATAATTTTGTACGCTTATTTTTTAGATGTGCAATTGTAAATATTTTCCTTGTATCATTTTGAGTTTTCTGAGTTAACTTTATTTACTAAGCAATTTTTACTGTTAAGAGTCCAGATGTTTTTAAACTGACTAAAAAAAAATATTTTATATTCTATTTTTAATGTGTACCAATAATAAATTCTCGGTTTCTGTAAAAAGAGTTTTATTAAAATATTAAAAAAAAAAAAAGTTTATTTAACGCTTTACTATCAAAAAATGTACCAAAATAAAGCCTTTTTATTTAGCGTTCTTTAATTGGGACTTTTCTATTATCTCGACCTCCCAGTCTCTTTCACCCTCCAAACGTTAGGATCCCATCAGGCACATTCCTACTAGACCGAAAGACACTAGCACCAAAATGCTTTCAGTTGACGGATTGAAAGGAAATTGTATCGGAAGAAGGACCCAAATATCTTGATATATTCCCAAGGAATAACCCAAGTAAAAGAAAAAAAAAACATTTCAAAACCCGACCTACAAAGGACCGGAATCCAATTTCAAATTTAACCCATCTTAAAAGAAAAAAAAAATGCATATCCGCCTTTAAAGATTAAATACACGGTCGATAATTAGAAACCACACTAAGTGACCGAAGTCCGGGCTTTGCGGTTAAGAGGGAAGGATAAAATATCCACCGATATTTTTGCGTCCCGTTTCCTGTAAAACTCTTCTTTTTACCTTTGCGTCACTCTTTTCTCGTAAAATAATAATTTGATATTATGACCGACAGAAAATTGGATATTATTTTATTTGAAGAGCAGTAATGGACGTGATCTCTTTACCTTATTAAGAAAAACATTTATTTTATTTATTTATCATTTATTTATTTATTAAATAAATTTATATAAAAAATTATATACAAATTTATTTATATATTTATATTATTTTTTTTCATTTATTTATTTTTTATTAATTTCTATTTTATTTGGAGGTATAACCGTTGGTCGAAATAAAAAATCTTCTACGGCCAGGAATCAAGTCTTATTACTTCGACCTCTTCTATCTACCCGTTAATGTTAGAACGACACAACTTTTAAAACTTTGATATTTAAAAAAAAAAAAAACGGTTAAAATGTATAAATGTTTATCGTCCGTAACTTATTCAGTCATTATTTGTTCATCAGTGCAGTCTTGTTTTAAAAAATTTCAATTTTTTCGTAAATGTTGAAATTAAGACATAAAAACTATTAATTTACGAGAAAAGAAAGGGGTTCCTGATAATAGACAAGTATCCTTTAATTTCTATGTTAATCATACTATAGTTATACATATTTTTTACTTGCTTGTACGAAGTAAAAGAATTATTGTGATCGCTAAAAATTTCGGTTTCCAGTTTTCAACGGAAATATCCATTTTGTCCATTCCTGGATCCATTTTGACTAGTTTTGGCGTAACCGCTGTACGTATGTATGTAGGTGCATATGTATCTCGCGGAACTCAAAAACGATTAGCCGTAGGATGTTGAAATATTGGATTTATGACTGTTGTAGCATCTAGTTGTGGACCTCCCGTTTTGATTGCAATCGACTGAACCAAAAGTGTTCAAAAAAGCCCAAAATTTAAAAAAACTTTGGATTTTGGATTTTTTCTTAACTTCAGTTATAATTCCTCATTGAGAGATTTTCAACGATAATCATAAATAATACTTATCTTCATTGGTTCCAGAGTTATAGCCAAATGAAATTTTAATTAATGAAATATTTTGATTTTACAAGGAAAGAAATGTTTTTTTAATATATTGAAATATATTGATTTATTAATAATTATTAATCTCTCATTGTAAAAAACGTTTTACGATGAGAAAATCCGCTTTTCTCCCGAAGTAATGCCTTGCGGTAGTTCTGGGAAGAAGGATGACGGGATGGTGTTTTAATCAGTATGTACAGGCACACGTACGCACTAACACTATGCGGAAATTGTTGCGAGTCCGAAACGCTCTATCCAAGTGTCCGTAATAGGGTTACTCTCATCAGTTATATATTAAAAAAAGTATATATAAAAATAAATGTATATAAAACGTATAAAAAAACGTAACAAATTTCAAGCCAATTTCATTACTCTTAATGTTAACATTAGAGAAAAAATTTATGTAAAACGAATATTCGTAATTGGAAAATTATCAAGTATACTACATTAATGAGCTAACTCTACATTGACAGGTGTCAATAGAAATTTCACTTACAGCCATTTCTTGATAGTCAAGGGTTTCCTTTTACATATTAGATAATGTCTCTCCTCCTTTTGAATAACTTTAGAAGCTATCTTTCTTCGTCTCCTTCTTGTCTTTTCATTGATCAACCCTTTTGTGATCGTTTTCTAGAAACAGTCTCTTCTAAATACATGTCTTATCTAATCAGTTTTTCGCTTTCTTACTGCTTTTTTGTATGCATCTTTCGTTCTTTTTTAACATTCATTTCTTCTCGTTATGCACTTTTATTCCTTTTCTCATCAAGTGAATTTTTTTTCTCCTTTCATATCTTATTATAACATTCTTGCTCGATTTATTCTTCCGTACTGAATAAAATAATACTCCAGATATTTTTATCTATTTTAAATTAACTTTTCACTCCTTTAGGATGTTTTTTTTTTTCATTTTTTACTTAATATATTTTTCTGGTGTTGATTCGTTGCTTCTTATTTTATATAACTCTTATATTATATAATTTACACGTTACTCTTATATATAATTTTTTTTTTTTTTTAATACATAGATATAAAAATTAAATTAAATTATTTAGATGAACCCAATCATTTTATGAATGTCTGAAAATTTAATTAATGTAACATTTTTGTCTTGTGTTAATATGTTTTACGAACATTCGCCCTTTCTCTAGAAGATATTTATTGTACTATATTCCAGATTGCATTGTATGACAAATGCTGTATAACTGTTCTACAGAATTATTTCCTCTTTTGTTATGGAATGTAGAGAGAATTTCATTTCGTTTCTCCTTTAAGAGTATGTTTTACAGATACTGTGCCCTACTGGAATTACCCGGTAGTTAAATAACAGGACAGTGACAATGAGAAATGTTAACGAATAATACTACGCATACTTAAGCAGCTCTCTTGTGATCGTGAGAAGAACCGGTAAAATAATTTTTACCTACACCACCCATGAGATAATTAATAGTGCCTTTGTTTTAGTATCTGTTAAGTGTTTTATACCAACAGTTAGAACAATATACGTATTATTTTTATTTTAAAGACAAAAAAAGAGCATATAACAGCATTAAATTTTCTCCCCTAAATTTAAATATCAATAATTTCAATATGACTTCATTTTACCTTAGAGGGAGAATTCAGAGCAAAATATTTCGCTTAAATGGTTTTGAAATGGAGAATAAATGGTTTCCAAACATATATTTATAGATTTATTTCTGCTTTTATCCAGATCGACTCCTAAAGCACTATCATCCAAGTTTGTAATTGTTCTCTATAAGGGAAAATCTTTTTTTTGTCCGTAAAGTTATTTTTATTTACAATCAATCCCAATTAACCGAAACCATAAGTAAATTTGATTACAGTAAACAAATTACATGCAAAGAGGGTCTCCATTGAAATCTCTCAAGAATTGCAAGTGCATACACATTGTAGCATATGTGAACCTACATAAACAACACACCTATGTACATAATAAAGATAAAGAATTAAATACATTGATAAGTCCAGTGAATACTGATCAAGTTTAAAACATAAAAAGAAAACAAAGAAAACACCAGGAAGTATATCTCACAATTACACAAAGAATCACAAAAATCGAAAATCAACAAAGAAAAGAGAAAAAATTAAAGATAAACAGCTGAAATGAAGCAAAAAAATATATATATTAAAAAAATGATAAAAAAAAACTAAACGGGGAAACAGATCGAGTTATTTCGACGGAGCATTTTTTTCCTAAGGGGAAAAATATATTTGTAGTAATGATGAATACAGAAACTGTAAGAAAAAATTACTAAAAGTCTTTAAAAAATCGATAAAAATAAGTGAAAACAAATACAAATCAAGAGGTAATAATGATCTTTAGAAATACATTGAGACTGCGAAAGAATTTCAGATTCCATCAGTAAAAGAAGTCAGGCTCTTATATAGACCTTATATAGTAGGGTCACAAAAAAAAATCTTCAACAAATTTACAACAAAAAGAACGAAATTGATGTATCTATAATGTATCTTGGGGTTCAAAATCACCTAAAGGGAATAAAAATATCTTTAGAAATTGTACAAATTAGAAAAACGTTCAGATAATTAGTAAAGATTTCAAGAGTCTGAAGGAGAAAAAGAAACCAACGTCTTGTCAAAAGAGAGAAGGTAAAAACAAAGCGAAAAAATAAAGAAATAGGAAAACCAGGAAAAAAATTCCCAAAAGAAACAGAAATGAATGCAGAATGTTGCTTCACGTGGTTCTTAGTCGTCCAAACGAAAAAATAAAAGCAAAAAAAGTCTACCGTACACAGTGAAACTTACTTAACTTTTCCTCTCATAATTCATACTAAAATCATTTTTTAATCATCTTATGAAATTTCCTGGTAAATTTTTTAGTTTAATTCATTATTTACGAGATTATTATTGTTCTGAAGCCATAATTTAAAAATATATATCTATATATATTTTTTTTAAATAAATACATCACGTTATAATAAGCTATTTTCGGCGTTGTATGAGTTAGATTAGTAATATATCAGGGACGTTAACGTCACAGCTTTCTCATTGGCAATGAATACAAACGTCTTAGCAGAACCATAAATTTGGTTGTCGTATAATCAAATTGGGTGGATTAGCAGTTAATAATTCTGTGATTTTGAGTATATTTGTAATAATTTTGATCGACTTAAGATAATTATGAATGGTAATAACTATGAAATACGGTCATCTAATATTTAAATTTTTATTAAGAAATAACTTTAAATTTATTTTATATTAATATTTAGATGTATTTATTTACTAATCGATTGAAAAATATGTTTTAATTATTTTATTATTTTAATGATAATTTATAATAGATTATATTTTTTATTAAATGTATAAATTTGTTATTTTTAGAGATTTTTTTATTAGATTGTTCATGCGCAATTTTTCCTCTCAATCTCTTTGAGAGGCTAATTCCTTGTACCATAGAGGTGCCGGTCATCAAGATAAATATACAAACATACATTATCAAATAATATTTATTCATTAGTTAAAGTATTAATATTTTTTTACGCTATTCAATTAGAATAATCATACATGTTTGAGTCAAACTTTTAACGAGTACGATTAGCAACTCTCTGGGCAATATATTCAATCATGAAAGCATGTCGTTTGTTCTTGTTCTTATTTTTGTTGAGTTACTTCTACTTGCTTATTAAAATCGGACTTTAGAACAAAACATATTAAAAAAAAAAAAATCATATGATTTTTGACGAGCAGTATATTCAATCATGGAAGCACATTTCGTTCTTATTCTTGTGTTTGTTGTATTACTTCTTCTTGTTTATTAAAAACGGACTTTAATATATGTATCCCAGACGTTTGCCGATCGTACTCTTTTTAGATAACATTAAACATGAACGTTTATTTTAATAGATTTGCGTAACAAACATTATTGCTTTAATTAAATAACAAATATTATTTAATACTGAATATTTGTATACTTACCTTGATGTACTGGCAGTTCTATGGAGCGAGAAATTAGCTTCTTAAAGAGACATCGAGAGGCAAAAATCGCATCAACATTGGTCCTCTGGGAAGGATGTTAGCATTATTATATAATAGTAAATCATCAATTTTTGATGCCATTAATAATATTATTAGTGATGTAGATTTACTGTCTTTGTCATTAATAATATTTTAATACGAATATGTCATCAACAATTGATTATTTACTACTATGTAATATTTCTAAAGATTTTATGAGAGTAATAATACTAAAAAAATTAAAAAATACTGATCGTCAAAAAAACGTTTTTAATGTTTTAAAAAATAAATAGTAATAATAAACATAAGCTTCAGTTAAATAAATTAACCAGAAGTACACAAATCTTAAGTAACATTTATTGTACAATAATAATGTTTTTAGATGAAAAGTAGTATTTCTGATATAATATTCTAAGTATCAGAAATAATAATTTGATTACTGTCAGGATCGAACGTTTCCAGAAGTTGAGAGGAGACTTACCGCAGCCCTAAATGGTTTAACTGAGTATTATAAAACAAACTCCTTAAAACCAAATCAAGCGAAAACAACTGTATGCGCGTACCATCTGAAAACCAGGGAAGCAAAAAGACGATTTAATGTTACATGGAACGATCAGCAGCTGGAACACTCAGAAGCGCCAAAGTACCTTGGAGTTATATTAGACAGATCACTTACGTATAGGGCTCACTGTCAAAGCACAATGTTGAAAGTAAATACGAGGAACAATCTCCTGAGGAAACTCCGAAGCAGTAAATGGGGTGCTAAGCCAACCGTCCTATCGACGACAGTTAGAGCTTTGTGCTATTCAACAGGCGAATATGCATGTCCTGTGTGGAACAGATCAACACACACCAAAAAGGTTGATATAGCCATGAATGAAACCTGTCGTTTAATAACGGGATGTATGAAACCCACTCCTATTGAAAAGTTGCACCGAGCGGCGGGCATGGAGGAACCTGGAATACGTCGAGCTGAAGCCGGGTACATTGAACGGTTCAGACAATCTTTCGATACACGACATACAATGTACTAGATGGAGCGACCACCCCGTCCGAGACTGAAATCGAGAAAGGGATTTTTGAACTCTACATCTATCGAGCCCCCTCTTTGGTTCTCAGCCCCCAACACTTCCAGGACATGACCTGGATTGGCAAACGTTGGTGATTTTAAACCGTCTTCAAACTGGTGTTGCACCAACCAGAGTTAACCGGGCTAGAGGGCTCAAATTGAGCCTAACGACCTGAACTACGAGTGCGGTGAGATTCAGGACTGTGAACATCTCCTAAAATGCACCCTCTGCCCGACCAAATGCACACTAGAAGATCTGTGGCAAGGAAATGCTTCTGGTGTTTCGGTGGCACAATACTGGTCGCAAAGGTTTTAATGTCTCATCGCTCGGACACGAAAAAGTATATAAAGACTAGTCAGTTGTGCGCAGTGACATCTCTTCCACTGCTCTTAACGTTACTCGGCGACTTTTCACACCAGCAGCCAAAGTAGTGTCACAATTTACAATGACTTCCATCGTATCCAATAATGTTGTTACTATTATAGTAACGAAATATGATTTAGTAATTTATTTACTACCTAATATTTTCTTCAAGTTTTATATGAAGTAATTTATCTATTTCGTGAAAGTATATGTCTTTTTTCAAGTATGTTAACTAAGTTTTTACTGTAAATAAACAGGAAGAATTACGTAATACAAAATTATATGAAGTATTTATTTAGATTACAATGTTATAATTTTTCTTTGACGTGGTATAGTTATTTACAAAAAATATTTCGAAGTATTTAAATTTGTCGTTTAATTATGAATTATTTATTTCATTTATTTATTTATTATTATTTTAGTTAAACAGGTAAGCACCAATAACTGATATTTTTTGAGCGTTGTAGGCTTATAAAACTACGAAATAAAAACATTAGATTGTACATCAAAATACATATATAAATAAATTGCTAAAAATCGTGAGTAAGAGTTAGAAAATTATATTAAATTTATTATAAAAAAATTACGAATACTACAGAGGTATTAAGTTCGTACTATAATAAAGGAATAATTACTTAATTAAAACCTTAATTTGTACTGTTTTTTATAAACTTAAAACGTAAAATGATTTCATACAAAATAATTTATATAGTAGCTGAAATAAATTAATACAGTTGAATAAATAAATAATAGAAAAAATAGATAAATAAGGTAGAATAAACAATAATAAAAAAAGTAGTAATAAATACAAGCAATATCATTTGGAGATCTTATTTTTGTAGCAACCATTACCACGTGTTCCTCCGCATGCCGGCTTGTTGTGGTTTAAGGAGGCGTGTAGAAGCTGGTTGGGTGGAGGAGGCTGTAGAGGCAGCTTGTAGGGAGGACCCGCGTTTAGATTTCGCATACACTACTACAAGCGAGTTTTACATTTAATGAATATTAGAACAAATAATTTTTGCATGAGATTAAATCGTGTCAGTATAGTGTAGCTAAGATTGTGTATTAAGTACAATAACCATCTGAGAAATAAATAAGCTCTGAGTAGCGTAATCGTTGATTGAATAAGTTCATGGAGTAGACAGGCGTCAGGATAAACGTAGTTGAATAGGTACATTACAAAATTAATGTTAAATAGACTTATGTTCCGTATATTTGTATTAACTTGTGTTTATAATTGAGCTTGATAAACTGTAAATTATATTTTTTTAAATGGCTTCCTACCTCTGGCCATTTCGATAATTAAAATTATTTTATTTGGTGCTTGTTTTACTAAAATTAATAAAGATTTTTTAAAGTTTTACGGGCAAAAATATATTACAAAAATACAATACTCAGTACACGGTCGAGTCGACCAAGTTGAAAAAGAAAAAAAGATGTTGAAAAAAATTCTCCACATTAAATTATTATAATAACTTGTAATTATATTTATCGTAATAAGTTGTATTCCAAATTTATATCATAGATGTAATTAATATGTGTGACTTTAAAATAAAAAGAGATTTTATATACGCGTGTGTAAAACAATTAATTCAAATGCAAATTAACTTCGTTCAGTATTTAATTTTGATTATGTGTAAACGTTAAGTACACATTGTAACTTTTGATTGACTTTTTTATATCTTTGAAATATAAGATAAAAATTACTCACATTTATTTAAAATAAATAAAATTGTTTTTTAATATTCCAAGGAAAATAGATTTAGAAAATAAAAGTATACGGATATTATGATTGTAGAAAAACAAAGGAAGGTACAAAGGTTGATATTAAATTGGACGGTACTGTTGTAAAGAAGGTTGACAGTCTTTGTTATTTGGGAAGCACCGTCACTAGCGATAATAAATGTGCCGCAGCAGTAAAAAGAAGAATAGCGCTAGCAAAACGAGCTTTCCAGGATAAAAAGAATATACTGACTGATAATCATATGAGTATGCAAGTAAGGAAACAGTTCGCTAAAACTTACGTCTGGAGTGTTCTAACTTATGGGTGTGTAACGTGGCCGCTTGGGAAAGCAGAAAGAAGAAGACTGAAAGCAATGGAAATGTGAATTTGGAGGAGAATAACAAGAACAAGCTGAGTGGATAGGAAAATAAATGGTCAAGTTGAGGGCAAGGTTTTGGGTAAAAAACCTAGAGGTAGACCGAGAAACATCATCAGTAATGTTAAAGAAGAGGTGGGCCTTGGTTCATATGACTTGAAAAGAGAAGCGGAGATGAGAGTGACGTGGCTAAATCGACAAGGCGTAGCCTTTAGTGAATGATGATATTTTTAATTCTGTACCGTATACATTTTATAATAAAAGAAATTCTTTATATAAATATTTTACTTTACACCACGACTCTTTTATAAAAAAAAAAATGGTGGAATTTTTCTTTTATTAATATAATAAAAAACTATTAGTGTTGTTTAAGTCACCTTTTTTTGTATTGTTCGTAATTTACGAGAAAATCGCCTGGAGCGATTAAAATGAAATACTCTGTATACAGAGTATTTCATTACATATTTGTAATTTTTACATCTAAGTTAGACTAAAAAATCTATAAATTATAGATTATTTAACATTTATACACCTATTTTTTTTTTTTTTTGGTTTAACCTCCGGGTTCACCGTTAGGCATGCTTCAGAGGATGAGATGAATGATTTGTAGCGTGTGTGAATGCCATGCCTGACCGGGATTCGAACCCGGGATCTCCGGATGAATGGCCGAGACACTACCACCGGCATTTTATATGTATTTAATAAGTTCTATACGAACGCTAAAATGCCCAAGTATCAGTACGATTTTGTATCATTTTTGAATTATTATATGCCTTAAAGAAAAATACCTTACCCGTCCTTCCCCTAAAAAAAAAAAATAAATAGAAGTTTTAGTTGTTTGGAGCTTACTCGACCTTAAGTAGATCCATACTTAAAACACTGTTGGTAAATCCTTGGTGAGAACTGAATTGCAGGGTTTGTCTGCGGATCGATTCGGGGATTTGTATTTGTTCAGTAAATCCACAATAAGCCTAATGGCTATAGTCCTATCAAGTAAGCCAGGCCTCTTTAATCTCTCTTTAAACACAAAGAATCAAAAATAGTGATAATCAAACACGTAAAGTTTGAATAGGTTTGGACCGACATTTTCTAATCTTTTAGCCTAATATCCTGAAGAGTTTTGTTTTCAATTACCAGTTTGTTTACAGCCCAATAAACAACCGTTAATAATTTTTTAGTTGTTTGACAATTTTCACTCATACTTACTTAATAAACTATGTATCAATATTACATCAAAACTTAAACTAAGTCGTAAAAAAATTAACACAGATTTACGCTTTTTATTTGAAAAATAAATAATCTTTGAGATCCAATAAAAAAAGTTGTTTTTAATAAAAGAGAGAAAACGGAAGATGGATTGAAGACAGTGAATAAATTATAATCTAGAACTTGGTTGAAATTAAATTTATCATAATGGAAATAAGTAAACCATTGGGAGTTACAGAAATATTAATTTTTCGCATTAAATGGAAATTTAAGGAAAATCTTTTCCTAAAACAGTGGTGAATAAATACACGAAGGAACAGGAGATTGTATTTTATTATTATTATTATTATTATTTATTGATAATTTAAAATTTATTATTCTGTTTGATTGAAATAATAACAATAACAATAATAACAATAAAATACAATCAATTTTGAAGAAACCTTTAAATATTTCGTTTCTATAGCAAAAAAATAAATCTGATGGGGACACCACATGACTTCCTTATACGCCTATTAAATTACATATACATATTTTTTGCTGCAATTCATTTAAACTTATTTCATTAGAAAGTGAGATACGATCCTCAAATTCTTTAATAAAGTGGACAGTATTAAAATATTCGTTTTTATTAACAACAAATATTTATATAAATAATTAATTCAACAACTTACATAAAATATTAGGATACAGTAAAATTACATTTATTACGCTTTAAATAAATTTATTTCTTATATCTATCTAATATTATGTTTTTTTAAAATTATTTTGACGTAAACATCTACAAAATGAAAACAAAAACGAATAATCAGATGTTACACCAAATCCGATGTGGACACCACGTGACTTACTTGCACACCTATTAAATTACATGTACACATTTTTTTTTTGAAATGAAAATTATATAAAATTGTGTTTCATTAATAACTTCTGATGTTTTTTCATATATTTTTTAATTATTATTTTTATTTACTGTAAAAATGATTTTACAATCAGAGGTTAATAACTATATAAAATCAATAAATTTATATAATTAAAAAAATGTAAAAAGAAAAAAAGGAGATGAAGTCTGCTTCGAAACGATGTGCCTTCCCCTTATAAGATCCAAATATTTCATTGTTTAAAATTCAATTTGGCTGTAACTCTGGAACCAATGAAAATAAGTACCACTTATGATAGATATATCGTTGAAAAGGTCTCAATAGAGGGCTTATTGCTGTAAAGAAAAAGTTCAAAATCCAATATTCTTTGGATTTTGGGCTTTTTTGGACACTTTTGGTTCAGCCAATTGCAATCAAAAAGGGAAGTGCACAACTAGATGTTAAAACAGACTTAAATCCAAAATTTCAAAATCCAACGGCTAATCTTTTTTTAGTTATGCGAGATACCTACGTATGTATGTACGTACGTACAGACGTTACGTCGAAACTAGTCAAAATGGAGTCAGGGATGGTGAAAATGGATAATCCGTGTAAATCTGAATACCGAAATTTTATAATTCCTTTATTTCATACAAGGACGTAAATAATCCGACCACAATAATAATAATTATATGGTAATTTTATGTACTCGTATATGGATCTTTTCCACTATAGGACTGCACGGCTTAAAACTTCTGATGGAAGTCAAATATTAAAATAACAACTTGAATATTACTGAATTTACAGTCCGAGAATTTTTAAAATTATTAAATAATCTCTCAACAATAAAAAAAATCAAATATAAATAGATTAATTTTGTTTCTACAAAAACGTTGTTAATAAATTCTCTAAAAGGAGTTACAGATTATACACGTACGCCTTGGTCACTGGAATGAATTTTAAGTTGATTTTACAGAGGGTAACTCCCCTCCCGTCCTGTTATTATTAAAAAAACACAACACAAACAAGTTAGGCGAAGTTGAGGGGAAGGACATGCATCCCCTCAACTTAAACGTACATTAGGGTCGAGAGGGTACGTTAGGGCCGGGAAGGGTAGCTCCCCAAGGGAGGGACACCTAGGCTACAGAAGAAAAATTCGGGTGTTCTCAAGATCCAGGGGTGTTCCCGATGGGGGCCAATTCAGAGTAGGTCAGTAAGTTAGGGCCGGAAAGGGTATCTTTCCAGGGGAGTGACACCTAGACTACAGAAGAAAAATTCGGGTTGTTCTCAAGATCCAGGGGAGATCCCGATGAGGGCCAAGTCAGAGTAGGTCAGTACGTTAAGGCCGGGAAGGGTATCTCTGTTGGTATACACCCACAGAGGGTCGCGAGACAGGAAGTGTCGTACAAAAGTTACACTTACATGGTAGAATACAATAACAAAGTAGGAACTCACACGTAGGGGCTTAGCTGTCAAATGACGTAGATATCAAGCGTGTATTAGCAGGAACGAGTGGACGTTCCCTCACAATAATATTAATTTATGTTTTGTTTCGAGAAGCAAAAACCAAAAACACAAAACATTTTTAAACAAAATAACAAATTTGCAATAATGTATTAATTGCATTTATAACGATAACATTTAGAATAAGTGCATTTCATTACTATTATTAAAAAAAAAAAAAATATGTGAAAATATATAAATGAACAAAATCAATAATAAAATTAATCATAGGTAAAAATCATAGGTAAATCATAGGTAAAATTATTTCTTTTTGACTAGATACAATAAAAAGTTATCTCCATCTATTCCAATAGTTATATTTATTACTATAAACAATTACTCTTGAAAAATACCTAGTTGATGTAGAATACATTTACGAATAGAGTAGTATAATGTGTATTACAAGCACCTTCCTCTCACAGGCAAACTTATATTTTCCTCTAGCGTACTCTACAAATAACTATAGTACTAGGATTTTTTTTAAATTTACAGAACTGATCAAATTTGACGCACCTGAATAGCTTAAGAACTATTATGAAAGATACTTTATGCTAGTATTATTGCACTAGGCTATGTGTAAATAACAAATATCATTTTAAACAGTATGTACAAGAGTCAAATATAAACCGAATATCCCCCTCAAGTTCAATACGAACTTTGTCTTCAAGGCTCGTATATGAGCATGATTAAGTTGCCGCAAAGGGAGGTGTAAGACGAGGCTGAAGATTCCAGCAGCCTCACCTTCCGTATTTCTGATCAGCAGCGTATAGTCAGAGCAAAATGTTTTTACCGAGAATTATCTCAAGAATGAGGGCTCAAATCTCTGAAATTTTTACTAAACTTCTTGCGTAGTTTGGGGATATGACATCATGTACCGAATTCTATAACCGAGTCAAAATTTAAAGAAGGGCAAGAAGTTCTAGAAAATTAATCGCAATAGGCGTTGTGATAAATGACAATATCGATCGAACTGTGTGACCTTACTGAAGATGATCGGAATTCTACGGTTGATGAAATTACTTCGGAAATGAAAGTGCCCATTCCATTATCACAAAGCACCTAGAGTTCCACAAAGTCTGTGACAGGTAGGTTTCAAGATTTGAAATGGTGAGATATGGGTAATTATTACACTCCCGAGTCGAAATCGGCTCGTATAGTTTCATAGAAATGGAGAGCCTTGCATAGTAAAGGCGAAAACGCATTCGTTAACTTAAATTACTCATGATTATCTTTTTGGACCAGAAGGACTATTGCACGTCGTGTATTCCACAACCGTTGCACTGTAAATGGTATGTACTAGTTCCGGCTCTCGGGCAAAGTGAAAGCCACCTACAGAAACAAAAGAACTATCATTCGATCGATCAGAGATGCTATTCTTCATCACGACAACGCCAGGCTTCATATAGCCGTTAGCAATCGGGATAAGCTGCACAAAATTTACTGATAAACCTTAAAACATCGCCCGTAAGATCCAGATCCAGAAGTAAGACGTCCCCAGAACAGCATTAAAACGATTCCTGAGGTAATCGATGCCTTTAAGGGGTAGCATGACAAGCATTTTGTGCGTCTAAGTCAAAGCCTGAGGCCTTCCATAATCGTTGACTAATTTCAGTATCTCCCTTACAGAGATCGGTTTAATCGGGCATCGGACTCTCAAGGAAGTCGTTAACATCCACATCATCGGAGCCCTCTGCATTGTGGGGTCGGAACGTTTAGGTGTGAAGCAAATAGATTAGTCTTTTCTTTTTCAGTCCTCGCCCACGATCCAGTACGCCTCTGTAGGGCGGGGAGCGTTCCTGATGATTGTTGCGGTCCCTTTGTAGCTTTCCATAAGGAGCATCTGTCTCCATACAGGTGAGAAAGATTTTCTATGTACTCCTTGAATGTCTCGTCCCTGATAGACCTCAACAACTTTCTCAGCCTCCGCGCCATCTTATTACGAAGAGTCCTACCTTCTGGCCTTCTGAAACGCTGCCAATTCCGCCGAAGACGCCGCTTCGAGACAGTTAGTTCTGTCACTTCCCTCGGATAGGTATTGTGTCTGGCTGGGTGCAAATCATCAAGTGCAGACCGCCATGCTCCCTCATGTATGACCGACGTCAAATTGTACGTACGTAATCAATATTCCAAGCAGTATCGACTGGAAACGGGTCAGTCAGTTTTTCTTCGATCCAATCCTGGTAAGAAACCCAACCCGTTCGTCTCGTATGAAGAATAGGCCTCTCTTTCCTCCTTAGCACTGTCGTGCACAATGTAAGTATAATGAGCGAGTGGTCCGGCGATGATCATAGTTGTTTTCCACCAGAGTGTAATGCAGATGACATACCCGAGGTAATAAAAAGGTCAAGCACATCCGGGATTTTCGTCAGGTCCGTAGGCCAGTATGTCAACTGGAATCCCAATACCACGTCCAGGAGCAGATTTTGAACACACCTCCTCAGCGATCTACCCCTGCTGGTAGTCAACCGGGAACCCTACAATGGGTCTTTCGCGTTTCAGTCTCCTCCGCCAACAAATCTAGAACCCAGAATCGTAAAGAAATCAGAAAACAACTCTATCAGTTATAGTATGCCCTGGAGGGCAGTACACAGCAGACAGCCTAATATGCCCCAACCTGTCTGTAACTTCAGCCGTGGTTGCCTGAATCTGGTCACTGCAGAAGCCCGGAAGTTAATGATGTCACAGAGAACTTCGATTCAGAATCGCAGTTCCTCCAGGGGTCCTCCCATCTGGGTGATTCGTCACATACATAGAATAACCGTGAAGCCTGATGTAATTCCGGTCAGTAAAGTGCGTTTCCGATATCAAAATGATGTCCAGGGAATTTGAAACTCTGATAACTCCTAGCTCCTCACGCCTAGAAAGTAGGCCGTTAACGTATGCTGCCGCCGCAGCATACGTTTTACGGAGAGATTCAGGCTCCGCCCTTGACTGTCCTCGGCACCCCACGACCCAACGAACGGAAGTTCTTATCATCAAGCGCTGGGCCGGCCACCTTGCGGCTTCTCGGAGCAAGTGTTGAGTTCCAATTCGCCTTTCGCCTACGCTTCCTCTCCAATATCTCTTGATATACTCTACAGCCTCGGTAATTTACCGGATGGTCGGACTGACACAAGGCGCAGGTTGCAGGAGTTCTCCTGTCTTTTCTGGGACAGCCAGCTGTTCGATGGCCCTGGGGCCCCCGATGGCCCCACATTTCACGCAGCGGAAAGGCCTCATACAGTTGTTCTTAGTATGCCCATATTGCTGACACCTCATGCATTGCACGAGGCCTGTAGGCTTCCGTGGCATCTCGAATAACACCCTGCAGTTGGCAAGTAGGTTTCTGATTACAACATGAAAGGCTCGTTGATCCTTCCTTGTGAAAGTACGACCTACCAGACCGTGCTCTCGAACAACATGTATAATCTTCTTGTACGCCTCGATGTCCCTAGAGATTATTCTCAGCTGCTTACCTCCAACCAGTCGAATGCTGTCATCACCCTTGCACACGGCCGCTTCCAGCAGCTCATACAACTTCAGTACGTCGTTTATTCCGTAAAGCACAATCGGAGGAGATTTGACTGGCTGAGATTGGTTCACAACTTCCGTATCCTCTAGTGGAAGACTACTAAACTTATTCGATAATGGTAAGTCGCCATCGCTAGGACTACGACTCGATGTTTTCCTCCTTGCCACAGGTATCGTCCTCCACCGACTAGTAGTAGGCTGGGACTCCACGGTTACAATCTCCTTATCACTCGACGCACCTGACAGATTGTTTGCCAAGTCGACTCTAATAAGCCTCCTGCGCGCAGCCCTCTTCGAGTCCCTATCCAACGACGGTAGCGAACCACGTTTCCTGGACGGTACACATTAATCTACGATATCAGATGACCCCTCGCTTGCTATATATACCGAAGGCAGCTGATCCATATCGCGCAAGAACTAAGCGTACGTAAGCATAAACTTGAAACCATAAAAAAAGCAAAAAGTAAACAAAACAGTAAACAAACAATGAACACTCCTTAGCAACGGAGCGGCGGAATGAATGAACCTCCAAGATTATATCAAAGAAAAAAAAAATAAAACTTACACCTAATGATAATTATCTTCCAAAACACAACCACAATTATAAAACAGAACGAACACAACTCAATATAACAGAAAAACAAATTCTAGGTAGAGAATACAAACATACTACGACCATTTCAAAGAACAGCTGATGAGTAATTTTAGTTTAAATAACAAAATCTTTGTTTACATCCATACACATACAAATCCACACACGAATAGTTACAAGTAGCAATAGAACCACATTCATAAACGATTAAAAAACCCTAAATCTAAAACCTCGGACAAAATTTTAAAATTAATTGTTTACTATTAACAAAAATTATGTAAACTTAAAATTAATTTTAATCAATTATTATAATAATGTTTAAATAAGTAAAAAATAATTTGGAATGTAAAATTATAGTAAAATCTTCAAGAATAACTAAAAAGTAATATTAAATACAAACATGTAATTAAAAAATCTTTACATGGAACTAGCAGTTAATGATGTTAAAGAACAATTTAGACTCGGAGTAACAGTACAAGGTGAAAAAATAAAGATGCTACGATTTTCTGATGATATAGTAATTCTAGCCGAGAGTAAAAAGGATTTAGAAGAAACAATGAACGGCATAGATGAAGTCCTACGTAAGAACTATCGCTTGAAAATAAACAAGAAGAAAACAAAAGTAATGAAATGTAGTAGAAATAACAACGATGGACCACTGAATGTGAAAATAGGAGGAGAAAAGATTATGGAGGTAAAATAATTTTGTTATTTGGGAAGTAGAATTACTAAAGATGGACGAAGCAGGAGCGATATAAAATGCCGAATAGCACAAGCTAAACGAGCCTTCAGTAAGAAATATAATTTGTTTACATCAAAAATTAATTTAAATGTCAGGAAAAGATTTTTGAAAGTGTATGTTTGGAGTGTCGCTTTATATGGAAGTGAAACTTGGACGATCGGAGTATCTGAGAAGAAAAGATTAGAAGCTTTTGAAATGCGGTGCTATAGGAGAATGTTAAAAATCAGATGGGTGGATAAAGTGACATGAAGAGGTATTGCAGCAAATAGATGAAGAAAGAAGCATTTGGAAAAATATAGTTAAAAGAAGAGACAGACTTATAGGCCACATATTAAGGCATCCTGGAATAGTCGCTTTAATATTGGAAGGACAGGTAAAAGGAAAAAATTGTGTAGGCAGGCCACGTTTGGAATATGTAAAACAAATTGTTAGGGATGTAGGATGTAAAGGGTATACTGAAATAAAATGACTAGCACTAGATAGGGAATCTTGGAGAGCTGCATCAAACCAGTCTAACGACTGAAGACAAAAAAAAAAAATTAAAAAATTAAAATTTAACCTGAAAACATCTGTTTACTTTAAGTAACAGGCAACATATAGCTGACCAAGTAAATGTTAGGCAACAATTAAAAATTAATATAACTAGTAAATTTTAAAATTTATTAACTAGTTAAAATCTCACTGCAGAAGATATCAAGGGGCTTTTATAGTGAAGGACATTAACAACAATAAACACTGCAGATAACACTACCACAGTGTTATCTTCTTTCTTTATTTGTTTTTATACGCCCATTTTTCTCGTTGTTTATTGGTGGTTGAAGAGCGGGACTTAAGATGATATACACTATAAGCACTAAATTGAAAATATTATATATAAAATGTCATTTCCTAGGTTATTAAAAATTTAACTTACAGTTTAAACCCTAGTTCAGTCCAGGAAGTAAGTCTACTTTTAGCGTCTATTTCAAAATTTTTTTTAAGGTATGCTTATTTTTCCTCCCTCCAGTTTTCTGGACAGCAAGGCAAACAAAGAAATCAAATATTTATTTTATTTTTATCGGCTGTATTTGTATTATTTTTTTTAAATCGATTAGCACAAAATGCTTTTCTTTTTTTCTTTTTGATAATAATTAATTCTGTTTATTTATGTAGCAACAACGTCAAACTTTACAGCGAATTTTAATCATTTGCTCAGCCACGTCCAGGCAAGTTTTCTTTATACGTAGAATTTTGTGAGTAATTACGATGGTTATATTTACTTAATAATCAATATTGGGTGACTCATGTCTATCAATGAGGGTTCTCCTTAACAGGAACTCAAAACTTTACCTCGGAAAATTCAAGATAGTTCTATGACCGCATACGTCAGTCGCCATGAATCCACAGATGAAAGCACAATATCCCTTATTGAAACAAAATCAGAAATCAGAAACAAAATCAGGTTTATTGAAACAAAATCAGAAACACAAGTTCGATGCAGTTATAGAACTCGGTATAACATAGAGCCACACTCTAGAAGAAGTGTTTGTTCATAGTATGTGATAAATTTAAAGGAATTGGCAGTATTGAACATGAGAAGGGTTCAGGCAAGCCTAGAACATCGATGAAAAGATTAGAGATCATTCGTCAGTCTTTTGTTCGCAGCCCTGGGAAATTAACAGAGTGCAGCGCGCGAATTAAATCTTCCGCGATTTACAATTAACAGTCTTAAAGAAACGATTAAAATTGCGTCTTTAAAAATACAAATACTGCAGCACGTTACACTACAAGATCACACTTCTAGAAAGGAATTTGCTGTGGAAACGGTTGAAAGAATTGAAAATGATGATTATTAGCTTAAACAAGTTATGTTCTTAGTCGAGGCTACATTTCACGTGTCTGGAAAAGAGAACACTCACAACTTTCGAGTATGGGAATCACAGATCTCACATGTTACACTTGACCGTATAGAGATAGCCCAAAAATTAATGTTCAGTGTGGACAGCTTCACGATCATTTGATTAGACGTTTTTTCTTTGCGGAAATGGCAGTTAACGCGACTATCCGAACTTGTTAGAAGGGTTTGTTTACCCTCAATTTGACAAGTTACAACTTGAAATCATATTCCAACAATTTGGAGCGTCCGGCCATTGGATTTTATTAGTTCGTGAACCTCTCAACAATTCGTTCCCTAAACGCTGGACTGGACGTGATAGACCAATCGTTTGGCTACCTCGATCATCGGATATAACTCCATGTGATTTTTTCCTACGGAAAAGGATTTTCCTTCATCAAGGATAATGTATACAAAACTACTGTAGTGAATATTGATGATCTTACGGAGAGGACTGTTATGCATTCGAACTCACAGATGTGGATATGTTATAACGAACGTGGTATGAAATTGATTACCGATTGGATATTTTGCGAATCGTGTGTACATTAAATTTCTTTGATTAAAGGTAAGAAACTTTCAGTTTCAATGTTTCTAAATTTATATATAGTACCCGTTTTTGTATCTTAATAAATAAATTACTTACTCGTTATCAAAATTGTTCATATAATTCTATAATTCTCGGACAGTCGGTACAGGTATTTTGCTTATTTTTCAATTCAAAAAATTGAAAACTACACGACAATATTTAAGGGGTTATATTGATTGAAAATACTTTAATCATTAGTTCATGTGGTCTGATATCAATGAAAATAATGCTTACATTAACGCTAATCGGTAAGATTATTTTTTATACTGTCTAAAGGTATCCAAGCATTTACGATTGATAATTCCGTTTCGGAATTTGTTTTTAATTTTTTTTTTTTTGTCTTCAGTCATTTGACTGGTTTGATGCAGCTCTCCAAGATTCCCTATCTAGTGCTAGTCGTTACATTTCAGTATACCCTCTACATCCTACATCCCTAACAATTTGTTTTATATATTCCAAACGTGGCCTGCCTACACAATTTTTCCCTTCTACCTGTCCTTCCAATATTAAAGCGACTATTCCAGGATGCCTTAGTATGTGGCCTATAAGTCTGTCTCTTCTTTTAACTATATTTTTCCAAATGCTTCTTTCTTCATCTATTTGCCGCAATACCTCTTCATTTGTCACTTTATCCACTTTATCCACCCATCTGATGTTTAACATTCTCCTATAGCACCGCATTTCAAAAGCTTCTAATCTTTTCTTCTCAGATACTCCGATTGTCCAAGTTTCACTTCCATATAAAAAGCGACCCTCCAAACATACACTTTCAAGAATCTTTTCCTGACATTTAAATTAATTTTTGATGTAAACAAATTATATTTCATACTAACGGCTCGTTTAGCTTGTGCTATTCGGCATTTTATATCGCTCCTGCTTTGTCCATTTTTAGTAATTCTACTTCCCAAATAACAGAATTCTTCTACCTCCATAATCTTTTCTCCTCCTATTTTCACATTCAGTGGTCCATCTTTGTTATTTCTACTACATTTCATTACTTTTGTTTTCTTCTTGTTTATTTTCACTTCATCTACGCCGTTCATTGTTCCTTCTAAATCCTTTTTACTCCCAGCTAGAATTACTATATCATCATCAAATCGTAGCATCTTTATCTTTTCACCTTATACTGTTACTCCGAATCTAAATTGTTCTTTAACATCATTAACAGCTAGATCCATGTAAAGATTAAGAAGTAACGGAGATAGGGAACATCCTTGTCGGACTCCCTTTCTTATTACGGCTTCTTTCTTATGTTCTTCAATTGTTACTGTTGCTGTTTGGTTCCTGTACATGTTAGCAATTGTTCTTCTATCTCTGTATTTGAACCCTAATTTTTTTAAAATGGTGAATATTTTATTCCAGTCTACGTTATCGAATGCCTTTTCTAGGTCTATAAACGCCAAGTATGTTGGTTTGTTTTTCTTTAATCTTCCTTCTACTATTAATCTGAGGCCTAAAATTGCTTCCCTTGTCCCTATACTTTTCCTGAAACCAAATTGGTCTTCTCCTAATACTTCCTCTACTCTCCTCTCAATTCTTCTGTATAGAATTCTAATTAAGATTTTTGATGCATGACTAGTTAAACTAATTGTTCTGTATTCTTCACATTTATATGCCCCTGCTTTCTTTGGTATCATGACTATAACACTTTTTTTGAAGTCTGACGGAAATTTCCCTTTTTCATAAATATTACACACCAGTTTGTATAATCTATCAATCGCTTCCTCACCTGCACTGCGCAGTAATTCTACAGGTATTCCGTTTATTCCAGGAGCCTTTCTGCCATTTAAATCTTTTAATGCTCTCTCTTAAATTCAGATCTCAGTATTGTTTCTCCCATTTCATCCTCCTCAACTTCCTCTTCATCCTCTATAACACCATTTTCTAATTTTTAATTTACCTTTTTAATTATTAATTAATTTTTACTGAAAGAATATACGTAATAATGAAAGATGCTTATGTATTTTTCTGCAGTACCTTATATTTAATTATGTTAAATTTGTGATTTTCTACAAAAATCAAATTTTATAGACTATTGAAAATGTGTCCTTTAAAAGTGTTACTCATTCCCTCAAAAATTCAATATATATTAAGTGTTTTGGTTGTCTTCATGGAATTTGAAGTTTGCTGCCCGATAACTGTTACGCTATATATTTACCAGTCTAAAAGCATTTTAACCTATCAGTTTTCACAAAAAAAAACCCACATTACTTTTTTAGACCTTCACAAAAATGTCTGCCCCGATTATATATATTATTAAGAGGAATATTAATTACAATACTACTAGTATTATTACCATTGAAACTGTATTATACTATTACCAGTAAGTTTTATTTTTTTGAAAAATAATATACAAGTGTATAAAAAATAATGGTTTCAAAACCATGCATGATCAATGATTAATATTTGCCCCATTTAAAAAGTGCATCTTAGAGCCTCAAATATCGGCCACCAGATTGCAATACTATCGCTCAAGCGTACGCTAACCTCAATCGTAAAACATGGCGCCTGTATAACAGAAGGCGTTTTGTGTTCTACAATTTCATTTTATTTTTTATTTTCCTAATATGTACGTCGCAATGTGTTCAACTAGTGAACAATAAGGACCCACCGGGTTGGTCTAGTGGTGAACTCGTCGTGGCGAATCAGCTGATTTTGAAGTCGAGAGTACTAAGGTTCATATTTTAGTAAAGGCTAGGTTGCTTTTATACGAATTTGAATACTAGATCGTGGATACCGGTATTCTTTTGGTGGTTGGGTTTCAATCGACGACACATCTCAGGAACGGTCAAACTGAGGTTGTACAAGACTACAGTTCGATCACATTCATCACATTGTCATCACATGTCACATGTCACATGATCACATGTCATCCTCTGAAGTAATACCTTACAGTGGTTCTGGAGACTAAATAGAAAAAGAAAGTGAAAAATAATATCAGATGTGAATGAAATGTATGACATGTAAATGAAGTGTAGTCTAGTACAGACTCAGGCTGACCATTCTTGAGATGTGTGGTTAATTGAACCCTAACCACCAAATTACACCAATATCCACTGTCTAATATTCAAATCCGAATAAAAGCTACTAGCTTTTACTAGGATTCGAACCTCAGAACATTAGAATTAGAAAATCAGCTGTTAAACAACTAATTTTCCAACCCGGGTTCTGCAATTTAGCAAAACAGAGTTCGTAATAACGGTTCAGTGTACGTTTCGACAGCGTTTCCAGGACAATTTACCATCGGCTATGAACATTCGTCATTGGCTTAACAATTTAACGATTCAGGGTGATTATGTGTGAGGAAGTACCCAAAGCAATCGTACACTTCAGAGGAAGATGTCAACGAATTCAAGAGGTTTTTCACCGAATCCCGCAAAAGTCTACTCGTCGTGCTAACTGACTATTCCTAACTTAGGATTTCTTATATGAATGTTTTGCATGTGATGAGGTGACGCTTGCATTTCAGGCCGTAACCATTACAACCGGTACAAGTTCTTCGTAAAAGTGACGAAGGAAAACTTAATGATTTCTGTTAGAATCGATATGGAAGACTGTAAAATTTTACCGCGATCGATATATAGTGATGAACTTTAATTTATTTAAGCGGTTAAGTTTCACATCACATTTTTTGGATTTGGGGATTTGAGAACCCGCATGAGATAGTATAGTAGAGCTACATTCACCAAAAGTTAATGGTTTTTGTGCGGTTTCATTTACAGAAATGTATCAAATGTATCGCTCTTTTTTGTAACACAGTAACAGGTTTTCGTAACTTTAGATTCTGCAGGACTGGCTTTTCCCACAACTAAATGAAAACTTTGAAGAATTCTGTAACGACGTGAGTCTGTACAAGACTGCACCTCATTTACATGTCATCATCTCATTTGGCCATGAGGGCGTTTCTTATCCCTCACTAGTTGAACACATTGAAACGTACACATAGGAAATAAAATGTATTGTGATTATTTTTATTATTAATTTTAGTATTTCTGTAATTAATGCGGTTAAATAACTTTTCTTTTCAAGTCTAATAATCCCTGTTGATGTGTTTCAAGCAAGTTTTGGTTTATCAGTTTGGTAAAACAGCTCTCAATATATTTTTTTATCAATTTCTTTTTACCGCTTTTTTTTATTATTATTTTTTAATATCATATATCCACGGTTATCTTCTATAGTTATATAAAAATGAAAGTTTATTTCTTTGTTTGTCCCGTATGGATTCCTATACTATTCATCTGAATGCGATGAAAAGTTTGCGAGTTGTGCGCACGCCCGCGAAAGTTTTTGAATTACTTTGGACCCACTAGGTGGTACTGGGGTCGAGATATTTCGAAAAATTGTATATATGATCTGATTTGATTCATATTCAGAATATGTGTAACTTACATGGAAAAAAATACCTCTGCAAAAAATGGACCCGTTAGATTATTCTGGCTGGGATTGGGATATTTGGAAAAACTGCATTTATGGTCCGATTAGGCTCATATTCAGAATATATATCAGTTACGTAAAAATAAATAGTTTTGCAAAAAATGGACCCGCTAGGTGGCGCTGGGGTTGAGATATTTAAAAAAAAAATTATTTATGGAGGATTTGGCTATATTCAGAATATATATTAGTTATGGGGGGAAAAAAATTGCTAAAACTATACCCGATAGGTGGCGCCGGTGTCGAGATATTTATGGAACAAGCAAGTATACAAACAGATTTAATTCTTCTATATATATTCTTATATATATATATATATATATATATATATATATATATATATATATATATATATATAAGGCAATGTTCGTATGTGTATACTTTATTAACTAGAAACCGACTGGACCAATTTACGCGTGGGTTTTTTCAAATTGGTCCACGTTGTCCGGAGAAGGTTTAAAGCTATTGAAAACCTCGATCTGACCAGTTTGAAAGAATGTTAAGGGTATTTTCAATCGACTTCTGCGTTTAGAGAGTAGTTTTAATTAAATCCGATAGGTAATGCTGTTTTGACAGTTGGATTTATTTGCATTCTGACTTTCATAAAGTGAAATGTTAAATTTTGTGAAGTTCCGTAATGTTTTGAATTTTTTTTATTGTTTTATCAAACTTTCAGTTGTGATCATTTAATATATATACTCAAATCTAGCAATAGAAGCATTCCGGGTGTGCTAGTATTTAATAAAAACGAACAAATTGTTCTTCCCCTGACCGGTAAAAATGGATTGGCTACTTAAATGCGAAATATTATTTTGTTGAATACTCTATTGCTTTAATAATTACTTAATTAATAGAGATGAAAAAATGATAATTTTATAAATCTTAAACCAAATAAAACCTTTAAAAAAATAACGAAAAAAAGGTTTTTTTTGTTATTTGATAAATAATTCCTTTATTAAACGAATTTATTTTTATCTTATCTACTCATTGTTATTACAATATCTTATAGAGACGATAAGAGAAGATATTAAGAATGAGACGAAAGGATTGAAAATGTAACAAAAATAGCCATTTTCTGTGCCATGTTCATCCCACATTTTTAATATTATTATTTTTTTTTTCTCTTTTACTGTTAAGTTATGATATCGATCCCATACGGGGGACAGTCTCAAGTGGAAAAGTCAACATCTACTGTTACAAAGTAATTTTCAAGACAAAACTTGTCAAGAACTGTAGTCAGCACTCTATTCTACTTCAAGTAAGCCAAGATAAAATTATTATCACCGAAGAATGACAAAATTTCTTTCTTTTTTACTTTCTTCTTTGTATTTCCCATTATAATTTTTTTTTTTAGCACATAAATGGCTGGCTTTTTGTATGTGCGTGGAACTGAAAAGTAATTGTAATGAAAAATAATTACCTACTTTATCTTACAGTTGTAAGTAAGCTAATTTAAAAGCAAGGAATTATATATAATTCAATGTTTTATATTTGCTTTAAAAATAGATTATATCAAAATGGTTAATTCATTTATTACTATTACTTTCCATATGTTTTTTTTTTATAAATATTAAATAAATATTTTATTCTTATTGATGTATAATAAAAAATTATGTTGATTACACCAGGAATTGACAAGTAGGACCTCGATATCAGCTTTAAAAAAGGAACTAGTTGGATCATAAGGAAACGTAGTAAAATTTAATCGGAACAAAATTACTAATTACAAAATAAAAAAAGTTGGCAAAGTATTGCATGACTTTTCCGGTTATTAATAATAAAAATTAAAAACGTTAAAGCCAAAAAACGGAATAGGCGGGGAACAGATTTTAAGAAATGTTTTTCTAAAAATATTCTTATACATATTAATCTTAACAAATTTGCTTAAATAAAGTTTTCTTTAAATCTACTACCCCGTTCAATAGAGGCTAAAATAAGAAAAAAACTTTTCAAAAAAGCTTTTCTGCATTTTAGGTCCTTTCTTTTTCTTTTTCTGTTTAACCTCTGGAACCACCTTAACGTATTACTTCAGAGAATGAATGAGGAATGATATGTATGAACGTAAATGAAATGCAGTCTTGTACAGTCTCAGGTCGGCCGTTCCTAAGGTGATTGGTTAGCCCAACCACCAAAGTACACCGGTATCCAAGATCTAGTATTTTAGGTCCGGGATCTATAATTCTAAAAAAAAGTGTAGTAATAAATCATACCGTATCCAAAAAGGGGGATACTTTTTGGTCGGCTAGATTTCAGCATGCGACTTTTTTCTTTGGGTTTCCTGAAATGGAGCGACCGCCAAGTTTTGAGGAACTAAAATTAAAATTTCAAGAGGTTTCACGCATTTTAGTCACCGTGTTTCGGCAAATAATGGAAAATTTTCGATTAAGAATACATGAGTGCGTAGTATCCACCTACAAAAAGTTATCTAAAAAACAAAAAAAAAAAAAAATGAAATGGCATATTTATTTAACAGAAAAATGTAAAAATATTTCTGTTAAAATAAAAACTTATTTAGATACAGGCGTTTTACGCTTAATTGACTCCCTTGTAGTAGTGCAATCCCTTGTAAATGTTATAAAATATATATAACATATATACCTTAATCATGTTTATATTGAATTCATCCAGTAAGTCTATTAAAAATTTGATTGAACAGTTTTTATTTTGTGTATCAGATTAAAACGAAGAAAAATAAAACAAATTGAGGTAATTTATTATATTTTATATACTAATAGTATATGGTATGGCATATATATATATATATATATATATATATATATATATTATATAGTAACTGTAACATAAATTTTTATGTTAATAATTTACAAAATGTTAAAACTATAATTCTACATTGCAATATAGGTATGAAACTAACTGTCGATACATTTAGAAAGTAATTAAATGTAAACTCGGGTTGTTGCATGTATTTCTCTTAAAATAAAGCTTGTAATTTAAAGAAACTGTTTTAAAAACTTTTCTTCAAAGGTTACATTTAATGAAAATAATTATGCCTGCCTATAATATATTTTCCACTTTGACAGTATTTTCTATGTAGAGCTAGCTACACATACATATTCTAAGTAAATATTCTCAACATGATGAATAGTTATTAATATTAACTTTCAATTATTACGCTTAAATTTAATTTATAATAATAGTCCTACTCATAAAAATTCATTCGTTCACATTTAGAAATACATGGATATGTTCAAGAAAATAATGAAAACGTTTTTTTCTTTTTTTTTTTACAAGTTACATCTTATATTAACTTAATAACATTAGTAAAAATGATTAAATTTCACGGAAAATTTCTTTTGCAACGAAAGCATCCCATTTTCATGGAAATCTATTACGAAAATAGAATTTACTACGATGTAGTAGTAGTAGTAGTAGTAGTAGTTTATAACAGCCATTTTTCTTCACACAGACTGGCAACCAGACAGTGTAGAATTTTGTTTTCACAATGATATATAAGCAAGCTTACTACTACATTACTTGAGTGCGCGCGCGCACGCAAATATTGTGCGCACATAATTTAAATTTTACGATTTAAATACAAATAATCATAATTTGACAAGAAAATCATATAAATTAAATCAGCAAACCTGTTGCATTAGATTGTTTTTATTTTATTTCACAGTATATAAACATCACTTCAACAGAGTTATGTAGCAGAAATAATAATTTTAATATATGTCACAAGTGTTCATGTCGCCTTTTCAGTTAATTATTAAACATGCCTGTTAGTGTATATAAACAATAATCTTATACCATGACTTGAAATAGTAAAATATATTAGGTTTTAGGTTTAGCTTACCGCAAAGTCATACACATATAAAACGAAAGAATTAAATTTAACTAGTGGTAGATAAAAAAATTTTTTTACACATTTAAAACGAACAAAAGGTTAGTTATCACTAAAATATTTACTAATACAAAAAAAAACCTTTATCCTCTGTGGACATACGGCTTATTACTTAGGAGCACATCAGGTTATAAACACTGACTATCACCAGTGGCGGCTCGCGTATTTAATTTAAGAATTCTTTTTTCAAAAACATAAAAAAATATTATAGTGTAAAAGGTATTATAGTACAAAAGCTAATCTCCTTGGGTGAGTGGTAGAATCTTGTCCTTAAAACGCGAAGTCCCGTGTTCGAATACCGGTCAGGCATGGAATTTTTCATACGCGGCAAATTTTCATTTTCACATTCTCACTTACAATCTTCTTTGTAAGCTTATGTGAAGAATTAATTCATCTTTCAGTCAAAAAAGGCATTAAAGAAATATTTTTGTCTTTTGTAATGCTGTATTTCTAAAGTTGTTATATTCCACGTGAATATGTTTAATATAATTAAAAAAATTATAATTAAGAATTAGTAATCTCAAAAATAACATTTTTTTTTTAATTTAATAAAGATATTTGGTGACCTTAAAATCATATAAGAGACGTGTAAATAAATAGATGTTCAATATTGTAAGAACAAAGGAAACACCACAGGATAAATTATCCTCTAGAAAATACCATGAGTTTACTTATTTCTATCGTGTTGTTTCTGGCAAGAAATTTTTAAATTATTTACTTTTAACGATGTACACCTTATATTTGTTTACTACAAAACAATGAGATGATAAAAATGATCAAGATGATGAATTTAACACTAATAAAGATATAATCTTAATGTAAGACGTATTCATTCGCGATTTCGGTGGCATAGTAGTAGCGTCTCTGCCCTTCATCCGAAGTTACCGGATTCGAATCCCAGTTGGGTATGACATTTTTCATATAATACAAAATTTCCATTTCATATTTCTATGGCACCAGCTTCTAGTAGTTAAGACGTTAATTAATTATCAAAAAAATAAGTAAATATATAATTTCCGATGTTTTCCTGATACACCTGATTTTGTTTTTTAAATTGATTATTCTATTAAAGAAAGGATAAAAACATCTATCGTTATTATCAACTGCAATATTAACACTATGCTTCATAAAAAAAATATTACTTCAAAACTATATTAGAATTTATTATAATTTAAAAATATATATTTAAAAGAAGCTAAGAAAGTATTGCGTGACTTTTCCGACTACCTCTGTCAAACACTTTATGAAAGTAATGAAAAAAATTCCTTTCGGCACGCCAGAAGACGGAGGTAGATTTCATCGGTGCTAAGGGAATAAAAAATATTTCCACTTTAAAGTTAAGAAAAACTTTAAATTTACTCAATAACACTATGGTTGCATGTGAAAAAAAGTTTAACATGTTTAGCATACGACAAGCCCCATCTTCTTACAATTCCAGCAAAATTTTGGTCATCCCTTGCCATAACGGTTGGCCATATCAAAAATTGTTTTAGACAAAAGTTTTAGGTAATGTCTAGAGGAATAACGACCACTTTAAACAGATTCGATACTTGCCTATTAAGGAAGATATGATTTTTTTTGTCTTTGAAACCCCAATTTTTCCACCCCCCGGGTCAATGGCTGGTGATATTAAAAAAAAATTATATATATATATATATATAAGTTTTAGGCTCTTATCTAAAGAATAATAGGAACTTTAAAGTAATTCGATATTTTACTTAATAGGAAAGTTATAGCAATTTTTTTTTTTTTCATCGGCGTTTGTAATATTCTAAGATCCAGCAGCTGATTTCTGCAGGTATCTGTTTTTTTAATGAAACTCGATTTAAATGATTAATGATAATTTAATACATTACTGCCGGATTGCCTGGCAAGAATTAGCCGCAATTTTGTTTTTTTCGAAAAAGCCTTCCCATTTCCACCCCCAAGGTTCGAGTTTGGCCGTTAACAAACTGGACCGAGATTTTGGAACGAGTTATTTTTCAGGAATAATTAGAATGGGATTGGCGCCAAATTACGGTAGTTATCGTGTCCACAAGAAAGTGAAAAAAAATATATATATGTATATAAACTTTTGTGATGACGATGGTTTTGGGATCTGAGGGATGTGAAACGCTTTCTTATGAAAGCTACCTAAAATGACGTAGACAAGCAGTCAACGATATAAACATTTCAGAAATTTTATTGAAATTTTCCTACGAAGTAATTAACCTTTTGAAATTATTTCTTTTAAAATATTTGTGTAAAACTGCAAGTAATTTTTTTAAATTTTCTTTAAGTTTCTCTCCCGCCAAAATAAGATGAAAAAATAAATCGTAATTTTAATGTGTAATCGCTTAGTAAAGCCAGATGAAAAGAGAAACAAGGTACGATGTATATCATCTTTTTCATTTTCTATTTAGCATGATTGCAGCTAAGGTTAATCCGACAATACTTGAAAGTTTATGAAAACTTACGAAGATGAGATATTTTCCAGTCTAGGCTTCTTCTAAAACACTGTAAGAAGAAAAATTATGGTAAAAGGAGAAAAAAGTGCTCCGCAGCGACAACTCTTAATCACTTTTCCTCGCGTTGATTCAATAACCGCAGTCCTATTTCATTACGTATTAGTTAACTAGACGTAAAAAAATATTTTCCTTCTGTTTCAGTCGGCAAACCTCTATTTTTATAAGAAATCTACAAGATAAAGTTAGTTAACATGCACATAACTTAATTTGCCATCGTTCAGTAAGCAAATTTTAATTTTTGTAACACTCTTTATACGATACACAAAAAATTTTATTTTTAAAATATTGTATCTGTTTGTGTCATCCTCACTTAAAAAATTCTACATCGAGAACACTGTGCTACCTGGAGTTAACGATACATAAATTACTTTTTCTTTCTTTTTCCTGTTTAGCCTCCGGTAACTACCGTTTAGATAATACTAAAGAGGATGAATGAGGATGATATGTATGAGTGTGAATGAAGTTTTGTGAATGTAGTCCTGTACATTCTCAGTTCGACCATACCTGAGATGTGTGGTTAATTGAAACCCAACCACCAAAGAACACCGGTATCCACGATCTAGTATTCAAGTCCGGGTAAAAATAGCTGACTTTACTAGGACTTGAACGCTGGAACTCTCGACTTCCAAATCAGCTGATTTGGGAAGACGCGTTCACCACTAGACCAACCCGGTGGGTGGTACATAAATGACTAACAAAGAAGAGGTTCACAATGCAATCATGTTAGCAGTCAAAGGACTAAGTGTTCTTTTAATATGATTAATTAAACCGATTTTTTTTAATTTTTATTAGATATTATGAGAAAGGATATATGATTTATTAATGATACTCTTTTTTATTAAACCGGTACAATTCAATGTTTCCTTCTTTCGTGCGTTTCTTTGTATTTACTCCTTTTAAGTTCAACAATATGTTTAATTCCATTTTTCTTGATTTCTGTGTTTTAAAATTTAAACGTTTAATCAGGACCTTTATTCTTAGATGTAGCTATCCGAGTAAGCTATTTAATTTTTAAATAACTTCTTCGATGAATATCTTCCTCCGATTTCATCAGCGTGCGTAATATTTTAAGATCCGGCAGCTGATTTCTGCAGGTATCTGTTTTTTAATGAAACTCGATTTAAATGATTAATGATAATTTAATACATTACTGCCAAGTTGCCTGGCAAAAATTAGCCGCAATTACCTTTAATTAAATATATTATTTAATTTTTTCTGTACACAACACATGGTTTCCTGTAAAAAAATGACGGCGAGTAGTGGTTCCCGTTATTTGAACTAATTACTTTCAGTCTGTATGAGTGTCAACGAGAGAAAAGGAACCAGCGCGCTGCTTCCTGCTATAAACAAGAACGCAGCGCGACTATCGTGTACAAACAATAACTAAACTTCAGTTTAAAAATTAACCATAACACCTGGCAACTTGGAGGTTGCGGCTGCCTGTGAGCCGGCAACCATTTTTTTTTACATTCTTCACATCATTTTCTTTCAAATGACGTATAATTCACGTAAACAAAATACAGTAGCAATTCGTTAAAATAAATTAATTACATTATATTTAATTATAGGTAATTGCGGCTAATTTTTGCTAGGCAACCCGGCAGTATTGTATTAAATTATCATTTATCATTAACTTAAATCGAGTTTCATTAAAAAAAAAGATACCTGCGGAAATCAGCTGCCGGATTTTGTACTAAAGTAGATTTTCCAGCAGAAGTTCTTCGAAATACATGAAGAATTTCGATTCCACTTGTATTGTGTTCCAATATGTACTTTTTTTTTGTCTTCAGTCATTTGACTGGTTTGATGCAGCTCTCCAAGATTCCCTATCTAGTGCTAGTCGTTTCATTTCAGTATACCCTCTACATCCTACATCCCTAACAATTTGTTTTACATATTACAAACGTGGCCTGCCTACACAATTTTTTCCTTCTACCTGTCCTTCCAATATTAAAGCGACTATTCCAGGATGCCTTAGTATGTGGCCTATAAGTCTGTCTTCTTTTAACTATATTTTTCCAAATGCTTCTTTCTTCATCTATTTGCCGCAATACCTCTTCATTTGTCACTTTATCCACCCATCTGATTTTTAACATTCTTCTATAGCACCGCATTTCAAAAGCTTCTAATCTTTTCTTCTCAGATACTCCGATCGTCCAAGTTTCACTTCCATATAAAGCGACATTCCAAACATATACTTTCAAAAATCTTTTCCTGACATTTAAATTAATTTTTGATGTAAACAAATTATATTTCTTACTGAAGGCTCGTTTCGTTTGTGCTATTCGGCATTTTATATCGCTCTTGCTTCGTCCATCTTTAGTAATTCTACTTCCCAAATAACAAATTCTTCTACCTCCATAATCTTTTCTACTCCTATTTTCACATTCAGTGGTCCACCCTTGTTATTTCTACTACATTTCATTACTTTTGTTTTCTTCTTGTTTATTTTCATGCGATAGTTCTTGCGTAGGACTTCATCTATGCCGTTCATTGTTTCTTCTAAATCCTTTTTACTCTCGGCTAGAATTACTATAGAAGTTCACAAGACAAGAAAAATTGGAAGCAAGTTGAGGGAGAGTGGCAAAACGGGCGAGGGCGAGCTCCTCGGAGGAAGAGGAAGAAGCCCCCCCAACACTCAAAGAAGTTTCATACAAACTTAGACAGATAATATCACAACTTTGACAGAACTTAGGAAAGACAAGTGCAATTGTCATGAAGGCACATGAAAGGGACTTAACACAGATACACAAAGACCTACAGAGTATAAGTGAGGAGACTATAGAAACGAACGACATCGGAACTCAGACCGAAGGGCACTATCGAGACGAAATGACAGGGTTGTAGTGAAATCGGAGTCATTGGTCTTCGTTGTCCGCACGGGCCCGGCTACCATAATAATCAGGAAGATCATTATATATATAATGAGGAAGGGGAAGACCTTGCCTAGGGTGTTTCTTCCAAAGAGTAACGGAATGGGCGCTAACCACCAGAGGAGGAACGTGGAGATTCAGGAAGCTTCCATAATGATCCAGTTGGATATTAAAAATGCTTTTGGGTCGGTCCCGTGGCCGGCTATCATAAACGCCTTGATTAAAATGAATACCAGTAAATATTTGATAAATCAGGTTAACCACTACTTACATGAGCGATATACAGAGATAAATGCGGTTGAGGGCACTACTGTGTACCAAACGTATTGAGGAGTTCCACAGGGTTCGGTACTAGGACCCCTATTGTGGAACGTCTTTTATGACGAGATATTAAAAAGAAGGAGTTATAATAGTTGGCTACGCGGATGATGTTGCCGTTTTGGTCAAGAGTAGAGAAATTCAACAGCTTGAGGATAAGGCCAATCTGGCTTTACAAATTATTGATGAATGGATAGAGAATAATAAACTTCAAGTTTCCACAGCAAAATCCAGGTGTATTCTATTTTCTGGGAAAAGAATTGTAAGAGAAGTAAATGTGATAAAGAGAGGAGAACGTATACAGCAAGTAGAAAAAACCAAATATCTAGGAGTTATGATGGATAAGAGCCTAAGATTCAGCCATCATGTGGAAATGATATGTAACAAAGTAACACCCACAATTAAGGCACTCAGGGGTTTGTTCAGTAATCATAAGGTTCCGAAATTAGAGACTAGGAGGCTAATTACGTCGGCAATGCTGTCCTCAATGTTGTACGCGGCCCCGGTATGGGGAGCTGCGACGAACACACAGAGAAATGTAAACAAATTAAGAGCTGTGCACAGAACCGCCCTTCTTAGAGTGGTAGCTGGATATCGTACGATATCCTACGAAGCATTGTGTCCTGGCAGAGACGCCGCCAATAGAGCTGTTACTTAAAAACCGAAGTCTTCGAGCAGCAAGGGTGTCCAGACCAGAGGCTGAGGCCATAGTAAGGAACGATTGGCAAACCGAGTGGACACGTACCCAGAAGGGAATATGGACTAAACGATTAATACCTAATCTGGCTGACTGGTTAGGCAGGAGCAAAGGAAGTTTAGGGTATCACATGACACAAATTATGTCTTGTCATGGGTCGTTTGGCAGATATTTAAACAAGATCGGGAAGAGACCAACAGCTCATTGCATGTATTGCGAAGATGAAGATGACACTGAGCATAGTTTTCTTTTGTAGCAGATGGGTACAACAGAGGCGGATGATAACAGTTAACAACTTAAAACCACATAATTCATTGACTGGCTATTAAAGGATAGGAATAACTGGGACCGGTTTGCCAACTTTGTTTATTACGTCATCCAAACCAAGGAAGCTGATGAGCAACGTCTAGGATACTAAATAGTAGACAGGGAGGGTAGGACAGTCCCACCCCGGAGGGCCTGCATGCTCAGGTAGGTGGGTTCTGGTGAAGGGATGGGAACTCCTGGGGAGAATAGGACTGGGAATAAGAAAAGACCGAGTCCCGGCTGGGGTGTTGGCTCTTGGGGGTGCTTCGGTGCTTTCCGGGGCTGGCACTACCGGTTTGAGGCAGGCATTAAGACCGAGACCCGGTTCCTTGCGGGGGGCGGGGGACGGCATAGCCAGACCTTGTCTCTCCCGCGGGTAATTAGAGGCAGGCAAGAAAAAAAAAAGTAAAGATCCAGAACCGGGGGGCCGACCTGCCGTGCCGGGTGTAAAACTGGTGAGCGGAGAGGCCACCTTAGAGTCAAAAGGACACGTGCCTGGACTGAGTATACTTGAGTGGATGTCCGGCCCAGGGACGTAGGGGAAAAAAAATAATAAAAAAATAAAAGTAACGGTCGCCATCTTGTTGGATTGTGATTGGTCGCTGTGTTTTCGCGCCGGCCTATTACCTTATCTTGATTGGATCGTTCTACTGTTTACTTTTGCTCTGATTGGGTGTTTGTTTATTCGTTGTAAACAACTACTATATTATTTTGTTGGTTATATTTCGTTATAATTTCTTTTTTAATGTAATTAGTGTGTGTTATATCAGGAAAAGAGAAGCGGGGTAAGCCTAGGCGAGGCAAACAGTCCATTCCTGTCGATGAGGTATTAATGAGGTGCGAATTTATGATTCGTCCTCAGGAGAGTAGGAACCGAATACTGAAGTGTCTGGTGTTTCGACTCGAGCGGTTGAACTTATTGGTGAATTTCGTAAGATTCTTGGGTGTTAAAAGAGTTTTGCTCCACTTTTGCGTGAATGTAATGAACGGTATGATACGCTCAAGCAATTTTTTGACAGTCCTAAACGTGGAACATTGGGTTCACGAAAATTAGTTGAGTGATTTTAAATCCTTTTTCGTGGCCCTACTTGAGGGGTATGGAGCCTTAGCTTTAAGGCCTGCTGAAGTAGAGGTCATAGTAAAGAAAAAAAATTTAGTTCCCGTTGTTTTGCCTTTTTGAATAAGCTTTATGCTGAGGTATTGCGAGAAATGCGGGAGGCCAATTTCAACTGAAAGCAACCGGAGGTAGTTTTTGTAGATTTTAAAGCGGGGATTTCTGGTAAGTCAGGCAAGGGGGTGGACGAATTTCAGGTCGTCGTTCGAGAAAAGAGATTAAGCCTGAAAATTCGAAACATTCGTGAAACTAAAAAGAGGTTAGTCGACGTAGCAAAAGATAAACAGACAATTAGTCATTTCAGATTCCCACAAAGTCGGGAAAACCGACGTGATAGTCGACCCCACACGGAAGAGGGTCATCTAGGTTCATCTTTTATAACATAAACAGGCGTTTATCTGAGGATGAGTGGATGACTGATATGAACAAAATTTTCAGATAGCAGAAATAGTCTTTTAAATCCAACTCTCGATTACTATTTAAAACGGGTAGGCGTGAGACCGAACGTTACCAAGGCGTGTTCGAGGTAAGTCCTGAACTCTAGAAACGCTTTGTCGCTGAAGGTAGGCTGTTTGTAGACTTCTCTTATTGCAAGGAGAAGATCTAACTATTTAGATGTCTAACGTTGCTTTAAATACTGCTAATGTGGACACAGGGTGAAGTTCTGTAAGCAACTGGCGGCAGAGTGCACGCATAGCGGTGAGGAGGGACACAATCTTGATGAGTATCCCAAAACATTAGAGGGTCCTACTTGTGTGAACTGTAAGCGCGCAAATAAGGACTCTAAGCACTCTGTGAGTAGTAAGGATTGTAGTGCTTATCGGAGGGTTGTCGTATGTATATGAATTCTTTGGCTTTGCATGGTTAAATTCTGTCAGTTAAATGCACACACATGCTTTTTACGTTGTACAGATAAAGCTAGATGATGTTGCTCTTCGTATGGGTCTGGATATTGTTCTTTTTCAGCATCCATATTTTGTGTCTGGTGCTCTGCCAGGGTTTTTCTCATTATTGGAACGATTCTACTGTAGTTCTGCCAGTTATCCGCTGTTGTTTGCAGAAAGGAGATAGATTGTGTCTTCTTCCGACAGCTCTCAAATAATCATCACGTTGTTGTTCGCGTAGATGTTCAGAACTTTATATATTTTCAGTACAGGGATCCTGCTGTTCGTCATCTTGTCTGGGATAACATTCTCAGATTCTCTTGTGATAGTCCAATCCTTATTGGAGCGGATGTTAACGCTACGACGCTTTTGTGACATATTGGATTCACTGATAAAGGTGGTGAATTGGGTTAGAGCTTTTTAGCCCAGCATGATTTACAAGTATTTAATATGCCTGGATAGTTGCCTACCTAAGCTGGATTGGTAGATGGGTGTCGGTTGTTTGGCGGAACGAACATCGATGTCACCACTGATAGGTTTTTCCTGTCAATGATAGTGATTGAAAGATGGTTGATGATTGATTGCTTAAATGATCATCGATTGGTTATTTATGTGATTGTTGGTAGCTTGAGTGATTGTTACCGATGTAAGGTTTTGGTTCAGCAGGGTCGTTCTCTGCACAGGTATGAGGACTGGAGGAGGTTTTTTGATTTCTTGTCTGCCAAATTTCATATCCATGACGAACTCTTGCTGGTTGAAGGATGCTTGCGGAGGGAGGTTGAGCTCAGAACCACTCGTGCGTGCAGATATTGGAGCTGTGGGGTTATTAACACAAGATGACGTTCAACCAGGATAAGATCACTATGATGCTCCTCAAGGGCCGTTTGGTTGTAAATCGACAAGCCTGCGTTTCGAAGGCAGGCCAACGTATTAAATATGTTCAGGGTCAGAAGTACCTCGGGGTGTTTCTGGATGAAGTTTAAGTTCTGGATGAAATGAAGCAGTTCAAGAAGCAACATTCCTCTCCAAGCTCTTGTCATGACTATCATACTGTTCTGAAAGTACCATAACGCTCTTACAACTGTTTTTCCTCCACAACTATTTGTATTTTGAATTATTGAATAACCTTCATAGATTAATTTTACCCCGTTTTTTATTTGAATTTGTAACCGGAATGATTCTAATTTGTTGTTTATGTGTGATTAAAAATTACCGACTATTAGTTTTACCTTGTATTAATTCTAAATTAGTTTTGCTTATTTAACAAATTCAAAAATATTGGTACCAGAACGTAACGGAAAGCAAGAATGATGGGAGTTTCAGTATTTCTCCCTACAGATCGCAGAGCCTGGACAATGTCCCTTGCTGCTGTATCTTTCTATTATCGAACGGATTTCATCGGTTATTTAGTGGCGGTTATAAATTTTAAGTCTTATTTATGGCGTGATTCCCCTTCAGTCCGTCCGCTGAAGTCCTTTCGGTACCAGCACCTATGGGCTAGCAGGAGGGCCCCTAACGGGACCCTAGTTATTTGAAGGGAGAAATGCGCCTTGTTCTCCGGAGGGAGTCGCATATGCTGACTAAATGAAATTGTGGTCTCTTCGTGGGACGGTGTGGGGTGTTGTCTAGCTTTTTATAGTTTTAACACAATTTAATTGCGAAAACGGTCACTTTCGCGGCCGGAATTTTCGCGTGGTTTCCATTTATATGTTACGCGATATAGAGGCTCCTAAGCCTGGTTTGTCAGTTTTTGACTCTCGTACCGCCTTTTCACGGTGGTTCGTTTAATACGGCATGAGGCCGTTTTCTTATACCCTGTGGAGTACGGTCCTCTCGGCAGATGTCCCGGAGATGGCCGTGTTCGGACACGGCCTCTCTCCCGAACAGTGTGCGTGCTGCGCCCTCCCCCCACCTTGGATAGGATGTGTAATCCCGCATCGTAGCGGAGAGTGACGTTTCTGACGAACCACGGTGCTCCAAATATCGTCCGCAACGCTATGTTTTGAAATACCGGTAACGCGAGTATATAAAACAAGATAAATTTTATATTTATTCAAATTTGAACTTCGATCCAGAAAAATTACAATACATTTTTAATAATTTGATCGGTGATATGTTAATACCAAATTAAATAATCGGCGAGTTTTCATTTGTTTTTTTTTTTTTTTTATATGGTATTCAGTTTTTATTTCTATTAAACTATTTCTTAATATACATGATTAATATAATTCTACTTCGAAAAATTATTTTGAGATCAATTTCATAAATAGCTTTCTTCATATTGATGAATTAATTCACCATAAAACCTTACAAGGAAGCTTGTACAAGGGAATATAAGTATGGAAATTTTTTACCGCTTGAAAAATGCCATGCCTGATCGGGATACTAACCCGGGACCTCCTGAAAGACCGAGACCCTACCACTCCGCCACGGAGATCGGCGGAGTGGTAGCTTTGAGTGTAATAACAGATGACAAATAAAATTATTAAAAATATACCGCATTTTTCTAGATCGAGGTTCAAATCTAAATAAATATATAATTTATCTTGCTTATTTATTTTTAATTCATTATACGTTTATATTTTTATTTTATGTAACATGTTATTAATTAACTACTAGTCTTCTATTAAAATATGTATTTCAAATAGATTAAACGTTTTTATAAAATATTAAATAGTTATTTTTATTAATACAAACAAAATAGCCACTAGCTATAATTTATATTTATATTTGCAGGATTTGTTATCCTGCAACATGAATTTTTATTTAATAAAAAATAATCTATAATGATTTTATTGTATATTTTCATATATAATGAACTTGTTGAAATATAATTCTGGTAAATAATACTAATTTCTTTTTGTAAAATTTTAAAATATACAAAGGTGTGGGTTATCGTTATTGTTAAGTTTAATCCATATTTATAAGCTGATTAACCTGTATGAAAAATTGTAATTTTTAAACGAATAACGCTCTTTATATAAACGTTTGTTATTTTATAAGCGGATTTTCAAAAATGTTGAAAATCGCTACTGCATCTAGTCATGTTTACATTAATATGTATGTATAAGATTTTTTTTTGTCTCTCTATCGGACCCAAATCTTACTGAATCGCGTCGCACATACAGTAAAAGTAGCTGTGTTGGTTGAATTGCTGCGTTGTACAACGTCGCACCCCTTAAAAAATCTAAATTAAAAAAAAAAATGCGAAAATGGCTTTTAAATATTTATTTGAAGAGTATTTTCAAGCCCCAATCTAGTGAATATCTATCTCGTTTAGTATAGTTGGAAATTGGGAAAATTTGCAATCGTTGTTAACATTTTTTTTTTTACCTTTCTTCACCTCTTTCGATTTCGTTGTTTAATAAATGAAATCGGTCCGGTAGGTGTTATGTAAGCCGGCCTCTGTGGCGCGAGTGGTAGCTTCTCGGCCTTTCACCCAGAGGTCCCGGGTTCGAATGTCAGGAATGGCATTTTCGCACACGCTACAAATCATTCATCTCATCTTCTGAAGTAATGCTTAACTGTGGACTCGGAGGTTAAAAAAAAAAAAAAGATGTTATGTAACAATTTTCCTATTTTTTGTTTATTATATTGAACGGTTAAACAGTGTTTATTATTTGTTATTGTATATCTATTGTTTATTATGTATATTTAACATGTATTTATTTTTAAACAAAATTTTAAATTAATTACAGATTTTAATAATGAAATGCAGTGTATTTCCTTTTTTTTATATCAGTATCAATTTTTTAAAAACAGTTTTATTTATTTTACAAAAACTTTTTTTTTGAGCGGAAAAAATGATATTTGCGAGACTCTTACCGTACGGTTTATAATTTTATTGTAATTTTTTTAGATAACATGTAGTACCCTTAATTCATTAAAAATCTTAACCGAAGTTGAATGAATATAATTTGAGAATGTACGAGATGTGTGTATTCACCGTAAAATATTCAGCACTCTATTTTTTATTGATATGTCATCAAGCAAGATTTATCCAATGCGAAAAATCAACATCCGGTTGAATGTAAATAAATAGTTTGTGTGACATATCGGATACTTAAGAAGCAAATGCAAACCTGCAGAATTTCTTTTGGCGGGGCATCCTTCATCCACAAGGTACATTTGCTTGTGATAACCGGTTTGACGAATGTTCACATCCATTCGGTATTTTCAAGTGAATGAGATGTAAATAAGGATAAAATTTCATTTCTCTTTTCTTTACTTTAATGTCTTGCCTTCTTACCTTAAATTTTAAAAAAATTGATATAGAAAAAAAAATATTTGCTTAAAAACATTTCCAACTCATGTAAAAATAAGCCAAAAAAAATTTGCTTAAAACAATTTGGTTCCAATCTAAAAAATCTTATCTGGACACCACTTTACTTTGTTGTACGCATATCAAATTACGTATCCAATTTTTTTTATATAAAAAGTACATAAAATAAATTTCATTAACATCTTCTGATGTTTTTTCATATTTTTCTTATTTTTTTATTATTATTGTTGAATTATTATTTATCGTAAAACTTTTTTTTACAATTACAAAGAAAGTAGATGACATCTGATTCAAACAGATTTGCTTTTCCTTTATAGATCCAAATATTTTATTAATAAAAATTTCATTTGCCTATAACTCTTGAACCAATGAAAATAAGTACCACTTAGGATATATCGCTGAAAAGCTCTCAATGAGGGCTTATTGCTACAGTTGAGAAAAAGTCCAAAATCTCTTTGGAGTTTGGGTTTTTTTGGACGCTTTTGATTCAGTCGATTGCAATAAAAAGGAAAGGTGCACACCTAGATGTTACAACAGTCCTAAAACCAAAATTTTAACATCCTACGGCTAATCGTTTTTCAGTTATGCGAAATACATAGGCCTCACGCCGAAACTAGTCAAAATGGATTCAGGGATGATCAAAATGGATATTTCCGTTGAAATCTGAAAACCGACATTTTTCACGATTACAATACTTCCTTGTACGAAGTAAAGGAATTATTAACTGTAGCAATGCTTAAACGTAAAAGATTTCAGTTTTGGTGATAAATTGCCAAATTGTTGAATATTTCACATGGTATACTGGGTAAATTCTATTTAGAATAAGTGCAAGAGTAAAAATAAATAGAAAATAGAAAATTCAAGTTGGATTATCAAAATTTTATAATTATTTTACACTTGCAATTATACTACTTCAAATATTTACCCTCTTGAGTTTCTTTATACCACATGAAATATTCATCAATTTGCAAATTTTTCACTAAAAAACAAAATCCATTTGTTTTAGTATCGCTAGAGTTAGTAATTTTAATTTTATATTTTTTTTATGGAGCAAAATTGTTTTTTTAGCAATTCTTTTTCAACTTATTACGGAATATAAAAACCAACGATGCTTAAACGTTGTGTGACTTCGATTTGCTAGTATAACTATTACTACAAAAAACAATCATGAAAACACAATAATAATAATAAAATTAATATCAACTTACCGCAGTATATGCAGCGCTTGCGTAGCTTCCTTTTCTTAAAGATCTCCAACAACAGCAGGACTGCATTATAGCCATTTTTTTTTCAATTTAATTATGTCACAATTCACCAGTCCAATTTTGAGAACTGCTTACTACTGTTAATAATAATAGTAATAATAATAAAAATAGCAATAATAATGCTTGTCCAGTTATTCGTCGTTCAACCGTATCAAACCCGTTCATACTGAGCGTAAAATGTACTTGTCATTTGCATAGATTGCAGCTAATCCTTTTTTTTGTTTTTTTAATTTTAATATTCACTGTTCTGTCCGTTTCATCTGCCTCTTTCTATCCAATGACACTTGCAATCATACTGGTATTTTTTATGATTCATGAAATTCATTTTGGTTTTTTTCTTTTTTTTCTTTTTTTTCTTCTTTTTTCATTTATTCTTTTTTAGACAGTTTTTATTAAAATTTAATTTAATTTAGAGTATTTCACTTGTGTACATATATTTTTATAAACAGGTAATTTCTGAAAAAGAAAAAAAGGAAAAATGTTACATACTGTTATTATCACTCGTTTTATCCCATCAATATCTCTCTCTCTTTCTCTCTCGCTCTCTCTCTCTCTCTCTCTCTCCAAATATATATTATATATATATACACACACACATACATGTAATATATCTAGAAGATAAAAAAATAACATTAATTAAAAATGCAAAGGATGCTACACCATTAAATTTTAACTGTATTTTTTTTTGTTACGTTTGTAGCAAAAATCTTAGAAATTTATTGGAACTTTCATTATAACGTACTTTTATATATATATATATATATATATATATATATATATATATATATATATATGTGTGTGTGTGTGTGTGTGTGTGTGTGTGTGTGTGTGTATGTGTGTTATAAAAGTTTATATATATATATATATATATTTACAGAGTGTCCCATATAAAACGCAACCCAACCTTATATTGGTAGGTATTGAAATAATAAAAAGGCATGTGTAAATGTAATTTTTATTATTACCATCCATTACCTTACATTTAGAGTAAATGTTGGAAGTGGCCGCCATCTTCTTCAATACAAGCATCAATTCTTTTTACAGCGTTTCTTGCAACTTTTTTCAAAGTTTGTAGCTGGATATTTAATACAGCTTTTTCAATATTGACTTTCAATTGTTCAAGTGTTCGTGGTTTGTTGCTGTAGGCTTTTTCTTTGAGGTAATCCCGTAGAAAAAAATCCGCCGCAGTCAAATCTGGAGATCTTAGTGGCCACAAGCCTCGACCGATAACACGATTACCAAAGAATTCCTCGACGAAATCAGAAGTTGAACCTGCGTAGTGCGATGTCGCACCGTCATGTTGTTGCCAGCAGTGTCTGTCTTCCTCTTCCAAGAGTGCGATGAACTGAACTAAGATATCTTGATATCGTTCTGAATTAATGGTGTACTCGAAAAAAATAGGACCGATTATTTTCTTTCGCGATATCGCGCACCACACGCCCAACTTCTGCGGGTGTAATAGTTTTTCGTGATAAACGTGGGGATTTTCAGCGCTCCAAAATCTACTCTTTTGGCTGTTTACGTAGCCATCCAAATGAAACCGTGCTTCATCTGTGAAAAATAACGAATCCATAACATTAATTCCCTCACGCAGAAATCGACGGAACCGTTTGCAATATTGTAGCCGTTTTTCTTTGTCTGGCTCAAGAAGTCGATGAACCGTTTGAATGCGATAAGGTCGTAATTGCAATTGTTTGGTCGCCCGATGAACAGTTGATTTAGACAAATTAATTTCAGCAGACAAACGTCTGATCGATTTATTTGGCGAGGCGAGTAATCGGTCTTTGATTTCAGTGACTATCTATATTCAACACTGACGCAGATCTTTTGTGTTCCTTGTTATTAACAGAACCAGTCTCTCTAAAGTTTTCAACTAACCTTAATACTGATGTATTGTTAGGAGCTGGTTTATCTGGGTACTTATGGCGAAACAAATTTTGCACTGCAACCACTGATTTCGTACTGAAGTACGAGTAGACAATGAAAACACGTTCATCTAGCGAAAACACCATCTTGTCTCTAGCAATACACTAAACGTTATGATAGCATTGTTGTTACTATCGGTAGTGTTCTGCTGCGTCGCCGCGATGTTCAGATGTTGGACGAGTCCATTTCAGTAACGAGTAGGGGAGTAATCTTGATTTTTGAAATTTCATGGATGAGTGATTGATGGGTTGCGTTTTATATGGGACACCCTGTATATATATATATATATATACATGTATACAAAATAAAACTGATCTGATGTTGACACCATATGACTTCCTTGTACGCCTATTAAATTACATATACACATTTTTTTTTAAAATGAAAGTACGTAAAATTTTATTTCATTAATAACTTCTGATTTTTTTTTCATATATATTTTTTTGTTATTATTGAATTATTATTTACTATAAAAGGTTTTTTACAATCTGGTTAATAATTATTAATAAATCAACATATTTAAATTAAAATTAAAAAAAAGAAATGAAGTCGGATTCGAACCGATTTGCCTTCCTCCTGTAAGATCTAAATATTTCATTAATTCAAATGTTATTTGGCTGTAACTGTGGAACCATTGAAAATAAATACCACTTATGATATATCGTTAAAAAGCTCTCAATAAGGGCTTATTACTGCAGTTAAGAAAAAGTTCGAAATCCAAACGTTTTGGATTTTGAGTTTTTTGGGACACTTTTGGTTCGGTCGATTCCAATCAAAAGGGGAGGTACACAACTAGATATTACAACATTCCTAAATTTCAAATTTCAGTATTCTACGGCTAATCGTTTTTGAGTTTAGAAACGTACGTACGTATAGATGTCACGCCGAAACTGGTCAAAATGGATACAGGGGCATAGTCAAAATGGATATTTCCGTTGAAATCTGAAAACCGAATTTTTTTGCGATCACAATGTTTCCTTTACTTCGTACAAGGACATAAAAGCATTCCTAGTATACTTCATCGTCAGTTAAAATATATGATACTTAAGAAATAATTAAAAATGTCTATTCTTTTTAATATATCTCATTACTTATTGAAAATTATTTTAATTATAAATATAATTTAGTAATTACTTGATTATAATTTTGTAAATTATTTTAGTTACTTCTAAAAACAAATTACATTATCTTATATTTTTTTTATATTAATGAGTTGGCAATAACAGCTGATCAACAATTAAGAAAATTGCATAATAAATTATTTTTGATATATATTTTATTAATGTAATATCAATAAAAATTAAAATGTTTTATTGCCGATCTCCGTGATGGGAGTAGTAGGTGTCTCTAGTTTTGATTAGGATATTCTCTGGATTAGAGTCCTGGTCAATAAAGGTACTGGTGATTTTTTAAATTCTACAAAATATTCATTATCATCAACGACAGATTTATACGAGTTAAGAATTTTCTCCTGAAATAGAATTGGTACTTTTTCGTTTCTCCCTTCCTCCCCAAAAGTTTGCAAATTTTTTCACCTAGAAATAACTCAAAGTAGGAGGAAATACTGATATTAACAATAACCAAGTTGGAGAAATAACCCCCTATATAACCATTTATATTACATTATTATAACAATTTATATTTATTTATTTTATAAATGTAATCTAACCAAACTTGACTTACGCTCGCTAACCTCGACTAATTAGCATCTCGATTCCCCCCCGAGGGGAGAAGATCCCACCTCGTAGCGTGTCCGGTCGCTACACCACCCCCTCCGTTCCTAGCCAGTAGTGGCTTTAACAGAGGACATCTTTTCGCCCTCAAACTGATTGCGCACCACAGCTTTCAGTCCAGGCCCCGCAGAGATGCCACCGATGCAGATGCCCCGAGGGACATCTACATCGGTAAAAATTTACCCCGAGATAGATTTACGTGTTTATGCCTTCAGAAAGAAGACAACGGACACCTGCAGCTACCTTCTCGACTAATTAGCAGTAAAGTTTTGAATATTTAAATAATAAACTCAGTAATTATTACAATTATTTATTATTTAAATAATCAAAAAATTAGTCGAGGTTAGCCAGCAAAGCGAACGTAGGTTAAATTCGGTTAGGTTATATTTTTAATTTATTTCTACAATTATAAATAATAATTCTTTTATTTTTAATAGGTTAAGAGAAAGTTTAATATGACGCAGTATGAAACACCATGTTAGTATGTTATTGAATTGTGTTGAGTTACTTCTCCAACCTGACTATTGTTAATATCAATATTTTCTGCTATTTTGTGTTATTTCCAGGTGAAAAACTTGCAAACTTTGAAGGGGGAGAAACGAAAAAGTACCATAGAATCTATGGTACCCGCAACATCTATTCAATGCTGCTGGATTGTAGATATTTGATTACGTTAAAAAAAAAAGTTATTCTGTCCTATTTTGAAATCAGTAATTACATTTTTTCTTCTTGAACGAAGTAAAGGAGGTACTGTGATCGCGAAAATTTTGGTGCTGTCTTGCTCTGTGGGGACGATAAAAAGTGATCTTAACATAAAAATTAATTAATTTAGAAAAATCGTTCAAAAATATTTAAAAATAAAGTATCTACTATAATGTTTATGATTGCAATTAAAAAAATTGCTTCTTATTTTGAGTCTTGGTATATTTTAAGAGACATAACTACCTAAATTTTAATTACCCTTAGTGACAAAGAAATAAAAGAAGTTTAATAATAAAAACTAAAAGAGAATAAAAGAAATATAAAAATATCTGATGTGAGCACTACATGACTTCCTTAGACGCTTATTAAATCTTATTTACATATTTTTTTTAAATGATAAGTACATAACATTTTATTCCATTAAAAACTACTAATATTTTTTCGTTTTTTTTTGTTATTGAATTATTACTCATCGTAAAAACTTTATAAAATGAGAAGTTAATAAATAACTAATAATAAATCAATATATTTAAATTAAAAAAAAAAGTTAAAAAAAAAGAAGATGAAGACTGATTCGAACCGATGTGTCTTCCCCTAAGATCCTAATTTTTCATTAATTAAAATTATATTTGGCTATAACTCTGGAACCAATGAAAATAAGTACCACTTCAGATATATCGTTGAAAAGCTTTTAATCAGGGCTTATTACTGCAGTTAAGAATAAGTCCAAAATCCAAATTTTTGGGGATTATAATCCAAATTTTATGCGAGATATATACGTACATACGTGTACGTATGTACGTCACGCCGGAACTAGTCAAAATGCATTCAGGGATGGTCAAAATGGATATTTCCGTTGAAATAAGAAAACCGAAATTTTTCGCGATCACAATACTTCCTTTACTTCTTACAAAAAAATAAAAAGATTATTTATTCATAAAAAAAATAACAATGCCTGTCATTATCTTTATTAAAACAGTACTTTTTATAAATAATTTTATTTATTACTTATCGATTCACTTATTTGATCTAGAAAGATTTATTTAAAACAAAATAACGAAGTTATTTTCTATTCAAAAGTTAAACTAACTCTGTAATTTGTTTTTAAATAATCCTAAATAAAAAAATATTTTCACATAATTGCTACATTATTAATTTTTTACAAGTATACATATATTTACAAAATTTTTTAGTTACTAAATAGTTACTGAATTTAATGGATTATTTAAATAGAATTTTTTAATTAAAATTATTTAAGTTTCTTTTTTTATAGTCTTTAGCATTTATTTATTTTATTTTTTGTACTTTCCTGGTTATTATAGAAAATATTAGACGGTAAATCCTTCTATAGTGTAAAAAATTACTCATTGATATGTACATGTATTTGATTTCTCAGGGGACATGAGAGATTGAGATCCGAGAAAAACCTTTGAAAAGAAAAAACTATTTGTTTGTGTGTGTGTGTGTGTGTGTGTGTGTGTGTGTGTGTGTATAATATATCTGTGTGTGTGTGTGTCTCTCTCTCTCTCTCTCTCTCTCTCACACGTGTGTGTGTGTGTGTGTGTGTGTGTGTGTGTGTGTGTGTGTGTGTGTGTGTGTGTGTGCGTGTGTGTATGAGCGCGCTTGCATGTATTGGTTTATATTTATTTTAATAACTGAAAAATAGATTGATATAAAACTGGGCAGGCAGGATGATTTTTATGCCTAGTGTACAGATTCTATTCGATTATACTTTTTTTTTTTGTAATTCATTAAGAGGATAGAGAGATGTGGAGGTCCGAAAGGCAATTTTTTGTTATCTTTTTTTTACCTTCTTTAAACTAGTAATATTTGCAACTTTTATCCCCCCCAAAAAAAACAACCTTATTCAAAAATTATTTGAAATGTACAATTAAATAAATGTTGGTAAACTTACTTCATTCTATAGTGATTTAATATTTAATTATGTATATGATATAGAATACGTTTTACGTACGCTTAAGTCTAAGAGATATTTCAAGAGGAATGGGGAGGGTAACTAAATTAAGTTCATATTTCATAATATCTCCTACCTGCGTTAATGTAAACTAGTGGTTCCCAGTTTGTGCTCCTTGGAGCCCTAAGGTTTCGAGTGCACTTTCCAGGGGCTCTCCGGTCATTCCATGAGAATAAAATAAATAAAAATTGAACGAAATTAAAAAATAAAAAAGAAAAGATAGGATCATAATAACAAAATTATAAACGGAGCTAAGTATTGCATGATTTTTCTGCCATTAAAAATAAAAAGAGAAAACAAGACCCAAAAAGAAAACATAGAATATATATATTTTAGAGGTAAGGAATAAATTTTAATAAGAATATTTCTAAAAATATTTATGTATAGGTTAAGCTTAACAAATGTCCCTTTGTAAAGTTTTTTTCTAAATCTTAATACACCTTCAATACAAGCTAAAATAAGAAGAAGAAAATTTTCGAAATACTTTTCTACATTTTAGGTCCGGGCTCTATAATCTAAAAAAATTGTATACGTACATTTATCGATAGCTCTATATATGAAGTATAATTTTTTTTTGAAAATTATGAAACTTGAATGGAGATAAAGCAAAAGAATAAATAATATTTAGTTGAATTTTAAGAGGTGGGGATTGATTTTTTATATATGCATTGTAGATAAAAAATTCGCCTTAATAATAAATTTAAATTATCATTTATTTTTAAAAAATAAATGTATTTTTTTTTTATACAAAATTAAATGTAATAAATCTTTTTGTATGTGTATGAGGTACAAATAAATGTGTTTGCACGAAGACATATATACACATTCGTTTTTTTTTATCTAGAACTAGTTGGACTCTAAAACGTAAAAATCTGCAAAAAACCGATACCCCATTTTTGACATGATCATCATCCTTTCTCCTTTAATATTCTAGCTACATTCTATTCTAGCATTCTAGCTACATTCGCCGAGAACTAAAAATTACAATCCGAACATTTTGTCGAAGTTTTGACAATATTATGTGAATTGGTGGTATTAAGAATAAATTGCAATATTATATTGAATTTCAAAAGTTTTTAAATAACTTAATTGAGTGAACATGTGCAATTGTTTAAATATCTGTTTATATACCCTTGCTAATCTATCTCCTCTTCACCAACCCCGACAATAACACTATTCCTAAATTAGATTATCTTGTAAGATAACAGGATATGACTAAGGCGTTCAACCACAGAAATTAATTGTAAAAAGGGCTCCACGAGTAAAAATAAAATTGGGAATCGCTGATGTAAACACTTGTAATTTGGTGGATCGTTCTTGTATATGGGATATGATGCCGCCGGCGCTGTAGGGAGATAAAAAGATTAGATTATCGTTTTTCCTTATTTATTGCCTTTATGATTAAGTAATATTTGTGAAAAAAATTTTTTAGTAAACCCTCCTCTTCATCCACGTATTTCAGATATAAAATTTTCAATCGGAGCCGATCCTGACTAATTCTATTGCATTTTTAACCCCCACCGTAGCGAAGCGAAAAAAAGGGGGTTATATGTTTCACCACTACGGTATATTCACAATTTTCTCGGTATTTCTTACAGCTATCGACTTGGTTCTTTCTTAGAATTATTTTCCATGTTTCCCTGAAAGGTTTGAGCTATAAATGTCATAAATTTAAAACATTTAAAATTTTATTATTCTTTTTTAATTTTTTACTTCATTTTTTTTTAACGTCAAGGATTTAAAAAACAATTGTACTAGTTATAGTTAATTATTAGTGTAAAATATTATTTATTGGTGTTTAAGCGTTAATTTTATTTATATTTAAAAAGAAGTGGACAGAGTAACAAATATCAGTTGCTTACATCTCCGAACTTCGTTTAACATAAAAATTTTAAATTTAGTGACGTGTTTGTTTTTTCTTTTGTTTTGTTTTTAGTACAAGACACAGATGCTGAAAAATAAGTTTGATGGGCTAGAGAGATTTCCTCACAAAGTTGGAAAATTTATGTATTTCTTTGCCGCTTTTACTTTCCCGGTTGATACAGCTAGTGTAGCTATACTAAACGTAAAGTATAGTAATCGATTTCAAAAAATGATTAAAAAATCACTCATTTTTATAATAGTGCTCAAGGGGACAGTTTAAAAACAAAATATTTTTTTCACGAAAAAAGATCCTAACTTTGATTCAATAAAAACAAAATTTTAATGTTATCCCTAACCCCAAAATAACCGTTTTAATTAGCAAATTTTTATTGTGTATGATGGATTTTTGAAGTTTAATAACTCCGGACTCAGTGAAACAATTTTCAAAATATGTTTTCATACAAAAGTTGAAACCCTTTTTTATCAGAGTCAAAAATTGTGCATATTTTTTTAATATTCATCCCACCTCCAAAAAATAATTTGAAATTATATTTCTTTTTTACCTATTTCTTGCTTCAGAAAAGAGTTTGTAGGCGATTTATACGTGAATATTTTCTACATCAATTTGACTTAAAATGAATGTGAAAATCATTTCCCCATTTCATTCCCATAGACTATGGCAACGAAAAACCTTTTTTGAATTTTTTAAGTCTGAAAATTCAATGAATAAATGCCCATTGCATCATTTAAAATATGAAGGTATTGATATTTCAGTATGCCCAAATTACTAATAGTTTGAAAAAAAACTGGAAAAAAATGTTCACTCCTTCCTAAAAAAAAACACATTTCAATTTATTAAAAATTATGTTATATCTTTTATTTTTTAAACATTTTTGAAGGGTTTTTTTAAATTTAGTATTGCCACTTTAGGGCTACTTTTTTAACCTTAATTTTACCCAATTATTCTCCCTGAATTAGAGTCCCAAAAATCAAAATATTTTTTTTTATACCAATTTTATTTATTTATCGAATTTACAACATTATTTCTTATTTATATTATATACGTCTTTATGGCAGCGTAATAAAAAAGCTTGCGGAGCATGGGAACTTGAGGTGAATATTGTAAAAACAAAATATTATAATTAGTTGGAGCTACAGGACAGGATATTATTACAAATAAAATAAAAATAAAATTATTTGGCGAGTTAAATATCTGGCTAATAATCTAACATCAGATAGAAGGGCAGATATTAATATTTTGGAAAAGTTGGTAAAAGTAGAATGATTAACAAGCATTTAAATCCTATTTTATGGATATCAAATTCAATGGATCAAATGGGTATCATATAATGTAAAAAAGAGAATTTTCAGCTCTTTCGTTGAAAGTTGGTGGAACTTACGGGTCTACAGTATGGACTCTCAAAGTAAATTTACCCCTATTGTGATGAGTTTTTAGAGAAGTTGTCAGTTGATTGTAGTTGACCAAGTAAGATATTACGCTGTTCAACAAAAAATCACTTTTAGTGTATAAAGTGAAAGAAAGATAACTGCTGTGTCATCTGTGACGTATGGACGAGAGCAGGATACCTCAGAAAATTTGGTCCTGGATTCCTGCGAAGTAGAAAGATGAGTGGGCTAAGGAAGGGCTGGATAAGTGATGTGAGCGTTGTAGAGAAGCGAGGACTGTGAGATGAAAAATGTACTACTTTTCACCTCGCGAGTGACTCTATCGGTCATACGCGGCATAGCGTATACACCAAAGACGTTTTTGGCTACGGTAAACGGCAATATTACAAACCGGTAAAGAAGATAGATGTTTATTTAAGAACTGTATTGAAATATTTCATTTTTTAATTTACAAAATTTATCTTATTTTTGGGGAATTTTAGAGATATTTATTTGATTTTTCCTTAAACAGTATTTAAAGTATTTGTTTTAATTTTTAGTATACCGTTATTCAGTTATTTTTTTTAAACAAGTTATTTTACGAATGTTATGATTATTAAATAGTTTAATTAGATTACTTGTTTTTTTTTCTTTTATTAGCTCCGTGTAATGTTTCGTATAAAAGTTTATTAATTATATTTATACCACGTAATTCAAAAAGAACTTCACAACTTTAAAAGCATATAAAAATTTATTTAGATAAGTTACAGATTCGGTTGTGGTCTCATTTCATAGCACAATACATCAATTTTTGATCATTAGTACCAAATTCGGCCACCAGGCTGTCACAAGTGTTGTTAAAAATTGATATATTTACTGGTGCGGAACGGCCTAGCTATGTGTTTTGGTTTCATGATTTGAAGTCGGTAACTGCAGTTCAACATAATTTTCGTAGAGAATATGGTGGGGAGCCTCCTAGTAGGCGTACAATTTACTCTTGGCACCAAACGTTCGTTGAGCCGGGTTGTTCCGTTAAACATACAAAATCACCAAGACGCCCTCGCGTCCATGAAGCTGCTGTGGAACAAATCACGGAGAAAGCTTTGCACGTAGTCCGAAGAAATCAACTCGACATGTACCACGTGAGACTGACATCACAAACGACTGTTGGTACGTATTTCGTAAACGATTGCACTTTCTTTCTTTTTCCTGTTTAGCCTCCGGTAACTACCGTTTAGATAATTCTTCAGAGGATGAATGAAGATGATATGTATGAGTGTAAATGAAGTGTAGTCTTGTACATTCTCAGTTTGACCGTTCCTGAGATGTGTGGTTAATTGAAACCCAACCACCAAAGAACACCGGTATCCACGATCTAGTATTCAAATCCGTGTAAAAATTACAGGCTTTACTAGGACTTAAACGCTGGAAATCTCGGCTTCCAAATCAGCTGATTTGGGAAGACGCGTTCATCAGTAGACCAACCCGGTGGGTTAAAACGATTGTACTTGAAGCCATAAAAACTAACTGTCGTTCAACACATTACAGATTACGACAAAGTATTCGGCTGTAGTTTTGTGTGGAAATGACGGATAGAATTGAAAACCACGATACATGTTTAGGCAATATAATTTTTAGTGATGTCAACGTTTCACATCAGTGGCAAGGTGAACATCCATAACTTCCGAATATGGAGTACCGAAAACCCTCGTGGAATTTTGTAGCACATTCGTGGTAGCTCTAAGGTCAATGTTTTCTTTGCCCTAAGCAAACAAATACTGTACGGCTCGTACTTCTTCTAGGAGGCAACTGTAAATGGTATCGTTTATCTGGACATGCTTCAAAATTCTGTAATTCCTCAGTTAAACCGTGATGACCAAAATGGTAGCCATTGCTATCAGCAAGACAAAGCATCACCTCACTATCGCCTAGAAGTCCGAGATTTTCTTGATACTCACTCGATTTCCAGATCGGTGGATAGGTGATGAAGATCCAATTGCACGGTTACTTTTTTTTTTCCTCCTACATCCGGGTCGGACATCCAGTCAAGTATACACGGCCCAGGGATGTGTCCTTGTGACTCTAAGGGGGCCTCCCCACCCACCGGCTGTACGTCCGGCACGGCAGATCAGCCCCGCGGTTCCGGATCTTTTCTTATTGCTGCCGTCCCCCCACCCACACGCAGAGAACCGGGTCTCCGTCTTTACTCTACTTGCTCCCCGGGTCTCTGTCTTTACGGTTACCTTGCTCCCCATATTTGACCCAGATAGATTTTTTTCATTAAAGATCAGGTTTCTAAAGATCGCCTTTGCCTTGTTCAGCTAAGACTTCAAATTAACACCGCAGCTGCATAGATAACGCCCGAATTACTGGGTACAGTCTGGAATGAAATCGACTTCAGGTAGGATATATATCGCGTTACAAATGGAAGCCATTTGTAACGCTTCCATTTACTAGAAACTTACAGTGAATACTTACTCGGCTGTGTGAATACGTACTGTGAAAGTGAATGGTGGGTGACAAACTTTCTATGAAATGAGGCCTAAGTCGAATCTGTAAGTTATCTCAGTATCTTTTTATATACATTTTATGTTGTGAAGTCCTTTTTGAATCACTCAGTATTGTAATCCAAACAGATATTTAAATTATCTTTATTTACAAATGTTAACTTTTTCATAGAACTTTTCTTTTAAAAATGTAAATGACGGTTTTCAATGTTTAAACGAAGCAGTGTTAGATTAATGTAATATATTATTTTTCAATTTAAAACGATGAACAAATCTTTATTTATTTTTTTTTTGTTTTCTATTTGTCGTTTATCTATCTAAGAGCAATTAGAAAATTTTATGCTGCATGCTAACTGAGTATTTTATTTATTTTTTTTAAATATTCGAGGGTATTTTAATGATTAAAGAGACAAATGAGTGTAGAAAAATTATTATTTATAAGACACTAAACTAACATTACAATATAATCCCCCGTTACATTTAGACACTTATCCTATCCTATCATATGGGCTTTATTAATGACGAACTAGGTACCACTGTTAACACTACTCGTATTTAGGATGACCCAACAGAAAACAAATCTGATTTCGCGAGATCAGAACTGTAAGGTAGATTGGCAACACCTCCCATCTGACTTTTGAATAACTTCCCGTTTCTTTTGAGCAGTATGGGGAGCAGGCGTTAATGTGCAAAAGAATTACGCCTTTTGGAGAAGAACTGAACGTTTCCATCAAATTTAAATATCTTCAAATTTCAATTTATTTTTTAACTTGTCAGTAGTTCTCGCTGTTGATTGTACGTTAATCTTGCAAATAATTACAATAAATTTTGAGCCCTTATAATTTCAAAACACCGTTAGCAATACTTTACTGGCGCGTAAATTTATTGAATTCCCGTTGGGCAAACTCGGATGTTTCCAATAGGTAATCTGTTATTTGGATTCCAGTTCAAAATTAAAAATCCGTGTTTTATCCGACATAATTCATAATAATGTGTAGTAGATAAATCACATTAATCTAAAAATGCATTAATTTCCGCTAAAAACAGTTAGTTAAGTTCCGTAGAAACTTGAATAAGGCTACCTTTCTGATTCTGAGTCGACTGTTTTGGAACCTACCTTGTACACCTTTTTCAGTAATTAAGCTTATCATGGATAATGGACTGAACAGTATCACTAGTGGTACACACAGTGTGCGGCTCGCGTATAGGCACTGTGGAACTGCAGCACCCCTATTTCCACTTGATATTATTGATAACATTTAATATAATGAGTACTTTTTTCTTTAATTCTTTCTATATACTTGTACAATATATAATCCTTAAGCTTAATATCAGTAGTCATCCCCCAGTTTATGAAAAAGATACAAAAATCCTTGTATGGAACTGTGCGCTTCACAGTTCCAGAGGCCTGGTGTTTGACTGTTGAGCGCATGCGCATGCGCAAGGCTAAACACAAGCAGGCTGCGAGGGAGAGAGATAAATGTCGCTTCCGCAGTGCCGATCCCTGGCGACCTGGTAGAAGGTAATTTTTTTTACTCTGAGTGTGGTGTCCTTAAAAACCGTGTACCATATTCTTTTGAATGTGATAAAGTGTAGAATTAGATTATTATCCCGCTTCTAGCTATTCTATGCGATTCATTTTTTTTCAGTTCTTTTGTTTTATAGAAAACTTTAACCATGGTCTTGAAAAGGCCCAGGAAATATTTTCTGTAACAGCACTCCAACTAATTTTAGCTGCGTTACTGCAGTACTTGTACTTCAAATTTCTTCAATTTCTCAGCATTTTATGCCTCAGTCCTTACAAATAAGGTAATTAATGTGATTTTTCAAACCGTCAGTGAAACCTTCCACCGGTCTTCCGTTATGATGAAATTTGGTGAAATTCTTTCTACCCGATTTAAACTGTTCGATCCACTTATAGAAATTTTTATCTTTTACATTCTGTTGGCCGAGTGAATTTCAGCCGGTTTAACAAAGTCATGTACTGCAGTAACAACAATTTAAAATAAACAAAAGTCATTAGATTAATATGTACATAAATAATTTCCGGCAACATAATAAATAATCTTTTCATTCTGGGTGGCTTTGAAATGTGAAGAGTGAAATAGTTTCCATTCTTTTTTTTGTTTTTTTTACTTCTCGAATATGTTATTGCCTATAATATGCCCCAAGTCTACCGAAATGTTGGTGATTTTTCGCCGTACAGAAGACATATTTATTTATTTTATTCACCACAAGAACTGGTTATATTGTTAAACATAATTACTCTCGGAGAAAGCGATTATATTACTGGTGCTTCTTGTATCCCAGATGATCTGCATGTTTTACAGCCGTAAGAAAGACAGAATTAATATTTTACAGTTATCGTTTGTGAAATAGCGCATTATATTAATTGATTAGGAGAGGTATAAGAGTTACATATCCAAGTAAAAATTGTATAAGGATGACGTTTATATAGAAACTGTTTTAATTATGCTCGATATAGTATTATTATTCTGAAGTTTATTGTGTAAAGAGATAAAATTTTACCGTTATAAGACGTCATTGATATCACGTTAATTTAATTAATTGCTTATTTTCTCGTGAGAACAGAAAGAACAACATCGGTTTAATTAAAAACAAACAATAAGAATAATGTCATCTTAATATTCTGTGCATAAAAATGTTTGTCTTTCCTGTTAAACTTTGGAACTTATAAAAAATAAAATCAATTTTTTTTTTTTAGTTATTAGTTTTTTTATTTACGCATGTAATATCCAATTCAATTACAAGTTTATAAGCTATATTCATTTAATCATTAATCAGAAATGTCGGCGCTTAACAAAGAAAGAAACCTTATAGTATGAACAGTGAATTTTCATTTAATTAAAATGTACTATGAACTGATGAATACACCCCTTACTGTATGCGTTTAATCTACTACAGCTCAGTTATAATGTAATAGCAATACTGTAATTTTTTAATCTACCAGAAAAGTACATATATATTTAATTATTCATTGTGCGTATGCATGTACTGTTATTGTTCTTATTAATGTTTTTTTTTTAAATTGGTAAGAGTAAAACAGCATACGTAATATTTATTAATAGTCAAAATAAGTAATTACATATGGATTCAGTTTAGATTTAAGGAAGAATAAAAACAAAGATTATTATTTACGTAATTATTTTATTAATAACATTCGCCTTCACATGGTTATGTTCTGATTGTTTTTATTACTGTTAGTATAATTTGCTACATTCTATATTCCATTAATAACGGCATGATCCTTATGTAACAGATATTAGTGTGCATCAGCGGTTCCCAACCTTTTTGACTCGAAAACCCTTTTTAAAATCAGTTTCTATGGTGAAAACACTTATGCCTACAATATATCCTAAAAATTAATGATATTTAGAGTAGTTTTTCCCGGGTTGGGGAAGGAAATGGGGATTGATAATGAGGGAATGTAAAAAGATATTTAAACAATTGCGCAATGTTAATCCAATGGAAATTATGCTTTAAAAACTTTAAAATTTTTCATAATACTCAATTTATTCTCATCTACCACCAATGTATATGTTATAGTCAAAATTTGGCAGAACGTAAAAGTTATAGTTTTTTCTTATTAGATTCTACTTTTTCTTTCTTATCGTTTAATTACATCAAATTTTTATTTATTTTATTTTCATGGAGTAGCCGCAGAGACCTTTAGATGTGCATGCGGAGCACAGCCTTGGAAACCACTAGTCTAAATAATTAAATTTTGTTATAGTTATTTGACTTGCTTGGTTGGTAGACGTGTTGTAAATTCTTTTTTATATATCAGGTATTTTTGTAGTTTTCTAAATACTCTATTATAGGGTTACACAGCTGATTGTATAAAGATATAACAATCCCCTTTATAAAAATCATAAATTTAGGAAATAATAAATAGAAAATTAGTATTTTATGACTTGGAAAAAGTTATTATAATCTAATTAAATATTATTATATTATTCTTAACTTATATTAAACTAATTTTTTTTTCTAGAATCCGTTTGTCCAAATTTAAATAGAATTTTTTTATACATTTAATTTTGTTTGCTTATTAAAGATTAAATCTAATTTAATTTTTAAACTATAATTTTAACAGATTCTAGAAATACTAAAATTAGATTTCATGATATATATAAATATTACCAGAAGAGAAATCGATTTTTTTTTTTTAGAAACGTAGATATAAAATTGTGAAAATATGAGAAAGGAATAAAGGAGGTGGTAAATCTTAAAATTGTATTTTCCTTATAGGATATCCTTACAAAATTGAATAACTTATATTGTCAATTTTTATATCGAGTAGTTTTATGCGCATGACTTCGTGCAGTAATATTATGTTCTTATACCATATGAGATATCATTTATATCGTTACTTATATAAATATATGTGTAAAATATATATTATTTAATCAGTAAATTGACTAATAAAATGTTGATGATGATAATAATAAAGAACGTTTTGATAATAAAAATAATCTTATAGAATAATATAAATATCATAAAATAGCTACTGCGAAAGTTTTTGAACATTTAAATGGAATCGCATAATCGATTCCTTATTCGTTTCCTTTCTCTTCTTTTTGCTGTTAAGGTTTAGGCTGTCAGCTTTTTCCGGTTCTAAATCCAATATCTCAAATAAGCCTGTCCATCTCCTTTTTGGGTGATCAACATCTCTGACTCCTTGCTGTTTATACTCCATGATTTTCTTAGGTGACGTTTTTTTTTCATGCTCCTTTTACCGCTTCCTGTATTCTCCGATCCTTCAATTAATGTATGGACATCGAGTAACGTCCAAATAAATTCATTTGGATGGAATCCTATCTAATCTAGAAAAATCTTTTACGATGATAAATATCATATTTTGTTCGGTTTCAGTCTTGTTTATTTCTTTTTAACTGGAACTACTAAGTTTTGACATTTGTATTGGTGGTAGTTGAGATTAAATTGAAATATTATAATGAATTTCAAAATGTTTAAAGTATAACTTCATTGTATGCTCATTGCGCAATTATTTATATATATCTTTACATTCCTTTACTGTCTATCCCCTCTTCCTTTCCCCCGTCACAGAACCCATCAATACATTTTATACCTTTTTAATTTTATTCTTTAGGGTTCCATTTATAATTCCACACCCTGATTGAAATTTACTGGTCTTTCTATAAATATTCAATGTTGTCATTATAACAGGAAAATGATCAAAATCAGACAGACAACAGCATCCACCTTACGTTACAAAATAATATTTCTTATCTTACTGGCTATTTTCCTTAGCAAGCTATGATTTTCTGTAACAATCGCGGAAGAGTGAGATGTTGAAAAAACCTTCTTTTACTCAAATGAATCCGTTTTTTAAATATTTTCTCATTTAGATGATATAACAAAGATGCGTAATATTGCCCGGTTATCGTTTTTCCTTCTCCAGAAAGCCGCTGAAAATTATGCCACGAACATCACAAAAGACAATGATCATCATCTTTCTTGCTCATGGAATATTTTTTTCTTCTTTAGAGTTCCCCGACTGCAAGCCACTGTTTTAATTAAGTTTCTTTGGTTACAAATTGATAGTGATTTATCCAAGTTGCATCAATTATTATGAAATAGCGCAAAACTTTCTGTCGATTACTTGAAAAACCCCCAAACCGTGCTTAGAAATGTTTATTAGTTCACGCTTTGGATCGGTTGTAAAAAAAAAATAGCCATCTTGCGGACAGTTTTGGAATATGTATATATTTGCGTAAAATATGACGCTCCCTTTCATTTGAGATACTTATTGCTTTAGCAGTAAGTGTCTACGCGCTTTAACTATTCTATTCTCCATCACCATAGCATGGATTTAACTCTGCAGTTTTAACTTAATTTGGATTTTTTTTCTTATTTTTACTTTTTATGTCTCATTATTTTATATTCATACTCATAATTAATATTGTATTTTATTATTTTATGTTTTATAGAACGATTTAATATTTATAATTTGTATTGCAATTATTATATAAAAAAATTTTTTATTTTTTTTTTTTTGTTAAAGAGGTGTAGAATCGGAGAATCCCATTTACGGACGCCTTAGCAGTGTCGGACTCGGTAACAGGTGCCGCAAGATGTTATTTATATGTGTATGTAAACCTGCGCCTTACCGACTAAACCCCCCACCCCTGGCTATCACCCTTTCTGGAACCGCTAACGAAGCATTCCTTCCGGAAGGGGGTTACACACTCATACGTCAACTTAACTCAACTTCTTTAGCCGGTCAATTAACATACGACGAATATTCACGCACGAGTTTGGAATTTTACGTGTCAAGAATGTGGACAAAATATGTGTTTATGTGATTCTGGCGCCCCATTTGGATTTTTTTTCTTATTTTTACTTTTTATGTCTCATTATTTTATATTCATACTCATAATTAATATTGTGTTTTTTATTTTATGTTTTATAGAACGACTTAATATTTATAATTTGTTTTAAATTTATTGTTTTATAATAAATTTTATTCAAATATATAATTTCAATCCTGCTCGCGGAATATTGAATTAAAAACGTTTTCATAATTTCTTTATATTTGAATTTTATGGAACTTTACAGAGGCCATCCATGTTTATAGAAGTGTCAGTGAAGATTACCTGAACCGTAATTTCAAATGACAATGTGGTAATAATTAATGAAGTTTTAAAAAAAAGTATATGATAAAGCAGATTTTGTACTGAAAAAAATTCAGGCGAAACCCTACAGTTTTTGAAAAGATTTTAAGAAGGTAGATCATTTTATGTTTCGATTGGTATATATATTTTTTAAATTAGAAAACAAAACGGTCAAACTAAATTTAATAGTTTATCAAAAACAGCATTGTTCATCTTCAAGTAATTTTTAAAATCAGATTGTATTTCTGTTATTTTTTTAGAAGGATAATATGTGTATAACTTTCTATTTACTTAACCATTGCTTTTGGTTTTTACTTTTTTTATATTCACCGTCTGACTGTAAAAGTACAATTGCAAATGTTTTATTTTTATGCTTGATAATCTCATGGTATCACTTAATTTTATTTCTCACTACTCAAATGAACCTACCATACGAAGCTAAAAAACAGAGTTACTAAAACTGCACCCAAACGTTTATAATTTTAAGCTGAACGGAAGTATTAGCATAAATATTTGGAACGTTTAAAATGTGAAATTTTCATACATAAACAAACGCACAAGTATTCTCTGATGTAAGCGTGTGAATTTGGCATGTACATTTTAAACTATGTTTTTGTGGGTGACGAAGTACATTGAACGTCCCATTTCAAATCCGCGTTTAAGTGCGTGGTATTCCAAGTACGCATTCCAATGGCGTACTAAACAGTCGTCTGGAACGTTCAGCGTCGTTTATGCTCAACTAAACCACTCGTAAATTGTTCTAATCGATAAAGTTAAACTCATAACATTTATCTGGCTTGGTGTAATCACACGAAATTTTTTTTCACCCGTTTTTCACAAATCGCAATACTGAAACAATTCAAACTACAAGACGTTAACTATAAAAATACGATAATATCTTATTGAAAATGCTCCTAACAGAGATTGGGGAAATTAAAAATGGCATCTACTTGGTAGTACGAGGCCATCTCTTGACTTTTCAGAAGGTATAAAAGGTCTTAATGTTTGAGAATTCTTTTTTTTTCTTATGAATTCTATTTATATTTAATACATGATTATATCTGTTGTTTAATATTAATAACGAAAATCATTTATTAATTCCTTTGAAAATATTTTAAATGGTTGTATTATTAAATAATATTTATAAAAACACGTTTCACAGTAAATAAATTTTTAAAATTCAAACTAAGAAGTTTATAACCTCTTAGACATCGTATTTAGAAAAATACATAACATAAAAAGGTAAAACCGAGATGTCATGTATATTTTTGTAGGTTTATTTTATTTATTTGAAATTTTTTAACGTTAACTAAGAGTATGAAATAATTTAAGTCGTTACTGTGTGATGTTGTTTAGGTCGTTATTGTGTTATTATGCGATGTTAAGAAAGGCAACTCGTTTCATATGCATCCGCTCGCGAAAAATATTTTGTACATTTCATTTTGATAAGTTTAGCAGTTTCTCCCCCGCTTTCTGGATATATTTACGACTTTTTTCTCAAATGATAACGCTCCCTGTGTTCACCATAACATCATTAATCGATGTGCTTGGTCGACCCACTCCTCGCCATGTTTTCCATTCTCTCTCGTCCGATCAAAATACTGACCGTCGGTTGGCAACATGCCAACGAAGACAAGTCGTACGTGATTCACATTCTTTATTGAATGCTTTTTTCAAAATTTCGTCCTCTTCGGAATATAATTATTTTTTAATGGACACAAGATTAAATCGCTTAAAGTCGATCGATTTTTTTCAATGATAGGCGATTACCCGACACACTTTACGCGAATGATCACTGACACTCGATGACTACAAGAATCAATCTGAATTAGCACAGGAAGTAGGTACATTTACACGCATTCAGGACGCCGCTTTGCGGTAATCGGGACCATTGAGAGCAAGAAAAGCAAAGAGGCTTATAACCTACTGATGCGGAGGTGGCAAACTAGATGGGAGAAATCCACGCATGGAGCTTGGACAAGAAGACTGCTCCCGGAGTTACAGCCGTGGATCGGGAGGGAATTAGGGGCGGTTGGTTATGAGCTAACCCAGTTCCTCTCCGGCCGTGGCTGTTTTAAGGCGTATCTGAAAAGATTCAAGAGAGCTGAGTATGATACCTGTCCATGGTGAACGACGTCGAAATATGCAATTTTCCAGTGCATGCGATGGGAACAGGAGAGAAGCATATGCTCTCAGAAAGTTCTGTGTGCTGATACCATTATGAAGATGTTCGCGTCCAAGAGGAGCTGGGCTGCAGTCTAGAACATGGTCACGGTGATTATTAGGGGAAGCTGGCGGATGAGTAGTGGGGGAGGGTCAGTCTTCGGGTGTGGGCAGCGGGGGCTCCGTTGGGTAGTCGTTTACCAATTATTCCCGGGGAACACCTGATCCTGCTGCTTGCAAAGCCAGCTAACTTAGGTGTAGCCCGTAATTAAACCACAGTGTTCATGCTTCGCGGCCAGGTCCGGTTCCTGTAGGAGTAAGAGGGAGGTCGTTTAGTCGGTGCGAGCCCGACACTACCGACTTGCACGGACAGATGGTGGTTGGGAGAGCTTTTTCCTTTTCCTACGAAAAAACATAGACTGCCACTTTGTGCGCTTTAAATATCTCTAAGAAAATCAGTGTGATTACTTTTTGGACCGCCCCTTATTTAATTAATTGTCATTTATACATTAAATAAAAATAAATAATTATAATTAATTTTTATTTTATGCTTCATTAAGTTTTCATTTTTTAATATAATTTCATAATTAATTGATAAAAGTATATAATTTATTGAAAATCTAATTAGGCTAACAAAAATTGATTAACTGGTAAAATAAAATTAAAAAAAACTCGTGAGAACACGAACTCGCGCACATTCACAAAAATTCATTATAAACGTAGTATTATTCAGTAAACCAATTATATTTTTAAACGAATGTTCATCCTGAATAAAAGTTTTTATTCATTTATTGAGATTTAACAATGCGTAATCATAACAAAGCAAAACAAAAAATCTATATTTAATTGAAGATGTATTTCATTTCATTCAGAAATATGGAAAAGTTCAATTACTGTCATTATTAATATTTTTCTTTATTTTATTATTATTTTATTTTTTTTTAATTTAAAGGAAAAATTAATGCTGATAAAATTTTCTATAACATTTCAGAAAGGTGGTTCTACCCTCTAATTTAATCTCTTCCCTTTTTCTTTCTCTCTCAATCTCTCTTTTACTCAATTTCTCTTTCTCTCTCTCCCATACATACATACATACATATTACATACATAAACATATTATATACATATTATATACATACATAAACGCGTACGTTTTCATGTTAATTAAAATTTTTAAAAATTAGATCTCTCCAATTAACTCTGTACTTTATTCCATTACATTATGTATAATTTTTTTTTTGTAGCTCATAAAACATATATAAAACACAAAAATCGATAGACCAGTATACCCGTATATACTCTAAATATATTTCAAATTACTAATCATCTAAAGAAACAAGAAAGTTCACGAAAGGGCACAAAATCAGTTGTTTACTACTTTATTTATATTAAATTTGATTTATATTTATGTTTATTTTAAATAAATATCTGTTTTTTTAACTTCCATCATAGAATCCTTTTAAAATTTATTAATCTTATGTAAAATAATATTTTACATTTTTTTTTAAATTTTTTTTTTTTTGTCTTCAGTCATTTGACTGGTTTGATGCAGCTCTCCAAGATTCCCTATCTAGTGCTAGTCGTTTCATTTCAGTATACCCTCTACATCCTACATCCCTAAAAATTTGTTTTATATATTCCAAACGTGGCCTGCCCACACAATTTTTCCCTTCTACCTGTCCTTCCAATATTAAAGCGACTATTCCAGGATGCCTTAGTATGTGGCTTATAAGTCTGTCTCTTCTTTTAACTATATTTTTCCAAATGCTTATTTCTTCATCTGTTTGCCGCAATACCTCTTCATTTTTCACTTTATTCACCCATCTGATTTTTAACATTCTCCTATAGCACCGCATTTCAAAATCTTCTAATCTTTTCTTCTCAGATACTCCGATCGTCCAAGTTTGATTTCCATATAAAGCGACACTCCAAACATATACTTTCACAAATCTTTTCTTGACATTTAAATTAATTTTTGATGTAAACAAATTATATTTCTTACTGAAGGCTCGTTTCGCTTGTGCTATTCGGCATTTTATATCGCTCCTGCTTCGTCCATCTTTAGTAATTCTACTTCCCAAATAACAAAATTCTTCTACGTCCATAATCTTTTCTCCTCCTATTTTCACATTCAGTGGTCCATCTTTGTTATTTCTACTACATTTCATTACTTTTGTTTTGTTCTTGCTTATTTTCATGCGATAGTTCTTGCGTAGGACTTCATCTATGCCGTTCATTGTTTCTTCTAAGGCTTTTTACTCTCGGCTAGAATTACTATATCATCAGCAAATCGTAGCATCTTTATCTTTTCACCTTGTACTCTTACTCCGAATCTAAATTGTTCTTTAACATCATTAACTGCTAGTTCCATGTAAAGATTGGAATATTAAAATTAATATTAATATTAAAATCGTATTTTTTCAAATACGATTTTAATATTAATTTTATGGGCAATTAATATATTTATAAAAATAGCCCAATGATTTTTTTGTTACAATTGTAATTATTAATTAATAAGCTGTCATTAAATGATAAAATTTTCATGGGAACTAAAAATTTAAAAAATATCGCAAAAGAATAATTAAAACCAAAAAATTAGTTGAATTTCTGTTTATGCATATGAAATAATTCTTTGTAGTTCTTAAATTATAATCGTGAAGACATCAAAAAGTCGCATTTTGTGATACTTAGCGAACGTAATTTCTTTATAAATGCTGTGATTAAAATTTATTAACAATATTGAATTTATGTTTTGGGGACAATAGTTCGAATGCAGGAATTCTATTACAGATGACCAGTTTTCAAATGTCGCTATTGAAAGTTTCAACCTAATATAACTACAATATTCTACGAAAACATATCAGGTTTTTCCTTAAGGGATAAAGACCACATATATAAAAGTGGGAACTTAAGAATTTAGTATTTTCCCGTCCGAAGAACAGGTGTTTTTGAGTTTCATAAGAATACTTAAATAGTAACATTTTTAATTTACTGATATATAAATGATCATTTCAATTAATGGTATAAAGTTAACTGATCAATCTACTCTTATAAAAATTTGTTGATAAATAATAAAATTAATGGATTTTTACCATTTTAATAATTTTAATCTCGTAAATTTATTATTTCCCGAATCGAATTATATCTTGAAATTTTACTTGTTAATTAATTATATTTTTCTTTTTATTATGTATATTTTAACAAGAATCAAAGGAGTAATGGACTAAAAGATAAGATTTTTTTTTGTAATTTATTAAAGATCGGGCATGTATGACTCCGTGTATATGTTGTTCTTGTGAAGGTCTATTTTTCATTCACTCTGTAGTTAACTTTAATGAAGATAAAATTAAACAGATATTAAACTTTTTTAATTTCAAAATATATTGAATGTATATTCATACACACATATGTAATAATGCCTATTAATTACCCATACACATTTTTAAAAGTACATAAAATTTTATTTCACTAATAACTTCTGATTTTTTTGTTATTATTGAATAACTATTTATTGTAATTTTTTTTTACAATCACAGGTTAATAATTATTAATAAATTAATATATTTAAATTAAAAAAAGGGAGATGAAGTCTGATTCGAACCGATGTGCCTTTCCCTTGTGAGATCTAAATAGTTCATAAATTAAAATTTTATTTGGCTAACTCTGGAACTAATGAAAATAAGTACAGTTCAGAAAATATCGTTGAAAAGCTCTCAATGAGGACTTATTACTGCGATTAAGAAAAACTCCAAAATCCAAATGTTTTTGGATTTTGGGCTTTTTTGGACATTTTTGGTCAAGTCGATTGCAATCAAAAGGGGAGATGCACTACTAGATGTTACAACTGTCCTAAATCTAACATTTCAACATTTTACGGCTAATCGTATTTAACTTATATACATACGTACGTACAGACGTCACGCCGAAACTAGTCAAAATGGATTGAGGGATGGTCAAAATTTCTATTGATATCTATTGATATTTCTATTGAAATCTGAAAACGGAAATTTTTCGCGATTTCAATACTTCCTTTACTTCGTACAAGGAAGTAACAATAAGCTTGCCATATCATTTATATTTTGAAAAATGAGGAATAAAGTAACTTATCGTTATATTCTTTTACAAGAAGTATTTCACGTTAACTAACTTAAAGAACAGAATATATATATAGTCTGTTCTGTTTTTACTAGATTGTTTAGGCAAAACAAAATATAATTTATACAAACAGATATATTTTTTAAGAAATTTAACTAATTATAAAATAATTTTTAACTGATGCATTAGCGATAAAAAGCGCGGATATATATATATACATATACAGACGGTTAATAAAACATAGTATTTTTTCTAATTAGTTAAAATTAATTAATAAATAAATTATCAATACCTTTTTAAATTCAACAAAGCTTAGCCACAAAATTGTTAATTGGATACAATTGTGAATAAAAAACAATTTAAAAATAATTTATTTAGTATAAGTAAAATAAAGTGAAATAAAATTACTGGTACTTAAGCGGAAGAATTGAGGGTAGAGAATTAGTTCATTCTCATCAGCTTTGTATCCGTTCTTAACAGCTACAAACTTTTGTTATATGTATTGATTTTTTTTCTGTGAGTTACAAAGTTCGAGGACTTCTTAAACAAATCTTCTCAATAACAACAAATTACCCAACTTTCATATATATATATATATATACTTAAAATATTTAATCCTCTTTACTTACTATGGTAATTGAAAAGTAAAGTAGAAAAAAAAGAAAAAATATATTATTTTTATTTGCATGTATAAATAAATATATTTTTTAACATAATCCCATCCTACTTCTACCCACTTCGTTCGTCATTTAATAAGCTTTTTAATTCCTTCCTGGAAAAAACATTTTTCCTATTACGTAACAGATTTTTCCACGAGTTCAGATTAAAAATGTTTCTCTTGCTTCATTAGCTCTAAAATAAGAAAATTACTTGGAACCAGGTCGCAACTTTATCGGTGGATGGTCCAGCAGCACTAAACTGAGATGTCGGGAAAGGATTGTTTTGTTGGCCACATGAAATTCCGAGGGTTACCTGTTGTAAATTTCATTTTTTGTAAATTTACATCTTTTGAACGTTTGCCCCAACGGTTCGCATTGCTCACAATTCTTTTCACCGTTTCACCTATAGAGCTGCAAAGGATTAAAAAATCGATATTCAAATCTTAAAATAGGATTTATCACTAATGTTTTTTTTCAGAAGTGTGAATTTTGAATTTCTACTTGTTTCGATAGTAAACTTTTTCTCTTACTCTCGGATTCAAAATGATAGATGTATGTTCAGATGGTTATTATTATCCGCTTTCGAAATGAGCTTGCTTCATTTTCATAATGTTTTTAAAGATTTTGGGAACGAAATAAAACAATTCTCTTTTTTAAAGATCTGTCAGTTAATAAAGTAGTCCATCAGATTTTTCGAAAGTTTAAAAGAATCACGGATGTTTGTAAATGGGCCGAGTTGTGACTTTATATTCAACTTAGTTCTAACTCTATCAAATTTAGTTCATAAATTATTGTGAATTATTTGCTTAATCTCTCTTATATATCATTATTCTTTAAAGTAGAAGATATACCTTTTCATTATTCATCACGTATTTTTTTTACAGTGAACAATTCATTGGTAGATCTTTCTTCTACTCAAACGACTCTCTTCGTAAAGCGACTGCTTTCTTCGAATAAACTCATCGGGGTTATACTTCAGGTGATGTCATAAGATACCTATTGTAATGGTTACCGTGATTCGACTTCGGAAAATTTCGACATATCTTTGCGTTTCACATCCCCAACAGATCGTTTTGCTCGCCTTTCCCGTCTAGCCTAGGTCCAGGTGACTAGGAAACTTTACCGTCTAGGTTCAGGTGACTAGGTGTCACCTGGACCCCCGCTGTGTTCGTTATCCTCATGGTTGTGAGAATAATACTGATGATAACAATAGAAAAGCTCCAATAGAAAACCCTGAAAAGCTCTCTTTCCTTCAACATTTCTCTCTTTTTTGACATAGAATCTCCTGCTGCAGACGAACATATATATCCCTTCTGGTTCCCCTTTCCATTAGAAACAATACCGTATACCATTGATTCTCAAACTTTTTCGCTCACCGCCCACATTGAAAATCAAAACTTTTCTAGCGCCCCCAAAATTTTTAAACTTGCCATCTATTAAAAATAACAATTGTAATTGCTGTTTTTAAGATACGTTCTTAAAAACAGAAATTGCAATTATTATTTTTAAACGTGGCATATCCTATTTCTGAGTTGAAACTTATATTTTAAATGAGAGCGTTGCAGTTTTTGGATTTTGTTCGCTCTGTGCGGAGATATTGAAATCTTTAATGATTGAGACTGTCATATGATCTTTCGTTAAGCTGAGAGCGGGTGACACATGTAGCTCAATTTTTAAAGATTTCAATACCATGGCACAAAATGAGCAAAAGTCAAAAATTGCAGCGCTTCATTAAAGATCTCACAATTTATTATTTAAGCTAGATCAGTTACATCAAAACCTTTTAATTTCCGTATTTATTTATATCAATACGTTGCTTAGATCGGAAGATATGCGGCATTAAAAACAAAAGTGGCTTTTTCTCTATATAGTGGAATATTTCGAATCAGAAAAATCGTAAAGACATACAAAAAAGAAATTAGAGGTAAAGTCTTAAGCTTTTAAACCATTTTAATACAGTTTACTGAAAAATTTCGTTTCTCCCATGCGCTCGAGCAAACCCTATGAAAAACTATCAGATTTCTAAAACTTTTCTTCTCACTGATTTTTTTTTTTTAATTTTATGATTTTTGAAATCTGAAGTATACTGCCAAAAAGTAGAGTATTTAAGCTTTAATTTTTTTTTATTCGTCTCTCTAAGCCTCTGGGTTTCGAAGTTAATTTAGTTCGAATACAATCATTTTTTATTATAAAATATAGGCGTCCCTTTAATTTTCTGTACTAGTATAGTAGGTTTTTAATTTTAGTTTGATATATCAGGAAAACATAATTTTTGCCTTTTTTTTAATCAGCCATCTCCTTCCTAGATCGCCTGAAAGCCCCCAATTTTTTGAAGGCCTTCTACCGCCCTCCTGAAGGACTTCAGCGCCCACAAGAGGGCGTTATCACCCACTTTGAGAACGAATACCTTATACCCTTCTCGGGAAAGGGTCAAGATAGAGAGCTGAAAATCAGATGTGTTATAAAATGCATAGTCTATTATTTTTACATCGAAAAACAGAAATCAAAATCAGTATTAAGTGGTCGTACAAGAGAAACGTTCATAACTTCACCCCCCAAGGGGGCTAGGGCCTCGATTATATGGCTTAAAATATTCCCTGGGATAACACAAATATTTCCTGAAAATTTGAAAGAAATCGGTCGGTTGGTTCTCGTGTATTGTGATTGCAAACTGACAGAATCGCCTCAAACTTTTGCATTTCTATAATCTTATTAGATTTATGGCGTCAATTTTGGTTAATTATTGTGGTGTGTCCGTAATATTAAGTACGGTTAGATTAAATTTATACATTTAGGTAAAATCCGTCTAGACCTTTCGTTTATTTTTAATTCTAATATATAATTAATTAAGTTTTTAAAGTTAAATTTTGAAGGATTAATTAGTTAATTTTTCTTTTATCTGTTACAGTAGTGGATTGATTTCGTAAAGTTATATAAAATGTAATCTTAAGGTGAAAAAAAAAAAAAACAAGGAAATGAGATTATATATAACGTTTTCAGTTTTCAGTTATAGGAGAAGGTTCAGTTGGAATGTTTGTTTGTTACTTGAAAAAGATTCCAGAACGTGTTGCACGTTTACTTCTGGAGTTTCAAAAAGAACAGTTTATCGAATTAATAGTAAAGTGGTATCAAAGAAACAAAGCTTTTACTTCTCGCAAAGGGATAAATACAAACTCAGTTAGGTTTGATTGTAATGTTATTACGGCACAAGATATTTAATTTTTATTTAACTGAAAATTGCTTCCCTTCTTTAAGGAAACTTTAAATTAAAAAGCGATTTATGATGAATGGTTGAGATAGCAGTTTATGGACATTTATATTACTTATTGACTTCAAATCGAAGGCAAAAAGGTACAATAGGGCAACTTTTATTGAAAAAAAAAAGTCCAATAATAACGATTTGTATATTTGAATAAAGTAACAAATCATTGGACTGAAGTAAGACAAACGTCTAGATAAATGATACCTATATTTTAAACTTTTATTATGAATAGAAGTGTTGGCAACGTTCAGCTGAGATTTTTCTTTCAATTTTCAAAAAAGAACAGATAAGTATTATCCAAACAGATATTATACAGTTTTCCAAAAATACCACCCGAATGTGATTACCTCAAATCCATTTTACCGAAAATAAACTTTCGGAATAAAAAAACAAAGAGTTTAGTTATTAATTTTAAAAACACAACTTATTAAATCTTATGATTTATTTGGAGGAATTATACGAGGGAATCGAGGAAATTATTTTGGTCTTCATAATTTTAGAATTCAATGGTTAGGCTTTTTATTCAATGTTAAACATAACTACATTTCTTATTTGGAGCATCTCTAACAGCTCTTTCAAAGATTAATTTTGCTAAGTGATTTCTCCATTTGCATAATCTTTTTGAAAACTTAATCAAGTTTGAGTATAAGTCTGCTTCATGCTACAACCAATCGGCTTGTAGTACAACCAGTCGTATGTTTCCCGTGTACTCAACGTTCGCCCGATCTGAACCCGAAAAATGTTTTCTTTGGTTATTTCTTGTTTAGCCTTCGGAAATCACCGTCAGGTATTTTTTCACAGGATGAATGAGGTTGGTATGTATGAGTGTAAATGGAGTGTAGTCTTGTACAGTCTCAGGTCAACCATTTCTGAGATGTTCACTAAAGAATACCGGTATCTACGATCTAGTATTCAAATCCGTACAAAGGTAACTTCTTTACTAGGATTTGAACGTTGGAACTGTCGACTTTGAAATCAGCTGATTTGCGAAGACGCGTTCACCACTAGACCAACCCCGTGGGTTTTTTTGGGGGGTTTATAAAGGATCAAGTGTATATGCCACCGTTACCAGGTGACCTACCCGGCTTGAGACGCAAGACTGAATTACTCCAGACTTGCATCAATTATTCCAGACTTGTTGATTATGGGATGAACTCTCCTACTGGCTGAATGTGAGCCGTGTAACAAATGGTGCTCCCATTTAACACATAGGAAAAACTGTTTGAGTTTCTCTTTAATTTCATGTAAAATTTATCAGTGTTAGTACAGCTTTATATATATATATATATATATATATATATATTACATAACTTTAAAACCTTGATAGAACCCCGATAAAACCTCCAGTTTTTATCGTCTTTTTTAAAAAAAGTTAATTACAATTTAAAGAATACTTCCCCTTAATTTTCACCAGTAAAAAAAATAACTGCTAAATTTAAACGTGGTCGTAAATCCATTCAATATGATGATGCTTCGGACGCCCAAAAACCGCTACGATCAGGGGTGCAATGGTACCGGAACGCCCATTCCGGTACTGCTATTTGATATAAATAAAAAATTACCTTTTCAATTAAAATTCGTTTTAACTTATTTAAAGTTTAACCAACATTTTATTTTAAATTGCATCTTTAATATTAATATACTTATTAATAAGAAATATTATTTATCACTTGGTTAAATGATGTGTGACGAATTCATGTAATGAGTGTTCATGTTTGAAATGTCTATGTCGATATTAAAATTGTTTGGTTTGATTCCTAACCCTCACTTTACTTTTATTTATATTGATATTTATTGTTAATAAGAGTTGATAAAAAATATAACCTAACCTATAAAAAAATCAGATTGTACGAAAATGGTCCTTGCTTTTGGATTTGGATATCCTAGGCAACGGCGACAAAATAAGTCGGTAAAAATCTAATTCACGAAAGAAAGATTAAACATTTGACATAAAAAAGATAAGTTTTGCTTTTTATCGATATAAACCTGTAAATAAATGTGGATTTTTCATAACTTTGTCATATATCCAGACACCTATAACTGTGGATCATATTCTTGCTGTCTACTATAATACAAAATCAAATATTCCGGTACGGGAAAATTTACGAGTGCATCCTTGACTACGGCCGTCCTGGTTGAAGGTACGCTGAAATCGCAAACATCGCGATAGATCGTATCCACTACATTTTTCACGATTTTTTGGTTAACAAAACATCGTTGCCGCGTTTGTTAACAATCGAACAAAAACGCATTCAATTGAACATTTCTTGAGGGTGTTTAAAGCTTATTTAAACGCGCATTTCTTCGACGTTTTATAACAGTAGATGAAACAGGGATTACATTACAGACACCAAACAGTGGATAAGAGCAGATGATAGTGTGCCAAAGAAAGCGAAAACGGTTCCACCTGCAAGAAAAGTCACGGCTACGTTTTTTTGGCATGCTCATGGCGCAGTGCTCAGTGCCTGGAAATATCCAGGACATCAACAGGGAATATTACGCTCCATTATCGAACCGATTGAAGCGTGCTTCTCAGGTTAAACATCCATATCTGGCCAAAAAGAATGTGTTACTTCACAACGATAATGTGCTTGAAAATACGTCTCGGGTTGTTGCGCTGCAAAACTCTATGACCTACGTACACTTCAAAATGCTTCCACTTGCTCCGAATTTGCTAAATTTGGCTTTCAGCTATTACTTCCTGATATCAAACCTGGAGAAATAGCTGACTGGACAAAGACTCACATCAAATTATAAGATCAAAACTGATGATCAAAAATAAGCCGTTGACAGTTTTGTCAACGGCTTATTTTGCACAGTTTGATAAATCATATCAAACTGAGGGTATTAAAAAGTTGGACACTCGTTCATATAAATGTATCAGATTGAAAAGTTAAAAAAAAGTTTTAAATATAAAAAAATTTCTGAAAATCCTATGTTTTCTTTGTCAGGCCGAGATTTTTCCAAGCACCCCTAATAGAATACAATTATCAAGAAGTAACCTCTAATTTTAAAATAAAAATTTCCGTATTAAAATGTCGTTTTTTTATAGTTCGTTAGGAATCCAGTTAAATTTCTATAATTATAATGCCCGCTCAATAAAAATATATTATGAATTTATTGTTATCGTGCAAAATAATAACGTGTTTATCAATAATGGATTACCTTACGTTTTTATAGTTTATTTTTAATATTACGTACACAAAATGTAATGAAGCTATGCATCCGGAACATGCGGGTATTTATATACCAGTTCGCTTACACATATTACCCCTCTTTTCAATTTAGCCGCCCTTTTACAGAATCCATTTTATAGAACCGATAGAAATTTTATTTACTGAAAACCTTATTTTAATTCTATGACTTAGAATAGAGATTAAAATATACCGTAACGTAATACAAGCAGTTAAAAAAATAATAATAATTGAGCAGCTGAAAAAATTGATCGTTCATTATCTATAAAAAAAAGCCGGAAAACTCCCTTTTATTCATAAAAAAAAAATCTGATGTATAGATTACATGACTTCCTTGTACGCCTTTTAAATTACATATACAATTTTGCTGCTCTTCATTTAGAATTATTTCATTTGAAAGTGAGATACGATCCTTCAATTCTTTAATAAAGTGGACAGTTACACAATTGCTAAAATATTAGTTTTTATTAACATCAAATATGTTTGAGATATTAGGAGAGAGTAAAAGTCCCTTTATTATTCATTAAATACATATCTGTCTTATATCTATCTAATACTGTTTTTTTTTTTTTTAATTATTATGATGTAACCATCAACAAAATGAAAACAAAAACGAAACAGGAAAGGCTTCTAAATTTTATGATGATATTTATTATCTAGACTGAAACAAATGAATAAATAAAAAAAAATTGTGTATTTATACAGAAGAAATGGAGAACCAAGTAAGTTTTACCTATTCACACATATCACACTTCATTGTCATTTAAAAAAAAAAATATATATATATATATATATATATAAATCTTTTTTAATTAAATGAAAATAAAAACAAAACTGGGAAAGGATATTAAATTTTTAGTTTACATTTTTTACATGTTTTTACTGGATTCAAAATATGAATGGTGTATAAGGTTTTTGTCTGTATATTTATTCTGAATTTATAACGTTTGTTACTACAGTTTGTGAATTTTCCGTATTTTATATTAGTTTATATATTAATTCTGTTTCACTTCACCAGATAGATATGTGGTGTAAGTGAGAACATGTCGGATCCGTAACCATGCAAATCAGTTCGAATCCGACTTCACATATACATATTTTTTTCTATTTTTTAAAAAAATATATTGATTTATTAAAAACCTTTATTAATAATTATTGATTAAAGAAAAACAAACCAACATACTTGGCGTTTATGGACCTAGAAAAGGCATTCGATAACGTAGACTGGAATAAAATGTTCAGAATTTTAATAAAATTAGGGTTCAAATACAGAGATAGAAGAACAATTTCTAACATGTACAGGAACCAAACAGCAACAGTAACAATTGAAGAACATAAGAAGGAAGCCGTAATAAGAAAGGGAGTCCGACAAGGATGGTCCCTGTCTCCGGTACTTTTTAATCTTTACATGGAACTAGCAGTTAATGATGTTAAAGAACAATTTAGATTCGGAGTAACAGTACAAGGTGAAAATATAAAGATGCTACGATTTGCCGATGATATAGTAATTCTAGCCGAGAGTAAAAAGGATTTAGAAGAAACAACGAACGGCATAGATGAAGTCCTACGCAAGAACTATCGCGTGAAAATAAACAAGAAGAAAACAAAAGTAATGAAATGTAGTAGAAATAACAAAGATGGACCGCTGAATGTGAAAATAGGAGGAGAAAAGATTATGGAGGTAGAAGAATTTTGTTATTTGGGAAGTAGAATTACTAAAGATGAACGAAGCAGGAGCGATATAAAATGCTGAATAGCACAAGCTAAACGAGCCTTCAGTAAGAAATATAATTTTTTTACATCAAAAATGAATTTAAATGTCAGGAAAAGATTTTTGAAAGTGTATGTTTGGAGTGTCGCTTTACATGAAAGTGAAACTTCGACGATCGGAGTATCTGAGAAGAAAAGATTAGAAGCTTTTGAAATGCGGTGCTATAGGAGAATGTTAAAAATCAGATGGGTGGATAAAGTGACAAATGAAGAGGTATTGCGGCAAATAGATGAAGAAAGAAGCATTTGGAAAAATATAGTTAAAAGAAGAGACAGACTTATAGGCCACATACTAAGGCATCCTGGAATAGTCGCTTTAATATTGGAAGGACAGGTAGAAGGGAAAAATTGTGTAGGCAGGCCACGTTTGGAATATATAAAACAAATTGTTGGGGATGTAGGATGTAGAGGGTATACTGAAATGAAACGAGTAGCACTAGATAGGGAATCTTGGAGAGCTGCATCAAACCAGTCAAATGACTGAAGACAAAAAAAAAAAAAATTAATAGCCTCTGATTATAAAGATGTTTTGAATTAAAATGAAAAGTACATCAAATTTTATTTCACTAATAACTTTTGATTTTTTTCATATTTTCTTTTTTTTGTATTATTTTTATTGAATTATTATTTGTTATTTTTTTTTTTACAACCAGAATTTAATAATTATTAATAAATCAATATATTTAAATTAAAAAAAAAAAAAGTTAAAAAGAATATATGTATACGAAGTCGGATACGAACCGATGTGCCTTCCCCTTGTAAGTTCCAAATATTTCTTTAATTAAAATTTTATTTGTCTATAACTCTGGAACCAATGAAAATTAAGTACCACTTCTGATATATGGAAGAGCTCTCAACGAGGACTTATTACTGCAGTTAAGAAAAAGCCCAAAATCCAAATGTTTTGGATTTTGGGTTTTTTTGGCCCAATCGATTGCAATCAAAAGGGGAGGTTCACAACTAGATGTTACAGCAGTCCTAAATACAAAATTTCAGCATTCTACGGCTAATCGTTTTTGAGTTATGTGAGATACATACGTACAGACTTCACGCCGAAACTAGTCAAAATGGATTCAGGGATAGTCAAAATAGATATTTCCGTTGAAATCTGAAAACCGAAATTTTTAGCGTTTGCAATACTACCTTTACTTCGTACAAGGAAATAAAAAAACAGAAAAATAATCATCACCGTATTAATATAAAATAGTCTCTCTTCCTTAACCCAAGTTATCTTTTTATTTACATTTCTATTCAAATCTATATTTTCAATTTGAATTTAGAAGGTTTTTAAATCTGCGGAATTTAATTTTCGCTTGTAGCCTCTGACTATTAAAATATAATTATATTATAATTTATAAAATATTTCTTTGTGTTAAAATAAACAGAACCATACCGTCTTACCTAAATAAATGTATAACTTTGGTACATAATATCAACTTTTTATAAAAAATAATAATAAACATTAGAGCTCTTTTAATTTCTCGTCAAGTAAATAGAATTTCTTTCTTTCTTTTAATAAACGAAAAATTGATTGTTTCTAATCAAACGGTTTTTTTTTTCACTGCAAAACACGTATAAAATTAATTAATCTCACTCAATGTTGCTAAATTGTAAACAAAAATTTATTTTGCATTCGTTGAAATTAGAAAATTATTTTTATGTTATATATTATTTATATATTAAAAAAATGTCTCAAGTATAAATTAAAATTCTTATTAAGCTAAACATAATTCCATTTTCTGTAACTCGGTTATAAGTTAATACAAAATTCTGAATAATCATTATTAGTATTATAATTATGAGAATAATTCATTAAAACTTCAACACGAAGTTAGTATACTTTATATCTTGTTTACTTATAAAACGTCTGCTACACACATGATATATATAAATATATATATAAACTTAGTAAACTTAGTTTTTCTAAGCAAACAACAGTAAACTTTTATAATAATTATAATTATATATAAAATAAAATTTACATGAATTTTAATGAAATGGAATTTACACATATACATATATATATAAAACAAACGATATGAAACATGATATTTAAATTAATTAAACAAAATTTATATTTAGACAATAAAGTTTGAAATAAAACAGTGTAACTTAATTTTACTACTAACAATTTATGGAATGAATATGTATGCCGTAATATATTTAACTATGCGATATGATTTAAATTTACTATATGATACATTAATTAGGCGGTTCAATTCATTACCAACAATTAAGCGTTACTTCAACCACCCCCTACCACACCACATGTATCTGAACTCCAATATTTCAGTGCTGTGAAATAAATATATCTCATTCAAAATTTTAGGAAGAATAATAATTATTGAAATTTAATTTTATAATTGTTAAGTTAAACCGTAACTTTAACGATTGTAAAAACCGCTTTATTACATAGAGCGGAAAATGGAATATGAACAAAATTATCGGCGTCAGAGATGGATTTATGGAGAAATATAAGAAGTAGATTTGACAGAGTTAAGAATTAGGGTATAAAAAGAGATACGCAAGCGAAGAGAGAAATATTATGGTGGAAGATGTTCAGCATAGATGGTTTGGCTAAGTGAGTAGGGTTACTAGATCAAGGCTTCCTAAGAGTGTTTTGTAATAGATGTTCATGAGAAAAAAGAAAAGAGGACGTAGCTAGAATGATGAAGTAGAAGAATTAATGAAGGAAAGAAATATAGTAGTGGAGAAAGTGAAAATCGGACAAAAATGGAAACTGGGTGCGGAAAAACGGCGACAGATGTAAAAATCTTCCCCCTGGGTTGGTCTAGTGGTGAAATCGTCATCGCAAATCAGCTGATTTCGAAGTCGAGAGTTTAGAGATATAGTGAAGTTATTGCTGAAACATCTGTCTGTTTTGAAGACTTGGTTAAAATTATACTGAAGGATGGAATAAAAAAAACATGAGCATCATTGGACTACGTGTATACGGACTTGGAAAGAGATCATATTGAGAGAAAGAAGATGTTTATTTTTGAAAAATCGTGTTTTCATTAGTTTTTAAATTATCAAATATCTGAGAATGAAGCCAACGTATATATAAAATAACAGATTATCCTTACTTTTTTGTACGAAATAAAGGAAGTATTGTGATCGCGAAAAATTTCGGTTTTCAGATTTCAACGGAAATATCCATTTTGACCATCCCTGAATCCATTTTCACTAGTTTCGTCATGACGTCTGTAGCTACGTATGTATGTACGTATGTATCTCGCAAAACTAAAAAACGATTAGCCGTAGGATATTGAAATTTTCAATTTAGAACTGTTGTAACATCTCGTTGCGCACGTTTTGATTGCAATCGACTGAAACAAGTGTCCAAAAAGGCAAAATCAAAAAAATTTAATTTTGGAGTTTTTCTTAGCTGCAGTAATAAGCTCTCACAGAAAACTTTTCTACAATATATCATAAGTGATATTTATTTTCATCGGTTCCAGAGTTACAGCCAAATGAAATTTTAATTAATGAAATATTTGGATCTTAAAAGCGGAAGGCAGATTGGTTCGAATCCGACTTCATCTCCTTTTTTGTTCTTTTTTTTTTAAATTTAAATATTGATTTATTAATATTTTTTTATTAATAATATTAACATCTGATTGTAAACAAAAATTTACGATAAATAAAAAAAAAAAAAAGGAAAAAATAACTGAAGTTAAAAAATATTTCTGAAATAAAATTTTATGTAGTTTTAAAAATGTTTATATGTAATTTAATAGGCGTACAAGGAAGTCATGTGGTGTCCACATCAAATTTTTTTTTTCATTGCGATATAATTTTTTTTTTTTAACTGAAAAAAGTTAATGTAATTACAAAAGTCTGGAAACTGTTTTATATTACGCAACTGAGTGTGATTGATCAATAGTAACAAATGCAAGTTCTATGAAAATATAATAATACTACTTTACAATTACTTTGAGTGTTCTGATCGCCATATTGAATGGAGAATAAACAAGAGTTACATTATTGCTTTCTGCAAAACCGACGTTTAATATCTTGTATATATTTGATTTAGTGTTGTTTCTACTCTATTGGGAAATTTATCGTTAAATAAAATACATATCTCTTATAAAGGTCCTATTCAATTATCATACCCTTACAAAGTTATTCTTTCAGTGTTGCTTAAAAAAAAAATTATTATTTGAATTACAGAAAATTATTTTAAATAATGAAATTAATTAAAAAATTAATAAGGTTAACATAATTTTTCAATATGTAATTTATTTTCGAAATTTATCATTTTTAAGCTATTCGAAGGTCATTTGCAATTATATTAAGATGAGTTTAAAATTTAAAAATAATTAAAGGATTTTTGCCCAATGTTCTCACAAATGTTACAGGTTTAATAAGTATGATATAACATTATTTTTAATATATTTCATCATCTAGATTAAGAAATAGTTATAATATAAATAATTATCAATTTTTACACGACTACCTAAAACGGAGTGTAATGGTTTTACGAAACATGTATGTATGAATTTATGGTTGTATGTAGCAGCTATACGGCCGAAATACAAATGTATGTTTATATATCCACCGTAGCAGCTAACGGCCGACCCGATTTAGATGTATGACCCCGATTTGGAATCCTTACGTTACGGGGAGTGTCATATGCTATATAAATATGTATATGTGCATGTTTAATTAACTACAAGGCCAAAAAAAAAAATCATATAGACGATTATAAATGGATAATCGATAGTATTTTCAGTATCGATTTATAATAGTTGTGTTTTAAGATCTGCTACGATATTGCATGAATGAATTACGGTAGTAAAATTTATCAATTTTTTATTAATACTTCTATTTATAGTCACATCAACAATTAAAGTCATTAGTGACATATCGGTGTAATGTAACTGTACCGGTAAATTTGTAGTCTTGTATAGTTTCAGGTCGACTACTCGTGAGATGTGTGGTTAATAAACCCAACCACCAAAGAACACCAGTATTCACGATCTAGTATTCAAATGCGATACCTTTATTAGGATTTGAACCTGAGAACTTCGACTTTGAAATCAGCTGATTTACGACGATGAGTTTACCACTAAACCAAGCCGGTGGGTTTAAATTTACTAATTAATTTTATCATTATTTAAGAAAAATCTTATGATTTTTTTTTGATGGGCATTATCTTAGATTTTGTAACCATGTTCTTTCTTCTTGCTCTTATTTTTTTGTATTGCTTCTTATTTATTGTTTATATACATTTAAGAAAAAAAAATAGTATGATTTTTTGACGAGCAGTATGTTCGATCACGTAAGAATGTTTTTTTTAATTAATAAATATTAAATAATAATCTTTCTTTTGTTAATAAAATTATTTAATAATAATTACTACTTAATTAAATTATATTTTACCAGGGAATATTTATGTGCTAATAATAATAATTATTTAATGAGTATGCAAGTAAGGAAACAGTTCGCTAAAATTTATGTCTGGAGTGTTCTAACTTATGGATGTGAAACATAGACGCTTGGCAAAGCAGAAAGAAGAAGACTGAAAGCAATGGAAATGTGGATTTGGAGGAAAATAAAAACAACAAGCTGGGTGGATAGGAAAAGAAATGATCTAGTGTTAGCTGAAGCGAATGAGAGAAGGTCCTTGCTAAATGTTATACTAAGAAGAAGAGCGAAATTGATAGGACATGTAATACGACATGACCATTTCTTGACGAATATATTTGAGGGTAGGGTTTTGGGTAAAAAACCTAGAGGTAGACCTAGAGCAACCATCATCAATATTGTTAAAGAAGAGATGGGCCTAGGTTCATAGAATGACTTAAAGAGAGAAGTGGAGATGAGAATGACGTGGCTAAATCGACAAGGCGTAGCCTTTAGTGAATAATGTTGATTATTTAATATATTTAAAAAATATAAATTAAAATAACCTACGCTTAGAAATTAAATTAATTTGGAAATTTACTGAAGACAACGGACTGCTTCTAGCGGGAGAGAGTCGTGGAGGGAGGCGTGTGCAGCCGCCCGGCGCACCACCATTGGTCCACTTTGTATCAAACTTTTATTGCTAAATATTAACTAATAATACGTTTCTTTTACTTTTTACACAACTGCCGAAAAAGGAATGTAATGTATGTATGTATGTAGGTTTAATCCATTGTAGCAGTTCAACGGCTGAACCGATTTAGATGTATGACCCCGCGTTGGAATCCTTACATAGGCTGTATAAATATATATATATATATATATATATATATATATATATAATAAATATGTAGGAGTGTGTGTGTATATATATATATATATGTACATTTAAAAAATTTGAAAAAAAGATAGATGCAAAATCGTCATCCGCAAGCTCTTCAATTATCCTATATTAAAGAGCAGTATTTGTCAGGAATGTTTTTTCTGCAGTCGTGTTTTCTAATTTTCAATATTTATCTCTTGTTTAATTATTACTGCTTGAAATTTTGAATGCAGAATAGCTACGTTTAATTGTTTTTATCAATTATTATGTTATTTCTACATTGAAAGCGATCGTTTATTTTCCTTAATGTGACCAGAGTAATTAATGTTTGTTTATAGTATGAGTATAGTTAGTTGCAAATATTCCTAAAATTGTTTGTTAAAGATTCTATTTGAATTTAAAATTCGTTACTGAACTTTTATAATTTTCCTCACTACACACAATTTTATAAATTTCTTTGTTTTACACATAGACTAAAACATGATATTAATTATTTTATTAAATTTACTATTTTTTTATTAAATGACACTTCTAAAAAAAAAAAATTTTAATTGTTCCCACGGAGTAAGGGAGACCCCAAAATAAACAATTTTATTTATTTTAAATTTCCGAATTTAATGCTTAATTCTTATTTTGGTAATAATTATTATCAATTAATAAAAAGCCCAGTTGATATGGAGGTCCCAAAATTTTTTAAAATTCAAAAAATTTTATATTTTTAGTTATAGTTAATCATTTTTTGTGAAAATAAAAATAAGACTTTTAATGATTGAATTGCCTTTTCCTGTTTAGCCAGAAAGTTTTGCAATGAAAAAGCTGTACAAGGTATTATATGCTTGATCAGTATAGCCAGGAAAGTCATGCAATATTTGTCAACCTTTTTCCCTTACAATAGTCAACAACTTTTCTGATACTGCTTTCATTATATCTATGAGACATATTATTACATTGTTTATAAAGTACACACATAGATTGACTGTTTAGTGAACATCGCTGCTCTCAGAGAAGGCTACACTAAATGTGTCTCTTTCGCCTTGTTTTTACATCAATTAGTCGTAAAAAGCGACAGGGACATATAATGCAAAGCTACAAGTAAATGTGTCCTTTTCTATTTTGAAAAGGACACTGAGTTGAACCATACTGCTTCAACTCAGTAGGGAATATTCATGTGCTCTTATTGCATAATATTAGAATTTTTTTATTACATAAGAACTAAATAAAGAATATTTATAAGGTATTTTATAAGCCTAACAAAGCTTACAAGTTTCATAAAAAGAAACAAAGAAATTTTGTAATTAAATAAAGAAAACAAAACCCACAAATAAGGAAAAGACAATTTAAATATAAAAGTCTATTTTACAGAAAACAAGGAAGAAGACTCGTCAAAAAGATTTTTAATCAGTTAATTAACATTTAAGAAAAAAAAACATTTCTTAACAGTTCAAAACAAGGTTTTAAAACAAAGAGAAACAAAAAATCGGATTTACACGTTGTAAACAAACATTTAAAGAACCAAGAGAGACTTTATTAAAAGAAAACTAAGGAACAACCTTAAAGTATTTCATAAATAAAAGAGAGGAAAAAAGATAAAAAAAACTTAAAGAAGAAACTAAAAACCAAAGGAGAAACACTAAAAAAAGGAAACTTAAAACATTTGATACTGCTATAATTGAAAGAAAATAATATTTATAAATTATACCAAAAATAACATAATATAAGTAAAAGAAAAGCAAAACAGAAATGGTAGAACCATAACATTATTGGTGGGGTGTAATAAGTGTGGTGGGGTGGAGGGACCCCATCTCAAAAATTATCATGTTTTTTTTTTTTTTCATCTTATTTATAAGTTGTAAATAAAAATTTAAAGAACCAAAAGAGCCTTTATAAAAAAATTAAGAAACAACCTTAAACTATTTCAAAAATAAAAGATAACAGCCTAATAAAAACCAAAGGAAAAAGTACAAAATGTAAACAAAATAGTTGACACGATAATATATAAAAAGAAAGCTATTTATAAACTAACATAAGTAAAAAATAAGAAAAACTAAATGATATTTGAGGGGTGGAATTAAGCGACTTGGGGTGGAGGGTTTCCATGCCAAAAATTCAAGATATTAAATTTACGACATTATTTGAATCAGTATGTAACATTATTTGTATTGAAAATATTTTACTATTTAATAACATTTTTAATATCATGATTAAACTTTGTTCTACATTTTTTATTAAGTAATTTTATTATTTAGTCAATTTACGTCTAAAAAACTAAGATATTTAAAAAAAATCTGTTGTGGACAACATATGTCTTCCTTTACGCCTATTAAATTACATTTACACATTTTTATTAAATGAAAAGTACGTAAAATTTTATTTCATTAAAAACTTCCGATATTTTTTTTTAATTTATGTTTTTTTTTGTTATTCAATTATTATTCATCATAAAATATTTTTTTTTTTACAATGAGAGGTTGATAATTATTAATAAATCAATATATGTAAATTAAAGAAAAAATTAAAAAAAAAAAATGAGATGAAGTCTGATTCGAACCGATATGCCTTTCCCTTAAGATCTAAATATTTCATTAATTAAAATTTTATTTGGCTATAATTCGAATCAATGAAAATAAGTACCACGTATGAAAAAGTGTTATCATTGAAAAGCTCAGTGAGAATGAGGGCTTATTACTACTTCTTTTTTTTAGTCTTCAGTCATTTGACTGGTTTGATGCAGCTCTCCAAGATTCCCTATCTAGTGCTAGTCGTTTCATTTCAGTATACCCTTGACATCCTACATCCCTAACAATTTGTTTTACATATTCCAAACGTGGCCTGCCTACACAATTTTTCCCTTTTACCTGTCCTTCCAATATTAAAGCGACTATTCCAGGATGCCTTAGTATGTGGCCTATAAGTCTGTCTCTTCTTTTAACTATATTTTTCCAAATGCTTCTTTCTTCATCTATTTGCCGCAATACCTCTTCATTTGTCACTTTATCCACCCATCTGATTTTTAACATTCTCCTATAGCACCGCATTTCAAAAGCTTCTAATCTTTTCTTCTCAGATACTCCGATCGTCCAAGTTTCACTTCCATATAAAGCGACACTCCAAACATATACTTTCAAAAATCTTTTCCTGACATTTAAATTAATTTTTGATATAAAAAAATTATATTTCTTACTGAAGGCTCGTTTCGCTTGTGCTATTCGGCATTTTATATCGCTCCTGCTTCGTCCATCTTTAGTAATTCTACTTCCCAAATTACAAAATTCTTCTACCTCCATAATCTTTTCTACTCCTATTTTCACATTCACTGGTCTAGCTTTGTTATTTCTACTACATTTCATTACTTTTGTTTTGTTCTTGTTTATTTTCATGCGATAGTTCTTGCGTAGGACTTCATCTATGCCGTTCATTGTTTCTTCTAAATCCTTCTTACTCTCGGCTAGAATTACTATATGATCAGCAAATCGTAGCATCTTTATCTTTTCAGTTAAGAAAAAGTCCAAAATCCAAATTTGTTTTTGGATTTTGTGCTTTTATGAACGCTTTTGGTCTAGTCGATTGCAATCAAAAGAGAAGATTTACAACTAGATATTACAATAGTCATAAATACAAAATTTCAACATTCTATGGCTAATCGTTTTTCAGTTATGCAAGATACGTACAATACGTACATACAAACGTCACGCCGAAACTAGTCAAAATGGATTCAGGGGTGGTCAAAATGGATATATCCGTTGAAATCTGGAAACCGACATTTTTCGCGATCACAATTTTTCCTTTACTTCGTACAAGGAAAATTTTTATAGAAATTTGGTTTATTTTATCATTACAAAGTTTAAATTAAATTAATACAATTAAAACATATTAATAGACGAATGAATTTTAATTTAGTTATTTTTTTTTTTTAATTAAAATTTGTAAAAAGTAGTCAACAGTTTGGGGTGCTAATTATTCTTTTCTAAAAAATCACCTTTTAAATGTTGAACCAAATTGTTTTAACATCAGGGTTTAGTGTCTCTAGATTTTTATTTTGTTTTTACGTCACTAATCTTTGAAATACTGAAAATTTTTAAACTGACATTTTTTTAAACTAATTTCAGTAAATGTCATCCATTTCTCTTGCATATTTTGTTTTTAAATGCGTAAATAATGTTGAGGTATTTTATATTACAAGTGCTTGGAAAGGCCCTGTGATCCATTTTTAAGTACTACTTTTAAGTGAATAATACTCCATAGTTATGCACAAAAACATTTACACATAAACAAAACTTAGTCGAAAAAGGTTTAATCAATTAATTAGCAACACTTAAGAAAAAACGTTTTTACGTGTTCGAAAGAAAGGTTTTAAACCTAGAGAAACAAGAATCAGACTTCTAAATTGTAAATAACGTCTAAAGAACCAAAAGACAATAAATACAGATAATAAATTAATTGTCTGTATTTCTATATAAATATTGAAACATTACTTAAAGAGGACGCTTTGATTTATCTAAATAATATATTAATTTCAAAAAAAATTGATGTGTGCAACACATGACTTCCTTGTATACCTATTAAATTATATATACACATTTTTTTTAAAAATGAAAAGTACATAAAATTTTACTTCATTAATAACTTCTGATATTTTTTCATAGTTTTATTTATTTTTTTTTATTTCATTATTATTTACGAAAACATTTTTTTACAGTTAGAAGTTAATAATTATTAATAAATCAATATATTTAAATTAAAAATAAAGTTAAAAAAAAAGGAGATGAAGTCTGATTCGAACCGATATGCCTTCTCCTTTTAAGATCCAGATATTTCATTAATTAAAATTTCATTTGGTTGTAACTTCCTTTTTTTGCATTACTCGGCCCGAGGGGGTGTCCTTTTGATTCTAATGGGCCTCCCCATCTAATGGCTGTATGTCCGGCATGGCAGTTCGACCCACCGGTTCTGGATCTTTTTTCCTCACATCTAGCCTGTCTGTAACCAGTGTGGCAGAGTTGTGGACCAACCTAGCTATTCTGTTCCGGTGTCCCCACCCCACGGCCGGAACTTGGTTTTTTTTGGGTTTTTTTATGACCCGGAGAATTGGGTGTCCCCGTGCGTCCTCACCGCCGACCATCCCTGTAAGCAAGGATAAGGATTGGCTATAACTGTGGAACCAATGAAAATAAGTACCACTTATAATATATCGTTGAAAAGCTTTCAATGAGGGCTTATTTCTGAAGTTAAGAAAAAGTCCAAAATTCAATTTTTTTTGAATTTTCAGCTATTTTAGACCGTTTTTTTACATTCGATTGCAATCAAAAGGGGATGTGCCCAACTAGATGCTACAACAGCTCTAAATCCAAAACTTCAACATCCTACGGCTAATCGTTTTTGAGTTATGCGAGATACATAAGTACATACATACGTCACACCGAAACTAGTCAAAATGGATTTAGGATGTTCAAAATGGATATTTCCGCTAAAATCTGAAGAAAGAAATTTTTCGCGATCACAAAGTTATCTGGTGTACTGTAATGTATAATCAATTAGAGGTTTATATAATTTTTATAAATGAATTGTAATTTTAATACAGAAGAAAAATATATTTATAGCAGTGGTGGTGTATACAGAATAAAATGCAAATGCAATGCAACATACATTGGACAAACGGGAAGAAAATTAAAATTAAGATATAGGGAACACATGAGATTTTATAAAAATCAATGCAAGATTTTAATTATGTAACGCATTTAATAAAAGAAGGACATACCCTAAATGAAAATGGAAGAATCAACGAATTAATTCACAATTGTATTAAACAAAGAAGAATGAACATTTTAAAAGATTTAGAAATCTTCAAATTAAAAAGTAGCAATAAAACGATCATTAAATGAACAGAAAAACAATCAATCTTATGTCCTTTTCAAAAACCTCAGTTTACTGAAAACAGGAAATAGATAAATAAAATCAAAAGATAAGTATAATGGTTAATAAAAAATAAACAGAAGAAGGCCAGATAAGGTATGACATCAAATAAAGGGAAGAGAATTGACTAAACGTTATATAAAGACTGACAGAAATTTAAAAGTACCATTACAGTAAGTTTTGACAACGGAGGTATTCCGTAACACATCAACAAATAATCTACATTTTCAGTTACTTTTTATCCAAATCAATCTCTGTATCTCTCTACAGATTTACCTTCTATATAAGACTCAATTAAAGGATAACTTTCTTTCTTTCTTTTTCTTGTTTAGCCTCCGGTAACTACCGTTTAGATAATTCTTCAGAGGATGAATGAGGATGATATGTATGAGTGTGAATGAAGTGTAGTCTTGTACATTCTCAGTTCGACCATACCTGATATGTGTGGTTAATTGAAACCCAACCGCCAAAGAACACCGGTATCCACGATCTAGTATTCAAGTCCGTGTAAAAATAGCTGGCTTTACTAGGACTTGAACGCTGCAACTCTCGACTTCCAAATCTGCTGATTTGGGAAGACCCGTTCACCACTAGACCAACCCGGTGGGTCTAAAGGATAACTTATGAATAAGCATCATAACAGTAGAATTATTATAATTTTTAATGAAATAAAAAATCTTTTGCACGCCGAAAGGCGGAGGTAGATTTCACCGGTGCTAAGTAGGGGATAAAAAAATGTCCAACTTAATGTTAAGAAAAACTGCAAATTTATACAATACGACAATGGTTGAATGTGAAAAAAGTTTCACATGTTTAGCATACCACATTTTGGTCATCCCTTGTCTTAAGGGCTTGTCGTATCAATAATTGTTTCAGACAAAAATGTTTAGAGGACTAACGACCACCTTAAACCTATTCGATACTGTGCCTGACAGGGGAGGTATAATATTTTTTGTTTTCGAAACCCTAATTTCTACCCCTGGGCCAATGGTTGGTTATATCAAAATACTTAAGGCCTAAGTTTTAGGCCCTTATCTAAAGAATAGTAGGAACTTTAAACGAATTCGATATTTTACTTAAAAGTTATAGCAATGGTTTGTTTTTAGAAAAAGCCCCCCCCCCCCATTTCTAACCTCATGATCCGATTTTGGCCGTTACCTAACTCGACCGAGATTTTGGAACAAGTTATTTTTAAGGAACAATTTGAAAATGATTGGCGCAAAATTACGGCAGTTATCATGTCCACAAGAAAGTAAAATATATATATATAAACGTATGTATAAACTTTTGAGGTGACGGTGGTTTTGGGGTCTGAGAGATGTGAAACGCGAAAATATGTCGAAATTTTCCGGATGTCAGATCATGGTACCCATTACAATAGGTAGCTTTCTTATGAAATCTACCTAAAAAGCACAGTAAATGTTATTATTTATTTTATTGATAGTTATAATTCCTCAATTACCATATTTAACTACACCTGGATATCTTTGTACTCAAATTCATCTCTACTAGATTTTCAGATTCTACCACAGATTTCTCTCCTATCATTTTAAGAATTCTTCTTCATTGTAAATTTTATAAACCCTTAGGAAGATAATGTAACACCCAGTCCTGGCCTATAGTAGTTTTTTCTTTTTCTGATAGTCTATGTTTTACTACCATAAAGATCTACACTCCATACAATATTTTCAGGAATTCTGTTTGAATTCTGAGATTTATTTGTGGTTAAGATAAGATATTTTTTGTATAAAGCTTTCTTTTCATGCAGTAGTCTGCTTTTGATATCAACCTTACTTTAACAATTCTTTATAATTTTTCATCAAAAATAACAAAATTCTTCAGTTTTTTTTTTTTGTTGTGTTCCCTCTATCTTAACATTTAATTCCTCAATGTGTTGCCAATATCTGTACCATAATAGTTACATCTCTGCCTTCCATCCAGAGGTTCTGGTTTCAAATCTTACTCAGGCTGGTATTTTTAAGGATCATAATTTTTTTTTAAATTGTAATTGTGAGTCAGGATTTGTCTTCTTTTAGTTACATTTCATCACGAATTTAATTTCTTCTAATTAATTTTTGGATCCTGTCAAAAGAATAATCCAATCTGTCAATCGTAACAATTTTATTTTTTTCTCTTGTGTAGTTATTTTCTCCACAAATTAGTCCTTCAATTCTGTATTGCTTCTTCTAAGTGTGAGTTGAAAAGAAACAAACTATAATTTTTTCCTGTTCTCATATCCTTTACTCTTATAACTGGCACTTTATTTTGAATAAATTGTAAATAACTCTTTTTTCCTATATTTAAGTCTGATTTTGCTAAAATTAATTTTTTTTTATTCCATAGTATATTATTAAATACTTTTTCCATATCTAGAAATGCAATGTAGATTGTTTTTCTTCCTAATCTGATTTTGAGGAATAGAAATCTTATATCATTCTCTTTTTGAAATATAACCACTTTTCATCTAAAACAAATAGTTTTATTCTTTTTATGAGTAAACTATTTTATTGAATATTTTTTTTACTTATGAAGTATTAGACTGATAGTGTATTATTTTTCATATTTATCTAGTCCTGATTGTTTTACATTCTTGCTACCAATTAAATTGTTTTAAAGATCTGACAGTACTCCTACAGCCGCAAGTGTTTTGCATAGTGATGCAAAAATTGTATTAGTATCCCATACATCATAGTAACGTAACAAAGATAAATGTTTGAATTTTATACCGTATTAAAGGTTATTCTGAATTGAGAATGGTTCTGCTGAGTACAGTTAATCATCTGTCAACTGAATTTGAATTAAACATAAAAGTAATGAAATGTTTGGTGATATACCATACAATGCGTGCATAGAAAATTGCTTTGTATATCTAACCTTCATTGTAAAACTTAATTGCATATCTTTTAAACTTCTTAATATTTCTTACCATTTGCAATATTTAATTTTACAAATAAAATTTAAAAAAATACAAAATAAAAATTAATAAAATTATGTTTTCAGTTAGAAAGGAAACTTATTCTTACAGCTTTAGCAGTAGGTTAATTTGTTCTTATGCTACCCCTTTTTTTTATTTGGGAGAGCCAACAGGCCTATAGTACATTAGTTCCTAATTACCTTGTTGTAAAGTTGATGGGGGGAAGATCATGAGTCCCAAGAGGGACTCTTATCATTATATTCTTCTTAAGGTCGTGCTCCTGTTTTGTGTTTCTTGCTTCTGGGAGAGTGTACCCTCTCTCTATTTCCTCTCCTCCTTTCCTTATCCTTGTTTTCTTCTTCCTTATAATATAACAAAGAAGAACTGATTTCGAGGGCAGCAGTATGCCAACAAAAGGTCTCTCTCGGCTCATATCTATTTCATACATACACTGTAGAACCTTGTAGCTCTGAACTATTGCTTGTAATCCTATCAATATAACACATTGTACAAAGAGCTTCTATTAATAACTTGTAATACCCCTTTACATCTATATTAATCATTTATTTTAAAATAGTATCATTTTAAACATTTTTAGTGCAGATTGTGATGTCTTCTTATGAATATTAACTCATTCTTTCCATTCTAACTGACTTCATTCACATTTACATACTGTTTAGGACTTGAATCTAGCATCTGGTAAAAATAATCTGATGGAGGAAGAATGTGAAGAAATTCTTGCTATTCTCTTAAATTAAGTTTTGGATTATGATTATAAACTAAGGTTGTATTTAGAAAATAACATGATGTTAGGTAAATTAGTCCACAAGTAAAAATATGAACAGCCTAAGTATTATGATGAAACAAAGAAAATTGTGGAAGAACCTTAATCAGAGTAACATTAAAAAAATACATAACTAATCGCAGTAAGAAATACATTTATATATTTTTTGCTGGTAGTTTGAGCAATGTATGCAAAACCGTAATTTGTTATTTTATAATACCTGTCTTCCTTATGGCTTCTTTATATGTAAAACATCCATCTTAAGTATAAAGGCACTAGTCAAGAATTTATTTCTCTAAGAGTAATGATGATCACTATACAGCCAGTCCCTGTGATGAACAGAGTGAATGTGTCAATTACAGGAACAGATTATGATCTGCATTTCAGTTGGGTTGGCTACTGATATTCAACTGTATATTTATAGCTTGTATATATATAGTATAGTATATATAGTACATATAGTACCTTGTATGTATATTTATAGTATTTTATAGCTTGGTGAAGAAAAAAACAGGAAAATACTTTATTTCTCATTTTCCTTAACAAGCCTGGTATAGGTTGTTTATGATTTTTGGAAGTTGTTTGTGATATGTCAGGTTCCCTAAAACTATTATAGTTATATTACTTAATTTATATACATATAGGTTGTCAAATTCTATTTTAATACATAAAAATAATCTATACTAGTATATAAAGTAACAATAACAAATATGTAAAGATAATAACAAAATTAAATCAGTACAAAAGAAAAAAACTACTTAGAAGATGATAATTATAATGATTTAGGTTGTGGATAATGGGAGGTGACATTACAGCACGTATTATTATTTTTACATATTAAACAAAAATTGAAAATTCAGGATTTTTACATAAGCTATTTAATTAGTATTTTTTTTTAAACTTTTATTTTTCTAATAAAAAGATTTTCAACAGAGTAATGTGGGCTTTATAAAAGAAAATATTTTATTTTAAATAAACTGATGGGAAGTTCTTTGCATGTAATTAAATAGGTATTAATAAAATAATGATTTATGCTTATCTCCATGGCGGAGTAGTAGCATCTCTGCCTTTCATCCTGAAGTTCAGGGTTTGAGTTCCAGTAGGCATGTCGTTTTTCATACTCTTAAAAGTATTATTTATAATCACAGTAATTGTTATTGGGCATTAACCTGTTATTTCCGATGAATAAATAAAGAAATGAGTAATAATAAACCTCTTTCTCACGCTGCAAAGTGTCATGCTTAACATAAAACTAGACCTGTTATATGATTTTATAGCGATAGATCTTGTTATTTTTTTAGGACTTTTTTCTTTTCTTTCTCTTTTTACACGACTGCCCAAAAAGGAGTGTAATGTATTTAGGTGTATGTTTGCTCCACCGTAGAAGCTCAACGGCTGAACCGATTGTTACCCGCATGTTCTACAATTATCCTATAGTAGTAATTATCCTATATTAAAAAGCATTGTTTTTTCTGGCAGTCGTGTTTTTTAAATCTTAATATCTATCACATGTTATTTGCTATTGATCATAACTATAATTTAATTTTCTTACTCAAATTACGTCACGTCTTTTCAAGTTCAGTTACTCTTGAATCACCATACGGTAACTATTTCGATCATTACGTTAGTCCATGATATACGAATAAAGAGATTACAAAAGTTCAATAGAATTCCTGATAAATATTATTCTGTCGAAAGCCAGCGGGTGGGTCACAATCAAATACTTACCTAGGATTCCTTCTTTTACCTGTTGCTAACTGAGAGGCAGGCAACCGCCTCCAATCATCATATGCAATTCTCTCCACGAACGGAGTGTATAACATCTTCCACTAAACTAGGGTCTCTACCAGGTGCATTCTTGCTTGACCAAAAGCTCTAGTACGCAAAGGTCTTTTAGGAAACGGACTGAAGGGGAATGTGCCGGGAAAAGAACGCATATTTTGCAACTCTCCCGAAGAATAATCCCAATTATTCAATAAATAATTCATCATTTGTAAAAGGAAATTCGATCTCAAACTCCATCCAAAAAAATTAAATTAACTAAATGAAAATTAATTTATATTCGTCATTAAAATAACATACCCTTTATTTACTTAGAAAGACACAGGAGAACAAAGGGATAAATATTCAGAGTTTGCCATGCGTAGGAGGATAACATATTCAGAGTGTGTGCGATAACATTTGAAATGAGTGCAGGATAACAGTCGAGATTACTAACAAAAGTGCTTCGTCAAACCGATAAGACGCAACATTATTCATTGCCGAACAATCCAATAATTGTTGTTAAACCGAGAAAGACAATTGAAATTCACAAATGTCTTTTTCGCGTATACCAAAAACGGGTGTTTACCACTATGACAATGTCTCCTTAACTCTGTCCAGACAGAACAATAGAAACATCAGTTATTACATTAAAAGTCCAGCTACCGTAATTTTTACTTCCTTGTACGAAGTAAAGGAAGTATTGTGATCGCGAAAAATGTCGGTTTTCAGATTTTAACGGAAATATCCATTTTGACTATCCCTGAATCCATTTTGATTAGTTTTGGCGTGACGTCTGTACGTACGTATATATCTCGCATAACTCAAGAAAAATTAGCCGTAGGATGTTGAAATTTTGAATTTAGGAGTGTTGTAACATCTAGTTGTGCACTTTCCTTTTTGATTGCAATTGACTGAACCAAAAGTATCCAAAATAGCTCAACTTTTCTTAATTGCAGTAATAAGCCTTCACTAAAAGCTTTTCAACGATATATGAGTGGTATTTATTAGCACTGGTTCCAGAGTTATAGCCAAATGAAATTTAAATTAATAAAATATTTGGATCTTATAAGGCACATCGGTTCGAATCAGACCTCATTTCCTTTTTTTAACTTTTTTTAATTTAAATATAATGATTTATTAATAATTATTAACCTCTAATTATAAAAAAAAAACAACTGCAGTAATAATCCCTCATTGAGAGATTTTCAACGATAAGAAGTGCCACTTATGATAAAGTGGTACTTATTTTGATTGGATCCAGAGTTATAGCCAAATAAAATTTTAATTAATGAAAAATTAGGATCTTTCAAAGGGAAAGCACACCAGTTCGAATCAGTCTTCATTTCATTTTTTAACTTTTTTTAAAATTTAAATATACTGATTTATTAATAATTATTAATCTCTGGTTGTAATTTTTTTACAACAAATAATTCAGTAATAACAATAAACAAAAATCAGACGTTATTAATGAAATAAAATTTTATGTACTTTTAATAGGCGTACAAGGAAGTCATGTGGTGTTTATATTAGATTTTTTTTAAATTTATTTTATTGAGGAAGTTCCCCTAGCGGCCCATTCTAAGTTTTTATAAATAACTTCAATAAAATATTTTTTAACCGAAAAATTAAATCTATAAACAGACTTTTAGATGATTTTATCTGTTTTTATCATCACCGTTGATTAGTATTGTATTAATGAAGCGTAATAATATACAGCCTGAGTAATTTTGATTTTCAAAGTAATTTTTACAAATTTTCAGGGAAATAAGGTTAAAAAATTGAAAAGAATAATCCTTTAATTTCTTTCAAAGATCTTTAGTTCACATTCAGTACAAATTTTTTATTACATTATTCAAGCCCACCGGGCTGGTCTAGTGGTAAACTCGTCACAAATCAATTGTTTAACAGCTGATTTTTTAAGTCTGAGGTTCAAATTCTAGTAAAAGTTAGTTACTTTTATACGGATTTCAATACTGGACAGTGGATACCGGTGTAATTTGATCCTTTTTTTTCTTTTTACCTCCGGAACCATCGTTATGTATTACTTCAGAGGATGAGATGAATGAAAATTTCTGTAGCGTGTGAAAATGCCATGCCTGACCGGGATTCGAACCCGGAACTTCCGGATGAAAGGCCGAGACGCTACCACTCGCACCACGGAGGTCGGTAATTTGAGACTATACCTCATTTACATATATCATACATATCATCCTCACCTCACTGAGCTATGGGAGAGTTTGCTTATTGTTCACTACTTGAACCAGTTGCAACGCATACATTAGGATTGATAAATATTAATCCTAATGTATGCGTAGTATGTAAATATTTTCAATGTATATAAATATCTTTACATTAATTTTCTGATTTTTATGAAATCACATCAAAAGGTAATATATATGTATGTTACCGTATTCATAATAAAAGAGCCTTAGCTCACGCTTTCTAGTACTCACTTTATTTTATTGAATTCGTAAGTTTATTAGCACGGCTTTCGTTTCAATTAATATCATTTGTTTGAAAGTCAATCTAAATTTTTAAAAATCCCTTTAGGCAAGCCGAAAGGTGGAGGTAGATTTTACCGGTGCTAAGTAGGGGATAAAAAAGATTTTCACCTTTAGAAAAACTTCAAATTTTCTCAATACGACATTGGTTGGATCTGCAAAAAAGTTTCACATGTTTAGCATACGACAAGCCTCATCTTACAATTCCAGCAACATTTTGACCATCCCTTGTCGTAAGGATTGGTCATAACAAAAATTGTTTCAGACAAAAGTTTTAGATAATTTTTAGAGGACTAACGACAACTTTCAACCGATTCTATACTGTGCCTATAAGGAAGGTATGATTGTTTTGTCTTCGAAACACCATTTTTCCCCTCCCTGGGCCAATGGTTGGTGATATCAGAAAACTTTACCTAGGTAAGTTTTAGTCCCATATCCAAAGAATAGTAGAAACTTTAAACGAATTCGATATTTTACTTAATAAGAATATTATAGCGATGTTTTGTTTTTTTTTTCGAAAGTCCCCCCATTTCTATCTCCATCGTCTGATTTTGCCCATTAACGAATTCGACCGAGATTTTGGTTATTATATTTTATGTATCAATTTGAAAGTGATTGGCGTAAAATTACGGCAGTTATCATGTCCACATGAAAGTGATATATATAAACTTTTGACGGTAGTTTTGGGATCTGGGGGATGTGAAACGCAAAACTATATTGAAATTTTACGGAATCGAATCATGATAGACCTCACAATAGGTAGCTTTCTTATTAAATCTGCCTAATAAAAGTAAGATATTGTTAAATAAAATAAAATAAAATAAAAAACTAGTAAAAATTACAAAATCAATTATTTTTACTTTTTCAATTTTAGAGATTGACGTCATAATTTAATATATTTTGCTTTAATCTGAAAAATTATCAATTTTTAAAAAAGATTTGTTTTCTTAAGTTTTTTAAACAAGAATAATGCAGGGGATATATTTAGAAATAATAAATATTGAAATATTTTTATGCAAAGAAATATATAGTACATAAAATTTTTCAATGTTTAGTTAAAAAAGTGATTATTGAAGTAAATATTTTAATGTTATTAGAAGTTGAGTTATATATTAAATTTTATGATAATATTTTTGACAAATCCGCCGGTTTAATCTAGTGGTTAAACCGATCATCGTAAAATCAGCTGATTTTCGAAGCAGAGAGATCTAAGGTTCGGTCCTGTAAAGGCAGTTTGCTTTTATATTTATTTGAATGCTAGACTGTGGATACCGGTGTTCTTTGGGTATCAATTAACCACACATCTCAGGAATTATCGACCACAGTTTATTCCAGACTACATGTTTACCAGTGTATTTACACTTAAAATTTCGCTATATCTGCAGCTACGTCAGCCGTATTGCCTTACGGTAGCAGCAATTTCATTTGCCTGTATGCCAAGTACATCCAGACCCAGCACTAGATGGAAAACTGTTTGAAGAAAACAAATAAACCTTTAGATCAGTGGTTCCCAAACTTTTCCGAGTCACGGCGCCCTTTTTCAATTAAAAGTTTTCTATGGCGCTCTACCCTACTAAGTAAAAGTATGACTACTCATAAGTAAGAGATAAAAATGAATAAAACTTGTGTATCTTCATTATTTTTTTACTTTAACATTACATTAATAATTATAAATACCTTTGTTCAATTAATTATGAAGATTTTACAATATTTCGTGGCACCCCTGTGAAGAGGCCACGGCTACCAGGGGCGCACAGTTTGGGAATCACTGCATTAGACAAAACAAAGTTATTAATTGAATTTTAGTTTATTTTATCTTTTTAATGGTGTAATTAAATTAAATCAATTTAGAGATTTTATTTTTTAATAGTTTTATTTTAGATTAAAAAAAAATTAAAATCCTTAAGGATGAAGATAATTATAAATTGTATAATTTAGAAGGTATTCAATTATTAAATTCTTCGTAAGCATCAGAAAAGTTTAGGAAAATTGTTGCAACTTTTTTTAAGTACTCGTATGCAAGACTTATTTATTCATAATAAGGAATTAAGTTATACATTATGATCTTTTATTAAACACTGCTTACAGTATCCTAAATTATATTCGTTGCCAGAATAAAATTAGAGAAGATAAAATACTGTAAGATGGGATCAGTTTTCTAGCTTAATAAACGTAACTACCTACTGTAATATTGTCACTAGGCTATTAATTATTGTTCGTCGTTCGATGTTCAGGTACCGTATTTGTCAGTATATTTTATCATAAATTGCTAATTTTTTCCCCTTCATCGTTAAAATTTTTTTTCAATTTTTAATTTTTATGATAAATAAAAATATTTCGTTCATATAATTTTTATACATTCTATAATAATATAATTATAAGATTTTAATGCACATTTTAAAATTTGCTTTTATCTACTTTTTTATGTATTCATGTTACACCACATATAAATTTAGAGATATAAGTCAAATTAACAAAAAAAAAAACAAATTTATGTCGTAAATAATTTAAAATGGAATTTAAATGTGTTAAATAATCAATCGGGCTTAAATTATGTATAACATTAAAAATATAAATCAATTAAATAAAAATGATTTAAATATAATAACCAGGTTATTAAAAGTATGGTCATTTAAGGAGCATTTAAAGTTTTTATTTAAAATTTAAAAGGACATTTAAATGGTCTTTAATGTAATCAGGTTATTAAAAGTATATTCATTTAAAGGGCATTTAAAGGGTATTTAATGCAATTAAATAAATTTAACTGAACGATGGTTTATAATATTTAATCTTTTTTTAATAATTTGACAAAATATCTTTCCAATATGTTTATTAATCATATTGTTTCCACGTGCAATTATTATTATATTTGATAACAATTCCTTTTAATTCAAAGCTTTGAATTTATGCACTAATCCAATTATTTTAATCTAAAGTAATGATTTTAAAATAAACAGATAATGTAAACAAAATTTTTAATCGTAATTTTTGCCTTTATTAAGTTAAACTTGTATTTGTAACCATTACAATTTATTTTTCTGTAACTGCTTTCGTGAAAAAAAAAATGGAAGCTTCTTAGTTCCCGTATAAATGGTTTTTTACCGACTTTTCGAAGAAAAGTACGGTATTACTTTTAGTCGCAGGATGGGAATTGGGGTGATAATGAACTTTCTTCATGTTTTGAAGTATGAGTAGTAAAAAAAATACCATTCACTTGAACAGGAGTTTTTCCTTATTATATATGTATTTATTTATAGCCTAATTATACGGCTCAAAAATCTTCAAAACTACTCATTCAATTTCATTGAAATTTAGATATTATGTAGTAGTTTATCTGTAGATGTGCAGTTGAAAATTTCATGAAGATTGGTTGTTCTTCAATTACGCTCAATTTAAGATTGAAAAATTTTGAGCTGGACAAGTGAGAAGCATGGTTTCGTTATGATGCTACAAGTAGGAACGTTTAACCCACCGGGTTAAACGTCTAGTGGTTGGTCTAGTGGTGAACGCGTCTTCCCAAATCAGCGGATTTGCAAGTCGAGAGTTCCAGCGTTCAAGTCCTAGTAAAGGTAGTTTAATTACTTTTATACGGATTTGAATACTAGATTGTGGATACCGGGGTTCTTTGGTGGCTGGGTTTCAATTAACCACACGTCTCAGAAATGGTTAACCTGAGACTGTACAAGATTTCTAATCTTGGTTTACTAGATGTCTCAGATTTCTAATCTGAGACTTTACTTACATATCATTCTAATTCATCCTCTAAAGTAATACCTGACTGATATTCCTTGAGGCTGAAGAGGAGAAAAAATTGGAACGGTTTCTTAATGTGCGGTGTCTATTGTTAGCAACATGGTTTGGCACATTCAGGTAGCGTTACCTACTTGAAGGATCATGATGACTGGGTATATGTTTGAACCGGACAAAAGGAAACAAAGTAAAGTAACGAAAATTCGATCTTCTTTTTTTACTTAAGTTTAAAAACACATTCTCTTTACTTTCCCAGCTACAGCTCAATTGTTACTGCATCAGAATGACGATAAAAGCAAAGTGTAGAGATCTGCCAAACGTTTGGAATTTTTCCAAAGGTCGATGATTCAAGATCTCCTTAATCCAAAAACAAAAAAAGTTACAGAAATTTCTCGACCATATATCTACGTACGAACGTGTGTTGACCTGCATTTTGATTAATATCTCTAAACTGGTCCCAACATTAATTTCTTTGAAAATGGCCGAAAAAAGTTTTAACAAAAAATTTTTAAATTTCTAAGTTCATACTTTTAATGACTTAAATATGTATTTAAAAAATATTAAGAACAAATATTATTACCGAACTATTATTTACCGAATAGATTCTGCAATGGAAAAAATCCAGATGATAGGAAACACTTAAACGGATAAAACTTTGATCCAAGAGGCATTTTAAAATACTTTTGTCCTACCAACAGAAAACATGCTCATAAAATCTGTTATAAAAGATGGATTATAAAAAGTTTAAATGAGTTTAAAAGTTTATAGTTTAAATCAGGCAGAAATAAATTTATATATATTTCTGCCTGATTTTCGACTACCGGACAAGGAGATATTACGACACATAATTTTGTTTTAATGTTTTTTTTTCTTTTAGCTTTATTGAATAACATTAAAACAAATAGGGCCTATTTATTGGAAAAATAATTACTCCAATGAATAAACTTTTAAACTTCAAAAAACAGGAGGCTTAATGAGACCCGTACTTAAATATCAATTTTTTAAATTTAATTTCAATATTGAAAGGTATAATGTAGACGGCGTGGAAGCTGTTTAAAAAAAGAATTCCCGTGGGATTGGCCTTAAGAATTTAAATCATGTTTTGAAATTTTAATAATTCCTGATATTACAGCAGTTTTTCTAATTGTAGCTGTTATTAAAAATGTTATGAGGTAGTTGTCGAACAAGGCAGTTAATTAGGATCCAATTTTTTTAATAAGTCTCTTTTAGAAATTATACTTTAAAGCAGAATAATTTTGATCATAAAGACATCATTGACATTTGGTCAAGGCTCAACGGGGACCCAAAATTGTTTTAGTTAGAATTTTGATTTTTCTCAATTATACTTTTAATAGTGCGTAATTTTTAAGGTAAAAAACACAAATCAAACCCAAATTTCTTTACTAAACTAAACATTTTGATATTTTTCACAATTTCACTCTAAATGTTGTTTATTAATGTTTATTAATTAAGTAAATAATATTTAAAAACCCTATCGCGTAAAGGAAATAACAATCAAATGTAAAGGGCAAAGTCGGGAAAGTTATGTAATCCTTTGCCGATTTTCTTTTACCGAATGTATAAATTATTTCAGTGTTTATATTTTTTTCTTTTTTTTGTAGATATTTTTCTGAATGACCATTATTTTATTCTTCCATTAAATTTAAATGAACATATTTGAAAATGAAAAATATATTTTACAAGAGCGATTTTTTTTTTTTTTTTCAAGAAGTTTGCAGAAAACTGGACAGCATGGTGAAGTCGAACTATGTTTAAAGTTCTAAATATGACCTATCCTAAGTTAAATGAAAATCGGAAATAAGATTAAAAATTAAGCATGAAAACATTATATTTCAGTTCAATTAGATTTGTAATAAAGAATACTTCCAAAAAATATCTCGAATTTTGTTAGACAACGTTATTTTTCCATTTGATGATCCGCGGGACTCGATATCACTTTTCCCTCAAAAAGGTGGGTTTATGAATCGCGCCGCTAGGTAGCAGTACTTGATAGTATTAGGTAGCGTACCAAAATTGGATTGATAATATTCTCGAAATAATAAAATTTAAAAGAAAATATAATAAAGCTTGTTTTAACAGTAAATGTTCTTACATAAACGAAAGTACTGAAGATGAAACAATTTTTTTAATTACCATCACTTCATTAAAAAAAAATTAAAAGTATTAGTTTATAAGAGATTAAAGCTGCTAATAAAATACAAAAAAAAAACACGAGCAGTAGGAAAGTGTTGCAAATGTGGTAACAAGGATTTTTTTCATAAAACAGAAATAAATACGAATGGTAATATTTTTATTCTAAATTGAAAATATTTTAATTAATTGATGGAGAAATAAAAAAAAATCATTTTATAATAATAATAATAATACACAAAGTTTGTCCACGGATACGATAAAAATCGAGGGTTACACTTACAAAGTAATAAGTGCAATACTACATCACGGATTTTCGATTCGTGAAGGTAATTTTACTAGTTTTGTCTAGGACAAATATGGTATGAAGTGAATGATATGACTATCAACAAAACAAATGGACTGAGAAATTCAAAAAATGTGTTCTACAAAAAGGCAATACATTTTAATAATAAATCCATAAGATAACAATCCGTAAGTCATAAAAAAATAAAAATAAAAGAAAAATCTAACAAAACGCAATGATATCCAAAAGAATTACAATGAAATTGTAAGCCGTACGATAAGAGACACGCAGATACCATTCCATCCATTCAAAATTTAACAATATGATGCTGATATCAAAAAAAATCTGATGTGGACAGCACATGACTTTCCTTGTACACCTATTAAATTACATAAACACATTTTTTTAAATGATAAGTACATAAAATTTTATTTCATTAAAAACTTATATGTTTTAATTTTTTTTTCTTTTTTATTGAATTATTATTCATCGTAAAGAATTGTTTACAATGAGAGGTTAATAATTATTAATAAAGCAACATAATAAATAAAAAAATTTTAAAAAAGTTAAATAAAAGGAGGTGAAGTCTGATTCGAACCGATGTGCCTTCCCCTAAGATCCAAATATTTCATTAATTAAAATTTTATTTGACTATAACTCTAGAACCAATGAAAATAAGTACCACTCATTATATATCATTGAAAAGCTCTCAATGAGGGCTTGTTACCCCAGTTAAGAAGAAGTCCAAAATCCAAATGTTTTGGATTTTGGGCGTTTTTTGGACATTATTGGTTCAGTCGATTGCAAAAAAAAGGGGTGGTACACAATTAGTTCACGCCGAAACTAGTCAAAAAGGATTCAGGGATGGTCAAAATGGATATTTCCGTTGAAATCTGGAAGCCGAAATTTTTCGCTATCACAATACTTCCTTTACTTCGTACAAGGAAGTAAAAAGGTTAAGAGACTACATTCTATTATCAAAATCTGTTATTAATTTAGAAGTTTGTTTAAATAAAGGTACATGTTAAATGTATGTAATAGACAATAGATATACAATAATACATAATAAAATCTGTTTAAGCGTTCCATATAATAAGCAAAAAATAGACAAAACTGTTACCGGCCCGATTTCATTTATTAAACAACGAATGATGTAAGAATTGTATTATTTCTTTAAATGTGATATATATTATATATAAATGAAATAGGGCCGGTAAAGTTTTGTAACAAATGTTTCTATTTTTGCTTAATATATAGAACCTTAAACAGTTTTAATTATCTATTATTGTATATCTATTGTCTATTACATATATTTAACATATATTCATTTTTAAATAAAATTCTAAATTAATAACAGATATTGATTATAGAAATGTAATCTCTTAACCTTTTTTTAATATCAGTATCATTTTGTTAAATCTTTGAGCGGAAGAAATCTGCGAGACTTTTATAGTATGGTTTACAATTACATTGTAATTTTTTTGGATTATTTGTTAACCGGTTCTTTCCTTAGTGAGCTGAACCATCTGATGTTCCTCACGTCATCAGATTATTTTTTTATTTCCCAAAAAGAAATTTTAAATCGAATTTCGAAAAATACTTTTTTCGAAAAATTTTGTTTGCTTTAATTCTTTACCAGTATTTATCTATAATACTTAAATTTAAAAAAAAACTGTTTGTACAAGTTAGTAGCAGGAATCTTTGTCTGTAATTTTAATATTCGTTTTTATAAAAGTTAAATATAATTCTGTTTGCTTTAATATTATCGATTGAATTTTTTTACTAAAAAAAATCGTTTTGCATATAAATCAATAAAAACGTTTTACTAGAAGAAAAGTTTTACTTTTCTAAGATTTTTTTTGGTAAATTACTACATCTTGATAAATTAAATATCGAAAATCAATCTTTCATTTAGAGAAGGAAGTAAGTAGGTAAATATTTCAACTAAAAAAAAAAAAATAGATATAGAAATTACTATGAGTTCAATAGTAATGCAAATTGTTTCTCGTAAATGTAAGTTTCAATTTTTATGCTTTATTAAAACTTGTTATGTCGTTCATAAACTTGTAAAAAAAATTGGAACTTACACAAATTTACATAATGGGAACAAATTGAAAATAACAAAAGCCACTGAAGCAAAAGTTCTTTCAGATTTATATGGAACGCATAGATAATACGAAAATAAAAAGAATCTTAACATTATTTTCAGACGAAACTTTAATTATATATAAAGTACATAAAAGTCGTGCTGGCTATGATAATTTTAACCTAACAAAATTATTGTATAATAAAATATTTTATGTAACATCTTGAGAAGAGTTTAACCTGAATTTTATAAACGAAATTTTAATAAAAATAAAAATCATTGTATATATATATACAATGATTTTACAAATATATTTTTATATACAAATATACATATGTATATTTGTTCTACATCTCCTCCTAAAAAACTGGACCGATTTCAACCAAACCTGGAACAATTATTACTTACTAAATGCCAAAAATACTTTGGTGTTAAATATCCTTATCGCAACCACTGCAGGATGGATAAGGAGTGAAAATCTTAGAGCAATATAAAAGATTAAAATTCTAGAACACTAGGGGCTAGTCGAGAATTTTTGAAAACACTATTACATTTTAGAGATGTATAGAACCTCCTAAAAGTTTCTGTAACATTTTTGAGCATTCTGAATTATTCTGCAACCTTATAGAACTTATTTTAACTTTAATTTCTAGACCAATCTAGAATTTAAGACATGTTTGTAAAACATTCACAGCGTAGAGAAAATTTCAAAGGTTCTCGAGCTATATAAAACGAGGCATGAGATGTCAATTAGTTCTGTTTGAGCTTAAAAGTTCAAAATTTAAGATCGAAATGGGAAGTATAAAACTTAGTTTCTTGATAGCAATTGAATTCAGATCAAACTGTTAAGTGAAATTTCGGACAATATTATTATTGGGAAAGTGTATAAACTTTATCGTAGTGATTTGACGTTGCCTAAATGGAAACCTAAGTTCATAGGTCAAACTCAACCGAAAGCGAAGAAAGCATCTGCTTCTGCGAGCAGACGAAACAAATGTTCAACTGCTTGGCTGCGCAGGAACGTGCCAGAACATTGCACGAGGCTGAATGAGAGATGTATATTTTATGATTGTATGTGTATGTCTTCGTATAAAACATATGACTATATATAGCATCTTTCTAGAAACTCGTGAGAGGATTAATTAATTAAATTAAATTTAAAAAAATTAAAATTAAATAAAATAATACATATTTGTGTTTTTTTTTTGTCTTCAGTCATTTGACTGGTTTGATGCAGCTCTCCAAGATTCCCTATCTAGTGCTAGTCGTTTCATCCTACATCCCTAACAATTTGTTTTACATATTCCAAACGTGGCCTGCCTACACAATTTTTCCCTTCTACCTGTCCTTCAAATATTAAAGCGACTATTCCAGGATGCCTTAGTATGTGGCCTATAAATCTGTCTCTTCTTTTAACTATATTTTTCCAAATGCTTCTTTCTTCATTTATTTGCCGCAATACCTCTTCATTTGTCACATTATCCACCCATCTGAATTTTAACATTTTCCTATAGCACCACATTTCAAAATCTTCTAATCTTTTCTTCTCAGATACTTCGATCGTCCAAGTTTCCCTTCCATATAAAGCGACACTTCAAACATACACTTTCAAAAATCTTTTCCTGACATTTAAATTAATTTTTGATGTAAACAAATTATATTTCTTACTGAAGGCTCGTTTCGCTTGTGCTATTCGGCATTTTATATCGCTCCTGCTTCGTCCATCTTTAGTAATTCTACTTCCCAAATAACAAAATTCTTCTACCTCCACAATCTTTTCTCCTCCTATTTTCACATTCAGCGGTCCATCTTTGTTATTTCTACTACATTTCATTACTTTTGTTTTCTTCTTGTTTATTTTCACGCGATAGTTCTTGCGTAGGACTTCATCTATGCCGTTCATTGTTTCTTCTAAATCCTTTTTACTCTCGGCTAGAATTACTATATCATCAGCAAATCGTAGCATCTTTATCTTTTCACCTTGTACTGTTACTCCGAATCGAAATTGTTCTTTAACATCATTAACTGCTAGTTCCATGTAAAGATTAAAAAGTAACGGAGATAGGGAACATCCTTGTCGGACTCCCTTTCTTATTACGGCTTCTTTCTTATGTTCTTCAATTATTACTGTTGTTGTTTGGTTCCGGTACATGTTAGCAATTGTTCTTCTATCTCTGTATTTGAACCCTAATTTTTTTAAAATGCTGAACATTTTATTCCAGTCTACGTTATCGAATGCCTTTTCTAGGTCTATAAACGCCAAGTATGTTGGCTTGTTTTTCTTTAATCTTCCTTCTACTATTAATCTGAGGCCTAAAATTGCTTCCCTTGTCCCTATACTATACATATTTTTATAGTTGCATACGTTATTTGTGAATCATGTATTTATGTAATTGTATTAATTATTGTACCGTATATTGTCTGAAAGTTTAAAACACATTCTTCAAACACCTCGCGTTTTCGTTTAAACCATACTATTTTAAGGCAATAAATAGGTTATATTTGAAAAATTAAATTCAGCAAGAAAGAATGAAAAGGAATTTTATGTTTTTATAGAAATTTAGTGACAATTTTTGTAAAAAAGAAATAGCTGGGCCTAGGAAGAGATTATGACTCCCCGCAACGCCGGGTATATAAAGTACTACCAAATAGAATTCAATACCTCGTATAATTTGTCACAGGAAAAATTTATAATGTGATTTAGTTCACAACTAAAAAAACAATACGCAATAATGATAGATAATGCTAATATGCAATACCCTCCGTTTTTATGCATATTGCTAGCAAATGATAGAATTATCTGCAAAAGAAAATTACATCTCAAATCATCCCATTCTATAATTTTAATAAAAACATTGGTGAAAAAATCAATTAGTTCGGTCAAACGGTTCTTAAGTTTTAATTGAACATTAGTACACACAGATCTTTATGAACATGTGTAGTTTGAATAAGAAGAATTATAATATTCAAATTTTTCATATGAAAATTCAAAATTTTTTTTCTTAAATGTTTATAAACAATAAATAACAATAGTAATAATGATTATAGAATAAATTAATAGATTTTCCTACCGTAATTCGTTCATTCAATATCATAGCAGATTTTAAACACAATTATTTTCATTTAAAGAATAAATCGATATTGAAAATACTATCGATTATCTATTTAGAATCTATTGACATTTTGTAGGAAGGTTAATTTGTTTCATAAATTGAATATAATACGTAAATAATAAATTAACTGAACGATGACGAACCCTTTTTTCGCTTTCCCTTGATTAGTTTTATCATTCCAAAAAAATACATTTTTACACAAGAGATAATCAATTTTGGACACCTAATAATAGCATTCCGAGACGCCGCCCGCTCGCAGAGCCTAGCTACGGAGGGGTGCCGTAGGCACACCCTGCAGCTAGTAGTTAATATAAAAATCAATTAATATTCCTTTCACATTTCAGAAATCCTTAGCTTATGCTTGATTTCTTTATTTCTTTTGTTTTCATTTTTATTAATATGTGCATGCTTTTCATCGTTTTACCATTCTTTTGAATAATCTTTTATCGTCCCTATAATTTTTTTTTAATATCTACTGATATTTTACGAGAGATTACAATGAGATTTACAAGATTACAGAATGAGATTACAACTAAAGGTATCAATAATAAAATAATTTTTTTAAATAATAATAAAACCGAATTAAAAATTTAAAAGAAAAACGGATTTAAAGCCGGGGAAAAATTATAAATTAGTAAATTTATTGGTTGTTTGTTTTTTTAATTTGCCACTAAATAATTAAAGTCAAAATTTAAAGAACATTTGAAAAGTGTATTACATTTTTATTTTTATTTTCCATTTCTTTAACCAGATTTTATTTTTATAAGTTTATTTTAAAACGCATTAAAACCCTTCAGTCGTTGTCAGTTAGTGTCAAAAATTCAATAAGTGATTTTAAAAGCTAGCGAGATGAAAGGAAATAAAAAAATGGAAGAGAAGTTAACTGAATTTCCGGTATTAGTCTTGGAATTTATGAATAATAAGCGTTATAAACTCACTTTTTCTCTTAATCTTTCACAACATCTTTAATATGCAATTATTTTCTCTACAACCAAGGAATAGATTTTAATGAAATATATATATATATATATATATATATATATATATACATACCATTCATTATTTTCTGTCTGTATATATAACACTCATAAGTTAAAGAAATACAATTAAATTAATCTTTACTTTCCCAGCAATTAACTAGAATATTAAAGATGAAAGTATGATGATCATGTCAGAAAAGGGTATCGGGATTTTTGCAAATCTTTACGTTTTAGGTCCAACTATTTTATTTAAACAAAAAAAAAACTTGTATGTTTGTGCGTATGTGTGCCGTACTGCTTTTGGCCTTATATCACAGAATTAACCGAACCGATTTTATTCAAATTTGGCTCAAATATTTTTTTGTATGGTGCATTGATCATACTAATATTTTGAAAAATTCATTATGGTGGTGAGGAATGTAACGAAAAAATCCATCTAAATTTTCTTTACAGGTATTTTAGAGAAAACGTTATTGAAGTGAATTTGTTACCCACAATGCGTATATAAATAATATTAAAAAAAATCTTTTCAAAAAATTAAACATCTATAAACTGAAATATATGACTTCCTTGTTCTTTTGCTCTATTTTCCTTCGAATAACATATTTTTCCAAAGATTTTTGAAAGTTTATACTTCATATATTGAGCTATCGAGAAATTTTTACAATTATTTTCTTTTTTAATTATAGACCCCGGAACTAAAATTCGAAAAAAATTTTTGAAAATTTTCTTTTTATTATTTTAGCCATTATTGAAATGGGTGTTATATTTAGAGTATACTTTATTTAAGCAAATTTGTTAAGCTTAACGTATACGAAGATGAATAGACATTAATATTAACTTATTTAACTTAAAATAAACTCGTAGATGAATATTTTTATACATCGGTTAATATTTTATATAATAATTTTATTCCATTATAATTATCATTATTATTATTAAATAGAAATATAATATAAAAGTAATTACATTTAATAATAATATAATAAAATCTTTGCAAGGTATTATATATGACGTGACCGGCGTTACCGGGTAACTCATGCAATACTTTGCCACCTTTTTACTTTACTTCCTTGTACGAAGTAAAGGAAGTATTGTGATCGCGAAAAATTTCAGTTTTTAGATTTCAACGGAAATATCTATTTTGACCATCCCTGAATCCATTTTGACTAGTTTCGTCATGACGTCTGTAGCTACGTATGTATGTTCGTATGTACGTATGTATCTCGCAAAACTAAAAAACGATTAGCCGTAGGATATTGAAATTTTGAATTTAGAACTGTTGTAACATCTAGTTGCGTACCTTTTGATTGCAATTGACTGAAACAAGTGTCCAAAAAGGCAAAATCAAAAAAATTTAAATTTTAAAGTCTTTCTTAGCTACAGTAATAAGCTCTCACTGTAAACTTTTCAACAATATATCATAAGTGATATTTATTTTCATTGGTTCCAGAGTTACAGCCAAATGAAATTTTAATTAATGAAATATTTGGATCTTAAAAGCGGAAGGCTCATGGTTCGTAGGACGTCACTGTACGCACATACATTTGTATCTCGCAGAACTCAAAAACGATTAGCAGTAGAATGTTGAAATTCTGTATTTACTACTGTTGTAACATCTAGTTGTGACCCTCTCCTTTTGATTCCAATCGACTTGACCAAAAATGTCTAAAAAAGCCCAAAAATAATTTGGATTTTGGACTTCTTAACTGCAATAATAATAATCCCTAATTAAGAGCTTTATAACGTTATATCATGTGGTACTTATTTTCATTGGTTCCAGAGTTATAGCCAAATAAAATCTTAATTAGTGAAATATTTGGATCTTACAAAGGGAAGGCATCGGTTCGAATTCGACTTCATTTCCTTTTTTTAAACTTTTTTTTTTTTAATTTTAATATATTGATTTATTGATAATTAATAACTTGTGATTGTAAAAAAAATGTTTACAATAAATTATAATTCAATAATAACAATTAAAAATTTTTTTTTTAAATCAGAAGTTATTAGTGAAATAGAATTTTGTACTTTTAAAAATGTGTTTATGTAATTTAATAGGCGTACAAGAAAGACACGTGGCGTCCACATCAGATTTTTTCTTCCCTGGAAGACAAAAAATTTTATTTCATAAAATAAATATTTAGAAAAAATAAAACCGACTGTAAATAAAAGTTTACTAATAACTGAACAATTTTTTTTCAATAAATATTTCCTATTTTGAATTTGTAATAAATTAAAAATAATTACGTTCAACTTACTTAATTTAAATTGGAAAACAAAATTACGCTTATAAACCGTTTACAAAAATTTTTCCTTAAAATTTAAACGGTCATTTAAACATATATTTTTTAATTTAGATTTTGACAGTATAGTATTTTGTTGACCCTTAATTTGGAAAATCGAATAATCGAAGTATTAAGTATTGAAAAATATTAATGTTTACTTTTAATTCAGTTTTTAAATCTATTTTTGATTTACCTCTCTCCTTTTATTTTTATTAAATTATAAGTAAACCCAACAGAAAACGCAGCCGTTTGAAAAAAAAATCCATTTCCCACCAATTAACCACACTGATGAATTTGATAAACCTGCATTTTTATTTAAAAAATAGAAAAAAATCTGATTTGGACACCACATGACTTCCTTGTTAAATTATATATACACATTTTTTTTAAATAAAAAGTACATACAATTTTATTTCATTAATGACTTCTGATATTTTTTCTTAATTTTATAGTTATTATTGAAATATTATTTATCGTCATTTTTTTTACAATCGGAGATTAATAATTATTAATAAATCAATATATTTAATAAAAAAAAAAGTTAAATAAAAGGAGATGAAGTCTGATTCCAACTAATGTGATCCCCTAAGATCTAAATATTTCATTAATTAAAATTTTATTTGGCTGTAACTCTGGAACAAATAAAAATAAGTTCCACTTATGATATATCGTTAAAAAGCTCTCAATAAGAGCTTATTACTGCAGCTATGAAAAAGTTCAAAATCTAAATTATTTAGGATTTTAGACGTTTTTGGACACTTTAAATTCAGTCGATTGCTATGAAAAGGGGAGGTGCACAATTAGATGTTACAACAGTCCTAAATCCAAAATTTTAACATCCTACGGCTAATAATTTTTTAATTATGCCAGAGTTACAGACGTCATGCCGAAACTAGTCAAATGGATTCAGGGTTGATCAAAGTGGATATTTCCGTAGAAATCTGAAAACCGAAATTTTTCGCGATCACAATAAAAAGTCGATAAACTATTACTGAGCATGAGTTAAAATTCTCTGAAATTTACTTTTTTCATCTTAAATTTTCCAATTAATTTTTTTTAAATTTTCATGTGAAAAAATTTTAAACAGAAGAATGTAATCAGATGTAATTAATCTACATCAATCCCGTATTAAAAAATTATTATAACGAAAAAGTGAAAAATTGTTTCAAATCGTCTGTTTTGAAACGACAATTTTTTAATTCTAAAAAATTGTTATTTGATGTTTGCTGAATGAAATAAAGTTTTTTACAGGATCACTAGATTTATATTCTATTTATAAAATACAAAAAGAATCTTTGAGATTGGCTCATTTTGTCGTTAGTAAATCTTTAAAATGCATAAAAAAGAACAATATATTCAAACAAGTTGTATTAAAGAACTCCTTAATTTAGAAAGTCAGTTATAAATTAACTTAATAAAAAAATTAAAAAAAACGAGAATTACTTTTGATACTAATTTATTACGTTATTATATTATAAATAAAGTGAAAAATGTAATATCACAGTCTCATTTTTTTGAGAAAATTTTTCTGAAGTTGACATGAAAGATAACGATCGCGAACTTTCTTAATTTAAAGGATTTTATATATTTCATCGTATAATTATAACTATGATTATAAGAGAAATTTGTTTAATCTTCTCCGAGATAATTATGTTTTTGAAATCGAAGAATCTCTAAATATTTATTTTCTTCAAAAAAAAAACTATTAACAAAATTAATTTCCAAAATTTGTTTTGCTTTTTATTCCTAGAACTGATTACCTTCTTTTCTTAAATGATAAAGTTATCTGTATGACAATATATTAATGCTATTAAATTTTTTGGAAGAAATTGGACTAGGGGTTTAAAAGATATGAACCTAATGGAAAGAGTCATATCTCAAAAATTATCGCAAAACTGAATAAAAATTTGTGTCTATATTATACAACCACCATTCCGGTAACATTTTTTGACCGACCAATTTCACTTCATTTTACATTGTTCATGATTAAGTAGTGCAAGTTTTTTTTTTTGACATTATTTTTATTTAGACACTTTACAATTTAATGTACGACACTTCAATTGTGTGCTATATACCACACCATCCCGTATTTAAACCTTCTAGTCTAATAACTAAATTACGAGTTGTTTCTGACGGCTCAGCCAAAACCGCTAATGGCCTATCCCTCATTGTTACCTTGTTAGTTGGACCTGTAGTTCAGCAGGATTTGTTTTCCATAATTCTTAGATCCAGAATCCTTAATTATGTCATAACATCAGACGTAACTAATAAGATGTATCGAAAAATATTAGTCAGACCTAGCGAAAAATTACTACTTGTGAAAAGTTAACTTACACTTATGAAGATTAGATTTAGATTAAAAATTTAATTAATGTAGTAATATATTATATAAATCAGCTGGTGAACTCGCCAACTGGCATAACAAATTTAAATGTATTTAATGAGTAAGAAAAAGAGACGGTTAAATGCAGTTAGTTTACATTAATAAGGAGGAATGAATGGAAATATATGTGTGAAAGCAAATGTAGTGTTAGTACAAATTTACATTTCATCATGTTAACATGTATATACAGAAAACTGCATATATATTAACAATGTAATACATAAATTAAGCATACTATATTGTCAGTACGCTTATACATTATATTTGTGCCAAGCATTCATTAAAAATATTAAAGGATCCTACATAAATATATGTGAACAATATGTCTATTTATTTATTGTTTAACCAGCACCGTTTATTTAATCATCGATCATACATCTTTCTTGGTCATCCGACCGTAGATATTGAAGTTCTACAATTGAATACTTTAAGTTACGATTAATACCAGAGAAAGGAATTACCAATAATTCCTTTCCTTTTGTTGAATAATGTCTGGGTCTCCAAAGACATTATTTAACATTGCAATTGGGTTTGCAATATTTCATATTACTATAATATAATATTATTTAATTTATTTATATTTAATTATATGGTTAATACTTTAGATTATCTCTAAGAGTTATTAATATAACAATTGCGAAAGAACAACTAATAAGGCAATGAGGGTCAGTAAAGGCTTCCATAACAAGGATTGGCACATTTGCTGATACATCCTTTACAAAATGATAATCATAATAATAGCCATATTAAGAATCCGGAATATCTTATAGAAAAAAGTAAAATTATACTAACATCATTTGTACACATTGTTTTATTTTATTAAACACAACGATTTTCATCTTTACATATGTTAGTTCGCATATTCAGCTTATGAGACATGATAAAAGCCAATATATTTTTCAATCTTTATTACTAAGGTGAAGGATAGATTATAAAATTAAAAAACGAACATAATTTTTATCATTTTTTTTGCCAAGTAAAAACGTTTGTCATTTAATTATTATTTAAAAAAAACTTTTAACTATACTTCTAAGGGCTTTAGTAAGAAGTTAAATTTCTGCCAACTATTATAAATTTTTATTATCTAAACTACGTAACATTTTTTTTATCTTCCTTCAAATAAAAATTAATAAAAAGAAAGGTGTTGTAAAAAAGTTTCAATTTTTTTCGCTTTAGAAGGAGATATATAAAAATGTTGGAAAAATTCCAACTAATTGATACCAGCTTGTTTTTCCTAATTCTAAATGCTTGGATGAATGAAATAAAGTTTTATAGTTAATCGTTTTAGCCAATTAATATTTTATTTAATTTTAAGTAGCTAAAATAATTTTTATTTTTTCGTTGTTACGATTTATTTTAAATATTAATGATAAATCGTTGATAAATAAAAATATTTTTAACTATTAATATTAATTATATTATTTATATTATTATACTATTTTTTATATTATTAATAAAATATAATTTATATTGAGTAAACTATTAATTAATATTAACTTAATGAAATTTTTATTTAAATGTTTTTATTTTTAAAATTAAAAGTTGAATTCTATGAATACGGTAACCTTCACCCTTCCTTATATTCTATTATTACAATGATAATCTAAATATTAAAATAACGCTTTATTTAAATTTCTCAGAAATATATAAAAATGTTGTATTCTACCAAAAAATAAAATTGAAATTTTTTGCGTTTTTCTTTTAATAAATAAAAATTCTGGGTATTACCCATGAAAATTAAAGGAGATATGAAGTAAGGATTTAAAATATCTTTTTATTAAACTGATTTCTATAGATTACAAAATTTAAAATAAAAATAAATAAATAAAGAACGTTTTGTTCAGTTATCCTTTTGTTAGACTCCTTTTTTACAGTTGTCATTTACAAATTTAATGAATATAGCTTTCAATGGCACTTGAATATCAAAAAATTAATCCAAGATTTTTTTTAAGAAACATCACAAAAAAATATATTCATCCCTTATAATCTATATAATATCTGTAAAATATTTTCACAGATTATTAAATATTTTTATTTACTAATTTACACATAACACATAAGATAGAGATTGAGAGAGAGAAAGTTAGAGATAATATTTAAATATAATAAATACGATTTGATATACTAATCTCATATTTTTAATTTTAAAGTTAATTTTATCCATAGAATTTATGAACAGGGATCATTAAATTATTTTTATTTTTCAGTATAATTTTAAAATGTTTACATTTAATTTTTAAATATAATCTTTTAATATTTAGAACTAATTAAGCTAAAAGTACTGTATATTTAAAAGTATTATTTTTTATCTTTTTTCAAAAATGATTTTCATGTTTTTTACTGTTATTTTTTATAGATAAGTATTTTTTTTTTTATAAATAGTTTACTAGAAAATAATTACCCAAAATAAATCTGTAATTGTTATTTTATTTATTATTAATTTTCCTTTTTTAAGGTACTAAAACGCCATATATATATATATATATATATATATCTTAATTAATTTATTCGCAATTTCATTTTTATTTTATTCTGTACAATTATTATAACTGAACTTCTATTAAAAAAATAAATATTCCAAAAACTTTAATTTTTATGGTTTATATATACATATATACGTATGAACGGAAGTTTTGTTTTGATAATTACACATCTTTACATATGCTCCAGTTATAATAAATTAAAATAAAATCCTGGAAATGAAGATGTGTAAACATCAACATAAAAGGGTAATACCTTAATAAAATTTTAACGAGGAAATTGAAATGAGTTGAATAATATTAAAAAATAAAATTAAAGTATAAGTTAATAAATACAAATAAAAGTATTCTAGAAATAGAAATTATAAATTATTTATATAATAGTTTCCACTTACCAAAAATCTTTAATAGTATGTTCGAGCGCTTTCGGATTATTAATCCATCCTCAGGAGCATTGATGTGTTATATACTATAATTATTTACATCACATACGCAAATTGAATTTAAAAAAATAAAAATTATAAATATAGCAATTGATCGTCAAAAGGTAAAAATAATGTTAACGTAACCCGTCATGATTGTTATATTTATAACTTTTGTTTTTTTTTAAATTCAATTTAGTTTAATTAATGATATGTGAAGTAAATAATTATAATGTATAACACATCAATGTTCCTGAAGGTGGATTAATAATCTGAAACCGCTCGAACATACTATTAAAGTTTGTTGGTAAGTGGAAACTATTATATATATATATAATTTATATATCAATACCAACGGGACATGATTAATAAAATTAATAGAAATTGTAGCAAAAACTTATTCTATATTATCTAAAATTATAATTAAATTAATTAAATGTAATAATTTACAAGCCCATACCAAATATATATTTATTTCTTGCCACAACGATAATCACTTATAATACAAAAACAAACAGTAAAATACGATAAACACAAAATATATTTTTAACACTAAAATATATCACTTTTATTCAATTTTTATTTATACATTAATTTGTACATATAAATAAATATAATAAACACGATATAATATTAACCACGTGTATTACAAAAATAATAAAATTAATATCATACTCTCCGTTGTTAACTGTTCAACGTCTCGCTAAGATCTAAACAGCGAGCTACTCACAACCCCCTTTTTACTACTTTAAAACACTGAAATCAATGCGCAGTCTCCTCCTCGATTTAAAGCGCAACAGAATATTCACTCATGAGCATCATTACAGGTTGTTGTCGTTGCAATCAACTTTTACACTTTTCATTATCATTGAAATATCGTAAATTATTTTTTTTTATTATATTAACTTATTGTATTTACTATATTAATTTTTGAAATTAATAAAACAAATAAATCTTAACGATTTTTCAAAAATTAGTTATAAGAGTATAAACAAAATTTATATTGTTCTAATTTAAAATAGTTTTTTTAGTAATTGGTTAAACCTAATCTCATAGATCCACAGTCTTTTCTAAAAATTATTACTATTATTATTCAATCGATTTATAATTAAAAAATTAATTACAAAGTTGATCTACAATATAACCTAATCAAATGTGCGTCAATGTACTCTTACGTCATAAAATTATAAAAATTTTCTTTATAGTTAAATAAAATAAATATCATTTTAAAAATAGTTATTGTTCTTTTTATAACAGTTATAAAATACTCCATATTATTACTAATTAATCGTTTTAAATACAGATCGATATTAAAGTATAGAAACGACTTCATATTTCAAAACTGAGGGATAAGATAACTAAGAAACAAGTGCCAGCCTACATACATACAAAATTACTAAATTACATTTTATAGAGGGTTTGAAATGTTTATCCACCATGTTAAATCAAACTTTTTTTTAAACAGAATGATGGGACATATGATACATGATTTTAAGAGAAAAACGATGGCGAAAACCGTTTTTAATAAATGCCTTCGTTAACTAGTTACAAGCATTCAAATTTTCAAAAACGGAAAAATTGAGATACTAATTAAGCCGAGTTAAAACGCTCCATAACAACTTTTTACTTCCTTGTACAAAGTAAAGGAAATATTGTGATCACAAAAAATTTCGGTTTTCAGATTTCAACGGAAATATCCATTTTGACTAGCTTTCGGTGTTACGTCTGTACGTACATACGTTTGTATCTCGCAAAACTCAAAAACAATTAACCGTAGAATGTAGAAATATTGTATTTAGAACTGTTGTAACATCTAGTTGTACACCTTCCCATTTGATTGCAATTGACTTGACTAAAAATGTCCAAAAAAAGCTCAAAATCCAAAGAATTTGGATTTGAACTTTTTCTTAATTGCAGTAATAAGCTTTAATTGAAAGTTTTTCAACGATAAATCATAAGTGGTACTTATTTTCGTTGGTTTCAGAGTTATAGCCAAATAAAAGTTTAATTAATGAAATTTTTTAATCTTAGGGTAAAGCACATCGGTTCGAATTCGACTTCATTTCCTTTTTTGAAGTTATACTTCTTTTGGCGCGTTAGTAGAAACTGATCAGAGTGTATTTTCAGCAAGTTACGGAAGTTGCGCGCGCCGATGTAATACATCATGAAGTTAGGTTTTAGCGAGAGTTTATTTTTTTTATTATAACGATTATTACTTTCTTTTCAGTCTGAAGTTATCCAAGTTATCCAAATATATCAATCGTATGACAGTTCAAATTTTACTGAATGCGTAAAAAAATTCTTTTTAAAACAATAAAAACGCGTTTTAAAATAATAAAAATTTCTTATAGATTTTTTATCTAAATATATTGATTTATTAATAATCTGTGATTTCTCTGCAAATACCCACTGATTTGGAAGAAAAAATGTGCAAACAATTGCATATTTGTTGTATGGGCTCATTACAATACGTCTGAAAAATATCAGGTTGTTTAGAAATTGCTAGGTAATTTTCCAATTTGCCGGGCGCATTGCAAAATATCGTAGGCTCTTTACAATAAGCCTGATTTTTCAATTCGGCTTGATTTAGTGATTCAATTGGCTTGATTTGGATTGATTTAATTTAACCTATGATAGTAAACTAATTTTTTACAATAAATAATAATTTAATAATAAAAATATGAAAAAGATCAGAAGTTATTAATTACCGTATTCCGCCACCGAATAAGGCACGCACCACGATTTTCTGGACCGAAAATCTAAAATAAAAATCGAGTATTTTAAAGTGCAACAGATATGATTAAAAAATACGTAAATACGAAAATGATCAGAAAGTAAAGCATTTAATTCGTTCATTTAAATTACAGTATTAATATTACAATAATACATAATTCCCGTAAGTACTAGTTTAGTTTAGAATCAGTAGGCCAGTAATACGAAAGTATCATGTTGAAAAGGATCATTTCAATACACTTTTTAATACGGAATTTTATTTTTAATTAATCACTGTCACCGTCCAATGTCTGTAGAAGAGTTGGCGGTAGTCTCCACGTTGCTCTACCAAACGTGATCGATCGTCTTCACTACCATCAACTTCATTAGATATTCCGCATTTTTTTAAACTTTTCCTTACTAATTCCATGGAAATACCTTGCCAAGTGTCTTTTATCAAAGCACAAATCCGATTAAAATCTGGGAGTTTGATTCTTCCTGTAGGCGTGAGAAAGAAATTTTCATCAGCCATCCATTTATTGTACAGTTCTTTTAATGCAGATTTGAACGGTTTATTAATGCAGACATCTAGTGGTTGCAATAGAGATGTTAATCCGCCTGGAATTATTACTTGGTTTGTCATACCCTTTTATTAAAATGTCTTTTACTTTATCAGTCGTATGCCCCCGATAACTATCCATTACTCTCATACCAGTTTTTTATTTTTATTAAGTAAATATCCTGGTCGCTTTTGTCATACACACCTGATCCAATTTAAAATTAAGGTTTCGTCCATCCATCATGATTCCTGTGCTCTGATAATAACACCATTTACCTGTACGGTAGGTAGAGTTTTTCTTTGAAAAACAATATACGAAGGTAATTTTGAACCATCAGAAGTAATGCAAAGCGTAACACTATACCTTTGTTTTTCATTACCACTAAGATTTATTATGTATTTGTGAAAATGTAATATTTTTTGGTCATAAGCGTCTGGAAGTCGTTGAGAAATGGTCGTCTTTCGTCTTCTTGACAAATCATTTCGTGCAGAAAATCTTTTTATCCACCCACGCCTTGCTTTAAAATCAACTTTATTCAGTGATTTAGCGATTTCACGAGCATATGATTAACTCAATTCCTTCGTGACAGCATAACCGCATTTCCTTTTTTTCCATAACAAAGTCATTCAATTTTTTTTCAATGTCGTGTGTATTTTGGTTTTAAGTCACGAAAAGCCCTTTTATTACAAGTGCCTTTCATCAGAAGTTGTTTCTTCTTACGTCAGTCTCTAATGCAGCTTTCATCTACGTCAAATTTTCTTCCTACCGCTCGATATCCAATTTTTTCAGCCTCTTCTATAACGCGCAGTTTTTCATTTACTGTAAACGATCGTAGAAGCTGTCCTTTTGCACTCATTTTAATGCCGTAATTAAAGTAAATCACCGTGTTAAACTTTACAAGATAAAATGCACCTAACCAACCACATATACAAACAGTACAATGACTATGGCGAATAGACAAGACGACGATGGGTAACTGATACTGTAACTGTAGTGTCATTAGAACCGGATGCAGCCTATACAGAATGAATCAGTTTCATGAAAATACCGTAACTTCGTTCCTATCGATAATAAGAACAGGAATTTAATAATTAAGGATGTATTCTGTATAAGCGTCATCCGGTATTGATAAACGAAAGCCTAAGATAACTATATTTATGCGATTGAATTTAAGTACCTCTAAGAAAACGTTTGCTTTACATAATTTAACCTGGCTAAAAGTTATGTTTAGAGTAAGCACCGTACCCTTATTTTTTCACCCTGATTCCAACAAAAAAGTGCGGCGTTCTCGAATAAATACGGTAATTACTATTTAAATAGTGCTTATTTGTCATTGCAAAGACATCTGCACTTAACACAAATGGGCCCGACCGACTTCTTAGAATACTCTTCTCGTTTATGTCTCTCATTCCCAAAGTAGAAGCACACTACCACCAGATGTTTACAAAGTTCAGCTGTGTCCTCACCTAGACAATTATAAGAGGGATCGGTTTTTCTATTTTTTCTGACTTAACGTCTATTTTTTCTGACTGTTCGTCTAAAAGCAAAACCCTTCCGGATCTCCACCGATCAGGAACTCCGCTATCTCCTGACCCAAAATCTAAAAAACATCAAAAATTACCCCCCCCCCCAAAAAAAAGGTCTTCGCCAGGCCAAATCTTTCCGTTTCTAGGAGTTTAAAATTTTTTTTTGGGGGGGCGTATTTTTTGACAGTGGTTTCTGCTTATCCAAGTCAGAAATGGCCTGAAACGCCTAGCAACGGAAAGATTTTACATGGCGACGTTTTTTTAGTGAGCGGGTAATTCTTTGGGTTTTTTGGATTTAAGGTCAGGAGATAGCAGAGGTCCGGATCGGTGGAGATACGGGGTGGTTTTTGTCTGGGACAAACTTGAAGTGAGAAAAATTAGAAAATGTGACCGCCCTTATAATTGTCTCTGTGAGGACTTGGAATATGTTTCGTGTTCGAGACAACGATACGCCGACTAGCCGACTCACAGCCAAACGGTTTTTGAGGAGCATCGTCGTGCTCTTCTCCGAGGTAAACGAAGTCTTATGTTGATGACCCTTTAGCTCGAGCATGCTGCATGCTCTAATGGCTTGGAATTCAACCTCCGCCTATGAGACTCCCTTGAAAAAGGCAGAAGACCATCGTCAGCATAAGCCACGATGCGACTCGCTTTCAGCAACCTCAGCAGCAGAAGTGAATCAAACTCCCATACAACTTCAGGCTAATTAGAAAATATGCAATGGTTTTCCCATTTTTTCTTCCAAATAGGCGAGGTATTTGCAGATAAATTATAAATATAATCTAACCAAACTTAACTCAGACACATTACTCAAAAACTGACATATTAACTCAGACTTAACAACTCAAACTTAACTCGCTCGCTTCGCTCGCTAGTCAGGGTTAGTAAGCGAGCCACTAGTGAGGGTGACTAGCGAGCGTAGATTAAGTTGGTTAGATTATATTTATAATTATAAGCAGTAATGCTTATACTGGACTTCTATTTCTCTTTAACGAGCAAACAGTTGCACATTTTCTAATTAGTGTAAAGTTGTTGGCTCATTACAATGAGCTCTCTTAAAGTGGCTTTCATGACCTCTCTAACAAAAAAAAATAACTATAACTTTAGCATTGAAAAATTCTGGAAGGAAATATGTATGTTGGCTTTTTTTTAATGTCTCCAGTCTGGATGAACCGACTCAGATAAAATTTGGCACGATGATTCCTGTAAGCGGGATATAATTTAATTTTAGTCATATTGTTAAGGGGGATAGAAAGTTATGAATCTTATGTGTTCCGCATCGATGATGATCATGATGGCCGTTTGGCTTTAATGGTCATCATCGATACCTTTTCGAAGACATGTCATCGAAGAGTTCATTTCTTAGTAGTACACCGATGAGAATACCACATGTGGCATTCGCATCGGTGGCATCCTGACTGAGGCAAGAACAAGGCTGAAAGATGCCTTTTGCCAAGGTTTTGAAGATGACCTCTGGTAAAGTCCGTAAGAGCTAGGTACGGAGGAGGTTGCGTGGTGACCGAAATTGCTACATGGAGAGGGTCTTCTTCCCCTATGGGGGTCAGGATGTTCCGTATCGTAAAATTTTACTCAAAGGGCAAGTAAATTTTTTCACATATTTTACATAAATCCCTCAGGTAGCTAAAATACTTTCTGATTGTGTTCGCTCTTACTCAAACCTAAGATGTGAGGATAAAACTTCGTTTGTTGTTTTTGGATTCAGTCAGATTCTATTATTATTTGATGATTGATTTAACATTAGTGTGCCACTTTGGTTAAATATTTGAGTAGTTTTATCCAGGGGGGAATTATAAACTTTTTTTTGCTTTATTTCCTGTTATCGTTTTGCTTGAAATTGTATTATGACTTCTATGTATGGTTCACTGATGCCAATTGCATTTTAGTTACGGTCACGGGAGTGGAGAAGTACTGTCATCATGGGTCCTGTATCTCAAAATTTTACCCAAAGAGAAGGATAATTTTTATGTACGTAATTCTTTATTTAATTACGTTAATGTTCCATTCAATTTAGTAGTTTGTTGAGAGCAAAGTGCTGATCGTGTTTTCCAACGAAGCTGAGAAAAGTTATGTCTAATTTTTTTACTCAATAATATAAAAATTTCTCTACATTTAAAGACACACTCATAAATACACACTACATTTAATGCCTTTTGAATTCAATATTATTTAGATACTCCTTAATTCTCATTTCTTGAGGCATCCGAAACGTAAGCCTGACATTATGTAAGCTGTGGGTACATTACTAATATATGGATGCTATAGGAGAAGGCAAACGCTAACTTCTATCTTTCTGAAACCCTTTCAAAACCTAATTTTAAATTAATTTTTGTTATTAAACAATATTTTTTTGTGAATCTACGAATCGAGGAGTTCTAATTTTTTATTGTTAACAAATATTTTAGTTTAGTTTTATTTAGGTATTTAAGTCAAATCTTTTTCACTTCTCCCGTTTTGTTTCCTTGTCAAATGTCATTAAAATGTATATTGTATTACATTGCCCGGTTTTCATATAATATTCTTTCTTTATGGCACTTTTTATTACCAATCTTTATAGAAGTCGTTCATTGGTTTCTAGTTACAAATCAAGTATATTTTAAATGGAGTTTACTGTATTCATTTTTTGCTATTTTTAGCCGGGGTTTCAAAAGATTTCAAATTGGTTTAATTTATAATATTTTCCTTTGTGTTTTTTTTAATTTTAAATATTTTTTTCTTTATGAATTAATTTTCCATAGAAGCTTTTGAAGCTTGTACGAGGGAATATCGAGCATAATTATTAAATATAATTATCAAAATATGTTTAGTATTTTACTTTATAATTTTTCTTTTACCTGAAAGGATTTTCTTAATAACCTGTGTTTAAATGATGATTACTCGGGGCTGTAGATTTTATACTACAAATGATTTTAACGGATTTTATATAAATATCAAAATTCATTTTGTATGTCATTTGTTTATTTTCTCTTTTTACTTTCCCGTCTAGCGGTATAGCAAAGCTGTAGCTATAGAAGAGAAGGTATGGTAATCGGTCCAATTTGGGCATATGCAGTTTTCAACGGATCTTTACGTTTTGACACCTAAGGAACACAATAAACCGGATGGAAATTTTCCGGATCTTCGTATATACGTGTGTGTGTTCGGTTTTTGGCGTTTGCCTCTAAATCACCTTATATCTCCAGAACTACTCGATAGATTTTCTCCAAACTTGGTCAGATTACCTCTATATATAAGGCGTTGACGCCATTAAATTTTCAAATTAAAAGGTCAAGCGGGGTAGAGCAAGGTCACCCTCAGTATCACCTGATTTCGCCTAATTAAGGTCTGATTTTTTTTAGGAACATTTGGTAACAATTAAAAACATAATATTTCACAAAAAACGTTTTACAAAATCACACCTCCACTCCAAAAAAGTCTCCAAATAAACTAGTGGCTAAGTGGGTATAGAGTGTAATTAGTACCCCCTCTCGCCATAAGGAGCGCTAGTGGAGCACTGACGATAGCTGCTGTAGTCGTCTCTGTCTTTTCTATTTAAGCCTCCGGAACCCCATAAAGTATTACTTAAGAGGATGATATGTAGTCTTCTAAAGTCTCAGGTCGACATCCTGAGGTGAGAGGTAAATTGAAACTCAACCACCAAAGAACACCGGTAACCATGATCTAGTATTCAATGACATATGAAAGTCTTTACTAGAATTGTAACCTTAAACTCTCGACTTCGATATCAGTTGATTTGCGAAGACGAGTTCACCACTAGACTAACCCAGTAGGTTGTCTGGTACGTTACAATGACACAGATGAGCGGTAGAATTAAATAAATGAATGATATTTAAAGTGTAATAAAGTATTTAAAATTTATTTATACTTCGATTTCCCTTATTTTTCCAATATACATTAATTACATTAAACGAAGAATGTTTAAAAAATATTGACTCGCTAGGTGAAGCTATGATCGAGATATAGCATAGAAATTTATTTATACTTCGATTTCCCTTATTTTTCCAATATACATTAGCTACATTAAACGAAGAATGTTTACAAAATATGGACTCGCTAGGTGAAGCTAGGATCGAGATATAGCAAAGAAATTTATTTATACTTCGATTTCCCTTATTTTTCCAATATACATTAGCTACATTAAACGAAAATGTATACAAAATATCGATCCGCTAGGTGAAGCTAGGATCGAGATATAGCAAAGAAATTGATTTATACCTCGATTTCCCTTATTTTTCCAATATACATTAGCTACATTAAACGAAAATGTATACAAAATATCGATCCGCTAGGTGAAGCTAGGATCGAGATATAGCAAAGAAATTGATTTATACCTCGATTTCCCTTATTTTTCCAATATATATTAGCTACATTAAACGAAGAATGTTTACAAAATATGGACTCGGTAGGTGAAGCTAGGATCGAGATATAGAAAAGAAATTTATTTATACCTCGATTTCCCTTATTTTTCCAATATACATTAGCTACATTAAACAAAGAATGTTTACAAAATATCGATCCGCTAGGTGAAGCTAGGATCGAGATATAGCAAAGAAATTTATTTATACTCCGATTTCCCTTATGTTACCAATTTTACCAACTCTCATGAAGGAATAGGGCAAAAAACCTTTTTTTCTTATTTGTAGTTTCTGGGCTCAATCACATTCTTTTAATAATTAGAATATTGCATTACATTAGTGTGGTTATGTATTTGGGTGATTTATCAGTGATGGGGAATAAAAAAAAAAATTTTTTGTTTTACTTTATCATTTTGCTTATTGCCATCAGACTGGATTAATATATTTTTATAAAATATTGTATGATGACTTCTGAATATCGGTCATTGAAGCCATTTACTTTTTGTTGCAATTGACCAAAGAGGTGTGGAAATATCCATATCTCAAATACAGGCTAGTGGTACCAGTCAAATGATTGAATTCATATTATTCAAGTAGGCAAGTTTTAGAATATTTAAAACAAATTGTTACAGGCTAAAGATATAAATGGGTTAATTAAATGAAAGAGTTGGGACTAGAAAGAGAATCTTGTAAAGCTGCATGAAACCAGTCAAATTATTGAATTCATATTATTCAATTAGGCAAGTTTAAGAATATTTCAAAACAAATTGTTACAGGCTAAAGATATAAATGGGTTAATAAAATGATAGAACTGGCATTAGTAAGAGAATCTTGTAAAGCTGCATGAAACCAGTCAAATTATTGAATTCATATTAAACAAGTAGGCAAGTTATAGAATATTTAAAACAAATTGTTACAGGCTAAAGATATAAATGGGTTAATAAAATGATAGAACTGGCATTAGTAAGAGAATCTTGTAAAGCTGCATGAAACCAGTCAAATGATTGAATTCATATTATTCAAGTAGGCAAGTTTTAGAATATTTAAAACAAATTGTTACAGACTAAAGATATAAATGGGTTAATAAAATGATAGAACTGGCATCAGTAAGAGAATCTTGTAAAGCTGCATGAAACCAGTCAAATGATTGAATTCATATTATTCAAGTAGGAAAGTTTTAGAATAATTAAAACAAATTTTTACAAGCTAAAGATATAAATGGGTTAATTAAATGAAAGATTTGGGAATTGAAAGAGAATCTTGTAAAGCTGCATGAAACCAGTCAAATGATTGAATTCATATTATTCAAGTAGGCAAGTTTTAGAATATTTAAAACAAACTGTTACTGCCTAAAGATATAAATGGGTTAATTAAATGAAAGATTTGGGACTTGAAAGAGAATCTTGTAAAGCTGCATGAAACCAGTCAAATGATTGAATTCATATTATTCAAGTAGGCAAGTTTTAGAATATTTAAAACAAATTGTTACCGCCTAAAGATATAAATGGGTTAATTAAATGAAAGATTTGGGACTAGAAAGAGAATCTTGTAAAGCTGCATGAAACCAGTCAAATTATTGAATTCATATTATTCAAGTAGGCAAGTTTTAGAATATTTAAAACAAACTGTTACTGCCTAAAGATATAAATGGGTTAATTAAATGAAAGATTTGGGACTTGAAAGAGAATCTTGTAAAGCTGCATGAAACCAGTCAAATGATTGAATTCATATTATTCAAGTAGGCAAGTTTTAGAATATTTAAAACAAATTGTTACCGCCTAAAGATATAAATGGGTTAATTAAATGAAAGATTTGGGACTAGAAAGAGAATCTTGTAAAGCTGCATGAAACCAGTCAAATTATTGAATTCATATTATTCAAGTAGGCTAGTTTTAGAATATTTAAAACAAATTGTTACAGGCTAAAGATATAAATGGGTTAATTAAATGAAAGAGTTGGGACTAGAAAGTGAATCTTGTAAAGCTGCATGAAACCAGTCAAATGATTGAATTCATATTATTCAAGTAGGCAAGTTTTTGAATATTTAAAACAAACTGTTACAGGCTAAAGATATAAATGAGTTAATTAAATGAATGAGTTGGGACTAGAAAGAGAATCTTGTAAAGGTGCATGAAACCAGTCAAATAATTGAATTCATATTATTCAAGTTGACAAGTTTTAGAATATTTAAAACAAATTGTAACATACGTAAGATAAAAATGGCTTAATTAAATGAAAGAACTAACATTAGTAAGAGAATCTTATAAAGCTGCATGAAACCAGTCAAATAATTGAATTCATATTATTCAAGTAGGCAAGTTTTAGAATATTTAAAACAAATTGTTACAGGCAAAAGATATAAATGGGTTAATTAAATGAAAGAGTTGGGAGTAGAAAGAGAATCTTGTAAAGCTGCATGAAACCAGTCAAATGATTGAATTCATATTATTCAAGTAGGCAAGTTTTAGAATAATTAAACTAAATTGTTACAGGCTAAAGATATAAATGGGTTAATTAAATGAAAGATTTGGGACTTGAAAGAGTATCTTGTAAAGCTGCATGAAACCAGTCAAATAATTGAATTCATATTATTCAAGTAGGCAAGTTTTAGAATATTTAAAACAAATTGTTACAGGCTAAAGATATAAATGGGTTAATTAAATGAAAGAGTTGGGACTAGAAAGAGAATCTTTTAAAGCTGCATGAAACCAGTCAAATGATTGAATTCATATTATTCAAGTAGGCAAGTTTTTGAATATTTAAAACAAATTGTTACAGGCTAAAGATACAAATGGGTTAATTAAATGAAAGAGTTGGGACTAGAAAGAGAATCTTTTAAAGCTGCATGAAACCAGTCAAATGATTGAATTCATATTATTCAAGTAGGCAAGTTTTTGAATATTTAAAACAAATTGTTACAGCCTAAAGATATAAATGGGTTAATTAAATGAAAGAGTTGGGACTAGAAAGAGAATCTTGTAAAGCTGCATGAAACCAGTCAAATTATTGAATTCATATTAAACAAGTAGGCAAGTTATAGAATATTTAAAACAAATTGTTACAGGCTAAAGATATAAAAGGGTTAATAAAATGATAGAACTGGCATTAGTAAGAGAATCTTGTAAAGCTGCATGAAACCAGTCAAATGATTGAATTCATATTATTCAAGTAGGCAAGTTTTAGAATATTTAAAACAAATTGTTACAGACTAAAGATATAAATGGGTTAATATAATGATAGAACTGGCATCAGTAAGAGAATCTTGTAAAGCTGCATGAAACCAGTCAAATGATTGTATTTCATATTATTCAAGTAGGCAAGTTTTAGAATATTTAAAACAAATTGTTACAGGCTGAAGATATAAATGGGTTAATAAAATGAAAGAGCTGGGACTAGAAAATAATCTTGTAATGCTGCATGAAACCAGTCAAATGATTGAATTCATATTATTCAAGTAGGAAAGTTTTAGAATATTTAAAACAAACTGTTACTGCCTAAAGATATAAATGGGTTAATTAAATGAAAGATTTGGGACTTGAAAGAGAATCTTGTAAAGCTGCATGAAACCAGTCAAATGATTGAATTCATATTATTCAAGTAGGCAAGTTTTAGAATATTTAAAACAAATTGTTACCGCCTAAAGATATAAATGGGTTAATTAAATGAAAGATTTGGGACTAGAAAGAGAATCTTGTAAAGCTGCATGAAACCAGTCAAATTATTGAATTCATATTATTCAAGTAGGCTAGTTTTAGAATATTTAAAACAAATTGTTACAGGCTAAAGATATAAATGGGTTAATTAAATGAAAGAGTTGGGACTAGAAAGTGAATCTTGTAAAGCTGCATGAAACCAGTCAAATGATTGAATTCATATTATTCAAGTAGGCAGGTTTTAGAATATTTAAAACAAATTGTTATAGGCTAAAGATATAAATGGGTTAATTAAATGAAAGAGTTGGGACTAGAAAGAGAATCTTGTAAAGCTGCATGAAACCAGTCAAATGATTGAATTCACATTATTCAAGTAGGCAAGTTTTAGAATATTTAAAACAAATTGTTACAGGCTTAAGATAAAAATGGCTTAATTAAATGAAAGAACTAACATTAGTAAGAGAATCTTATAAAGCTGCATGAAACCAGTCAAATAATTGAATTCATATTATTCAAGTAGGCAAGTTTTAGAATATTTAAAACAAATTGTTACAGGCAAAAGATATAAATGGGTTAATTAAATGAAAGAGTTGGGAGTAGAAAGAGAATCTTGTAAAGCTGCATGAAACCAGTCAAATGATTGAATTCATATTATTCAAGTAGGCAAGTTTTAGAATAATTAAACTAAATTGTTACAGCCTAAAGATATTAATGGGTTAATTAAATGAAAGATTTGGGACTTGAAAGAGAATCTTGTAAAGCTGCATGAAACCAGTCAAATTATGAATTCATATTATTCAAGTAGGCAAGTTTTAGAATACTTAAAACAAATTGTTACAGGCTAAAGATATAAATGGGTTAATAAAATGGTAGAACTGGCATTAGTAAGAGAATCTTTTAAAGCTGCATGAAACCAGTCAAATTATTGAAATCATATTATTCAAGTAGACAACTTTTAGAATATTTAAAACAAATTGTTACAGGCTAAAGATACAAATGGGTTAATTTAATGAAAGAGTTGGGACTAGAAAGAGAATCATTTAAAGCAGCATGAAACCAGTCAAATGATTGAATTCATATTATTCAAGTAGGCAAGTTTTTGAATATTTAAAACAAATTGTTACAGGCTAAAGATATAAATGAGTTAATTAAATGAAAGAGTTGGGACTAGAAAGAGAATCTTGTAAAGCTGCATGAAACCAGTCAAATAATTGAATTCATATTATTCAAGTTGGCAAGTTTTAGAATATTTAAAACAAATTGTTACAGGCTTAAGATATAAATGGCTTAATTAAATGAAAGAGTTGGGACTAGAAAGAGAATCTTGTAAAGCTGATTGAAACCAGTCAAATTATTCAATTCATATTAAACAAGTAGGCAAGTTATAGAATATTTAAAACAAATTGTTACAGGCTAAAGATATAAATGGGTAAATAAAATGATAGAACTGGCATTAGTAAGAGAATCTTGTAAAGCTGCATGAAACCAGTCAAATGATTGAATTCATATTATTCAAGTAGGCAAGTTTTTGAATATTTAAAACAAATTGTTACAGGCTAAAGATATAAATGGGTTAATTAAATGAAAGAGTTGGGACTAGAAAGAGAATCTTGTAAAGCTGCATGAAACCAGTCAAATGATTGAATTCATATTATTCAAGTAGGCAAGTTTTAGAATATTTAAAACAAATTGTTACAGACTAAAGATATAAATGGGTTAATATAATGATAGAACTGGCATCAGTAAGAGAATCTTGTAAAGCTGCATGAAACCAGTCAAATGATTGAATTCATATTATTCAAGTAGACAAGTTTTTAAATATTTAAAACAAATTGTTACAGGCTAAAGATATAAATGGGTTAATTAAATGAAAGAGTTGGGACTTGAAAGAGTATCATGTAAAGCTGCATGAAACCAGTGAAATAATTGAATTCATATTATTCAAGTAGACAGGTTTTAGAATATTTAAAACAAATTGTAACAGGCTAAAGATATAAATGGGTTAATTAAATGAAAGATTTGGGACTAGAAAGAGAATCTTGTAAAGCTGCATGAAACCAGTCAAATTATTCAATTCATATTATTCGAGTAGACAAGTTTTAGAATATTTAAAACAAATTGTTACAGCCTAAAGATATAAATGGGTTAATTAAATGAAAGATTTGGGACTAGAAAGAGAATCTTGTAAAGCTGATTGAAACCAGTCAAATTATTCAATTCATATTAAACAAGTAGGCAAGTTATAGAATATTTAAAACAAATTGTTACAGGCTAAAGATATAAATGGGTTAATAAAATGATAGAACTGGCATTAGTAAGAGAATCTTGTAAAGCTGCATGAAACCAGTCAAATGATTGAATTCATATTATTCAAGTAGGCAAGTTTTTGAATATTTAAAACAAATTGTTACAGGCTAAAGATATAAATGGGTTAATTAAATGAAAGAGTTGGGACTAGAAAGAGAATCTTGTAAAGCTGCATGAAACCAGTCAAATGATTGAATTCATATTATTCAAGTAGGCAAGTTTTAGAATATTTAAAACAAATTGTTACAGACTAAAGATATAAATGGGTTAATATAATGATAGAACTGGCATCAGTAAGAGAATCTTGTAAAGCTGCATGAAACCAGTCAAATGATTGAATTCATATTATTCAAGTAGACAAGTTTTTAAATATTTAAAACAAATTGTTACAGGCTAAAGATATAAATGGGTTAATTAAATGAAAGAGTTGGGACTTGAAAGAGTATCATGTAAAGCTGCATGAAACCAGTGAAATAATTGAATTCATATTATTCAAGTAGACACGTTTTAGAATATTTAAAACAAATTGTAACAGGCTAAAGATATAAATGGGTTAATTAAATGAAAGATTTGGGACTAGAAAGAGAATCTTGTAAAGCTGCATGAAACCAGTCAAATTATTCAATTCATATTATTCGAGTAGACAAGTTTTAGAATATTTAAAACAAATTGTTACAGCCTAAAGATATAAATGGGTTAATTAAATCAAAGATTTGGGACTAGAAAGAGAATCTTGTAAAGCTGCATGAAACCAGTCAAATTATTCAATTCATATTAAAAAAGTAGATAAGTTTTAGAATATTTAAAACAAATTGTAACAGGCTAAAGCTATAAATGGGTTAATTAAATGAAAGATTTTGGACTAGAAAGAGTATCTTGTGAAGCTGCAAGGAACCAGTCAAATTATTGAATTCATATTAATCAAGTAGGCAAGTTTTAGAATATTTAAAACAAATTGTTACAGGCTAAAGATATAAATGGGTTAATTAAATGAAAGAGTTGGGACTAGAAAGGGAATCTTGTAAAGCTGCATGAAACCAGTCAAATGATTGAATTCATATTATTCAAGTAGGCAAGTTTTAGAATATTTAAAACAAATTGTTAGAGGCTAAAGATATAAATGGGTTAATAAAATGATAGAACTTGCATTAGTAAGAGAATCTTTTAAAGCTGCATGAAACCAGTCAAATGATTGAATTCATATTATTCAAGTAGGCAAGTTTTAGAATATTTAAAACAAATTGTTACAGGCTAAAGATATAAATGGGTTAATTAAATGAAAGATTTGGGACTTGAAAGAGAATCTTGTAAAGCTGCATGAAACCAGACAAATGATTGAATTCATATTATTCAAGTAGGCAAGTTTTAGAATATTTGAAACAAATTGTTACAGCCTAAAGATATAAATGAGTTAATTATATGAAAGATTTGGGACTAGAAAGAGAATCTTGTAAAGCTGCATTAAACCAGTCAAATTATTGAATTCATATTATTCAAGTAGGCAAGTTTTTGAATATTTAAAACAAATTGTTACAGGCTAAAGATATAAATGAGTTAATTAAATGAAAGAGCTGGGACTAGAAAGAGAATCTTGTAAAGCTGCATGAAACCAGTCAAATAATTGAATTCATAATATTCAAGTAGACAAGTTTTAGAATATTTAAAATAAATTGTTAAGGCTAAAGATATAAATGGTTTAATAAAATGATAGAACTGGCATCAGTTAGAGAATCTTGTAAAGCTGCATGATACCAGTCAAATGATTGAATTCATATTATTCAAGTAGGCAAGTTTTTGAATATTTAAAACAAATTGTTACAGGCTAAATATATAAATGGGTTAATTAAATGAAAGAGTTGGGACTAGAAAGAGAATCTTTTAAAGCTGCATGAAACCAGTCAAATGATTGAATTCATATTATTCAAGTAGGCAAGTTTTTGAATATTTAAAACAAATTGTTACAGCCAAAAGATATAAATGGGTTAATTAAATGAAAGAGTTGGGACTAGAAAGAGAATCTTGTAAAGCTGCATGAAACCAGTCAAATGATTAAATTCATATTATTCAAGTAGACAAGTTTTAGAATTTTTAAAACAAATTGTTACAGGCTAAAGATATAAATGGGTTAATTAAATGAAAGATTTGGGACTTGAAAGAGAATCTTGTAAAGCTGCATGAAACCAGTCAATTGATTGAATACATATTATTCAAGTAGACAGGTTTTTGAATATTTAAAACAAATTGTTAAGGCTAAAGATATAAATGGTTTAATAAAATGATAGAACTGTCATCAGTAAGAGAATCTTGTAAAGCTGCATGATACCAGTCAAATGATTGAATTCATATTATTCAAGTAGGCAAGTTTTTGAATATTTAAAACAAATTGTTACAGGCTAAATATATAAATGGGTTAATTAAATGAAAGAGTTGGGACTAGAAAGAGAATCTTTTAAAGCTGCATGAAACCAGTCAAATGATTGAATTCATATTATTCAAGTAGGCAAGTTTTTGAATATTTAAAACAAATTGTTACAGCCAAAAGATATAAATGGGTTAATTAAATGAAAGAGTTGGGACTAGAAAGAGAATCTTGTAAAGCTGCATGAAACCAGTCAAATTATTAAATTCATATTATTCAAGTAGACAAGTTTTAGAATTTTTAAAACAAATTGTTACAGGCTAAAGATATAAATGGGTTCATTAAATGAAAGATTTGGGACTTGAAAGAGAATCTTGTAAAGCTGCATGAAACCAGTCAAATGATTGAATACATATTATTCAAGTAGACAGGTTTTTGAATATTTAAAACAAATTGTTACAGGCTAAAGATATAAATGGGTTAATTAAATGAAAGATTTGGGACTTGAAAGAGAATCTTGTAAAGCTGCATGAAACCAGTCAAATGATTGAATTCATATTATTCAAGTAGACAAGTTTTAGAATATTTAAAACAAATTGTTGGAGGCTAAAGATATAAATGGGTTAATTAAATGAAAGAGTTGGGACTAGAAAGAGAATCTTGTAAAGCTGCATGAAACCAGTCAAATTATTGATTAATATTATTCAAGTAGACAAGTTTTAGAATATTTAAAACAAATTGTTACAGGCTAAAGATATAAATGGGTTAATTAAATGAAAGAGTTGGGACTTGAAAGAGTATCATGTAAAGCTGCATGAAACCAGTGAAATAATTGAATTCATATTATTCAAGTAGACAGGTTTTAGAATATTTAAAACAAATTTTAACAGGCTAAAGATATAAATGGGTTAATTAAATGAAAGATTTGGGACTAGAAAGAGAATCTTGTAAAGCTGCAGGAAACCAGTCAAATTATTCAATTCATATTATTCGAGTAGACAAGTTTTAGAATATTTAAAACAAATTGTTACAGCCTAAAGATATAAATGGGTTAATTAAATGAAAGATTTGGGACTAGAAAGAGAATCTTGTAAAGCTGCATGAAACCAGTCAAATTATTCAATTCATATTAAACAAGTAGATAAGTTTTAGAATATTTAAAACAAATTGTAACAGGCTAAAGCTATAAATGGGTTAATTAAATGAAAGATTTTGGACTAGAAAGAGTATCTTGTGAAGCTGCAAGGAACCAGTCAAATTATTGAATTCATATTATTCAAGTAGGCAAGTTTTAGAATATTTAAAACAAATTGTTACATGCTAAAGATATAAATGGGTTAATTAAATGAAAGAGTTGGGACTAGAAAGGGAATCTTGTAAAGCTGCATGAAACCAGTCAAATGATTGAATTCATATTATTCAAGTAGGCAAGTTTTAGAATATTTAAAACAAATTGTTAGAGGCTAAAGATATAAATGGGTTAATAAAATGATAGAACTTGCATTAGTAAGAGAATCTTTTAAAGCTGCATGAAACCAGTCAAATGATTGAATTCATATTATTCAAGTAGGCAAGTTTTAGAATATTTAAAACAAATTGTTACAGGCTAAAGATATAAATGGGTTAATTAAATGAAAGATTTGGGACTTGAAAGAGAATCTTGTAAAGCTGCATGAAACCAGACAAATGATTGAATTCATATTATTCAAGTAGGCAAGTTTTAGAATATTTGAAACAAATTGTTACAGCCTAAAGATATAAATGGGTTAATTATATGAAAGATTTGGGACTAGAAAGAGAATCTTGTAAAGCTGCATTAAACCAGTCAAATTATTGAATTCATATTATTCAAGTAGGCAAGTTTTTGAATATTTAAAACAAATTGTTACAGGCTAAAGATATAAATGAGTTAATTAAATGAAAGAGCTGGGACTAGAAAGAGAATCTTGTAAAGCTGCATGAAACCAGTCAAATAATTGAATTCATAATATTCAAGTAGACAAGTTTTAGAATATTTAAAATAAATTGTTAAGGCTAAAGATATAAATGGTTTAATAAAATGATAGAACTGGCATCAGTTAGAGAATCTTGTAAAGCTGCATGATACCAGTCAAATGATTGAATTCATATTATTCAAGTAGGCAAGTTTTTGAATATTTAAAACAAATTGTTACAGGCTAAATATATAAATGGGTTAATTAAATGAAAGAGTTGGGACTAGAAGGAGAATCTTTTAAAGCTGCATGAAACCAGTCAAATGATTGAATTCATATTATTCAAGTAGGCAAGTTTTTGAATATTTAAAACAAATTGTTACAGCCAAAAGATATAAATGGGTTAATTAAATGAAAGAGTTGGGACTAGAAAGAGAATCTTGTAAAGCTGCATGAAACCAGTCAAATGATTAAATTCATATTATTCAAGTAGACAAGTTTTAGAATTTTTAAAACAAATTGTTACAGGCTAAAGATATAAATGGGTTAATTAAATGAAAGATTTGGGACTTGAAAGAGAATCTTGTAAAGCTGCATGAAACCAGTCAATTGATTGAATACATATTATTCAAGTAGACAGGTTTTTGAATATTTAAAACAAATTGTTACAGGCTAAAGATATAAATGGGTTAATTAAATGAAAGATTTGGGACTTGAAAGAGAATCTTGTAAAGCTGCATGAAACCAGTCAAATGATTGAATTCATATTATTCAAGTAGACAAGTTTTAGAATATTTAAAATAAATTGTTAAGGCTAAAGATATAAATGGTTTAATAAAATGATAGAACTGGCATCAGTAAGAGAATCTTGTAAAGCTGCATGATACCAGTCAAATGATTGAATTCATATTATTCAAGTAGGCAAGTTTTTGAATATTTAAAACAAATTGTTACAGGCTAAATATATAAATGGGTTAATTAAATGAAAGAGTTGGGACTAGAAAGAGAATCTTTTAAAGCTGCATGAAACCAGTCAAATGATTGAATTCATATTATTCAAGTAGGCAAGTTTTTGAATATTTAAAACAAATTGTTACAGCCAAAAGATATAAATGGGTTAATTAAATGAAAGAGTTGGGACTAGAAAGAGAATCTTGTAAAGCTGCATGAAACCAGTCAAATGATTAAATTCATATTATTCAAGTAGACAAGTTTTAGAATTTTTAAAACAAATTGTTACAGGCTAAAGATATAAATGGGTTAATTAAATGAAAGATTTGGGACTTGAAAGAGAATCTTGTAAAGCTGCATGAAACCAGTCAAATGATTGAATTCATATTATTCAAGTAGACAGGTTTTTGAATATTTAAAACAAATTGTTACAGGCTAAAGATATAAATGGGTTAATTAAATGAAAGATTTGGGACTTGAAAGAGAATCTTGTAAAGCTGCATGAAACCAGTCAAATGATTGAATTCATATTATTCAAGTAGACAAGTTTTAGAATATTTAAAACAAATTGTTGGAGGCTAAAGATATAAATGGGTTAATTAAATGAAAGAGTTGGGACTAGAAAGAGAATCTTGTAAAGCTGCATGAAACCAGTCAAATTATTGATTAATATTATTCAAGTAGACAAGTTTTAGAATATTTAAAACAAATTGTTACAGGCTAAAGATATAAATGGGTTAATTAAATGAAAGAGTTGGGACTTGAAAGAGTATCATGTAAAGCTGCATGAAACCAGTGAAATAATTGAATTCATATTATTCAAGTAGACAGGTTTTAGAATATTTAAAACAAATTTTAACAGGCTAAAGATATAAATGGGTTAATTAAATGAAAGATTTGGGACTAGAAAGAGAATCTTGTAAAGCTGCAGGAAACCAGTCAAATTATTCAATTCATATTATTCGAGTAGACAAGTTTTAGAATATTTAAAACAAATTGTTACAGCCTAAAGATATAAATGGGTTAATTAAATGAAAGATTTGGGACTAGAAAGAGAATCTTGTAAAGCTGCATGAAACCAGTCAAATTATTCAATTCATATTAAACAAGTAGATAAGTTTTAGAATATTTAAAACAAATTGTAACAGGCTAAAGCTATAAATGGGTTAATTAAATGAAAGATTTTGGACTAGAAAGAGTATCTTGTGAAGCTGCAAGGAACCAGTCAAATTATTGAATTCATATTATTCAAGTAGGCAAGTTTTAGAATATTTAAAACAAATTGTTACATGCTAAAGATATAAATGGGTTAATTAAATGAAAGAGTTGGGACTAGAAAGGGAATCTTGTAAAGCTGCATGAAACCAGTCAAATGATTGAATTCATATTATTCAAGTAGGCAAGTTTTAGAATATTTAAAACAAATTGTTAGAGGCTAAAGATATAAATGGGTTAATAAAATGATAGAACTTGCATTAGTAAGAGAATCTTTTAAAGCTGCATGAAACCAGTCAAATGATTGAATTCATATTATTCAAGTAGGCAAGTTTTAGAATATTTAAAACAAATTGTTACAGGCTAAAGATATAAATGGGTTAATTAAATGAAAGATTTGGGACTTGAAAGAGAATCTTGTAAAGCTGCATGAAACCAGACAAATGATTGAATTCATATTATTCAAGTAGGCAAGTTTTAGAATATTTGAAACAAATTGTTACAGCCTAAAGATATAAATGGGTTAATTATATGAAAGATTTGGGACTAGAAAGAGAATCTTGTAAAGCTGCATTAAACCAGTCAAATTATTGAATTCATATTATTCAAGTAGGCAAGTTTTTGAATATTTAAAACAAATTGTTACAGGCTAAAGATATAAATGAGTTAATTAAATGAAAGAGCTGGGACTAGAAAGAGAATCTTGTAAAGCTGCATGAAACCAGTCAAATAATTGAATTCATAATATTCAAGTAGACAAGTTTTAGAATATTTAAAATAAATTGTTAAGGCTAAAGATATAAATGGTTTAATAAAATGATAGAACTGGCATCAGTTAGAGAATCTTGTAAAGCTGCATGATACCAGTCAAATGATTGAATTCATATTATTCAAGTAGGCAAGTTTTTGAATATTTAAAACAAATTGTTACAGGCTAAATATATAAATGGGTTAATTAAATGAAAGAGTTGGGACTAGAAGGAGAATCTTTTAAAGCTGCATGAAACCAGTCAAATGATTGAATTCATATTATTCAAGTAGGCAAGTTTTTGAATATTTAAAACAAATTGTTACAGCCAAAAGATATAAATGGGTTAATTAAATGAAAGAGTTGGGACTAGAAAGAGAATCTTGTAAAGCTGCATGAAACCAGTCAAATGATTAAATTCATATTATTCAAGTAGACAAGTTTTAGAATTTTTAAAACAAATTGTTACAGGCTAAAGATATAAATGGGTTAATTAAATGAAAGATTTGGGACTTGAAAGAGAATCTTGTAAAGCTGCATGAAACCAGTCAATTGATTGAATACATATTATTCAAGTAGACAGGTTTTTGAATATTTAAAACAAATTGTTACAGGCTAAAGATATAAATGGGTTAATTAAATGAAAGATTTGGGACTTGAAAGAGAATCTTGTAAAGCTGCATGAAACCAGTCAAATGATTGAATTCATATTATTCAAGTAGACAAGTTTTAGAATATTTAAAATAAATTGTTAAGGCTAAAGATATAAATGGTTTAATAAAATGATAGAACTGGCATCAGTAAGAGAATCTTGTAAAGCTGCATGATACCAGTCAAATGATTGAATTCATATTATTCAAGTAGGCAAGTTTTTGAATATTTAAAACAAATTGTTACAGGCTAAATATATAAATGGGTTAATTAAATGAAAGAGTTGGGACTAGAAAGAGAATCTTTTAAAGCTGCATGAAACCAGTCAAATGATTGAATTCATATTATTCAAGTAGGCAAGTTTTTGAATATTTAAAACAAATTGTTACAGCCAAAAGATATAAATGGGTTAATTAAATGAAAGAGTTGGGACTAGAAAGAGAATCTTGTAAAGCTGCATGAAACCAGTCAAATGATTAAATTCATATTATTCAAGTAGACAAGTTTTAGAATTTTTAAAACAAATTGTTACAGGCTAAAGATATAAATGGGTTAATTAAATGAAAGATTTGGGACTTGAAAGAGAATCTTGTAAAGCTGCATGAAACCAGTCAAATGATTGAATTCATATTATTCAAGTAGACAGGTTTTTGAATATTTAAAACAAATTGTTACAGGCTAAAGATATAAATGGGTTAATTAAATGAAAGATTTGGGACTTGAAAGAGAATCTTGTAAAGCTGCATGAAACCAGTCAAATGATTGAATTCATATTATTCAAGTAGACAAGTTTTAGAATATTTAAAACAAATTGTTGGAGGCTAAAGATATAAATGGGTTAATTAAATGAAAGAGTTGGGACTAGAAAGAGAATCTTGTAAAGCTGCATGAAACCAGTCAAATTATTGATTAATATTATTCAAGTAGACAAGTTTTAGAATATTTAAAACAAATTGTTACAGGCTAAAGATATAAATGGGTTAATTAAATGAAAGAGTTGGGACTAGAAAGAGAATCTTGTAAAGCTGCATGAAACCAGTCAAATTATTGAATTCATATTAAACAAGTACGCAAGTTATAGAATATTTAAAACAAATTGTTACAGGCTAAAGATATAAATGGGTTAATAAAATGATAGAACTGGCATTAGTAAGAGAATCTTGTAAAGCTGCATGAAACCAGTCAAATGATTGAATTCATATTATTCAAGTAGGCAAGTTTTTGAATATTTAAAACAAATTGTTACAGGCTAAAGATATAAATGGGTTAATTAAATGAAAGAGTTGGGACTAGAAAGAGAATCTTGTAAAGCTGCATGAAACCAGTCAAATGATTGAATTCATATTATTCAAGTAGGCAAGTTTTAGAATATTTAAAACAAATTGTTACAGGCTAAAGATATAAATGGGTTAATATAATGATAGAACTGGCATCAGTAAGAGAATCTTGTAAAGTTGCATGAAACCAGTCAAATGATTGAATTCATATTATTCAAGTAGGCAAGTTTTAGAATATTTAAAACAAATTGTTACAGGCTGAAGGTATAAATGGGTTAATAAAATGAAAGAGCTGGGACTAGAAAAGAATCTTGTAATGCTGCATGAAACCAGTCAAATGATTGAATTCATATTATTCAAGTAGGAAAGTTTTAGAATATTTAAAACAAATTTTTACAAGCTAAAGATATAAATGGGTTAATTAAATGAAAGATTTGGGACTTGAAAGAGAATCTTGTAAAGCTGCATGAAACCAGTCAAATGATTGAATTCATATTATTCAAGTAGGCAAGTTTTAGAATATTTAAAACAAACTGTTACTGCCTCAAGATATAAATGGGTTAATTAAATGAAAAATTTGGCACTTGAAAGAGAATCTTGTAAAGCTGCATGAAACCACTCAAATGATTGAATTCATATTATTCAAGTAGGCAAGTTTTAGAATATTTAAAACAAATTGTTACCGCCTAAAGATATAAATGGGTTAATTAAATGAAAGATTTGGGACTAGAAAGAGAATCTTGTAAAGCTGCATGAAACCAGTCAAATTATTGAATTCATATTATTCAAGTAGGCTAGTTTTAGAATATTTAAAACAAATTGTTTAGGCTAAAGATATAAATGGGTTAATTAAATGAAAGAGTTGGGACTAGAAAGTGAATCTTGTAAAGCTGCATGAAACTAGTCAAATGATTGAATTCATATTATTCAAGTAGGCAGGTTTTAGAATATTTAAAACAAATTGTTATAGGCAAAAGATATAAATGGGTTAATTAAATGAAAGAGTTGGGACTAGAAAGAGAATCTTGTAAAGCTGCATGAAACCAGTCAAATTATTGAATTCATATTAAACAAGTACGCAAGTTATAGAATATTTAAAACAAATTGTTACAGGCTAAAGATATAAATGGGTTAATAAAATGATAGAACTGGCATTAGTAAGAGAATCTTGTAAAGCTGCATGAAACCAGTCAAATGATTGAATTCATATTATTCAAGTAGGCAAGTTTTTGAATATTTAAAACAAATTGTTACAGGCTAAAGATATAAATGGGTTAATTAAATGAAAGAGTTGGGACTAGAAAGAGAATCTTGTAAAGCTGCATGAAACCAGTCAAATGATTGAATTCATATTATTCAAGTAGGCAAGTTTTAGAATATTTAAAACAAATTGTTACAGGCTAAAGATATAAATGGGTTAATATAATGATAGAACTGGCATCAGTAAGAGAATCTTGTAAAGTTGCATGAAACCAGTCAAATGATTGAATTCATATTATTCAAGTAGGCAAGTTTTAGAATATTTAAAACAAATTGTTACAGGCTGAAGGTATAAATGGGTTAATAAAATGAAAGAGCTGGGACTAGAAAAGAATCTTGTAATGCTGCATGAAACCAGTCAAATGATTGAATTCATATTATTCAAGTAGGAAAGTTTTAGAATATTTAAAACAAATTTTTACAAGCTAAAGATATAAATGGGTTAATTAAATGAAAGATTTGGGACTTGAAAGAGAATCTTGTAAAGCTGCATGAAACCAGTCAAATGATTGAATTCATATTATTCAAGTAGGCAAGTTTTAGAATATTTAAAACAAACTGTTACTGCCTCAAGATATAAATGGGTTAATTAAATGAAAAATTTGGCACTTGAAAGAGAATCTTGTAAAGCTGCATGAAACCAGTCAAATGATTGAATTCATATTATTCAAGTAGGCAAGTTTTAGAATATTTAAAACAAATTGTTACCGCCTAAAGATATAAATGGGTTAATTAAATGAAAGATTTGGGACTAGAAAGAGAATCTTGTAAAGCTGCATGAAACCAGTCAAATTATTGAATTCATATTATTCAAGTAGGCTAGTTTTAGAATATTTAAAACAAATTGTTTAGGCTAAAGATATAAATGGGTTAATTAAATGAAAGAGTTGGGACTAGAAAGTGAATCTTGTAAAGCTGCATGAAACTAGTCAAATGATTGAATTCATATTATTCAAGTAGGCAGGTTTTAGAATATTTAAAACAAATTGTTATAGGCAAAAGATATAAATGGGTTAATTAAATGAAAGAGTTGGGACTAGAAAGAGAATCTTGTAAAGCTGCATGAAACCAGTCAAATGATTGAATTCACATTATTCAAGTAGGCAAGTTTTTGAATATTTAAAACAAATTGTTACAGGCTTAAGATATAAATGGCTTAATTAAATGAAAGAACTAACATTAGTAAGAGAATCTTATAAAGCTGCATGAAACCAGTCAAATTATGAATTCATATTATTCAAGTAGGCAAGTTTTAGAATACTTAAAACAAATTGTTACAGGCTAAAGATATAAATGGGTTAATAAAATGGTAGAACTGGCATTAGTAAGAGAATCTTTTAAAGCTGCATGAAACCAGTCAAATTATTGAAATCATATTATTCAAGTAGACAACTTTTAGAATATTTAAAACAAATTGTTACAGGCTAAAGATACAAATGGGTTAATTAAATGAAAGAGTTGGGACTAGAAAGAGAATCTTTTAAAGCTGCATGAAACCAGTCAAATGATTGAATTCATATTATTCAAGTAGGCAAGTTTTTGAATATTTAAAACAAATTGTTACAGCCAAAAGATATAAATGGGTTAATTAAATGAAAGAGTTGGGACTAGAAAGAGAATCTTGTAAAGCTGCATGAAACCAGTCAAATGATTAAATTCATATTATTCAAGTAGACAAGTTTTAGAATTTTTAAAACAAATTGTTACAGGCTAAAGATATAAATGGGTTAATTAATTGAAAGATTTGGGACTTGAAAGAGAATCTTGTAAAGCTGCATGAAACCAGTCAATTGATTGAATACATATTATTCAAGTAGACAGGTTTTTGAATATTTAAAACAAATTGTTTAAGGCTAAAGATATAAATGGGTTAATTAAATGAAAGATTTGGGACTTGAAAGAGAATCTTGTAAAGCTGCATGAAACCAGTCAAATGATTGAATTCATATTATTCAAGTAGACAAGTTTTAGAATATTTAAAATAAATTGTTAAGGCTAAAGATATAAATGGTTTAATAAAATGATAGAACTGGCATCAGTAAGAGAATCTTGTAAAGCTGCATGATACCAGTCAAATGATTGAATTCATATTATTCAAGTAGGCAAGTTTTTGAATATTTAAAACAAATTGTTACAGGCTAAATATATAAATGGGTTAATTAAATGAAAGAGTTGGGACTAGAAAGAGAATCTTTTAAAGCTGCATGAAACCAGTCAAATGATTGAATTCATATTATTCAAGTAGACAAGTTTTAGAATTTTTAAAACAAATTGTTACAGGCTAAAGATATAAATGGGTTCATTAAATGAAAGATTTGGGACTTGAAAGAGAATCTTGTAAAGCTGCATGAAACCAGTCAAATGATTGAATACATATTATTCAAGTAGACAGGTTTTTGAATATTTAAAACAAATTGTTACAGGCTAAAGATATAAATGGGTTAATTAAATGAAAGATTTGGGACTTGAAAGAGAATCTTGTAAAGCTGCATGAAACCAGTCAAATGATTGAATTCATATTATTCAAGTAGACAAGTTTTAGAATATTTAAAACAAATTGTTGGAGGCTAAAGATATAAATGGGTTAATTAAATGAAAGAGTTGGGACTAGAAAGAGAATCTTGTAAAGCTGCATGAAACCAGTCAAATTATTGATTAATATTATTCAAGTAGACAAGTTTTAGAATATTTAAAACAAATTGTTACAGGCTAAAGATATAAATGGGTTAATTAAATGAAAGAGTTGGGACTTGAAAGAGTATCATGTAAAGCTGCATGAAACCAGTGAAATAATTGAATTCATATTATTCAAGTAGACAGGTTTTAGAATATTTAAAACAAATTTTAACAGGCTAAAGATATAAATGGGTTAATTAAATGAAAGATTTGGGACTAGAAAGAGAATCTTGTAAAGCTGCAGGAAACCAGTCAAATTATTCAATTCATATTATTCGAGTAGACAAGTTTTAGAATATTTAAAACAAATTGTTACAGCCTAAAGATATAAATGGGTTAATTAAATGAAAGATTTGGGACTAGAAAGAGAATCTTGTAAAGCTGCATGAAACCAGTCAAATTATTCAATTCATATTAAACAAGTAGATAAGTTTTAGAATATTTAAAACAAATTGTAACAGGCTAAAGCTATAAATGGGTTAATTAAATGAAAGATTTTGGACTAGAAAGAGTATCTTGTGAAGCTGCAAGGAACCAGTCAAATTATTGAATTCATATTATTCAAGTAGGCAAGTTTTAGAATATTTAAAACAAATTGTTACATGCTAAAGATATAATTGGGTTAATTAAATGAAAGAGTTGGGACTAGAAAGGGAATCTTGTAAAGCTGCATGAAACCAGTCAAATGATTGAATTCATATTATTCAAGTAGGCAAGTTTTAGAATATTTAAAACAAATTGTTAGAGGCTAAAGATATAAATGGGTTAATAAAATGATAGAACTTGCATTAGTAAGAGAATCTTTTAAAGCTGCATGAAACCAGTCAAATGATTGAATTCATATTATTCAAGTAGGCAAGTTTTAGAATATTTAAAACAAATTGTTACAGGCTAAAGATATAAATGGGTTAATTAAATGAAAGATTTGGGACTTGAAAGAGAATCTTGTAAAGCTGCAAGAAACCAGACAAATGATTGAATTCATATTATTCAAGTAGGCAAGTTTTAGAATATTTGAAACAAATTGTTACAGCCTAAAGATATAAATGGGTTAATTATATGAAAGATTTGGGACTAGAAAGAGAATCTTGTAAAGCTGCATTAAACCAGTCAAATTATTGAATTCATATTATTCAAGTAGGCAAGTTTTTGAATATTTAAAACAAATTGTTACAGGCTAAATATATAAATGGGTTAATTAAATGAAAGAGTTGGGACTAGAAGGAGAATCTTTTAAAGCTGCATGAAACCAGTCAAATGATTGAATTCATATTATTCAAGTAGGCAAGTTTTTGAATATTTAAAACAAATTGTTACAGCCAAAAGATATAAATGGGTTAATTAAATGAAAGAGTTGGGACTAGAAAGAGAATCTTGTAAAGCTGCATGAAACCAGTCAAATGATTGAATTCATATTATTCAAGTAGGCAAGTTTTTGAATATTTAAAACAAATTGTTACAGCCAAAAGATATAAATGGGTTAATTAAATGAAAGAGTTGGGACTAGAAAGAGAATCTTGTAAAGCTGCATGAAACCAGTCAAATGATTAAATTCATATTATTCAAGTAGACAAGTTTTAGAATTTTTAAAACAAATTGTTACAGGCTAAAGATATAAATGGGTTAATTAAATGAAAGATTTGGGACTTGAAAGAGAATCTTGTAAAGCTGCATGAAACCAGTCAATTGATTGAATACATATTATTCAAGTAGACAGGTTTTTGAATATTTAAAACAAATTGTTACAGGCTAAAGATATAAATGGGTTAATTAAATGAAAGATTTGGGACTTGAAAGAGAATCTTGTAAAGCTGCATGAAACCAGTCAAATGATTGAATTCATATTATTCAAGTAGACAAGTTTTAGAATATTTAAAATAAATTGTTAAGGCTAAAGATATAAATGGTTTAATAAAATGATAGAACTGGCATCAGTAAGAGAATCTTGTAAAGCTGCATGATACCAGTCAAATGATTGAATTCATATTATTCAAGTAGGCAAGTTTTTGAATATTTAAAACAAATTGTTACAGGCTAAATATATAAATGGGTTAATTAAATGAAAGAGTTGGGACTAGAAAGAGAATCTTTTAAAGCTGCATGAAACCAGTCAAATGATTGAATTCATATTATTCAAGTAGGCAAGTTTTTGAATATTTAAAACAAATTGTTACAGCCAAAAGATATAAATGGGTTAATTAAATGAAAGAGTTGGGACTAGAAAGAGAATCTTGTAAAGCTGCATGAAACCAGTCAAATGATTAAATTCATATTATTCAAGTAGACAAGTTTTAGAATTTTTAAAACAAATTGTTACAGGCTAAAGATATAAATGGGTTAATTAAATGAAAGATTTGGGACTTGAAAGAGAATCTTGTAAAGCTGCATGAAACCAGTCAAATGATTGAATTCATATTATTCAAGTAGACAGGTTTTTGAATATTTAAAACAAATTGTTACAGGCTAAAGATATAAATGGGTTAATTAAATGAAAGATTTGGGACTTGAAAGAGAATCTTGTAAAGCTGCATGAAACCAGTCAAATGATTGAATTCATATTATTCAAGTAGACAAGTTTTAGAATATTTAAAACAAATTGTTGGAGGCTAAAGATATAAATGGGTTAATTAAATGAAAGAGTTGGGACTAGAAAGAGAATCTTGTAAAGCTGCATGAAACCAGTCAAATTATTGATTAATATTATTCAAGTAGACAAGTTTTAGAATATTTAAAACAAATTGTTACAGGCTAAAGATATAAATGGGTTAATTAAATGAAAGAGTTGGGACTAGAAAGAGAATCTTGTAAAGCTACATGAAACCAGTCAAATGATTGAATTCATATTATTCAAGTAGGCAAGTTTTTGAATATTTAAAACAAATTGTTACAGCCTAAAGATATAAATGGGTTAATTAAATGAAAGAGTTGGGACTAGAAAGAGAATCTTGTAAAGCTGCATGAAACCAGTCAAATTATTGAATTCATATTAAACAAGTACGCAAGTTATAGAATATTTAAAACAAATTGTTACAGGCTAAAGATATAAATGGGTTAATAAAATGATAGAACTGGCATTAGTAAGAGAATCTTGTAAAGCTGCATGAAACCAGTCAAATGATTGAATTCATATTATTCAAGTAGGCAAGTTTTTGAATATTTAAAACAAATTGTTACAGGCTAAAGATATAAATGGGTTAATTAAATGAAAGAGTTGGGACTAGAAAGAGAATCTTGTAAAGCTGCATGAAACCAGTCAAATGATTGAATTCATATTATTCAAGTAGGCAAGTTTTAGAATATTTAAAACAAATTGTTACAGGCTAAAGATATAAATGGGTTAATATAATGATAGAACTGGCATCAGTAAGAGAATCTTGTAAAGCTGCATGAAACCAGTCAAATGATTGAATTCATATTATTCAAGTAGGCAAGTTTTAGAATATTTAAAACAAATTGTTACAGGCTGAAGGTATAAATGGGTTAATAAAATGAAAGAGCTGGGACTAGAAAAGAATCTTGTAATGCTGCATGAAACCAGTCAAATGATTGAATTCATATTATTCAAGTAGGAAAGTTTTAGAATATTTAAAACAAATTTTTACAAGCTAAAGATATAAATGGGTTAATTAAATGAAAGATTTGGGACTTGAAAGAGAATCTTGTAAAGCTGCATGAAACCAGTCAAATGATTGAATTCATATTATTCAAGTAGGCAAGTTTTAGAATATTTAAAACAAACTGTTACTGCCTCAAGATATAAATGGGTTAATTAAATGAAAAATTTGGCACTTGAAAGAGAATCTTGTAAAGCTGCATGAAACCAGTCAAATGATTGAATTCATATTATTCAAGTAGGCAAGTTTTAGAATATTTAAAACAAATTGTTACCGCCTAAAGATATAAATGGGTTAATTAAATGAAAGATTTGGGACTAGAAAGAGAATCTTGTAAAGCTGCATGAAACCAGTCAAATTATTGAATTCATATTATTCAAGTAGGCTAGTTTTAGAATATTTAAAACAAATTGTTTAGGCTAAAGATATAAATGGGTTAATTAAATGAAAGAGTTGGGACTAGAAAGTGAATCTTGTAAAGCTGCATGAAACTAGTCAAATGATTGAATTCACATTATTCAAGTAGGCAAGTTTTTGAATATTTAAAACAAATTGTTACAGGCTTAAGATATAAATGGCTTAATTAAATGAAAGAACTAACATTAGTAAGAGAATCTTATAAAGCTGCATGAAACCAGTCAAATTATGAATTCATATTATTCAAGTAGGCAAGTTTTAGAATACTTAAAACAAATTGTTACAGGCAAAGATATAAATGGGTTAATAAAATGGTAGAACTGGCATTAGTAAGAGAATCTTTTAAAGCTGCATGAAACCAGTCAAATTATTGAAATCATATTATTCAAGTAGACAACTTTTAGAATATTTAAAACAAATTGTTACAGGCTAAAGATACAAATGGGTTAATTAAATGAAAGAGTTGGGACTAGAAAGAGAATCTTTTAAAGCTGCATGAAACCAGTCAAATGATTGAATTCATATTATTCAAGTAAGCAAGTTTTTGAATATTTAAAACAAATTGTTACAGCCAAAAGATATAAATGGGTTAATTAAATGAAAGAGTTGGGACTAGAAAGAGAATCTTGTAAAGCTGCATGAAACCAGTCAAATTATTGAATTCATATTAAACAAGTAGGCAAGTTATAGAATATTTAAAACAAATTGTTACGGGCTAAAGATATAAATGGGTTAATAAAATGATAGAACTGGCATTAGTAAGAGAATCTTGTAAAGCTGCATGAAACCAGTCAAATGATTGAATTCATATTATTCAAGTAGGCAAGTTTTTGAATATTTAAAACAAATTGTTACAGGCTAAAGATATAAATGGGTTAATTAAATGAAAGAGTTGGGACTAGAAAGAGAATCTTGTAAAGCTGCATTAAACCAGTCAAATTATTGAATTCATATTATTCAAGTAGGCTAGTTTTAGAATATTTAAAACAAATTGTTTAGGCTAAAGATATAAATGGGTTAATTAAATGAAAGAGTTAGGACTAGAAAGAGAATCTTTTAAAGCTGCATGAAACCAGTCAAATGATTGAATTCACATTATTCAAGTAGGCAAGTTTTAGAATATTTAAAACAAATTGTTACAGGCGTAAGATAAAAATGGCTTAATTAAATGAAAGAACTAACATTAGTAAGAGAATCTTATAAAGCTGCATGAAACCAGTCAAATAATTGAATTCATATTATTCAAGTAGGCAAGTTTTAGAATATTTAAAACAAATTGTTACAGGCAAAAGATATAAATGGGTTAATTAAATGAAAGAGTTGGGAGTAGAAAGAGAATCTTGTAAAGCTGCATGAAACCAGTCAAATAATTGAATTCATATTATTCAAGTAGGCAAGTTTTAGAATATTTAAAACAAATTGTTACAGGCTAAAGATATAAATGGGTTAATTAAATGAAAGATTTGGGACTAGAAAGAGAATCTTGTAAAGCTGCATGAAACCAGTCAAATTATGAATTCATATTATTCAAGTAGGCAAGTTTTAGAATACTTAAAACAAATTGTTACAGGCTAAAGATATAAATGGGTTAATAAAATGGTAGAACTGGCATTAGTAAGAGAATCTTTTAAAGCTGCATGAAACCAGTCAAATTATTGAAATCATATTATTCAAGTAGGCAAGTTTTTGAATATTTAAAACAAATTGTTACAGGCTAAAGATATAAATGGGTTAAATAAATGAAAGAGTTGGGACTAGAAGGAGAATCTTTTAAAGCTGCATGAAACCAGTCAAATGATTGAATTCATATTATTCAAGTAGGCAAGTTTTTGAATATTTAAAACAAATTGTTACAGCCAAAAGATATAAATGGGTTAATTAAATGAAAGAGTTGGGACTAGAAAGAGAATCTTGTAAAGCTGCATGAAACCAGTCAAATGATTGAATTCATATTATTCAAGTAGGCAAGTTTTTGAATATTTAAAACAAATTGTTACAGCCAAAAGATATAAATGGGTTAATTAAATGAAAGAGTTGGGACTAGAAAGAGAATCTTGTAAAGCTGCATGAAACCAGTCAAATGATTAAATTCATATTATTCAAGTAGACAAGTTTTAGAATTTTTAAAACAAATTGTTACAGGCTAAAGATATAAATGGGTTAATTAAATGAAAGATTTGGGACTTGAAAGAGAATCTTGTAAAGCTGCATGAAACCAGTCAATTGATTGAATACATATTATTCAAGTAGACAGGTTTTTGAATATTTAAAACAAATTGTTACAGGCTAAAGATATAAATGGGTTAATTAAATGAAAGATTTGGGACTTGAAAGAGAATCTTGTAAAGCTGCATGAAACCAGTCAAATGATTGAATTCATATTATTCAAGTAGACAAGTTTTAGAATATTTAAAATAAATTGTTAAGGCTAAAGATATAAATGGTTTAATAAAATGATAGAACTGGCATCAGTAAGAGAATCTTGTAAAGCTGCATGATACCAGTCAAATGATTGAATTCATATTATTCAAGTAGGCAAGTTTTTGAATATTTAAAACAAATTGTTACAGGCTAAATATATAAATGGGTTAATTAAATGAAAGAGTTGGGACTAGAAAGAGAATCTTTTAAAGCTGCATGAAACCAGTCAAATGATTGAATTCATATTATTCAAGTAGGCAAGTTTTTGAATATTTAAAACAAATTGTTACAGCCAAAAGATATAAATGGGTTAATTAAATGAAAGAGTTGGGACTAGAAAGAGAATCTTGTAAAGCTGCATGAAACCAGTCAAATGATTAAATTCATATTATTCAAGTAGACAAGTTTTAGAATTTTTAAAACAAATTGTTACAGGCTAAAGATATAAATGGGTTAATTAAATGAAAGATTTGGGACTAGAAAGAGAATCTTGTAAAGCTGCATGAAACCAGTCAAATTATTGATTAATATTATTCAAGTAGACAAGTTTTAGAATATTTAAAACAAATTGTTACAGGCTAAAGATATAAATGGGTTAATTAAATGAAAGAGTTGGGACTAGAAAGAGAATCTTGTAAAGCTACATGAAACCAGTCAAATGATTGAATTCATATTATTCAAGTAGGCAAGTTTTTGAATATTTAAAACAAATTGTTACAGCCTAAAGATATAAATGGGTTAATTAAATGAAAGAGTTGGGACTAGAAAGAGAATCTTGTAAAGCTGCATGAAACCAGTCAAATTATTGAATTCATATTAAACAAGTACGCAAGTTATAGAATATTTAAAACAAAATGTTACAGGCTAAAGATATAAATGGGTTAATAAAATGATAGAACTGGCATTAGTAAGAGAATCTTGTAAAGCTGCATGAAACCAGTCAAATGATTGAATTCATATTATTCAAGTAGGCAAGTTTTTGAATATTTAAAACAAATTGTTACAGGCTAAAGATATAAATGGGTTAATTAAATGAAAGAGTTGGGACTAGAAAGAGAATCTTGTAAAGCTGCATGAAACCAGTCAAATGATTGAATTCATATTATTCAAGTAGGCAAGTTTTAGAATATTTAAAACAAATTGTTACAGGCTAAAGATATAAATGGGTTAATATAATGATAGAACTGGCATCAGTAAGAGAATCTTGTAAAGCTGCATGAAACCAGTCAAATGATTGAATTCATATTATTCAAGTAGGCAAGTTTTAGAATATTTAAAACAAATTGTTACAGGCTGAAGGTATAAATGGGTTAATAAAATGAAAGAGCTGGGACTAGAAAAGAATCTTGTAATGCTGCATGAAACCAGTCAAATGATTGAATTCATATTATTCAAGTAGGAAAGTTTTAGAATATTTAAAACAAATTTTTACAAGCTAAAGATATAAATGGGTTAATTAAATGAAAGATTTGGGACTTGAAAGAGAATCTTGTAAAGCTGCATGAAACCAGTCAAATGATTGAATTCATATTATTCAAGTAGGCAAGTTTTAGAATATTTAAAACAAACTGTTACTGCCTCAAGATATAAATGGGTTAATTAAATGAAAAATTTGGCACTTGAAAGAGAATCTTGTAAAGCTGCATGAAACCAGTCAAATGATTGAATTCATATTATTCAAGTAGGCAAGTTTTAGAATATTTAAAACAAATTGTTACCGCCTAAAGATATAAATGGGTTAATTAAATGAAAGATTTGGGACTAGAAAGAGAATCTTGTAAAGCTGCATGAAACCAGTCAAATTATTGAATTCATATTATTCAAGTAGGCTAGTTTTAGAATATTTAAAACAAATTGTTTAGGCTAAAGATATAAATGGGTTAATTAAATGAAAGAGTTGGGACTAGAAAGTGAATCTTGTAAAGCTGCATGAAACTAGTCAAATGATTGAATTCACATTATTCAAGTAGGCAAGTTTTTGAATATTTAAAACAAATTGTTACAGGCTTAAGATATAAATGGCTTAATTAAATGAAAGAACTAACATTAGTAAGAGAATCTTATAAAGCTGCATGAAACCAGTCAAATTATGAATTCATATTATTCAAGTAGGCAAGTTTTAGAATACTTAAAACAAATTGTTACAGGCTAAAGATATAAATGGGTTAATAAAATGGTAGAACTGGCATTAGTAAGAGAATCTTTTAAAGCTGCATGAAACCAGTCAAATTATTGAAATCATATTATTCAAGTAGACAACTTTTAGAATATTTAAAACAAATTGTTACAGGCTAAAGATACAAATGGGTTAATTAAATGAAAGAGTTGGGACTAGAAAGAGAATCTTTTAAAGCTGCATGAAACCAGTCAAATGATTGAATTCATATTATTCAAGTAAGCAAGTTTTTGAATATTTAAAACAAATTGTTACAGCCAAAAGATATAAATGGGTTAATTAAATGAAAGAGTTGGGACTAGAAAGAGAATCTTGTAAAGCTGCATGAAACCAGTCAAATTATTGAATTCATATTAAACAAGTAGGCAAGTTATAGAATATTTAAAACAAATTGTTACGGGCTAAAGATATAAATGGGTTAATAAAATGATAGAACTGGCATTAGTAAGAGAATCTTGTAAAGCTGCATGAAACCAGTCAAATGATTGAATTCATATTATTCAAGTAGGCAAGTTTTTGAATATTTAAAACAAATTGTTACAGGCTAAAGATATAAATGGGTTAATTAAATGAAAGAGTTGGGACTAGAAAGAGAATCTTGTAAAGCTGCATTAAACCAGTCAAATTATTGAATTCATATTATTCAAGTAGGCTAGTTTTAGAATATTTAAAACAAATTGTTTAGGCTAAAGATATAAATGGGTTAATTAAATGAAAGAGTTAGGACTAGAAAGAGAATCTTTTAAAGCTGCATGAAACCAGTCAAATGATTGAATTCACATTATTCAAGTAGGCAAGTTTTAGAATATTTAAAACAAATTGTTACAGGCGTAAGATAAAAATGGCTTAATTAAATGAAAGAACTAACATTAGTAAGAGAATCTTATAAAGCTGCATGAAACCAGTCAAATAATTGAATTCATATTATTCAAGTAGGCAAGTTTTAGAATATTTAAAACAAATTGTTACAGGCAAAAGATATAAATGGGTTAATTAAATGAAAGAGTTGGGAGTAGAAAGAGAATCTTGTAAAGCTGCATGAAACCAGTCAAATAATTGAATTCATATTATTCAAGTAGGCAAGTTTTAGAATATTTAAAACAAATTGTTACAGGCTAAAGATATAAATGGGTTAATTAAATGAAAGATTTGGGACTAGAAAGAGAATCTTGTAAAGCTGCATGAAACCAGTCAAATTATGAATTCATATTATTCAAGTAGGCAAGTTTTAGAATACTTAAAACAAATTGTTACAGGCTAAAGATATAAATGGGTTAATAAAATGGTAGAACTGGCATTAGTAAGAGAATCTTTTAAAGCTGCATGAAACCAGTCAAATTATTGAAATCATATTATTCAAGTAGGCAAGTTTTTGAATATTTAAAACAAATTGTTACAGGCTAAAGATATAAATGGGTTAAATAAATGAAAGTGTTGGGACTAGAAAGAGAATCTTGTAAAGCTGCATGAAACCAGTCAAATGATTGAATTCATATTATTCAAGTAGGCAAGTTTTAGAATAATTAAAACAAATTGTTACAGACTAAAGATATAAATGGGTTAATATAATGATAGAACTGGCATCAGTAAGAGAATCTTGTAAAGCTGCATGAAACCAGTCAAATGATTGAATTCATATTATTCAAGTAGACAAGTTTTTAAATATTTAAAACAAATTGTTACAGGCTAAAGATATAAATGGGTTAATAAAATGGTAGAACTGGCATTAGTAAGAGAATCTTTTAAAGCTGCATGAAACCAGTCAAATTATTGAAATCATATTATTCAAGTAGGCAAGTTTTTGAATATTTAAAACAAATTGTTACAGGCTAAAGATATAAATGGGTTAATTAAATGAAATTGTTGGGACTAGAAAGAGAATCTTGTAAAGCTGCATGAAACCAGTCAAATGATTGAATTCATATTATTCAAGTAGGCAAGTTTTAGAATAATTAAAACAAATTGTTACAGACTAAAGATATAAATGGGTTAATATAATGATAGAACTGGCATCAGTAAGAGAATCTTGTAAAGCTGCATGAAACCAGTCAAATGATTGAATTCATATTATTCAAGTAGACAAGTTTTTAAATATTTAAAACAAATTGTTACAGGCTAAAGATATAAATGGGTTAATTAAATGAAAGAGTTGGGACTTGAAAGAGTATCATGTAAAGCTGCATGAAACCAGTGAAATAATTGAATTCATATTATTCAAGTAGACAGGTTTTAGAATATTTAAAACAAATTGTAACAGGCTAAAGATATAAATGGGTTAATTAAATGAAAGATTTGGGACTAGAAAGAGAATCTTGTAAAGCTGCATGAAACCAGTCAAATTATTCAATTCATATTATTCGAGTAGACAAGTTTTAGAATATTTAAAACAAATTGTTACAGCCTAAACATATAAATGGGTTAATTAAATGAAAGATTTGGGACTAGAAAGAGAATCTTGTAAAGCTGCATAAAACCAGTCAAATTATTCAATTCATATTAAACAAGTAGGTAAGTTTTAGAATATTTAAAACAAATTGTAACAGGCTAAAGCTATAAATGGGTTAATTAAATGAAAGATTTGGGACTAGAAAGAGTATCTTGTGAAGCTGCAAGGAACCAGTCAAATTATTGAATTCATATTATTCAAGTAGACAAGTTTTAGAATATTTAAAACAAATTGTTACAGGCTAAAGATATAAATGGGTTAATTAAATGAAAGATTTGGGACTTGAAAGAGAATCTTGTAAGCTGCATGAATCCAGTCAAATTATTGAATTCATATTTTTCGAGTAGGCAAGTTTTAGAATATTTAAAACAAATTGTTACAGGCTAAAGATATAAATGGGTTAATTAAATGAAAGATTTGGGACTTGAAAGAGAATCTTGTAAAGCTGCATGAAACCAGTCAAATGATTGAATTCATATAATTCAAGTAGACAAGTTTTTGAATATTCAAAACAAATTGTTACAGGCTAAAGATATAAATGGGTTAATTAAATGAAAGATTTTGGACTTGAAAGAGAATCTTGTAAAGCTGCATGAAACCAGTCAAATGATTGAATTCATATTATTCAAGTAGACAAGTTTTAGAATATTTAAAACAAAATGTTACAGGCTAAAGATATAAACGGGTTAATTAAAGGAAAGAGTTGGGACTAGAAAGAGAATCTTGTAAAGCTGCATGAAACCAGTCAAATTATTGAATTCATATTATTCAAGTAGACAAGTTTTAGAATATTTAAAACAAATTGTTACAGGCTAAAGATATAAATGGGTTAATTAAATGAAAGATTTGGGACTTGAAAGAGAATCTTGTAAAGCTGCATGAAACCAGTCAAATGATTGAATTCATATTATTCAAGTAGACAAGTTTTAGAATATTTAATACAAATTGTTACAGGCTAAAGATATAAATGGGTTAATTAAATGAAAGAGTTGGGACTAGAAAGAGAATCTTGTAAAGCTGCATGAAACCAGTCAAATTATTGAATTCATATTATTCAAGTAGGCAAGTTTTAGAATACTTAAAACAAATTGTTACAGGCTAAAGATATAAATGGGTTAATAAAATGGTAGAACTGGCATTAGTAAGAGGATCTTTTAAAGCTGCATGAAACCAGTCAAATTATTGAAATCATATTATTCAAGTAGGCAAGTTTTTGAATATTTAAAACAAATTGTTACAGGCTAAAGATATAAATGGGTTAAATAAATGAAAGTGTTGGGACTAGAAAGAGAATCTTGTAAAGCTGCATGAAACCAGTCAAATGATTGAATTCATATTATTCAAGTAGGCAAGTTTTAGAATAATTAAAACAAATTGTTACAGACTAAAGATATAAATGGGTTAATATAATGATAGAACTGGCATCAGTAAGAGAATCTTTTAAAGCTGCATGAAACCAGTCAAATTATTGAAATCATATTATTCAAGTAGGCAAGTTTTTGAATATTTAAAACAAATTGTTACAGGCTAAAGATATAAATGGGTTAATTAAATGAAATTGTTGGGACTAGAAAGAGAATCTTGTAAAGCTGCATGAAACCAGTCAAATGATTGAATTCATATTATTCAAGTAGGCAAGTTTTAGAATAATTAAAACAAATTGTTACAGACTAAAGATATAAATGGGTTAATATAATGATAGAACTGGCATCAGTAAGAGAATCTTGTAAAGCTGCATGAAACCAGTCAAATGATTGAATTCATATTATTCAAGTAGACAAGTTTTTAAATATTTAAAACAAATTGTTACAGGCTAAAGATATAAATGGGTTAATTAAATGAAAGAGTTGGGACTTGAAAGAGTATCATGTAAAGCTGCATGAAACCAGTGAAATAATTGAATTCATATTATTCAAGTAGACAGGTTTTAGAATATTTAAAACAAATTGTAACAGGCTAAAGATATAAATGGGTTAATTAAATGAAAGATTTGGGACTAGAAAGAGAATCTTGTAAAGCTGCATGAAACCAGTCAAATTATTCAATTCATATTATTCGAATAGACAAGTTTTAGAATATTTAAAACAAATTGTTACAGCCTAAACATATAAATGGGTTAATTAAATGAAAGATTTGGGACTAGAAAGAGAATCTTGTAAAGCTGCATGAAACCAGTCAAATTATTCAATTCATATTAAACAAGTAGGTAAGTTTTAGAATATTTAAAACAAATTGTAACAGGCTAAAGCTATAAATGGGTTAATTAAATGAAAGATTTGGGACTAGAAAGAGTATCTTGTGAAGCTGCAAGGAACCAGTCAAATTATTGAATTCATATTATTCAAGTAGACAAGTTTTAGAATATTTAAAACAAATTGTTACAGGCTAAAGATATAAATGGGTTAATTAAATGAAAGATTTGGGACTTGAAAGAGAATCTTGTAAGCTGCATGAATCCAGTCAAATTATTGAATTCATATTTTTCGAGTAGGCAAGTTTTAGAATATTTAAAACAAATTGTTACAGGCTAAAGATATAAATGGGTTAATTAAATGAAAGATTTGGGACTTGAAAGAGAATCTTGTAAAGCTGCATGAAACCAGTCAAATGATTGAATTCATATAATTCAAGTAGACAAGTTTTTGAATATTCAAAACAAATTGTTACAGGCTAAAGATATAAATGGGTTAATTAAATGAAAGATTTTGGACTTGAAAGAGAATCTTGTAAAGCTGCATGAAACCAGTCAAATGATTGAATTCATATTATTCAAGTAGACAAGTTTTAGAATATTTAAAACAAAATGTTACAGGCTAAAGATATAAACGGGTTAATTAAAGGAAAGAGTTGGGACTAGAAAGAGAATCTTGTAAAGCTGCATGAAACCAGTCAAATTATTGAATTCATATTATTCAAGTAGACAAGTTTTAGAATATTTAAAACAAATTGTTACAGGCTAAAGATATAAATGGGTTAATTAAATGAAAGATTTGGGACTTGAAAGAGAATCTTGTAAAGCTGCATGAAACCAGTCAAATGATTGAATTCATATTATTCAAGTAGACAAGTTTTAGAATATTTAATACAAATTGTTACAGGCTAAAGATATAAATGGGTTAATTAAATGAAAGAGTTGGGACTAGAAAGAGAATCTTGTAAAGCTGCATGAAACCAGTCAAATTATTGAATTCATATTATTCAAGTAGACAAGTTTTAGAATATTTAAAACAAATTGTTACAGGCTAAAGATATAAATGGGTTAATTAAATGAAAGAGTTGGGACTGGAAAGAGAATCTTGTAAAGCTACATGAAACCAGTCAAATGATTGAATTCATATTATTCAAGTAGGCAAGTTTTAGAATATTTAAAACAAATTGTTAGAGGCTAAAGATATAAATGGGTTAATAAAATGATAGAACTTGCATTAGTAAGAGAATCTTTTAAAGCTGCATGAAACCAGTCAAATGATTGAATTCATATTATTCAAGTAGGCAAGTTTTAGAATATTTAAAACAAATTGTTACAGGCTAAAGATATAAATGGGTTAATTAAATGAAAGATTTGGGACTTGAAAGAGAATCTTGTAAAGCTGCATGAAACCAGACAAATGATTGAATTCATATTATTCAAGTAGGCAAGTTTTAGAATATTTGAAACAAATTGTTACAGCCTAAAGATATAAATAGGTTAATTAAATGAAAGATTTGGGACTAGAAAGAGGATCTTGTAAAGCTGCATTAAACCAGTCAAATTATTGAATTCATATTATTCAAGTAGGCAAGTTTTTGAATATTTAAAACAAATTGTTACAGGCTAAAGATATAAATGAGTTAATTAAATGAAAGAGCTGGAACTAGAAAGAGAATCTTGTAAAGCTGCATGAAACCAGTCAAATAATTGAATTCATATTATTCAAGTAGACAAGTTTTAGAATATTTAAAATAAATTGTTAAGGCTAAAGATATAAATGGTTTAATAAAATGATAGAACTGGCATCAGTAAGAGAATCTTGTAAAGCTGCATGATACCAGTCAAATGATTGAATTCATATTATTCAAGTAGGCAAGTTTTTGAATATTTAAAACAAATTGTTACAGGCTAAATATATAAATGGGTTAATTTAATGAAAGCTTTTGGACTTGAAAGAGAATCTTGTAAAGCTGCATGAAACCATTCAAATGATTGAATTCATATTATTCAAGTAGACAAGTTTTAGAATATTTAAAACAAATTGTTACAGGCTAAAGATATGAATGGGTTAAATAAAATGATAGAACTGGCATCAGTAAGAGAATCTTGTAAAGCTGCATGAAACCAGTCAAATGATTGAATTCATATTATTCAAGTAGGCAAGTTTTTGAATATTTAAAACAAATTGTTACAGCCAAAAGATATAAATGGGTTAATTAAATGAAAGAGTTGGGACTAGAAAGAGAATCTTGTAAAGCTGCATGAAACCAGTCAAATGATTAAATTCATATTATTCAAGTAGACAAGTTTTAGAATTTTTAAAACAAATTGTTACAGGCTAAAGATATAAATGGGTTAATTAAATGAAAGATTTGGGACTTGAAAGAGAATCTTGTAAAGCTGCATGAAACCAGTCAAATGATTGAATTCATATTATTCAAGTAGACAGGTTTTTGAATATTTAAAACAAATTGTTACAGGCTAAAGATATAAATGGGTTAATTAAATGAAAGATTTGGGACTTGAAAGAGAATCTTGTAAAGCTGCATGAAACCAGTCAAATGATTGAATTCATATTATTCAAGTAGACAAGTTTTAGAATATTTAAAACAAATTGTTGGAGGCTAAAGATATAAATGGGTTAATTAAATGAAAGAGTTGGGACTAGAAAGAGAATCTTGTAAAGCTGCATGAAACCAGTCAAATTATTGATTAATATTATTCAAGTAGACAAGTTTTAGAATATTTAAAACAAATTGTTACAGGCTAAAGATATAAATGGGTTAATTAAATGAAAGAGTTGGGACTAGAAAGAGAATCTTGTAAAGCTACATGAAACCAGTCAAATGATTGAATTCATATTATTCAAGTAGGCAAGTTTTTGAATATTTAAAACAAATTGTTACAGCCTAAAGATATAAATGGGTTAATTAAATGAAAGAGTTGGGACTAGAAAGAGAATCTTGTAAAGCTGCATGAAACCAGTCAAATTATTGAATTCATATTAAACAAGTACGCAAGTTATAGAATATTTAAAACAAATTGTTACAGGCTAAAGATATAAATGGGTTAATAAAATGATAGAACTGGCATTAGTAAGAGAATCTTGTAAAGCTGCATGAAACCAGTCAAATGATTGAATTCATATTATTCAAGTAGGCAAGTTTTTGAATATTTAAAACAAATTGTTACAGGCTAAAGATATAAATGGGTTAATTAAATGAAAGAGTTGGGACTAGAAAGAGAATCTTGTAAAGCTGCATGAAACCAGTCAAATGATTGAATTCATATTATTCAAGTAGGCAAGTTTTAGAATATTTAAAACAAATTGTTACAGACTAAAGATATAAATGGGTTAATATAATGATAGAACTGGCATCAGTAAGAGAATCTTGTAAAGCTGCATGAAACCAGTCAAATGATTGAATTCATATTATTCAAGTAGGCAAGTTTTAGAATATTTAAAACAAATTGTTACAGGCTGAAGGTATAAATGGGTTAATAAAATGAAAGAGCTGGGACTAGAAAAGATTCTTGTAATGCTGCATGAAACCAGTCAAATGATTGAATTCATATTATTCAAGTAGGAAAGTTTTAGAATATTTGAAACAAATTGTTACAGCCTAAAGATATAAATGGGTTAATTATATGAAAGATTTGGGACTAGAAAGAGAATCTTGTAAAGCTGCATTAAACCAGTCAAATTATTGAATTCATATTATTCAAGTAGGCAAGTTTTTGAATATTTAAAACAAATTGTTACAGGCTAAAGATATAAATGAGTTAATTAAATGAAAGAGCTGGGACTAGAAAGAGAATCTTGTAAAGCTGCATGAAACCAGTCAAATAATTGAATTCATAATATTCAAGTAGACAAGTTTTAGAATATTTAAAATAAATTGTTAAGGCTAAAGATATAAATGGTTTAATAAAATGATAGAACTGGCATCAGTAAGAGAATCTTGTAAAGCTGCATGATACCAGTCAAATGATTGAATTCATATTATTCAAGTAGGCAAGTTTTTGAATATTGAAAACAAATTGTTACAGGCTAAATATATAAATGGGTTAATTAAATGAAAGAGTTGGGACTAGAAAGAGAATCTTTTAAAGCTGCATGAAACCAGTCAAATGATTGAATTCATATTATTCAAGTAGGCAAGTTTTTGAATATTTAAAACAAATTGTTACAGCCAAAAGATATAAATGGGTTAATTAAATGAAAGAGTTGGGACTAGAAAGAGAATCTTGTAAAGCTGCATGAAACCAGTCAAATTATTAAATTCATATTATTCAAGTAGACAAGTTTTAGAATTTTTAAAACAAATTGTTACAGGCTAAAGATATAAATGGGTTCATTAAATGAAAGATTTGGGACTTGAAAGAGAATCTTGTAAAGCTGCATGAAACCAGTCAAATGATTGAATACATATTATTCAAGTAGACAGGTTTTTGAATATTTAAAACAAATTGTTACAGGCTAAAGATATAAATGGGTTAATTAAATGAAAGATTTGGGACTTGAAAGAGAATCTTGTAAAGCTGCATGAAACCAGTCAAATGATTGAATTCATATTATTCAAGTAGACAAGTTTTAGAATATTTAAAACAAATTGTTGGAGGCTAAAGATATAAATGGGTTAATTAAATGAAAGAGTTGGGACTAGAAAGAGAATCTTGTAAAGCTGCATGAAACCAGTCAAATTATTGATTAATATTATTCAAGTAGACAAGTTTTAGAATATTTAAAACAAATTGTTACAGGCTAAAGATATAAATGGGTTAATTAAATGAAAGAGTTGGGACTTGAAAGAGTATCATGTAAAGCTGCATGAAACCAGTGAAATAATTGAATTCATATTATTCAAGTAGACAGGTTTTAGAATATTTAAAACAAATTGAAACAGGCTAAAGATATAAATGGGTTAATTAAATGAAAGATTTGGGACTAGAAAGAGAATCTTGTAAAGCTGCAGGAAACCAGTCAAATTATTCAATTCATATTATTCGAGTAGACAAGTTTTAGAATATTTAAAACAAATTGTTACAGCCTAAAGATATAAATGGGTTAATTAAATGAAAGATTTGGGACTAGAAAGAGAATCTTGTAAAGCTGCATGAAACCAGTCAAATTATTCAATTCATATTAAACAAGTAGATAAGTTTTAGAATATTTAAAACAAATTGTAACAGGCTAAAGCTATAAATGGGTTAATTAAATGAAAGATTTTGGACTAGAAAGAGTATCTTGTGAAGCTGCAAGGAACCAGTCAAATTATTGAATTCATATTATTCAAGTAGGCAAGTTTTAGAATATTTAAAACAAATTGTTACATGCTAAAGATATAAATGGGTTAATTAAATGAAAGAGTTGGGACTAGAAAGGGAATCTTGTAAAGCTGCATGAAACCAGTCAAATGATTGAATTCATATTATTCAAGTAGGCAAGTTTTAGAATATTTAAAACAAATTGTTAGAGGCTAAAGATATAAATGGGTTAATAAAATGATAGAACTTGCATTAGTAAGAGAATCTTTTAAAGCTGCATGAAACCAGTCAAATGATTGAATTCATATTATTCAAGTAGACAAGTTTTTGAATATTCAAAACAAATTGTTACAGGCTAAAGATATAAATGGGTTAATTAAATGAAAGATTTTGGACTTGAAAGAGAATCTTGTAAAGCTGCATGAAACCAGTCAAATGATTGAATTCATATTATTCAAGTAGACAAGTTTTAGAATATTTAAAACAAAATGTTACAGGCTAAAGATATAAACGGGTTAATTAAAGGAAAGAGTTGGGACTAGAAAGAGAATCTTGTAAAGCTGCATGAAACCAGTCAAATTATTGAATTCATATTATTCAAGTAGACAAGTTTTAGAATATTTAAAACAAATTGTTACAGGCTAAAGATATAAATGGGTTAATTAAATGAAAGATTTGGGACTTGAAAGAGAATCTTGTAAAGCTGCATGAAACCAGTCAAATGATTGAATTCATATTATTCAAGTAGACAAGTTTTAGAATATTTAATACAAATTGTTACAGGCTAAAGATATAAATGGGTTAATTAAATGAAAGAGTTGGGACTAGAAAGAGAATCTTGTAAAGCTGCATGAAACCAGTCAAATTATTGAATTCATATTATTCAAGTAGACAAGTTTTAGAATATTTAAAACAAATTGTTACAGGCTAAAGATATAAATGGGTTAATTAAATGAAAGAGTTGGGACTGGAAAGAGAATCTTGTAAAGCTACATGAAACCAGTCAAATGATTGAATTCATATTATTCAAGTAGGCAAGTTTTAGAATATTTAAAACAAATTGTTAGAGGCTAAAGATATAAATGGGTTAATAAAATGATAGAACTTGCATTAGTAAGAGAATCTTATAAAGCTGCATGAAACCAGTCAAATTATGAATTCATATTATTCAAGTAGGCAAGTTTTAGAATACTTAAAACAAATTGTTACAGGCTAAAGATATAAATGGGTTAATAAAATGGTAGAACTGGCATTAGTAAGAGAATCTTTTAAAGCTGCATGAAACCAGTCAAATTATTGAAATCATATTATTCAAGTAGACAACTTTTAGAATATTTAAAACAAATTGTTACAGGCTAAAGATACAAATGGGTTAATTAAATGAAAGAGTTGGGACTAGAAAGAGAATCTTTTAAAGCTGCATGAAACCAGTCAAATGATTGAATTCATATTATTCAAGTAGGCAAGTTTTTGAATATTTAAAACAAATTGTTACAGCCAAAAGATATAAATGGGTTAATTAAATGAAAGAGTTGGGACTAGAAAGAGAATCTTGTAAAGCTGCATGAAACCAGTCAAATGATTAAATTCATATTATTCAAGTAGACAAGTTTTAGAATTTTTAAAACAAATTGTTACAGGCTAAAGATATAAATGGGTTAATTAAATGAAAGATTTGGGACTTGAAAGAGAATCTTGTAAAGCTGCATGAAACCAGTCAATTGATTGAATACATATTATTCAAGTAGACAGGTTTTTGAATATTTAAAACAAATTGTTTAAGGCTAAAGATATAAATGGGTTAATTAAATGAAAGATTTGGGACTTGAAAGAGAATCTTGTAAAGCTGCATGAAACCAGTCAAATGATTGAATTCATATTATTCAAGTAGACAAGTTTTAGAATATTTAAAATAAATTGTTAAGGCTAAAGATATAAATGGTTTAATAAAATGATAGAACTGGCATCAGTAAGAGAATCTTGTAAAGCTGCATGATACCAGTCAAATGATTGAATTCATATTATTCAAGTAGGCAAGTTTTTGAATATTTAAAACAAATTGTTACAGGCTAAATATATAAATGGGTTAATTAAATGAAAGAGTTGGGACTAGAAAGAGAATCTTTTAAAGCTGCATGAAACCAGTCAAATGATTGAATTCATATTATTCAAGTAGACAAGTTTTAGAATTTTTAAAACAAATTGTTACAGGCTAAAGATATAAATGGGTTCATTAAATGAAAGATTTGGGACTTGAAAGAGAATCTTGTAAAGCTGCATGAAACCAGTCAAATGATTGAATACATATTATTCAAGTAGACAGGTTTTTGAATATTTAAAACAAATTGTTACAGGCTAAAGATATAAATGGGTTAATTAAATGAAAGATTTGGGACTTGAAAGAGAATCTTGTAAAGCTGCATGAAACCAGTCAAATGATTGAATTCATATTATTCAAGTAGACAAGTTTTAGAATATTTAAAACAAATTGTTGGAGGCTAAAGATATAAATGGGTTAATTAAATGAAAGAGTTGGGACTAGAAAGAGAATCTTGTAAAGCTGCATGAAACCAGTCAAATTATTGATTAATATTATTCAAGTAGACAAGTTTTAGAATATTTAAAACAAATTGTTACAGGCTAAAGATATAAATGGGTTAATTAAATGAAAGAGTTGGGACTTGAAAGAGTATCATGTAAAGCTGCATGAAACCAGTGAAATAATTGAATTCATATTATTCAAGTAGACAGGTTTTAGAATATTTAAAACAAATTTTAACAGGCTAAAGATATAAATGGGTTAATTAAATGAAAGATTTGGGACTAGAAAGAGAATCTTGTAAAGCTGCAGGAAACCAGTCAAATTATTCAATTCATATTATTCGAGTAGACAAGTTTTAGAATATTTAAAACAAATTGTTACAGCCTAAAGATATAAATGGGTTAATTAAATGAAAGATTTGGGACTAGAAAGAGAATCTTGTAAAGCTGCATGAAACCAGTCAAATTATTCAATTCATATTAAACAAGTAGATAAGTTTTAGAATATTTAAAACAAATTGTAACAGGCTAAAGCTATAAATGGGTTAATTAAATGAAAGATTTTGGACTAGAAAGAGTATCTTGTGAAGCTGCAAGGAACCAGTCAAATTATTGAATTCATATTATTCAAGTAGGCAAGTTTTAGAATATTTAAAACAAATTGTTACATGCTAAAGATATAAATGGGTTAATTAAATGAAAGAGTTGGGACTAGAAAGGGAATCTTGTAAAGCTGCATGAAACCAGTCAAATGATTGAATTCATATTATTCAAGTAGGCAAGTTTTAGAATATTTAAAACAAATTGTTAGAGGCTAAAGATATGAATGGGTTAATAAAATGATAGAACTTGCATTAGTAAGAGAATCTTTTAAAGCTGCATGAAACCAGTCAAATGATTGAATTCATATTATTCAAGTAGGCAAGTTTTAGAATATTTAAAACAAATTGTTACAGGCTAAAGATATAAATGGGTTAATTAAATGAAAGATTTGGGACTTGAAAGAGAATCTTGTAAAGCTGCATGAAACCAGACAAATGATTGAATTCATATTATTCAAGTAGGCAAGTTTTAGAATATTTGAAACAAATTGTTACAGCCTAAAGATATAAATGGGTTAATTATATGAAAGATTTGGGACTAGAAAGAGAATCTTGTAAAGCTGCATTAAACCAGTCAAATTATTGAATTCATATTATTCAAGTAGGCAAGTTTTTGAATATTTAAAACAAATTGTTACAGGCTAAAGATATAAATGAGTTAATTAAATGAAAGAGCTGGGACTAGAAAGAGAATCTTGTAAAGCTGCATGAAACCAGTCAAATAATTGAATTCATAATATTCAAGTAGACAAGTTTTAGAATATTTAAAATAAATTGTTAAGGCTAAAGATATAAATGGTTTAATAAAATGATAGAACTGGCATCAGTTAGAGAATCTTGTAAAGCTGCATGATACCAGTCAAATGATTGAATTCATATTATTCAAGTAGGCAAGTTTTTGAATATTTAAAACAAATTGTTACAGGCTAAATATATAAATGGGTTAATTAAATGAAAGAGTTGGGACTAGAAGGAGAATCTTTTAAAGCTGCATGAAACCAGTCAAATGATTGAATTCATATTATTCAAGTAGGCAAGTTTTTGAATATTTAAAACAAATTGTTACAGCCAAAAGATATAAATGGGTTAATTAAATGAAAGAGTTGGGACTAGAAAGAGAATCTTGTAAAGCTGCATGAAACCAGTCAAATGATTGAATTCATATTATTCAAGTAGGCAAGTTTTTGAATATTTAAAACAAATTGTTACAGCCAAAAGATATAAATGGGTTAATTAAATGAAAGAGTTGGGACTAGAAAGAGAATCTTGTAAAGCTGCATGAAACCAGTCAAATGATTAAATTCATATTATTCAAGTAGACAAGTTTTAGAATTTTTAAAACAAATTGTTACAGGCTAAAGATATAAATGGGTTAATTAAATGAAAGATTTGGGACTTGAAAGAGAATCTTGTAAAGCTGCATGAAACCAGTCAATTGATTGAATACATATTATTCAAGTAGACAGGTTTTTGAATATTTAAAACAAATTGTTACAGGCTAAAGATATAAATGGGTTAATTAAATGAAAGATTTGGGACTTGAAAGAGAATCTTGTAAAGCTGCATGAAACCAGTCAAATGATTGAATTCATATTATTCAAGTAGACAAGTTTTAGAATATTTAAAATAAATTGTTAAGGCTAAAGATATAAATGGTTTAATAAAATGATAGAACTGGCATCAGTAAGAGAATCTTGTAAAGCTGCATGATACCAGTCAAATGATTGAATTCATATTATTCAAGTAGGCAAGTTTTTGAATATTTAAAACAAATTGTTACAGGCTAAATATATAAATGGGTTAATTAAATGAAAGAGTTGGGACTAGAAAGAGAATCTTTTAAAGCTGCATGAAACCAGTCAAATGATTGAATTCATATTATTCAAGTAGGCAAGTTTTTGAATATTTAAAACAAATTGTTACAGCCAAAAGATATAAATGGGTTAATTAAATGAAAGAGTTGGGACTAGAAAGAGAATCTTGTAAAGCTGCATGAAACCAGTCAAATGATTAAATTCATATTATTCAAGTAGACAAGTTTTAGAATTTTTAAAACAAATTGTTACATGCTAAAGATATAAATGGGTTAATTAAATGAAAGATTTGGGACTTGAAAGAGAATCTTGTAAAGCTGCATGAAACCAGTCAAATGATTGAATTCATATTATTCAAGTAGACAGGTTTTTGAATATTTAAAACAAATTGTTACAGGCTAAAGATATAAATGGGTTAATTAAATGAAAGATTTGGGACTTGAAAGAGAATCTTGTAAAGCTGCATGAAACCAGTCAAATGATTGAATTCATATTATTCAAGTAGACAAGTTTTAGAATATTTAAAACAAATTGTTGGAGGCTAAAGATATAAATGGGTTAATTAAATGAAAGAGTTGGGACTAGAAAGAGAATCTTGTAAAGCTGCATGAAACCAGTCAAATTATTGATTAATATTATTCAAGTAGACAAGTTTTAGAATATTTAAAACAAATTGTTACAGGCTAAAGATATAAATGGGTTAATTAAATGAAAGAGTTGGGACTAGAAAGAGAATCTTGTAAAGCTACATGAAACCAGTCAAATGATTGAATTCATATTATTCAAGTAGGCAAGTTTTTGAATATTTAAAACAAATTGTTACAGCCTAAAGATATAAATGGGTTAATTAAATGAAAGAGTTGGGACTAGAAAGAGAATCTTGTAAAGCTGCATGAAACCAGTCAAATTATTGAATTCATATTAAACAAGTACGCAAGTTATAGAATATTTAAAACAAATTGTTACAGGCTAAAGATATAAATGGGTTAATAAAATGATAGAACTGGCATTAGTAAGAGAATCTTGTAAAGCTGCATGAAACCAGTCAAATGATTGAATTCATATTATTCAAGTAGGCAAGTTTTTGAATATTTAAAACAAATTGTTACAGGCTAAAGATATAAATGGGTTAATTAAATGAAAGAGTTGGGACTAGAAAGAGAATCTTGTAAAGCTGCATGAAACCAGTCAAATGATTGAATTCATATTATTCAAGTAGGCAAGTTTTAGAATATTTAAAACAAATTGTTACAGGCTAAAGATATAAATGGGTTAATATAATGATAGAACTGGCATCAGTAAGAGAATCTTGTAAAGCTGCATGAAACCAGTCAAATGATTGAATTCATATTATTCAAGTAGGCAAGTTTTAGAATATTTAAAACAAATTGTTACAGGCTGAAGGTATAAATGGGTTAATAAAATGAAAGAGCTGGGACTAGAAAAGAATCTTGTAATGCTGCATGAAACCAGTCAAATGATTGAATTCATATTATTCAAGTAGGAAAGTTTTAGAATATTTAAAACAAATTTTTACAAGCTAAAGATATAAATGGGTTAATTAAATGAAAGATTTGGGACTTGAAAGAGAATCTTGTAAAGCTGCATGAAACCAGTCAAATGATTGAATTCATATTATTCAAGTAGGCAAGTTTTAGAATATTTAAAACAAACTGTTACTGCCTCAAGATATAAATGGGTTAATTAAATGAAAAATTTGGCACTTGAAAGAGAATCTTGTAAAGCTGCATGAAACCAGTCAAATGATTGAATTCATATTATTCAAGTAGGCAAGTTTTAGAATATTTAAAACAAATTGTTACCGCCTAAAGATATAAATGGGTTAATTAAATGAAAGATTTGGGACTAGAAAGAGAATCTTGTAAAGCTGCATGAAACCAGTCAAATTATTGAATTCATATTATTCAAGTAGGCTAGTTTTAGAATATTTAAAACAAATTGTTTAGGCTAAAGATATAAATGGGTTAATTAAATGAAAGAGTTGGGACTAGAAAGTGAATCTTGTAAAGCTGCATGAAACTAGTCAAATGATTGAATTCACATTATTCAAGTAGGCAAGTTTTTGAATATTTAAAACAAATTGTTACAGGCTTAAGATATAAATGGCTTAATTAAATGAAAGAACTAACATTAGTAAGAGAATCTTATAAAGCTGCATGAAACCAGTCAAATTATGAATTCATATTATTCAAGTAGGCAAGTTTTAGAATACTTAAAACAAATTGTTACAGGCTAAAGATATAAATGGGTTAATAAAATGGTAGAACTGGCATTAGTAAGAGAATCTTTTAAAGCTGCATGAAACCAGTCAAATTATTGAAATCATATTATTCAAGTAGACAACTTTTAGAATATTTAAAACAAATTGTTACAGGCTAAAGATACAAATGGGTTAATTAAATGAAAGAGTTGGGACTAGAAAGAGAATCTTTTAAAGCTGCATGAAACCAGTCAAATGATTGAATTCATATTATTCAAGTAAGCAAGTTTTTGAATATTTAAAACAAATTGTTACAGCCAAAAGATATAAATGGGTTAATTAAATGAAAGAGTTGGGACTAGAAAGAGAATCTTGTAAAGCTGCATGAAACCAGTCAAATTATTGAATTCATATTAAACAAGTAGGCAAGTTATAGAATATTTAAAACAAATTGTTACGGGCTAAAGATATAAATGGGTTAATAAAATGATAGAACTGGCATTAGTAAGAGAATCTTGTAAAGCTGCATGAAACCAGTCAAATGATTGAATTCATATTATTCAAGTAGGCAAGTTTTTGAATATTTAAAACAAATTGTTACAGGCTAAAGATATAAATGGGTTAATTAAATGAAAGAGTTGGGACTAGAAAGAGAATCTTGTAAAGCTGCATTAAACCAGTCAAATTATTGAATTCATATTATTCAAGTAGGCTAGTTTTAGAATATTTAAAACAAATTGTTTAGGCTAAAGATATAAATGGGTTAATTAAATGAAAGAGTTAGGACTAGAAAGAGAATCTTTTAAAGCTGCATGAAACCAGTCAAATGATTGAATTCACATTATTCAAGTAGGCAAGTTTTAGAATATTTAAAACAAATTGTTACAGGCGTAAGATAAAAATGGCTTAATTAAATGAAAGAACTAACATTAGTAAGAGAATCTTATAAAGCTGCATGAAACCAGTCAAATAATTGAATTCATATTATTCAAGTAGGCAAGTTTTAGAATATTAAAAACAAATTGTTACAGGCAAAAGATATAAATGGGTTAATTAAATGAAAGAGTTGGGAGTAGAAAGAGAATCTTGTAAAGCTGCATGAAACCAGTCAAATAATTGAATTCATATTATTCAAGTAGGCAAGTTTTAGAATATTTAAAACAAATTGTTACAGGCTAAAGATATAAATGGGTTAATTAAATGAAAGATTTGGGACTAGAAAGAGAATCTTGTAAAGCTGCATGAAACCAGTCAAATTATGAATTCATATTATTCAAGTAGGCAAGTTTTAGAATACTTAAAACACATTGTTACAGGCTAAAGATATAAATGGGTTAATAAAATGGTAGAACTGGCATTAGTAAGAGAATCTTTTAAAGCTGCATGAAACCAGTCAAATTATTGAAATCATATTATTCAAGTAGGCAAGTTTTTGAATATTTAAAACAAATTGTTACAGGCTAAAGATATAAATGGGTTAAATAAATGAAAGTGTTGGGACTAGAAAGAGAATCTTGTAAAGCTGCATGAAACCAGTCAAATGATTGAATTCATATTATTCAAGTAGGCAAGTTTTAGAATAATTAAAACAAATTGTTACAGACTAAAGATATAAATGGGTTAATATAATGATAGAACTGGCATCAGTAAGAGAATCTTGTAAAGCTGCATGAAACCAGTCAAATGATTGAATTCATATTATTCAAGTAGACAAGTTTTTAAATATTTAAAACAAATTGTTACAGGCTAAAGATATAAATGGGTTAATAAAATGGTAGAACTGGCATTAGTAAGAGAATCTTTTAAAGCTGCATGAAACCAGTCAAATTATTGAAATCATATTATTCAAGTAGGCAAGTTTTTGAATATTTAAAACAAATTGTTACAGGCTAAAGATATAAATGGGTTAATTAAATGAAATTGTTGGGACTAGAAAGAGAATCTTGTAAAGCTGCATGAAACCAGTCAAATGATTGAATTCATATTATTCAAGTAGGCAAGTTTTAGAATAATTAAAACAAATTGTTACAGACTAAAGATATAAATGGGTTAATATAATGATAGAACTGGCATCAGTAAGAGAATCTTGTAAAGCTGCATGAAACCAGTCAAATGATTGAATTCATATTATTCAAGTAGACAAGTTTTTAAATATTTAAAACAAATTGTTACAGGCTAAAGATATAAATGGGTTAATTAAATGAAAGAGTTGGGACTTGAAAGAGTATCATGTAAAGCTGCATGAAACCAGTGAAATAATTGAATTCATATTATTCAAGTAGACAGGTTTTAGAATATTTAAAACAAATTGTAACAGGCTAAAGATATAAATGGGTTAATTAAATGAAAGATTTGGGACTAGAAAGAGAATCTTGTAAAGCTGCATGAAACCAGTCAAATTATTCAATTCATATTATTCGAGTAGACAAGTTTTAGAATATTTAAAACAAATTGTTACAGCCTAAACATATAAATGGGTTAATTAAATGAAAGATTTGGGACTAGAAAGAGAATCTTGTAAAGCTGCATGAAACCAGTCAAATTATTCAATTCATATTAAACAAGTAGGTAAGTTTTAGAATATTTAAAACAAATTGTAACAGGCTAAAGCTATAAATGGGTTAATTAAATGAAAGATTTGGGACTAGAAAGAGTATCTTGTGAAGCTGCAAGGAACCAGTCAAATTATTGAATTCATATTATTCAAGTAGACAAGTTTTAGAATATTTAAAACAAATTGTTACAGGCTAAAGATATAAATGGGTTAATTAAATGAAAGATTTGGGACTTGAAAGAGAATCTTGTAAGCTGCATGAATCCAGTCAAATTATTGAATTCATATTTTTCGAGTAGGCAAGTTTTAGAATATTTAAAACAAATTGTTACAGGCTAAAGATATAAATGGGTTAATTAAATGAAAGATTTGGGACTTGAAAGAGAATCTTGTAAAGCTGCATGAAACCAGTCAAATGATTGAATTCATATAATTCAAGTAGACAAGTTTTTGAATATTCAAAACAAATTGTTACAGGCTAAAGATATAAATGGGTTAATTAAATGAAAGATTTTGGACTTGAAAGAGAATCTTGTAAAGCTGCATGAAACCAGTCAAATGATTGAATTCATATTATTCAAGTAGACAAGTTTTAGAATATTTAAAACAAAATGTTACAGGCTAAAGATATAAACGGGTTAATTAAAGGAAAGAGTTGGGACTAGAAAGAGAATCTTGTAAAGCTGCATGAAACCAGTCAAATTATTGAATTCATATTATTCAAGTAGACAAGTTTTAGAATATTTAAAACAAATTGTTACAGGCTAAAGATATAAATGGGTTAATTAAATGAAAGATTTGGGACTTGAAAGAGAATCTTGTAAAGCTGCATGAAACCAGTCAAATGATTGAATTCATATTATTCAAGTAGACAAGTTTTAGAATATTTAATACAAATTGTTACAGGCTAAAGATATAAATGGGTTAATTAAATGAAAGAGTTGGGACTAGAAAGAGAATCTTGTAAAGCTGCATGAAACCAGTCAAATTATTGAATTCATATTATTCAAGTAGACAAGTTTTAGAATATTTAAAACAAATTGTTACAGGCTAAAGATATAAATGGGTTAATTAAATGAAAGAGTTGGGACTGGAAAGAGAATCTTGTAAAGCTACATGAAACCAGTCAAATGATTGAATTCATATTATTCAAGTAGGCAAGTTTTAGAATATTTAAAACAAATTGTTAGAGGCTAAAGATATAAATGGGTTAATAAAATGATAGAACTTGCATTAGTAAGAGAATCTTTTAAAGCTGCATGAAACCAGTCAAATGATTGAATTCATATTATTCAAGTAGGCAAGTTTTAGAATATTTAAAACAAATTGTTACAGGCTAAAGATATAAATGGGTTAATTAAATGAAAGATTTGGGACTTGAAAGAGAATCTTGTAAAGCTGCATGAAACCAGACAAATGATTGAATTCATATTATTCAAGTAGGCAAGTTTTAGAATATTTGAAACAAATTGTTACAGCCTAAAGATATAAATGGGTTAATTAAATGAAAGATTTGGGACTAGAAAGAGGATCTTGTAAAGCTGCATTAAACCAGTCAAATTATTGAATTCATATTATTCAAGTAGGCAAGTTTTTGAATATTTAAAACAAATTGTTACAGGCTAAAGATATAAATGAGTTAATTAAATGAAAGAGCTGGAACTAGAAAGAGAATCTTGTAAAGCTGCATGAAACCATTCAAATGATTGAATTCATATTATTCAAGTAGACAAGTTTTAGAATATTTAAAACAAATTGTTACAGGCTAAAGTTATGAATGGGTTAAATAAAATGATAGAACTGGCATCAGTAAGAGAATCTTGTAAAGCTGCATGAAACCAGTCAAATGATTGAATTCATATTATTCAAGTAGGCAAGTTTTTGAATATTTAAAACAAATTGTTACAGCCAAAAGATATAAATGGGTTAATTAAATGAAAGAGTTGGGACTAGAAAGAGAATCTTGTAAAGCTGCATGAAACCAGTCAAATGATTAAATTCATATTATTCAAGTAGACAAGTTTTAGAATTTTTAAAACAAATTGTTACAGGCTAAAGATATAAATGGGTTAATTAAATGAAAGATTTGGGACTTGAAAGAGAATCTTGTAAAGCTGCATGAAACCAGTCAAATGATTGAATTCATATTATTCAAGTAGACAGGTTTTTGAATATTTAAAACAAATTGTTACAGGCTAAAGATATAAATGGGTTAATTAAATGAAAGATTTGGGACTTGAAAGAGAATCTTGTAAAGCTGCATGAAACCAGTCAAATGATTGAATTCATATTATTCAAGTAGACAAGTTTTAGAATATTTAAAACAAATTGTTGGAGGCTAAAGATATAAATGGGTTAATTAAATGAAAGAGTTGGGACTAGAAAGAGAATCTTGTAAAGCTGCATGAAACCAGTCAAATTATTGATTAATATTATTCAAGTAGACAAGTTTTAGAATATTTAAAACAAATTGTTACAGGCTAAAGATATAAATGGGTTAATTAAATGAAAGAGTTGGGACTAGAAAGAGAATCTTGTAAAGCTACATGAAACCAGTCAAATGATTGAATTCATATTATTCAAGTAGGCAAGTTTTTGAATATTTAAAACAAATTGTTACAGCCTAAAGATATAAATGGGTTAATTAAATGAAAGAGTTGGGACTAGAAAGAGAATCTTGTAAAGCTGCATGAAACCAGTCAAATTATTGAATTCATATTAAACAAGTACGCAAGTTATAGAATATTTAAAACAAATTGTTACAGGCTAAAGATATAAATGGGTTAATAAAATGATAGAACTGGCATTAGTAAGAGAATCTTGTAAAGCTGCATGAAACCAGTCAAATGATTGAATTCATATTATTCAAGTAGGCAAGTTTTTGAATATTTAAAACAAATTGTTACAGGCTAAAGATATAAATGGGTTAATTAAATGAAAGAGTTGGGACTAGAAAGAGAATCTTGTAAAGCTGCATGAAACCAGTCAAATGATTGAATTCATATTATTCAAGTAGGCAAGTTTTAGAATATTTAAAACAAATTGTTACAGACTAAAGATATAAATGGGTTAATATAATGATAGAACTGGCATCAGTAAGAGAATCTTGTAAAGCTGCATGAAACCAGTCAAATGATTGAATTCATATTATTCAAGTAGGCAAGTTTTAGAATATTTAAAACAAATTGTTACAGGCTGAAGGTATAAATGGGTTAATAAAATGAAAGAGCTGGGACTAGAAAAGAATCTTGTAATGCTGCATGAAACCAGTCAAATGATTGAATTCATATTATTCAAGTAGGAAAGTTTTAGAATATTTGAAACAAATTGTTACAGCCTAAAGATATAAATGGGTTAATTATATGAAAGATTTGGGACTAGAAAGAGAATCTTGTAAAGCTGCATTAAACCAGTCAAATTATTGAATTCATATTATTCAAGTAGGCAAGTTTTTGAATATTTAAAACAAATTGTTACAGGCTAAAGATATAAATGAGTTAATTAAATGAAAGAGCTGGGACTAGAAAGAGAATCTTGTAAAGCTGCATGAAACCAGTCAAATAATTGAATTCATAATATTCAAGTAGACAAGTTTTAGAATATTTAAAATAAATTGTTAAGGCTAAAGATATAAATGGTTTAATAAAATGATAGAACTGGCATCAGTTAGAGAATCTTGTAAAGCTGCATGATACCAGTCAAATGATTGAATTCATATTATTCAAGTAGGCAAGTTTTTGAATATTTAAAACAAATTGTTACAGGCTAAATATATAAATGGGTTAATTAAATGAAAGAGTTGGGACTAGAAAGAGAATCTTTTAAAGCTGCATGAAACCAGTCAAATGATTGAATTCATATTATTCAAGTAGGCAAGTTTTTGAATATTTAAAACAAATTGTTACAGCCAAAAGATATAAATGGGTTAATTAAATGAAAGAGTTGGGACTAGAAAGAGAATCTTGTAAAGCTGCATGAAACCAGTCAAATGATTAAATTCATATTATTCAAGTAGACAAGTTTTAGAATTTTTAAAACAAATTGTTACAGGCTAAAGATATAAATGGGTTAATTAAATGAAAGATTTGGGACTTGAAAGAGAATCTTGTAAAGCTGCATGAAACCAGTCAATTGATTGAATACATATTATTCAAGTAGACAGGTTTTTGAATATTTAAAACAAATTGTTACAGGCTAAAGATATAAATGGGTTAATTAAATGAAAGATTTGGGACTTGAAAGAGAATCTTGTAAAGCTGCATGAAACCAGTCAAATGATTGAATTCATATTATTCAAGTAGACAAGTTTTAGAATATTTAAAATAAATTGTTAAGGCTAAAGATATAAATGGTTTAATAAAATGATAGAACTAGCATCAGTAAGAGAATCTTGTAAAGCTGCATGATACCAGTCAAATGATTGAATTCATATTATTCAAGTAGGCAAGTTTTTGAATATTGAAAACAAATTGTTACAGGCTAAATATATAAATGGGTTAATTAAATGAAAGAGTTGGGACTAGAAAGAGAATCTTTTAAAGCTGCATGAAACCAGTCAAATGATTGAATTCATATTATTCAAGTAGGCAAGTTTTTGAATATTTAAAACAAATTGTTACAGCCAAAAGATATAAATGGGTTAATTAAATGAAAGAGTTGGGACTAGAAAGAGAATCTTTGAAAGCTGCATGAAACCAGTCAAATTATTAAATTCATATTATTCAAGTAGACAAGTTTTAGAATTTTTAAAACAAATTGTTACAGGCTAAAGATATAAATGGGTTCATTAAATGAAAGATTTGGGACTTGAAAGAGAATCTTGTAAAGCTGCATGAAACCAGTCAAATGATTGAATACATATTATTCAAGTAGACAGGTTTTTGAATATTTAAAACAAATTGTTACAGGCTAAAGATATAAATGGGTTAATTAAATGAAAGATTTGGGACTTGAAAGAGAATCTTGTAAAGCTGCATGAAACCAGTCAAATGATTGAATTCATATTATTCAAGTAGACAAGTTTTAGAATATTTAAAACAAATTGTTGGAGGCTAAAGATATAAATGGGTTAATTAAATGAAAGAGTTGGGACTAGAAAGAGAATCATGTAAAGCTGCATGAAACCAGTCAAATTATTGATTAATATTATTCAAGTAGACAAGTTTTAGAATATTTAAAACAAATTGTTACAGGCTAAAGATATAAATGGGTTAATTAAATGAAAGAGTTGGGACTTGAAAGAGTATCATGTAAAGCTGCATGAAACCAGTGAAATAATTGAATTCATATTATTCAAGTAGACAGGTTTTAGAATATTTAAAACAAATTGAAACAGGCTAAAGATATAAATGGGTTAATTAAATGAAAGATTTGGGACTAGAAAGAGAATCTTGTAAAGCTGCAGGAAACCAGTCAAATTATTCAATTCATATTATTCGAGTAGACAAGTTTTAGAATATTTAAAACAAATTGTTACAGCCTAAAGATATAAATGGGTTAATTAAATGAAAGATTTGGGACTAGAAAGAGAATCTTGTAAAGCTGCATGAAACCAGTCAAATTATTCAATTCATATTAAACAAGTAGATAAGTTTTAGAATATTTAAAACAAATTGTAACAGGCTAAAGCTATAAATGGGTTAATTAAATGAAAGATTTTGGACTAGAAAGAGTATCTTGTGAAGCTGCAAGGAACCAGTCAAATTATTGAATTCATATTATTCAAGTAGGCAAGTTTTAGAATATTTAAAACAAATTGTTACATGCTAAAGATATAAATGGGTTAATTAAATGAAAGAGTTGGGACTAGAAAGGGAATCTTGTAAAGCTGCATGAAACCAGTCAAATGATTGAATTCATATTATTCAAGTAGGCAAGTTTTAGAATATTTAAAACAAATTGTTAGAGGCTAAAGATATAAATGGGTTAATAAAATGATAGAACTTGCATTAGTAAGAGAATCTTTTAAAGCTGCATGAAACCAGTCAAATGATTGAATTCATATTATTCAAGTAGACAAGTTTTTGAATATTCAAAACAAATTGTTACAGGCTAAAGATATAAATGGGTTAATTAAATGAAAGATTTTGGACTTGAAAGAGAATCTTGTAAAGCTGCATGAAACCAGTCAAATGATTGAATTCATATTATTCAAGTAGACAAGTTTTAGAATATTTAAAACAAAATGTTACAGGCTAAAGATATAAACGGGTTAATTAAAGGAAAGAGTTGGGACTAGAAAGAGAATCTTGTAAAGCTGCATGAAACCAGTCAAATTATTGAATTCATATTATTCAAGTAGACAAGTTTTAGAATATTTAAAACAAATTGTTACAGGCTAAAGATATAAATGGGTTAATTAAATGAAAGATTTGGGACTTGAAAGAGAATCTTGTAAAGCTGCATGAAACCAGTCAAATGATTGAATTCATATTATTCAAGTAGACAAGTTTTAGAATATTTAATACAAATTGTTACAGGCTAAAGATATAAATGGGTTAATTAAATGAAAGTGTTGGGACTAGAAAGAGAATCTTGTAAAGCTGCATGAAACCAGTCAAATTATTGAATTCATATTATTCAAGTAGACAAGTTTTAGAATATTTAAAACAAATTGTTACAGGCTAAAGATATAAATGGGTTAATTAAATGAAAGAGTTGGGACTGGAAAGAGAATCTTGTAAAGCTACATGAAACCAGTCAAATGATTGAATTCGAATTATTCAAGTAGGCAAGTTTTAGAATATTTAAAACAAATTGTTAGAGGCTAAAGATATAAATGGGTTAATAAAATGATAGAACTTGCATTAGTAAGAGAATCTTTTAAAGCTGCATGAAACCAGTCAAATGATTGAATTCATATTATTCAAGTAGGCAAGTTTTAGAATATTTAAAACAAATTGTTACAGGCTAAAGATATAAATGGGTTAATTAAATGAAAGATTTGGGACTTGAAAGAGAATCTTGTAAAGCTGCATGAAACCAGACAAATGATTGAATTCATATTATTCAAGTAGGCAAGTTTTAGAATATTTGAAACAAATTGTTACAGCCTAAAGATATAAATGGGTTAATTAAATGAAAGATTTGGGACTAGAAAGAGGATCTTGTAAAGCTGCATGAAACCAGTCAAATGATTAAATTCATATTATTCAAGTAGACAAGTTTTAGAATTTTTAAAACAAATTGTTACAGGCTAAAGATATAAATGGGTTAATTAAATGAAAGATTTGGGACTTGAAAGAGAATCTTGTAAAGCTGCATGAAACCAGTCAAATGATTGAATTCATATTATTCAAGTAGACAGGTTTTTGAATATTTAAAACAAATTGTTACAGGCTAAAGATATAAATGGGTTAATTAAATGAAAGATTTGGGACTTGAAAGAGAATCTTGTAAAGCTGCATGAAACCAGTCAAATGATTGAATTCATATTATTCAAGTAGACAAGTTTTAGAATATTTGAAACAAATTGTTGGAGGCTAAAGATATAAATGGGTTAATTAAATGAAAGAGTTGGGACTAGAAAGAGAATCTTGTAAAGCTGCATGAAACCAGTCAAATTATTGATTAATATTATTCAAGTAGACAAGTTTTAGAATATTTAAAACAAATTGTTACAGGCTAAAGATATAAATGGGTTAATTAAATGAAAGAGTTGGGACTAGAAAGAGAATCTTGTAAAGCTGCATGAAACCAGTCAAATGATTAAATTCATATTATTCAAGTAGACAAGTTTTAGAATTTTTAAAACAAATTGTTACAGGCTAAAGATATAAATGGGTTAATTAAATGAAAGATTTGGGACTTGAAAGAGAATCTTGTAAAGCTGCATGAAACCAGTCAAATGATTGAATTCATATTATTCAAGTAGACAGGTTTTTGAATATTTAAAACAAATTGTTACAGGCTAAAGATATAAATGGGTTAATTAAATGAAAGATTTGGGACTTGAAAGAGAATCTTGTAAAGCTGCATGAAACCAGTCAAATGATTGAATTCATATTATTCAAGTAGACAAGTTTTAGAATATTTAAAACAAATTGTTGGAGGCTAAAGATATAAATGGGTTAATTAAATGAAAGAGTTGGGACTAGAAAGAGAATCTTGTAAAGCTGCATGAAACCAGTCAAATTATTGATTAATATTATTCAAGTAGACAAGTTTTAGAATATTTAAAACAAATTGTTACAGGCTAAAGATATAAATGGGTTAATTAAATGAAAGAGTTGGGACTAGAAAGAGAATCTTGTAAAGCTACATGAAACCAGTCAAATGATTGAATTCATATTATTCAAGTAGGCAAGTTTTTGAATATTTAAAACAAATTGTTACAGCCTAAAGATATAAATGGGTTAATTAAATGAAAGAGTTGGGACTAGAAAGAGAATCTTGTAAAGCTGCATGAAACCAGTCAAATTATTGAATTCATATTAAACAAGTACGCAAGTTATAGAATATTTAAAACAAATTGTTACAGGCTAAAGATATAAATGGGTTAATAAAATGATAGAACTGGCATTAGTAAGAGAATCTTGTAAAGCTGCATGAAACCAGTCAAATGATTGAATTCATATTATTCAAGTAGGCAAGTTTTTGAATATTTAAAACAAATTGTTACAGGCTAAAGTTATAAATGGGTTAATTAAATGAAAGAGTTGGGACTAGAAAGAGAATCTTGTAAAGCTGCATGAAACCAGTCAAATGATTGAATTCATATTATTCAAGTAGGCAAGTTTTAGAATATTTAAAACAAATTGTTACAGACTAAAGATATAAATGGGTTAATATAATGATAGAACTGGCATCAGTAAGAGAATCTTGTAAAGCTGCATGAAACCAGTCAAATGATTGAATTCATATTATTCAAGTAGGCAAGTTTTAGAATATTTAAAACAAATTGTTACAGGCTGAAGGTATAAATGGGTTAATAAAATGAAAGAGCTGGGACTAGAAAAGAATCTTGTAATGCTGCATGAAACCAGTCAAATGATTGAATTCATATTATTCAAGTAGGAAAGTTTTAGAATATTTAAAACAAATTGTTACAGGCTAAAGATATAAATGGGTTAATTAAATGAAAGAGTTGGGACTGGAAAGAGAATCTTGTAAAGCTACATGAAACCAGTCAAATGATTGAATTCATATTATTCAAGTAGGCAAGTTTTAGAATATTTAAAACAAATTGTTAGAGGCTAAAGATATAAATGGGTTAATAAAATGATAGAACTTGCATTAGTAAGAGAATCTTTTAAAGCTGCATGAAACCAGTCAAATGATTGAATTCATATTATTCAAGTAGGCAAGTTTTAGAATATTTAAAACAAATTGTTACAGGCTAAAGATATAAATGGGTTAATTAAATGAAAGATTTGGGACTTGAAAGAGAATCTTGTAAAGCTGCATGAAACCAGACAAATGATTGAATTCATATTATTCAAGTAGGCAAGTTTTAGAATATTTGAAACAAATTGTTACAGCCTAAAGATATAAATGGGTTAATTAAATGAAAGATTTGGGACTAGAAAGAGGATCTTGTAAAGCTGCATTAAACCAGTCAAATTATTGAATTCATATTATTCAAGTAGGCAAGTTTTTGAATATTTAAAACAAATTGTTACAGGCTAAAGATATAAATGAGTTAATTAAATGAAAGAGCTGGAACTAGAAAGAGAATCTTGTAAAGCTGCATGAAACCAGTCAAATAATTGAATTCATATTATTCAAGTAGACAAGTTTTAGAATATTTAAAATAAATTGTTAAGGCTAAAGATATAAATGGTTTAATAAAATGATAGAACTGGCATCAGTAAGAGAATCTTGTAAAGCTGCATGATACCAGTCAAATGATTGAATTCATATTATTCAAGTAGGCAAGTTTTTGAATATTTAAAACAAATTGTTACAGGCTAAATATATAAATGGGTTAATTTAATGAAAGCTTTGGGACTTGAAAGAGAATCTTGTAAAGCTGCATGAAACCATTCAAATGATTGAATTCATATTATTCAAGTAGACAAGTTTTAGAATATTTAAAACAAATTGTTACAGGCTAAAGATATGAATGGGTTAAATAAAATGATAGAACTGGCATCAGTAAGAGAATCTTGTAAAGCTGCATGAAACCAGTCAAATGATTGAATTCATATTATTCAAGTAGGCAAGTTTTTGAATATTTAAAACAAATTGTTACAGCCAAAAGATATAAATGGGTTAATTAAATGAAAGAGTTGGGACTAGAAAGAGAATCTTGTAAAGCTGCATGAAACCAGTCAAATGATTAAATTCATATTATTCAAGTAGACAAGTTTTAGAATTTTTAAAACAAATTGTTACAGGCTAAAGATATAAATGGGTTAATTAAATGAAAGATTTGGGACTTGAAAGAGAATCTTGTAAAGCTGCATGAAACCAGTCAAATGATTGAATTCATATTATTCAAGTAGACAGGTTTTTGAATATTTAAAACAAATTGTTACAGGCTAAAGATATAAATGGGTTAATTAAATGAAAGATTTGGGACTTGAAAGAGAATCTTGTAAAGCTGCATGAAACCAGTCAAATGATTGAATTCATATTATTCAAGTAGACAAGTTTTAGAATATTTAAAACAAATTGTTGGAGGCTAAAGATATAAATGGGTTAATTAAATGAAAGAGTTGGGACTAGAAAGAGAATCTTGTAAAGCTGCATGAAACCAGTCAAATTATTGATTAATATTATTCAAGTAGACAAGTTTTAGAATATTTAAAACAAATTGTTACAGGCTAAAGATATAAATGGGTTAATTAAATGAAAGAGTTGGGACTAGAAAGAGAATCTTGTAAAGCTACATGAAACCAGTCAAATGATTGAATTCATATTATTCAAGTAGGCAAGTTTTTGAATATTTAAAACAAATTGTTACAGCCTAAAGATATAAATGGGTTAATTAAATGAAAGAGTTGGGACTAGAAAGAGAATCTTGTAAAGCTGCATGAAACCAGTCAAATTATTGAATTCATATTAAACAAGTACGCAAGTTATAGAATATTTAAAACAAATTGTTACAGGCTAAAGATATAAATGGGTTAATAAAATGATAGAACTGGCATTAGTAAGAGAATCTTGTAAAGCTGCATGAAACCAGTCAAATGATTGAATTCATATTATTCAAGTAGGCAAGTTTTTGAATATTTAAAACAAATTGTTACAGGCTAAAGATATAAATGGGTTAATTAAATGAAAGAGTTGGGACTAGAAAGAGAATCTTGTAAAGCTGCATGAAACCAGTCAAATGATTGAATTCATATTATTCAAGTAGGCAAGTTTTAGAATATTTAAAACAAATTGTTACAGACTAAAGATATAAATGGGTTAATATAATGATAGAACTGGCATCAGTAAGAGAATCTTGTAAAGCTGCATGAAACCAGTCAAATGATTGAATTCATATTATTCAAGTAGGCAAGTTTTAGAATATTTAAAACAAATTGTTACAGGCTGAAGGTATAAATGGGTTAATAAAATGAAAGAGCTGGGACTAGAAAAGAATCTTGTAATGCTGCATGAAACCAGTCAAGTGATTGAATTCATATTATTCAAGTAGGAAAGTTTTAGAATATTTGAAACAAATTGTTACAGCCTAAAGATATAAATGGGTTAATTATATGAAAGATTTGGGACTAGAAAGAGAATCTTGTAAAGCTGCATTAAACCAGTCAAATTATTGAATTCATATTATTCAAGTAGGCAAGTTTTTGAATATTTAAAACAAATTGTTACAGGCTAAAGATATAAATGAGTTAATTAAATGAAAGAGCTGGGACTAGAAAGAGAATCTTGTAAAGCTGCATGAAACCAGTCAAATAATTGAATTCATAATATTCAAGTAGACAAGTTTTAGAATATTTAAAATAAATTGTTAAGGCTAAAGATATAAATGGTTTAATAAAATGATAGAACTGGCATCAGTTAGAGAATCTTGTAAAGCTGCATGATACCAGTCAAATGATTGAATTCATATTATTCAAGTAGGCAAGTTTTTGAATATTTAAAACAAATTGTTACAGGCTAAATATATAAATGGGTTAATTTAATGAAAGCTTTGGGACTTGAAAGAGAATCTTGTAAAGCTGCATGAAACCATTCAAATGATTGAATTCATATTATTCAAGTAGACAAGTTTTAGAATATTTAAAACAAATTGTTACAGGCTAAAGATATGAATGGGTTAAATAAAATGATAGAACTGGCATCAGTAAGAGAATCTTGTAAAGCTGCATGAAACCAGTCAAATGATTGAATTCATATTATTCAAGTAGGCAAGTTTTTGAATATTTAAAACAAATTGTTACAGCCAAAAGATATAAATGGGTTAATTAAATGAAAGAGTTGGGACTAGAAAGAGAATCTTGTAAAGCTGCATGAAACCAGTCAAATGATTAAATTCATATTATTCAAGTAGACAAGTTTTAGAATTTTTAAAACAAATTGTTACAGGCTAAAGATATAAATGGGTTAATTAAATGAAAGATTTGGGACTTGAAAGAGAATCTTGTAAAGCTGCATGAAACCAGTCAAATGATTGAATTCATATTATTCAAGTAGACAGGTTTTTGAATATTTAAAACAAATTGTTACAGGCTAAAGATATAAATGGGTTAATTAAATGAAAGATTTGGGACTTGAAAGAGAATCTTGTAAAGCTGCATGAAACCAGTCAAATGATTGAATTCATATTATTCAAGTAGACAAGTTTTAGAATATTTAAAACAAATTGTTGGAGGCTAAAGATATAAATGGGTTAATTAAATGAAAGAGTTGGGACTAGAAAGAGAATCTTGTAAAGCTGCATGAAACCAGTCAAATGATTGAATTCATATTATTCAAGTAGGCAAGTTTTAGAATATTTAAAACAAATTGTTACAGACTAAAGATATAAATGGGTTAATATAATGATAGAACTGGCATCAGTAAGAGAATCTTGTAAAGCTGCATGAAACCAGTCAAATGATTGAATTCATATTATTCAAGTAGGCAAGTTTTAGAATATTTAAAACAAATTGTTACAGGCTGAAGGTATAAATGGGTTAATAAAATGAAAGAGCTGGGACTAGAAAAGAATCTTGTAATGCTGCATGAAACCAGTCAAATGATTGAATTCATATTATTCAAGTAGGAAAGTTTTAGAATATTTGAAACAAATTGTTACAGCCTAAAGATATAAATGGGTTAATTATATGAAAGATTTGGGACTAGAAAGAGAATCTTGTAAAGCTGCATTAAACCAGTCAAATTATTGAATTCATATTATTCAAGTAGGCAAGTTTTTGAATATTTAAAACAAATTGTTACAGGCTAAAGATATAAATGAGTTAATTAAATGAAAGAGCTGGGACTAGAAAGAGAATCTTGTAAAGCTGCATGAAACCAGTCAAATAATTGAATTCATAATATTCAAGTAGACAAGTTTTAGAATATTTAAAATAAATTGTTAAGGCTAAAGATATAAATGGTTTAATAAAATGATAGAACTGGCATCAGTTAGAGAATCTTGTAAAGCTGCATGATACCAGTCAAATGATTGAATTCATATTATTCAAGTAGGCAAGTTTTTGAATATTTAAAACAAATTGTTACAGGCTAAATATATAAATGGGTTAATTAAATGAAAGAGTTGGGACTAGAAAGAGAATCTTTTAAAGCTGCATGAAACCAGTCAAATGATTGAATTCATATTATTCAAGTAGGCAAGTTTTTGAATATTTAAAACAAATTGTTACAGCCAAAAGATATAAATGGGTTAATTAAATGAAAGAGTTGGGACTAGAAAGAGAATCTTGTAAAGCTGCATGAAACCAGTCAAATGATTAAATTCATATTATTCAAGTAGACAAGTTTTAGAATTTTTAAAACAAATTGTTACAGGCTAAAGATATAAATGGGTTAATTAAATGAAAGATTTGGGACTTGAAAGAGAATCTTGTAAAGCTGCATGAAACCAGTCAATTGATTGAATACATATTATTCAAGTAGACAGGTTTTTGAATATTTAAAACAAATTGTTACAGGCTAAAGATATAAATGGGTTAATTAAATGAAAGATTTGGGACTTGAAAGAGAATCTTGTAAAGCTGCATGAAACCAGTCAAATGATTGAATTCATATTATTCAAGTAGACAAGTTTTAGAATATTTAAAATAAATTGTTAAGGCTAAAGATATAAATGGTTTAATAAAATGATAGAACTGGCATCAGTAAGAGAATCTTGTAAAGCTGCATGATACCAGTCAAATGATTGAATTCATATTATTCAAGTAGGCAAGTTTTTGAATATTGAAAACAAATTGTTACAGGCTAAATATATAAATGGGTTAATTAAATGAAAGAGTTGGGACTAGAAAGAGAATCTTTTAAAGCTGCATGAAACCAGTCAAATGATTGAATTCATATTATTCAAGTAGGCAAGTTTTTGAATATTTAAAACAAATTGTTACAGCCAAAAGATATAAATGGGTTAATTAAATGAAAGAGTTGGGACTAGAAAGAGAATCTTGTAAAGCTGCATGAAACCAGTCAAATTATTAAATTCATATTATTCAAGTAGACAAGTTTTAGAATTTTTAAAACAAATTGTTACAGGCTAAAGATATAAATGGGTTCATTAAATGAAAGATTTGGGACTTGAAAGAGAATCTTGTAAAGCTGCATGAAACCAGTCAAATGATTGAATACATATTATTCAAGTAGACAGGTTTTTGAATATTTAAAACAAATTGTTACAGGCTAAAGATATAAATGGGTTAATTAAATGAAAGATTTGGGACTTGAAAGAGAATCTTGTAAAGCTGCATGAAACCAGTCAAATGATTGAATTCATATTATTCAAGTAGACAAGTTTTAGAATATTTAAAACAAATTGTTGGAGGCTAAAGATATAAATGGGTTAATTAAATGAAAGAGTTGGGACTAGAAAGAGAATCTTGTAAAGCTGCATGAAACCAGTCAAATTATTGATTAATATTATTCAAGTAGACAAGTTTTAGAATATTTAAAACAAATTGTTACAGGCTAAAGATATAAATGGGTTAATTAAATGAAAGAGTTGGGACTTGAAAGAGTATCATGTAAAGCTGCATGAAACCAGTGAAATAATTGAATTCATATTATTCAAGTAGACAGGTTTTAGAATATTTAAAACAAATTGTAACAGGCTAAAGATATAAATGGGTTAATTAAATGAAAGATTTGGGACTAGAAAGAGAATCTTGTAAAGCTGCAGGAAACCAGTCAAATTATTCAATTCATATTATTCGAGTAGACAAGTTTTAGAATATTTAAAACAAATTGTTACAGCCTAAAGATATAAATGGGTTAATTAAATGAAAGATTTGGGACTAGAAAGAGAATCTTGTAAAGCTGCATGAAACCAGTCAAATTATTCAATTCATATTAAACAAGTAGATAAGTTTTAGAATATTTAAAACAAATTGTAACAGGCTAAAGCTATAAATGGGTTAATTAAATGAAAGATTTTGGACTAGAAAGAGTATCTTGTGAAGCTGCAAGGAACCAGTCAAATTATTGAATTCATATTATTCAAGTAGGCAAGTTTTAGAATATTTAAAACAAATTGTTACATGCTAAAGATATAAATGGGTTAATTAAATGAAAGAGTTGGGACTAGAAAGGGAATCTTGTAAAGCTGCATGAAACCAGTCAAATGATTGAATTCATATTATTCAAGTAGGCAAGTTTTAGAATATTTAAAACAAATTGTTAGAGGCTAAAGATATAAATGGGTTAATAAAATGATAGAACTTGCATTAGTAAGAGAATCTTTTAAAGCTGCATGAAACCAGTCAAATGATTGAATTCATATTATTCAAGTAGGCAAGTTTTAGAATATTTAAAACAAATTGTTACAGGCTAAAGATATAAATGGGTTAATTAAATGAAAGATTTGGGACTTGAAAGAGAATCTTGTAAAGCTGCATGAAACCAGACAAATGATTGAATTCATATTATTCAAGTAGGCAAGTTTTAGAATATTTGAAACAAATTGTTACAGCCTAAAGATATAAATGGGTTAATTATATGAAAGATTTGGGACTAGAAAGAGAATCTTGTAAAGCTGCATTAAACCAGTCAAACTATTGAATTCATATTATTCAAGTAGGCAAGTTTTTGAATATTTAAAACAAATTGTTACAGGCTAAAGATATAAATGAGTTAATTAAATGAAAGAGCTGGGACTAGAAAGAGAATCTTGTAAAGCTGCATGAAACCAGTCAAATAATTGAATTCATAATATTCAAGTAGACAAGTTTAAGAATATTTAAAATAAATTGTTAAGGCTAAAGATATAAATGGTTTAATAAAATGATAGAACTGGCATCAGTTAGAGAATCTTGTAAAGCTGCATGATACCAGTCAAATGATTGAATTCATATTATTCAAGTAGGCAAGTTTTTGAATATTTAAAACAAATTGTTACAGGCTAAATATATAAATGGGTTAATTAAATGAAAGAGTTGGGACTAGAAGGAGAATCTTTTAAAGCTGCATGAAACCAGTCAAATGATTGAATTCATATTATTCAAGTAGGCAAGTTTTTGAATATTTAAAACAAATTGTTACAGGCTAAATATATAAATGGGTTAATTAAATGAAAGAGTTGGGACTAGAAAGAGAATCTTTTAAAGCTGCATGAAACCAGTCAAATGATTGAATTCATATTATTCAAGTAGGCAAGTTTTTGAATATTTAAAACAAATTGTTACAGCCAAAAGATATAAATGGGTTAATTAAATGAAAGAGTTGGGACTAGAAAGAGAATCTTGTAAAGCTGCATGAAACCAGTCAAATGATTAAATTCATATTATTCAAGTAGACAAGTTTTAGAATTTTTAAAACAAATTGTTACAGCCAAAAGATATAAATGGGTTAATTAAATGAAAGAGTTGGGACTAGAAAGAGAATCTTGTAAAGCTGCATGAAACCAGTCAAATGATTAAATTCATATTATTCAAGTAGACAAGTTTTAGAATTTTTAAAACAAATTGTTACAGGCTAAAGATATAAATGGGTTAATTAAATGAAAGATTTGGGACTTGAAAGAGAATCTTGTAAAGCTGCATGAAACCAGTCAATTGATTGAATACATATTATTCAAGTAGACAGGTTTTTGAATATTTAAAACAAATTGTTACAGGCTAAAGATATAAATGGGTCAATTAAATGAAAGATTTGGGACTTGAAAGAGAATCTTGTAAAGCTGCATGAAACCAGTCAAATGATTGAATTCATATTATTCAAGTAGACAAGTTTTAGAATATTTAAAATAAATTGTTAAGGCTAAAGATATAAATGGTTTAATAAAATGATAGAACTGGCATCAGTAAGAGAATCTTGTAAAGCTGCATGATACCAGTCAAATGATTGAATTCATATTATTCAAGTAGGCAAGTTTTTGAATATTTAAAACAAATTGTTACAGGCTAAATATATAAATGGGTTAATTAAATGAAAGAGTTGGGACTAGAAAGAGAATCTTTTAAAGCTGCATGAAACCAGTCAAATGATTGAATTCATATTATTCAAGTAGGCAAGTTTTTGAATATTTAAAACAAATTGTTACAGCCAAAAGATATAAATGGGTTAATTAAATGAAAGAGTTGGGACTAGAAAGAGAATCTTGTAAAGCTGCATGAAACCAGTCAAATGATTAAATTCATATTATTCAAGTAGACAAGTTTTAGAATTTTTAAAACAAATTGTTACAGGCTAAAGATATAAATGGGTTAATCAAATGAAAGATTTGGGACTTGAAAGAGAATCTTGTAAAGCTGCATGAAACCAGTCAAATGATTGAATTCATATTATTCAAGTAGACAAGTTTTAGAATATTTAAAACAAATTGTTACAGGCTAAAGATATAAATGGGTTAATTAAATGAAAGATTTGGGACTTGAAAGAGAATCTTGTAAAGCTGCATGAAACCAGTCAAATGATTGAATTCATATTATTCAAGTAGACAAGTTTTAGAATATTTAATACAAATTGTTACAGGCTAAAGATATAAATGGGTTAATTAAATGAAAGTGTTGGGACTAGAAAGAGAATCTTGTAAAGCTGCATGAAACCAGTCAAATTATTGAATTCATATTATTCAAGTAGACAAGTTTTAGAATATTTAAAACAAATTGTTACAGGCTAAAGATATAAATGGGTTAATTAAATGAAAGAGTTGGGACTGGAAAGAGAATCTTGTAAAGCTACATGAAACCAGTCAAATGATTGAATTCATATTATTCAAGTAGGCAAGTTTTAGAATATTTAAAACAAATTGTTAGAGGCTAAAGATATAAATGGGTTAATAAAATGATAGAACTTGCATTAGTAAGAGAATCTTTTAAAGCTGCATGAAACCAGTCAAATGATTGAATTCATATTATTCAAGTAGGCAAGTTTTAGAATATTTAAAACAAATTGTTACAGGCTAAAGATATAAATGGGTTAATTAAATGAAAGATTTGGGACTTGAAAGAGAATCTTGTAAAGCTGCATGAAACCAGACAAATGATTGAATTCATATTATTCAAGTAGGCAAGTTTTAGAATATTTGAAACAAATTGTTACAGCCTAAAGATATAAATGGGTTAATTAAATGAAAGATTTGGGACTAGAAAGAGGATCTTGTAAAGCTGCATGAAACCAGTCAAATGATTAAATTCATATTATTCAAGTAGACAAGTTTTAGAATTTTTAAAACAAATTGTTACAGGCTAAAGATATAAATGGGTTAATTAAATGAAAGATTTGGGACTTGAAAGAGAATCTTGTAAAGCTGCATGAAACCAGTCAAATGATTGAATTCATATTATTCAAGTAGACAGGTTTTTGAATATTTAAAACAAATTGTTACAGGCTAAAGATATAAATGGGTTAATTAAATGAAAGATTTGGGACTTGAAAGAGAATCTTGTAAAGCTGCATGAAACCAGTCAAATGATTGAATTCATATTATTCAAGTAGACAAGTTTTAGAATATTTAAAACAAATTGTTGGAGGCTAAAGATATAAATGGGTTAATTAAATGAAAGAGTTGGGACTAGAAAGAGAATCTTGTAAAGCTGCATGAAACCAGTCAAATTATTGATTAATATTATTCAAGTAGACAAGTTTTAGAATATTTAAAACAAATTGTTACAGGCTAAAGATATAAATGGGTTAATTAAATGAAAGAGTTGGGACTAGAAAGAGAATCTTGTAAAGCTGCATGAAACCAGTCAAATGATTAAATTCATATTATTCAAGTAGACAAGTTTTAGAATTTTTAAAACAAATTGTTACAGGCTAAAGATATAAATGGGTTAATTAAATGAAAGATTTGGGACTTGAAAGAGAATCTTGTAAAGCTGCATGAAACCAGTCAAATGATTGAATTCATATTATTCAAGTAGACAGGTTTTTGAATATTTAAAACAAATTGTTACAGGCTAAAGATATAAATGGGTTAATTAAATGAAAGATTTGGGACTTGAAAGAGAATCTTGTAAAGCTGCATGAAACCAGTCAAATGATTGAATTCATATTATTCAAGTAGACAAGTTTTAGAATATTTAAAACAAATTGTTGGAGGCTAAAGATATAAATGGGTTAATTAAATGAAAGAGTTGGGACTAGAAAGAGAATCTTGTAAAGCTGCATGAAACCAGTCAAATTATTGATTAATATTATTCAAGTAGACAAGTTTTAGAATATTTAAAACAAATTGTTACAGGCTAAAGATATAAATGGGTTAATTAAATGAAAGAGTTGGGACTAGAAAGAGAATCTTGTAAAGCTACATGAAACCAGTCAAATGATTGAATTCATATTATTCAAGTAGGCAAGTTTTTGAATATTTAAAACAAATTGTTACAGCCTAAAGATATAAATGGGTTAATTAAATGAAAGAGTTGGGACTAGAAAGAGAATCTTGTAAAGCTGCATGAAACCAGTCAAATTATTGAATTCATATTAAACAAGTACGCAAGTTATAGAATATTTAAAACAAATTGTTACAGGCTAAAGATATAAATGGGTTAATAAAATGATAGAACTGGCATTAGTAAGAGAATCTTGTAAAGCTGCATGAAACCAGTCAAATGATTGAATTCATATTATTCAAGTAGGCAAGTTTTTGAATATTTAAAACAAATTGTTACAGGCTAAAGATATAAATGGGTTAATTAAATGAAAGAGTTGGGACTAGAAAGAGAATCTTGTAAAGCTGCATGAAACCAGTCAAATGATTGAATTCATATTATTCAAGTAGGCAAGTTTTAGAATATTTAAAACAAATTGTTACAGACTAAAGATATAAATGGGTTAATATAATGATAGAACTGGCATCAGTAAGAGAATCTTGTAAAGCTGCATGAAACCAGTCAAATGATTGAATTCATATTATTCAAGTAGGCAAGTTTTAGAATATTTAAAACAAATTGTTACAGGCTGAAGGTATAAATGGGTTAATAAAATGAAAGAGCTGGGACTACAAAAGAATCTTGTAATGCTGCATGAAACCAGTCAAATGATTGAATTCATATTATTCAAGTAGGAAAGTTTTAGAATATTTAAAACAAATTGTTACAGGCTAAAGATATAAATGGGTTAATTAAATGAAAGAGTTGGGACTGGAAAGAGAATCTTGTAAAGCTACATGAAACCAGTCAAATGATTGAATTCATATTATTCAAGTAGGCAAGTTTTAGAATATTTAAAACAAATTGTTAGAGGCTAAAGATATAAATGGGTTAATAAAATGATAGAACTTGCATTAGTAAGAGAATCTTTTAAAGCTGCATGAAACCAGTCAAATGATTGAATTCATATTATTCAAGTAGGCAAGTTTTAGAATATTTAAAACAAATTGTTACAGGCTAAAGATATAAATGGGTTAATTAAATGAAAGATTTGGGACTTGAAAGAGAATCTTGTAAAGCTGCATGAAACCAGACAAATGATTGAATTCATATTATTCAAGTAGGCAAGTTTTAGAATATTTGAAACAAATTGTTACAGCCTAAAGATATAAATGGGTTAATTAAATGAAAGATTTGGGACTAGAAAGAGGATCTTGTAAAGCTGCATTAAACCAGTCAAATTATTGAATTCATATTATTCAAGTAGGCAAGTTTTTGAATATTTAAAACAAATTGTTACAGGCTAAAGATATAAATGAGTTAATTAAATGAAAGAGCTGGAACTAGAAAGAGAATCTTGTAAAGCTGCATGAAACCAGTCAAATAATTGAATTCATATTATTCAAGTAGACAAGTTTTAGAATATTTAAAATAAATTGTTAAGGCTAAAGATATAAATGGTTTAATAAAATGATAGAACTGGCATCAGTAAGAGAATCTTGTAAAGCTGCATGATACCAGTCAAATGATTGAATTCATATTATTCAAGTAGGCAAGTTTTTGAATATTTAAAACAAATTGTTACAGGCTAAATATATAAATGGGTTAATTTAATGAAAGCTTTGGGACTTGAAAGAGAATCTTGTAAAGCTGCATGAAACCATTCAAATGATTGAATTCATATTATTCAAGAGGACAAGTTTTAGAATATTTAAAACAAATTGTTACAGGCTAAAGATATGAATGGGTTAAATAAAATGATAGAACTGGCATCAGTAAGAGAATCTTGTAAAGCTGCATGAAACCAGTCAAATGATTGAATTCATATTATTCAAGTAGGCAAGTTTTTGAATATTTAAAACAAATTGTTACAGCCAAAAGATATAAATGGGTTAATTAAATGAAAGAGTTGGGACTAGAAAGAGAATCTTGTAAAGCTGCATGAAACCAGTCAAATGATTAAATTCATATTATTCAAGTAGACAAGTTTTAGAATTTTTAAAACAAATTGTTACAGGCTAAAGATATAAATGGGTTAATTAAATGAAAGATTTGGGACTTGAAAGAGAATCTTGTAAAGCTGCATGAAACCAGTCAAATGATTGAATTCATATTATTCAAGTAGACAGGTTTTTGAATATTTAAAACAAATTGTTACAGGCTAAAGATATAAATGGGTTAATTAAATGAAAGATTTGGGACTTGAAAGAGAATCTTGTAAAGCTGCATGAAACCAGTCAAATGATTGAATTCATATTATTCAAGTAGACAAGTTTTAGAATATTTAAAACAAATTGTTGGAGGCTAAAGATATAAATGGGTTAATTAAATGAAAGAGTTGGGACTAGAAAGAGAATCTTGTAAAGCTGCATGAAACCAGTCAAATTATTGATTAATATTATTCAAGTAGACAAGTTTTAGAATATTTAAAACAAATTGTTACAGGCTAAAGATATAAATGGGTTAATTAAATGAAAGAGTTGGGACTAGAAAGAGAATCTTGTAAAGCTACATGAAACCAGTCAAATGATTGAATTCATATTATTCAAGTAGGCAAGTTTTTGAATATTTAAAACAAATTGTTACAGCCTAAAGATATAAATGAGTTAATTAAATGAAAGAGTTGGGACTAGAAAGAGAATCTTGTAAAGCTGCATGAAACCAGTCAAATTATTGAATTCATATTAAACAAGTACGCAAGTTATAGAATATTTAAAACAAATTGTTACAGGCTAAAGATATAAATGGGTTAATAAAATGATAGAACTGGCATTAGTAAGAGAATCTTGTAAAGCTGCATGAAACCAGTCAAATGATTGAATTCATATTATTCAAGTAGGCAAGTTTTTGAATATTTAAAACAAATTGTTACAGGCTAAAGATATAAATGGGTTAATTAAATGAAAGAGTTGGGACTAGAAAGAGAATCTTGTAAAGCTGCATGAAACCAGTCAAATGATTGAATTCATATTATTCAAGTAGGCAAGTTTTAGAATATTTAAAACAAATTGTTACAGACTAAAGATATAAATGGGTTAATATAATGATAGAACTGGCATCAGTAAGAGAATCTTGTAAAGCTGCATGAAACCAGTCAAATGATTGAATTCATATTATTCAAGTAGGCAAGTTTTAGAATATTTAAAACAAATTGTTACAGGCTGAAGGTATAAATGGGTTAATAAAATGAAAGAGCTGGGACTAGAAAAGAATCTTGTAATGCTGCATGAAACCAGTCAAATGATTGAATTCATATTATTCAAGTAGGAAAGTTTTAGAATATTTGAAACAAATTGTTACAGCCTAAAGATATAAATGGGTTAATTATATGAAAGATTTGGGACTAGAAAGAGAATCTTGTAAAGCTGCATTAAACCAGTCAAATTATTGAATTCATATTATTCAAGTAGGCAAGTTTTTGAATATTTAAAACAAATTGTTACAGGCTAAAGATATAAATGAGTTAATTAAATGAAAGAGCTGGGACTAGAAAGAGAATCTTGTAAAGCTGCATGAAACCAGTCAAATAATTGAATTCATAATATTCAAGTAGACAAGTTTTAGAATATTTAAAATAAATTGTTAAGGCTAAAGATATAAATGGTTTAATAAAATGATAGAACTGGCATCAGTTAGAGAATCTTGTAAAGCTGCATGATACCAGTCAAATGATTGAATTCATATTATTCAAGTAGGCAAGTTTTTGAATATTTAAAACAAATTGTTACAGGCTAAATATATAAATGGGTTAATTAAATGAAAGAGTTGGGACTAGAAAGAGAATCTTTTAAAGCTGCATGAAACCAGTCAAATGATTGAATTCATATTATTCAAGTAGGCAAGTTTTTGAATATTTAAAACAAATTGTTACAGCCAAAAGATATAAATGGGTTAATTAAATGAAAGAGTTGGGACTAGAAAGAGAATCTTGTAAAGCTGCATGAAACCAGTCAAATGATTAAATTCATATTATTCAAGTAGACAAGTTTTAGAATTTTTAAAACAAATTGTTACAGGCTAAAGATATAAATGGGTTAATTAAATGAAAGATTTGGGACTTGAAAGAGAATCTTGTAAAGCTGCATGAAACCAGTCAATTGATTGAATACATATTATTCAAGTAGACAGGTTTTTGAATATTTAAAACAAATTGTTACAGGCTAAAGATATAAATGGGTTAATTAAATGAAAGATTTGGGACTTGAAAGAGAATCTTGTAAAGCTGCATGAAACCAGTCAAATGATTGAATTCATATTATTCAAGTAGACAAGTTTTAGAATATTTAAAATAAATTGTTAAGGCTAAAGATATAAATGGTTTAATAAAATGATAGAACTGGCATCAGTAAGAGAATCTTGTAAAGCTGCATGATACCAGTCAAATGATTGAATTCATATTATTCAAGTAGGCAAGTTTTTGAATATTGAAAACAAATTGTTACAGGCTAAATATATAAATGGGTTAATTAAATGAAAGAGTTGGGACTAGAAAGAGAATCTTTTAAAGCTGCATGAAACCAGTCAAATGATTGAATTCATATTATTCAAGTAGGCAAGTTTTTGAATATTTAAAACAAATTGTTACAGCCAAAAGATATAAATGGGTTAATTAAATGAAAGAGTTGGGACTAGAAAGAGAATCTTGTAAAGCTGCATGAAACCAGTCAAATTATTAAATTCATATTATTCAAGTAGACAAGTTTTAGAATTTTTAAAACAAATTGTTACAGGCTAAAGATATAAATGGGTTCATTAAATGAAAGATTTGGGACTTGAAAGAGAATCTTGTAAAGCTGCATGAAACCAGTCAAATGATTGAATACATATTATTCAAGTAGACAGGTTTTTGAATATTTAAAACAAATTGTTACAGGCTAAAGATATAAATGGGTTAATTAAATGAAAGATTTGGGACTTGAAAGAGAATCTTGTAAAGCTGCATGAAACCAGTCAAATGATTGAATTCATATTATTCAAGTAGACAAGTTTTAGAATATTTAAAACAAATTGTTGGAGGCTAAAGATATAAATGGGTTAATTAAATGAAAGAGTTGGGACTAGAAAGAGAATCTTGTAAAGCTGCATGAAACCAGTCAAATTATTGATTAATATTATTCAAGTAGACAAGTTTTAGAATATTTAAAACAAATTGTTACAGGCTAAAGATATAAATGGGTTAATTAAATGAAAGAGTTGGGACTTGAAAGAGTATCATGTAAAGCTGCATGAAACCAGTGAAATAATTGAATTCATATTATTCAAGTAGACAGGTTTTAGAATATTTAAAACAAATTGTAACAGGCTAAAGATATAAATGGGTTAATTAAATGAAAGATTTGGGACTAGAAAGAGAATCTTGTAAAGCTGCAGGAAACCAGTCAAATTATTCAATTCATATTATTCGAGTAGACAAGTTTTAGAATATTTAAAACAAATTGTTACAGCCTAAAGATATAAATGGGTTAATTAAATGAAAGATTTGGGACTAGAAAGAGAATCTTGTAAAGCTGCATGAAACCAGTCAAATTATTCAATTCATATTAAACAAGTAGATAAGTTTTAGAATATTTAAAACAAATTGTAACAGGCTAAAGCTATAAATGGGTTAATTAAATGAAAGATTTTGGACTAGAAAGAGTATCTTGTGAAGCTGCAAGGAACCAGTCAAATTATTGAATTCATATTATTCAAGTAGGCAAGTTTTAGAATATTTAAAACAAATTGTTACATGCTAAAGATATAAATGGGTTAATTAAATGAAAGAGTTGGGACTAGAAAGGGAATCTTGTAAAGCTGCATGAAACCAGTCAAATGATTGAATTCATATTATTCAAGTAGGCAAGTTTTAGAATATTTAAAACAAATTGTTAGAGGCTAAAGATATAAATGGGTTAATAAAATGATAGAACTTGCATTAGTAAGAGAATCTTTTAAAGCTGCATGAAACCAGTCAAATGATTGAATTCATATTATTCAAGTAGGCAAGTTTTAGAATATTTAAAACAAATTGTTACAGGCTAAAGATATAAATGGGTTAATTAAATGAAAGATTTGGGACTTGAAAGAGAATCTTGTAAAGCTGCATGAAACCAGACAAATGATTGAATTCATATTATTCAAGTAGGCAAGTTTTAGAATATTTGAAACAAATTGTTACAGCCTAAAGATATAAATGGGTTAATTATATGAAAGATTTGGGACTAGAAAGAGAATCTTGTAAAGCTGCATTAAACCAGTCAAACTATTGAATTCATATTATTCAAGTAGGCAAGTTTTTGAATATTTAAAACAAATTGTTACAGGCTAAAGATATAAATGAGTTAATTAAATGAAAGAGCTGGGACTAGAAAGAGAATCTTGTAAAGCTGCATGAAACCAGTCAAATAATTGAATTCATAATATTCAAGTAGACAAGTTTTAGAATATTTAAAATAAATTGTTAAGGCTAAAGATATAAATGGTTTAATAAAATGATAGAACTGGCATCAGTTAGAGAATCTTGTAAAGCTGCATGATACCAGTCAAATGATTGAATTCATATTATTCAAGTAGGCAAGTTTTTGAATATTTAAAACAAATTGTTACAGGCTAAATATATAAATGGGTTAATTAAATGAAAGAGTTGGGACTAGAAGGAGAATCTTTTAAAGCTGCATGAAACCAGTCAAATGATTGAATTCATATTATTCAAGTAGGCAAGTTTTTGAATATTTAAAACAAATTGTTACAGCCAAAAGATATAAATGGGTTAATTAAATGAAAGAGTTGGGACTAGAAAGAGAATCTTGTAAAGCTGCATGAAACCAGTCAAATGATTAAATTCATATTATTCAAGTAGACAAGTTTTAGAATTTTTAAAACAAATTGTTACAGGCTAAAGATATAAATGGGTTAATTAAATGAAAGATTTGGGACTTGAAAGAGAATCTTGTAAAGCTGCATGAAACCAGTCAATTGATTGAATACATATTATTCAAGTAGACAGGTTTTTGAATATTTAAAACAAATTGTTACAGGCTAAAGATATAAATGGGTTAATTAAATGAAAGATTTGGGACTTGAAAGAGAATCTTGTAAAGCTGCATGAAACCAGTCAAATGATTGAATTCATATTATTCAAGTAGACAAGTTTTAGAATATTTAAAATAAATTGTTAAGGCTAAAGATATAAATGGTTTAATAAAATGATAGAACTGGCATCAGTAAGAGAATCTTGTAAAGCTGCATGATACCAGTCAAATGATTGAATTCATATTATTCAAGTAGGCAAGTTTTTGAATATTGAAAACAAATTGTTACAGGCTAAATATATAAATGGGTTAATTAAATGAAAGAGTTGGGACTAGAAAGAGAATCTTTTAAAGCTGCATGAAACCAGTCAAATGATTGAATTCATATTATTCAAGTAGGCAAGTTTTTGAATATTTAAAACAAATTGTTACAGCCAAAAGATATAAATGGGTTAATTAAATGAAAGAGTTGGGACTAGAAAGAGAATCTTGTAAAGCTGCATGAAACCAGTCAAATGATTAAATTCATATTATTCAAGTAGACAAGTTTTAGAATTTTTAAAACAAATTGTTACAGGCTAAAGATATAAATGGGTTAATTAAATGAAAGATTTGGGACTTGAAAGAGAATCTTGTAAAGCTGCATGAAACCAGTCAAATGATTGAATTCATATTATTCAAGTAGACAGGTTTTTGAATATTTAAAACAAATTGTTACAGGCTAAAGATATAAATGGGTTAATTAAATGAAAGATTTGGGACTTGAAAGAGAATCTTGTAAAGCTGCATGAAACCAGTCAAATGATTGAATTCATATTATTCAAGTAGACAAGTTTTAGAATATTTAAAACAAATTGTTGGAGGCTAAAGATATAAATGGGTTAATTAAATGAAAGAGTTGGGACTAGAAAGAGAATCTTGTAAAGCTGCATGAAACCAGTCAAATTATTGATTAATATTATTCAAGTAGACAAGTTTTAGAATATTTAAAACAAATTGTTACAGGCTAAAGATATAAATGGGTTAATTAAATGAAAGAGTTGGGACTAGAAAGAGAATCTTGTAAAGCTGCATGAAACCAGTCAAATAATTGAATTCATATTATTCAAGTAGACAAGTTTTAGAATATTTAAAATAAATTGTTAAGGCTAAAGATATAAATGGTTTAATAAAATGATAGAACTGGCATCAGTAAGAGAATCTTGTAAAGCTGCATGATACCAGTCAAATGATTGAATTCATATTATTCAAGTAGGCAAGTTTTTGAATATTTAAAACAAATTGTTACAGGCTAAATATATAAATGGGTTAATTTAATGAAAGCTTTGGGACTTGAAAGAGAATCTTGTAAAGCTGCATGAAACCATTCAAATGATTGAATTCATATTATTCAAGTAGACAAGTTTTAGAATATTTAAAACAAATTGTTACAGGCTAAAGATATGAATGGGTTAAATAAAATGATAGAACTGGCATCAGTAAGAGAATCTTGTAAAGCTGCATGAAACCAGTCAAATGATTGAATTCATATTATTCAAGTAGGCAAGTTTTTGAATATTTAAAACAAATTGTTACAGCCAAAAGATATAAATGGGTTAATTAAATGAAAGAGTTGGGACTAGAAAGAGAATCTTGTAAAGCTGCATGAAACCAGTCAAATGATTAAATTCATATTATTCAAGTAGACAAGTTTTAGAATTTTTAAAACAAATTGTTACAGGCTAAAGATATAAATGGGTTAATTAAATGAAAGATTTGGGACTTGAAAGAGAATCTTGTAAAGCTGCATGAAACCAGTCAAATGATTGAATTCATATTATTCAAGTAGACAGGTTTTTGAATATTTAAAACAAATTGTTACAGGCTAAAGATATAAATGGGTTAATTAAATGAAAGATTTGGGACTTGAAAGAGAATCTTGTAAAGCTGCATGAAACCAGTCAAATGATTGAATTCATATTATTCAAGTAGACAAGTTTTAGAATATTTAAAACAAATTGTTGGAGGCTAAAGATATAAATGGGTTAATTAAATGAAAGAGTTGGGACTAGAAAGAGAATCTTGTAAAGCTGCATGAAACCAGTCAAATTATTGATTAATATTATTCAAGTAGACAAGTTTTAGAATATTTAAAACAAATTGTTACAGGCTAAAGATATAAATGGGTTAATTAAATGAAAGAGTTGGGACTAGAAAGAGAATCTTGTAAAGCTACATGAAACCAGTCAAATGATTGAATTCATATTATTCAAGTAGGCAAGTTTTTGAATATTTAAAACAAATTGTTACAGCCTAAAGATATAAATGGGTTAATTAAATGAAAGAGTTGGGACTAGAAAGAGAATCTTGTAAAGCTGCATGAAACCAGTCAAATTATTGAATTCATATTAAACAAGTACGCAAGTTATAGAATATTTAAAACAAATTGTTACAGGCTAAAGATATAAATGGGTTAATAAAATGATAGAACTGGCATTAGTAAGAGAATCTTGTAAAGCTGCATGAAACCAGTCAAATGATTGAATTCATATTATTCAAGTAGGCAAGTTTTTGAATATTTAAAACAAATTGTTACAGGCTAAAGATATAAATGGGTTAATTAAATGAAAGAGTTGGGACTAGAAAGAGAATCTTGTAAAGCTGCATGAAACCAGTCAAATGATTGAATTCATATTATTCAAGTAGGCAAGTTTTAGAATATTTAAAACAAATTGTTACAGACTAAAGATATAAATGGGTTAATATAATGATAGAACTGGCATCAGTAAGAGAATCTTGTAAAGCTGCATGAAACCAGTCAAATGATTGAATTCATATTATTCAAGTAGGCAAGTTTTAGAATATTTAAAACAAATTGTTACAGGCTGAAGGTATAAATGGGTTAATAAAATGAAAGAGCTGGGACTAGAAAAGAATCTTGTAGTGCTGCATGAAACCAGTCAAATGATTGAATTCATATTATTCAAGTAGGAAAGTTTTAGAATATTTGAAACAAATTGTTACAGCCTAAAGATATAAATGGGTTAATTATATGAAAGATTTGGGACTAGAAAGAGAATCTTGTAAAGCTGCATTAAACCAGTCAAATTATTGAATTCATATTATTCAAGTAGGCAAGTTTTTGAATATTTAAAACAAATTGTTACAGGCTAAAGATATAAATGAGTTAATTAAATGAAAGAGCTGGGACTAGAAAGAGAATCTTGTAAAGCTGCATGAAACCAGTCAAATAATTGAATTCATAATATTCAAGTAGACAAGTTTTAGAATATTTAAAATAAATTGTTAAGGCTAAAGATATAAATGGTTTAATAAAATGATAGAACTGGCATCAGTTAGAGAATCTTGTAAAGCTGCATGATACCAGTCAAATGATTGAATTCATATTATTCAAGTAGGCAAGTTTTTGAATATTTAAAACAAATTGTTACAGGCTAAATATATAAATGGGTTAATTAAATGAAAGATTTGGGACTTGAAAGAGAATCTTGTAAAGCTGCATGAAACCAGTCAAATGATTGAATTCATATTATTCAAGTAGACAAGTTTTAGAATATTTAAAATAAATTGTTAAGGCTAAAGATATAAATGGTTTAATAAAATGATAGAACTGGCATCAGTAAGAGAATCTTGTAAAGCTGCATGATACCAGTCAAATGATTGAATTCATATTATTCAAGTAGGCAAGTTTTTGAATATTGAAAACAAATTGTTACAGGCTAAATATATAAATGGGTTAATTAAATGAAAGAGTTGGGACTAGAAAGAGAATCTTTTAAAGCTGCATGAAACCAGTCAAATGATTGAATTCATATTATTCAAGTAGGCAAGTTTTTGAATATTTAAAACAAATTGTTACAGCCAAAAGATATAAATGGGTTAATTAAATGAAAGAGTTGGGACTAGAAAGAGAATCTTGTAAAGCTGCATGAAACCAGTCAAATTATTAAATTCATATTATTCAAGTAGACAAGTTTTAGAATTTTTAAAACAAATCGTTACAGGCTAAAGATATAAATGGGTTCATTAAATGAAAGATTTGGGACTTGAAAGAGAATCTTGTAAAGCTGCATGAAACCAGTCAAATGATTGAATACATATTATTCAAGTAGACAGGTTTTTGAATATTTAAAACAAATTGTTACAGGCTAAAGATATAAATGGGTTAATTAAATGAAAGATTTGGGACTTGAAAGAGAATCTTGTAAAGCTGCATGAAACCAGTCAAATGATTGAATTCATATTATTCAAGTAGACAAGTTTTAGAATATTTAAAACAAATTGTTGGAGGCTAAAGATATAAATGGGTTAATTAAATGAAAGAGTTGGGACTAGAAAGAGAATCTTGTAAAGCTGCATGAAACCAGTCAAATTATTGATTAATATTATTCAAGTAGACAAGTTTTAGAATATTTAAAACAAATTGTTACAGGCTAAAGATATAAATGGGTTAATTAAATGAAAGAGTTGGGACTTGAAAGAGTATCATGTAAAGCTGCATGAAACCAGTGAAATAATTGAATTCATATTATTCAAGTAGACAGGTTTTAGAATATTTAAAACAAATTGTAACAGGCTAAAGATATAAATGGGTTAATTAAATGAAAGATTTGGGACTAGAAAGAGAATCTTGTAAAGCTGCAGGAAACCAGTCAAATTATTCAATTCATATTATTCGAGTAGACAAGTTTTAGAATATTTAAAACAAATTGTTACAGCCTAAAGATATAAATGGGTTAATTAAATGAAAGATTTGGGACTAGAAAGAGAATCTTGTAAAGCTGCATGAAACCAGTCAAATTATTCAATTCATATTAAACAAGTAGATAAGTTTTAGAATATTTAAAACAAATTGTAACAGGCTAAAGCTATAAATGGGTTAATTAAATGAAAGATTTTGGACTAGAAAGAGTATCTTGTGAAGCTGCAAGGAACCAGTCAAATTATTGAATTCATATTATTCAAGTAGGCAAGTTTTAGAATATTTAAAACAAATTGTTACATGCTAAAGATATAAATGGGTTAATTAAATGAAAGAGTTGGGACTAGAAAGGGAATCTTGTAAAGCTGCATGAAACCAGTCAAATGATTGAATTCATATTATTCAAGTAGGCAAGTTTTAGAATATTTAAAACAAATTGTTAGAGGCTAAAGATATAAATGGGTTAATAAAATGATAGAACTTGCATTAGTAAGAGAATCTTTTAAAGCTGCATGAAACCAGTCAAATGATTGAATTCATATTATTCAAGTAGACAAGTTTTTGAATATTCAAAACAAATTGTTACAGGCTAAAGATATAAATGGGTTAATTAAATGAAAGATTTTGGACTTGAAAGAGAATCTTGTAAAGCTGCATGAAACCAGTCAAATGATTGAATTCATATTATTCAAGTAGACAAGTTTTAGAATATTTAAAACAAAATGTTACAGGCTAAAGATATAAACGGGTTAATTAAAGGAAAGAGTTGGGACTAGAAAGAGAATCTTGTAAAGCTGCATGAAACCAGTCAAATTATTGAATTCATATTATTCAAGTAGACAAGTTTTAGAATATTTAAAACAAATTGTTACAGGCTAAAGATATAAATGGGTTAATTAAATGAAAGATTTGGGACTTGAAAGAGAATCTTGTAAAGCTGCATGAAACCAGTCAAATGATTGAATTCATATTATTCAAGTAGACAAGTTTTAGAATATTTAATACAAATTGTTACAGGCTAAAGATATAAATGGGTTAATTAAATGAAAGAGTTGGGACTAGAAAGAGAATCTTGTAAAGCTGCATGAAACCAGTCAAATTATTGAATTCATATTATTCAAGTAGACAAGTTTTAGAATATTTAAAACAAATTGTTACAGGCTAAAGATATAAATGGGTTAATTAAATGAAAGAGTTGGGACTGGAAAGAGAATCTTGTAAAGCTACATGAAACCAGTCAAATGATTGAATTCATATTATTCAAGTAGGCAAGTTTTAGAATATTTAAAACAAATTGTTAGAGGCTAAAGATATAAATGGGTTAATAAAATGATAGAACTTGCATTAGTAAGAGAATCTTTTAAAGCTGCATGAAACCAGTCAAATGATTGAATTCATATTATTCAAGTAGGCAAGTTTTAGAATATTTAAAACAAATTGTTACAGGCTAAAGATATAAATGGGTTAATTAAATGAAAGATTTGGGACTTGAAAGAGAATCTTGTAAAGCTGCATGAAACCAGACAAATGATTGAATTCATATTATTCAAGTAGGCAAGTTTTAGAATATTTGAAACAAATTGTTACAGCCTAAAGATATAAATGGGTTAATTAAATGAAAGATTTGGGACTAGAAAGAGGATCTTGTAAAGCTGCATTAAACCAGTCAAATTATTGAATTCATATTATTCAAGTAGGCAAGTTTTTGAATATTTAAAACAAATTGTTACAGGCTAAAGATATAAATGAGTTAATTAAATGAAAGAGCTGGAACTAGAAAGAGAATCTTGTAAAGCTGCATGAAACCAGTCAAATAATTGAATTCATATTATTCAAGTAGACAAGTTTTAGAATATTTAAAATAAATTGTTAAGGCTAAAGATATAAATGGTTTAATAAAATGATAGAACTGGCATCAGTAAGAGAATCTTGTAAAGCTGCATGATACCAGTCAAATGATTGAATTCATATTATTCAAGTAGGCAAGTTTTTGAATATTTAAAACAAATTGTTACAGGCTAAATATATAAATGGGTTAATTTAATGAAAGCTTTGGGACTTGAAAGAGAATCTTGTAAAGCTGCATGAAACCATTCAAATGATTGAATTCATATTATTCAAGTAGACAAGTTTTAGAATATTTAAAACAAATTGTTACAGGCTAAAGATATGAATGGGTTAAATAAAATGATAGAACTGGCATCAGTAAGAGAATCTTGTAAAGCTGCATGAAACCAGTCAAATGATTGAATTCATATTATTCAAGTAGGCAAGTTTTTGAATATTTAAAACAAATTGTTACAGCCAAAAGATATAAATGGGTTAATTAAATGAAAGAGTTGGGACTAGAAAGAGAATCTTGTAAAGCTGCATGAAACCAGTCAAATGATTAAATTCATATTATTCAAGTAGACAAGTTTTAGAATTTTTAAAACAAATTGTTACAGGCTAAAGATATAAATGGGTTAATTAAATGAAAGATTTGGGACTTGAAAGAGAATCTTGTAAAGCTGCATGAAACCAGTCAAATGATTGAATTCATATTATTCAAGTAGACAGGTTTTTGAATATTTAAAACAAATTGTTACAGGCTAAAGATATAAATGGGTTAATTAAATGAAAGATTTGGGACTTGAAAGAGAATCTTGTAAAGCTGCATGAAACCAGTCAAATGATTGAATTCATATTATTCAAGTAGACAAGTTTTAGAATATTTAAAACAAATTGTTGGAGGCTAAAGATATAAATGGGTTAATTAAATGAAAGAGTTGGGACTAGAAAGAGAATCTTGTAAAGCTGCATGAAACCAGTCAAATTATTGATTAATATTATTCAAGTAGACAAGTTTTAGAATATTTAAAACAAATTGTTACAGGCTAAAGATATAAATGGGTTAATTAAATGAAAGAGTTGGGACTAGAAAGAGAATCTTGTAAAGCTACATGAAACCAGTCAAATGATTGAATTCATATTATTCAAGTAGGCAAGTTTTTGAATATTTAAAACAAATTGTTACAGCCTAAAGATATAAATGGGTTAATTAAATGAAAGAGTTGGGACTAGAAAGAGAATCTTGTAAAGCTGCATGAAACCAGTCAAATTATTGAATTCATATTAAACAAGTACGCAAGTTATAGAATATTTAAAACAAATTGTTACAGGCTAAAGATATAAATGGGTTAATAAAATGATAGAACTGGCATTAGTAAGAGAATCTTGTAAAGCTGCATGAAACCAGTCAAATGATTGAATTCATATTATTCAAGTAGGCAAGTTTTTGAATATTTAAAACAAATTGTTACAGGCTAAAGATATAAATGGGTTAATTAAATGAAAGAGTTGGGACTAGAAAGAGAATCTTGTAAAGCTGCATGAAACCAGTCAAATGATTGAATTCATATTATTCAAGTAGGCAAGTTTTAGAATATTTAAAACAAATTGTTACAGACTAAAGATATAAATGGGTTAATATAATGATAGAACTGGCATCAGTAAGAGAATCTTGTAAAGCTGCATGAAACCAGTCAAATGATTGAATTCATATTATTCAAGTAGGCAAGTTTTAGAATATTTAAAACAAATTGTTACAGGCTGAAGGTATAAATGGGTTAATAAAATGAAAGAGCTGGGACTAGAAAAGAATCTTGTAATGCTGCATGAAACCAGTCAAATGATTGAATTCATATTATTCAAGTAGGAAAGTTTTAGAATATTTGAAACAAATTGTTACAGCCTAAAGATATAAATGGGTTAATTATATGAAAGATTTGGGACTAGAAAGAGAATCTTGTAAAGCTGCATTAAACCAGTCAAATTATTGAATTCATATTATTCAAGTAGGCAAGTTTTTGAATATTTAAAACAAATTGTTACAGGCTAAAGATATAAATGAGTTAATTAAATGAAAGAGCTGGGACTAGAAAGAGAATCTTGTAAAGCTGCATGAAACCAGTCAAATAATTGAATTCATAATATTCAAGTAGACAAGTTTTAGAATATTTAAAATAAATTGTTAAGGCTAAAGATATAAATGGTTTAATAAAATGATAGAACTGGCATCAGTTAGAGAATCTTGTAAAGCTGCATGATACCAGTCAAATGATTGAATTCATATTATTCAAGTAGGCAAGTTTTTGAATATTTAAAACAAATTGTTACAGGCTAAATATATAAATGGGTTAATTAAATGAAAGAGTTGGGACTAGAAAGAGAATCTTTTAAAGCTGCATGAAACCAGTCAAATGATTGAATTCATATTATTCAAGTAGGCAAGTTTTTGAATATTTAAAACAAATTGTTACAGCCAAAAGATATAAATGGGTTAATTAAATGAAAGAGTTGGGACTAGAAAGAGAATCTTGTAAAGCTGCATGAAACCAGTCAAATGATTAAATTCATATTATTCAAGTAGACAAGTTTTAGAATTTTTAAAACAAATTGTTACAGGCTAAAGATATAAATGGGTTAATTAAATGAAAGATTTGGGACTTGAAAGAGAATCTTGTAAAGCTGCATGAAACCAGTCAATTGATTGAATACATATTATTCAAGTAGACAGGTTTTTGAATATTTAAAACAAATTGTTACAGGCTAAAGATATAAATGGGTTAATTAAATGAAAGATTTGGGACTTGAAAGAGAATCTTGTAAAGCTGCATGAAACCAGTCAAATGATTGAATTCATATTATTCAAGTAGACAAGTTTTAGAATATTTAAAATAAATTGTTAAGGCTAAAGATATAAATGGTTTAATAAAATGATAGAACTGGCATCAGTAAGAGAATCTTGTAAAGCTGCATGATACCAGTCAAATGATTGAATTCATATTATTCAAGTAGGCAAGTTTTTGAATATTGAAAACAAATTGTTACAGGCTAAATATATAAATGGGTTAATTAAATGAAAGAGTTGGGACTAGAAAGAGAATCTTTTAAAGCTGCATGAAACCAGTCAAATGATTGAATTCATATTATTCAAGTAGGCAAGTTTTTGAATATTTAAAACAAATTGTTACAGCCAAAAGATATAAATGGGTTAATTAAATGAAAGAGTTGGGACTAGAAAGAGAATCTTGTAAAGCTGCATGAAACCAGTCAAATTATTAAATTCATATTATTCAAGTAGACAAGTTTTAGAATTTTTAAAACAAATTGTTACAGGCTAAAGATATAAATGGGTTCATTAAATGAAAGATTTGGGACTTGAAAGAGAATCTTGTAAAGCTGCATGAAACCAGTCAAATGATTGAATACATATTATTCAAGTAGACAGGTTTTTGAATATTTAAAACAAATTGTTACAGGCTAAATATATAAATGGGTTAATTAAATGAAAGATTTGGGACTTGAAAGAGAATCTTGTAAAGCTGCATGAAACCAGTCAAATGATTGAATTCATATTATTCAAGTAGACAAGTTTTAGAATATTTAAAACAAATTGTTGGAGGCTAAAGATATAAATGGGTTAATTAAATGAAAGAGTTGGGACTAGAAAGAGAATCTTGTAAAGCTGCATGAAACCAGTCAAATTATTGATTAATATTATTCAAGTAGACAAGTTTTAGAATATTTAAAACAAATTGTTACAGGCTAAAGATATAAATGGGTTAATTAAATGAAAGAGTTGGGACTTGAAAGAGTATCATGTAAAGCTGCATGAAACCAGTGAAATAATTGAATTCATATTATTCAAGTAGACAGGTTTTAGAATATTTAAAACAAATTGTAACAGGCTAAAGATATAAATGGGTTAATTAAATGAAAGATTTGGGACTAGAAAGAGAATCTTGTAAAGCTGCAGGAAACCAGTCAAATTATTCAATTCATATTATTCGAGTAGACAAGTTTTAGAATATTTAAAACAAATTGTTACAGCCTAAAGATATAAATGGGTTAATTAAATGAAAGATTTGGGACTAGAAAGAGAATCTTGTAAAGCTGCATGAAACCAGTCAAATTATTCAATTCATATTAAACAAGTAGATAAGTTTTAGAATATTTAAAACAAATTGTAACAGGCTAAAGCTATAAATGGGTTAATTAAATGAAAGATTTTGGACTAGAAAGAGTATCTTGTGAAGCTGCAAGGAACCAGTCAAATTATTGAATTCATATTATTCAAGTAGGCAAGTTTTAGAATATTTAAAACAAATTGTTACATGCTAAAGATATAAATGGGTTAATTAAATGAAAGAGTTGGGACTAGAAAGGGAATCTTGTAAAGCTGCATGAAACCAGTCAAATGATTGAATTCATATTATTCAAGTAGGCAAGTTTTAGAATATTTAAAACAAATTGTTAGAGGCTAAAGATATAAATGGGTTAATAAAATGATAGAACTTGCATTAGTAAGAGAATCTTTTAAAGCTGCATGAAACCAGTCAAATGATTGAATTCATATTATTCAAGTAGGCAAGTTTTAGAATATTTAAAACAAATTGTTACAGGCTAAAGATATAAATGGGTTAATTAAATGAAAGATTTGGGACTTGAAAGAGAATCTTGTAAAGCTGCATGAAACCAGACAAATGATTGAATTCATATTATTCAAGTAGGCAAGTTTTAGAATATTTGAAACAAATTGTTACAGCCTAAAGATATAAATGGGTTAATTATATGAAAGATTTGGGACTAGAAAGAGAATCTTGTAAAGCTGCATTAAACCAGTCAAATTATTGAATTCATATTATTCAAGTAGGCAAGTTTTTGAATATTTAAAACAAATTGTTACAGGCTAAAGATATAAATGAGTTAATTAAATGAAAGAGCTGGGACTAGAAAGAGAATCTTGTAAAGCTGCATGAAACCAGTCAAATAATTGAATTCATAATATTCAAGTAGACAAGTTTTAGAATATTTAAAATAAATTGTTAAGGCTAAAGATATAAATGGTTTAATAAAATGATAGAACTGGCATCAGTTAGAGAATCTTGTAAAGCTGCATGATACCAGTCAAATGATTGAATTCATATTATTCAAGTAGGCAAGTTTTTGAATATTTAAAACAAATTGTTACAGGCTAAATATATAAATGGGTTAATTAAATGAAAGAGTTGGGACTAGAAGGAGAATCTTTTAAAGCTGCATGAAACCAGTCAAATGATTGAATTCATATTATTCAAGTAGGCAAGTTTTTGAATATTTAAAACAAATTGTTACAGCCAAAAGATATAAATGGGTTAATTAAATGAAAGAGTTGGGACTAGAAAGAGAATCTTGTAAAGCTGCATGAAACCAGTCAAATGATTAAATTCATATTATTCAAGTAGACAAGTTTTAGAATTTTTAAAACAAATTGTTACAGGCTAAAGATATAAATGGGTTAATTAAATGAAAGATTTGGGACTTGAAAGAGAATCTTGTAAAGCTGCATGAAACCAGTCAATTGATTGAATACATATTATTCAAGTAGACAGGTTTTTGAATATTTAAAACAAATTGTTACAGGCTAAAGATATAAATGGGTTAATTAAATGAAAGATTTGGGACTTGAAAGAGAATCTTGTAAAGCTGCATGAAACCAGTCAAATGATTGAATTCATATTATTCAAGTAGACAAGTTTTAGAATATTTAAAATAAATTGTTAAGGCTAAAGATATAAATGGTTTAATAAAATGATAGAACTGGCATCAGTAAGAGAATCTTGTAAAGCTGCATGATACCAGTCAAATGATTGAATTCATATTATTCAAGTAGGCAAGTTTTTGAATATTTAAAACAAATTGTTACAGGCTAAATATATAAATGGGTTAATTAAATGAAAGAGTTGGGACTAGAAAGAGAATCTTTTAAAGCTGCATGAAACCAGTCAAATGATTGAATTCATATTATTCAAGTAGGCAAGTTTTTGAATATTTAAAACAAATTGTTACAGCCAATAGATATAAATGGGTTAATTAAATGAAAGAGTTGGGACTAGAAAGAGAATCTTGTAAAGCTGCATGAAACCAGTCAAATGATTAAATTCATATTATTCAAGTAGACAAGTTTTAGAATTTTTAAAACAAATTGTTACAGGCTAAAGATATAAATGGGTTAATTAAATGAAAGATTTGGGACTTGAAAGAGAATCTTGTAAAGCTGCATGAAACCAGTCAAATGATTGAATTCATATTATTCAAGTAGACAGGTTTTTGAATATTTAAAACAAATTGTTACAGGCTAAAGATATAAATGGGTTAATTAAATGAAAGATTTGGGACTTGAAAGAGAATCTTGTAAAGCTGCATGAAACCAGTCAAATGATTGAATTCATATTATTCAAGTAGACAAGTTTTAGAATATTTAAAACAAATTGTTGGAGGCTAAAGATATAAATGGGTTAATTAAATGAAAGAGTTGGGACTAGAAAGAGAATCTTGTAAAGCTGCATGAAACCAGTCAAATTATTGATTAATATTATTCAAGTAGACAAGTTTTAGAATATTTAAAACAAATTGTTACAGGCTAAAGATATAAATGGGTTAATTAAATGAAATAGTTGGGACTAGAAAGAGAATCTTGTAAAGCTACATGAAACCAGTCAAATGATTGAATTCATATTATTCAAGTAGGCAAGTTTTTGAATATTTAAAACAAATTGTTACAGCCTAAAGATATAAATGGGTTAATTAAATGAAAGAGTTGGGACTAGAAAGAGAATCTTGTAAAGCTGCATGAAACCAGTCAAATTATTGAATTCATATTAAACAAGTACGCAAGTTATAGAATATTTAAAACAAATTGTTACAGGCTAAAGATATAAATGGGTTAATAAAATGATAGAACTTGCATTAGTAAGAGAATCTTGTAAAGCTGCATGAAACCAGTCAAATGATTGAATTCATATTATTCAAGTAGGCAAGTTTTTGAATATTTAAAACAAATTGTTACAGGCTAAAGATATAAATGGGTTAATTAAATGAAAGAGTTGGGACTAGAAAGAGAATCTTGTAAAGCTGCATGAAACCAGTCAAATGATTGAATTCATATTATTCAAGTAGGCAAGTTTTAGAATATTTAAAACAAATTGTTACAGACTAAAGATATAAATGGGTTAATATAATGATAGAACTGGCATCAGTAAGAGAATCTTGTAAAGCTGCATGAAACCAGTCAAATGATTGAATTCATATTATTCAAGTAGGCAAGTTTTAGAATATTTAAAACAAATTGTTACAGGCTGAAGGTATAAATGGGTTAATAAAATGAAAGAGCTGGGACTAGAAAAGAATCTTGTAATGCTGCATGAAACCAGTCAAATGATTGAATTCATATTATTCAAGTAGGAAAGTTTTAGAATATTTAAAACAAATTTTTACAAGCTAAAGATATAAATGGGTTAATTAAATGAAAGATTTGGGACTTGAAAGAGAATCTTGTAAAGCTGCATGAAACCAGTCAAATGATTGAATTCATATTATTCAAGTAGGCAAGTTTTAGAATATTTAAAACAAACTGTTACTGCCTCAAGATATAAATGGGTTAATTAAATGAAAAATTTGGCACTTGAAAGAGAATCTTGTAAAGCTGCATGAAACCAGTCAAATGATTGAATTTATATTATTCAAGTAGGCAAGTTTTAGAATATTTAAAACAAATTGTTACCGCCTAAAGATATAAATGGGTTAATTAAATGAAAGATTTGGGACTAGAAAGAGAATCTTGTAAAGCTGCATGAAACCAGTCAAATTATTGAATTCATATTATTCAAGTAGGCTAGTTTTAGAATATTTAAAACAAATTGTTTAGGCTAAAGATATAAATGGGTTAATTAAATGAAAGAGTTGGGACTAGAAAGTGAATCTTGTAAAGCTGCATGAAACTAGTCAAATGATTGAATTCATATTATTCAAGTAGGCAGGTTTTAGAATATTTAAAACAAATTGTTATAGGCAAAAGATATAAATGGGTTAATTAAATGAAAGAGTTGGGACTAGAAAGAGAATCTTGTAAAGCTGCATGAAACCAGTCAAATGATTGAATTCACATTATTCAAGTAGGCAAGTTTTTGAATATTTAAAACAAATTGTTACAGGCTTAAGATATAAATGGCTTAATTAAATGAAAGAACTAACATTAGTAAGAGAATCTTATAAAGCTGCATGAAACCAGTCAAATTATGAATTCATATTATTCAAGTAGGGAAGTTTTAGAATACTTAAAACAAATTGTTACAGGCTAAAGATATAAATGGGTTAATAAAATGGTAGAACTGGCATTAGTAAGAGAATCTTTTAAAGCTGCATGAAACCAGTCAAATTATTGAAATCATATTATTCAAGTAGACAACTTTTAGAATATTTAAAACAAATTGTTACAGGCTAAAGATACAAATGGGTTAATTAAATGAAAGAGTTGGGACTAGAAAGAGAATCTTTTAAAGCTGCATGAAACCAGTCAAATGATTGAATTCATATTATTCAAGTAAGCAAGTTTTTGAATATTTAAAACAAATTGTTACAGCCAAAAGATATAAATGGGTTAATTAAATGAAAGAGTTGGGACTAGAAAGAGAATCTTGTAAAGCTGCATGAAACCAGTCAAATTATTGAATTCATATTAAACAAGTAGGCAAGTTATAGAATATTTAAAACAAATTGTTACAGGCTAAAGATATAAATGGGTTAATAAAATGATAGAACTGGCATTAGTAAGAGAATCTTGTAAAGCTGCATGAAACCAGTCAAATGATTGAATTCATATTATTCAAGTAGGCAAGTTTTTGAATATTTAAAACAAATTGTTACAGGCTAAAGATATAAATGGGTTAATTAAATGAAAGAGTTGGGACTAGAAAGAGAATCTTGTAAAGCTGCATGAAACCAGTCAAATGATTGAATTCATATTATTCAAGTAGGCAAGTTTTAGAATATTTAAAACAAATTGTTACAGACTAAAGATATTAATGGGTTAATATAATGATAGAACTGGCATCAGTAAGAGAATCTTGTAAAGCTGCATGAAACCAGTCACATGATTGAATTCATATTATTCAAGTAGGCAAGTTTTAGAATATTTAAAACAAATTGTTACAGGCTGAAGATATAAATGGGTTAATAAAATGAAAGAGCTGGAACTAGAAAAGAATCTTGTAATGCTGCATGAAACCAGTCAAATGATTGAATTCATATTATTCAAGTAGGAAAGTTTTAGAATATTTAAAACAAATTTTTACAAGCTAAAGATATAAATGGGTTAATTAAATGAAAGATTTGGGACTTGAAAGAGAATCTTGTAAAGCTGCATGAAACCAGTCAAATGATTGAATTCATATTATTCAAGTAGGCAAGTTTTAGAATATTTAAAACAAACTGTTACCGCCTAAAGATATAAATGGGTTAATTAAATGAAAGATTTGGGACTAGAAAGAGAATCTTGTAAAGCTGCATTAAACCAGTCAAATTATTGAATTCATATTATTCAAGTAGGCTAGTTTTAGAATATTTAAAACAAATTGTTTAGGCTAAAGATATAAATGGGTTAATTAAATGAAAGAGTTAGGACTAGAAAGAGAATCTTTTAAAGCTGCATGAAACCAGTCAAATGATTGAATTCACATTATTCAAGTAGGCAAGTTTTAGAATATTTAAAACAAATTGTTACAGACTAAAGATATAAATGGGTTAATATAATGATAGAACTGGCATCAGTAAGAGAATCTTGTAAAGCTGCATGAAACCAGTCAAATGATTGAATTCATATTATTCAAGTAGGCAAGTTTTAGAATATTTAAAACAAATTGTTACAGGCTGAAGGTATAAATGGGTTAATAAAATGAAAGAGCTGGGACTAGAAAAGAATCTTGTAATGCTGCATGAAACCAGTCAAATGATTGAATTCATATTATTCAAGTAGGAAAGTTTTAGAATATTTAAAACAAATTTTTACAAGCTAAAGATATAAATGGGTTAATTAAATGAAAGATTTGGGACTTGAAAGAGAATCTTGTAAAGCTGCATGAAACCAGTCAAATGATTGAATTCATATTATTCAAGTAGGCAAGTTTTAGAATATTTAAAACAAACTGTTACTGCCTCAAGATATAAATGGGTTAATTAAATGAAAAATTTGGCACTTGAAAGAGAATCTTGTAAAGCTGCATGAAACCAGTCAAATGATTGAATTTATATTATTCAAGTAGGCAAGTTTTAGAATATTTAAAACAAATTGTTACCGCCTAAAGATATAAATGGGTTAATTAAATGAAAGATTTGGGACTAGAAAGAGAATCTTGTAAAGCTGCATGAAACCAGTCAAATTATTGAATTCATATTATTCAAGTAGGCTAGTTTTAGAATATTTAAAACAAATTGTTTAGGCTAAAGATATAAATGGGTTAATTAAATGAAAGAGTTGGGACTAGAAAGTGAATCTTGTAAAGCTGCATGAAACTAGTCAAATGATTGAATTCATATTATTCAAGTAGGCAGGTTTTAGAATATTTAAAACAAATTGTTATAGGCAAAAGATATAAATGGGTTAATTAAATGAAAGAGTTGGGACTAGAAAGAGAATCTTGTAAAGCTGCATGAAACCAGTCAAATGATTGAATTCACATTATTCAAGTAGGCAAGTTTTTGAATATTTAAAACAAATTGTTACAGGCTTAAGATATAAATGGCTTAATTAAATGAAAGAACTAACATTAGTAAGAGAATCTTATAAAGCTGCATGAAACCAGTCAAATTATGAATTCATATTATTCAAGTAGGCAAGTTTTAGAATACTTAAAACAAATTGTTACAGGCTAAAGATATAAATGGGTTAATAAAATGGTAGAACTGGCATTAGTAAGAGAATCTTTTAAAGCTGCATGAAACCAGTCAAATTATTGAAATCATATTATTCAAGTAGACAACTTTTAGAATATTTAAAACAAATTGTTACAGGCTAAAGATACAAATGGGTTAATTAAATGAAAGAGTTGGGACTAGAAAGAGAATCTTTTAAAGCTGCATGAAACCAGTCAAATGATTGAATTCATATTATTCAAGTAAGCAAGTTTTTGAATATTTAAAACAAATTGTTACAGCCAAAAGATATAAATGGGTTAATTAAATGAAAGAGTTGGGACTAGAAAGAGAATCTTGTAAAGCTGCATGAAACCAGTCAAATTATTGAATTCATATTAAACAAGTAGGCAAGTTATAGAATATTTAAAACAAATTGTTACAGGCTAAAGATATAAATGGGTTAATAAAATGATAGAACTGGCATTAGTAAGAGAATCTTGTAAAGCTGCATGAAACCAGTCAAATGATTGAATTCATATTATTCAAGTAGGCAAGTTTTTGAATATTTAAAACAAATTGTTACAGGCTAAAGATATAAATGGGTTAATTAAATGAAAGAGTTGGGACTAGAAAGAGAATCTTGTAAAGCTGCATGAAACCAGTCAAATGATTGAATTCATATTATTCAAGTAGGCAAGTTTTAGAATATTTAAAACAAATTGTTACAGACTAAAGATATAAATGGGTTAATATAATGATAGAACTGGCATCAGTAAGAGAATCTTGTAAAGCTGCATGAAACCAGTCACATGATTGAATTCATATTATTCAAGTAGGCAAGTTTTAGAATATTTAAAACAAATTGTTACAGGCTGAAGATATAAATGGGTTAATAAAATGAAAGAGCTGGAACTAGAAAAGAATCTTGTAATGCTGCATGAAACCAGTCAAATGATTGAATTCATATTATTCAAGTAGGAAAGTTTTAGAATATTTAAAACAAATTTTTACAAGCTAAAGATATAAATGGGTTAATTAAATGAAAGATTTGGGACTTGAAAGAGAATCTTGTAAAGCTGCATGAAACCAGTCAAATGATTGAATTCATATTATTCAAGTAGGCAAGTTTTAGAATATTTAAAACAAACTGTTACCGCCTAAAGATATAAATGGGTTAATTAAATGAAAGATTTGGGACTAGAAAGAGAATCTTTTAAAGCTGCATGAAACCAGTCAAATGATTGAATTCACATTATTCAAGTAGGCAAGTTTTAGAATATTTAAAACAAATTGTTACAGGCGTAAGATAAAAATGGCTTAATTAAATGAAAGAACTAACATTAGTAAGAGAATCTTATAAAGCTGCATGAAACCAGTCAAATAATTGAATTCATATTATTCAAGTAGGCAAGTTTTAGAATATTTAAAACAAATTGTTACAGGCAAAAGATATAAATGGGTTAATTAAATGAAAGAGTTGGGAGTAGAAAGAGAATCTTGTAAAGCTGCATGAAACCAGTCAAATAATTGAATTCATATTATTCAAGTAGGCAAGTTTTAGAATATTTAAAACAAATTGTTACAGGCTAAAGATATAAATGGGTTAATTAAATGAAAGATTTGGGACTAGAAAGAGAATCTTGTAAAGCTGCATGAAACCAGTCAAATTATGAATTCATATTATTCAAGTAGGCAAGTTTTAGAATACTTAAAACAAATTGTTACAGGCTAAAGATATAAATGGGTTAATAAAATGGTAGAACTGGCATTAGTAAGAGAATCTTTTAAAGCTGCATGAAACCAGTCAAATTATTGAAATCATATTATTCAAGTAGGCAAGTTTTTGAATATTTAAAACAAATTGTTACAGGCTAAAGATATAAATGGGTTAAATAAATGAAAGTGTTGGGACTAGAAAGAGAATCTTGTAAAGCTGCATGAAACCAGTCAAATGATTGAATTCATATTATTCAAGTAGGCAAGTTTTAGAATAATTAAAACAAATTGTTACAGACTAAAGATATAAATGGGTTAATATAATGATAGAACTGGCATCAGTAAGAGAATCTTGTAAAGCTGCATGAAACCAGTCAAATGATTGAATTCATATTATTCATGTAGACAAGTTTTTAAATATTTAAAACAAATTGTTACAGGCTAAAGATATAAATGGGTTAATAAAATGGTAGAACTGGCATTAGTAAGAGAATCTTTTAAAGCTGCATGAAACCAGTCAAATTATTGAAATCATATTATTCAAGTAGGCAAGTTTTTGAATATTTAAAACAAATTGTTACAGGCTAAAGATATAAATGGGTTAATTAAATGAAAGTGTTGGGACTAGAAAGAGAATCTTGTAAAGCTGCATGAAACCAGTCAAATGATTAAATTCATATTATTCAAGTAGACAAGTTTTAGAATTTTTAAAACAAATTGTTACAGGCTAAAGATATAAATGGGTTAATTAAATGAAAGATTTGGGACTTGAAAGAGAATCTTGTAAAGCTGCATGAAACCAGTCAAATGATTGAATTCATATTATTCAAGTAGACAGGTTTTTGAATATTTAAAACAAATTGTTACAGGCTAAAGATATAAATGGGTTAATTAAATGAAAGATTTGGGACTTGAAAGAGAATCTTGTAAAGCTGCATGAAACCAGTCAAATGATTGAATTCATATTATTCAAGTAGACAAGTTTTAGAATATTTAAAACAAATTGTTGGAGGCTAAAGATATAAATGGGTTAATTAAATGAAAGAGTTGGGACTAGAAAGAGAATCTTGTAAAGCTGCATGAAACCAGTCAAATTATTGATTAATATTATTCAAGTAGACAAGTTTTAGAATATTTAAAACAAATTGTTACAGGCTAAAGATATAAATGGGTTAATTAAATGAAATAGTTGGGACTAGAAAGAGAATCTTGTAAAGCTACATGAAACCAGTCAAATGATTGAATTCATATTATTCAAGTAGGCAAGTTTTTGAATATTTAAAACAAATTGTTACAGCCTAAAGATATAAATGGGTTAATTAAATGAAAGAGTTGGGACTAGAAAGAGAATCTTGTAAAGCTGCATGAAACCAGTCAAATTATTGAATTCATATTAAACAAGTACGCAAGTTATAGAATATTTAAAACAAATTGTTACAGGCTAAAGATATAAATGGGTTAATAAAATGATAGAACTGGCATTAGTAAGAGAATCTTGTAAAGCTGCATGAAACCAGTCAAATGATTGAATTCATATTATTCAAGTAGGCAAGTTTTTGAATATTTAAAACAAATTGTTACAGGCTAAAGATATAAATGGGTTAATTAAATGAAAGAGTTGGGACTAGAAAGAGAATCTTGTAAAGCTGCATGAAACCAGTCAAATGATTGAATTCATATTATTCAAGTAGGCAAGTTTTAGAATATTTAAAACAAATTGTTACAGACTAAAGATATAAATGGGTTAATATAATGATAGAACTGGCATCAGTAAGAGAATCTTGTAAAGCTGCATGAAACCAGTCAAATGATTGAATTCATATTATTCAAGTAGGCAAGTTTTAGAATATTTAAAACAAATTGTTACAGGCTGAAGGTATAAATGGGTTAATAAAATGAAAGAGCTGGGACTAGAAAAGAATCTTGTAATGCTGCATGAAACCAGTCAAATGATTGAATTCATATTATTCAAGTAGGAAAGTTTTAGAATATTTAAAACAAATTTTTACAAGCTAAAGATATAAATGGGTTAATTAAATGAAAGATTTGGGACTTGAAAGAGAATCTTGTAAAGCTGCATGAAACCAGTCAAATGATTGAATTCATATTATTCAAGTAGGCAAGTTTTAGAATATTTAAAACAAACTGTTACTGCCTCAAGATATAAATGGGTTAATTAAATGAAAAATTTGGCACTTGAAAGAGAATCTTGTAAAGCTGCATGAAACCAGTCAAATGATTGAATTTATATTATTCAAGTAGGCAAGTTTTAGAATATTTAAAACAAATTGTTACCGCCTAAAGATATAAATGGGTTAATTAAATGAAAGATTTGGGACTAGAAAGAGAATCTTGTAAAGCTGCATGAAACCAGTCAAATTATTGAATTCATATTATTCAAGTAGGCTAGTTTTAGAATATTTAAAACAAATTGTTTAGGCTAAAGATATAAATGGGTTAATTAAATGAAAGAGTTGGGACTAGAAAGTGAATCTTGTAAAGCTGCATGAAACTAGTCAAATGATTGAATTCATATTATTCAAGTAGGCAGGTTTTAGAATATTTAAAACAAATTGTTATAGGCAAAAGATATAAATGGGTTAATTAAATGAAAGAGTTGGGACTAGAAAGAGAATCTTGTAAAGCTGCATGAAACCAGTCAAATGATTGAATTCACATTATTCAAGTAGGCAAGTTTTTGAATATTTAAAACAAATTGTTACAGGCTTAAGATATAAATGGCTTAATTAAATGAAAGAACTAACATTAGTAAGAGAATCTTATAAAGCTGCATGAAACCAGTCAAATTATGAATTCATATTATTCAAGTAGGCAAGTTTTAGAATACTTAAAACAAATTGTTACAGGCTAAAGATATAAATGGGTTAATAAAATGGTAGAACTGGCATTAGTAAGAGAATCTTTTAAAGCTGCATGAAACCAGTCAAATTATTGAAATCATATTATTCAAGTAGACAACTTTTAGAATATTTAAAACAAATTGTTACAGGCTAAAGATACAAATGGGTTAATTAAATGAAAGAGTTGGGACTAGAAAGAGAATCTTTTAAAGCTGCATGAAACCAGTCAAATGATTGAATTCATATTATTCAAGTAAGCAAGTTTTTGAATATTTAAAACAAATTGTTACAGCCAAAAGATATAAATGGGTTAATTAAATGAAAGAGTTGGGACTAGAAAGAGAATCTTGTAAAGCTGCATGAAACCAGTCAAATTATTGAATTCATATTAAACAAGTAGGCAAGTTATAGAATATTTAAAACAAATTGTTACAGGCTAAAGATATAAATGGGTTAATAAAATGATAGAACTGGCATTAGTAAGAGAATCTTGTAAAGCTGCATGAAACCAGTCAAATGATTGAATTCATATTATTCAAGTAGGCAAGTTTTTGAATATTTAAAACAAATTGTTACAGGCTAAAGATATAAATGGGTTAATTAAATGAAAGAGTTGGGACTAGAAAGAGAATCTTGTAAAGCTGCATGAAACCAGTCAAATGATTGAATTCATATTATTCAAGTAGGCAAGTTTTAGAATATTTAAAACAAATTGTTACAGACTAAAGATAAAATGGGTTAATATAATGATAGAACTGGCATCAGTAAGAGAATCTTGTAAAGCTGCATGAAACCAGTCACATGATTGAATTCATATTATTCAAGTAGGCAAGTTTTAGAATATTTAAAACAAATTGTTACAGGCTGAAGATATAAATGGGTTAATAAAATGAAAGAGCTGGAACTAGAAAAGAATCTTGTAATGCTGCATGAAACCAGTCAAATGATTGAATTCATATTATTCAAGTAGGAAAGTTTTAGAATATTTAAAACAAATTTTTACAAGCTAAAGATATAAATGGGTTAATTAAATGAAAGATTTGGGACTTGAAAGAGAATCTTGTAAAGCTGCATGAAACCAGTCAAATGATTGAATTCATATTATTCAAGTAGGCAAGTTTTAGAATATTTAAAACAAACTGTTACCGCCTAAAGATATAAATGGGTTAATTAAATGAAAGATTTGGGACTAGAAAGAGAATCTTGTAAAGCTGCATTAAACCAGTCAAATTATTGAATTCATATTATTCAAGTAGGCTAGTTTTAGAATATTTAAAACAAATTGTTTAGGCTAAAGATATAAATGGGTTAATTAAATGAAAGAGTTAGGACTAGAAAGAGAATCTTTTAAAGCTGCATGAAACCAGTCAAATGATTGAATTCACATTATTCAAGTAGGCAAGTTTTAGAATATTTAAAACAAATTGTTACAGACTAAAGATATAAATGGGTTAATATAATGATAGAACTGGCATCAGTAAGAGAATCTTGTAAAGCTGCATGAAACCAGTCAAATGATTGAATTCATATTATTCAAGTAGGCAAGTTTTAGAATATTTAAAACAAATTGTTACAGGCTGAAGGTATAAATGGGTTAATAAAATGAAAGAGCTGGGACTAGAAAAGAATCTTGTAATGCTGCATGAAACCAGTCAAATGATTGAATTCATATTATTCAAGTAGGAAAGTTTTAGAATATTTAAAACAAATTTTTACAAGCTAAAGATATAAATGGGTTAATTAAATGAAAGATTTGGGACTTGAAAGAGAATCTTGTAAAGCTGCATGAAACCAGTCAAATGATTGAATTCATATTATTCAAGTAGGCAAGTTTTAGAATATTTAAAACAAACTGTTACTGCCTCAAGATATAAATGGGTTAATTAAATGAAAAATTTGGCACTTGAAAGAGAATCTTGTAAAGCTGCATGAAACCAGTCAAATGATTGAATTTATATTATTCAAGTAGGCAAGTTTTAGAATATTTAAAACAAATTGTTACCGCCTTAAGATATAAATGGGTTAATTAAATGAAAGATTTGGGACTAGAAAGAGAATCTTGTAAAGCTGCATGAAACCAGTCAAATTATTGAATTCATATTATTCAAGTAGGCTAGTTTTAGAATATTTAAAACAAATTGTTTAGGCTAAAGATATAAATGGGTTAATTAAATGAAAGAGTTGGGACTAGAAAGTGAATCTTGTAAAGCTGCATGAAACTAGTCAAATGATTGAATTCATATTATTCAAGTAGGCAGGTTTTAGAATATTTAAAACAAATTGTTATAGGCAAAAGATATAAATGGGTTAATTAAATGAAAGAGTTGGGACTAGAAAGAGAATCTTGTAAAGCTGCATGAAACCAGTCAAATGATTGAATTCACATTATTCAAGTAGGCAAGTTTTTGAATATTTAAAACAAATTGTTACAGGCTTAAGATATAAATGGCTTAATTAAATGAAAGAACTAACATTAGTAAGAGAATCTTATAAAGCTGCATGAAACCAGTCAAATTATGAATTCATATTATTCAAGTAGGCAAGTTTTAGAATACTTAAAACAAATTGTTACAGGCTAAAGATATAAATGGGTTAATAAAATGGTAGAACTGGCATTAGTAAGAGAATCTTTTAAAGCTGCATGAAACCAGTCAAATTATTGAAATCATATTATTCAAGTAGACAACTTTTAGAATATTTAAAACAAATTGTTACAGGCTAAAGATACAAATGGGTTAATTAAATGAAAGAGTTGGGACTAGAAAGAGAATCTTTTAAAGCTGCATGAAACCAGTCAAATGATTGAATTCATATTATTCAAGTAAGCAAGTTTTTGAATATTTAAAACAAATTGTTACAGCCAAAAGATATAAATGGGTTAATTAAATGAAAGAGTTGGGACTAGAAAGAGAATCTTGTAAAGCTGCATGAAACCAGTCAAATTATTGAATTCATATTAAACAAGTAGGCAAGTTATAGAATATTTAAAACAAATTGTTACAGGCTAAAGATATAAATGGGTTAATAAAATGATAGAACTGGCATTAGTAAGAGAATCTTGTAAAGCTGCATGAAACCAGTCAAATGATTGAATTCATATTATTCAAGTAGGCAAGTTTTTGAATATTTAAAACAAATTGTTACAGGCTAAAGATATAAATGGGTTAATTAAATGAAAGAGTTGGGACTAGAAAGAGAATCTTGTAAAGCTGCATGAAACCAGTCAAATGATTGAATTCATATTATTCAAGTAGGCAAGTTTTAGAATATTTAAAACAAATTGTTACAGACTAAAGATATAAATGGGTTAATATAATGATAGAACTGGCATCAGTAAGAGAATCTTGTAAAGCTGCATGAAACCAGTCACATGATTGAATTCATATTATTCAAGTAGGCAAGTTTTATAATATTTAAAACAAATTGTTACAGGCTGAAGATATAAATGGGTTAATAAAATGAAAGAGCTGGAACTAGAAAAGAATCTTGTAATGCTGCATGAAACCAGTCAAATGATTGAATTCATATTATTCAAGTAGGAAAGTTTTAGAATATTTAAAACAAATTTTTACAAGCTAAAGATATAAATGGGTTAATTAAATGAAAGATTTGGGACTTGAAAGAGAATCTTGTAAAGCTGCATGAAACCAGTCAAATGATTGAATTCATATTATTCAAGTAGGCAAGTTTTAGAATATTTAAAACAAACTGTTACCGCCTAAAGATATAAATGGGTTAATTAAATGAAAGATTTGGGACTAGAAAGAGAATCTTTTAAAGCTGCATGAAACCAGTCAAATGATTGAATTCACATTATTCAAGTAGGCAAGTTTTAGAATATTTAAAACAAATTGTTACAGGCGTAAGATAAAAATGGCTTAATTAAATGAAAGAACTAACATTAGTAAGAGAATCTTATAAAGCTGCATGAAACCAGTCAAATAATTGAATTCATATTATTCAAGTAGGCAAGTTTTAGAATATTTAAAACAAATTGTTACAGGCAAAAGATATAAATGGGTTAATTAAATGAAAGAGTTGGGAGTAGAAAGAGAATCTTGTAAAGCTGCATGAAACCAGTCAAATAATTGAATTCATATTATTCAAGTAGGCAAGTTTTAGAATATTTAAAACAAATTGTTACAGGCTAAAGATATAAATGGGTTAATTAAATGAAAGATTTGGGACTAGAAAGAGAATCTTGTAAAGCTGCATGAAACCAGTCAAATTATGAATTCATATTATTCAAGTAGGCAAGTTTTAGAATACTTAAAACAAATTGTTACAGGCTAAAGATATAAATGGGTTAATAAAATGGTAGAACTGGCATTAGTAAGAGAATCTTTTAAAGCTGCATGAAACCAGTCAAATTATTGAAATCATATTATTCAAGTAGGCAAGTTTTTGAATATTTAAAACAAATTGTTACAGGCTAAAGATATAAATGGGTTAAATAAATGAAAGTGTTGGGACTAGAAAGAGAATCTTGTAAAGCTGCATGAAACCAGTCAAATGATTGAATTCATATTATTCAAGTAGGCAAGTTTTAGAATAATTAAAACAAATTGTTACAGACTAAAGATATAAATGGGTTAATATAATGATAGAACTGGCATCAGTAAGAGAATCTTGTAAAGCTGCATGAAACCAGTCAAATGATTGAATTCATATTATTCATGTAGACAAGTTTTTAAATATTTAAAACAAATTGTTACAGGCTAAAGATATAAATGGGTTAATAAAATGGTAGAACTGGCATTAGTAAGAGAATCTTTTAAAGCTGCATGAAACCAGTCAAATTATTGAAATCATATTATTCAAGTAGGCAAGTTTTTGAATATTTAAAACAAATTGTTACAGGCTAAAGATATAAATGGGTTAATTAAATGAAAGTGTTGGGACTAGAAAGAGAATCTTGTAAAGCTGCATGAAACCAGTCAAATGATTGAATTCATATTATTCAAGTAGGCAAGTTTTAGAATAATTAAAACAAATTGTTACAGACTAAAGATATAAATGGGTTAATATAATGATAGAACTGGCATCAGTAAGAGAATCTTGTAAAGCTGCATGAAACCAGTCAAATGATTGAATTCATATTATTCAAGTAGACAAGTTTTTAAATATTTAAAACAAATTGTTACAGGCTAAAGATATAAATGGGTTAATTAAATGAAAGAGTTGGGACTTGAAAGAGTATCATGTAAAGCTGCATGAAACCAGTGAAATAATTGAATTCATATTATTCAAGTAGACAGGTTTTAGAATATTTAAAACAAATTGTAACAGGCTAAAGATATAAATGGGTTAATTAAATGAAAGATTTGGGACTAGAAAGAGAATCTTGTAAAGCTGCATGAAACCAGTCAAATTATTCAATTCATATTATTCGAGTAGACAAGTTTTAGAATATTTAAAACAAATTGTTACAGCCTAAACATATAAATGGGTTAATTAAATGAAAGATTTGGGACTAGAAAGAGAATCTTGTAAAGCTGCATGAAACCAGTCAAATTATTCAATTCATATTAAACAAGTAGGTAAGTTTTAGAATATTTAAAACAAATTACAACAGGCTAAAGCTATAAATGGGTTAATTAAATGAAAGATTTGGGACTAGAAAGAGTATCTTGTGAAGCTGCAAGGAACCAGCCAAATTATTGAATTCATATTATTCAAGTAGACAAGTTTTAGAATATTTAAAACAAATTGTTACAGGCTAAAGATATAAATGGGTTAATTAAATGAAAGATTTGGGACTTGAAAGAGAATCTTGTAAGCTGCATGAATCCAGTCAAATTATTGAATTCATATTTTTCGAGTAGGCAAGTTTTAGAATATTTAAAACAAATTGTTACAGGCTAAAGATATAAATGGGTTAATTAAATGAAAGATTTGGGACTTGAAAGAGAATCTTGTAAAGCTGCATGAAACCAGTCAAATGATTGAATTCATATAATTCAAGTAGACAAGTTTTTGAATATTCAAAACAAATTGTTACAGGCTAAAGATATAAATGGGTTAATTAAATGAAAGATTTTGGACTTGAAAGAGAATCTTGTAAAGCTGCATGACCCAGTCAAATGATTGAATTCATATTATTCAAGTAGACAAGTTTTAGAATATTTAAAACAAAATGTTACAGGCTAAAGATATAAACGGGTTAATTAAAGGAAAGAGTTGGGACTAGAAAGAGAATCTTGTAAAGCTGCATGAAACCAGTCAAATTATTGAATTCATATTATTCAAGTAGACAAGTTTTAGAATATTTAAAACAAATTGTTACAGGCTAAAGATATAAATGGGTTAATTAAATGAAAGATTTGGGACTTGAAAGAGAATCTTGTAAAGCTGCATGAAACCAGTCAAATGATTGAATTCATATTATTCAAGTAGACAAGTTTTAGAATATTTAATACAAATTGTTACAGGCTAAAGATATAAATGGGTTAATTAAATGAAAGAGTTGGGACTAGAAAGAGAATCTTGTAAAGCTGCATGAAACCAGTCAAATTATTGAATTCATATTATTCAAGTAGACAAGTTTTAGAATATTTAAAACAAATTGTTACAGGCTAAAGATATAAATGGGTTAATTAAATGAAAGAGTTGGGACTGGAAAGAGAATCTTGTAAAGCTACATGAAACCAGTCAAATGATTGAATTCATATTATTCAAGTAGGCAAGTTTTAGAATATTTAAAACAAATTGTTAGAGGCTAAAGATATAAATGGGTTAATAAAATGATAGAACTTGCATTAGTAAGAGAATCTTTTAAAGCTGCATGAAACCAGTCAAATGATTGAATTCATATTATTCAAGTAGGCAAGTTTTAGAATATTTAAAACAAATTGTTACAGGCTAAAGATATAAATGGGTTAATTAAATGAAAGATTTGGGACTTGAAAGAGAATCTTGTAAAGCTGCATGAAACCAGACAAATGATTGAATTCATATTATTCAAGTAGGCAAGTTTTAGAATATTTGAAACAAATTGTTACAGCCTAAAGATATAAATGGGTTAATTAAATGAAAGATTTGGGACTAGAAAGAGAATCTTGTAAAGCTGCATTAAACCAGTCAAATTATTGAATTCATATTATTCAAGTAGGCAAGTTTTTGAATATTTAAAACAAATTGTTACAGGCTAAAGATATAAATGAGTTAATTAAATGAAAGAGCTGGAACTAGAAAGAGAATCTTGTAAAGCTGCATGAAACCAGTCAAATAATTGAATTCATATTATTCAAGTAGACAAGTTTTAGAATATTTAAAATAAATTGTTAAGGCTAAAGATATAAATGGTTTAATAAAATGATAGAACTGGCATCAGTAAGAGAATCTTGTAAAGCTGCATGATACCAGTCAAATGATTGAATTCATATTATTCAAGTAGGCAAGTTTTTGAATATTTAAAACAAATTGTTACAGGCTAAATATATAAATGGGTTAATTTAATGAAAGCTTTGGGACTTGAAAGAGAATCTTGTAAAGCTGCATGAAACCATTCAAATGATTGAATTCATATTATTCAAGTAGACAAGTTTTAGAATATTTAAAACAAATTGTTACAGGCTAAAGATATGAATGGGTTAAATAAATGAAAGAGTTGGGACTAGAAAGAGAATCTTGTAAAGCTGCATGAAACCAGTCAAATGATTAAATTCATATTATTCAAGTAGACAAGTTTTAGAATATTTAAAACAAATTGTTACAGGCTAAAGATATAAATGGGTTAATTAAATGAAAGATTTGGGACTTGAAAGAGAATCTTGTAAAGCTGCATGAATCCAGTCAAATGATTGAATTCATATTTTTCAAGTAGGCAAGTTTTAGATTATTTAAAACAAATTGTTACAGGCTAAAGATATAAATGGGTTAATTAAATGAAAGATTTGGGACTTGAAAGAGAATCTTGTAAAGCTGCATGAAACCAGTCAAATGATTGAATACATATTATTCAAGTAGACAAGTTTTTGAATATTTAAAACAAATTGTTACAGGCTAAAGATATAAATGGGTTAATTAAATGAAAGATTTGGGACTTGAAAGAGAATCTTGTAAAGCTGCATGAATCCAGTCAAATGATTGAATTCATATTTTTCAAGTAGGCAAGTTTTAGAATATTTAAAACAAATTGTTAAAGGCTAAAGATATAAATGGGTTAATTAAATGAAAGATTTGGGACTAGAAAAAGAATCTTGTAAAGCTGCATGAAACCAGTCAAATGATTGAATTCATATTATTCAAGTAGACAAGTTTTAGAATATTTAAAACAAATTGTTACAGGCTAAAGATATAAATGGGTTAATTAAATGAAAGATTTGGGACTTGAAAGAGAATCTTGTAAAGCTGCATGAATCCAGTCAAATGATTGAATTCATATTTTTCGAGTAGGCAAGTTTTAGAATATTTAAAACAAATTGTTACAGGCTAAAGATATAAATGGGTTAATTAAATGAAAGATTTGGGACTTGAAAGAGAATCTTGTAAAGCTGCATGAAACCAGTCAAATGATTGAATTCATATAATTCAAGTAGACAAGTTTTTGTATATCCAAAACAAATTGTTACAGGCTAAAGATATAAATGGGTTAATTAAATGAAAGATTTGGGACTTGAAAGAGAATCATGTAAAGCTGCATGAAACCAGTCAAATGATTGAATTCATATTATTCAAGTAGACAAGTTTTAGAATATTTAAAACAAAATGTTACAGGCTAAAGATATAAACGGGTTAATTAAAGGAAAGAGTTGGGACTAGAAAGAGAATCTTGTAAAGCTGCATGAAACCAGTCAAATTATTGAATTCATATTATTCAAGTAGACAAGTTTTAGAATATTTAAAACAAATTGTTACAGGCTAAAGATATAAATGGGTTAATTAATTGAAAGAATTGGGACTGGAAAGAGAATCTTGTAAAGCTACATGAAACCAGTCAAATGATTGAATTCATATTATTCAAGTAGGCAAGTTTTAGAATATTTAAAACAAACTGTTACAGGCAAAAGATATAAATGGGTTAATTAAATGAAAGAGTTGGGAGTAGAAGGAGAATCTTGTAAAGCAGCATGAAACCAGTCAATTGATTGAATTCATATTATTCAAGTAGGCAAGTTTTAGAATATTTAAAACAACTTGTTACAGCCTAAAGATATAAATGGGTTAATTAAATGAATGATTTGGGACTAGAAAGAGAATATTGTAAAGCTGCATGGTAAACCAGTCAAAATATTGAATTCATATTATTCAAGTAGACAAGTTTTAGAATATTTAAAACAAATTGTTACAGGCTAAAGATATAAATGGGTTAATTAAATGAAAGTGTTGGGACTAGAAAGTGAATCTTGTAAAGCTGCATGAAACCAGTCAAATGATTGAATTCATATTATTCAAGTAGGAAAGTTTTAGAATATTTAAAACAAATTGTTATAGGCTAAAGATATAAATGGGTTAATTAAATGAAAGAGTTGGAACTAGAAAGAGAATCTTGTAAAGCTGCATGAAACCAGGCAAATGATTGAATTCATATTATTCAAGTAGGTAAGTTTAAGAATATTTAAAACAAATTGTTACAGGCTTAAGATATAAATGGCTTAATTAAAAGAAAGAACTAACATTAGTAAGAGAATCTTATAAAGCTGCATGAAACCAGTCAAATGATTGAATTCATATAATTCAAGTAGGCAAGTTTTTGAATATTTAAAACAAATTCTTACAGGCTAAAGATATAAATGGGTTAATTAAATGAAAGAGTTGGGACTAGAAAGAGAATCTTGTAAAGCTGCATGAAACCAGTCAAATGATTGAATTCATATTATTCAAGTAGGCAAGTTTTAGAATATTTAAAACAAATTGTTACAGGCTTAAGATATAAATGGCTTAATTAAATGAAGAAACCGGTATTAGTAAGAGAATCTTATAAAGCTGCATGAAACCAGTCAAATGATTGAATTCATATTATTCAAGTAGGCTAGTTTTAGAATATTTAAAACAAATTGTTACAGGCTAAAGATACAAATGGGTTAATTAAATGAAAGAGTTGGGAATAGAAAGAGAATCTTGTAAAACTGCATGAAACCAGTCAAATGATTGAATTCATATTATTCAAGTAGGCTAGTTTTAGAATATTTAAAACAAATTGTTACAGGCTAAAGATACAAATGGGTTAATTAAATGAAAGATTTGGGACTAGAAAGAGAATCTTGTAAAGCTGCATGAAACCAGTCAAATTATTGAATTCATATTTTTTAAGTAAACAAGTTTTAGAATATTTAAAACAAATTGTTACAGGCTAAAGATATAAATGGGTTAATTAAATGAAAGAGTTGGGACTAGAAAGTGAATCTTGTAAAGCTGCATGAAACCAGTCAAATGATTGAATTCATATTATTCAAGTAGGCAGGTTTTAGAATATTTAAAACAAATTGTTACAGGCTACAGATATAAATGGGTTAATTAAATGAAAGAGTTGGGACTAGAAAGAGAATCTTGTAAAGCTGCATGAAACCAGTCAAATGATTGAATTCACATTATTCAACAAGGCAAGTTTTAGAATATTTAAAACAAATTGTTACAGGCTTAAGATATAAATGGCTTAATTAAATGAAAGAACTAACATTAGTAAGAGAATCTTATAAAGCTGCATGAAACCATTCAAATGATTGAATTCATATTATTCAAGTAGGCAAGTTTTTGAATATTTAAAACAAATTGTTACAGGCTTAAGATATAAATGGCTTAATTATATGAAAGAACTGGCATTAGTAACAGATTCTTATAAAGCTGCATGAAACCAGTCAAATGATTGAATTCATATTATTCAAGTAGGCTAGTTTTAGAATATTTAAAACAAATTGTTACAGGCTAAAGATATAAATGGGTTAATTAAATGAAAGATTTGGGACTTGAAAGAGAATCTTGTAAAGCTGCATGAAACCAGTCAAATGATTGAATTCATATAATTCAAGTAGACAAGTTTTTGAATATTCAAAACAAATTGTTACAGGCTAAAGATATAAATGGGTTAATTAAATGAAAGATTTTGGACTTGAAAGAGAATCTTGTAAAGCTGCATGAAACCAGTCAAATGATTGAATTCATATTATTCAAGTAGACAAGTTTTAGAATATTTAAAACAAAATGTTACAGGCTAAAGATATAAACGGGTTAATTAAAGGAAAGAGTTGGGACTAGAAAGAGAATCTTGTAAAGCTGCATGAAACCAGTCAAATTATTGAATTCATATTATTCAAGTAGACAAGTTTTAGAATATTTAAAACAAATTGTTACAGGCTAAAGATATAAATGGGTTAATTAAATGAAAGATTTGGGACTTGAAAGAGAATCTTGTAAAGCTGCATGAAACCAGTCAAATGATTGAATTCATATTATTCAAGTAGACAAGTTTTAGAATATTTAATACAAATTGTTACAGGCTAAAGATATAAATGGGTTAATTAAATGAAAGAGTTGGGACTAGAAAGAGAATCTTGTAAAGCTGCATGAAACCAGTCAAATTATTGAATTCATATTATTCAAGTAGACAAGTTTTAGAATATTTAAAACAAATTGTTACAGGCTAAAGATATAAATGGGTTAATTAAATGAAAGAGTTGGGACTGGAAAGAGAATCTTGTAAAGCTACATGAAACCAGTCAAATGATTGAATTCATATTATTCAAGTAGGCAAGTTTTAGAATATTTAAAACAAATTGTTAGAGGCTAAAGATATAAATGGGTTAATAAAATGATAGAACTTGCATTAGTAAGAGAATCTTTTAAAGCTGCATGAAACCAGTCAAATGATTGAATTCATATTATTCAAGTAGGCAAGTTTTAGAATATTTAAAACAAATTGTTACAGGCTAAAGATATAAATGGGTTAATTAAATGAAAGATTTGGGACTTGAAAGAGAATCTTGTAAAGCTGCATGAAACCAGACAAATGATTGAATTCATATTATTCAAGTAGGCAAGTTTTAGAATATTTGAAACAAATTGTTACAGCCTAAAGATATAAATGGGTTAATTAAATGAAAGATTTGGGACTAGAAAGAGAATCTTGTAAAGCTGCATTAAACCAGTCAAATTATTGAATTCATATTATTCAAGTAGGCAAGTTTTTGAATATTTAAAACAAATTGTTACAGGCTAAAGATATAAATGAGTTAATTAAATGAAAGAGCTGGAACTAGAAAGAGAATCTTGTAAAGCTGCATGAAACCAGTCAAATAATTGAATTCATATTATTCAAGTAGACAAGTTTTAGAATATTTAAAATAAATTGTTAAGGCTAAAGATATAAATGGTTTAATAAAATGATAGAACTGGCATCAGTAAGAGAATCTTGTAAAGCTGCATGATACCAGTCAAATGATTGAATTCATATTATTCAAGTAGGCAAGTTTTTGAATATTTAAAACAAATTGTTACAGGCTAAATATATAAATGGGTTAATTTAATGAAAGCTTTGGGACTTGAAAGAGAATCTTGTAAAGCTGCATGAAACCATTCAAATGATTGAATTCATATTATTCAAGTAGACAAGTTTTAGAATATTTAAAACAAATTGTTACAGGCTAAAGATATGAATGGGTTAAATAAATGAAAGAGTTGGGACTAGAAAGAGAATCTTGTAAAGCTGCATGAAACCAGTCAAATGATTAAATTCATATTATTCAAGTAGACAAGTTTTAGAATATTTAAAACAAATTGTTACAGGCTAAAGATATAAATGGGTTAATTAAATGAAAGATTTGGGACTTGAAAGAGAATCTTGTAAAGCTGCATGAATCCAGTCAAATGATTGAATACATATTATTCAAGTAGACAAGTTTTTGAATATTTAAAACAAATTGTTACAGGCTAAAGATATAAATGGGTTAATTAAATGAAAGATTTGGGACTTGAAAGAGAATCTTGTAAAGCTGCATGAATCCAGTCAAATGATTGAATTCATATTTTTCAAGTAGGCAAGTTTTAGAATATTTAAAACAAATTGTTAAAGGCTAAAGATATAAATGGGTTAATTAAATGAAAGATTTGGGACTAGAAAAAGAATCTTGTAAAGCTGCATGAAACCAGTCAAATGATTGAATTCATATTATTCAAGTAGACAAGTTTTAGAATATTTAAAACAAATTGTTACAGGCTAAAGATATAAATGGGTTAATTAAATGAAAGATTTGGGACTTGAAAGAGAATCTTGTAAAGCTGCATGAATCCAGTCAAATGATTGAATTCATATTTTTCGAGTAGGCAAGTTTTAGAATATTTAAAACAAATTGTTACAGGCTAAAGATATAAATGGGTTAATTAAATGAAAGATTTGGGACTTGAAAGAGAATCTTGTAAAGCTGCATGAAACCAGTCAAATGATTGAATTCATATAATTCAAGTAGACAAGTTTTTGTATATCCAAAACAAATTGTTACAGGCTAAAGATATAAATGGGTTAATTAAATGAAAGATTTGGGACTTGAAAGAGAATCATGTAAAGCTGCATGAAACCAGTCAAATGATTGAATTCATATTATTCAAGTAGACAAGTTTTAGAATATTTAAAACAAAATGTTACAGGCTAAAGATATAAACGGGTTAATTAAAGGAAAGAGTTGGGACAAGAAAGAGAATCTTGTAAAGCTGCATGAAACCAGTCAAATTATTGAATTCATATTATTCAAGTAGACAAGTTTTAGAATATTTAAAACAAATTGTTACAGGCTAAAGATATAAATGGCTTAATTAAATGAAAGATTTGGGACTAGAAAGAGAATCTTGTAAAGCTGCACGAAACCAGTCAAATTATTGAATTCATATTATTCAAGTAGACAAGTTTTAGAATATTTAAAACAAATTGTTACAGGCTAAAGATATAAATGGGTTAATTAAATGAAAGAGTTGGGACTAGAAAGAGAATCTTGTAAAGCTGCACGAAACCAGTCAAATTATTGAATTCATATTATTCAAGTAGACAAGTTTTAGAATATTTAAAACAAATTGTTACAGGCTAAAGATATAAATGGGTTAATTAAATGAAAGAATTGGGACTGGAAAGAGAATCTTGTAAAGCTACATGAAACCAGTCAAATGATTGAATTCATATTATTCAAGTAGGCAAGTTTTAGAATATTTAAAACAAACTGTTACAGGCAAAAGATATAAATGGGTTAATTAAATGAAAGAGTTGGGAGTAGAAGGAGAATCTTGTAAAGCAGCATGAAACCAGTCAATTGATTGAATTCATATTATTCAAGTAGGCAAGTTTTAGAATATTTAAAACAACTTGTTACAGCCTAAAGATATAAATGGGTTAATTAAATGAATGATTTGGGACTAGAAAGAGAATATTGTAAAGCTGCATGGTAAACCAGTCAAAATATTGAATTCATATTATTCAAGTAGACAAGTTTTAGAATATTTAAAACAAATTGTTACAGGCTAAAGATATAAATGGGTTTATTAAATGAAAGTGTTGGGACTAGAAAGTGAATCTTGTAAAGCTGCATGAAACCAGTCAAATGATTGAATTCATATTATTCAAGTAGGAAAGTTTTAGAATATTTAAAACAAATTGTTATAGGCTAAAGATATAAATGGGTTAATTAAATGAAAGAGTTGGAACTAGAAAGAGAATCTTGTAAAGCTGCATGAAACCAGGCAAATGATTGAATTCATATTATTCAAGTAGGTAAGTTTAAGAATATTTAAAACAAATTGTTACAGGCTTAAGATATAAATGGCTTAATTAAATGAAAGAACTAACATTAGTAAGAGAATCTTATAAAGCTGCATGAAACCAGTCAAATGATTGAATTCATATTATTCAAGTAGGCAAGTTTTTGAATATTTAAAACAAATTCTTACAGGCTAAAGATATAAATGGGTTAATTAAATGAAAGAGTTGGGACTAGAAAGAGAATCTTGTAAAGCTGCATGAAACCAGTCAAATGATTGAATTCATATTATTCAAGTAGGCAAGTTTTTGAATATTTAAAACAAATTCTTACAGGCTAAAGATACAAATGGGTTAATTAAATGAAAGATTTGGGACTAGAAAGAGAATCTTGTAAAGCTGCATGAAACCAGTCAAATTATTGAATTCATATTTTTTAAGTAAACAAGTTTTAGAATATTTAAAACAAATTGTTACAGGCTAAAGATATAAATGGGTTAATTAAATGAAAGAGTTGGGACTAGAAAGTGAATCTTGTAAAGCTGCATGAAACCAGTCAAATGATTGAATTCATATTATTCAAGTAGGCAGGTTTTAGAATATTTAAAACAAATTGTTACAGGCTACAGATATAAATGGGTTAATTAAATGAAAGAGTTGGGACTAGAAAGAGAATCTTGTAAAGCTGCATGAAACCAGTCAAATTATTCAATTCATATTAAACAAGTAGGTAAGTTTTAGAATATTTAAAACAAATTACAACAGGCTAAAGCTATAAATGGGTTAATTAAATGAAAGATTTGGGACTAGAAAGAGTATCTTGTGAAGCTGCAAGGAACCAGCCAAATTATTGAATTCATATTATTCAAGTAGACAAGTTTTAGAATATTTAAAACAAATTGTTACAGGCTAAAGATATAAATGGGTTAATTAAATGAAAGATTTGGGACTTGAAAGAGAATCTTGTAAGCTGCATGAATCCAGTCAAATTATTGAATTCATATTTTTCGAGTAGGCAAGTTTTAGAATATTTAAAACAAATTGTTACAGGCTAAAGATATAAATGGGTTAATTAAATGAAAGATTTGGGACTTGAAAGAGAATCTTGTAAAGCTGCATGAAACCAGTCAAATGATTGAATTCATATAATTCAAGTAGACAAGTTTTTGAATATTCAAAACAAATTGTTACAGGCTAAAGATATAAATGGGTTAATTAAATGAAAGATTTTGGACTTGAAAGAGAATCTTGTAAAGCTGCATGACCCAGTCAAATGATTGAATTCATATTATTCAAGTAGACAAGTTTTAGAATATTTAAAACAAAATGTTACAGGCTAAAGATATAAACGGGTTAATTAAAGGAAAGAGTTGGGACTAGAAAGAGAATCTTGTAAAGCTGCATGAAACCAGTCAAATTATTGAATTCATATTATTCAAGTAGACAAGTTTTAGAATATTTAAAACAAATTGTTACAGGCTAAAGATATAAATGGGTTAATTAAATGAAAGATTTGGGACTTGAAAAAGAATCTTGTAAAGCTGCATGAAACCAGTCAAATGATTGAATTCATATTATTCAAGTAGACAAGTTTTAGAATATTTAATACAAATTGTTACAGGCTAAAGATATAAATGGGTTAATTAAATGAAAGAGTTGGGACTAGAAAGAGAATCTTGTAAAGCTGCATGAAACCAGTCAAATTATTGAATTCATATTATTCAAGTAGACAAGTTTTAGAATATTTAAAACAAATTGTTACAGGCTAAAGATATAAATGGGTTAATTAAATGAAAGAGTTGGGACTGGAAAGAGAATCTTGTAAAGCTACATGAAACCAGTCAAATGATTGAATTCATATTATTCAAGTAGGCAAGTTTTAGAATATTTAAAACAAATTGTTAGAGGCTAAAGATATAAATGGGTTAATAAAATGATAGAACTTGCATTAGTAAGAGAATCTTTTAAAGCTGCATGAAACCAGTCAAATGATTGAATTCATATTATTCAAGTAGGCAAGTTTTAGAATATTTAAAACAAATTGTTACAGGCTAAAGATATAAATGGGTTAATTAAATGAAAGATTTGGGACTTGAAAGAGAATCTTGTAAAGCTGCATGAAACCAGACAAATGATTGAATTCATATTATTCAAGTAGGCAAGTTTTAGAATATTTGAAACAAATTGTTACAGCCTAAAGATATAAATGGGTTAATTAAATGAAAGATTTGGGACTAGAAAGAGAATCTTGTAAAGCTGCATTAAACCAGTCAAATTATTGAATTCATATTATTCAAGTAGGCAAGTTTTTGAATATTTAAAACAAATTGTTACAGGCTAAAGATATAAATGAGTTAATTAAATGAAAGAGCTGGAACTAGAAAGAGAATCTTGTAAAGCTGCATGAAACCAGTCAAATAATTGAATTCATATTATTCAAGTAGACAAGTTTTAGAATATTTAAAATAAATTGTTAAGGCTAAAGATATAAATGGTTTAATAAAATGATAGAACTGGCATCAGTAAGAGAATCTTGTAAAGCTGCATGATACCAGTCAAATGATTGAATTCATATTATTCAAGTAGGCAAGTTTTTGAATATTTAAAACAAATTGTTACAGGCTAAATATATAAATGGGTTAATTTAATGAAAGCTTTGGGACTTGAAAGAGAATCTTGTAAAGCTGCATGAAACCATTCAAATGATTGAATTCATATTATTCAAGTAGACAAGTTTTAGAATATTTAAAACAAATTGTTACAGGCTAAAGATATGAATGGGTTAAATAAATGAAAGAGTTGGGACTAGAAAGAGAATCTTGTAAAGCTGCATGAAACCAGTCAAATGATTAAATTCATATTATTCAAGTAGACAAGTTTTAGAATATTTAAAACAAATTGTTACAGGCTAAAGATATAAATGGGTTAATTAAATGAAAGATTTGGGACTTGAAAGAGAATCTTGTAAAGCTGCATGAATCCAGTCAAATGATTGAATTCATATTTTTCAAGTAGGCAAGTTTTAGATTATTTAAAACAAATTGTTACAGGCTAAAGATATAAATGGGTTAATTAAATGAAAGATTTGGGACTTGAAAGAGAATCTTGTAAAGCTGCATGAAACCAGTCAAATGATTGAATACATATTATTCAAGTAGACAAGTTTTTGAATATTTAAAACAAATTGTTACAGGCTAAAGATATAAATGGGTTAATTAAATGAAAGATTTGGGACTTGAAAGAGAATCTTGTAAAGCTGCATGAATCCAGTCAAATGATTGAATTCATATTTTTCAAGTAGGCAAGTTTTAGAATATTTAAAACAAATTGTTAAAGGCTAAAGATATAAATGGGTTAATTAAATGAAAGATTTGGGACTAGAAAAAGAATCTTGTAAAGCTGCATGAAACCAGTCAAATGATTGAATTCATATTATTCAAGTAGACAAGTTTTAGAATATTTAAAACAAATTGTTACAGGCTAAAGATATAAATGGGTTAATTAAATGAAAGATTTGGGACTTGAAAGAGAATCTTGTAAAGCTGCATGAATCCAGTCAAATGATTGAATTCATATTTTTCGAGTAGGCAAGTTTTAGAATATTTAAAACAAATTGTTACAGGCTAAAGATATAAATGGGTTAATTAAATGAAAGATTTGGGACTTGAAAGAGAATCTTGTAAAGCTGCATGAAACCAGTCAAATGATTGAATTCATATAATTCAAGTAGACAAGTTTTTGTATATCCAAAACAAATTGTTACAGGCTAAAGATATAAATGGGTTAATTAAATGAAAGATTTGGGACTTGAAAGAGAATCATGTAAAGCTGCATGAAACCAGTCAAATGATTGAATTCATATTATTCAAGTAGACAAGTTTTAGAATATTTAAAACAAAATGTTACAGGCTAAAGATATAAACGGGTTAATTAAAGGAAAGAGTTGGGACTAGAAAGAGAATCTTGTAAAGCTGCATGAAACCAGTCAAATTATTGAATTCATATTATTCAAGTAGACAAGTTTTAGAATATTTAAAACAAATTGTTACAGGCTAAAGATATAAATGGGTTAATTAATTGAAAGAATTGGGACTGGAAAGAGAATCTTGTAAAGCTACATGAAACCAGTCAAATGATTGAATTCATATTATTCAAGTAGGCAAGTTTTAGAATATTTAAAACAAACTGTTACAGGCAAAAGATATAAATGGGTTAATTAAATGAAAGAGTTGGGAGTAGAAGGAGAATCTTGTAAAGCAGCATGAAACCAGTCAATTGATTGAATTCATATTATTCAAGTAGGCAAGTTTTAGAATATTTAAAACAACTTGTTACAGCCTAAAGATATAAATGGGTTAATTAAATGAATGATTTGGGACTAGAAAGAGAATATTGTAAAGCTGCATGGTAAACCAGTCAAAATATTGAATTCATATTATTCAAGTAGACAAGTTTTAGAATATTTAAAACAAATTGTTACAGGCTAAAGATATAAATGGGTTAATTAAATGAAAGTGTTGGGACTAGAAAGTGAATCTTGTAAAGCTGCATGAAACCAGTCAAATGATTGAATTCATATTATTCAAGTAGGAAAGTTTTAGAATATTTAAAACAAATTGTTATAGGCTAAAGATATAAATGGGTTAATTAAATGAAAGAGTTGGAACTAGAAAGAGAATCTTGTAAAGCTGCATGAAACCAGGCAAATGATTGAATTCATATTATTCAAGTAGGTAAGTTTAAGAATATTTAAAACAAATTGTTACAGGCTTAAGATATAAATGGCTTAATTAAATGAAAGAACTAACATTAGTAAGAGAATCTTATAAAGCTGCATGAAACCAGTCAAATGATTGAATTCATATAATTCAAGTAGGCAAGTTTTTGAATATTTAAAACAAATTCTTACAGGCTAAAGATATAAATGGGTTAATTAAATGAAAGAGTTGGGACTAGAAAGAGAATCTTGTAAAGCTGCATGAAACCAGTCAAATGATTGAATTCATATTATTCAAGTAGGCAAGTTTTAGAATATTTAAAACAAATTGTTACAGGCTTAAGATATAAATGGCTTAATTAAATGAAGAAACCGGTATTAGTAAGAGAATCTTATAAAGCTGCATGAAACCAGTCAAATGATTGAATTCATATTATTCAAGTAGGCTAGTTTTAGAATATTTAAAACAAATTGTTACAGGCTAAAGATACAAATGGGTTAATTAAATGAAAGAGTTGGGAATAGAAAGAGAATCTTGTAAAACTGCATGAAACCAGTCAAATGATTGAATTCATATTATTCAAGTAGGCTAGTTTTAGAATATTTAAAACAAATTGTTACAGGCTAAAGATACAAATGGGTTAATTAAATGAAAGATTTGGGACTAGAAAGAGAATCTTGTAAAGCTGCATGAAACCAGTCAAATTATTGAATTCATATTTTTTAAGTAAACAAGTTTTAGAATATTTAAAACAAATTGTTACAGGCTAAAGATATAAATGGGTTAATTAAATGAAAGAGTTGGGACTAGAAAGTGAATCTTGTAAAGCTGCATGAAACCAGTCAAATGATTGAATTCATATTATTCAAGTAGGCAGGTTTTAGAATATTTAAAACAAATTGTTACAGGCTACAGATATAAATGGGTTAATTAAATGAAAGAGTTGGGACTAGAAAGAGAATCTTGTAAAGCTGCATGAAACCAGTCAAATGATTGAATTCACATTATTCAACAAGGCAAGTTTTAGAATATTTAAAACAAATTGTTACAGGCTTAAGATATAAATGGCTTAATTAAATGAAAGAACTAACATTAGTAAGAGAATCTTATAAAGCTGCATGAAACCATTCAAATGATTGAATTCATATTATTCAAGTAGGCAAGTTTTTGAATATTTAAAACAAATTGTTACAGGCTTAAGATATAAATGGCTTAATTATATGAAAGAACTGGCATTAGTAACAGATTCTTATAAAGCTGCATGAAACCAGTCAAATGATTGAATTCATATTATTCAAGTAGGCTAGTTTTAGAATATTTAAAACAAATTGTTACAGGCTAAAGATATAAATGGGTTAATTAAATGAAAGATTTGGGACTTGAAAGAGAATCTTGTAAAGCTGCATGAAACCAGTCAAATGATTGAATTCATATAATTCAAGTAGACAAGTTTTTGAATATTCAAAACAAATTGTTACAGGCTAAAGATATAAATGGGTTAATTAAATGAAAGATTTTGGACTTGAAAGAGAATCTTGTAAAGCTGCATGAAACCAGTCAAATGATTGAATTCATATTATTCAAGTAGACAAGTTTTAGAATATTTAAAACAAAATGTTACAGGCTAAAGATATAAACGGGTTAATTAAAGGAAAGAGTTGGGACTAGAAAGAGAATCTTGTAAAGCTGCATGAAACCAGTCAAATTATTGAATTCATATTATTCAAGTAGACAAGTTTTAGAATATTTAAAACAAATTGTTACAGGCTAAAGATATAAATGGGTTAATTAAATGAAAGATTTGGGACTTGAAAGAGAATCTTGTAAAGCTGCATGAAACCAGTCAAATGATTGAATTCATATTATTCAAGTAGACAAGTTTTAGAATATTTAATACAAATTGTTACAGGCTAAAGATATAAATGGGTTAATTAAATGAAAGAGTTGGGACTAGAAAGAGAATCTTGTAAAGCTGCATGAAACCAGTCAAATTATTGAATTCATATTATTCAAGTAGACAAGTTTTAGAATATTTAAAACAAATTGTTACAGGCTAAAGATATAAATGGGTTAATTAAATGAAAGAGTTGGGACTGGAAAGAGAATCTTGTAAAGCTACATGAAACCAGTCAAATGATTGAATTCATATTATTCAAGTAGGCAAGTTTTAGAATATTTAAAACAAATTGTTAGAGGCTAAAGATATAAATGGGTTAATAAAATGATAGAACTTGCATTAGTAAGAGAATCTTTTAAAGCTGCATGAAACCAGTCAAATGATTGAATTCATATTATTCAAGTAGGCAAGTTTTAGAATATTTAAAACAAATTGTTACAGGCTAAAGATATAAATGGGTTAATTAAATGAAAGATTTGGGACTTGAAAGAGAATCTTGTAAAGCTGCATGAAACCAGACAAATGATTGAATTCATATTATTCAAGTAGGCAAGTTTTAGAATATTTGAAACAAATTGTTACAGCCTAAAGATATAAATGGGTTAATTAAATGAAAGATTTGGGACTAGAAAGAGAATCTTGTAAAGCTGCATTAAACCAGTCAAATTATTGAATTCATATTATTCAAGTAGGCAAGTTTTTGAATATTTAAAACAAATTGTTACAGGCTAAAGATATAAATGAGTTAATTAAATGAAAGAGCTGGAACTAGAAAGAGAATCTTGTAAAGCTGCATGAAACCAGTCAAATAATTGAATTCATATTATTCAAGTAGACAAGTTTTAGAATATTTAAAATAAATTGTTAAGGCTAAAGATATAAATGGTTTAATAAAATGATAGAACTGGCATCAGTAAGAGAATCTTGTAAAGCTGCATGATACCAGTCAAATGATTGAATTCATATTATTCAAGTAGGCAAGTTTTTGAATATTTAAAACAAATTGTTACAGGCTAAATATATAAATGGGTTAATTTAATGAAAGCTTTGGGACTTGAAAGAGAATCTTGTAAAGCTGCATGAAACCATTCAAATGATTGAATTCATATTATTCAAGTAGACAAGTTTTAGAATATTTAAAACAAATTGTTACAGGCTAAAGATATGAATGGGTTAAATAAATGAAAGAGTTGGGACTAGAAAGAGAATCTTGTAAAGCTGCATGAAACCAGTCAAATTATTGAATTCATATTTTTTAAGTAAACAAGTTTTAGAATATTTAAAACAAATTGTTACAGGCTAAAGATATAAATGGGTTAATTAAATGAAAGATTTGGGACTTGAAAGAGAATCTTGTAAAGCTGCATGAATCCAGTCAAATGATTGAATACATATTATTCAAGTAGACAAGTTTTTGAATATTTAAAACAAATTGTTACAGGCTAAAGATATAAATGGGTTAATTAAATGAAAGATTTGGGACTTGAAAGAGAATCTTGTAAAGCTGCATGAATCCAGTCAAATGATTGAATTCATATTTTTCAAGTAGGCAAGTTTTAGAATATTTAAAACAAATTGTTAAAGGCTAAAGATATAAATGGGTTAATTAAATGAAAGATTTGGGACTAGAAAAAGAATCTTGTAAAGCTGCATGAAACCAGTCAAATGATTGAATTCATATTATTCAAGTAGACAAGTTTTAGAATATTTAAAACAAATTGTTACAGGCTAAAGATATAAATGGGTTAATTAAATGAAAGATTTGGGACTTGAAAGAGAATCTTGTAAAGCTGCATGAATCCAGTCAAATGATTGAATTCATATTTTTCGAGTAGGCAAGTTTTAGAATATTTAAAACAAATTGTTACAGGCTAAAGATATAAATGGGTTAATTAAATGAAAGATTTGGGACTTGAAAGAGAATCTTGTAAAGCTGCATGAAACCAGTCAAATGATTGAATTCATATAATTCAAGTAGACAAGTTTTTGTATATCCAAAACAAATTGTTACAGGCTAAAGATATAAATGGGTTAATTAAATGAAAGATTTGGGACTTGAAAGAGAATCATGTAAAGCTGCATGAAACCAGTCAAATGATTGAATTCATATTATTCAAGTAGACAAGTTTTAGAATATTTAAAACAAAATGTTACAGGCTAAAGATATAAACGGGTTAATTAAAGGAAAGAGTTGGGACAAGAAAGAGAATCTTGTAAAGCTGCATGAAACCAGTCAAATTATTGAATTCATATTATTCAAGTAGACAAGTTTTAGAATATTTAAAACAAATTGTTACAGGCTAAAGATATAAATGGCTTAATTAAATGAAAGATTTGGGACTAGAAAGAGAATCTTGTAAAGCTGCACGAAACCAGTCAAATTATTGAATTCATATTATTCAAGTAGACAAGTTTTAGAATATTTAAAACAAATTGTTACAGGCTAAAGATATAAATGGGTTAATTAAATGAAAGAGTTGGGACTAGAAAGAGAATCTTGTAAAGCTGCACGAAACCAGTCAAATTATTGAATTCATATTATTCAAGTAGACAAGTTTTAGAATATTTAAAACAAATTGTTACAGGCTAAAGATATAAATGGGTTAATTAAATGAAAGAATTGGGACTGGAAAGAGAATCTTGTAAAGCTACATGAAACCAGTCAAATGATTGAATTCATATTATTCAAGTAGGCAAGTTTTAGAATATTTAAAACAAACTGTTACAGGCAAAAGATATAAATGGGTTAATTAAATGAAAGAGTTGGGAGTAGAAGGAGAATCTTGTAAAGCAGCATGAAACCAGTCAATTGATTGAATTCATATTATTCAAGTAGGCAAGTTTTAGAATATTTAAAACAACTTGTTACAGCCTAAAGATATAAATGGGTTAATTAAATGAATGATTTGGGACTAGAAAGAGAATATTGTAAAGCTGCATGGTAAACCAGTCAAAATATTGAATTCATATTATTCAAGTAGACAAGTTTTAGAATATTTAAAACAAATTGTTACAGGCTAAAGATATAAATGGGTTTATTAAATGAAAGTGTTGGGACTAGAAAGTGAATCTTGTAAAGCTGCATGAAACCAGTCAAATGATTGAATTCATATTATTCAAGTAGGAAAGTTTTAGAATATTTAAAACAAATTGTTATAGGCTAAAGATATAAATGGGTTAATTAAATGAAAGAGTTGGAACTAGAAAGAGAATCTTGTAAAGCTGCATGAAACCAGGCAAATGATTGAATTCATATTATTCAAGTAGGTAAGTTTAAGAATATTTAAAACAAATTGTTACAGGCTTAAGATATAAATGGCTTAATTAAATGAAAGAACTAACATTAGTAAGAGAATCTTATAAAGCTGCATGAAACCAGTCAAATGATTGAATTCATATTATTCAAGTAGGCAAGTTTTTGAATATTTAAAACAAATTCTTACAGGCTAAAGATATAAATGGGTTAATTAAATGAAAGAGTTGGGACTAGAAAGAGAATCTTGTAAAGCTGCATGAAACCAGTCAAATGATTGAATTCATATTATTCAAGTAGGCAAGTTTTTGAATATTTAAAACAAATTCTTACAGGCTAAAGATACAAATGGGTTAATTAAATGAAAGATTTGGGACTAGAAAGAGAATCTTGTAAAGCTGCATGAAACCAGTCAAATTATTGAATTCATATTTTTTAAGTAAACAAGTTTTAGAATATTTAAAACAAATTGTTACAGGCTAAAGATATAAATGGGTTAATTAAATGAAAGAGTTGGGACTAGAAAGTGAATCTTGTAAAGCTGCATGAAACCAGTCAAATGATTGAATTCATATTATTCAAGTAGGCAGGTTTTAGAATATTTAAAACAAATTGTTACAGGCTACAGATATAAATGGGTTAATTAAATGAAAGAGTTGGGACTAGAAAGAGAATCTTGTAAAGCTGCATGAAACCAGTCAAATGATTGAATTCACATTATTCAACAAGGCAAGTTTTAGAATATTTAAAACAAATTGTTACAGGCTTAAGATATAAATGGCTTAATTAAATGAAAGAACTAACATTAGTAAGAGAATCTTATAAAGCTGCATGAAACCATTCAAATGATTGAATTCATATTATTCAAGTAGGCAAGTTTTTGAATATTTAAAACAAATTGTTACAGGCTTAAGATATAAATGGCTTAATTATATGAAAGAACTGGCATTAGTAACAGATTCTTATAAAGCTGCATGAAACCAGTCAAATGATTGAATTCATATTATTCAAGTAGGCTAGTTTTAGAATATTTAAAACAAATTGTTACAGGCTAAAGATACAAATGGGTTAATTAAATGAAAGAGTTGGGACTAGAAAGAGAATCTTGTAAAACTGCATGAAACTAGTCAAATGATTGAATTCATATTATTCAAGTAGGCATGTTTTAGAATATTTAAAACAAATTGTTACAGGCAAAAGATATAAATGGGTTAATTAAATGAAAGAGTTGGGAGTTGTAAGAGAATCTTGTAAAGCTGCATGAAACCAGTCAAATGATTGAATTCATATTATTCAAGTAGGCAAGTTTTAGAATATTTAAAACAAATTGTTACAGCCTAAAGATATAAATGGGTTAATTAAATGAAAGATTTGGGACTAGAAAGAGAATCTTGTAAAGCTGCATGAAACCAGTCAAATGATTGAATTCACATTATTCAAGTAGGCAAGTTTTAGAATATTTAAAACAAATTGTTACAGGCTTAAGATATAAATGGCTTAATTAAATGAAAGATTTGGGACTAGAAAGAGAATCTTGTAAAGCTGCACGAAACCAGTCAAATTATTGAATTCATATTATTCAAGTAGACAAGTTTTAGAATATTTAAAACAAATTGTTACAGGCTAAAGATATAAATGGGTTAATTAAATGAAAGAGTTGGGACTAGAAAGAGAATCTTGTAAAGCTGCATGAAACCAGTCAAATAATTGAATTCATATTATTCAAGTTGACAAGTTTTAGAATATTTAAAACAAATTGTAACAGGCTTAAGATATAAATGGCTTAATTAAATGAAAGAACTAGCATTAGAAAGAGAATCTCATAAAGCTGCATGAAACCAGTCAAATAATTGAATTCATATTATTCAAGTAGACAAGTTTTAGAATATTTAAAACAAATTGTTACAGGCTAAAGATATAAATGGGTTAATTAAATGAAAGAGTTGGGACTAGAAAGAGAATCTTGTAAAGCTGCATGAAACCAGTCAAATGATTGAATACATATTGTCCAAGTAGGCAAGTTTTAGAATATTTAAAACAAATTGTTACAGGCTAAAGATATAAATGGGTTAATTAAATGAAAGATTTGGGACTTAAAAGAGAATCTTGTAAAGCTGCATGAAACCAGTCAAATTATTGAATTCATAATATTCAAGTAGGCAAGTTTTAATATATTTAAAACAAATTGTTATAGGCTAAAGATATAAATTGGTTAATTAAATGAAAGAGTTGGGACTAGAAAGAGAATCTTGTAAAGCTGCATTAAACTGGTCAAATTATTGAATTCATATTATTCAAGTAGACAAGTTTTAGAATATTTAAAACAAATTGTTACAGGCTAAAGATATAAATAGGTTAATTAAATGAAAGAGTTGGGACTAGAAAGTGAATCTTGTAAAGCTGCATGAAACCATTCTAATTATTGAATTCATATTATTCAAGTAGGCAAGTTTTAGAATATTTAAAACAAATTGTTAGAGGCTAAAGATATAAATCGGTTAATAAAATGATAGAACTTGCATTAGTAAGAGAATCTTTTAAAGCTGCATGAAACCAGTCAAATGATTGAATTCATATTATTCCAGTAGGCAAGTTTTAGAATATTTAAAACAAATTGTTACAGGCTAAAGATATAAATGGGTTAATTAAATGAAAGAGTTGGGACTAGAAAGAGAATCTTGTAAAGCTGCATGAAACCAGTCAAATTATTGAATTCATATTATTCAAGTAGACAAGTATTAGAATATTTAAAACAAATTGTTACAGGCTAAAGATATAAATTGGCTAATTAAATGAAAGAGTTAGGACTAGAAAGAGAATCTTTAAAGCTGCACGAAACCAGTCAAATAATTGAATTCATATTATTCAAGTAGGCAAGTTTTAGAATATTTAAAACAAATTGTTAGAGGCTAAAGATATAAATGGGTTAATAAAATGATAGAACTTGCATTAATAAGAGAATCTTTTAAAGCTGCATGAAACCAGTCAAATGATTGAATTCATATTATTCCAGTAGGCAAGTTTTAGAATATTTAAAACAAATTGTTACAGCCTAAAGATATAAATGGGTTAATTAAATGAAAGATTTGGGACTAGAAAGAGAATCTTGTAAAGCTGCATGAAACCAGTCAAATGATTGAATTCATATTATTCAAGTAGGCAAGTTTTAGAATATTGAAAACAAATTGTTACAGCCTAAAGATATAAATGGGTTAATTAAATGAAAGAGTTGGGACTAGAAAGAGAATCATGTAAAGCTGCATGAAACCAGTCAAATTATTGAATTCATATTATTCAAGTAGACAAGTTTTAGAATATTTAAAACAAATTGTTACAGGCTAAAGATATAAATGGGTTAATTTAATGAAAGAGTTGGGACTAGAAAGAGAATCTTGTAAAGCTGCATGAAACCAGTCAAATGATTGAATTCATATTATCCAAGTAGGCAAGTTTTAGAATATTTAAAACAAATTGTTACAGACTAAAGATATAAACGGGTTAATTAAATGAAAGAGTTGGGACTAGAAAGAGAATCTTGTAAACCTGCATGAGACCAGTCAAATAATTGAATTCATATTATTCAAGTTGACAAGTTTTAGAATATTTAAAACAAATTGTTACAGGCTTAAGATATAAATGGCTTAATTAAATGAAAGATTTGGGACTTGAAAGAGAATCTTGTAAAGCTGCATGAAACCAGTCAAATGATTGAATTCATATTATTCAAGTAGACAAGTTTTAGAATATTTAAAACAAATTGTTACAGGCTAAAGATATAAATGGGTTAATTAAATGAAAGATTTGGGACTTGAAAGAGAATCTTGTAAAGCTGCATGAAACCAGACAAATGATTGAATTCATATTATTCAAGTAGGCAAGTTTTAGAATATTTGAAACAAATTGTTACAGCCTAAAGATATAAATGGGTTAATTAAATGAAAGATTTGGGACTAGAAAGAGAATCTTGTAAAGCTGCATTAAACCAGTCAAATTATTGAATTCATATTATTCAAGTAGGCAAGTTTTTGAATATTTAAAACAAATTGTTACAGGCTAAAGATATAAATGAGTTAATTAAATGAAAGAGCTGGAACTAGAAAGAGAATCTTGTAAAGCTGCATGAAACCAGTCAAATAATTGAATTCATATTATTCAAGTAGACAAGTTTTAGAATATTTAAAATAAATTGTTAAGGCTAAAGATATAAATGGTTTAATAAAATGATAGAACTGGCATCAGTAAGAGAATCTTGTAAAGCTGCATGATACCAGTCAAATGATTGAATTCATATTATTCAAGTAGGCAAGTTTTTGAATATTTAAAACAATTTGTTACAGGCTAAATATATAAATGGGTTAATTTAATGAAAGCTTTGGGACTTGAAAGAGAATCTTGTAAAGCTGCATGAAACCATTCAAATGATTGAATTCATATTATTCAAGTAGACAAGTTTTAGAATATTTAAAACAAATTGTTACAGGCTAAAGATATGAATGGGTTAAATAAATGAAAGAGTTGGGACTAGAAAGAGAATCTTGTAAAACTGCATGAAACTAGTCAAATGATTGAATTCATATTATTCAAGTAGGCATGTTTTAGAATATTTAAAACAAATTGTTACAGGCAAAAGATATAAATGGGTTAATTAAATGAAAGAGTTGGGAGTTGTAAGAGAATCTTGTAAAGCTGCATGAAACCAGTCAAATGATTGAATTCATATTATTCAAGTAGGCAAGTTTTAGAATATTTAAAACAAATTGTTACAGCCTAAAGATATAAATGGGTTAATTAAATGAAAGATTTGGGACTAGAAAGAGAATCTTGTAAAGCTGCATGAAACCAGTCAAATGATTGAATTCACATTATTCAAGTAGGCAAGTTTTAGAATATTTAAAAAAAATTGTTACAGGCTTAAGATATAAATGGCTTAATTAAATGAAAGATTTGGGACTAGAAAGAGAATCTTGTAAAGCTGCACGAAACCAGTCAAATTATTGAATTCATATTATTCAAGTAGACAAGTTTTAGAATATTTAAAACAAATTGTTACAGGCTAAAGATATAAATGGGTTAATTAAATGAAAGAGTTGGGACTAGAAAGAGAATCTTGTAAAGCTGCATGAAACCAGTCAAATAATTGAATTCATATTATTCAAGTTGACAAGTTTTAGAATATTTAAAACAAATTGTAACAGGCTTAAGATATAAATGGCTTAATTAAATGAAAGAACTAGCATTAGAAAGAGAATCTCATAAAGCTGCATGAAACCAGTCAAATAATTGAATTCATATTATTCAAGTAGACAAGTTTTAGAATATTTAAAACAAATTGTTACAGGCTAAAGATATAAATGGGTTAATTAAATGAAAGAGTTGGGACTAGAAAGAGAATCTTGTAAAGCTGCATGAAACCAGTCAAATGATTGAATACATATTGTCCAAGTAGGCAAGTTTTAGAATATTTAAAACAAATTGTTACAGGCTAAAGATATAAATGGGTTAATTAAATGAAAGATTTGGGACTTAAAAGAGAATCTTGTAAAGCTGCATGAAACCAGTCAAATTATTGAATTCATAATATTCAAGTAGGCAAGTTTTAATATATTTAAAACAAATTGTTATAGGCTAAAGATATAAATTGGTTAATTAAATGAAAGAGTTGGGACTAGAAAGAGAATCTTGTAAAGCTGCATTAAACTGGTCAAATTATTGAATTCATATTATTCAAGTAGACAAGTTTTAGAATATTTAAAACAAATTGTTACAGGCTAAAGATATAAATAGGTTAATTAAATGAAAGAGTTGGGACTAGAAAGTGAATCTTGTAAAGCTGCATGAAACCATTCTAATTATTGAATTCATATTATTCAAGTAGGCAAGTTTTAGAATATTTAAAACAAATTGTTAGAGGCTAAAGATATAAATCGGTTAATAAAATGATAGAACTTGCATTAGTAAGAGAATCTTTTAAAGCTGCATGAAACCAGTCAAATGATTGAATTCATATTATTCCAGTAGGCAAGTTTTAGAATATTTAAAACAAATTGTTACAGCATAAAGATATAAATGGGTTAATTAAATGAAAGATTTGGGACTAGAAAGAGAATCTTGTAAAGCTGCATGAAACCAGTCAAATTATTGAATTCATATTATTCAAGTAGACAAGTTTTAGAATATTTAAAACAAATTGTTACAGGCTAAAGATATAAATTGGCTAATTAAATGAAAGAGTTAGGACTAGAAAGAGAATCTTTAAAGCTGCACGAAACCAGTCAAATAATTGAATTCATATTATTCAAGTTGGCAAGTTTTAGAATATTTAAAACAAATTGTTAGAGGCTAAAGATATAAATGGGTTAATAAAATGATAGAACTTGCATTAATAAGAGAATCTTTTAAAGCTGCATGAAACCAGTCAAATGATTGAATTCATATTATTCCAGTAGGCAAGTTTTAGAATATTTAAAACAAATTGTTACAGCCTAAAGATATAAATGGGTTAATTAAATGAAAGATTTGGGACTAGAAAGAGAATCTTGTAAAGCTGCATGAAACCAGTCAAATGATTGAATTCATATTATTCAAGTAGGCAAGTTTTAGAATATTGAAAACAAATTGTTACAGCCTAAAGATATAAATGGGTTAATTAAATGAAAGAGTTGGGACTAGAAAGAGAATCATGTAAAGCTGCATGAAACCAGTCAAATTATTGAATTCATATTATTCAAGTAGACAAGTTTTAGAATATTTAAAACAAATTGTTACAGGCTAAAGATATAAATGGGTTAATTTAATGAAAGAGTTGGGACTAGAAAGAGAATCTTGTAAAGCTGCATGAAACCAGTCAAATGATTGAATTCATATTATCCAAGTAGGCAAGTTTTAGAATATTTAAAACAAATTGTTACAGACTAAAGATATAAACGGGTTAATTAAATGAAAGAGTTGGGACTAGAAAGAGAATCTTGTAAACCTGCATGAGACCAGTCAAATAATTGAATTCATATTATTCAAGTTGACAAGTTTTAGAATATTTAAAACAAATTGTTACAGGCTTAAGATATAAATGGCTTAATTAAATGAAAGATTTGGGACTTGAAAGAGAATCTTGTAAAGCTGCATGAAACCAGTCAAATGATTGAATTCATATTATTCAAGTAGACAAGTTTTAGAATATTTAAAACAAATTGTTACAGGCTAAAGATATAAATGGGTTAATTAAATGAAAGATTTGGGACTTGAAAGAGAATCTTGTAAAGCTGCATGAAACCAGACAAATGATTGAATTCATATTATTCAAGTAGGCAAGTTTTAGAATATTTGAAACAAATTGTTACAGCCTAAAGATATAAATGGGTTAATTAAATGAAAGATTTGGGACTAGAAAGAGAATCTTGTAAAGCTGCATTAAACCAGTCAAATTATTGAATTCATATTATTCAAGTAGGCAAGTTTTTGAATATTTAAAACAAATTGTTACAGGCTAAAGATATAAATGAGTTAATTAAATGAAAGAGCTGGAACTAGAAAGAGAATCTTGTAAAGCTGCATGAAACCAGTCAAATAATTGAATTCATATTATTCAAGTAGACAAGTTTTAGAATATTTAAAATAAATTGTTAAGGCTAAAGATATAAATGGTTTAATAAAATGATAGAACTGGCATCAGTAAGAGAATCTTGTAAAGCTGCATGATACCAGTCAAATGATTGAATTCATATTATTCAAGTAGGCAAGTTTTTGAATATTTAAAACAAATTGTTACAGGCTAAATATATAAATGGGTTAATTTAATGAAAGCTTTGGGACTTGAAAGAGAATCTTGTAAAGCTGCATGAAACCATTCAAATGATTGAATTCATATTATTCAAGTAGACAAGTTTTAGAATATTTAAAACAAATTGTTACAGGCTAAAGATATGAATGGGTTAAATAAATGAAAGAGTTGGGACTAGAAAGAGAATCTTGTAAAGCTGCATGAAACCAGTCAAATGATTAAATTCATATTATTCAAGTAGACAAGTTTTAGAATATTTAAAACAAATTGTTACAGGCTAAAGATATAAATGGGTTAATTAAATGAAAGATTTGGGACTTGAAAGAGAATCTTGTAAAGCTGCATGAATCCAGTCAAATGATTGAATTCATATTTTTCAAGTAGGCAAGTTTTAGATTATTTAAAACAAATTGTTACAGGCTAAAGATATAAATGGGTTAATTAAATGAAAGATTTGGGACTTGAAAGAGAATCTTGTAAAGCTGCATGAAACCAGTCAAATGATTGAATACATATTATTCAAGTAGACAAGTTTTTGAATATTTAAAACAAATTGTTACAGGCTAAAGATATAAATGGGTTAATTAAATGAAAGATTTGGGACTTGAAAGAGAATCTTGTAAAGCTGCATGAATCCAGTCAAATGATTGAATTCATATTTTTCAAGTAGGCAAGTTTTAGAATATTTAAAACAAATTGTTAAAGGCTAAAGATATAAATGGGTTAATTAAATGAAAGATTTGGGACTAGAAAAAGAATCTTGTAAAGCTGCATGAAACCAGTCAAATGATTGAATTCATATTATTCAAGTAGACAAGTTTTAGAATATTTAAAACAAATTGTTACAGGCTAAAGATATAAATGGGTTAATTAAATGAAAGATTTGGGACTTGAAAGAGAATCTTGTAAAGCTGCATGAATCCAGTCAAATGATTGAATTCATATTTTTCGAGTAGGCAAGTTTTAGAATATTTAAAACAAATTGTTACAGGCTAAAGATATAAATGGGTTAATTAAATGAAAGATTTGGGACTTGAAAGAGAATCTTGTAAAGCTGCATGAAACCAGTCAAATGATTGAATTCATATAATTCAAGTAGACAAGTTTTTGTATATCCAAAACAAATTGTTACAGGCTAAAGATATAAATGGGTTAATTAAATGAAAGATTTGGGACTTGAAAGAGAATCATGTAAAGCTGCATGAAACCAGTCAAATGATTGAATTCATATTATTCAAGTAGACAAGTTTTAGAATATTTAAAACAAAATGTTACAGGCTAAAGATATAAACGGGTTAATTAAAGGAAAGAGTTGGGACTAGAAAGAGAATCTTGTAAAGCTGCATGAAACCAGTCAAATTATTGAATTCATATTATTCAAGTAGACAAGTTTTAGAATATTTAAAACAAATTGTTACAGGCTAAAGATATAAATGGGTTAATTAAATGAAAGAATTGGGACTGGAAAGAGAATCTTGTAAAGCTACATGAAACCAGTCAAATGATTGAATTCATATTATTCAAGTAGGCAAGTTTTAGAATATTTAAAACAAACTGTTACAGGCAAAAGATATAAATGGGTTAATTAAATGAAAGAGTTGGGAGTAGAAGGAGAATCTTGTAAAGCAGCATGAAACCAGGCAATTGATTGAATTCATATTATTCAAGTAGGCAAGTTTTAGAATATTTAAAACAACTTGTTACAGCCTAAAGATATAAATGGGTTAATTAAATGAATGATTTGGGACTAGAAAGAGAATATTGTAAAGCTGCATGGTTAACCAGTCAAAATATTGAATTCATATTATTCAAGTAGACAAGTTTTAGAATATTTAAAACAAATTGTTACAGGCTAAAGATATAAATGGGTTAATTAAATGAAAGTGTTGGGACTAGAAAGTGAATCTTGTAAAGCTGCATGAAACCAGTCAAATGATTGAATTCATATTATTCAAGTAGGAAAGTTTTAGAATATTTAAAACAAATTGTTATAGGCTAAAGATATAAATGGGTTAATTAAATGAAAGAGTTGGAACTAGAAAGAGAATCTTGTAAAGCTGCATGAAACCAGGCAAATGATTGAATTCATATTATTCAAGTAGGTAAGTTTAAGAATATTTAAAACAAATTGTTACAGGCTTAAGATATAAATGGCTTAATTAAATGAAAGAACTAACATTAGTAAGAGAATCTTATAAAGCTGCATGAAACCAGTCAAATGATTGAATTCATATTATTCAAGTAGGCAAGTTTTTGAATATTTAAAACAAATTCTTACAGGCTAAAGATATAAATGGGTTAATTAAATGAAAGAGTTGGGACTAGAAAGAGAATCTTGTAAAGCTGCATGAAACCAGTCAAATGATTGAATTCATATTATTCAAGTAGGCAAGTTTTAGAATATTTAAAACAAATTGTTACAGGCTTAAGATATAAATGGCTTAATTAAATGAAGAAACCGGTATTAGTAAGAGAATCTTATAAAGCTGCATGAAACCAGTCAAATGATTGAATTCATATTATTCAAGTAGGCTAGTTTTAGAATATTTAAAACAAATTGTTACAGGCTAAAGATACAAATGGGTTAATTAAATGAAAGAGTTGGGAATAGAAAGAGAATCTTGTAAAACTGCATGAAACCAGTCAAATGATTGAATTCATATTATTCAAGTAGGCTAGTTTTAGAATATTTAAAACAAATTGTTACAGGCTAAAGATACAAATGGGTTAATTAAATGAAAGATTTGGGACTAGAAAGAGAATCTTGTAAAGCTGCATGAAACCAGTCAAATTATTGAATTCATATTTTTTAAGTAAACAAGTTTTAGAATATTTAAAACAAATTGTTACAGGCTAAAGATATAAATGGGTTAATTAAATGAAAGAGTTGGGACTAGAAAGTGAATCTTGTAAAGCTGCATGAAACCAGTCAAATGATTGAATTCATATTATTCAAGTAGGCAGGTTTTAGAATATTTAAAACAAATTGTTACAGGCTACAGATATAAATGGGTTAATTAAATGAAAGAGTTGGGACTAGAAAGAGAATCTTGTAAAGCTGCATGAAACCAGTCAAATGATTGAATTCACATTATTCAACAAGGCAAGTTTTAGAATATTTAAAACAAATTGTTACAGGCTTAAGATATAAATGGCTTAATTAAATGAAAGAACTAACATTAGTAAGAGAATCTTATAAAGCTGCATGAAACCATTCAAATGATTGAATTCATATTATTCAAGTAGGCAAGTTTTTGAATATTTAAAACAAATTGTTACAGGCTTAAGATATAAATGGCTTAATTATATGAAAGAACTGGCATTAGTAACAGATTCTTATAAAGCTGCATGAAACCAGTCAAATGATTGAATTCATATTATTCAAGTAGGCTAGTTTTAGAATATTTAAAACAAATTGTTACAGGCTAAAGATATAAATGGGTTAATTAAATGAAAGATTTGGGACTTGAAAGAGAATCTTGTAAAGCTGCATGAAACCAGTCAAATGATTGAATTCATATAATTCAAGTAGACAAGTTTTTGAATATTCAAAACAAATTGTTACAGGCTAAAGATATAAATGGGTTAATTAAATGAAAGATTTTGGACTTGAAAGAGAATCTTGTAAAGCTGCATGAAACCAGTCAAATGATTGAATTCATATTATTCAAGTAGACAAGTTTTAGAATATTTAAAACAAAATGTTACAGGCTAAAGATATAAACGGGTTAATTAAAGGAAAGAGTTGGGACTAGAAAGAGAATCTTGTAAAGCTGCATGAAACCAGTCAAATTATTGAATTCATATTATTCAAGTAGACAAGTTTTAGAATATTTAAAACAAATTGTTACAGGCTAAAGATATAAATGGGTTAATTAAATGAAAGATTTGGGACTTGAAAGAGAATCTTGTAAAGCTGCATGAAACCAGTCAAATGATTGAATTCATATTATTCAAGTAGACAAGTTTTAGAATATTTAATACAAATTGTTACAGGCTAAAGATATAAATGGGTTAATTAAATGAAAGAGTTGGGACTAGAAAGAGAATCTTGTAAAGCTGCATGAAACCAGTCAAATTATTGAATTCATATTATTCAAGTAGACAAGTTTTAGAATATTTAAAACAAATTGTTACAGGCTAAAGATATAAATGGGTTAATTAAATGAAAGAGTTGGGACTGGAAAGAGAATCTTGTAAAGCTACATGAAACCAGTCAAATGATTGAATTCATATTATTCAAGTAGGCAAGTTTTAGAATATTTAAAACAAATTGTTAGAGGCTAAAGATATAAATGGGTTAATAAAATGATAGAACTTGCATTAGTAAGAGAATCTTTTAAAGCTGCATGAAACCAGTCAAATGATTGAATTCATATTATTCAAGTAGGCAAGTTTTAGAATATTTAAAACAAATTGTTACAGGCTAAAGATATAAATGGGTTAATTAAATGAAAGATTTGGGACTTGAAAGAGAATCTTGTAAAGCTGCATGAAACCAGACAAATGATTGAATTCATATTATTCAAGTAGGCAAGTTTTAGAATATTTGAAACAAATTGTTACAGCCTAAAGATATAAATGGGTTAATTAAATGAAAGATTTGGGACTAGAAAGAGAATCTTGTAAAGCTGCATTAAACCAGTCAAATTATTGAATTCATATTATTCAAGTAGGCAAGTTTTTGAATATTTAAAACAAATTGTTACAGGCTAAAGATATAAATGAGTTAATTAAATGAAAGAGCTGGAACTAGAAAGAGAATCTTGTAAAGCTGCATGAAACCAGTCAAATAATTGAATTCATATTATTCAAGTAGACAAGTTTTAGAATATTTAAAATAAATTGTTAAGGCTAAAGATATAAATGGTTTAATAAAATGATAGAACTGGCATCAGTAAGAGAATCTTGTAAAGCTGCATGATACCAGTCAAATGATTGAATTCATATTATTCAAGTAGGCAAGTTTTTGAATATTTAAAACAAATTGTTACAGGCTAAATATATAAATGGGTTAATTTAATGAAAGCTTTGGGACTTGAAAGAGAATCTTGTAAAGCTGCATGAAACCATTCAAATGATTGAATTCATATTATTCAAGTAGACAAGTTTTAGAATATTTAAAACAAATTGTTACAGGCTAAAGATATGAATGGGTTAAATAAATGAAAGAGTTGGGACTAGAAAGAGAATCTTGTAAAGCTGCATGAAACCAGTCAAATGATTAAATTCATATTATTCAAGTAGACAAGTTTTAGAATATTTAAAACAAATTGTTACAGGCTAAAGATATAAATGGGTTAATTAAATGAAAGATTTGGGACTTGAAAGAGAATCTTGTAAAGCTGCATGAATCCAGTCAAATGATTGAATACATATTATTCAAGTAGACAAGTTTTTGAATATTTAAAACAAATTGTTACAGGCTAAAGATATAAATGGGTTAATTAAATGAAAGATTTGGGACTTGAAAGAGAATCTTGTAAAGCTGCATGAATCCAGTCAAATGATTGAATTCATATTTTTCAAGTAGGCAAGTTTTAGAATATTTAAAACAAATTGTTAAAGGCTAAAGATATAAATGGGTTAATTAAATGAAAGATTTGGGACTAGAAAAAGAATCTTGTAAAGCTGCATGAAACCAGTCAAATGATTGAATTCATATTATTCAAGTAGACAAGTTTTAGAATATTTAAAACAAATTGTTACAGGCTAAAGATATAAATGGGTTAATTAAATGAAAGATTTGGGACTTGAAAGAGAATCTTGTAAAGCTGCATGAATCCAGTCAAATGATTGAATTCATATTTTTCGAGTAGGCAAGTTTTAGAATATTTAAAACAAATTGTTACAGGCTAAAGATATAAATGGGTTAATTAAATGAAAGATTTGGGACTTGAAAGAGAATCTTGTAAAGCTGCATGAAACCAGTCAAATGATTGAATTCATATAATTCAAGTAGACAAGTTTTTGTATATCCAAAACAAATTGTTACAGGCTAAAGATATAAATGGGTTAATTAAATGAAAGATTTGGGACTTGAAAGAGAATCATGTAAAGCTGCATGAAACCAGTCAAATGATTGAATTCATATTATTCAAGTAGACAAGTTTTAGAATATTTAAAACAAAATGTTACAGGCTAAAGATATAAACGGGTTAATTAAAGGAAAGAGTTGGGACTAGAAAGAGAATCTTGTAAAGCTGCATGAAACCAGTCAAATTATTGAATTCATATTATTCAAGTAGACAAGTTTTAGAATATTTAAAACAAATTGTTACAGGCTAAAGATATAAATGGCTTAATTAAATGAAAGATTTGGGACTAGAAAGAGAATCTTGTAAAGCTGCACGAAACCAGTCAAATTATTGAATTCATATTATTCAAGTAGACAAGTTTTAGAATATTTAAAACAAATTGTTACAGGCTAAAGATATAAATGGGTTAATTAAATGAAAGAGTTGGGACTAGAAAGAGAATCTTGTAAAGCTGCATGAAACCAGTCAAATTATTGAATTCATATTATTCAAGTAGACAAGTTTTAGAATATTTAAAACAAATTGTTACAGGCTAAAGATATAAATGGGTTAATTAAATGAAAGAATTGGGACTGGAAAGAGAATCTTGTAAAGCTACATGAAACCAGTCAAATGATTGAATTCATATTATTCAAGTAGGCAAGTTTTAGAATATTTAAAACAAACTGTTACAGGCAAAAGATATAAATGGGTTAATTAAATGAAAGAGTTGGGAGTAGAAGGAGAATCTTGTAAAGCAGCATGAAACCAGTCAATTGATTGAATTCATATTATTCAAGTAGGCAAGTTTTAGAATATTTAAAACAACTTGTTACAGCCTAAAGATATAAATGGGTTAATTAAATGAATGATTTGGGACTAGAAAGAGAATATTGTAAAGCTGCATGGTAAACCAGTCAAAATATTGAATTCATATTATTCAAGTAGACAAGTTTTAGAATATTTAAAACAAATTGTTACAGGCTAAAGATATAAATGGGTTTATTAAATGAAAGTGTTGGGACTAGAAAGTGAATCTTGTAAAGCTGCATGAAACCAGTCAAATGATTGAATTCATATTATTCAAGTAGGAAAGTTTTAGAATATTTAAAACAAATTGTTATAGGCTAAAGATATAAATGGGTTAATTAAATGAAAGAGTTGGAACTAGAAAGAGAATCTTGTAAAGCTGCATGAAACCAGGCAAATGATTGAATTCATATTATTCAAGTAGGTAAGTTTAAGAATATTTAAAACAAATTGTTACAGGCTTAAGATATAAATGGCTTAATTAAATGAAAGAACTAACATTAGTAAGAGAATCTTATAAAGCTGCATGAAACCAGTCAAATGATTGAATTCATATTATTCAAGTAGGCAAGTTTTTGAATATTTAAAACAAATTCTTACAGGCTAAAGATATAAATGGGTTAATTAAATGAAAGAGTTGGGACTAGAAAGAGAATCTTGTAAAGCTGCATGAAACCAGTCAAATGATTGAATTCATATTATTCAAGTAGGCAAGTTTTTGAATATTTAAAACAAATTCTTACAGGCTAAAGATACAAATGGGTTAATTAAATGAAAGATTTGGGACTAGAAAGAGAATCTTGTAAAGCTGCATGAAACCAGTCAAATTATTGAATTCATATTTTTTAAGTAAACAAGTTTTAGAATATTTAAAACAAATTGTTACAGGCTAAAGATATAAATGGGTTAATTAAATGAAAGAGTTGGGACTAGAAAGTGAATCTTGTAAAGCTGCATGAAACCAGTCAAATGATTGAATTCATATTATTCAAGTAGGCAGGTTTTAGAATATTTAAAACAAATTGTTACAGGCTACAGATATAAATGGGTTAATTAAATGAAAGAGTTGGGACTAGAAAGAGAATCTTGTAAAGCTGCATGAAACCAGTCAAATGATTGAATTCACATTATTCAACAAGGCAAGTTTTAGAATATTTAAAACAAATTGTTACAGGCTTAAGATATAAATGGCTTAATTAAATGAAAGAACTAACATTAGTAAGAGAATCTTATAAAGCTGCATGAAACCATTCAAATGATTGAATTCATATTATTCAAGTAGGCAAGTTTTTGAATATTTAAAACAAATTGTTACAGGCTTAAGATATAAATGGCTTAATTATATGAAAGAACTGGCATTAGTAACAGATTCTTATAAAGCTGCATGAAACCAGTCAAATGATTGAATTCATATTATTCAAGTAGGCTAGTTTTAGAATATTTAAAACAAATTGTTACAGGCTAAAGATACAAATGGGTTAATTAATTGAAAGAGTTGGGACTAGAAAGAGAATCTTGTAAAACTGCATGAAACTAGTCAAATGATTGAATTCATATTATTCAAGTAGGCATGTTTTAGAATATTTAAAACAAATTGTTACAGGCAAAAGATATAAATGGGTTAATTAAATGAAAGAGTTGGGAGTTGTAAGAGAATCTTGTAAAGCTGCATGAAACCAGTCAAATGATTGAATTCATATTATTCAAGTAGGCAAGTTTTAGAATATTTAAAACAAATTGTTACAGCCTAAAGATATAAATGGGTTAATTAAATGAAAGATTTGGGACTAGAAAGAGAATCTTGTAAAGCTGCATGAAACCAGTCAAATGATTGAATTCACATTATTCAAGTAGGCAAGTTTTAGAATATTTAAAACAAATTGTTACAGGCTTAAGATATAAATGGCTTAATTAAATGAAAGATTTGGGACTAGAAAGAGAATCTTGTAAAGCTGCACGAAACCAGTCAAATTATTGAATTTATATTATTCAAGTAGACAAGTTTTAGAATATTTAAAACAAATTGTTACAGGCTAAAGATATAAATGGGTTAATTAAATGAAAGAGTTGGGACTAGAAAGAGAATCTTGTAAAGCTGCATGAAACCAGTCAAATAATTGAATTCATATTATTCAAGTTGACAAGTTTTAGAATATTTAAAACAAATTGTAACAGGCTTAAGATATAAATGGCTTAATTAAATGAAAGAACTAGCATTAGAAAGAGAATCTCATAAAGCTGCATGAAACCAGTCAAATAATTGAATTCATATTATTCAAGTAGACAAGTTTTAGAATATTTAAAACAAATTGTTACAGGCTAAAGATATAAATGGGTTAATTAAATGAAAGAGTTGGGACTAGAAAGAGAATCTTGTAAAGCTGCATGAAACCAGTCAAATGATTGAATACATATTGTCCAAGTAGGCAAGTTTTAGAATATTTAAAACAAATTGTTACAGGCTAAAGATATAAATGGGTTAATTAAATGAAAGATTTGGGACTTAAAAGAGAATCTTGTAAAGCTGCATGAAACCAGTCAAATTATTGAATTCATAATATTCAAGTAGGCAAGTTTTAATATATTTAAAACAAATTGTTATAGGCTAAAGATATAAATTGGTTAATTAAATGAAAGAGTTGGGACTAGAAAGAGAATCTTGTAAAGCTGCATTAAACTGGTCAAATTATTGAATTCATATTATTCAAGTAGACAAGTTTTAGAATATTTAAAACAAATTGTTACAGGCTAAAGATATAAATAGGTTAATTAAATGAAAGAGTTGGGACTAGAAAGTGAATCTTGTAAAGCTGCATGAAACCATTCTAATTATTGAATTCATATTATTCAAGTAGGCAAGTTTTAGAATATTTAAAACAAATTGTTAGAGGCTAAAGATATAAATCGGTTAATAAAATGATAGAACTTGCATTAGTAAGAGAATCTTTTAAAGCTGCATGAAACCAGTCAAATGATTGAATTCATATTATTCCAGTAGGCAAGTTTTAGAATATTTAAAACAAATTGTTACAGCATAAAGATATAAATGGGTTAATTAAATGAAAGATTTGGGACTAGAAAGAGAATCTTGTAAAGCTGCATGAAACCAGTCAAATTATTGAATTCATATTATTCAAGTAGACAAGTTTTAGAATATTTAAAACAAATTGTTACAGGCTAAAGATATAAATTGGCTAATTAAATGAAAGAGTTAGGACTAGAAAGAGAATCTTTAAAGCTGCACGAAACCAGTCAAATAATTGAATTCATATTATTCAAGTAGGCAAGTTTTAGAATATTTAAAACAAATTGTTAGAGGCTAAAGATATAAATGGGTTAATAAAATGATAGAACTTGCATTAATAAGAGAATCTTTTAAAGCTGCATGAAACCAGTCAAATGATTGAATTCATATTATTCCAGTAGGCAAGTTTTGGAATATTTAAAACAAATTGTTACAGCCTAAAGATATAAATGGGTTAATTAAATGAAAGATTTGTGACTTGAAAGAGAATCTTGTAAAGCTGCATGAAACCAGTCAAATGATTGAATTCATATTATTCAAGTAGGCAAGTTTTTGAATATTTAAAACAAATTCTTACAGGCTAAAGATATAAATGGGTTAATTAAATGAAAGAGTTGGGACTAGAAAGAGAATCTTGTAAAGCTGCATGAAACCAGTCAAATGATTGAATTCATATTATTCAAGTAGGCAAGTTTTAGAATATTTAAAACAAATTGTTACAGGCTTAAGATATAAATGGCTTAATTAAATGAAGAAACCGGTATTAGTAAGAGAATCTTATAAAGCTGCATGAAACCAGTCAAATGATTGAATTCATATTATTCAAGTAGGCTAGTTTTAGAATATTTAAAACAAATTGTTACAGGCTAAAGATACAAATGGGTTAATTAAATGAAAGAGTTGGGAATAGAAAGAGAATCTTGTAAAACTGCATGAAACCAGTCAAATGATTGAATTCATATTATTCAAGTAGGCTAGTTTTAGAATATTTAAAACAAATTGTTACAGGCTAAAGATACAAATGGGTTAATTAAATGAAAGATTTGGGACTAGAAAGAGAATCTTGTAAAGCTGCATGAAACCAGTCAAATTATTGAATTCATATTTTTTAAGTAAACAAGTTTTAGAATATTTAAAACAAATTGTTACAGGCTAAAGATATAAATGGGTTAATTAAATGAAAGAGTTGGGACTAGAAAGTGAATCTTGTAAAGCTGCATGAAACCAGTCAAATGATTGAATTCATATTATTCAAGTAGGCAGGTTTTAGAATATTTAAAACAAATTGTTACAGGCTACAGATATAAATGGGTTAATTAAATGAAAGAGTTGGGACTAGAAAGAGAATCTTGTAAAGCTGCATGAAACCAGTCAAATGATTGAATTCACATTATTCAACAAGGCAAGTTTTAGAATATTTAAAACAAATTGTTACAGGCTTAAGATATAAATGGCTTAATTAAATGAAAGAACTAACATTAGTAAGAGAATCTTATAAAGCTGCATGAAACCATTCAAATGATTGAATTCATATTATTCAAGTAGGCAAGTTTTTGAATATTTAAAACAAATTGTTACAGGCTTAAGATATAAATGGCTTAATTATATGAAAGAACTGGCATTAGTAACAGATTCTTATAAAGCTGCATGAAACCAGTCAAATGATTGAATTCATATTATTCAAGTAGGCTAGTTTTAGAATATTTAAAACAAATTGTTACAGGCTAAAGATATAAATGGGTTAATTAAATGAAAGATTTGGGACTTGAAAGAGAATCTTGTAAAGCTGCATGAAACCAGTCAAATGATTGAATTCATATAATTCAAGTAGACAAGTTTTTGAATATTCAAAACAAATTGTTACAGGCTAAAGATATAAATGGGTTAATTAAATGAAAGATTTTGGACTTGAAAGAGAATCTTGTAAAGCTGCATGAAACCAGTCAAATGATTGAATTCATATTATTCAAGTAGACAAGTTTTAGAATATTTAAAACAAAATGTTACAGGCTAAAGATATAAACGGGTTAATTAAAGGAAAGAGTTGGGACTAGAAAGAGAATCTTGTAAAGCTGCATGAAACCAGTCAAATTATTGAATTCATATTATTCAAGTAGACAAGTTTTAGAATATTTAAAACAAATTGTTACAGGCTAAAGATATAAATGGGTTAATTAAATGAAAGATTTGGGACTTGAAAGAGAATCTTGTAAAGCTGCATGAAACCAGTCAAATGATTGAATTCATATTATTCAAGTAGACAAGTTTTAGAATATTTAATACAAATTGTTACAGGCTAAAGATATAAATGGGTTAATTAAATGAAAGAGTTGGGACTAGAAAGAGAATCTTGTAAAGCTGCATGAAACCAGTCAAATTATTGAATTCATATTATTCAAGTAGACAAGTTTTAGAATATTTAAAACAAATTGTTACAGGCTAAAGATATAAATGGGTTAATTAAATGAAAGAGTTGGGACTGGAAAGAGAATCTTGTAAAGCTACATGAAACCAGTCAAATGATTGAATTCATATTATTCAAGTAGGCAAGTTTTAGAATATTTAAAACAAATTGTTAGAGGCTAAAGATATAAATGGGTTAATAAAATGATAGAACTTGCATTAGTAAGAGAATCTTTTAAAGCTGCATGAAACCAGTCAAATGATTGAATTCATATTATTCAAGTAGGCAAGTTTTAGAATATTTAAAACAAATTGTTACAGGCTAAAGATATAAATGGGTTAATTAAATGAAAGATTTGGGACTTGAAAGAGAATCTTGTAAAGCTGCATGAAACCAGACAAATGATTGAATTCATATTATTCAAGTAGGCAAGTTTTAGAATATTTGAAACAAATTGTTACAGCCTAAAGATATAAATGGGTTAATTAAATGAAAGATTTGGGACTAGAAAGAGAATCTTGTAAAGCTGCATTAAACCAGTCAAATTATTGAATTCATATTATTCAAGTAGGCAAGTTTTTGAATATTTAAAACAAATTGTTACAGGCTAAAGATATAAATGAGTTAATTAAATGAAAGAGCTGGAACTAGAAAGAGAATCTTGTAAAGCTGCATGAAACCAGTCAAATAATTGAATTCATATTATTCAAGTAGACAAGTTTTAGAATATTTAAAATAAATTGTTAAGGCTAAAGATATAAATGGTTTAATAAAATGATAGAACTGGCATCAGTAAGAGAATCTTGTAAAGCTGCATGATACCAGTCAAATGATTGAATTCATATTATTCAAGTAGGCAAGTTTTTGAATATTTAAAACAAATTGTTACAGGCTAAATATATAAATGGGTTAATTTAATGAAAGCTTTGGGACTTGAAAGAGAATCTTGTAAAGCTGCATGAAACCATTCAAATGATTGAATTCATATTATTCAAGTAGACAAGTTTTAGAATATTTAAAACAAATTGTTACAGGCTAAAGATATGAATGGGTTAAATAAATGAAAGAGTTGGGACTAGAAAGAGAATCTTGTAAAGCTGCATGAAACCAGTCAAATGATTAAATTCATATTATTCAAGTAGACAAGTTTTAGAATATTTAAAACAAATTGTTACAGGCTAAAGATATAAATGGGTTAATTAAATGAAAGATTTGGGACTTGAAAGAGAATCTTGTAAAGCTGCATGAATCCAGTCAAATGATTGAATACATATTATTCAAGTAGACAAGTTTTTGAATATTTAAAACAAATTGTTACAGGCTAAAGATATAAATGGGTTAATTAAATGAAAGATTTGGGACTTGAAAGAGAATCTTGTAAAGCTGCATGAATCCAGTCAAATGATTGAATTCATATTTTTCAAGTAGGCAAGTTTTAGAATATTTAAAACAAATTGTTAAAGGCTAAAGATATAAATGGGTTAATTAAATGAAAGATTTGGGACTAGAAAAAGAATCTTGTAAAGCTGCATGAAACCAGTCAAATGATTGAATTCATATTATTCAAGTAGACAAGTTTTAGAATATTTAAAACAAATTGTTACAGGCTAAAGATATAAATGGGTTAATTAAATGAAAGATTTGGGACTTGAAAGAGAATCTTGTAAAGCTGCATGAATCCAGTCAAATGATTGAATTCATATTTTTCGAGTAGGCAAGTTTTAGAATATTTAAAACAAATTGTTACAGGCTAAAGATATAAATGGGTTAATTAAATGAAAGATTTGGGACTTGAAAGAGAATCTTGTAAAGCTGCATGAAACCAGTCAAATGATTGAATTCATATAATTCAAGTAGACAAGTTTTTGTATATCCAAAACAAATTGTTACAGGCTAAAGATATAAATGGGTTAATTAAATGAAAGATTTGGGACTTGAAAGAGAATCATGTAAAGCTGCATGAAACCAGTCAAATGATTGAATTCATATTATTCAAGTAGACAAGTTTTAGAATATTTAAAACAAAATGTTACAGGCTAAAGATATAAACGGGTTAATTAAAGGAAAGAGTTGGGACTAGAAAGAGAATCTTGTAAAGCTGCATGAAACCAGTCAAATTATTGAATTCATATTATTCAAGTAGACAAGTTTTAGAATATTTAAAACAAATTGTTACAGGCTAAAGATATAAATGGCTTAATTAAATGAAAGATTTGGGACTAGAAAGAGAATCTTGTAAAGCTGCACGAAACCAGTCAAATTATTGAATTCATATTATTCAAGTAGACAAGTTTTAGAATATTTAAAACAAATTGTTACAGGCTAAAGATATAAATGGGTTAATTAAATGAAAGAGTTGGGACTAGAAAGAGAATCTTGTAAAGCTGCATGAAACCAGTCAAATTATTGAATTCATATTATTCAAGTAGACAAGTTTTAGAATATTTAAAACAAATTGTTACAGGCTAAAGATATAAATGGGTTAATTAAATGAAAGAATTGGGACTGGAAAGAGAATCTTGTAAAGCTACATGAAACCAGTCAAATGATTGAATTCATATTATTCAAGTAGGCAAGTTTTAGAATATTTAAAACAAACTGTTACAGGCAAAAGATATAAATGGGTTAATTAAATGAAAGAGTTGGGAGTAGAAGGAGAATCTTGTAAAGCAGCATGAAACCAGTCAATTGATTGAATTCATATTATTCAAGTAGGCAAGTTTTAGAATATTTAAAACAACTTGTTACAGCCTAAAGATATAAATGGGTTAATTAAATGAATGATTTGGGACTAGAAAGAGAATATTGTAAAGCTGCATGGTAAACCAGTCAAAATATTGAATTCATATTATTCAAGTAGACAAGTTTTAGAATATTTAAAACAAATTGTTACAGGCTAAAGATATAAATGGGTTTATTAAATGAAAGTGTTGGGACTAGAAAGTGAATCTTGTAAAGCTGCATGAAACCAGTCAAATGATTGAATTCATATTATTCAAGTAGGAAAGTTTTAGAATATTTAAAACAAATTGTTATAGGCTAAAGATATAAATGGGTTAATTAAATGAAAGAGTTGGAACTAGAAAGAGAATCTTGTAAAGCTGCATGAAACCAGGCAAATGATTGAATTCATATTATTCAAGTAGGTAAGTTTAAGAATATTTAAAACAAATTGTTACAGGCTTAAGATATAAATGGCTTAATTAAATGAAAGAACTAACATTAGTAAGAGAATCTTATAAAGCTGCATGAAACCAGTCAAATGATTGAATTCATATTATTCAAGTAGGCAAGTTTTTGAATATTTAAAACAAATTCTTACAGGCTAAAGATATAAATGGGTTAATTAAATGAAAGAGTTGGGACTAGAAAGAGAATCTTGTAAAGCTGCATGAAACCAGTCAAATGATTGAATTCATATTATTCAAGTAGGCAAGTTTTTGAATATTTAAAACAAATTCTTACAGGCTAAAGATACAAATGGGTTAATTAAATGAAAGATTTGGGACTAGAAAGAGAATCTTGTAAAGCTGCATGAAACCAGTCAAATTATTGAATTCATATTTTTTAAGTAAACAAGTTTTAGAATATTTAAAACAAATTGTTACAGGCTAAAGATATAAATGGGTTAATTAAATGAAAGAGTTGGGACTAGAAAGTGAATCTTGTAAAGCTGCATGAAACCAGTCAAATGATTGAATTCATATTATTCAAGTAGGCAGGTTTTAGAATATTTAAAACAAATTGTTACAGGCTACAGATATAAATGGGTTAATTAAATGAAAGAGTTGGGACTAGAAAGAGAATCTTGTAAAGCTGCATGAAACCAGTCAAATGATTGAATTCACATTATTCAACAAGGCAAGTTTTAGAATATTTAAAACAAATTGTTACAGGCTTAAGATATAAATGGCTTAATTAAATGAAAGAACTAACATTAGTAAGAGAATCTTATAAAGCTGCATGAAACCATTCAAATGATTGAATTCATATTATTCAAGTAGGCAAGTTTTTGAATATTTAAAACAAATTGTTACAGGCTTAAGATATAAATGGCTTAATTATATGAAAGAACTGGCATTAGTAACAGATTCTTATAAAGCTGCATGAAACCAGTCAAATGATTGAATTCATATTATTCAAGTAGGCTAGTTTTAGAATATTTAAAACAAATTGTTACAGGCTAAAGATACAAATGGGTTAATTAATTGAAAGAGTTGGGACTAGAAAGAGAATCTTGTAAAACTGCATGAAACTAGTCAAATGATTGAATTCATATTATTCAAGTAGGCATGTTTTAGAATATTTAAAACAAATTGTTACAGGCAAAAGATATAAATGGGTTAATTAAATGAAAGAGTTGGGAGTTGTAAGAGAATCTTGTAAAGCTGCATGAAACCAGTCAAATGATTGAATTCATATTATTCAAGTAGGCAAGTTTTAGAATATTTAAAACAAATTGTTACAGCCTAAAGATATAAATGGGTTAATTAAATGAAAGATTTGGGACTAGAAAGAGAATCTTGTAAAGCTGCATGAAACCAGTCAAATGATTGAATTCACATTATTCAAGTAGGCAAGTTTTAGAATATTTAAAACAAATTGTTACAGGCTTAAGATATAAATGGCTTAATTAAATGAAAGATTTGGGACTAGAAAGAGAATCTTGTAAAGCTGCACGAAACCAGTCAAATTATTGAATTTATATTATTCAAGTAGACAAGTTTTAGAATATTTAAAACAAATTGTTACAGGCTAAAGATATAAATGGGTTAATTAAATGAAAGAGTTGGGACTAGAAAGAGAATCTTGTAAAGCTGCATGAAACCAGTCAAATAATTGAATTCATATTATTCAAGTTGACAAGTTTTAGAATATTTAAAACAAATTGTAACAGGCTTAAGATATAAATGGCTTAATTAAATGAAAGAACTAGCATTAGAAAGAGAATCTCATAAAGCTGCATGAAACCAGTCAAATAATTGAATTCATATTATTCAAGTAGACAAGTTTTAGAATATTTAAAACAAATTGTTACAGGCTAAAGATATAAATGGGTTAATTAAATGAAAGAGTTGGGACTAGAAAGAGAATCTTGTAAAGCTGCATGAAACCAGTCAAATGATTGAATACATATTGTCCAAGTAGGCAAGTTTTAGAATATTTAAAACAAATTGTTACAGGCTAAAGATATAAATGGGTTAATTAAATGAAAGATTTGGGACTTAAAAGAGAATCTTGTAAAGCTGCATGAAACCAGTCAAATTATTGAATTCATAATATTCAAGTAGGCAAGTTTTAATATATTTAAAACAAATTGTTATAGGCTAAAGATATAAATTGGTTAATTAAATGAAAGAGTTGGGACTAGAAAGAGAATCTTGTAAAGCTGCATTAAACTGGTCAAATTATTGAATTCATATTATTCAAGTAGACAAGTTTTAGAATATTTAAAACAAATTGTTACAGGCTAAAGATATAAATAGGTTAATTAAATGAAAGAGTTGGGACTAGAAAGTGAATCTTGTAAAGCTGCATGAAACCATTCTAATTATTGAATTCATATTATTCAAGTAGGCAAGTTTTAGAATATTTAAAACAAATTGTTAGAGGCTAAAGATATAAATCGGTTAATAAAATGATAGAACTTGCATTAGTAAGAGAATCTTTTAAAGCTGCATGAAACCAGTCAAATGATTGAATTCATATTATTCCAGTAGGCAAGTTTTAGAATATTTAAAACAAATTGTTACAGCATAAAGATATAAATGGGTTAATTAAATGAAAGATTTGGGACTAGAAAGAGAATCTTGTAAAGCTGCATGAAACCAGTCAAATTATTGAATTCATATTATTCAAGTAGACAAGTTTTAGAATATTTAAAACAAATTGTTACAGGCTAAAGATATAAATTGGCTAATTAAATGAAAGAGTTAGGACTAGAAAGAGAATCTTTAAAGCTGCACGAAACCAGTCAAATAATTGAATTCATATTATTCAAGTAGGCAAGTTTTAGAATATTTAAAACAAATTGTTAGAGGCTAAAGATATAAATGGGTTAATAAAATGATAGAACTTGCATTAATAAGAGAATCTTTTAAAGCTGCATGAAACCAGTCAAATGATTGAATTCATATTATTCCAGTAGGCAAGTTTTGGAATATTTAAAACAAATTGTTACAGCCTAAAGATATAAATGGGTTAATTAAATGAAAGATTTGTGACTTGAAAGAGAATCTTGTAAAGCTGCATGAAACCAGTCAAATGATTGAATTCATATTATTCAAGTAGGCAAGTTTTAGAATATTGAAAACAAATTGTTACAGGCTTAAGATATAAATGGCTTAATTAAATGAAAGATTTGGGACTTGAAAGAGAATCTTGTAAAGCTGCATGAAACGAGTCAAATTATTGAATTCATATTATTCAAGTAGGCAAGTTTTAGAATATTTAAGACAAATTGTTACAGGCTAAAGATATAAATGGGTTAATTAAATGAAAGAGTTGGGACTAGAAAGAGAATCTTGTAAAGCTGCATGAAACCAGTCAAATAATTGAATTCATATTATTCAAGTAGACAAGTTTTAGAATATTTAAAACAAATTGTTACAGCCTAAAGATATAAATGGGTTAATTAAATGAAAGAGTTGGGACTAGAATGAGAATCTTGTAAAGCTGCATGAAACCATTCTAATTATTGAATTCATATTATTCAAGTAGACAAGTTTTAGAATATTTTAAACAAATTGTTACAGCCTAAAGATATAAATGGGTTAATTAAATGAAAGAGTCGGGACTAGAAAGAGAATCTTGTAAAGCTGCATGTAACCAGACAAATTATTGAATTCATATTATTCAAGTAGGCAAGTTTTAGAATATTTAAAACAAACTGTTACAGGCTAAAGATATAAATGGGTTAATTAAATGAAAGATTTGGGACTTGAAAGAGAATATTGTAATGCTGCATGAAACCAGTCAAATGATTGAATTCATATTATTCAAGTAGGCAAGTTTTAGAATATTGAAAACAAATTGTTACAGCCTAAAGATATAAATGGGTTAATTAAATGAAAGAGTTGGGACTAGAAAGAGAATCTTGTAAAGCTGCATGAAACCAGTCAAATAATTGAATTCATATTATTCAAGTAGACAAGTTTTAGAATATTTAAAACAAATTGTTACAGGCTAAAGATATAAATGGGTTAATTAAATGAAAGATTTGGGACTTGAAAGAGAATCTTGTAAAGCTGCATGAATCCAGTCAAATGATTGAATTCATATTTTTCGAGTAGGCAAGTTTTAGAATATTTAAAACAAATTGTTACAGGCTAAAGATATAAATGGGTTAATTAAATGAAAGATTTGGGACTTGAAAGAGAATCTTGTAAAGCTGCATGAAACCAGTCAAATGATTGAATTCATATAATTCAAGTAGACAAGTTTTTGTATATCCAAAACAAATTGTTACAGGCTAAAGATATAAATGGGTTAATTAAATGAAAGATTTGGGACTTGAAAGAGAATCATGTAAAGCTGCATGAAACCAGTCAAATGATTGAATTCATATTATTCAAGTAGACAAGTTTTAGAATATTTAAAACAAAATGTTACAGGCTAAAGATATAAACGGGTTAATTAAAGGAAAGAGTTGGGACTAGAAAGAGAATCTTGTAAAGCTGCATGAAACCAGTCAAATTATTGAATTCATATTATTCAAGTAGACAAGTTTTAGAATATTTAAAACAAATTGTTACAGGCTAAAGATATAAATGGCTTAATTAAATGAAAGATTTGGGACTAGAAAGAGAATCTTGTAAAGCTGCACGAAACCAGTCAAATTATTGAATTCATATTATTCAAGTAGACAAGTTTTAGAATATTTAAAACAAATTGTTACAGGCTAAAGATATAAATGGGTTAATTAAATGAAAGAGTTGGGACTAGAAAGAGAATCTTGTAAAGCTGCATGAAACCAGTCAAATTATTGAATTCATATTATTCAAGTAGACAAGTTTTAGAATATTTAAAACAAATTGTTACAGGCTAAAGATATAAATGGGTTAATTAAATGAAAGAATTGGGACTGGAAAGAGAATCTTGTAAAGCTACATGAAACCAGTCAAATGATTGAATTCATATTATTCAAGTAGGCAAGTTTTAGAATATTTAAAACAAACTGTTACAGGCAAAAGATATAAATGGGTTAATTAAATGAAAGAGTTGGGAGTAGAAGGAGAATCTTGTAAAGCAGCATGAAACCAGTCAATTGATTGAATTCATATTATTCAAGTAGGCAAGTTTTAGAATATTTAAAACAACTTGTTACAGCCTAAAGATATAAATGGGTTAATTAAATGAATGATTTGGGACTAGAAAGAGAATATTGTAAAGCTGCATGGTAAACCAGTCAAAATATTGAATTCATATTATTCAAGTAGACAAGTTTTAGAATATTTAAAACAAATTGTTACAGGCTAAAGATATAAATGGGTTTATTAAATGAAAGTGTTGGGACTAGAAAGTGAATCTTGTAAAGCTGCATGAAACCAGTCAAATGATTGAATTCATATTATTCAAGTAGGAAAGTTTTAGAATATTTAAAACAAATTGTTATAGGCTAAAGATATAAATGGGTTAATTAAATGAAAGAGTTGGAACTAGAAAGAGAATCTTGTAAAGCTGCATGAAACCAGGCAAATGATTGAATTCATATTATTCAAGTAGGTAAGTTTAAGAATATTTAAAACAAATTGTTACAGGCTTAAGATATAAATGGCTTAATTAAATGAAAGAACTAACATTAGTAAGAGAATCTTATAAAGCTGCATGAAACCAGTCAAATGATTGAATTCATATTATTCAAGTAGGCAAGTTTTTGAATATTTAAAACAAATTCTTACAGGCTAAAGATATAAATGGGTTAATTAAATGAAAGAGTTGGGACTAGAAAGAGAATCTTGTAAAGCTGCATGAAACCAGTCAAATGATTGAATTCATATTATTCAAGTAGGCAAGTTTTTGAATATTTAAAACAAATTCTTACAGGCTAAAGATACAAATGGGTTAATTAAATGAAAGATTTGGGACTAGAAAGAGAATCTTGTAAAGCTGCATGAAACCAGTCAAATTATTGAATTCATATTTTTTAAGTAAACAAGTTTTAGAATATTTAAAACAAATTGTTACAGGCTAAAGATATAAATGGGTTAATTAAATGAAAGAGTTGGGACTAGAAAGTGAATCTTGTAAAGCTGCATGAAACCAGTCAAATGATTGAATTCATATTATTCAAGTAGGCAGGTTTTAGAATATTTAAAACAAATTGTTACAGGCTACAGATATAAATGGGTTAATTAAATGAAAGAGTTGGGACTAGAAAGAGAATCTTGTAAAGCTGCATGAAACCAGTCAAATGATTGAATTCACATTATTCAACAAGGCAAGTTTTAGAATATTTAAAACAAATTGTTACAGGCTTAAGATATAAATGGCTTAATTAAATGAAAGAACTAACATTAGTAAGAGAATCTTATAAAGCTGCATGAAACCATTCAAATGATTGAATTCATATTATTCAAGTAGGCAAGTTTTTGAATATTTAAAACAAATTGTTACAGGCTTAAGATATAAATGGCTTAATTATATGAAAGAACTGGCATTAGTAACAGATTCTTATAAAGCTGCATGAAACCAGTCAAATGATTGAATTCATATTATTCAAGTAGGCTAGTTTTAGAATATTTAAAACAAATTGTTACAGGCTAAAGATACAAATGGGTTAATTAAATGAAAGAGTTGGGACTAGAAAGAGAATCTTGTAAAACTGCATGAAACTAGTCAAATGATTGAATTCATATTATTCAAGTAGGCATGTTTTAGAATATTTAAAACAAATTGTTACAGGCAAAAGATATAAATGGGTTAATTAAATGAAAGAGTTGGGAGTTGTAAGAGAATCTTGTAAAGCTGCATGAAACCAGTCAAATGATTGAATTCATATTATTCAAGTAGGCAAGTTTTAGAATATTTAAAACAAATTGTTACAGCCTAAAGATATAAATGGGTTAATTAAATGAAAGATTTGGGACTAGAAAGAGAATCTTGTAAAGCTGCATGAAACCAGTCAAATGATTGAATTCACATTATTCAAGTAGGCAAGTTTTAGAATATTTAAAACAAATTGTTACAGGCTTAAGATATAAATGGCTTAATTAAATGAAAGATTTGGGACTAGAAAGAGAATCTTGTAAAGCTGCACGAAACCAGTCAAATTATTGAATTCATATTATTCAAGTAGACAAGTTTTAGAATATTTAAAACAAATTGTTACAGGCTAAAGATATAAATGGGTTAATTAAATGAAAGAGTTGGGACTAGAAAGAGAATCTTGTAAAGCTGCATGAAACCAGTCAAATAATTGAATTCATATTATTCAAGTTGACAAGTTTTAGAATATTTAAAACAAATTGTAACAGGCTTAAGATATAAATGGCTTAATTAAATGAAAGAACTAGCATTAGAAAGAGAATCTCATAAAGCTGCATGAAACCAGTCAAATAATTGAATTCATATTATTCAAGTAGACAAGTTTTAGAATATTTAAAACAAATTGTTACAGGCTAAAGATATAAATGGGTTAATTAAATGAAAGAGTTGGGACTAGAAAGAGAATCTTGTAAAGCTGCATGAAACCAGTCAAATGATTGAATACATATTGTCCAAGTAGGCAAGTTTTAGAATATTTAAAACAAATTGTTACAGGCTAAAGATATAAATGGGTTAATTAAATGAAAGATTTGGGACTTAAAAGAGAATCTTGTAAAGCTGCATGAAACCAGTCAAATTATTGAATTCATAATATTCAAGTAGGCAAGTTTTAATATATTTAAAACAAATTGTTATAGGCTAAAGATATAAATTGGTTAATTAAATGAAAGAGTTGGGACTAGAAAGAGAATCTTGTAAAGCTGCATTAAACTGGTCAAATTATTGAATTCATATTATTCAAGTAGACAAGTTTTAGAATATTTAAAACAAATTGTTACAGGCTAAAGATATAAATAGGTTAATTAAATGAAAGAGTTGGGACTAGAAAGTGAATCTTGTAAAGCTGCATGAAACCATTCTAATTATTGAATTCATATTATTCAAGTAGGCAAGTTTTAGAATATTTAAAACAAATTCTTACAGGCTAAAGATATAAATGGGTTAATTAAATGAAAGAGTTGGGACTAGAAAGAGAATCTTGTAAAGCTGCATGAAACCAGTCAAATGATTGAATTCATATTATTCAAGTAGGCAAGTTTTTGAATATTTAAAACAAATTCTTACAGGCTAAAGATACAAATGGGTTAATTAAATGAAAGATTTGGGACTAGAAAGAGAATCTTGTAAAGCTGCATGAAACCAGTCAAATTATTGAATTCATATTTTTTAAGTAAACAAGTTTTAGAATATTTAAAACAAATTGTTACAGGCTAAAGATATAAATGGGTTAATTAAATGAAAGAGTTGGGACTAGAAAGTGAATCTTGTAAAGCTGCATGAAACCAGTCAAATGATTGAATTCATATTATTCAAGTAGGCAGGTTTTAGAATATTTAAAACAAATTGTTACAGGCTACAGATATAAATGGGTTAATTAAATGAAAGAGTTGGGACTAGAAAGAGAATCTTGTAAAGCTGCATGAAACCAGTCAAATGATTGAATTCACATTATTCAACAAGGCAAGTTTTAGAATATTTAAAACAAATTGTTACAGGCTTAAGATATAAATGGCTTAATTAAATGAAAGAACTAACATTAGTAAGAGAATCTTATAAAGCTGCATGAAACCATTCAAATGATTGAATTCATATTATTCAAGTAGGCAAGTTTTTGAATATTTAAAACAAATTGTTACAGGCTTAAGATATAAATGGCTTAATTATATGAAAGAACTGGCATTAGTAACAGATTCTTATAAAGCTGCATGAAACCAGTCAAATGATTGAATTCATATTATTCAAGTAGGCTAGTTTTAGAATATTTAAAACAAATTGTTACAGGCTAAAGATACAAATGGGTTAATTAAATGAAAGAGTTGGGACTAGAAAGAGAATCTTGTAAAACTGCATGAAACTAGTCAAATGATTGAATTCATATTATTCAAGTAGGCATGTTTTAGAATATTTAAAACAAATTGTTACAGGCAAAAGATATAAATGGGTTAATTAAATGAAAGAGTTGGGAGTTGTAAGAGAATCTTGTAAAGCTGCATGAAACCAGTCAAATGATTGAATTCATATTATTCAAGTAGGCAAGTTTTAGAATATTTAAAACAAATTGTTACAGCCTAAAGATATAAATGGGTTAATTAAATGAAAGATTTGGGACTAGAAAGAGAATCTTGTAAAGCTGCATGAAACCAGTCAAATGATTGAATTCACATTATTCAAGTAGGCAAGTTTTAGAATATTTAAAACAAATTGTTACAGGCTTAAGATATAAATGGCTTAATTAAATGAAAGATTTGGGACTAGAAAGAGAATCTTGTAAAGCTGCACGAAACCAGTCAAATTATTGAATTCATATTATTCAAGTAGACAAGTTTTAGAATATTTAAAACAAATTGTTACAGGCTAAAGATATAAATGGGTTAATTAAATGAAAGAGTTGGGACTAGAAAGAGAATCTTGTAAAGCTGCATGAAACCAGTCAAATAATTGAATTCATATTATTCAAGTTGACAAGTTTTAGAATATTTAAAACAAATTGTAACAGGCTTAAGATATAAATGGCTTAATTAAATGAAAGAACTAGCATTAGAAAGAGAATCTCATAAAGCTGCATGAAACCAGTCAAATAATTGAATTCATATTATTCAAGTAGACAAGTTTTAGAATATTTAAAACAAATTGTTACAGGCTAAAGATATAAATGGGTTAATTAAATGAAAGAGTTGGGACTAGAAAGAGAATCTTGTAAAGCTGCATGAAACCAGTCAAATGATTGAATACATATTGTCCAAGTAGGCAAGTTTTAGAATATTTAAAACAAATTGTTACAGGCTAAAGATATAAATGGGTTAATTAAATGAAAGATTTGGGACTTAAAAGAGAATCTTGTAAAGCTGCATGAAACCAGTCAAATTATTGAATTCATAATATTCAAGTAGGCAAGTTTTAATATATTTAAAACAAATTGTTATAGGCTAAAGATATAAATTGGTTAATTAAATGAAAGAGTTGGGACTAGAAAGAGAATCTTGTAAAGCTGCATTAAACTGGTCAAATTATTGAATTCATATTATTCAAGTAGACAAGTTTTAGAATATTTAAAACAAATTGTTACAGGCTAAAGATATAAATAGGTTAATTAAATGAAAGAGTTGGGACTAGAAAGTGAATCTTGTAAAGCTGCATGAAACCATTCTAATTATTGAATTCATATTATTCAAGTAGGCAAGTTTTAGAATATTTAAAACAAATTGTTAGAGGCTAAAGATATAAATCGGTTAATAAAATGATAGAACTTGCATTAGTAAGAGAATCTTTTAAAGCTGCATGAAACCAGTCAAATGATTGAATTCATATTATTCCAGTAGGCAAGTTTTAGAATATTTAAAACAAATTGTTACAGCATAAAGATATAAATGGGTTAATTAAATGAAAGATTTGGGACTAGAAAGAGAATCTTGTAAAGCTGCATGAAACCAGTCAAATTATTGAATTCATATTATTCAAGTAGACAAGTTTTAGAATATTTAAAACAAATTGTTACAGGCTAAAGATATAAATTGGCTAATTAAATGAAAGAGTTAGGACTAGAAAGAGAATCTTTAAAGCTGCACGAAACCAGTCAAATAATTGAATTCATATTATTCAAGTAGGCAAGTTTTAGAATATTTAAAACAAATTGTTAGAGGCTAAAGATATAAATGGGTTAATAAAATGATAGAACTTGCATTAATAAGAGAATCTTTTAAAGCTGCATGAAACCAGTCAAATGATTGAATTCATATTATTCCAGTAGGCAAGTTTTGGAATATTTAAAACAAATTGTTACAGCCTAAAGATATAAATAGGTTAATTAAATGAAAGATTTGTGACTAGAAAGAGAATCTTGTAAAGCTGCATGAAACCAGTCAAATGATTGAATTCATATTATTCAAGTAGGCAAGTTTTAGAATATTGAAAACAAATTGTTACAGCCTAAAGATATAAATGGGTTAATTAAATGAAAGAGTTGGGACTAGAAAGAGAATCATGTAAAGCTGCATGAAACCAGTCAAATTATTGAATTCATATTATTCAAGTAGACAAGTTTTAGAATATTTAAAACAAATTGTTACAGGCTAAAGATATAAATGGGTTAATTAAATGAAAGAGTTGGGACTAGAAAGAGAATCTTGTAAAGCTGCATGAAACCAGTCAAATGATTGAATTCATATTATCCAAGTAGGCAAGTTTTAGAATATTTAAAACAAATTGTTACAGACTAAAGATATAAACGGGTTAATTAAATGAAAGAGTTGGGACTAGAAAGAGAATCTTGTAAACCTGCATGAGACCAGTCAAATAATTGAATTCATATTATTCAAGTTGACAAGTTTTAGAATATTTAAAACAAATTGTTACAGGCTTAAGATATAAATGGCTTAATTAAATGAAAGATTTGGGACTTGAAAGAGAATCTTGTAAAGCTGCATGAAACGAGTCAAATTATTGAATTCATATTATTCAAGTAGGCAAGTTTTAGAATATTTAAGACAAATTGTTACAGGCTAAAGATATAAATGGGTTAATTAAATGAAAGAGTTGGGACTAGAAAGAGAATCTTGTAAAGCTGCATGAAACCAGTCAAATAATTGAATTCATATTATTCAAGTAGACAAGTTTTAGAATATTTAAAACAAATTGTTACAGCCTAAAGATATAAATGGGTTAATTAAATGAAAGAGTTGGGACTAGAATGAGAATCTTGTAAAGCTGCATGAAACCATTCTAATTATTGAATTCATATTATTCAAGTAGACAAGTTTTAGAATATTTTAAACAAATTGTTACAGCCTAAAGATATAAATGGGTTAATTAAATGAAAGAGTCGGGACTAGAAAGAGAATCTTGTAAAGCTGCATGTAACCAGACAAATTATTGAATTCATATTATTCAAGTAGGCAAGTTTTAGAATATTTAAAACAAACTGTTACAGGCTAAAGATATAAATGGGTTAATTAAATGAAAGATTTGGGACTTGAAAGAGAATATTGTAAAGCTGCATGAAACCAGTCAAATGATTGAATTCATATTATTCAAGTAGGCAAGTTTTAGAATATTGAAAACAAATTGTTACAGCCTAAAGATATAAATGGGTTAATTAAATGAAAGAGTTGGGACTAGAAAGAGAATCTTGTAAAGCTGCATGAAACCAGTCAAATAATTGAATTCATATTATTCAAGTAGACAAGTTTTAGAATATTTAAAACAAATTGTTACAGGCTAAAGATATAAATGGGTTAATTAAATGAAAGAGTTGGGACTAGAAAGAGAATCTTGTAAAACTGCATGAAACCAGTCAAATGATTGAATTCATATTATCCAAGTAGGCAAGTTTTAGAATATTTAAAACAAATTGTTACAGGCTAAAGATATAAATGGGTTAATTAAATGAAAGAGTTGGGACTAGAAAGAGAATCTTGTAAACCTGCATGAGACCAGTCAAATAATTGAATTCATATTATTCAAGTTGACAAGTTTTAGAATATTTAAAACAAATTGTTACAGGCTTAAGATATAAATGGCTTAATTAAATGAAAGATTTGGGACTTGAAAGTGAATCTTGTAAAGCTGCATGAAACCATTCTAATTATTGAATTCATATTATTCAAGTAGGCAAGTTTTAGAATATTTAAAACAAATTGTTAGAGGCTAAAGATATAAATCGGTTAATAAAATGATAGAACTTGCATTAGTAAGAGAATCTTTTAAAGCTGCATGAAACCAGTCAAATGATTGAATTCATATTATTCCAGTAGGCAAGTTTTAGAATATTTACAACAAATTGTTACAGCCTAAAGATATAAATGGGTTAATTAAATGAAAGATTTGGGACTAGAAAGAGAATCTTGTAAAGCTGCATGAAACCAGTCAAATTATTGAATTCATATTATTCAAGTAGACAAGTTTTAGAATATTTAAAACAAATTGTTACAGGCTAAAGATATAAATGGCTTAATTAAATGAAAGAACTAACATTAGTAAGAGAATCTTATAAAGCTGCATGAAACCATTCAAATGATTGAATTCATATTATTCAAGTAGGCAAGTTTTTGAATATTTAAAACAAATTGTTACAGGCTAAAGATATAAATGAGTTAATTAAATGAAAGAGTTAGGACTAGAAAGAGAATCTTGTGAAGCTGCATGAAACCAGTCAAATAATTGAATTCATATTATTCAAGTTGACAAGTTTTAGAATATTTAAAACAAATTGTTACAGGCTTAAGATATAAATGGCTTAATTATATGAAAGAACTGGCATTAGTAACAGATTCTTATAAAGCTGCATGAAACCAGTCAAATGATTGAATTCATATTATTCAAGTAGGCAAGTTTTAGAATATTTAAAACAAATTGTTACAGGCTAAAGATATAAATGGGTTAATAAAATGATAGCACTGGCATCAGTAAGAGAATCTTGTAAAGCTACATGAAACCAGTCAAATGATTGAATTCATATTATTCAAGTAGGCTAGTATTAGAATATTTAAAACAAATTGTTACAGGCTAAAGATACAAATGGGTTAATTAAATGAAAGAGTTGGGACTAGAAAGAGAATCTTGTAAACCTGCATTAAACTGGTCAAATTATTGAATTCATATTATTCAAGTAGACAAGTTTTAGAATATTTAAAACAAATTGTTACAGGCTAAAGATATAAATAGGTTAATTAAATGAAAGAGTTGGGACTAGAAAGTGAATCTTGTAAAGCTGCATGAAACCATTCTAATTATTGAATTCATATTATTCAAGTAGGCAAGTTTTAGAATATTTAAAACAAATTGTTAGAGGCTAAAGATATAAATCGGTTAATAAAATGATAGAACTTGCATTAGTAAGAGAATCTTTTAAAGCTGCATGAAACCAGTCAAATGATTGAATTCATATTATTCCAGTAGGCAAGTTTTAGAATATTTACAACAAATTGTTACAGCCTAAAGATATAAATGGGTTAATTAAATGAAAGATTTGGGACTAGAAAGAGAATCTTGTAAAGCTGCATGAAACCAGTCAAATTATTGAATTCATATTATTCAAGTAGACAAGTTTTAGAATATTTAAAACAAATTGTTACAGGCTAAAGATATAAATGGGTTAATTAAATGAAAGAGTTAGGACTAGAAAGAGAATCTTTAAAGCTGCATGAAACCAGTCAAATAATTGAATTCATATTATTCAAGTAGGCAGGTTTTAGAATATTTAAAACAAATTGTTAGAGGCTAAAGATATAAATCGGTTAATAAAATGATAGAACTTGCATTAGTAAGATAATCTTTTAAAGCTGCATGAAACCAGTCAAATGATTGAATTCATATTATTCCAGTAGGCAAGTTTTAGAATATTTAAAACAAATTGTTACAGCCTAAAGATATAAATGGGTTAATTAAATGAAAGATTTGGGACTAGAAAGAGAATCTTGTAAAGCTGCATGAAACCAGCCAAATGATTGAATTCATATTATTCAAGTAGGCAAGTTTTAGAATATTGAAAACAAATTGTTACAGCCTAAAGATATAAATGGGTTAATTAAATGAAAGAGTTGGGACTAGAAAGAGAATCTTGTAAAGCTGCATGAAACCAGTCAAATAATTGAATTCATATTATTCAAGTAGACAAGTTTTAGAATATTTAAAACAAATTGTTACAGGCTAAAGATATAAATGGGTTAATTAAATGAAAGAGTTGGGACTAGAAAGAGAATCTTGTAAAGCTGCATGAAACCAGTCAAATGATTGAATTCATATTATCCAAGTAGGCAAGTTTTAGAATATTTAAAACAAATTGTTACAGGCTAAAGATATAAATGGGTTAATTAAATGAAAGAGTTGGGACTAGAAAGAGAATCTTGTAAACCTGCATGAGACCAGTCAAATAATTGAATTCATATTATTCAAGTTGACAAGTTTTAGAATATTTAAAACAAATTGTTACAGGCTTAAGATATAAATGGCTTAATTAAATAAAAGATTTGGGACTTGAAAGAGAATCTTGTAAAGCTGCATGAAACCAGTCAAATTATTGAATTCATATTATTCAAGTAGACAAGTTTTAGAATATTTAAAACAAATTGTTACAGGCTAAAGATATAAATGGCTTAATTAAATGAAAGAACTAACATTAGTAAGAGAATCTTATAAAGCTGCATGAAACCATTCAAATGATTGAATTCACATTATTCAAGTAGGCAAGTTTTAGAATATTTAAAACAAATTGTTACAGGCTTAAGATATAAATGGCTTAATTAAATGAAAGAACTAACATTAGTAAGAGAATCTTATAAAGCTGCATGAAACCATTCAAATGATTGAATTCATATTATTCAAGTAGGCAAGTTTTTGAATATTTAAAACAAATTGTTACAGGCTAAAGATATAAATGAGTTAATTAAATGAAAGAGTTGGGACTAGAAAGAGAATCTTGTAAAGCTGCATGAAACCAGTCAAATAATTGAATTCATATTATTCAAGTTGACAAGTTTTAGAATATTTAAAACAAATTGTTACAGGCTTAAGATATAAATGGCTTAATTATATGAAAGAACTGGCATTAGTAAGAGAATCTTATAAAGCTGCATGAAACCATTCAAATGATTGAATTCATATTATTCAAGTAGGCAAGTTTTTGAATATTTAAAACAAATTGTTACAGGCTAAAGATATAAATGAGTTAATTAAATGAAAGAGTTGGGACTAGAAAGAGAATCTTGTAAAGCTGCATGAAACCAGTCAAATAATTGAATTCATATTATTCAAGTTGACAAGTTTTAGAATATTTAAAACAAATTGTTACAGGCTTAAGATATAAATGGCTTAATTATATGAAAGAACTGGCATTAGTAACAGATTCTTATAAAGCTGCATGAAACCAGTCAAATGATTGAATTCATATTATTCAAGTAGGCAAGTTTTAGAATATTTAAAACAAATTGTTACAGGCTAAAGATATAAATGGGTTAATAAAATGATAGCACTGGCATCAGTAAGAGAATCTTGTAAAGCTGCATGAAACCAGTCAAATGATTGAATTCATATTATTCAAGTAGGCTAGTTTTAGAATATTTAAAACAAATTGTTACAGGCTTAAGATATAAATGGCTTAATTAAATGAAAGATTTGGGACTTGAAAGAGAATCTTGTAAAGCTGCATGAAACGAGTCAAATTATTGAATTCATATTATTCAAGTAGGCAAGTTTTAGAATATTTAAGACAAATTGTTACAGGCTAAAGATATAAATGGGTTAATTAAATGAAAGAGTTGGGACTAGAAAGAGTATCTTGTAAAGCTGCATGAAACCAGTCAAATGATTGAATTCATATTATTCAAGTAGGCAAGTTTTAGAATATTGAAAACAAATTGTTACAGCCTAAAGATATAAATGGGTTAATTAAATGAAAGAGTTGGGACTAGAAAGAGAATCTTGTAAAGCTGCATGAAACCAGTCAAATAATTGAATTCATATTATTCAAGTAGACAAGTTTTAGAATATTTAAAACAAATTGTTACAGGCTAAAGATATAAATGGGTTAATTAAATGAAAGAGTTGGGACTAGAAAGAGAATCTTGTAAAGCTGCATGAAACCAGTCAAATGATTGAATTCATATTATTCCAGTAGGCAAGTTTTAGAATATTTACAACAAATTGTTACAGCCTAAAGATATAAATGGGTTAATTAAATGAAAGATTTGGGACTAGAAAGAGAATCTTGTAAAGCTGCATGAAACCAGTCAAATTATTGAATTCATATTATTCAAGTAGACAAGTTTTAGAATATTTAAAACAAATTGTTACAGGCTAAAGATATAAATGGGTTAATTAAATGAAAGATTTGGGACTTGAAAGAGAATCTTGTAAAGCTGCATGAATCCAGTCAAATGATTGAATTCATATTTTTCGAGTAGGCAAGTTTTAGAATATTTAAAACAAATTGTTACAGGCTAAAGATATAAATGGGTTAATTAAATGAAAGATTTGGGACTTGAAAGAGAATCTTGTAAAGCTGCATGAAACCAGTCAAATGATTGAATTCATATAATTCAAGTAGACAAGTTTTTGTATATCCAAAACAAATTGTTACAGGCTAAAGATATAAATGGGTTAATTAAATGAAAGATTTGGGACTTGAAAGAGAATCATGTAAAGCTGCATGAAACCAGTCAAATGATTGAATTCATATTATTCAAGTAGACAAGTTTTAGAATATTTAAAACAAAATGTTACAGGCTAAAGATATAAACGGGTTAATTAAAGGAAAGAGTTGGGACTAGAAAGAGAATCTTGTAAAGCTGCATGAAACCAGTCAAATTATTGAATTCATATTATTCAAGTAGACAAGTTTTAGAATATTTAAAACAAATTGTTACAGGCTAAAGATATAAATGGCTTAATTAAATGAAAGATTTGGGACTAGAAAGAGAATCTTGTAAAGCTGCACGAAACCAGTCAAATTATTGAATTCATATTATTCAAGTAGACAAGTTTTAGAATATTTAAAACAAATTGTTACAGGCTAAAGATATAAATGGGTTAATTAAATGAAAGAGTTGGGACTAGAAAGAGAATCTTGTAAAGCTGCATGAAACCAGTCAAATTATTGAATTCATATTATTCAAGTAGACAAGTTTTAGAATATTTAAAACAAATTGTTACAGGCTAAAGATATAAATGGGTTAATTAAATGAAAGAATTGGGACTGGAAAGAGAATCTTGTAAAGCTACATGAAACCAGTCAAATGATTGAATTCATATTATTCAAGTAGGCAAGTTTTAGAATATTTAAAACAAACTGTTACAGACAAAAGATATAAATGGGTTAATTAAATGAAAGAGTTGGGAGTAGAAGGAGAATCTTGTAAAGCAGCATGAAACCAGTCAATTGATTGAATTCATATTATTCAAGTAGGCAAGTTTTAGAATATTTAAAACAACTTGTTACAGCCTAAAGATATAAATGGGTTAATTAAATGAATGATTTGGGACTAGAAAGAGAATATTGTAAAGCTGCATGGTAAACCAGTGAAAATATTGAATTCATATTATTCAAGTAGACAAGTTTTAGAATATTTAAAACAAATTGTTACAGGCTAAAGATATAAATGGGTTTATTAAATGAAAGTGTTGGGACTAGAAAGTGAATCTTGTAAAGCTGCATGAAACCAGTCAAATGATTGAATTCATATTATTCAAGTAGGAAAGTTTTAGAATATTTAAAACAAATTGTTATAGGCTAAAGATATAAATGGGTTAATTAAATGAAAGAGTTGGAACTAGAAAGAGAATCTTGTAAAGCTGCATGAAACCAGGCAAATGATTGAATTCATATTATTCAAGTAGGTAAGTTTAAGAATATTTAAAACAAATTGTTACAGGCTTAAGATATAAATGGCTTAATTAAATGAAAGAACTAACATTAGTAAGAGAATCTTATAAAGCTGCATGAAACCAGTCAAATGATTGAATTCATATTATTCAAGTAGGCAAGTTTTTGAATATTTAAAACAAATTCTTACAGGCTAAAGATATAAATGGGTTAATTAAATGAAAGAGTTGGGACTAGAAAGAGAATCTTGTAAAGCTGCATGAAACCAGTCAAATGATTGAATTCATATTATTCAAGTAGGCAAGTTTTTGAATATTTAAAACAAATTCTTACAGGCTAAAGATACAAATGGGTTAATTAAATGAAAGATTTGGGACTAGAAAGAGAATCTTGTAAAGCTGCATGAAACCAGTCAAATTATTGAATTCATATTTTTTAAGTAAACAAGTTTTAGAATATTTAAAACAAATTGTTACAGGCTAAAGATATAAATGGGTTAATTAAATGAAAGAGTTGGGACTAGAAAGTGAATCTTGTAAAGCTGCATGAAACCAGTCAAATGATTGAATTCATATTATTCAAGTAGGCAGGTTTTAGAATATTTAAAACAAATTGTTACAGGCTACAGATATAAATGGGTTAATTAAATGAAAGAGTTGGGACTAGAAAGAGAATCTTGTAAAGCTGCATGAAACCAGTCAAATGATTGAATTCACATTATTCAACAAGGCAAGTTTTAGAATATTTAAAACAAATTGTTACAGGCTTAAGATATAAATGGCTTAATTAAATGAAAGAACTAACATTAGTAAGAGAATCTTATAAAGCTGCATGAAACCATTCAAATGATTGAATTCATATTATTCAAGTAGGCAAGTTTTTGAATATTTAAAACAAATTGTTACAGGCTTAAGATATAAATGGCTTAATTATATGAAAGAACTGGCATTAGTAACAGATTCTTATAAAGCTGCATGAAACCAGTCAAATGATTGAATTCATATTATTCAAGTAGGCTAGTTTTAGAATATTTAAAACAAATTGTTACAGGCTAAAGATACAAATGGGTTAATTAATTGAAAGAGTTGGGACTAGAAAGAGAATCTTGTAAAACTGCATGAAACTAGTCAAATGATTGAATTCATATTATTCAAGTATGCATGTTTTAGAATATTTAAAACAAATTGTTACAGGCAAAAGATATAAATGGGTTAATTAAATGAAAGAGTTGGGAGTTGTAAGAGAATCTTGTAAAGCTGCATGAAACCAGTCAAATGATTGAATTCATATTATTCAAGTAGGCAAGTTTTAGAATATTTAAAACAAATTGTTACAGCCTAAAGATATAAATGGGTTAATTAAATGAAAGATTTGGGACTAGAAAGAGAATCTTGTAAAGCTGCATGAAACCAGTCAAATGATTGAATTCACATTATTCAAGTAGGCAAGTTTTAGAATATTTAAAACAAATTGTTACAGGCTTAAGATATAAATGGCTTAATTAAATGAAAGATTTGGGACTAGAAAGAGAATCTTGTTAAGCTGCACGAAACCAGTCAAATTATTGAATTCATATTATTCAAGTAGACAAGTTTTAGAATATTTAAAACAAATTGTTACAGGCTAAAGATATAAATGGGTTAATTAAATGAAAGAGTTGGGACTAGAAAGAGAATCTTGTAAAGCTGCATGAAACCAGTCAAATAATTGAATTCATATTATTCAAGTTGACAAGTTTTAGAATATTTAAAACAAATTGTAACAGGCTTAAGATATAAATGGCTTAATTAAATGAAAGAACTAGCATTAGAAAGAGAATCTCATAAAGCTGCATGAAACCAGTCAAATAATTGAATTCATATTATTCAAGTAGACAAGTTTTAGAATATTTAAAACAAATTGTTACAGGCTAAAGATATAAATGGGTTAATTAAATGAAAGAGTTGGGACTAGAAAGAGAATCTTGTAAAGCTGCATGAAACCAGTCAAATGATTGAATACATATTGTCCAAGTAGGCAAGTTTTAGAATATTTAAAACAAATTGTTACAGGCTAAAGATATAAATGGGTTAATTAAATGAAAGATTTGGGACTTAAAAGAGAATCTTGTAAAGCTGCATGAAACCAGTCAAATTATTGAATTCATAATATTCAAGTAGGCAAGTTTTAATATATTTAAAACAAATTGTTATAGGCTAAAGATATAAATTGGTTAATTAAATGAAAGAGTTGGGACTAGAAAGAGAATCTTGTAAAGCTGCATTAAACTGGTCAAATTATTGAATTCATATTATTCAAGTAGACAAGTTTTAGAATATTTAAAACAAATTGTTACAGGCTAAAGATATAAATAGGTTAATTAAATGAAAGAGTTGGGACTAGAAAGTGAATCTTGTAAAGCTGCATGAAACCATTCTAATTATTGAATTCATATTATTCAAGTAGGCAAGTTTTAGAATATTTAAAACAAATTGTTAGAGGCTAAAGATATAAATCGGTTAATAAAATGATAGAACTTGCATTAGTAAGAGAATCTTTTAAAGCTGCATGAAACCAGTCAAATGATTGAATTCATATTATTCCAGTAGGCAAGTTTTAGAATATTTAAAACAAATTGTTACAGCATAAAGATATAAATGGGTTAATTAAATGAAAGATTTGGGACTAGAAAGAGAATCTTGTAAAGCTGCATGAAACCAGTCAAATTATTGAATTCATATTATTCAAGTAGACAAGTTTTAGAATATTTAAAACAAATTGTTACAGGCTAAAGATATAAATTGGCTAATTAAATGAAAGAGTTAGGACTAGAAAGAGAATCTTTAAAGCTGCACGAAACCAGTCAAATAATTGAATTCATATTATTCAAGTAGGCAAGTTTTAGAATATTTAAAACAAATTGTTAGAGGCTAAAGATATAAATGGGTTAATAAAATGATAGAACTTGCATTAATAAGAGAATCTTTTAAAGCTGCATGAAACCAGTCAAATGATTGAATTCATATTATTCCAGTAGGCAAGTTTTGGAATATTTAAAACAAATTGTTACAGCCTAAAGATATAAATGGGTTAATTAAATGAAAGATTTGTGACTTGAAAGAGAATCTTGTAAAGCTGCATGAAACCAGTCAAATGATTGAATTCATATTATTCAAGTAGGCAAGTTTTAGAATATTGAAAACAAATTGTTACAGGCTTAAGATATAAATGGCTTAATTAAATGAAAGATTTGGGACTTGAAAGAGAATCTTGTAAAGCTGCATGAAACGAGTCAAATTATTGAATTCATATTATTCAAGTAGGCAAGTTTTAGAATATTTAAGACAAATTGTTACAGGCTAAAGATATAAATGGGTTAATTAAATGAAAGAGTTGGGACTAGAAAGAGAATCTTGTAAAGCTGCATGAAACCAGTCAAATAATTGAATTCATATTATTCAAGTAGACAAGTTTTAGAATATTTAAAACAAATTGTTACAGCCTAAAGATATAAATGGGTTAATTAAATGAAAGAGTTGGGACTAGAATGAGAATCTTGTAAAGCTGCATGAAACCATTCTAATTATTGAATTCATATTATTCAAGTAGACAAGTTTTAGAATATTTTAAACAAATTGTTACAGCCTAAAGATATAAATGGGTTAATTAAATGAAAGAGTCGGGACTAGAAAGAGAATCTTGTAAAGCTGCATGTAACCAGACAAATTATTGAATTCATATTATTCAAGTAGGCAAGTTTTAGAATATTTAAAACAAACTGTTACAGGCTAAAGATATAAATGGGTTAATTAAATGAAAGATTTGGGACTTGAAAGAGAATATTGTAAAGCTGCATGAAACCAGTCAAATGATTGAATTCATATTATTCAAGTAGGCAAGTTTTAGAATATTGAAAACAAATTGTTACAGCCTAAAGATATAAATGGGTTAATTAAATGAAAGAGTTGGGACTAGAAAGAGAATCTTGTAAAGCTGCATGAAACCAGTCAAATAATTGAATTCATATTATTCAAGTAGACAAGTTTTAGAATATTTAAAACAAATTGTTACAGGCTAAAGATATAAATGGGTTAATTAAATGAAAGATTTGGGACTTGAAAGAGAATCTTGTAAAGCTGCATGAATCCAGTCAAATGATTGAATTCATATTTTTCGAGTAGGCAAGTTTTAGAATATTTAAAACAAATTGTTACAGGCTAAAGATATAAATGGGTTAATTAAATGAAAGATTTGGGACTTGAAAGAGAATCTTGTAAAGCTGCATGAAACCAGTCAAATGATTGAATTCATATAATTCAAGTAGACAAGTTTTTGTATATCCAAAACAAATTGTTACAGGCTAAAGATATAAATGGGTTAATTAAATGAAAGATTTGGGACTTGAAAGAGAATCATGTAAAGCTGCATGAAACCAGTCAAATGATTGAATTCATATTATTCAAGTAGACAAGTTTTAGAATATTTAAAACAAAATGTTACAGGCTAAAGATATAAACGGGTTAATTAAAGGAAAGAGTTGGGACTAGAAAGAGAATCTTGTAAAGCTGCATGAAACCAGTCAAATTATTGAATTCATATTATTCAAGTAGACAAGTTTTAGAATATTTAAAACAAATTGTTACAGGCTAAAGATATAAATGGCTTAATTAAATGAAAGATTTGGGACTAGAAAGAGAATCTTGTAAAGCTGCACGAAACCAGTCAAATTATTGAATTCATATTATTCAAGTAGACAAGTTTTAGAATATTTAAAACAAATTGTTACAGGCTAAAGATATAAATGGGTTAATTAAATGAAAGAGTTGGGACTAGAAAGGGAATCTTGTAAAGCTGCATGAAACCAGTCAAATTATTGAATTCATATTATTCAAGTAGACAAGTTTTTGTATATCCAAAACAAATTGTTACAGGCTAAAGATATAAACGGGTTAATTAAAGGAAAGAGTTGGGACTAGAAAGAGAATCTTGTAAAGCTGCATGAAACCAGTCAAATGATTGAATTCATATTATTCAAGTAGGCAAGTTTTTGAATATTTAAAACAAATTCTTACAGGCTAAAGATATAAATGGGTTAATTAAATGAAAGAGTTGGGACTAGAAAGAGAATCTTGTAAAGCTGCATGAAACCAGTCAAATGATTGAATTCATATTATTCAAGTAGGCAAGTTTTTGAATATTTAAAACAAATTCTTACAGGCTAAAGATACAAATGGGTTAATTAAATGAAAGATTTGGGACTAGAAAGAGAATCTTGTAAAGCTGCATGAAACCAGTCAAATTATTGAATTCATATTTTTTAAGTAAACAAGTTTTAGAATATTTAAAACAAATTGTTACAGGCTAAAGATATAAATGGGTTAATTAAATGAAAGAGTTGGGACTAGAAAGTGAATCTTGTAAAGCTGCATGAAACCAGTCAAATGATTGAATTCATATTATTCAAGTAGGCAGGTTTTAGAATATTTAAAACAAATTGTTACAGGCTACAGATATAAATGGGTTAATTAAATGAAAGAGTTGGGACTAGAAAGAGAATCTTGTAAAGCTGCATGAAACCAGTCAAATGATTGAATTCACATTATTCAACAAGGCAAGTTTTAGAATATTTAAAACAAATTGTTACAGGCTTAAGATATAAATGGCTTAATTAAATGAAAGAACTAACATTAGTAAGAGAATCTTATAAAGCTGCATGAAACCATTCAAATGATTGAATTCATATTATTCAAGTAGGCAAGTTTTTGAATATTTAAAACAAATTGTTACAGGCTTAAGATATAAATGGCTTAATTATATGAAAGAACTGGCATTAGTAACAGATTCTTATAAAGCTGCATGAAACCAGTCAAATGATTGAATTCATATTATTCAAGTAGGCTAGTTTTAGAATATTTAAAACAAATTGTTACAGGCTAAAGATACAAATGGGTTAATTAAATGAAAGAGTTGGGACTAGAAAGAGAATCTTGTAAAACTGCATGAAACTAGTCAAATGATTGAATTCATATTATTCAAGTAGGCATGTTTTAGAATATTTAAAACAAATTGTTACAGGCAAAAGATATAAATGGGTTAATTAAATGAAAGAGTTGGGAGTTGTAAGAGAATCTTGTAAAGCTGCATGAAACCAGTCAAATGATTGAATTCATATTATTCAAGTAGGCAAGTTTTAGAATATTTAAAACAAATTGTTACAGCCTAAAGATATAAATGGGTTAATTAAATGAAAGATTTGGGACTAGAAAGAGAATCTTGTAAAGCTGCATGAAACCAGTCAAATGATTGAATTCACATTATTCAAGTAGGCAAGTTTTAGAATATTTAAAACAAATTGTTACAGGCTTAAGATATAAATGGCTTAATTAAATGAAAGATTTGGGACTAGAAAGAGAATCTTGTAAAGCTGCACGAAACCAGTCAAATTATTGAATTCATATTATTCAAGTAGACAAGTTTTAGAATATTTAAAACAAATTGTTACAGGCTAAAGATATAAATGGGTTAATTAAATGAAAGAGTTGGGACTAGAAAGAGAATCTTGTAAAGCTGCATGAAACCAGTCAAATAATTGAATTCATATTATTCAAGTTGACAAGTTTTAGAATATTTAAAACAAATTGTAACAGGCTTAAGATATAAATGGCTTAATTAAATGAAAGAACTAGCATTAGAAAGAGAATCTCATAAAGCTGCATGAAACCAGTCAAATAATTGAATTCATATTATTCAAGTAGACAAGTTTTAGAATATTTAAAACAAATTGTTACAGGCTAAAGATATAAATGGGTTAATTAAATGAAAGAGTTGGGACTAGAAAGAGAATCTTGTAAAGCTGCATGAAACCAGTCAAATGATTGAATACATATTGTCCAAGTAGGCAAGTTTTAGAATATTTAAAACAAATTGTTACAGGCTAAAGATATAAATGGGTTAATTAAATGAAAGATTTGGGACTTAAAAGAGAATCTTGTAAAGCTGCATGAAACCAGTCAAATTATTGAATTCATAATATTCAAGTAGGCAAGTTTTAATATATTTAAAACAAATTGTTATAGGCTAAAGATATAAATTGGTTAATTAAATGAAAGAGTTGGGACTAGAAAGAGAATCTTGTAAAGCTGCATTAAACTGGTCAAATTATTGAATTCATATTATTCAAGTAGACAAGTTTTAGAATATTTAAAACAAATTGTTACAGGCTAAAGATATAAATAGGTTAATTAAATGAAAGAGTTGGGACTAGAAAGTGAATCTTGTAAAGCTGCATGAAACCATTCTAATTATTGAATTCATATTATTCAAGTAGGCAAGTTTTAGAATATTTAAAACAAATTGTTAGAGGCTAAAGATATAAATCGGTTAATAAAATGATAGAACTTGCATTAGTAAGAGAATCTTTTAAAGCTGCATGAAACTAGTCAAATGATTGAATTCATATTATTCCAGTAGGCAAGTTTTAGAATATTTAAAACAAATTGTTACAGCATAAAGATATAAATGGGTTAATTAAATGAAAGATTTGGGACTAGAAAGAGAATCTTGTAAAGCTGCATGAAACCAGTCAAATTATTGAATTCATATTATTCAAGTAGACAAGTTTTAGAATATTTAAAACAAATTGTTACAGGCTAAAGATATAAATAGGTTAATTAAATGAAAGAGTTGGGACTAGAAAGTGAATCTTGTAAAGCTGCATGAAACCATTCTAATTATTGAATTCATATTATTCAAGTAGGCAAGTTTTAGAATATTTAAAACAAATTGTTAGAGGCTAAATATATAAATCGGTTAATAAAATGATAGAACTTGCATTAGTAAGAGAATCTTTTAAAGCTGCATGAAACCAGTCAAATGATTGAATTCATATTATTCCAGTAGGCAAGTTTTAGAATATTTAAAACAAATTGTTACAGCATAAAGATATAAATGGGTTAATTAAATGAAAGATTTGGGACTAGAAAGAGAATCTTGTAAAGCTGCATGAAACCAGTCAAATTATTGAATTCATATTATTCAAGTAGACAAGTTTTAGAATATTTAAAACAAATTGTTAGAGGCTAAAGATATAAATGGGTTAATAAAATGATAGAACTTGCATTAATAAGAGAATCTTTTAAAGCTGCATGAAACCAGTCAAATGATTGAATTCATATTATTCTAGTAGGCAAGTTTTGGAATATTTAAAACAAATTGTTACAGCCTAAAGATATAAATGGGTTAATTAAATGAAAGATTTGTGACTTGAAAGAGAATCTTGTAAAGCTGCATGAAACCAGTCAAATGATTGAATTCATATTATTCAAGTAGGCAAGTTTTAGAATATTGAAAACAAATTGTTACAGGCTTAAGATATAAATGGCTTAATTAAATGAAAGATTTGGGACTTGAAAGAGAATCTTGTAAAGCTGCATGAAACGAGTCAAATTATTGAATTCATATTATTCAAGTAGGCAAGTTTTAGAATATTTAAGACAAATTGTTACAGGCTAAAGATATAAATGGGTTAATTAAATGAAAGAGTTGGGACTAGAAAGAGAATCTTGTAAAGCTGCATGAAACCAGTCAAATAATTGAATTCATATTATTCAAGTAGACAAGTTTTAGAATATTTAAAACAAATTGTTACAGCCTAAAGATATAAATGGGTTAATTAAATGAAAGAGTTGGGACTAGAATGAGAATCTTGTAAAGCTGCATGAAACCATTCTAATTATTGAATTCATATTATTCAAGTAGACAAGTTTTAGAATATTTTAAACAAATTGTTACAGCCTAAAGATATAAATGGGTTAATTAAATGAAAGAGTCGGGACTAGAAAGAGAATCTTGTAAAGCTGCATGTAACCAGACAAATTATTGAATTCATATTATTCAAGTAGGCAAGTTTTAGAATATTTAAAACAAACTGTTACAGGCTAAAGATATAAATGGGTTAATTAAATGAAAGATTTGGGACTTGAAAGAGAATATTGTAAAGCTGCATGAAACCAGTCAAATGATTGAATTCATATTATTCAAGTAGGCAAGTTTTAGAATATTGAAAACAAATTGTTACAGCCTAAAGATATAAATGGGTTAATTAAATGAAAGAGTTGGGACTAGAAAGAGAATCTTGTAAAGCTGCATGAAACCAGTCAAATAATTGAATTCATATTATTCAAGTAGACAAGTTTTAGAATATTTAAAACAAATTGTTACAGGCTAAAGATATAAATGGGTTAATTAAATGAAAGATTTGGGACTTGAAAGAGAATCTTGTAAAGCTGCATGAATCCAGTCAAATGATTGAATTCATATTATCCAAGTAGGCAAGTTTTAGAATATTTAAAACAAATTGTTACAGGCTAAAGATATAAATGGGTTAATTAAATGAAAGATTTGGGACTTGAAAGAGAATCTTGTAAAGCTGCATGAAACCAGTCAAATGATTGAATTCATATAATTCAAGTAGACAAGTTTTTGTATATCCAAAACAAATTGTTACAGGCTAAAGATATAAATGGGTTAATTAAATGAAAGATTTGGGACTTGAAAGAGAATCATGTAAAGCTGCATGAAACCAGTCAAATGATTGAATTCATATTATTCAAGTAGACAAGTTTTAGAATATTTAAAACAAAATGTTACAGGCTAAAGATATAAACGGGTTAATTAAAGGAAAGAGTTGGGACTAGAAAGAGAATCTTGTAAAGCTGCATGAAACCAGTCAAATTATTGAATTCATATTATTCAAGTAGACAAGTTTTAGAATATTTAAAACAAATTGTTACAGGCTAAAGATATAAATGGCTTAATTAAATGAAAGATTTGGGACTAGAAAGAGAATCTTGTAAAGCTGCACGAAACCAGTCAAATTATTGAATTCATATTATTCAAGTAGACAAGTTTTAGAATATTTAAAACAAATTGTTACAGGCTAAAGATATAAATGGGTTAATTAAATGAAAGAGTTGGGACTAGAAAGAGAATCTTGTAAAGCTGCATGAAACCAGTCAAATTATTGAATTCATATTATTCAAGTAGACAAGTTTTAGAATATTTAAAACAAATTGTTACAGGCTAAAGATATAAATGGGTTAATTAAATGAAAGAATTGGGACTGGAAAGAGAATCTTGTAAAGCTACATGAAACCAGTCAAATGATTGAATTCATATTATTCAAGTAGGCAAGTTTTAGAATATTTAAAACAAACTGTTACAGGCAAAAGATATAAATGGGTTAATTAAATGAAAGAGTTGGGAGTAGAAGGAGAATCTTGTAAAGCAGCATGAAACCAGTCAATTGATTGAATTCATATTATTCAAGTAGGCAAGTTTTAGAATATTTAAAACAACTTGTTACAGCCTAAAGATATAAATGGGTTAATTAAATGAATGATTTGGGACTAGAAAGAGAATATTGTAAAGCTGCATGGTAAACCAGTCAAAATATTGAATTCATATTATTCAAGTAGACAAGTTTTAGAATATTTAAAACAAATTGTTACAGGCTAAAGATATAAATGGGTTTATTAAATGAAAGTGTTGGGACTAGAAAGTGAATCTTGTAAAGCTGCATGAAACCAGTCAAATGATTGAATTCATATTATTCAAGTAGGAAAGTTTTAGAATATTTAAAACAAATTGTTATAGGCTAAAGATATAAATGGGTTAATTAAATGAAAGAGTTGGAACTAGAAAGAGAATCTTGTAAAGCTGCATGAAACCAGGCAAATGATTGAATTCATATTATTCAAGTAGGTAAGTTTAAGAATATTTAAAACAAATTGTTACAGGCTTAAGATATAAATGGCTTAATTAAATGAAAGAACTAACATTAGTAAGAGAATCTTATAAAGCTGCATGAAACCAGTCAAATGATTGAATTCATATTATTCAAGTAGGCAAGTTTTTGAATATTTAAAACAAATTCTTACAGGCTAAAGATATAAATGGGTTAATTAAATGAAAGAGTTGGGACTAGAAAGAGAATCTTGTAAAGCTGCATGAAACCAGTCAAATGATTGAATTCATATTATTCAAGTAGGCAAGTTTTTGAATATTTAAAACAAATTCTTACAGGCTAAAGATACAAATGGGTTAATTAAATGAAAGATTTGGGACTAGAAAGAGAATCTTGTAAAGCTGCATGAAACCAGTCAAATTATTGAATTCATATTTTTTAAGTAAACAAGTTTTAGAATATTTAAAACAAATTGTTACAGGCTAAAGATATAAATGGGTTAATTAAATGAAAGAGTTGGGACTAGAAAGTGAATCTTGTAAAGCTGCATGAAACCAGTCAAATGATTGAATTCATATTATTCAAGTAGGCAGGTTTTAGAATATTTAAAACAAATTGTTACAGGCTACAGATATAAATGGGTTAATTAAATGAAAGAGTTGGGACTAGAAAGAGAATCTTGTAAAGCTGCATGAAACCAGTCAAATGATTGAATTCACATTATTCAACAAGGCAAGTTTTAGAATATTTAAAACAAATTGTTACAGGCTTAAGATATAAATGGCTTAATTAAATGAAAGAACTAACATTAGTAAGAGAATTTATAAAGCTGCATGAAACCATTCAAATGATTGAATTCATATTATTCAAGTAGGCAAGTTTTTGAATATTTAAAACAAATTGTTACAGGCTTAAGATATAAATGGCTTAATTATATGAAAGAACTGGCATTAGTAACAGATTCTTATAAAGCTGCATGAAACCAGTCAAATGATTGAATTCATATTATTCAAGTAGGCTAGTTTTAGAATATTTAAAACAAATTGTTACAGGCTAAAGATACAAATGGGTTAATTAAATGAAAGAGTTGGGACTAGAAAGAGAATCTTGTAAAACTGCATGAAACTAGTCAAATGATTGAATTCATATTATTCAAGTAGGCATGTTTTAGAATATTTAAAACAAATTGTTACAGGCAAAAGATATAAATGGGTTAATTAAATGAAAGAGTTGGGAGTTGTAAGAGAATCTTGTAAAGCTGCATGAAACCAGTCAAATGATTGAATTCATATTATTCAAGTAGGCAAGTTTTAGAATATTTAAAACAAATTGTTACAGCCTAAAGATATAAATGGGTTAATTAAATGAAAGATTTGGGACTAGAAAGAGAATCTTGTAAAGCTGCATGAAACCAGTCAAATGATTGAATTCACATTATTCAAGTAGGCAAGTTTTAGAATATTTAAAACAAATTGTTACAGGCTTAAGATATAAATGGCTTAATTAAATGAAAGATTTGGGACTAGAAAGAGAATCTTGTAAAGCTGCACGAAACCAGTCAAATTATTGAATTCATATTATTCAAGTAGACAAGTTTTAGAATATTTAAAACAAATTGTTACAGGCTAAAGATATAAATGGGTTAATTAAATGAAAGAGTTGGGACTAGAAAGAGAATCTTGTAAAGCTGCATGAAACCAGTCAAATAATTGAATTCATATTATTCAAGTTGACAAGTTTTAGAATATTTAAAACAAATTGTAACAGGCTTAAGATATAAATGGCTTAATTAAATGAAAGAACTAGCATTAGAAAGAGAATCTCATAAAGCTGCATGAAACCAGTCAAATAATTGAATTCATATTTTTCAAGTAGACAAGTTTTAGAATATTTAAAACAAATTGTTACAGGCTAAAGATATAAATGGGTTAATTAAATGAAAGAGTTGGGACTAGAAAGAGAATCTTGTAAAGCTGCATGAAACCAGTCAAATGATTGAATACATATTGTCCAAGTAGGCAAGTTTTAGAATATTTAAAACAAATTGTTACAGGCTAAAGATATAAATGGGTTAATTAAATGAAAGATTTGGGACTTAAAAGAGAATCTTGTAAAGCTGCATGAAACCAGTCAAATTATTGAATTCATAATATTCAAGTAGGCAAGTTTTAATATATTTAAAACAAATTGTTATAGGCTAAAGATATAAATTGGTTAATTAAATGAAAGAGTTGGGACTAGAAAGAGAATCTTGTAAAGCTGCATTAAACTGGTCAAATTATTGAATTCATATTATTCAAGTAGACAAGTTTTAGAATATTTAAAACAAATTGTTACAGGCTAAAGATATAAATAGGTTAATTAAATGAAAGAGTTGGGACTAGAAAGTGAATCTTGTAAAGCTGCATGAAACCATTCTAATTATTGAATTCATATTATTCAAGTAGGCAAGTTTTAGAATATTTAAAACAAATTGTTAGAGGCTAAAGATATAAATCGGTTAATAAAATGATAGAACTTGCATTAGTAAGAGAATCTTTTAAAGCTGCATGAAACCAGTCAAATGATTGAATTCATATTATTCCAGTAGGCAAGTTTTAGAATATTTAAAACAAATTGTTACAGCATAAAGATATAAATGGGTTAATTAAATGAAAGATTTGGGACTAGAAAGAGAATCTTGTAAAGCTGCATGAAACCAGTCAAATTATTGAATTCATATTATTCAAGTAGACAAGTTTTAGAATATTTAAAACAAATTGTTACAGGCTAAAGATATAAATTGGCTAATTAAATGAAAGAGTTAGGACTAGAAAGAGAATCTTTAAAGCTGCACGAAACCAGTCAAATAATTGAATTCATATTATTCAAGTAGGCAAGTTTTAGAATATTTAAAACAAATTGTTAGAGGCTAAAGATATAAATGGGTTAATAAAATGATAGAACTTGCATTAATAAGAGAATCTTTTAAAGCTGCATGAAACCAGTCAAATGATTGAATTCATATTATTCCAGTAGGCAAGTTTTGGAATATTTAAAACAAATTGTTACAGCCTAAAGATATAAATAGGTTAATTAAATGAAAGATTTGTGACTAGAAAGAGAATCTTGTAAAGCTGCATGAAACCAGTCAAATGATTGAATTCATATTATTCAAGTAGGCAAGTTTTAGAATATTGAAAACAAATTGTTACAGCCTAAAGATATAAATGGGTTAATTAAATGAAAGAGTTGGGACTAGAAAGAGAATCATGTAAAGCTGCATGAAACCAGTCAAATTATTGAATTCATATTATTCAAGTAGACAAGTTTTAGAATATTTAAAACAAATTGTTACAGGCTAAAGATATAAATGGGTTAATTAAATGAAAGAGTTGGGACTAGAAAGAGAATCTTGTAAAGCTGCATGAAACCAGTCAAATGATTGAATTCATATTATCCAAGTAGGCAAGTTTTAGAATATTTAAAACAAATTGTTACAGACTAAAGATATAAACGGGTTAATTAAATGAAAGAGTTGGGACTAGAAAGAGAATCTTGTAAACCTGCATGAGACCAGTCAAATAATTGAATTCATATTATTCAAGTTGACAAGTTTTAGAATATTTAAAACAAATTGTTACAGGCTTAAGATATAAATGGCTTAATTAAATGAAAGATTTGGGACTTGAAAGAGAATCTTGTAAAGCTGCATGAAACGAGTCAAATTATTGAATTCATATTATTCAAGTAGGCAAGTTTTAGAATATTTAAGACAAATTGTTACAGGCTAAAGATATAAATGGGTTAATTAAATGAAAGAGTTGGGACTAGAAAGAGAATCTTGTAAAGCTGCATGAAACCAGTCAAATAATTGAATTCATATTATTCAAGTAGACAAGTTTTAGAATATTTAAAACAAATTGTTACAGCCTAAAGATATAAATGGGTTAATTAAATGAAAGAGTTGGGACTAGAATGAGAATCTTGTAAAGCTGCATGAAACCATTCTAATTATTGAATTCATATTATTCAAGTAGACAAGTTTTAGAATATTTTAAACAAATTGTTACAGCCTAAAGATATAAATGGGTTAATTAAATGAAAGAGTCGGGACTAGAAAGAGAATCTTGTAAAGCTGCATGTAACCAGACAAATTATTGAATTCATATTATTCAAGTAGGCAAGTTTTAGAATATTTAAAACAAACTGTTACAGGCTAAAGATATAAATGGGTTAATTAAATGAAAGATTTGGGACTTGAAAGAGAATATTGTAAAGCTGCATGAAACCAGTCAAATGATTGAATTCATATTATTCAAGTAGGCAAGTTTTAGAATATTGAAAACAAATTGTTACAGCCTAAAGATATAAATGGGTTAATTAAATGAAAGAGTTGGGACTAGAAAGAGAATCTTGTAAAGCTGCATGAAACCAGTCAAATAATTGAATTCATATTATTCAAGTAGACAAGTTTTAGAATATTTAAAACAAATTGTTACAGGCTAAAGATATAAATGGGTTAATTAAATGAAAGAGTTGGGACTAGAAAGAGAATCTTGTAAAGCTGCATGAAACCAGTCAAATGATTGAATTCATATTATCCAAGTAGGCAAGTTTTAGAATATTTAAAACAAATTGTTACAGGCTAAAGATATAAATGGGTTAATTAAATGAAAGAGTTGGGACTAGAAAGAGAATCTTGTAAACCTGCATGAGACCAGTCAAATAATTGAATTCATATTATTCAAGTAGGCAAGTTTTAGAATATTTAAAACAAATTGTTACAGGCTAAAGATATAAATGGGTTAATTAAATGAAAGATTTGGGACTTGAAAGAGAATCTTGTAAAGCTGCATGAAACCAGTCAAATGATTGAATTCATATAATTCAAGTAGACAAGTTTTTGTATATCCAAAACAAATTGTTACAGGCTAAAGATATAAATGGGTTAATTAAATGAAAGATTTGGGACTTGAAAGAGAATCATGTAAAGCTGCATGAAACCAGTCAAATGATTGAATTCATATTATTCAAGTAGACAAGTTTTAGAATATTTAAAACAAAATGTTACAGGCTAAAGATATAAACGGGTTAATTAAAGGAAAGAGTTGGGACTAGAAAGAGAATCTTGTAAAGCTGCATGAAACCAGTCAAATTATTGAATTCATATTATTCAAGTAGACAAGTTTTAGAATATTTAAAACAAATTGTTACAGGCTAAAGATATAAATGGCTTAATTAAATGAAAGATTTGGGACTAGAAAGAGAATCTTGTAAAGCTGCACGAAACCAGTCAAATTATTGAATTCATATTATTCAAGTAGACAAGTTTTAGAATATTTAAAACAAATTGTTACAGGCTAAAGATATAAATGGGTTAATTAAATGAAAGAGTTGGGACTAGAAAGAGAATCTTGTAAAGCTGCATGAAACCAGTCAAATTATTGAATTCATATTATTCAAGTAGACAAGTTTTAGAATATTTAAAACAAATTGTTACAGGCTAAAGATATAAATGGGTTAATTAAATGAAAGAATTGGGACTGGAAAGAGAATCTTGTAAAGCTACATGAAACCAGTCAAATGATTGAATTCATATTATTCAAGTAGGCAAGTTTTAGAATATTTAAAACAAACTGTTACAGGCAAAAGATATAAATGGGTTAATTAAATGAAAGAGTTGGGAGTAGAAGGAGAATCTTGTAAAGCAGCATGAAACCAGTCAATTGATTGAATTCATATTATTCAAGTAGGCAAGTTTTAGAATATTTAAAACAACTTGTTACAGCCTAAAGATATAAATGGGTTAATTAAATGAATGATTTGGGACTAGAAAGAGAATATTGTAAAGCTGCATGGTAAACCAGTCAAAATATTGAATTCATATTATTCAAGTAGACAAGTTTTAGAATATTTAAAACAAATTGTTACAGGCTAAAGATATAAATGGGTTTATTAAATGAAAGTGTTGGGACTAGAAAGTGAATCTTGTAAAGCTGCATGAAACCAGTCAAATGATTGAATTCATATTATTCAAGTAGGAAAGTTTTAGAATATTTAAAACAAATTGTTATAGGCTAAAGATATAAATGGGTTAATTAAATGAAAGAGTTGGAACTAGAAAGAGAATCTTGTAAAGCTGCATGAAACCAGGCAAATGATTGAATTCATATTATTCAAGTAGGTAAGTTTAAGAATATTTAAAACAAATTGTTACAGGCTTAAGATATAAATGGCTTAATTAAATGAAAGAACTAACATTAGTAAGAGAATCTTATAAAGCTGCATGAAACCAGTCAAATGATTGAATTCATATTATTCAAGTAGGCAAGTTTTTGAATATTTAAAACAAATTCTTACAGGCTAAAGATATAAATGGGTTAATTAAATGAAAGAGTTGGGACTAGAAAGAGAATCTTGTAAAGCTGCATGAAACCAGTCAAATGATTGAATTCATATTATTCAAGTAGGCAAGTTTTTGAATATTTAAAACAAATTCTTACAGGCTAAAGATACAAATGGGTTAATTAAATGAAAGATTTGGGACTAGAAAGAGAATCTTGTAAAGCTGCATGAAACCAGTCAAATTATTGAATTCATATTTTTTAAGTAAACAAGTTTTAGAATATTTAAAACAAATTGTTACAGGCTAAAGATATAAATGGGTTAATTAAATGAAAGAGTTGGGACTAGAAAGTGAATCTTGTAAAGCTGCATGAAACCAGTCAAATGATTGAATTCATATTATTCAAGTAGGCAGGTTTTAGAATATTTAAAACAAATTGTTACAGGCTACAGATATAAATGGGTTAATTAAATGAAAGAGTTGGGACTAGAAAGAGAATCTTGTAAAGCTGCATGAAACCAGTCAAATGATTGAATTCACATTATTCAACAAGGCAAGTTTTAGAATATTTAAAACAAATTGTTACAGGCTTAAGATATAAATGGCTTAATTAAATGAAAGAACTAACATTAGTAAGAGAATCTTATAAAGCTGCATGAAACCATTCAAATGATTGAATTCATATTATTCAAGTAGGCAAGTTTTTGAATATTTAAAACAAATTGTTACAGGCTTAAGATATAAATGGCTTAATTATATGAAAGAACTGGCATTAGTAACAGATTCTTATAAAGCTGCATGAAACCAGTCAAATGATTGAATTCATATTATTCAAGTAGGCTAGTTTTAGAATATTTAAAACAAATTGTTACAGGCTAAAGATACAAATGGGTTAATTAAATGAAAGAGTTGGGACTAGAAAGAGAATCTTGTAAAACTGCATGAAACTAGTCAAATGATTGAATTCATATTATTCAAGTAGGCATGTTTTAGAATATTTAAAACAAATTGTTACAGGCAAAAGATATAAATGGGTTAATTAAATGAAAGAGTTGGGAGTTGTAAGAGAATCTTGTAAAGCTGCATGAAACCAGTCAAATGATTGAATTCATATTATTCAAGTAGGCAAGTTTTAGAATATTTAAAACAAATTGTTACAGCCTAAAGATATAAATGGGTTAATTAAATGAAAGATTTGGGACTAGAAAGAGAATCTTGTAAAGCTGCATGAAACCAGTCAAATGATTGAATTCACATTATTCAAGTAGGCAAGTTTTAGAATATTTAAAACAAATTGTTACAGGCTTAAGATATAAATGGCTTAATTAAATGAAAGATTTGGGACTAGAAAGAGAATCTTGTAAAGCTGCACGAAACCAGTCAAATTATTGAATTCATATTATTCAAGTAGACAAGTTTTAGAATATTTAAAACAAATTGTTACAGGCTAAAGATATAAATGGGTTAATTAAATGAAAGAGTTGGGACTAGAAAGAGAATCTTGTAAAGCTGCATGAAACCAGTCAAATAATTGAATTCATATTATTCAAGTTGACAAGTTTTAGAATATTTAAAACAAATTGTAACAGGCTTAAGATATAAATGGCTTAATTAAATGAAAGAACTAGCATTAGAAAGAGAATCTCATAAAGCTGCATGAAACCAGTCAAATAATTGAATTCATATTATTCAAGTAGACAAGTTTTAGAATATTTAAAACAAATTGTTACAGGCTAAAGATATAAATGGGTTAATTAAATGAAAGAGTTGGGACTAGAAAGAGAATCTTGTAAAGCTGCATGAAACCAGTCAAATGATTGAATACATATTGTCCAAGTAGGCAAGTTTTAGAATATTTAAAACAAATTGTTACAGGCTAAAGATATAAATGGGTTAATTAAATGAAAGATTTGGGACTTAAAAGAGAATCTTGTAAAGCTGCATGAAACCAGTCAAATTATTGAATTCATAATATTCAAGTAGGCAAGTTTTAATATATTTAAAACAAATTGTTATAGGCTAAAGATATAAATTGGTTAATTAAATGAAAGAGTTGGGACTAGAAAGAGAATCTTGTAAAGCTGCATTAAACTGGTCAAATTATTGAATTCATATTATTCAAGTAGACAAGTTTTAGAATATTTAAAACAAATTGTTACAGGCTAAAGATATAAATAGGTTAATTAAATGAAAGAGTTGGGACTAGAAAGTGAATCTTGTAAAGCTGCATGAAACCATTCTAATTATTGAATTCATATTATTCAAGTAGGCAAGTTTTAGAATATTTAAAACAAATTGTTAGAGGCTAAAGATATAAATCGGTTAATAAAATGATAGAACTTGCATTAGTAAGAGAATCTTTTAAAGCTGCATGAAACCAGTCAAATGATTGAATTCATATTATTCCAGTAGGCAAGTTTTAGAATATTTAAAACAAATTGTTACAGCATAAAGATATAAATGGGTTAATTAAATGAAAGATTTGGGACTAGAAAGAGAATCTTGTAAAGCTGCATGAAACCAGTCAAATTATTGAATTCATATTATTCAAGTAGGCAAGTTTTAGAATATTGAAAACAAATTGTTACAGCCTAAAGATATAAATGGGTTAATTAAATGAAAGAGTTGGGACTAGAAAGAGAATCATGTAAAGCTGCATGAAACCAGTCAAATTATTGAATTCATATTATTCAAGTAGACAAGTTTTAGAATATTTAAAACAAATTGTTACAGGCTAAAGATATAAATGGGTTAATTAAATGAAAGAGTTGGGACTAGAAAGAGAATCTTGTAAAGCTGCATGAAACCAGTCAAATGATTGAATTCATATTATCCAAGTAGGCAAGTTTTAGAATATTTAAAACAAATTGTTACAGACTAAAGATATAAACGGGTTAATTAAATGAAAGAGTTGGGACTAGAAAGAGAATCTTGTAAACCTGCATGAGACCAGTCAAATAATTGAATTCATATTATTCAAGTTGACAAGTTTTAGAATATTTAAAACAAATTGTTACAGGCTTAAGATATAAATGGCTTAATTAAATGAAAGATTTGGGACTTGAAAGAGAATCTTGTAAAGCTGCATGAAACGAGTCAAATTATTGAATTCATATTATTCAAGTAGGCAAGTTTTAGAATATTTAAGACAAATTGTTACAGGCTAAAGATATAAATGGGTTAATTAAATGAAAGAGTTGGGACTAGAAAGAGAATCTTGTAAAGCTGCATGAAACCAGTCAAATAATTGAATTCATATTATTCAAGTAGACAAGTTTTAGAATATTTAAAACAAATTGTTACAGCCTAAAGATATAAATGGGTTAATTAAATGAAAGAGTTGGGACTAGAATGAGAATCTTGTAAAGCTGCATGAAACCATTCTAATTATTGAATTCATATTATTCAAGTAGACAAGTTTTAGAATATTTTAAACAAATTGTTACAGCCTAAAGATATAAATGGGTTAATTAAATGAAAGAGTCGGGACTAGAAAGAGAATCTTGTAAAGCTGCATGTAACCAGACAAATTATTGAATTCATATTATTCAAGTAGGCAAGTTTTAGAATATTTAAAACAAACTGTTACAGGCTAAAGATATAAATGGGTTAATTAAATGAAAGATTTGGGACTTGAAAGAGAATATTGTAAAGCTGCATGAAACCAGTCAAATGATTGAATTCATATTATTCAAGTAGGCAAGTTTTAGAATATTGAAAACAAATTGTTACAGCCTAAAGATATAAATGGGTTAATTAAATGAAAGAGTTGGGACTAGAAAGAGAATCTTGTAAAGCTGCATGAAACCAGTCAAATAATTGAATTCATATTATTCAAGTAGACAAGTTTTAGAATATTTAAAACAAATTGTTACAGGCTAAAGATATAAATGGGTTAATTAAATGAAAGAGTTGGGACTAGAAAGAGAATCTTGTAAAGCTGCATGAAACCAGTCAAATGATTGAATTCATATTATCCAAGTAGGCAAGTTTTAGAATATTTAAAACAAATTGTTACAGGCTAAAGATATAAATGGGTTAATTAAATGAAAGAGTTGGGACTAGAAAGAGAATCTTGTAAACCTGCATGAGACCAGTCAAATAATTGAATTCATATTATTCAAGTTGACAAGTTTTAGAATATTTAAAACAAATTGTTACAGGCTTAAGATATAAATGGCTTAATTAAATGAAAGATTTGGGACTTGAAAGTGAATCTTGTAAAGCTGCATGAAACCATTCTAATTATTGAATTCATATTATTCAAGTAGGCAAGTTTTAGAATATTTAAAACAAATTGTTAGAGGCTAAAGATATAAATCGGTTAATAAAATGATAGAACTTGCATTAGTAAGAGAATCTTTTAAAGCTGCATGAAACCAGTCAAATGATTGAATTCATATTATTCCAGTAGGCAAGTTTTAGAATATTTACAACAAATTGTTACAGCCTAAAGATATAAATGGGTTAATTAAATGAAAGATTTGGGACTAGAAAGAGAATCTTGTAAAGCTGCATGAAACCAGTCAAATTATTGAATTCATATTATTCAAGTAGACAAGTTTTAGAATATTTAAAACAAATTGTTACAGGCTAAAGATATAAATGGCTTAATTAAATGAAAGAACTAACATTAGTAAGAGAATCTTATAAAGCTGCATGAAACCATTCAAATGATTGAATTCATATTATTCAAGTAGGCAAGTTTTTGAATATTTAAAACAAATTGTTACAGGCTAAAGATATAAATGAGTTAATTAAATGAAAGAGTTAGGACTAGAAAGAGAATCTTGTGAAGCTGCATGAAACCAGTCAAATAATTGAATTCATATTATTCAAGTTGACAAGTTTTAGAATATTTAAAACAAATTGTTACAGGCTTAAGATATAAATGGCTTAATTATATGAAAGAACTGGCATTAGTAACAGATTCTTATAAAGCTGCATGAAACCAGTCAAATGATTGAATTCATATTATTCAAGTAGGCAAGTTTTAGAATATTTAAAACAAATTGTTACAGGCTAAAGATATAAATGGGTTAATAAAATGATAGCACTGGCATCAGTAAGAGAATCTTGTAAAGCTACATGAAACCAGTCAAATGATTGAATTCATATTATTCAAGTAGGCTAGTATTAGAATATTTAAAACAAATTGTTACAGGCTAAAGATACAAATGGGTTAATTAAATGAAAGAGTTGGGACTAGAAAGAGAATCTTGTAAACCTGCATTAAACTGGTCAAATTATTGAATTCATATTATTCAAGTAGACAAGTTTTAGAATATTTAAAACAAATTGTTACAGGCTAAAGATATAAATAGGTTAATTAAATGAAAGAGTTGGGACTAGAAAGTGAATCTTGTAAAGCTGCATGAAACCATTCTAATTATTGAATTCATATTATTCAAGTAGGCAAGTTTTAGAATATTTAAAACAAATTGTTAGAGGCTAAAGATATAAATCGGTTAATAAAATGATAGAACTTGCATTAGTAAGAGAATCTTTTAAAGCTGCATGAAACCAGTCAAATGATTGAATTCATATTATTCCAGTAGGCAAGTTTTAGAATATTTACAACAAATTGTTACAGCCTAAAGATATAAATGGGTTAATTAAATGAAAGATTTGGGACTAGAAAGAGAATCTTGTAAAGCTGCATGAAACCAGTCAAATTATTGAATTCATATTATTCAAGTAGACAAGTTTTAGAATATTTAAAACAAATTGTTACAGGCTAAAGATATAAATGGGTTAATTAAATGAAAGAGTTAGGACTAGAAAGAGAATCTTTAAAGCTGCATGAAACCAGTCAAATAATTGAATTCATATTATTCAAGTAGGCAGGTTTTAGAATATTTAAAACAAATTGTTAGAGGCTAAAGATATAAATCGGTTAATAAAATGATAGAACTTGCATTAGTAAGATAATCTTTTAAAGCTGCATGAAACCAGTCAAATGATTGAATTCATATTATTCAAGTTGACAAGTTTTAGAATATTTAAAACAAATTGTTACAGGCTTAAGATATAAATGGCTTAATTAAATAAAAGATTTGGGACTTGAAAGAGAATCTTGTAAAGCTGCATGAAACCAGTCAAATTATTGAATTCATATTATTCAAGTAGACAAGTTTTAGAATATTTAAAACAAATTGTTACAGGCTAAAGATATAAATGGCTTAATTAAATGAAAGAACTAACATTAGTAAGAGAATCTTATAAAGCTGCATGAAACCATTCAAATGATTGAATTCACATTATTCAAGTAGGCAAGTTTTAGAATATTTAAAACAAATTGTTACAGGCTTAAGATATAAATGGCTTAATTAAATGAAAGAACTAACATTAGTAAGAGAATCTTATAAAGCTGCATGAAACCATTCAAATGATTGAATTCATATTATTCAAGTAGGCAAGTTTTTGAATATTTAAAACAAATTGTTACAGGCTAAAGATATAAATGAGTTAATTAAATGAAAGAGTTGGGACTAGAAAGAGAATCTTGTAAAGCTGCATGAAACCAGTCAAATAATTGAATTCATATTATTCAAGTTGACAAGTTTTAGAATATTTAAAACAAATTGTTACAGGCTTAAGATATAAATGGCTTAATTATATGAAAGAACTGGCATTAGTAAGAGAATCTTATAAAGCTGCATGAAACCATTCAAATGATTGAATTCATATTATTCAAGTAGGCAAGTTTTTGAATATTTAAAACAAATTGTTACAGGCTAAAGATATAAATGAGTTAATTAAATGAAAGAGTTGGGACTAGAAAGAGAATCTTGTAAAGCTGCATGAAACCAGTCAAATAATTGAATTCATATTATTCAAGTTGACAAGTTTTAGAATATTTAAAACAAATTGTTACAGGCTTAAGATATAAATGGCTTAATTATATGAAAGAACTGGCATTAGTAACAGATTCTTATAAAGCTGCATGAAACCAGTCAAATGATTGAATTCATATTATTCAAGTAGGCAAGTTTTAGAATATTTAAAACAAATTGTTACAGGCTAAAGATATAAATGGGTTAATAAAATGATAGCACTGGCATCAGTAAGAGAATCTTGTAAAGCTGCATGAAACCAGTCAAATGATTGAATTCATATTATCCAAGTAGGCAAGTTTTAGAATATTTAAAACAAATTGTTACAGGCTAAAGATATAAATGGGTTAATTAAATGAAAGAGTTGGGACTAGAAAGAGAATCTTGTAAACCTGCATGAGACCAGTCAAATAATTGAATTCATATTATTCAAGTTGACAAGTTTTAGAATATTTAAAACAAATTGTTACAGGCTTAAGATATAAATGGCTTAATTAAATAAAAGATTTGGGACTTGAAAGAGAATCTTGTAAAGCTGCATGAAACCAGTCAAATTATTGAATTCATATTATTCAAGTAGACAAGTTTTAGAATATTTAAAACTAATTGTTACAGGCTAAAGATATAAATGGCTTAATTAAATGAAAGAACTAACATTAGTAAGAGAATCTTATAAAGCTGCATGAAACCATTCAAATGATTGAATTCACATTATTCAAGTAGGCAAGTTTTAGAATATTGAAAACAAATTGTTACAGCCTAAAGATATAAATGGGTTAATTAAATGAAAGAGTTGGGACTAGAAAGAGAATCTTGTAAAGCTGCATGAAACCAGTCAAATAATTGAATTCATATTATTGAAGTAGACAAGTTTTAGAATATTTAAAACAAATTGTTACAGGCTAAAGATATAAATGGGTTAATTAAATGAAAGAGTTGGGACTAGAAAGAGAATCTTGTAAAGCTGCATGAAACCAGTCAAATGATTGAATTCATATTATTCCAGTAGGCAAGTTTTAGAATATTTACAACAAATTGTTACAGCCTAAAGATATAAATGGGTTAATTAAATGAAAGATTTGGGACTAGAAAGAGAATCTTGTAAAGCTGCATGAAACCAGTCAAATTATTGAATTCATATTATTCAAGTAGACAAGTTTTAGAATATTTAAAACAAATTGTTACAGGCTAAAGATATAAATGGGTTAATTAAATGAAAGAGTTAGGACTAGAAAGAGAATCTTTAAAGCTGCATGAAACCAGTCAAATAATTGAATTCATATTATTCAAGTAGGCAAGTTTTAGAATATTTAAAACAAATTGTTAGAGGCTAAAGATATAAATCGGTTAATAAAATGATAGAACTTGCATTAGTAAGATAATCTTTTAAAGCTGCATGAAACCAGTCAAATGATTGAATTCATATTATTCCAGTAGGCAAGTTTTAGAATATTTAAAACAAATTGTTACAGCCTAAAGATATAAATGGGTTAATTAAATGAAAGATTTGGGACTAGAAAGAGAATCTTGTAAAGCTGCATGAAACCAGCCAAATGATTGAATTCATATTATTCAAGTAGGCAAGTTTTAGAATATTGAAAACAAATTGTTACAGCCTAAAGATATAAATGGGTTAATTAAATGAAAGAGTTGGGACTAGAAAGAGAATCTTGTAAAGCTGCATGAAACCAGTCAAATAATTGAATTCATATTATTCAAGTAGACAAGTTTTAGAATATTTAAAACAAATTGTTACAGGCTAAAGATATAAATGGGTTAATTAAATGAAAGAGTTGGGACTAGAAAGAGAATCTTGTAAAGCTGCATGAAACCAGTCAAATGATTGAATTCATATTATCCAAGTAGGCAAGTTTTAGAATATTTAAAACAAATTGTTACAGGCTAAAGATATAAATGGGTTAATTAAATGAAAGAGTTGGGACTAGAAAGAGAATCTTGTAAACCTGCATGAGACCAGTCAAATAATTGAATTCATATTATTCAAGTTGACAAGTTTTAGAATATTTAAAACAAATTGTTACAGGCTTAAGATATAAATGGCTTAATTAAATAAAAGATTTGGGACTTGAAAGAGAATCTTGTAAAGCTGCATGAAACCAGTCAAATTATTGAATTCATATTATTCAAGTAGGCAAGTTTTAGAATATTTAAGACAAATTGTTACAGGCTAAAGATATAAATGGGTTAATTAAATGAAAGAGTTGGGACTAGAAAGAGAATCTTGTAAAGCTGCATGAAACCAGTCAAATGATTGAATTCACATTATTCAAGTAGGCAAGTTTTAGAATATTTAAAACAAATTGTTACAGGCTTAAGATATAAATGGCTTAATTAAATGAAAGAACTAACATTAGTAAGAGAATCTTATAAAGCTGCATGAAACCATTCAAATGATTGAATTCATATTATTCAAGTAGGCAAGTTTTTGAATATTTAAAACAAATTGTTACAGGCTAAAGATATAAATGAGTTAATTAAATGAAAGAGTTGGGACTAGAAAGAGAATCTTGTAAAGCTGCATGAAACCAGTCAAATAATTGAATTCATATTATTCAAGTTGACAAGTTTTAGAATATTTAAAACAAATTGTTACAGGCTTAAGATATAAATGGCTTAATTATATGAAAGAACTGGCATTAGTAAGAGAATCTTATAAAGCTGCATGAAACCATTCAAATGATTGAATTCATATTATTCAAGTAGGCAAGTTTTTGAATATTTAAAACAAATTGTTACAGGCTAAAGATATAAATGAGTTAATTAAATGAAAGAGTTGGGACTAGAAAGAGAATCTTGTAAAGCTGCATGAAACCAGTCAAATAATTGAATTCATATTATTCAAGTTGACAAGTTTTAGAATATTTAAAACAAATTGTTACAGGCTTAAGATATAAATGGCTTAATTATATGAAAGAACTGGCATTAGTAACAGATTCTTATAAAGCTGCATGAAACCAGTCAAATGATTGAATTCATATTATTCAAGTAGGCAAGTTTTAGAATATTTAAAACAAATTGTTACAGGCTAAAGATATAAATGGGTTAATAAAATGATAGCACTGGCATCAGTAAGAGAATCTTGTAAAGCTGCATGAAACCAGTCAAATGATTGAATTCATATTATTCAAGTAGGCTAGTTTTAGAATATTTAAAACAAATTGTTACAGGCTTAAGATATAAATGGCTTAATTAAATGAAAGATTTGGGACTTGAAAGAGAATCTTGTAAAGCTGCATGAAACGAGTCAAATTATTGAATTCATATTATTCAAGTAGGCAAGTTTTAGAATATTTAAGACAAATTGTTACAGGCTAAAGATATAAATGGGTTAATTAAATGAAAGAGTTGGGACTAGAAAGAGAATCTTGTAAAGCTGCATGAAACCAGTCAAATAATTGAATTCATATTATTCAAGTAGACAAGTTTTAGAATATTTAAAACAAATTGTTACAGCCTAAAGATATAAATGGGTTAATTAAATGAAAGAGTTGGGACTAGAATGAGAATCTTGTAAAGCTGCATGAAACCATTCTAATTATTGAATTCATATTATTCAAGTAGACAAGTTTTAGAATATTTTAAACAAATTGTTACAACCTAAAGATATAAATGGGTTAATTAAATGAAAGAGTCGGGACTAGAAAGAGAATCTTGTAAAGCTGCATGTAACCAGACAAATTATTGAATTCATATTATTCAAGTAGGCAAGTTTTAGAATATTTAAAACAAACTGTTACAGGCTAAAGATATAAATGGGTTAATTAAATGAAAGATTTGGGACTTGAAAGAGAATATTGTAAAGCTGCATGAAACCAGTCAAATGATTGAATTCATATTATTCAAGTAGGCAAGTTTTAGAATATTGAAAACAAATTGTTACAGGCTAAAGATATAAATGGGTTAATTAAATGAAAGAGTTAGGACTAGAAAGAGAATCTTTAAAGCTGCATGAAACCAGTCAAATAATTGAATTCATATTATTCAAGTAGGCAAGTTTTAGAATATTTAAAACAAATTGTTAGAGGCTAAAGATATAAATCGGTTAATAAAATGATAGAACTTGCATTAATAAGAGAATCTTTTAAAGCTGCATGAAACCAGTCAAATGATTGAATTCATATTATTCCAGTAGGCAAGTTTTAGAATATTTAAAACAAATTGTTACAGCCTAAAGATATAAATGGGTTAATTAAATGAAAGATTTGGGACTAGAAAGAGAATCTTGTAAAGCTGCATGAAACCAGTCAAATGATTGAATTCATATTATTCAAGTAGGCAAGTTTTAGAATATTGAAAACAAATTGTTACAGCCTAAAGATATAAATGGGTTAATTAAATGAAAGAGTTGGGACTAGAAAGAGAATCTTGTAAAGCTGCATGAAACCAGTCAAATTATTGAATTCATATTATTCAAGTAGACAAGTTTTAGAATATTTAAAACAAATTGTTACAGGCTAAAGATATAAATGGGTTAATTAAATGAAAGAGTTGGGACTAGAAAGAGAATCTTGTAAAGCTGCATGAAACCAGTCAAATGATTGAATTCATATTATCCAAGTAGGCAAGTTTTAGAATATTTAAAACAAATTGTTACAGACTAAAGATATAAACGGGTTAATTAAATGAAAGAGTTGGGACTAGAAAGAGAATCTTGTAAACCTGCATGAGACCAGTCAAATAATTGAATTCATATTATTCAAGTTGACAAGTTTTAGAATATTTAAAACAAATTGTTACAGGCTTAAGATATAAATGGCTTAATTAAATGAAAGATTTGGGACTTGAAAGAGAATCTTGTAAAGCTGCATGAAACGAGTCAAATTATTGAATTCATATTATTCAAGTAGGCAAGTTTTAGAATATTTAAGACAAATTGTTACAGGCTAAAGATATAAATGGGTTAATTAAATGAAAGAGTTGGGACTAGAAAGAGAATCTTGTAAAGCTGCATGAAACCAGTCAAATAATTGAATTCATATTATTCAAGTAGACAAGTTTTAGAATATTTAAAACAAATTGTTACAGCCTAAAGATATAAATGGGTTAATTAAATGAAAGAGTTGGGACTAGAATGAGAATCTTGTAAAGCTGAATGAAACCATTCTAATTATTGAATTCATATTATTCAAGTAGACAAGTTTTAGAATATTTTAAACAAATTGTTACAGCCTAAAGATATAAATGGGTTAATTAAATGAAAGAGTCGGGACTAGAAAGAGAATCTTGTAAAGCTGCATGTAACCAGACAAATTATTGAATTCATATTATTCAAGTTGACAAGTTTTAGAATATTTAAAACAAATTGTAACAGGCTTAAGATATAAATGGCTTAATTAAATGAAAGAACTAGCATTAGAAAGAGAATCTCATAAAGCTGCATGAAACCAGTCAAATAATTGAATTCATATTATTCAAGTAGACAAGTTTTAGAATATTTAAAACAAATTGTTACAGGCTAAAGATATAAATGGGTTAATTAAATGAAAGAGTTGGGACTAGAAAGAGAATCTTGTAAAGCTGCATGAAACCAGTCAAATGATTGAATACATATTGTCCAAGTAGGCAAGTTTTAGAATATTTAAAACAAATTGTTACAGGCTAAAGATATAAATGGGTTAATTAAATGAAAGATTTGGGACTTAAAAGAGAATCTTGTAAAGCTGCATGAAACCAGTCAAATTATTGAATTCATAATATTCAAGTAGGCAAGTTTTAATATATTTAAAACAAATTGTTATAGGCTAAAGATATAAATTGGTTAATTAAATGAAAGAGTTGGGACTAGAAAGAGAATCTTGTAAAGCTGCATTAAACTGGTCAAATTATTGAATTCATATTATTCAAGTAGACAAGTTTTAGAATATTTAAAACAAATTGTTACAGGCTAAAGATATAAATAGGTTAATTAAATGAAAGAGTTGGGACTAGAAAGTGAATCTTGTAAAGCTGCATGAAACCATTCTAATTATTGAATTCATATTATTCAAGTAGGCAAGTTTTAGAATATTTAAAACAAATTGTTAGAGGCTAAAGATATAAATCGGTTAATAAAATGATAGAACTTGCATTAGTAAGAGAATCTTTTAAAGCTGCATGAAACCAGTCAAATGATTGAATTCATATTATTCCAGTAGGCAAGTTTTAGAATATTTAAAACAAATTGTTACAGCATAAAGATATAAATGGGTTAATTAAATGAAAGATTTGGGACTAGAAAGAGAATCTTGTAAAGCTGCATGAAACCAGTCAAATTATTGAATTCATATTATTCAAGTAGACAAGTTTTAGAATATTTAAAACAAATTGTTACAGGCTAAAGATATAAATTGGCTAATTAAATGAAAGAGTTAGGACTAGAAAGAGAATCTTTAAAGCTGCACGAAACCAGTCAAATAATTGAATTCATATTATTCAAGTAGGCAAGTTTTAGAATATTTAAAACAAATTGTTAGAGGCTAAAGATATAAATGGGTTAATAAAATGATAGAACTTGCATTAATAAGAGAATCTTTTAAAGCTGCATGAAACCAGTCAAATGATTGAATTCATATTATTCCAGTAGGCAAGTTTTAGAATATTTAAAACAAATTGTTACAGCCTAAAGATATAAATGGGTTAATTAAATGAAAGATTTGGGACTAGAAAGAGAATCTTGTAAAGCTGCATGAAACCAGTCAAATGATTGAATTCATATTATTCAAGTAGGCAAGTTTTAGAATATTGAAAACAAATTGTTACAGCCTAAAGATATAAATGGGTTAATTAAATGAAAGAGTTGGGACTAGAAAGAGAATCATGTAAAGCTGCATGAAACCAGTCAAATTATTGAATTCATATTATTCAAGTAGACAAGTTTTAGAATATTTAAAACAAATTGTTACAGGCTAAAGATATAAATGGGTTAATTAAATGAAAGAGTTGGGACTAGAAAGAGAATCTTGTAAAGCTGCATGAAACCAGTCAAATGATTGAATTCATATTATCCAAGTAGGCAAGTTTTAGAATATTTAAAACAAATTGTTACAGACTAATGATATAAACGGGTTAATTAAATGAAAGAGTTGGGACTAGAAAGAGAATCTTGTAAACCTGCATGAGACCAGTCAAATAATTGAATTCATATTATTCAAGTTGACAAGTTTTAGAATATTTAAAACAAATTGTTACAGGCTTAAGATATAAATGGCTTAATTAAATGAAAGATTTGGGACTTGAAAGAGAATCTTGTAAAGCTGCATGAAACCAGTCAAATGATTGAATTCATATTATTCAAGTAGACAAGTTTTAGAATATTTAAAACAAATTGTTACAGGCTAAAGATATAAATGGGTTAATTAAATGAAAGATTTGGGACTTGAAAGAGAATCTTGTAAAGCTGCATGAAACCAGACAAATGATTGAATTCATATTATTCAAGTAGGCAAGTTTTAGAATATTTGAAACAAATTGTTACAGCCTAAAGATATAAATGGGTTAATTAAATGAAAGATTTGGGACTAGAAAGAGAATCTTGTAAAGCTGCATTAAACCAGTCAAATTATTGAATTCATATTATTCAAGTAGGCAAGTTTTTGAATATTTAAAACAAATTGTTACAGGCTAAAGATATAAATGAGTTAATTAAATGAAAGAGCTGGAACTAGAAAGAGAATCTTGTAAAGCTGCATGAAACCAGTCAAATAATTGAATTCATATTATTCAAGTAGACAAGTTTTAGAATATTTAAAATAAATTGTTAAGGCTAAAGATATAAATGGTTTAATAAAATGATAGAACTGGCATCAGTAAGAGAATCTTGTAAAGCTGCATGATACCAGTCAAATGATTGAATTCATATTATTCAAGTAGGCAAGTTTTTGAATATTTAAAACAAATTGTTACAGGCTAAATATATAAATGGGTTAATTTAATGAAAGCTTTGGGACTTGAAAGAGAATCTTGTAAAGCTGCATGAAACCATTCAAATGATTGAATTCATATTATTCAAGTAGACAAGTTTTAGAATATTTAAAACAAATTGTTACAGGCTAAAGATATGAATGGGTTAAATAAATGAAAGAGTTGGGACTAGAAAGAGAATCTTGTATAGCTGCATGAAACCAGTCAAATGATTAAATTCATATTATTCAAGTAGACAAGTTTTAGAATATTTAAAACAAATTGTTACAGGCTAAAGATATAAATGGGTTAATTAAATGAAAGATTTGGGACTTGAAAGAGAATCTTGTAAAGCTGCATGAATCCAGTCAAATGATTGAATTCATATTTTTCAAGTAGGCAAGTTTTAGATTATTTAAAACAAATTGTTACAGGCTAAAGATATAAATGGGTTAATTAAATGAAAGATTTGGGACTTGAAAGAGAATCTTGTAAAGCTGCATGAAACCAGTCAAATGATTGAATACATATTATTCAAGTAGACAAGTTTTTGAATATTTAAAACAAATTGTTACAGGCTAAAGATATAAATGGGTTAATTAAATGAAAGATTTGGGACTTGAAAGAGAATCTTGTAAAGCTGCATGAATCCAGTCAAATGATTGAATTCATATTTTTCAAGTAGGCAAGTTTTAGAATATTTAAAACAAATTGTTAAAGGCTAAAGATATAAATGGGTTAATTAAATGAAAGATTTGGGACTAGAAAAAGAATCTTGTAAAGCTGCATGAAACCAGTCAAATGATTGAATTCATATTATTCAAGTAGACAAGTTTTAGAATATTTAAAACAAATTGTTACAGGCTAAAGATATAAATGGGTTAATTAAATGAAAGATTTGGGACTTGAAAGAGAATCTTGTAAAGCTGCATGAATCCAGTCAAATGATTGAATTCATATTTTTCGAGTAGGCAAGTTTTAGAATATTTAAAACAAATTGTTACAGGCTAAAGATATAAATGGGTTAATTAAATGAAAGATTTGGGACTTGAAAGAGAATCTTGTAAAGCTGCATGAAACCAGTCAAATGATTGAATTCATATAATTCAAGTAGACAAGTTTTTGTATATCCAAAACAAATTGTTACAGGCTAAAGATATAAATGGGTTAATTAAATGAAAGAGTTGGGACTAGAAAGAGAATCTTGTAAAGCTGCATGAAACCAGTCAAATTATTGAATTCATATTATTCAAGTAGACAAGTTTTAGAATATTTAAAACAAATTGTTACAAGCTAAAGATATAAATGGGTTAATTAAATGAAAGAATTGGGACTGGAAAGAGAATCTTGTAAAGCTACATGAAACCAGTCAAATGATTGAATTCATATTATTCAAGTAGGCAAGTTTTAGAATATTTAAAACAAACTGTTACAGGCAAAAGATATAAATGGGTTAATTAAATGAAAGAGTTGGGAGTAGAAGGAGAATCTTGTAAAGCAGCATGAAACCAGTCAATTGATTGAATTCATATTATTCAAGTAGGCAAGTTTTAGAATATTTAAAACAACTTGTTACAGCCTAAAGATATAAATGGGTTAATTAAATGAATGATTTGGGACTAGAAAGAGAATATTGTAAAGCTGCATGGTAAACCAGTCAAAATATTGAATTCATATTATTCAAGTAGACAAGTTTTAGAATATTTAAAACAAATTGTTACAGGCTAAAGATATAAATGGGTTAATTAAATGAAAGTGTTGGGACTAGAAAGTGAATCTTGTAAAGCTGCATGAAACCAGTCAAATGATTGAATTCATATTATTCAAGTAGGAAAGTTTTAGAATATTTAAAACAAATTGTTATAGGCTAAAGATATAAATGGGTTAATTAAATGAAAGAGTTGGAACTAGAAAGAGAATCTTGTAAAGCTGCATGAAACCAGGCAAATGATTGAATTCATATTATTCAAGTAGGTAAGTTTAAGAATATTTAAAACAAATTGTTACAGGCTTAAGATATAAATGGCTTAATTAAATGAAAGAACTAACATTAGTAAGAGAATCTTATAAAGCTGCATGAAACCAGTCAAATGATTGAATTCATATTATTCAAGTAGGCAAGTTTTTGAATATTTAAAACAAATTCTTACAGGCTAAAGATATAAATGGGTTAATTAAATGAAAGAGTTGGGACTAGAAAGAGAATCTTGTAAAGCTGCATGAAACCAGTCAAATGATTGAATTCATATTATTCAAGTAGGCAAGTTTTAGAATATTTAAAACAAATTGTTACAGGCTTAAGATATAAATGGCTTAATTAAATGAAGAAACCGGTATTAGTAAGAGAATCTTATAAAGCTGCATGAAACCAGTCAAATGATTGAATTCATATTATTCAAGTAGGCTAGTTTTAGAATATTTAAAACAAATTGTTACAGGCTAAAGATACAAATGGGTTAATTAAATGAAAGAGTTGGGAATAGAAAGAGAATCTTGTAAAACTGCATGAAACCAGTCAAATGATTGAATTCATATTATTCAAGTAGGCTAGTTTTAGAATATTTAAAACAAATTGTTACAGGCTAAAGATACAAATGGGTTAATTAAATGAAAGATTTGGGACTAGAAAGAGAATCTTGTAAAGCTGCATGAAACCAGTCAAATTATTGAATTCATATTTTTTAAGTAAACAAGTTTTAGAATATTTAAAACAAATTGTTACAGGCTAAAGATATAAATGGGTTAATTAAATGAAAGAGTTGGGACTAGAAAGTGAATCTTGTAAAGCTGCATGAAACCAGTCAAATGATTGAATTCATATTATTCAAGTAGGCAGGTTTTAGAATATTTAAAACAAATTGTTACAGGCTACAGATATAAATGGGTTAATTAAATGAAAGAGTTGGGACTAGAAAGAGAATCTTGTAAAGCTGCATGAAACCAGTCAAATGATTGAATTCACATTATTCAACAAGGCAAGTTTTAGAATATTTAAAACAAATTGTTACAGGCTTAAGATATAAATGGCTTAATTAAATGAAAGAACTAACATTAGTAAGAGAATCTTATAAAGCTGCATGAAACCATTCAAATGATTGAATTCATATTATTCAAGTAGGCAAGTTTTTGAATATTTAAAACAAATTGTTACAGGCTTAAGATATAAATGGCTTAATTATATGAAAGAACTGGCATTAGTAACAGATTCTTATAAAGCTGCATGAAACCAGTCAAATGATTGAATTCATATTATTCAAGTAGGCTAGTTTTAGAATATTTAAAACAAATTGTTACAGGCTAAAGATATAAATGGGTTAATTAAATGAAAGATTTGGGACTTGAAAGAGAATCTTGTAAAGCTGCATGAAACCAGTCAAATGATTGAATTCATGTAATTCAAGTAGACAAGTTTTTGAATATTCAAAACAAATTGTTACAGGCTAAAGATATAAATGGGTTAATTAAATGAAAGATTTTGGACTTGAAAGAGAATCTTGTAAAGCTGCATGAAACCAGTCAAATGATTGAATTCATATTATTCAAGTAGACAAGTTTTAGAATATTTAAAACAAAATGTTACAGGCTAAAGATATAAACGGGTTAATTAAAGGAAAGAGTTGGGACTAGAAAGAGAATCTTGTAAAGCTGCATGAAACCAGTCAAATTATTGAATTCATATTATTCAAGTAGACAAGTTTTAGAATATTTAAAACAAATTGTTACAGGCTAAAGATATAAATGGGTTAATTAAATGAAAGATTTGGGACTTGAAAGAGAATCTTGTAAAGCTGCATGAAACCAGTCAAATGATTGAATTCATATTATTCAAGTAGACAAGTTTTAGAATATTTAATACAAATTGTTACAGGCTAAAGATATAAATGGGTTAATTAAATGAAAGAGTTGGGACTAGAAAGAGAATCTTGTAAAGCTGCATGAAACCAGTCAAATTATTGAATTCATATTATTCAAGTAGACAAGTTTTAGAATATTTAAAACAAATTGTTACAGGCTAAAGATATAAATGGGTTAATTAAATGAAAGAGTTGGGACTGGAAAGAGAATCTTGTAAAGCTACATGAAACCAGTCAAATGATTGAATTCATATTATTCAAGTAGGCAAGTTTTAGAATATTTAAAACAAACTGTTAGAGGCTAAAGATATAAATGGGTTAATAAAATGATAGAACTTGCATTAGTAAGAGAATCTTTTAAAGCTGCATGAAACCAGTCAAATGATTGAATTCATATTATTCAAGTAGGCAAGTTTTAGAATATTTAAAACAAATTGTTACAGGCTAAAGATATAAATGGGTTAATTAAATGAAAGATTTGGGACTTGAAAGAGAATCTTGTAAAGCTGCATGAAACCAGACAAATGATTGAATTCATATTATTCAAGTAGGCAAGTTTTAGAATATTTGAAACAAATTGTTACAGCCTAAAGATATAAATGGGTTAATTAAATGAAAGATTTGGGACTAGAAAGAGAATCTTGTAAAGCTGCATTAAACCAGTCAAATTATTGAATTCATATTATTCAAGTAGGCAAGTTTTTGAATATTTAAAACAAATTGTTACAGGCTAAAGATATAAATGAGTTAATTAAATGAAAGAGCTGGAACTAGAAAGAGAATCTTGTAAAGCTGCATGAAACCAGTCAAATAATTGAATTCATATTATTCAAGTAGACAAGTTTTAGAATATTTAAAATAAATTGTTAAGGCTAAAGATATAAATGGTTTAATAAAATGATAGAACTGGCATCAGTAAGAGAATCTTGTAAAGCTGCATGATACCAGTCAAATGATTGAATTCATATTATTCAAGTAGGCAAGTTTTTGAATATTTAAAACAAATTGTTACAGGCTAAATATATAAATGGGTTAATTTAATGAAAGCTTTGGGACTTGAAAGAGAATCTTGTAAAGCTGCATGAAACCATTCAAATGATTGAATTCATATTATTCAAGTAGACAAGTTTTAGAATATTTAAAACAAATTGTTACAGGCTAAAGATATGAATGGGTTAAATAAATGAAAGAGTTGGGACTAGAAAGAGAATCTTGTAAAGCTGCATGAAACCAGTCAAATGATTAAATTCATATTATTCAAGTAGACAAGTTTTAGAATATTTAAAACAAATTGTTACAGGCTAAAGATATAAATGGGTTAATTAAATGAAAGAGTTGGGACTAGAAAGAGAATCATGTAAAGCTGCATGAAACCAGTCAAATTATTGAATTCATATTATTCAAGTAGACAAGTTTTAGAATATTTAAAACAAATTGTTACAGGCTAAAGATATAAATGGGTTAATTAAATGAAAGAGTTGGGACTAGAAAGAGAATCTTGTAAAGCTGCATGAAACCAGTCAAATGATTGAATTCATATTATCCAAGTAGGCAAGTTTTAGAATATTTAAAACAAATTGTTACAGACTAAAGATATAAACGGGTTAATTAAATGAAAGAGTTGGGACTAGAAAGAGAATCTTGTAAACCTGCATGAGACCAGTCAAATAATTGAATTCATATTATTCAAGTTGACAAGTTTTAGAATATTTAAAACAAATTGTTACAGGCTTAAGATATAAATGGCTTAATTAAATGAAAGATTTGGGACTTGAAAGAGAATCTTGTAAAGCTGCATGAAACCAGTCAAATGATTGAATTCATATTATTCAAGTAGACAAGTTTTAGAATATTTAAAACAAATTGTTACAGGCTAAAGATATAAATGGGTTAATTAAATGAAAGATTTGGGACTTGAAAGAGAATCTTGTAAAGCTGCATGAAACCAGACAAATGATTGAATTCATATTATTCAATTAGGCAAGTTTTAGAATATTTGAAACAAATTGTTACAGCCTAAAGATATAAATGGGTTAATTAAATGAAAGATTTGGGACTAGAAAGAGAATCTTGTAAAGCTGCATTAAACCAGTCAAATTATTGAATTCATATTATTCAAGTAGGCAAGTTTTTGAATATTTAAAACAAATTGTTACAGGCTAAAGATATAAATGAGTTAATTAAATGAAAGAGCTGGAACTAGAAAGAGAATCTTGTAAAGCTGCATGAAACCAGTCAAATAATTGAATTCATATTATTCAAGTAGACAAGTTTTAGAATATTTAAAATAAATTGTTAAGGCTAAAGATATAAATGGTTTAATAAAATGATAGAACTGGCATCAGTAAGAGAATCTTGTAAAGCTGCATGATACCAGTCAAATGATTGAATTCATATTATTCAAGTAGGCAAGTTTTTGAATATTTAAAACAAATTGTTACAGGCTAAATATATAAATGGGTTAATTTAATGAAAGCTTTGGGACTTGAAAGAGAATCTTGTAAAGCTGCATGAAACCATTCAAATGATTGAATTCATATTATTCAAGTAGACAAGTTTTAGAATATTTAAAACAAATTGTTACAGGCTAAAGATATGAATGGGTTAAATAAATGAAAGAGTTGGGACTAGAAAGAGAATCTTGTAAAGCTGCATGAAACCAGTCAAATGATTAAATTCATATTATTCAAGTAGACAAGTTTTAGAATATTTAAAACAAATTGTTACAGGCTAAAGATATAAATGGGTTAATTAAATGAAAGATTTGGGACTTGAAAGAGAATCTTGTAAAGCTGCATGAATCCAGTCAAATGATTGAATTCATATTTTTCAAGTAGGCAAGTTTTAGATTATTTAAAACAAATTGTTACAGGCTAAAGATATAAATGGGTTAATTAAATGAAAGATTTGGGACTTGAAAGAGAATCTTGTAAAGCTGCATGAAACCAGTCAAATGATTGAATACATATTATTCAAGTAGACAAGTTTTTGAATATTTAAAACAAATTGTTACAGGCTAAAGATATAAATGGGTTAATTAAATGAAAGATTTGGGACTTGAAAGAGAATCTTGTAAAGCTGCATGAATCCAGTCAAATGATTGAATTCATATTTTTCAAGTAGGCAAGTTTTAGAATATTTAAAACAAATTGTTAAAGGCTAAAGATATAAATGGGTTAATTAAATGAAAGATTTGGGACTAGAAAAAGAATCTTGTAAAGCTGCATGAAACCAGTCAAATGATTGAATTCATATTATTCAAGTAGACAAGTTTTAGAATATTTAAAACAAATTGTTACAGGCTAAAGATATAAATGGGTTAATTAAATGAAAGATTTGGGACTTGAAAGAGAATCTTGTAAAGCTGCATGAATCCAGTCAAATGATTGAATTCATATTTTTCGAGTAGGCAAGTTTTAGAATATTTAAAACAAATTGTTACAGGCTAAAGATATAAATGGGTTAATTAAATGAAAGATTTGGGACTTGAAAGAGAATCTTGTAAAGCTGCATGAAACCAGTCAAATGATTGAATTCATATAATTCAAGTAGACAAGTTTTTGTATATCCAAAACAAATTGTTACAGGCTAAAGATATAAATGGGTTAATTAAATGAAAGATTTGGGACTTGAAAGAGAATCATGTAAAGCTGCATGAAACTAGTCAAATGATTGAATTCATATTATTCAAGTAGACAAGTTTTAGAATATTTAAAACAAAATGTTACAGGCTAAAGATATAAACGGGTTAATTAAAGGAAAGAGTTGGGACTAGAAAGAGAATCTTGTAAAGCTGCATGAAACCAGTCAAATTATTGAATTCATATTATTCAAGTAGACAAGTTTTAGAATATTTAAAACAAATTGTTACAAGCTAAAGATATAAATGGGTTAATTAAATGAAAGAATTGGGACTGGAAAGAGAATCTTGTAAAGCTACATGAAACCAGTCAAATGATTGAATTCATATTATTCAAGTAGGCAAGTTTTAGAATATTTAAAACAAACTGTTACAGGCAAAAGATATAAATGGGTTAATTAAATGAAAGAGTTGGGAGTAGAAGGAGAATCTTGTAAAGCAGCATGAAACCAGTCAATTAATTGAATTCATATTATTCAAGTAGGAAAGTTTTAGAATATTTAAAACAAATTGTTATAGGCTAAAGATATAAATGGGTTAATTAAATGAAAGAGTTGGAACTAGAAAGAGAATCTTGTAAAGCTGCATGAAACCAGGCAAATGATTGAATTCATATTATTCAAGTAGGTAAGTTTAAGAATATTTAAAACAAATTGTTACAGGCTTAAGATATAAATGGCTTAATTAAATGAAAGAACTAACATTAGTAAGAGAATCTTATAAAGCTGCATGAAACCAGTCAAATGATTGAATTCATATTATTCAAGTAGGCAAGTTTTTGAATATTTAAAACAAATTCTTACAGGCTAAAGATATAAATGGGTTAATTAAATGAAAGAGTTGGGACTAGAAAGAAAATCTTGTAAAGCTGCATGAAACCAGTCAAATGATTGAATTCATATTATTCAAGTAGGCAAGTTTTAGAATATTTAAAACAAATTGTTACAGGCTTAAGATATAAATGGCTTAATTAAATGAAGAAACCGGTATTAGTAAGAGAATCTTATAAAGCTGCATGAAACCAGTCAAATGATTGAATTCATATTATTCAAGTAGGCTAGTTTTAGAATATTTAAAACAAATTGTTACAGGCTAAAGATACAAATGGGTTAATTAAATGAAAGAGTTGGGACTAGAAAGAGAATCTTGTAAAGCTGCATGAAACCAGTCAAATTATTGAATTCATATTATTCAAGTAGACAAGTTTTAGAATATTTAAAACAAATTGTTACAAGCTAAAGATATAAATGGGTTAATTAAATGAAAGAATTGGGACTGGAAAGAGAATCTTGTAAAGCTACATGAAACCAGTCAAATGATTGAATTCATATTATTCAAGTAGGCAAGTTTTAGAATATTTAAAACAAACTGTTACAGGCAAAAGATATAAATGGGTTAATTAAATGAAAGAGTTGGGAGTAGAAGGAGAATCTTGTAAAGCAGCATGAAACCAGTCAATTGATTGAATTCATATTATTCAAGTAGGCAAGTTTTAGAATATTTAAAACAACTTGTTACAGCCTAAAGATATAAATGGGTTAATTAAATGAATGATTTGGGACTAGAAAGAGAATATTGTAAAGCTGCATGGTAAACCAGTCAAAATATTGAATTCATATTATTCAAGTAGACAAGTTTTAGAATATTTAAAACAAATTGTTACAGGCTAAAGATATAAATGGGTTAATTAAATGAAAGTGTTGGGACTAGAAAGTGAATCTTGTAAAGCTGCATGAAACCAGTCAAATGATTGAATTCATATTATTCAAGTAGGAAAGTTTTAGAATATTTAAAACAAATTGTTATAGGCTAAAGATATAAATGGGTTAATTAAATGAAAGAGTTGGAACTAGAAAGAGAATCTTGTAAAGCTGCATGAAACCAGGCAAATGATTGAATTCATATTATTCAAGTAGGTAAGTTTAAGAATATTTAAAACAAATTGTTACAGGCTTAAGATATAAATGGCTTAATTAAATGAAAGAACTAACATTAGTAAGAGAATCTTATAAAGCTGCATGAAACCAGTCAAATGATTGAATTCATATTATTCAAGTAGGCAAGTTTTTGAATATTTAAAACAAATTCTTACAGGCTAAAGATATAAATGGGTTAATTAAATGAAAGAGTTGGGACTAGAAAGAGAATCTTGTAAAGCTGCATGAAACCAGTCAAATGATTGAATTCATATTATTCAAGTAGGCAAGTTTTAGAATATTTAAAACAAATTGTTACAGGCTTAAGATATAAATGGCTTAATTAAATGAAGAAACCGGTATTAGTAAGAGAATCT